>NC_141689.1:35061103-36261103 GCF_964263255.1 Lissotriton vulgaris
AAACTTTCCTAATGCGAGACCTATTGCATTGCAAATGCTTGTTTCTCCCCTGTCCCAGTCCACAGAGAGTGGACTAGGAAAGGGGAGAAAAAAAAAACGGCCCACAGAGTGCACGGAGACAGAGACTGAGAAAATGAAAGCAGCCTCGCTGTGCGGCCAGACAGCGATTGTCAGCTGTGGGCTCTCCTTCACCCCTGCCCTGCCAAGCAATCAAGCTGAGGATGGGCTGGGGAGGGGAGATTGTTTGCAATAAGCGGCTTCCCTGGGGGCCAGGTGTTTCTCAGGCCTTTGAGCCATTTGCACCTCGGCCCCCTGGCGCCCATGCAGCCCAGAAACGGTGTTAGTCTTAGCACCTAGCCCACAGCCCTTCACATTCAGGGCATAGTGGACGAGGAAGAATGGGTCTTGCTGTGGGGGCCAGGTGACGTTTGGAATTTTTTATTTTATTTATTTATTTATGCGATTTTATATAGCGCGGACTTTACCTGAAGGTGTCAGAGCGCTTCACACAAGGAACAGCAATAATACATGAGGAGAAAAATTACAAGTGGACAAATTACAAAAGCAAACGTTAAGTTACATGAATCAAAAGTGACAATAGTGAGCAACCAAAATACATGAGGTAGCAATCGGTACATTACAGGAGGAAAAAGTGATATGTGTGCAGGTTACAAAAGCGTACAAAGTACAAGTAGAGGTATAATACTGCAATAAATGGCAGACACTCCAGCACAAGAACTAATGTTACGTAGGCAATGGTGGCACTTGTGCAAGTATCTAAAGCAAACAAAAGTGAGAGGTAGCATACAGTGTGATACCAGAGAAAAGTGACGTGTGCAAGTTACAAAAGGGTACCATACACAGGTACAAGGGTAATACTACAGTAAATGGTAAACACTCAAACTGCCAGAACACACTGGGAGGGCACTTCCCATGCACCAGCTTCACCTCAGCCTCCCCCCTGGCTACCTTGGATGACCCAGAAAGCTGTGTTTTGTGCTCTCCTGCCAGGACATTTTCCCGAGGCCTGGAGGGCTGATTCATTTACTAATTGCAAGGGCCTTACCTCTGTTCATGTGCTCCTGAGCTGAAGGTCTGGGGAGGGCTGAGTAGGTTAGTAATAGCAGGGGCTTTGCTGCTTTTCAGGTGCTCCTGTGCTGGAGGGCTGGAATAATTTTGTGACAGAAAGGGGCCTTGCTATTTTTTTTAGTTGCTCAGCATGTAGGCCATTGGCAACTTTGACCTGTGTCCTGTGCAAGAACAGTATCCTCCCACTTTCATTCCTTGTCTGTGCAAATAGTGTTTCATGAAAGGGCACGCCCCTTGAATGTGGGCCACGCCCCTTAAATATGGGCCACGCCTCTTGAATGTGGGCCACTTTTTTCGTCAGTGCCCGGGCCGAATTGTGATCCCAATCCGACCCTGCCTGCAGCACCGCATCACACAGCTCCTACAGGACCTCAGTACACCTTCTAAAGCACTGCAGCACAGCTCTCGCAGGACCGCAGCACAGCTCCTGCAGCACCACAGCACAGCTCCTGTAGCACCGCGTATCACAGCTCCTGCAGGACTGCAGCACAGCTCCTGCAGGACTGCAGCACAGCTCATGCAGGACTGCAGCCCGCCTCCTGCAACACCACAGCACAGCTCCGGCAGGGCCACAGCACAGCTCCTGTAGCACCGGATCACACAGCTCCTGCAGAAATGCAGCACAGTTCCTTCAGGACCACAGCGCGGGTCCTGCAGCACTGCATCACACAGCTCCGGCAGAACCCCAGTGCAGCTCTTGCAGCACTGCATCACAACTCCAATAACACTGCATCACGCATCTCCCACAGGACCGCAGCACAGTTCCTGCAGCACTGCATCACAGCTCCTGCAGCACTGCATCACACAGCTCCGGCAGAACCCCAGTGCAGCTCTTGCAGCACTGCATCACAACTCCAGTAGCACCGCTCCTGCAGGACCGCAGTGCACCTCCTACATCACCGCAGCACAGCTCCTGCAGCACCACAGCGCGGCTCCTGCAGCACTGCATCACAGCGCCTGTAGCACCGCATCATGTAGCTCCTGCAGGACCGCAGCACAGCTCCCGTAGCACTCTACCATACAGCTCCAGCAGGACCGCAGCACAGCTCCTGTAACATGGTATCACACAGTTCCTGCAGCACCGCATCAGACAGCTCCTGCAGGACTGCAGTGCACCACCTGTAGCAACGCAGCACAGCTCCAGTAGGACAACAGCACAGCTCTTGCAGCAAGACAACACAGCTCCTGTAGCACCGCATCATGCAGCTCCTGCAGGACCGCAGCACAGCTCCTGCAGCACAGCAACTTTACTACTGTAGCACTGCATCACACAGCTCCTACAGGACCGCAGCACAGCTCCTGCAGGACCGCAGTGCACCTCCTGCATCACCGCAGCACGGCTCCTGCAGCACCACAGCACAGCTCCTGTAGCATTTCATCACACAGCTCCTGCAGGACTACAGCACAGCTCCTGCAGCACCGCATCACAGCTCCCGCAGGACCCCAGCACAGCTCCTGCAGCACCGCATCACAGCTCCTGTAGCACCGCATCACAGCTCCTGCAGCACCACATCACACAGCTCCTGAACAACGTCAGCACAGCTCCTGCAGGACCACAGCGCGGCTCCTTCAGCACCACATCACAGCTCCTGTAACACAGCATCATGCAGCTCCGGCAGAACCTCAGCACAGCTCCTGGAGCACCGCATCACAGCTCCTGCAGGACTGCAGCACATCTTCTCCAGCACTGCACCACCCAGCTCCTGCAGGGCAGCAGCACAGAACTTGCAGGACTGTAGTGCAGGTCCTGTAGCACAGAATAACAGCTCCTGTAGCACTGCACCCCGCAGCACCTGCAGCACCACTTCAACCTGCTCCTACAGGACTGTAGTGCTCCTCCTGCAACACCGCAGCACAGCTCCTGCAGCACCACATCACAGCTCCTGTAGCAGTGCATCACACTGCTCCTGCAGGACCACAGCACAGCTCCTGCAAGACCATAGTACACAGCTCCTGCAGAACTACAACACAGCTCCTGCAGGACTACAGCACCGCTCCTGCAGGACCACAGCACAGCTCCTGCAGCACCACATCACAGCTCCTGCAGGACTGCAGCATGGCTTCTGCAGAACCGCATCACCCAGCTCCTGCAGGACAGCAGCGCGTCTCCTGCAGCACTGCATCACACAGGTCCCGCAGGACTGCAGCACAGCTCATGCAGCATTGTATCACTTAGCTCATGCAGGACCGCAGCAAAGGTCCTGCAGCACTGCATCACAGCTCCTGTAGCACCGCATCACTCAGCTCCTGCAGCACTGCATTACAAAACTTCTGCAGGACTGCAGCACATCTCCTGCAGCACCGCATCACCCAGCTCCTGCAGGGCAGCATAATAGCACCTGCAGGACTGCAGCTCGGCTCCTGCAGCACTGCATCACAGCTCCTGTAGCACCGCATCCTGCAGCATCTGCAGCACCACATCAACCATCTCCTACAGGACCATAGCACACCTCCTGCAGCACCGCAGCACAACTCCTGCAGCACTGTAGCGCAGCTCCTGCAACACTGCATTACAGCTCCTGTAGCAGTGCATCACAGAGCTCCTACGGGACCACAGCACAGCTCCTACAAGACCACAGCACACATCTCCTGCAAGAGCACAGCTCCTGTAGTACTGCAGCACAGTTCCTTCAGGACCACAGCGCGGCTCCTGCAGCACGGCATCACACAGCTTACGAAGAACCCCAGCACAGCTCCTGCAGCACTGCATCACAACTCCTTTAGCACTGCATCACGCAGCTCCTGCAGGAAAGCAGCACAGCTCCTGCAGCACCACATCACAGCTCCTGTAGCACTGCATCCCGCAGCTCCTGAAGGAACACAGTTCCTGCAGCACCGCATCACAGCGTCTGTAGCACCGCATAATGTAGCTCCTGCAGGACCGCAGCACAGCTCCTGTAGCACTGTATCACACAGCTCCGGCAGGACCGCAGCATAGCTCCCTCAGCACAGCAACTTTACTACTGTAGCACTGCATCACACAGCTCCTGCATCACCGCAGCACAGCTCCTGCAGAACCACAGCACAGCTCCTGTAGCATTTCATCACACAGCTCCTGCAGGACTGCAGCACAGCTCCTGCAGCACCGCATCACAGCTCCCGCAGGACCCCAGCACAGCTCCTGCAGCACCGCATCACAGCTCCTGTAGCACCGCAGCATAGCACTGCATCACAGCTCCTGCAGCACCACATCACAAAGCTCCTGAACAACGTCAGCACAGCTCCTGCAGGACCACAGCGCGGCTCCTTCAGCACCATATCACAGCTCCTGTAACACAGCATCATGCAGCTCCGGCAGAACCTCAGCACAGCTCCTGGAGCACCGCATCACAGCTCCTGCAGGACTGCAGCACATCTTCTCCAGCACTGCACCACCCAGCTCCTGCAGGACAGCAGCACAGCTCCTGTAGCACTGTATCACACAGCTCCTGCAGGACTGCAGCACATCTTCTGCAGCACCACATCCCGCAGCGCCTGCAACACCACATCAGCCAGCTCCTACTGGACCATAGCACACCTCCTGCAGCACCGCAGCACAGCTCCTGCAGCACCGCAGCACAGCTCCTGCAGTACCGCATCACAGCTCCTGTAGCAGTGCATCACACAGCTCCTGCGGGACTGCAGCACAGCTCCTGCAACACCACAGCACAGCTCCTGCAGGACAGCAGCACAGCTCCTGCAGCACCGCATCTCACAACCACTACAGGATAGCAGCACAGCTTCTGAAGGACCGCAGCATGGCTCCTGCAGCACTGCATCACACAGCTCCTGCAGGACCGCAGCACAGTTCCTGCAGCACGATATCACCTAGCTCCTACATGACCACAATAAAAGCTCCTGCATCACTGTATCACAGGTCCTGTAGCACCGCATCACCAAGCTCCTGCAGGGCAGCAGCATAGCAGCTGCAGGACTGCCGCCCGGCTCCTGCAGCACTGCATCACAGCTCCTGTAGCACTGCACCCCGCAGCACCTGCAGCACCACATCAGCCAGCTCCTACTGGACCATAGCACACCTCCTGCAGCACCGCATCCCAGCTCCTGTAGCAGTGCATCACACAGCTCCTGTGGTACCACAGCACAGCTCCTGAAGGACCACAGCACAGCTCCTGCAGCACCACAGCACAGCTCCTGCAGGAATGCAACACAGCTCCTGCAGGACCACAGCACAACTCCTGCAGCACTGCATCACCGCTCCTGCAACTCTTCATCACACAGCTCCAGCAGGCAAAAAGCAGAGCTGCTGCAGGGACCCAGTCCCTGATTATACCCACCAGAGCTCCTGGGAGCACCCACCAGAGCTCCTGGGAGTACCCACCAGAGCTCCTGGGAGCACCCACCAGAGCTCCTGGGAGCACCCACCAGAGCTCCTGGGAGCACCCACCAGAGCTCCTGGGAGCACCCACCAGAGCTCCTGGGAGTACCCACCAGAGCTCCTGGGAGCACCCACCAGAGCTCCTGGGAGTACCCACCAGAGCTCCTGGGAGCACCCACCAGAGCTCCTGGGAGCACCCACCAGAGCTCCTGGGAGTACCCACCAGAGCTCCTGGGAGTACCCATGAGAGCCCCTGGGAGTACCCCCCAGAGCTCCTGGGAGCACCCACCAGAGCTCCTGCGAGTACCCATGAGAGCCCCTGGGAGTACCCATCAGAGCTCCTGGGAGCACCCACCAGAGCTCCTGGGAGCACCCACCAGAGCTCCTGGGAGCACCCACCAGAGCTCCTGCGAGTACCCATGAGAGCCCCTGGGAGTACCCATGAGAGCTCCTGGGAGCACCCACCAGAGCTCCTGGGAGCACCCACCAGAGCTCCTGGGAGCACCCACCAGAGCTCCTGCGAGTACCCATGAGAGCCCCTTGGAATACCCATCAGAGCTCCTGGGAGCACCCACCAGAGCTCCTGGGAGCACCCACCAGAGCTCCTGGGAGCACCCACCAGAGCTCCTGCGAGTACCCATGAGAGCCCCTTGGAATACCCATCAGAGCTCCTGGGAGCACCCACCAGAGCTCCTGGGAGTACTCACCAGAGCTGCTTGTGTGTACTCCCAGGCTCCCTGGCTGATGATGGCTGAAAGCCTGAAACCGGTCCTAGGATGCTTTTTTCCAGTCCAGGGAGGACCTGGCTTGTCAGTTCGGGTTTGACTGTTCCCATGAGGCACAGGGTCAAGACTGATTTGCATATAACTGGGTTGAAACCGGAATGGCATGGTGAGCAGAAAAACGATGGATTCAGGCCCAGATCTCTGAACTGGGGTGAATGTAGGACATTGTTCTGCATTCTGTCCATCAAGTTTTCTTTTTGCATTTGAGATTAATGCGAGCACCTTCTAGTTTGTGTCCTTCTGCAGTTATGTTCACCTTGAGAAGGTTTCTATTGCAAGCATCCTAGGATGTCTCCTTGTAAGCACAATCACCCCTGCTCCAGCACCCTCCTTGTAATGTATGGTTACACCCTCTGTCAATCATCCAACATCACAAGAGTGTCAGAGCAGCCACTGTCCGGCTCTGTGCGCCCCTCCAGATGCATCTGTTGTCAACAGTGACCCGCTGTGGATACTGTCATGAAAAAAGGAAGAAACACCTCACCTGAGCAACCAAAGGCGGCTCTGAGTGGTCAGTCCAGCGCCTCTTGCTTCTCATCACAGGTGGGCTCCTAAGGATGCACGCGCGAGGGTCTGTCCACCTGAGCTGGTCAGTCCAGCGCCTCTTGCTTCTCATCACAGGTGGGCTCCTAAGGATGCACGCGCGAGGGTCTGTCCACCTGAGCTGGTCTGTCCAGCGCCTCTTGCTTCTCATCACAGGTGGGCTCCTAAGGATGCACGCACGAGGGTCTGTCCACCTGAGCTGGTCAGTCCAGCGCCTCTTGCTTCTCATCACAGGTGGGCTCCTAAGGATGCACGCGCGAGGGTCTGTCCACCTGAGCTGGTCAGGCCAGTGCCTCTTGCTTCTCATCACAGGAGGGCTCCTAAGGATGCACGTGCGAGGGTCTGTCCACCTGAGCTGGTCAGTCCAGCGCCTCTTGCTTCTCATCACAGGTGGGCTCCTAAGGATGCACGCGCGAGGGTCCGTCCACCTGAGCTGGTCAGTCCAGCGCCTCTTGCTTCTCATCACAGGTGGGCTCCTAAGGATGCACGCGCGAGAGTCTGTCCACCTGAGCTGGTCAGCATAGCGCCTCTTGCTTCTCATCACAGGTGGGCTCCTAGGGATGCACGCGCGAGGGTCTGTCCACCTGAGCTGGTCAGTCCAGCGCCTCTTGCTTCTCATCACAGGTGGGCTCCTAAGGATGCACGCGCGAGGGTCTGTCCACCTGAGCTGGTCAGTCCAGCGCCTCTTGCTTCTCATCACAGGTGGGCTCCGAAGGATGCACGCGCGAGGGTCTGTCCACCTGAGCTGCTCAGTCCAGCGCCTCTTGCTTCTCATCACAGGTGGGCTCCTAAGGATGCACGCGCGAGGGTCTGTCCACCTGAGGTGGTCAGGCCAGCGCCTCTTGCTTCTCATCACAGGTGGGCTCCTAAGGATGCACGCGCGAGGGTCTGTCCACCTGAGCTGGTCAGTCCAGCGCCTCTTGCTTCTCATCACAGGTGGGCTACTAAGGATGCACGCGCGAGGGTCTGTCCACCTGAGCTGGTCAGTGCAGCGCCTCTTGCTTCTCATCACAGGTGGGCTACTAAGGATGCACGCGCGAGGGTCTGTCCACCTGAGCTGGTCAGTGCAGCGCCTCTTGCTTCTCATCACAGGTGGGCTCCTAAGGATGCACGCGCGAGGGTCTGTCCACCTGAGCTGGTCAGTCCAGCGCCTCTTGCTTCTCATCACAGGTGGGCTCCTAAGGATGCACGCGCGAGGGTCTGTCCACCTGAGCTGGTCAGTCCAGCGCCTCTTGCTTCTCATCACAGGTGGGCTCCTAAAGATGCACGCGCGAGGGTCTGTCCACCTGAGCTGGTCAGGCCAGTGCCTCTTGCTTCTCATCACAGGTGGGCTCCTAAGGATGCACGCGCGAGGGTCTGTCCACCTGAGCTGGTCAGGCCAGCGCCTCTTGCTTCTCATCACAGGTGGACTCCTAAGGATGCACGCGCGAGGGTCTGTCCACCTGAGCTGGTCAGTCCAGCGCCTCTTGCTTCTCATCACAGGTGGGCTCCTAAGGATGCACGCGCGAGGGTCTGTCCACCTGAGCTGGTCAGGCCAGCGCCTCTTGCTTCTCAGCACAGGTGGAGTCCTAAGGATGCACGCGCGAGGGTCTGTCCACCTGAGCTGGTCAGTCCAGCGCCTCTTGCTTCTCATCACAGGTGGGCTCCTAAGGATGCACGCGCGAGGGTCTGTCCACCTGAGCTGGTCAGTCCAGCGCCTCTTGCTTCTCATCACAGGTGGGCTCCTAAGGATGCACCCGCGAGGGTCTGTCCACCTGAGCTGGTCAGTCCAGCGCCTCTTGCTTCTCATCACAGGTGGGCTCCTAAGGATGCACGCTCGAGGGTCCGTCCACCTGAGCTGGTCAGGCCAGCGCCTCTTGCTTCTCATCACAGGTGGGCTCCTAAGGATGCACGCGCGAGGGTCCGTCCACCTGAGCTGGTCAGTCCAGCGCCTCTTGCTTCTCATCACAGGTGGGCTCCAAAGGATGCACGCGCGAGGGTCTGTCCACCTGAGCTGGTCAGTACAGCGCCTCTTGCTTCTCATCACAGGTGGGCTCCTAAGGATGCACGCGCGAGGGTCCGTCCACCTGAGCTGGTCAGTCCAGCGCCTCTTGCTTCTCATCACAGGTGGGCTCCTAAGGATGCACGCGCGAGGGTCCGTCCACCTGAGCTGGTCAGGCCAGCGCCTCTTGCTTCTCATCACAGGTGGGCTCCTAAGGATGCACGCGCGAGGGTCCGTCCACCTGAGCTGGTCAGGCCAGCGCCTCTTGCTTCTCATCACAGGTGGGCTCCTAAGGATGCACGCGCGAGGGTCCGTCCACCTGAGCTGGTCAGTGCAGCGCCTCTTGCTTCTCATCACAGGTGGGCTCCTAAGGATGCACGCGCGAGGGTCCGTCCACCTGAGCTGGTCAGTCCAGCGCCATTTGCTTCTCATCACAGGTGGGCTCCTAAGGATGCACGCGCGAGGGTCTGTCCACCTGAGCTGGTCAGGCCAGCGCCTCTTGCTTCTCATCACAGGTGGGCTCCTAAGGATGCACGCGCGAGGGTCTGTCCACCTGAGCTGGTCAGGCCAGCGCCTCTTGCTTCTCATCACAGGTGGGCTCCTAAGGATGCACGCGCGAGGGTCTGTCCACCTGAGCTGGTCAGGCCAGCGCCTCTTGCTTCTCATCACAGGTGGGCTCCTAAGGATGCACGCGCGAGGGTCTGTCCCCCTGAGCAGGTCAGGCCAGCGCCTCTTGCTTCTCATCACAGGTGGGCTCCTAAGGATGCACGCGCGAGGGTCTGTCCACCTGAGCTGGTCGAGCCAGCGCATCTTGCTTCTCATCACAGGTGGGCTGCTAAGGATGCACGCGCGAGGGTCTGTCCACCTGAGCTGGTCGGGCCAGTGCCTCTTGCTTCTCATCACAGGTGGGCTCCTAAGGATGCACGCGCGAGGGTCCGTCCACCTGAGCTGGTCAGTCCAGCGCCATTTGCTTCTCATCACAGGTGGGCTCCTAAGGATGCACGCGCGAGGGTCTGTCCACCTGAGCTGGTCAGGCCAGCGCCTCTTGCTTCTCATCACAGGTGGGCTCCTAAGGATGCACGCGCGAGGGTCTGTCCACCTGAGCTGGTCAGGCCAGTGCCTCTTGCTTCTCATCACAGTTGGGCTCCTAAGGATGCACGCGCGAGGGTCTGTCCACCTGAGCTGCTCAGTCCAGCGCCTCTTGCTTCTCATCACAGGTGGGCTCCTAAGGATGCACGCGCGAGGGTCTGTCCACCTGAGCTGGTCGGGCCAGCGCCTCTTCCTTCTCATCACAGGTGGGCTCCTAAGGATGCTCGCGCGAGGGTCTGTCCACCTGAGATGGTCAGGCCAGCGCCTCTTGCTTCTCATCACAGGTGGGCTCCTAAGGATGCACGCGGGAGGGTCTGTCCACCTGAGCTGGTCAGGCCAGCGCCTCTTGCTTCTCATCACAGGTGGGCTCCTAAGGATGCACGCGCGAGGGTCTGTCCACCTGAGCTGGTCGGGCCAGCGCATCTTGCTTCTCATCACAGGTGGGCTGCTAAGGATGCACGCGCGAGGGTCTGTCCACCTGAGCTGGTCGGGCCAGTGCCTCTTGCTTCTCATCACAGGTGGGCTCCTAAGGATGCACGCGCGATGGTCCGTCCACCTGAGCTGGTCAGTCCAGCGCCATTTGCTTCTCATCACAGGTGGGCTCCTAAGGATGCACGCGCGAGGGTCTGTCCACCTGAGCTGGTCAGGCCAGCGCCTCTTGCTTCTCATCACAGGTGGGCTCCTAAGGATGCACGCGCGAGGGTCTGTCCACCTGAGCTGGTCGGGCCAGTGCCTCTTGCTTCTCATCACAGTTGGGCTCCTAAGGATGCACGCGCGAGGGTCTGTCCACCTGAGCTGGTCGGGCCAGTGCCTCTTGCTTCTCATCACAGTTGGGCTCCTAAGGATGCACGCGCGAGGGTCCGTGCACCTGAGCCGGTCAGTCCAGCGCCTCTTGCTTCTCATCACAGGTGGGCTCCTAAGGATGCACGCGGGAGGGTCTGTCCACCTGAGCTGGTCAGGCCAGCGCCTCTTGCTTCTCATCACAGGTGGGCTCCTAGGGATGCACGCGCGAGGGTCTGTCCACCTGAGCTGGTCAGGCCAGCGCCTCTTGCTTCTCATCACAGCTGGGCTCCTAAGGATGCACGCGCGAGGGTCTGTCCACCTGAGCTGGTCAGTCCAGCGCCTCTTGCTTCTCATCACAGGTGGGCTCCTAAGGATGCTCGCGCGAGAGTCTGTCCACCTGAGCTGGTCAGGCCAGCGCCTCTTGCTTCTCATCACAGGTGGGCTCCTAAGGATGGACGCGCGAGGGTCTGTCCACCTGAGATGGTCAGGCCAGCGCCTCTTGCTTCTCATCACAGGTGGGCTCCTAAGGATGCACGCGTGAGGGTCCGTCCACCTGAGCTGGTCAGTCCAGCGCCTCTTGCTTCTCATCACAGGTGGGCTCCTAAGGATGCACGCGCGAGGGTCCGTCCACCTGAGCTGGTCAGTCCAGCGCCTCTTGCTTCTCATCACAGGTGGGCTCCTAAGGATGCACGCGCGAGGGTCCGTCCACCTGAGCTGGTCAGGCCAGCGCCTCTTGCTTCTCATCACAGGTGGGCTCCTAAGGATGCACGCGCGAGGGTCCGTCCACCTGAGCTGGTCAGGCCAGCGCCTCTTGCTTCTCATCACAGGTGGGCTCCTAAGGATGCACGCGCGAGGGTCCGTCCACCTGAGCTGGTCAGTGCAGCGCCTCTTGCTTCTCATCACAGGTGGGCTCCTAAGGATGCACGCGCGAGGGTCCGTCCACCTGAGCTGGTCAGTCCAGCGCCATTTGCTTCTCATCACAGGTGGGCTCCTAAGGATGCACGCGCGAGGGTCTGTCCACCTGAGCTGGTCAGGCCAGCGCCTCTTGCTTCTCATCACAGGTGGGCTCCTAAGGATGCACGCGCGAGGGTCTGTCCCCCTGAGCAGGTCAGGCCAGCGCCTCTTGCTTCTCATCACAGGTGGGCTCCTAAGGATGCACGCGCGAGGGTCTGTCCACCTGAGCTGGTCAGGCCAGCGCATCTTGCTTCTCATCACAGGTGGGCTGCTAAGGATGCAAGCGCGAGGGTCTGTCCACCTGAGCTGGTCGGGCCATTGCCTCTTGCTTCTCATCACAGGTGGGCTCCTAAGGATGCACGCGCGAGGGTCCGTCCACCTGAGCTGGTCAGTCCAGCGCCATTTGCTTCTCATCACAGGTGGGCTCCTAAGGATGCACGCGCGAGGGTCTGTCCACCTGAGCTGGTCAGGCCAGCGCCTCTTGCTTCTCATCACAGGTGGGCTCCTAAGGATGCACGCGCGAGGGTCTGTCCACCTGAGCTGGTCAGGCCAGTGCCTCTTGCTTCTCATCACAGTTGGGCTCCTAAGGATGCACGCGCGAGGGTCTGTCCACCTGAGCTGGTCGGGCCAGCGCCTCTTGCTTCTCATCACAGGTGGGCTCCTAAGGATGCACGCGGGAGGGTCTGTCCACCTGAGCTGGTCAGGCCAGCGCCTCTTGCTTCTCATCACAGGTGGGCTCCTAAGGATGCACGCGCGAGGGTCTGTCCACCTGAGCTGGTCGGGCCAGCGCATCTTGCTTCTCATCACAGGTGGGCTGCTAAGGATGCACGCGCGAGGGTCTGTCCACCTGAGCTGGTCGGGCCAGTGCCTCTTGCTTCTCATCACAGGTGGGCTCCTAAGGATGCACGCGCGAGGGTCCGTCCACCTGAGCTGGTCAGTCCAGCGCCATTTGCTTCTCATCACAGGTGGGCTCCTAAGGATGCACGCGCGAGGGTCTGTCCACCGGAGCTGGTCAGGCCAGTGCCTCTTGCTTCTCATCACAGGTGGGCTCCTAAGGATGCACGCGCGAGGGTCTGTCCACCTGAGCTGGTCAGGCCAGTGCCTCTTGCTTCTCATCACAGGTGGGCTCCTAAGGATGCACGCGCGAGGGTCTGTCCACCTGAGCTGGTCAGGCCAGCGCCTCTTGCTTCTCATCACAGGTGGGCTCCTAAGGATGCACGCGCGAGGGTCTGTCCACCTGAGCTGGTCGGGCCAGTGCCTCTTGCTTCTCATCACAGTTGGGCTCCTAAGGATGCACGCGCGAGGGTCTGTCCACCTGAGCTGGTCGGGCCAGCGCCTCTTGCTTCTCATCACAGGTGGGCTCCTAAGGATGCACGCGGGAGGGTCTGTCCACCTGAGCTGGTCAGGCCAGCGCCTCTTGCTTCTCATCACAGGTGGGCTCCTAGGGATGCACGCGCGAGGGTCTGTCCACCTGAGCTGGTCAGGCCAGCGCCTCTTGCTTCTCATCACAGCTGGGCTCCTAAGGATGCACGCGCGAGGGTCTGTCCACCTGAGCTGGTCAGTCCAGCGCCTCTTGCTTCTCATCACAGGTGGGCTCCTAAGGATGCTCGCGCGAGGGTCTGTCCACCTGAGCTGGTCAGGCCAGCGCCTCTTGCTTCTCATCACAGGTGGGCTCCTAAGGATGGACGCGCGAGGGTCTGTCCACCTGAGATGGTCAGGCCAGCGCCTCTTGCTTCTCATCACAGGTGGGCTCCTAAGGATGCACGCGTGAGGGTCCGTCCACCTGAGCTGGTCAGTCCAGCGCCTCTTGCTTCTCATCACAGGTGGGCTCCTAAGGATGCACGCGCGAGGGTCCGTCCACCTGAGCTGGTCAGGCCAGCGCCTCTGGCTTCTCATCCCAGGTGGGCTCCTAAGGATGCACGCGCGAGGGTCCGTCCACCTGAGCCGGTCAGGCCAGCGCCTCTGGCTTCTCATCCCAGGTGGGCTCCTAAGGATGCACGCGCGAGGGTCCGTCCACCTGAGCCGGTCAGTCCAGCGCCTCTTGCTTTGCATCACAGGTGGGCTCCTAAGGATGCACGCGCGAGGGTCCGTGCACCTGAGCCGGTCAGTCCAGCGCCTCTTGCTTCTCATCACAGGTGGGCTCCTAAGGATGCACGCGCGAGGGTCCGTCCACCTGAGCCGGTCAGGCCAGCGCCTCTTGCTTCTCATCACAGGTGGGCTCCTAAGGATGCACGCGCGAGGGTCCGTCCACCTGAGCCGGTCAGGCCAGCGCCTCTTGCTTCTCATCACAGGTGGGCTCCTAAGGATGCACGCGCGAGGGTCCGTCCACCTGAGCCGGTCAGGCCAGCGCCTCTTGCTTCTCATCACAGGTGGGCTCCTAAGGATGCACGCGCGAGGGTCCGTCCACCTGAGCTGGTCAGGCCAGCGCCTCTTGCTTCTCATCACAGGTGGGCTCCTAAGGATGCACGCGCGAGGGTCCGTCCACCTGAGCTGGTCAGGCCAGCGCCTCTTGCTTCTCATCACAGGTGGGCTAATAAGGATGCACGCGCGAGGGTCTGTCCACCTGAGCTGGTCAGTCCAGCGCCTCTTGCTTCTCATCATAGGTGGGCTCCTAAGGATGCACGCGGGAGGGTATGTCCACCTGAGGTGGTCAGTCCAGCGCCTCTTGCTTCTCATCACAGGTGGGCTCCTAAGGATGCACGCGCGAGGGTCTGTCCACCAGAGCTGGTCAGTCCAGCGCCTCTTGCTTCTCATCACAGGTGGGCTCCTAAGGATGCACGCACGAGGGTCTGTCCACCTGAGCTGGTCAGTCCAGCGCCTCTTGCTTCTCATCACAGGTGGGCTCCTAAGGATGCACGCGCGAGGGTCTGTCCACCTGAGCTGGTCAGTCCAGCGCCTCTTGCTTCTCATCACAGGTGGGCTCCGAAGGATGCACGCGCGAGGGTCTGTCCACCTGAGCTGGTCAGTCCAGCGCCTCTTGCTTCTCATCACAGGTGGGCTCCGAAGGATGCACGCGCGAGGGTCTGTCCACCTGAGCTGGTCTGTCCAGCGCCTCTTGCTTCTCATCACAGGTGGGCTCCGAAGGCTGCAAGCGCGAGGGTCTGTCCACCTGAGCTGGTCTGTCCAGCGCCTCTTGCTTCTCATCACAGGTGGGCTCCTAAGGCTGCACGCGCGAGGGTCTGTCCACCTGAGCTGGTCAGTCCAGCGCCTCTTGCTTCTCATCACAGGTGGGCTCCTAAGGCTGCACGCGCGAGGGTCTGTCCACCTGAGCTGGTCAGGCCAGCGCCTCTTGCTTCTCATCACAGGTGGGCTCCTAAGGCTGCACGCGCGAGGGTCTGTCCACCTGAGCTGGTCAGTCCAGCGCCTCTTGCTTCTCATCACAGGTGGGCTCCTAAGGATGCACGCGCGAGGGTCTGTCCACCTGAGCTGGTCAGTCCAGCGCCTCTTGCTTCTCATCACAGGTGGGCTCCTAAGGATGCACGCGCGAGGGTCTGTCCACCTGAGCTGGTCAGTCCAGCGCCTCTTGCTTCTCATCACAGGTGGGCTCCTAAGGATGCACGCGCGAGGGTCTGTCCACCTGAGCTGGTCAGTCCAGCGCCTCTTGCTTCTCATCACAGGTGGGCTCCTAAGGATGCACGCGCGAGGGTCTGTCCACCTGAGCTGGTCAGTCCAGCGCCTCTTGCTTCTCATCACAGGTGGGCTCCTAAGGATGCACGCGCGAGGGTCTGTCCACCTGAGCTGGTCAGTCCAGCGCCTCTTGCTTCTCATCACAGGTGGGCTCCTAAGGATGCAGGCGCGAGGGTCTGTCCACCTGAGCTGGTCAGTCCAGCGCCTCTTGCTTCTCATCACAGGTGGGCTCCTAAGGATGCAGGCGCGAGGGTCTGTCCACCTGAGCTGGTCAGGCCAGCGCCTCTTGCTTCTCATCACAGGTGGGCTCCTAAGGATGCAGGCGCGAGGGTCTGTCCACCTGAGCTGGTCAGGCCAGCGCCTCTTGCTTCTCATCACAGGTGGGCTCCTAAGGATGCAGGCGCGAGGGTCTGTCCACCTGAGCTGGTCAGGCCAGCGCCTCTTGCTTCTCATCACAGGTGGGCTCCTAAGGATGCACGCGCGAGGGTCTGTCCACCTGAGCTGGTCAGGCCAGCGCCTCTTGCTTCTCATCACAGGTGGGCTAATAAGGATGCACGCGCGAGGGTCTGTCCACCTGAGCTGGTCAGTCCAGCGCCTCTTGCTTCTCATCACAGGTGGGCTCCTAAGGATGCACGCGTGAGGGTCTGTCCACCTGAGATGGTCAGTCCAGCGCCTCTTGCTTCTCATCACAGGTGGGCTCCTAAGGATGCACGCGCGAGGGTCTGTCCACCTGAGATGGTCAGGCCAGCGCCTCTTGCTTCTCATCACAGGTGGGCTCCTAAGGATGCACGCGTGAGGGTCCGTCCACCTGAGCTGGTCAGTCCAGCGCCTCTTGCTTCTCATCACAGGTGGGCTCCTAAGGATGCACGCGCGAGGGTCCGTCCACCTGAGCTGGTCAGGCCAGCGCCTCTTGCTTCTCATCACAGGTGAGCTCCTAAGGATGCACGCGCGAGGGTCCGTCCACCTGAGCCGGTCAGGCCAGCGCCTCTTGCTTCTCATCACAGGTGGGCTCCTAAGGATGCTCGCGCGAGGGTCCGTCCACCTGAGCCGGTCAGTCCAGCGCCTCTTGCTTCTCATCACAGGTGGGCTCCTAAGGATGCACGCGCGAGGGTCCGTCCACCTGAGCCGGTCAGGCCAGCACCTCTTGCTTCTCATCACAGGTGGGCTAATAAGGATGCACACGCGAGGGTCCGTCCACCTGAGCCGGTCAGGCCAGCGCCTCTTGCTTCTCATCACAGGTGGGCTAATAAGGATGCACGCGCGAGGGTCCGTCCACCTGAGCCGGTCAGTCCAGCGCCTCTTGCTTCTCATCACAGGTCGGCTAATAAGGATGCACGCGCGAGGGTCCGTCCACCTGAGCCGGTCAGTCCAGCGCCTCTTGCTTCTCATCACAGGTGGGCTCCTAAGGATGCACGCGCGAGGGTCCGTCCACTTGAGCCGGTCAGTCCAGCGCCTCTTGCTTCTCATCACAGGTGGGCTCCTAAGGATGCACGCGCGAGGGTCCGTCCACCTGAGCCGGTCAGTCCAGCGCCTCTTGCTTCTCATCACAGGTGGGCTCCTAAGGATGCACGCGCGAGGGTCCGTCCACCTGAGCTGGTCAGTCCAGCGCCTCTTGCTTCTCATCACAGGTGGGCTCCTAAGGATGCACGCGCGAGGGTCTGTCCACCTGAGCTGGTCAGTCCAGCGCCTCTTGCTTCTCATCACAGGTGGGCTACTAAGGATGCACGCGCGAGGGTCCGTCCACCTGAGCTGGTCTGTCCAGCGCCTCTTGCTTCTCATCACAGGTGGGCTCCTAAGGCTGCACGCGCGAGGGTCTGTCCACCTGAGCTGGTCAGTCCAGCGCCTCTTGCTTCTCATCACAGGTGGGCTCCTAAGGCTGCACGCGCGAGGGTCTGTCCACCTGAGCTGGTCAGTCCAGCGCCTCTTGCTTCTCATCACAGGTGGGCTCCTAAGGCTGCACGCGCGAGGGTCTGTCCACCTGAGCTGGTCAGTCCAGCGCCTCTTGCTTCTCATCACAGGTGGGCTCCTAAGGATGCACGCGCGAGGGTCTGTCCACCTGAGCTGGTCAGTCCAGCGCCTCTTGCTTCTCATCACAGGTGGGCTCCTAAGGATGCACGCGCGAGGGTCTGTCCACCTGAGCTGGTCAGTCCAGCGCCTCTTGCTTCTCATCACAGGTGGGCTCCTAAGGATGCACGCGCGAGGGTCTGTCCACCTGAGCTGGTCAGTCCAGCGCCTCTTGCTTCTCATCACAGGTGGGCTCCTAAGGATGCACGCGCGAGGGTCTGTCCACCTGAGCTAGTCAGGCCAGCGCCTCTTGCTTCTCATCACAGGTGGGCTCCTAAGGATGCACGCGCGAGGGTCTGTCCACCTGAGCTGGTCAGTCCAGCGCCTCTTGCTTCTCATCACAGGTGGGCTCCTAAGGATGCAGGCGCGAGGGTCTGTCCACCTGAGCTGGTCAGGCCAGCGCCTCTTGCTTCTCATCACAGGTGGGCTCCTAAGGATGCAGGCGCGAGGGTCTGTCCACCTGAGCTGGTCAGGCCAGCGCTTCTTGCTTCTCATCACAGGTGGGCTCCTAAGGATGCAAGCGCGAGGGTCTGTCCACCTGAGCTGGTCAGTCCAGCGCCTCTTGCTTCTCATCACAGGTGGGCTCCTAAGGATGCAGGCACGAGGGTCTGTCCACCTGAGCTGGTCAGTCCAGCGCCTCTTGCTTCTCATCACAGGTGGGCTCCTAAGGATGCAGGCGCGAGGGTCTGTCCACCTGAGCTGGTCAGTCCAGCGCCTCTTGCTTCTCATCACAGGTGGGCTCCTAAGGATGCACGCGCGAGGGCCTGTCCACCTGAGCTGGTCAGGCCAGCGCCTCTTGTTTCTCATCACAGGTGGGCTCCTAAGGATGCACGCGCGAGGGCCTGTCCACCTGAGCTGGTCAGGCCAGCGCCTCTTGCTTCTCATCACAGGTGGGCTCCTAAGGATGCACGCAGGAGGGCCTGTCCACCTGAGCTGGTCAGGCCAGCGCCTCTTGCTTCTCATCACAGGTGGGCTCCTAAGGATGCACGCGCGAGGGCCTGTCCACCTGAGCTGGTCAGGGCAGCACCTCTTGCTTCTCATCACAGGTGGGCTCCTAAGGATGCACGCGCGAGGGCCTGTCCACCTGAGCTGGTCAGGCCAGCGCCTCTTGCTTCTCATCACAGGTGGGCTCCTAAGGATGCACGCGCGAGGGCCTGTCCACCTGAGCTGGTCAGGCCAGCGCCTCTTTCTTCTCATCACAGGTGGGCTCCTAAGGATGCAGGCGCGAGGGCCTGTCCACCTGAGCTGGTCAGTCCAGCGCCTCTTGCTTCTCATCACAGGTGGGCTCCTAAGGATGCAGGCGCCAGGGTCTGTCCACCTGAGCTGGTCAGGCCAGCGCCTCTTGCTTCTCATCACAGGTGGGCTCCTAAGGATGCAGGCGCCAGGGTCTGTCCACCTGAGCTGGTCAGTCCAGCGCCTCTTGCTTCTCATCACAGGTGGGCTCCTAAGGATGCAGGCGCCAGGGTCTGTCCACCTGAGCTGGTCAGTCCAGCGCCTCTTGCTTCTCATCACAGGTGGGCTCCTAAGGATGCAGGCGCGAGGGTCTGTCCACCTGAGCTGCTCAGTCCAGCGCCTCTTGCTTCTCATCACAGGTGGGCTCCTAAGGATGCACGCGCGAGGGTCTGTCCACCTGAGCTGCTCAGTCCAGCGCCTCTTGCTTCTCATCACAGGTGGGCTCCTAAGGATGCACGCGCGAGGGTCCGTCCACCTGAGCCGGTCAGGCCAGCGCCTCTTGCTTCTCATCACAGGTGGGCTAATAAGGATGCATGCGCGAGAGTCCGTCCACCTGAGCCGGTCAGGCCAGCGCCTCTTGCTTCTCATCACAGGTGGGCTAATAAGGATGCACGCGCGAGGGTCCGTCCACCTGAGCCGGTCAGTCCAGCGCCTCTTGCTTCTCATCACAGGTGGGCTAATAAGGATGCACGCACAAGGGTCCGTCCACCTGAGCCGGTCAGTCCAGCGCCTCTTGCTTCTCATCACAGGTGGGCTCCTAAGGATGCACGCGCGAGGGTCCGTCCACCTGAGCCGGTCAGTCCAGCGCCTCTTGCTTCTCATCACAGGTGGGCTCCTAAGGATGCACGCGCGAGGGTCCGTCCACCTGAGCTGGTCAGTCCAGCGCCTCTTGCTTCTCATCACAGGTGGGCTCCTAAGGATGCACGCACGAGGGTCCGTCCACCTGAGCCGGTCAGTCCAGCGCCTCTTGCTTCTCATCACAGGTGGGCTCCTAAGGATGCACGCGCGAGGGTCTGTCCACCTGAGCCGGTCAGTCCGGCGCCTCTTGCTTCTCATCACAGGTGGGCTCCTAAGGATGCACGCGCGAGGGTCCGTCCACCTGAGCTGGTCTGTCCAGCGCCTCTTGCTTCTCATCACAGGTGGGCTCCTAAGGCTGCACGCGCGAGGGTCCGTCCACCTGAGCTGGTCAGTCCAGCGCCTCTTGCTTCTCATCACAGGTGGGCTCCTAAGGCTGCACGCGCGAGGGTCTGTCCACCTGAGCTGGTCAGTCCAGCGCCTCTTGCTTCTCATCACAGGTGGGCTCCTAAGGCTGCACGCGCGAGGGTCTGTCCACCTGAGCTGGTCAGGCCAGCGCCTCTGGCTTCTCATCCCAGGTGGGCTCCTAAGGATGCACGCGCGAGGGTCTGTCCACCTGAGCTGGTCGGGCCAGTGCCTCTTGCTTCTCATCACAGGTGGGCTCCTAAGGATGCACGCGCGAGGGTGTGCCACCTGAGCTGGTCGGGCCAGTGCCTCTTGCTTCTCATCACAGGTGGGCTCCTAAGGATGCACGCGCGAGGGTCTGTCCACCTGAGCTGGTCGGGCCAGTGCCTCTTGCTTCTCATCACAGGTGGGCTCCTAAGGATGCTCCCGCGAGGGTCTGTCCACCTGAGCTGGTCGGGCCAGTGCCTCTTGCTTCTCATCACAGGTGGGCTCCTAAGGATGCACGCGCGAGAGTCTGTCCACCTGAGCTGGTCGGGCCAGTGCCTCTTGCTTCTCATCACAGGTGGGCTCCTAAGGATGCACGCGCGAGGGTCTGTCCACCTGAGCTGGTCGGGCCAGTGCCTCTTGCTTCTCATCACAGTTGGGCTCCTAAGGATGCACGCGCGAGGGTCTGTCCACCTGAGCTGGTCGGGCCAGCGCCTCTTGCTTCTCATCACAGGTGGGCTCCTAAGGATGCACGCGGGAGGGTCTGTCCACCTGAGCTGGTCAGGCCAGCGCCTCTTGCTTCTCATCACAGGTGGGCTCCTAAGGATGCACGCGCGAGGGTCTGTCCACCTGAGCTGGTCAGGCCAGCGTCTCTTGCTTCTCATCACAGGTGGGCTCCTAAGGATGCACGCGCGAGGGTCTGTCCACCTGAGCTAGTCAGGCCAGCGCCTCTTGCTTCTCATCACAGGTGGGCTCCTAAGGATGCACGCGCGAGGGTCTGTCCACCTGAGCTGGTCAGTCCAGCGCCTCTTGCTTCTCATCACAGGTGGGCTCCTAAGGATGCTCGCGCGAGGGTCTGTCCACCTGAGATGGTCAGGCCAGCGCCTCTTGCTTCTCATCACAGGTGGGCTCCTAAGGATGCACGCGCGAGGGTCTGTCCACCTGAGATGGTCAGGCCAGCGCCTCTTGCTTCTCATCACAGGTGGGCTCCTAAGGATGCACGCGCGAGGGTCCGTCCACCTGAGCTGGTCAGTCCAGCGCCTCTTGCTTCTCATCACAGGTGGGCTCCTAAGGATGCACGCGCGAGGGTCCGTCCACCTGAGCTGGTCAGGCCAGCGCCTCTGGCTTCTCATCCCAGGTGGGCTCCTAAGGATGCACGCGCGAGGGTCCGTCCACCTGAGCCGGTCAGGCCAGCGCCTCTGGCTTCTCATCCCAGGTGGGCTCCTAAGGATGCACGCGCGAGGGTCCGTCCACCTGAGCCGGTCAGTCCAGCGCCTCTTGCTTTGCATCACAGGTGGGCTCCTAAGGATGCACGCGCGAGGGTCCGTCCACCAGAGCCGGTCAGTCCAGCGCCTCTTGCTTCTCATCACAGGTGGGCTCCTAAGGATGCATGCGCGAGGGTCCGTCCACCTGAGCCGGTCAGGCCAGCGCCTCTTGCTTCTCATCACAGGTGGGCTCCTAAGGATGCACGCGCGAGGGTCCGTCCACCTGAGCCGGTCAGGCCAGCGCCTCTTGCTTCTCATCACAGGTGGGCTCCTAAGGATGCACGCGCGAGGGTCCGTCCACCTGAGCCGGTCAGGCCAGCGCCTCTTGCTTCTCATCACAGGTGGGCTCCTAAGGATGCACGAGCGAGGGTCCGTCCACCTGAGCCGGTCAGGCCAGCGCCTCTTGCTTCTCATCACAGGTGGGCTCCTAAGGATGCACGCGCGAGGGTCCGTCCACCTGAGCTGGTCAGGCCAGCGCCTCTTGCTTCTCATCACAGGTGGGCTCCTAAGGATGCACGCGCGAGGGTCCGTCCACCTGAGCTGGTCAGGCCAGCGCCTCTTGCTTCTCATCACAGGTGAGCTCCTAAGGATGCACGCGCGAGGGTCCGTCCACCTGAGCCGGTCAGGCCAGCGCCTCTGGCTTCTCATCACAGGTGGGCTCCTAAGGATGCACGCGCGAGGGTCCGTCCACCTGAGCCGGTCAGGCCAGCGCCTCTGGCTTCGCATCCCAGGTGGGCTCCTAAGGATGCACGCGCGAGGGTCCGTCCACCTGAGCCGGTCAGTCCAGCGCCTCTTGCTTCGCATCACAGGTGGGCTCCTAAGGATGCACGCGCGAGGGTCCGTCCACCTGAGCCGGTCAGGCCAGCGCCTCTTGCTTCTCATCACAGGTGGGCTCCTAAGGATGCTCGCGCGAGGGTCCGTCCACCTGAGCCGGTCAGTCCAGCGCCTCTTGCTTCTCATCACAGGTGGGCTCCTAAGGATGCACGCGCGAGGGTCCGTCCACCTGAGCCGGTCAGGCCAGCGCCTCTTGCTTCTCATCACAGGTGGGCTAATAAGGATGCACGCGCGAGGGTCTGTCCACCTGAGCCGGTCAGGCCAGCGCCTCTTGCTTCTCATCACAGGTGGGCTAATAAGGATGCACGCGCGAGGGTCCGTCCACCTGAGCCGGTCAGGCCAGCGCCTCTTGCTTCTCATCACAGGTGGGCTAATAAGGATGCACGCGCGAGGGTCTGTCCACCTGAGCTAGTCAGGCCAGCGCCTCTTGCTTCTCATCACAGGTGGGCTCCTAAGGATGCACGCGCGAGGGTCTGTCCACCTGAGCTGGTCAGTCCAGCGCCTCTTGCTTCTCATCACAGGTGGGCTCCTAAGGATGCAGGCGCGAGGGTCTGTCCACCTGAGCTGGTCAGGCCAGCGCCTCTTGCTTCTCATCACAGGTGGGCTCCTAAGGATGCAGGCGCGAGGGTCTGTCCACCTGAGCTGGTCAGGCCAGCGCTTCTTGCTTCTCATCACAGGTGGGCTCCTAAGGATGCAAGCGCGAGGGTCTGTCCACCTGAGCTGGTCAGTCCAGCGCCTCTTGCTTCTCATCACAGGTGGGCTCCTAAGGATGCAGGCACGAGGGTCTGTCCACCTGAGCTGGTCAGTCCAGCGCCTCTTGCTTCTCATCACAGGTGGGCTCCTAAGGATGCACGCGCGAGGGTCCGTCCACCTGAGCCGGTCAGGCCAGCGCCTCTTGCTTCTCATCACAGGTGGGCTCCTAAGGATGCACGAGCGAGGGTCCGTCCACCTGAGCCGGTCAGGCCAGTGCCTCTTGCTTCTCATCACAGGTGGGCTCCTAAGGCTGCACGCGCGAGGGTCTGTCCACCTGAGCTGGTCAGTCCAGCGCCTCTTGCTTCTCATCACAGGTGGGCTCCGAAGGATGCACGCGCGAGGGTCTGTCCACCTGAGCTGGTCAGTCCAGCGCCTCTTGCTTCTCATCACAGGTGGGCTCCTAAGGATGCAGGCGCGAGGGTCTGTCCACCTGAGCTGGTCAGTCCAGCGCCTCTTGCTTCTCATCACAGGTGGGCTCCTAAGGATGCACGCGCGAGGGCCTGTCCACCTGAGCTGGTCAGGCCAGCGCCTCTTGTTTCTCATCACAGGTGGGCTCCTAAGGATGCACGCGCGAGGGCCTGTCCACCTGAGCTGGTCAGGCCAGCGCCTCTTGCTTCTCATCACAGGTGGGCTCCTAAGGATGCACGCAGGAGGGCCTGTCCACCTGAGCTGGTCAGGCCAGCGCCTCTTGCTTCTCATCACAGGTGGGCTCCTAAGGATGCACGCGCGAGGGCCTGTCCACCTGAGCTGGTCAGGGCAGCACCTCTTGCTTCTCATCACAGGTGGGCTCCTAAGGATGCACGCGCGAGGGCCTGTCCACCTGAGCTGGTCAGGCCAGCGCCTCTTGCTTCTCATCACAGGTGGGCTCCTAAGGATGCACGCGCGAGGGCCTGTCCACCTGAGCTGGTCAGGCCAGCGCCTCTTTCTTCTCATCACAGGTGGGCTCCTAAGGATGCAGGCGCGAGGGCCTGTCCACCTGAGCTGGTCAGTCCAGCGCCTCTTGCTTCTCATCACAGGTGGGCTCCTAAGGATGCAGGCGCCAGGGTCTGTCCACCTGAGCTGGTCAGGCCAGCGCCTCTTGCTTCTCATCACAGGTGGGCTCCTAAGGATGCAGGCGCCAGGGTCTGTCCACCTGAGCTGGTCAGTCCAGCGCCTCTTGCTTCTCATCACAGGTGGGCTCCTAAGGATGCAGGCGCCAGGGTCTGTCCACCTGAGCTGGTCAGTCCAGCGCCTCTTGCTTCTCATCACAGGTGGGCTCCTAAGGATGCAGGCGCGAGGGTCTGTCCACCTGAGCTGCTCAGTCCAGCGCCTCTTGCTTCTCATCACAGGTGGGCTCCTAAGGATGCACGCGCGAGGGTCTGTCCACCTGAGCTGCTCAGTCCAGCGCCTCTTGCTTCTCATCACAGGTGGGCTCCTAAGGATGCACGCGCGAGGGTCCGTCCACCTGAGCCGGTCAGGCCAGCGCCTCTTGCTTCTCATCACAGGTGGGCTAATAAGGATGCATGCGCGAGAGTCCGTCCACCTGAGCCGGTCAGGCCAGCGCCTCTTGCTTCTCATCACAGGTGGGCTAATAAGGATGCACGCGCGAGGGTCCGTCCACCTGAGCCGGTCAGTCCAGCGCCTCTTGCTTCTCATCACAGGTGGGCTAATAAGGATGCACGCACAAGGGTCCGTCCACCTGAGCCGGTCAGTCCAGCGCCTCTTGCTTCTCATCACAGGTGGGCTCCTAAGGATGCGCGCGCGAGGGTCCGTCCACCTGAGCCGGTCAGTCCAGCGCCTCTTGCTTCTCATCACAGGTGGGCTCCTAAGGATGCACGCGCGAGGGTCCGTCCACCTGAGCTGGTCAGTCCAGCGCCTCTTGCTTCTCATCACAGGTGGGCTCCTAAGGATGCACGCACGAGGGTCCGTCCACCTGAGCCGGTCAGTCCAGCGCCTCTTGCTTCTCATCACAGGTGGGCTCCTAAGGATGCACGCGCGAGGGTCTGTCCACCTGAGCCGGTCAGTCCGGCGCCTCTTGCTTCTCATCACAGGTGGGCTCCTAAGGATGCACGCGCGAGGGTCCGTCCACCTGAGCTGGTCTGTCCAGCGCCTCTTGCTTCTCATCACAGGTGGGCTCCTAAGGCTGCACGCGCGAGGGTCCGTCCACCTGAGCTGGTCAGTCCAGCGCCTCTTGCTTCTCATCACAGGTGGGCTCCTAAGGCTGCACGCGCGAGGGTCTGTCCACCTGAGCTGGTCAGTCCAGCGCCTCTTGCTTCTCATCACAGGTGGGCTCCTAAGGCTGCACGCGCGAGGGTCTGTCCACCTGAGCTGGTCAGGCCAGCGCCTCTGGCTTCTCATCCCAGGTGGGCTCCTAAGGATGCACGCGCGAGGGTCTGTCCACCTGAGCTGGTCGGGCCAGTGCCTCTTGCTTCTCATCACAGGTGGGCTCCTAAGGATGCACGCGCGAGGGTGTGCCACCTGAGCTGGTCGGGCCAGTGCCTCTTGCTTCTCATCACAGGTGGGCTCCTAAGGATGCACGCGCGAGGGTCTGTCCACCTGAGCTGGTCGGGCCAGTGCCTCTTGCTTCTCATCACAGGTGGGCTCCTAAGGATGCTCCCGCGAGGGTCTGTCCACCTGAGCTGGTCGGGCCAGTGCCTCTTGCTTCTCATCACAGGTGGGCTCCTAAGGATGCACGCGCGAGAGTCTGTCCACCTGAGCTGGTCGGGCCAGTGCCTCTTGCTTCTCATCACAGGTGGGCTCCTAAGGATGCACGCGCGAGGGTCTGTCCACCTGAGCTGGTCGGGCCAGTGCCTCTTGCTTCTCATCACAGTTGGGCTCCTAAGGATGCACGCGCGAGGGTCTGTCCACCTGAGCTGGTCGGGCCAGCGCCTCTTGCTTCTCATCACAGGTGGGCTCCTAAGGATGCACGCGGGAGGGTCTGTCCACCTGAGCTGGTCAGGCCAGCGCCTCTTGCTTCTCATCACAGGTGGGCTCCTAAGGATGCACGCGCGAGGGTCTGTCCACCTGAGCTGGTCAGGCCAGCGTCTCTTGCTTCTCATCACAGCTGGGCTCCTAAGGATGCACGCGCGAGGGTCTGTCCACCTGAGCTGGTCAGTCCAGCGCCTCTTGCTTCTCATCACAGGTGGGCTCCTAAGGATGCTCGCGCGAGGGTCTGTCCACCTGAGATGGTCAGGCCAGCGCCTCTTGCTTCTCATCACAGGTGGGCTCCTAAGGATGCACGCGCGAGGGTCTGTCCACCTGAGATGGTCAGGCCAGCGCCTCTTGCTTCTCATCACAGGTGGGCTCCTAAGGATGCACGCGCGAGGGTCCGTCCACCTGAGCTGGTCAGTCCAGCGCCTCTTGCTTCTCATCACAGGTGGGCTCCTAAGGATGCACGCGCGAGGGTCCGTCCACCTGAGCTGGTCAGGCCAGCGCCTCTGGCTTCTCATCCCAGGTGGGCTCCTAAGGATGCACGCGCGAGGGTCCGTCCACCTGAGCCGGTCAGGCCAGCGCCTCTGGCTTCTCATCCCAGGTGGGCTCCTAAGGATGCACGCGCGAGGGTCCGTCCACCTGAGCCGGTCAGTCCAGCGCCTCTTGCTTTGCATCACAGGTGGGCTCCTAAGGATGCACGCGCGAGGGTCCGTCCACCAGAGCCGGTCAGTCCAGCGCCTCTTGCTTCTCATCACAGGTGGGCTCCTAAGGATGCATGCGCGAGGGTCCGTCCACCTGAGCCGGTCAGGCCAGCGCCTCTTGCTTCTCATCACAGGTGGGCTCCTAAGGATGCACGCGCGAGGGTCCGTCCACCTGAGCCGGTCAGGCCAGCGCCTCTTGCTTCTCATCACAGGTGGGCTCCTAAGGATGCACGCGCGAGGGTCCGTCCACCTGAGCCGGTCAGGCCAGCGCCTCTTGCTTCTCATCACAGGTGGGCTCCTAAGGATGCACGAGCGAGGGTCCGTCCACCTGAGCCGGTCAGGCCAGCGCCTCTTGCTTCTCATCACAGGTGGGCTCCTAAGGATGCACGCGCGAGGGTCCGTCCACCTGAGCTGGTCAGGCCAGCGCCTCTTGCTTCTCATCACAGGTGGGCTCCTAAGGATGCACGCGCGAGGGTCCGTCCACCTGAGCTGGTCAGGCCAGCGCCTCTTGCTTCTCATCACAGGTGAGCTCCTAAGGATGCACGCGCGAGGGTCCGTCCACCTGAGCCGGTCAGGCCAGCGCCTCTGGCTTCTCATCACAGGTGGGCTCCTAAGGATGCACGCGCGAGGGTCCGTCCACCTGAGCCGGTCAGGCCAGCGCCTCTGGCTTCGCATCCCAGGTGGGCTCCTAAGGATGCACGCGCGAGGGTCCGTCCACCTGAGCCGGTCAGTCCAGCGCCTCTTGCTTCGCATCACAGGTGGGCTCCTAAGGATGCACGCGCGAGGGTCCGTCCACCTGAGCCGGTCAGGCCAGCGCCTCTTGCTTCTCATCACAGGTGGGCTCCTAAGGATGCTCGCGCGAGGGTCCGTCCACCTGAGCCGGTCAGTCCAGCGCCTCTTGCTTCTCATCACAGGTGGGCTCCTAAGGATGCACGCGCGAGGGTCCGTCCACCTGAGCCGGTCAGGCCAGCGCCTCTTGCTTCTCATCACAGGTGGGCTAATAAGGATGCACGCGCGAGGGTCTGTCCACCTGAGCCGGTCAGGCCAGCGCCTCTTGCTTCTCATCACAGGTGGGCTAATAAGGATGCACGCGCGAGGGTCCGTCCACCTGAGCCGGTCAGGCCAGCGCCTCTTGCTTCTCATCACAGGTGGGCTAATAAGGATGCACGCGCGAGGGTCCGTCCACCTGAGCCGGTCAGTCCGGCGCCTCTTGCTTCTCATCACAGGTGGGCTCCTAAGGATGCACGCGCGAGGGTCCGTCCACCTGAGCTGGTCAGTCCAGCGCCTCTTGCTTCTCATCACAGGTGGGCTCCGAAGGATGCACGCGCGAGGGTCCGTCCACCTGAGCCGGTCAGTCCAGCGCCTCTTGCTTCTCATCACAGGTGGGCTCCTAAGGATGCACGCGCGAGGGTCTGTCCACCTGAGCTGGTCAGTCCAGCGCCTCTTGCTTCTCATCACAGGTGGGCTCCTAAGGATGCACGCGCGAGGGTCCGTCCACCTGAGCGGTCTGTCCAGCGCCTCTTGCTTCTCATCACAGGTGGGCTCCTAAGGCTGCACGCGCGAGGGTCTGTCCACCTGAGCTGGTCAGTCCAGCGCCTCTTGCTTCTCATCACAGGTGGGCTCCTAAGGCTGCACGCGCGAGGGTCTGTCCACCTGAGCTGGTCAGTCCAGCGCCTCTTGCTTCTCATCACAGGTGGGCTCCTAAGGATGCACGCGCGAGGGTCTGTCCACCTGAGCTGGTCAGTCCAGCGCCTCTTGCTTCTCATCACAGGTGGGCTCCTAAGGATGCACGCGCAAGGGTCTGTCCACCTGAGCTGGTCAGTCCAGCGCCTCTTGCTTCTCATCACAGGTGGGCTCCTAAGGATGCACGCGCGAGGGTCAGTCCACCTGAGCTGGTCAGTCCAGCGCCTCTTGCTTCTCATCACAGGTGGGCTCCTAAGGATGCACGCGCGAGGGTCTGTCCACCTGAGCTGGTCAGTCCAGCGCCTCTTGCTTCTCATCACAGGTGGGCTCCTAAGGATGCACGCGCGAGGGTCTGTCCACCTGAGCTGGTCAGTCCAGCGCCTCTTGCTTCTCATCACAGGTGGGCTCCTAAGGATGCAGGCGCGAGGGTCTGTCCACCTGAGCTGGTCAGGCCAGCGCCTCTTGCTTCT
Source organism: Lissotriton vulgaris (assembly GCF_964263255.1). Classification (NCBI taxonomy): domain Eukaryota; kingdom Metazoa; phylum Chordata; class Amphibia; order Caudata; family Salamandridae; genus Lissotriton; species Lissotriton vulgaris. The sequence goes on from NC_141689.1 coordinate 35,089,587, forward strand.
CATCACAGGTGGGCTCCTAAGGATGCAGGCGCGAGGGTCTGTCCACCTGAGCTGGTCAGGCCAGCGCCTCTTGCTTCTCATCACAGGTGGGCTCCTAAGGATGCAGGCGCGAGGGTCTGTCCACCTGAGCTGGTCAGTCCAGCGCCTCTTGCTTCTCATCACAGGTGGGCTCCTAAGGATGCAGGCGCGAGGGTCTGTCCACCTGAGCTGGTCAGTCCAGCGCCTCTTGCTTCTCATCACAGGTGGGCTCCTAAGGATGCAGGCGCGAGGGTCTGTCCACCTGAGCTGGTCGGGCCAGCGCCTCTTGCTTCTCATCACAGGTGGGCTCCTAAGGATGCACGCGCGAGGGCCTGTCCACCTGATCTGGTCGGGCCAGCGCCTCTTGCTTCTCATCACAGGTGGGCTCCTAAGGATGCGCGCGCGAGGGCCTGTCCACCTGAGCTGGTCAGGCCAGCGCCTCTTGCTTCTCATCACAGGTGGGCTCCTAAGGATGCACGCGCGAGGGCCTGTCCACCTGAGCTGGTCAGGCCAGCGCCTCTTGCTTCTCATCACAGGTGGGCTCCTAAGGATGCACGCGCGAGGGCCTGTCCACCTGAGCTGGTCAGCCCAGCGCCTCTTGCTTCTCATCACAGGTGGGCTCCTAAGGATGCAGGCGCGAGGGTCTGTCCACCTGAGCTGGTCAGTCCAGCGCCTCTTGCTTCTCATCACAGGTGGGCTCCTAAGGATGCAGGCGCCAGGGCCTGTCCACCTGAGCTGGTCAGTCCAGCGCCTCTTGCTTCTCATCACAGGTGGGCTCCTAAGGATGCAGGCGCCAGGGTCTGTCCACCTGAGCTGGTCAGGCCAGCGCCTCTTGCTTCTCATCACAGGTGGGCTCCTAAGGATGCAGGCGCCAGGGTCTGTCCACCTGAGCTGGTCAGTCCAGCGCCTCTTGCTTCTCATCACAGGTGGGCTCCTAAGGATGCAGGCGCCAGGGTCTGTCCACCTGAGCTGCTCAGTCCAGCGCCTCTTGCTTCTCATCACAGGTGGGCTCCTAAGGATGCAGGCGCCAGGGTCTGTCCACCTGAGCTGCTCAGTCCAGCGCCTCTTGCTTCTCATCACAGGTGGGCTCCTAAGGCTGCACGCGCGAGGGTCTGTCCACCTGAGCTGCTCAGTCCAGCGCCTCTTGCTTCTCATCACAGGTGGGCTCCTAAGGATGCACGCGCGAGGGTCTGTCCACCTGAGCTGCTCAGTCCAGCGCCTCTTGCTTCTCATCACAGGTGGGCTCCTAAGGATGCACGCGCGAGGGTCTGTCCACCTGAGCTGGTCAGGCCAGCGCCTCTTGCTTCTCATCACAGGTGGGCTCCTAAGGATGCAGGCGCGAGGGTCCGTCCACCTGAGCCGGTCGGGCCAGCGCCTCTTGCTTCTCATCACAGGTGGGCTCCTAAGGATGCACGCGCGAGGGTCCGTCCACCTGAGCTGGTCAGCATAGCGCCTCTTGCTTCTCATCACAGGTGGGCTCCTAAGGATGCACGCGCGAGGGTCTGTCCACCCGAGCTGGTCAGTCCAGTGCCTCTTGCTTCTCATCACAGGTGGGCTCCTAAGGATGCACGCGCGAGGGTCTGTCCACCTGAGCTGGTCAGGCCGGTGCCTCTTGCTTCTCATCACAGGTGGGCTCCTAAGGATGCACGCGCGAGGGTCTGTCCACCTGAGCTGGTCGGGCCAGTGCCTCTTGCTTCTCATCACAGTTGGGCTCCTAAGGATGCACGCGCGAGGGTCCGTCCACCTGAGCCGGTCGGGCCAGCGCCTCTTGCTTCTCATCACAGGTGGGCTCCTAAGGATGCACGCGCGAGGGTCTGTCCACCTGAGCTGGTCAGTCCAGCGCCTCTTGCTTCTCATCACAGGTGGGCTCCTAAGGATGCACGCGCGAGGGTCTGTCCACCTGAGCTGGTCGGGCCAGTGCCTCTTGCTTCTCATCACAGTTGGGCTCCTAAGGATGCACGCGCGAGGGTCTGTCCACCTGAGCTGGTCGGGCCAGCGCCTCTTGCTTCTCATCACAGGTGGGCTCCTAAGGATGCACGCGCGAGGGTCTGTCCACCTGAGCTGGTCAGGCCGGTGCCTCTTGCTTCTCATCACAGGTGGGCTCCTAAGGATGCACCCGCGAGGGTCTGTCCACCTGAGCTGGTCAGTCCAGCGCCTCTTGCTTCTCATCACAGGTGGGCTCCGAAGGATGCACGCGGGAGGGTCTGTCCACCTGAGCCGGTCAGTCCAGCGCCTCTTGCTTCTCATCACAGGTGGGCTCCTAAGGATGCACGCGCGAGGGTCTGTCCACCTGAGCTGGTCAGGCCAGCGTCTCTTGCTTCTCATCACAGCTGGGCTCCTAAGGATGCACGCGCGAGGGTCTGTCCACCTGAGCTGGTCAGTCCAGCGCCTCTTGCTTCTCATCACAGGTGGGCTCCTAAGGATGCTCGCGCGAGGGTCTGTCCACCTGAGATGGTCAGGCCAGCGGCTCTTGCTTCTCATCACAGGTGGGCTCCTAAGGATGCAAGCGCGAGGGTCTGTCCACCTGAGATGGTCAGGCCAGCGCCTCTTGCTTCTCATCACAGGTGGGCTCCTAAGGATGCACGCGCGAGGGTCCGTCCACCTGAGCTGGTCAGTCCAGCGCCTCTTGCTTCTCATCACAGGTGGGCTCCTAAGGATGCACGCGCGAGGGTCCGTCCACCTGAGCTGGTCAGGCCAGCGCCTCTGGCTTCTCATCCCAGGTGGGCTCCTAAGGATGCACGCGCGAGGGTCCGTCCACCTGAGCCGGTCAGGCCAGCGCCTCTGGCTTCTCATCCCAGGTGGGCTCCTAAGGATGCACGCGCGAGGGTCCGTCCACCTGAGCCGGTCAGTCCAGCGCCTCTTGCTTTGCATCACAGGTGGGCTCCTAAGGATGCACGCGCGAGGGTCCGTCCACCTGAGCCGGTCAGGCCAGCGCCTCTTGCTTCTCATCACAGGTGGGCTCCTAAGGATGCACGCGCGAGGGTCCGTCCACCTGAGCCGGTCAGGCCAGCGCCTCTTGCTTCTCATCACAGGTGGGCTCCTAAGGATGCACGCGCGAGGGTCCGTCCACCTGAGCCGGTCAGGCCAGCGCCTCTTGCTTCTCATCACAGGTGGGCTCCTAAGGATGCACGCGCGAGGGTCCGTCCACCTGAGCCGGTCAGGCCAGCGCCTCTTGCTTCTCATCACAGGTGGGCTCCTAAGGATGCACGCGCGAGGGTCCGTCCACCTGAGCTGGTCAGGCCAGCGCCTCTTGCTTCTCATCACAGGTGGGCTCCTAAGGATGCACGCGCGAGGGTCCGTCCACCTGAGCTGGTCAGGCCAGCGCCTCTTGCTTCTCATCACAGGTGAGCTCCTAAGGATGCACGCGCGAGGGTCCGTCCACCTGAGCCGGTCAGGCCAGCGCCTCTGGCTTCTCATCACAGGTGGGCTCCTAAGGATGCACGCGCGAGGGTCCGTCCACCTGAGCCGGTCAGGCCAGCGCCTCTGGCTTCGCATCCCAGGTGGGCTCCTAAGGATGCACGCGCGAGGGTCCGTCCACCTGAGCCGGTCAGTCCAGCGCCTCTTGCTTCGCATCACAGGTGGGCTCCTAAGGATGCACGCGCGAGGGTCCGTCCACCTGAGCCGGTCAGGCCAGCGCCTCTTGCTTCTCATCACAGGTGGGCTCCTAAGGATGCTCGCGCGAGGGTCCGTCCACCTGAGCCGGTCAGTCCAGCGCCTCTTGCTTCTCATCACAGGTGGGCTCCTAAGGATGCACGCGCGAGGGTCCGTCCACCTGAGCCGGTCAGGCCAGCGCCTCTTGCTTCTCATCACAGGTGGGCTAATAAGGATGCACGCGCGAGGGTCCGTCCACCTGAGCCGGTCAGGCCAGCGCCTCTTGCTTCTCATCACAGGTGGGCTAATAAGGATGCACGCGCGAGGGTCCGTCCACCTGAGCCGGTCAGGCCAGCGCCTCTTGCTTCTCATCACAGGTGGGCTAATAAGGATGCACGCGCGAGGGTCCGTCCACCTGAGCCGGTCAGTCCAGCGCCTCTTGCTTCTCATCACAGGTGGGCTAATAAGGATGCACGAGCGAGGGTCCGTCCACCTGAGCCGGTCAGTCCAGCGCCTCTTGCTTCTCATCACAGGTGGGCTCCTAAGGATGCACGCGCGAGGGTCCGTCCACCTGAGCCGGTCAGTCCAGCGCCTCTTGCTTCTCATCACAGGTGGGCTCCTAAGGATGCACGCGCGAGGGTCCGTCCACCTGAGCTGGTCAGTCCAGCGCCTCTTGCTTCTCATCACAGGTGGGCTCCTAAGGATGCACGCGCGAGGGTCCGTCCACCTGAGCCGGTCAGTCCAGCGCCTCTTGCTTCTCATCACAGGTGGGCTCCTAAGGATGCAAGCGCGAGGGTCTGTCCACCTGAGCTGGTCAGTCCAGCGCCTCTTGCTTCTCATCACAGGTGGGCTCCTAAGGCTGCACGCGCGAGGGTCCGTCCACCTGAGCTGGTCTGTCCAGCGCCTCTTGCTTCTCATCACAGGTGGGCTCCTAAGGCTGCACGCGCGAGGGTCTGTCCACCTGAGCTGGTCAGTCCAGCGCCTCTTGCTTCTCATCACAGGTGGGCTCCTAAGGCTGCACGCGCGAGGGTCTGTCCACCTGAGCTGGTCAGTCCAGCGCCTCTTGCTTCTCATCACAGGTGGGCTCCTAAGGATGCACGCGCGAGGGTCTGTCCACCTGAGCTGGTCAGTCCAGCGCCTCTTGCTTCTCATCACAGGTGGGCTCCTAAGGATGCACGCGCGAGGGTCTGTCCACCTGAGCTGGTCAGTCCAGCGCCTCTTGCTTCTCATCACAGGTGGGCTCCTAAGGATGCACGCGCGAGGGTCTGTCCGCCTGAGCTGGTCAGTCCAGCGCCTCTTGCTTCTCATCACAGGTGGGCTCCTAAGGATGCACGCGCGAGGGTCTGTGAACCTGAGCTGGTCAGACCAGCGCCTCTTGCTTCTCATCACAGGTGGGCTCCTAAGGATGCACGCACGAGGGTCTGTCCACCTGAGCTGGTCAGTCCAGCGCCTCTTGCTTCTCATCACAGGTGGGCTCCTAAGGATGCAGGCGCGAGGGTCTGTCCACCTGAGCTGGTCAGGCCAGCGCCTCTTGCTTCTCATCACAGGTGGGCTCCTAAGGATGCAGGCGCGATGGTCTGTCCACCTGAGCTGGTCAGGCCAGCGCCTCTTGCTTCTCATCACAGGTGGGCTCCTAAGGATGCACGCGCGAGGGTCCGTCCACCTGAGCCGGTCAGTCCAGCGCCTCTTGCTTCTCATCACAGGTGGGCTCCTAAGGATGCACGCGCGAGGGTCCGTCCACCTGAGCTGGTCAGTCCAGCGCCTCTTGCTTCTCATCACAGGTGGGCTCCTAAGGATGCACGCGCGAGGGTCCGTCCACCTGAGCCGGTCAGTCCGGCGCCTCTTGCTTCTCATCACAGGTGGGCTCCTAAGGATGCACGCGCGAGGGTCCGTCCACCTGAGCCGGTCAGTCCGGCGCCTCTTGCTTCTCATCACAGGTGGGCTCCTAAGGATGCACGCGCGAGGGTCTGTCCACCTGAGCTGGTCAGTCCGGCGCCTCTTGCTTCTCATCACAGGTGGGCTCCTAAGGATGCACGCGCGAGGGTCCGTCCACCTGAGCTGGTCTGTCCAGCGCCTCTTGCTTCTCATCACAGGTGGGCTCCTAAGGCTGCACGCGCGAGGGTCTGTCCACCTGAGCTGGTCAGTCCAGCGCCTCTTGCTTCTCATCACAGGTGGGCTCCTAAGGCTGCACGCGCGAGGGTGTGTCCACCTGAGCTGGTCAGTCCAGCGCCTCTTGCTTCTCATCACAGGTGGGCTCCTAAGGCTGCACGCGCGAGGGTCTGTCCACCTGAGCTGGTCAGTCCAGCGCCTCTTGCTTCTCATCACAGGTGGGCTCCTAAGGATGCACGCGCGAGGGTCTGTCCACCTGAGCTGGTCAGGCCAGCGGCTCTTGCTTCTCATCACAGGTGGGCTCCTAAGGATGCAGGCGCGAGGGTCTGTCCACCTGAGCTGGTCAGGCCAGCGCCTCTTGCTTCTCATCACAGGTGGGCTCCTAAGGATGCAGGCGCGAGGGTCTGTCCACCTGAGCTGGTCAGGCCAGCGCCTCTTGCTTCTCATCACAGGTGGGCTCCTAAGGATGCAGGCGCGAGGGTCTGTCCACCTGAGCTGGTCAGGCCAGTGCCTCTTGCTTCTCATCACAGGTGGGCTACTAAGGATGCAGGCGCGAGGGTCTGTCCACCTGAGCTGGTCAGGCCAGCGCCTCTTGCTTCTCATCACAGGTGGGCTCCTAAGGATGCAGGCGCGAGGGTCTGTCCACCTGAGCTGGTCAGTCCAGCGCCTCTTGCTTCTCATCACAGGTGGGCTCCTAAGGATGCAGGCGCGAGGGTCTGTCCACCTGAGCTGGTCAGTCCAGCGCCTCTTGCTTCTCATCACAGGTGGGCTCCTAAGGATGCAGGCGCGAGGGTCTGTCCACCTGAGCTGGTCGGGCCAGCGCCTCTTGCTTCTCATCACAGGTGGGCTACTAAGGATGCACGCGCGAGGGTCCGTCCACCTGAGCTGGTCAGGGCAGCACCTCTTGCTTCTCATCACAGGTGGGCTCCTAAGGATGCACGCGCGAGGGTCTGTCCACCTGAGCTGGTCAGTCCAGCGCCTCTTGCTTCTCATCACAGGTGGGCTCCTAAGGATGCACGCGCGAGAGTCTGTCCACCTGAGCTGGTCAGCCCAGCGCCTCTTGCTTCTCATCACAGGTGGGCTCTTAAGGATGCACGCGCGAGGGCCTGTCCACCTGAGCTGGTCGGGCCAGCGCCTCTTGCTTCTCATCACAGGTGGGCTCCTAAGGATGCACGCGCGAGGGTCTGTCCACCTGAGCTGGTCAGTCCAGCGCCTCTTGCTTCTCATCACAGGTGGGCTCCTAAGGATGCACGCGCGAGGGTCTGTCCACCTGAGCTGGTCAGTCCAGCGCCTCTTGCTTCTCATCACAGGTGGGCTCCTAAGGATGCACGCGCGAGGGTCTGTCCACCTGAGCTGGTCAGTCCAGCGCCTCTTGCTTCTCATCACAGGTGGGCTCCTAAGGATGCACGCGCGAGGGTCTGTCCACCTGAGCTGGTCAGGCCAGCGCCTCTTGCTTCTCATCACAGGTGGGCTCCTAAGGATGCACGCGCGAGGGTCTGTCCACCTGAGCTGGTCAGGCCAGCGGCTCTTGCTTCTCATCACAGGTGGGCTCCTAAGGATGCAGGCGCGAGGGTCTGTCCACCTGAGCTGGTCAGGCCAGCGCCTCTTGCTTCTCATCACAGGTGGGCTCCTAAGGATGCAGGCGCGAGGGTCTGTCCACCTGAGCTGGTCAGGCCAGCGCCTCTTGCTTCTCATCACAGGTGGGCTCCTAAGGATGCAGGCGCGAGGGTCTGTCCACCTGAGCTGGTCAGGCCAGCGCCTCTTGCTTCTCATCACAGGTGGGCTCCTAAGGATGCAGGCGCGAGGGTCTGTCCACCTGAGCTGGTCAGGCCAGCGCCTCTTGCTTCTCATCACAGGTGGGCTCCTAAGGATGCAGGCGCGAGGGTCAGTCCACCTGAGCTGGTCAGTCCAGCGCCTCTTGCTTCTCATCACAGGTGGGCTCCTAAGGATGCAGGCGCGAGGGTCTGTCCACCTGAGCTGGTCAGTCCAGCGCCTCTTGCTTCTCATCACAGGTGGGCTCCTAAGGATGCAGGCGCGAGGGTCTGTCCACCTGAGCTGGTCAGGCCAGCGCCTCTTGCTTCTCATCACAGGTGGTCTCCTAAGGATGCAGGCGTGAGGGTCTGTCCACCTGAGCTGGTCAGGCCAGCGCCTCTTGCTTCTCATCACAGGTGGGCTCCTAAGGATGCACGCGCGAGGGCCTGTCCACCTGAGCTGGTCAGGCCAGCGCCTCTTGCTTCTCATCACAGGTGGGCTCCTAAGGATGCACGCGCGAGGGCCTGTCCACCTGAGCTGGTCAGGCCAGCGCCTCTTGCTTCTCATCACAGGTGGGCTCCTAAGGATGCACGCGCGAGGGCCTGTCCACCTGAGCTGGTCAGCCCAGCGCCTCTTGCTTCTCATCACAGGTGGGCTCCTAAGGATGCAGGCGCGAGGGCCTGTCCACCTGAGCTGGTCAGGCCAGCGCCTCTTGCTTCTCATCACAGGTGGGCTCCTAAGGATGCAGGCGCGAGGGCCTGTCCACCTGAGCTGGTCAGTCCAGCGCCTCTTGCTTCTCATCACAGGTGGGCTCCTAAGGATGCAGGCGCCAGGGTCTGTCCACCTGAGCTGGTCAGGCCAGCGCCTCTTGCTTCTCATCACAGGTGGGCTCCTAAGGATGCAGGCGCCAGGGTCTGTCCACCTGAGCTGGTCAGTCCAGCGCCTCTTGCTTCTCATCACAGGTGGGCTCCTAAGGATGCAGGCGCCAGGGTCTGTCCACCTGAGCTGCTCAGTCCAGCGCCTCTTGCTTCTCATCACAGGTGGGCTCCTAAGGATGCAGGCGCGAGGGTCTGTCCACCTGAGCTGCTCAGTCCAGCGCCTCTTGCTTCTCATCACAGGTGGGCTCCTAAGGATGCACGCGCGAGGGTCTGTCCACCTGAGCTGCCCAGTCCAGCGCCTCTTGCTTCTCATCACAGGTGGGCTCCTAAGGATGCACGCGCGAGGGTCTGTCCACCTGAGCTGCTCAGTCCAGCGCCTCTTGCTTCTCATCACAGGTGGGCTCCTAAGGATGCACGCGCGAGGGTCTGTCCACCTGAGCTGGTCAGTCCAGCGCCTCTTGCTTCTCATCACAGGTGGGCTCCTAAGGATGCACGCGCGAGGGTCTGTCCACCTGAGCTGGTCAGTCCAGCGCCTCTTGCTTCTCATCACAGGTGGGCTCCTAAGGATGCACGCGCGAGGGTCTGTCCACCTGAGCTGGTCAGTCCAGCACCTCTTGCTTCTCATCACAGGTGGGCTCCTAGGGATGCACGCGCGAGGGTCTGTCCACCTGAGCTGCTCAGTCCAGCGCCTCTTGCTTCTCATCACAGGTGGGGTCCTAAGGATGCAGGCGCGAGGGTCTGTCCACCTGAGCTGCTCAGTCCAGCGCCTCTTGCTTCTCATCACAGGTGGGCTCCTAAGGATGCACGCGCGAGGGTCTGTCCACCTGAGCTGCTCAGTCCAGCGCCTCTTGCTTCTCATCACAGGTGGGCTCCTAAGGATGCACGAGTGAGGGTCTGTCCACCTGAGCTGCTCAGTCCAGCGCCTCTTGCTTCTCATCACAGGTGGGCTCCTAAGGATGCACGCGCGAGGGTCTGTCCACCTGAGCTGGTCAGGCCAGCGCCTCTTGCTTCTCATCACAGGTGGGCTAATAAGGATGCACACGCGAGGGTCTGTCCACCTGAGCTGGTCAGTCCAGCGCCTCTTGCTTCTCATCACAGGTGGGCTCCTAAGGATGCACGCGCGAGGGTCTGTCCACCTGAGATGGTCAGTCCAGCGCCTCTTGCTTCTCATCACAGGTGGGCTCCTAAGGATGCACGCGCGAGGGTCCGTCCACCTGAGCTGGTCAGTCCAGCGCCTCTTGCTTCTCATCACAGGTGGACTCCTAAGGATGCACGCACGAGGGCCTGTCCACCTGAGCTGGTCAGTCCAGCGCCTCTTGCTTCTCATCACAGGTGGACTCCTAAGGATGCACGCACGAGGGCCTGTCCACCTGAGCTGGTCAGCCCAGCGCCTCTTGCTTCTCATCACAGGTGGGCTCCTAGGGATGCACGCGCGAGGGCCTGTCCACCTGAGCTGGTCAGCCCAGCGCCTCTTGCTTCTCATCACAGGTGGGCTCCTAGGGATGCACGCGCGAGGGCCTGTCCACCTGAGCTGGTCAGCCCAGCGCCTCTTGCTTCTCATCACAGGTGGGCTCTTAAGGATGCACGCGCGAGGGTCTGTCCACCTGAGCTGGTCAGTCCAGCGCCTCTTGCTTCTCATCACAGGTGGGCTCCTAGGGATGCACGCGCGAGGGTCTGTCCACCTGAGCTGGTCAGCATAGCGCCTCTTGCTTCTCATCACAGGTGGGCTCCTAAGGATGCACGTGCGAGGGTCTGTCCACCTGAGCTGGTCAGTCCAGCGCCTCTTGCTTCTCATCACAGGTGGGCTCCTAGGGATGCACGCGCGAGGGTCTGTCCACCTGAGCTGGTCAGGCCAGCGCCTCTTGCTTCTCATCACAGGTGGGCTCCTAGGGATGCACGCGCGAGGGCCTGTCCACCTGAGCTGGTCAGCCCAGCGCCTCTTGCTTCTCATCACAGGTGGGCTCCTAGGGATGCACGCGCGAGGGCCTGTCCACCTGAGCTGGTCAGCCCAGCGCCTCTTGCTTCTCATCACAGGTGGGCTCTTAAGGATGCACGCGCGAGGGCCTGTCCACCTGAGCTGGTCAGCATAGCGCCTCTTGCTTCTCATCACAGGTGGGCTCCTAAGGATGCACGCGCGAGGGTCTGTCCACCTGAGCTGGTCTGTCCAGCGCCTCTTGCTTCTCATCACAGGTGGGCTCCTAGGGATGCACGCGCGAGGGTCTGTCCACCTGAGCCGGTCAGTCCAGCGCCTCTTGCTTCTCATCACAGGTGGGCTCCTAGGGATGCACGCGCGAGGGCCTGTCCACCTGAGCTGGTCAGGCCAGCGCCTCTTGCTTCTCATCACAGGTGGGCTCCTAAGGATGCACGCGCGAGGGCCTGTCCACCTGAGCTGGTCAGCCCAGCGACTCTTGCTTCTCATCACAGGTGGGCTCTTAAGGATGCACGCGCGAGGGTCTGTCCATCTGAGCTGGTCAGTCCAGCGCCTCTTGCTTCTCATCACAGGTGGGCTCCTAAGGATGCACGCGCCAGGGTCTGTCCACCTGAGCTGGTCAGTCCAGCGCCTCTTGCTTCTCATCACAGGTGGGCTCCTAAGGATGCAGGCGCGAGGGTCTGTCCACCTGAGCTGCTCAGTCCAGCGCCTCTTGCTTCTCATCACAGGTGGGCTCTTAAGGATGCAGGCGCGAGGGTCTGTCCACCTGAGCTGCTCAGTCCAGCGCCTCTTGCTTCTCATCACAGGTGGGCTCCTAAGGATGCACGCGCCAGGGTCTGTCCACCTGAGCTGGTCAGTCCAGCGCCTCTTGCTTCTCATCACAGGTGGGCTCCTAAGGATGCACGCGCGAGGGTCTGTCCACCTGAGCTGCTCAGTCCAGCGCCTCTTGCTTCTCATCACAGGTGGGCTCCTAAGGATGCATGCGCGAGGGTCTGTCCACCTGAGCTGCTCAGTCCAGCGCCTCTTGCTTCTCATCACAGGTGGGCTCCTAAGGATGCACGCGCGAGGGTCTGTCCACCTGAGCTGGTCAGGCCAGCGCCTCTTGCTTCTCATCACAGGTGGGCTAATAAGGATGCACGCGCGAGGGTCTGTCCACCTGAGCTGGTCAGTCCAGCGCCTCTTGCTTCTCATCACAGGTGGGCTCCTAAGGATGCACGCGCGAGGGTCTGTCCACCTGAGATGGTCAGTCCAGCGCCTCTTGCTTCTCATCACAGGTGGGCTCCTAAGGATGCACGCGCGAGGGCCTGTCCACCTGAGCTGGTCAGCCCAGCGCCTCTTGCTTCTCATCACAGGTGGGCTCCTAAGGATGCACGCGCGAGGGCCTGTCCACCTGAGCTGGTCAGCCCAGCGCCTCTTGCTTCTCATCACAGGTGGGCTCCTAGGGATGCACGCGGGAGGGCCTGTCCACCTGAGCTGGTCAGCCCAGCGCCTCTTGCTTCTCATCACAGGTGGGCTCCTAGGGATGCACGCGCGAGGGCCTGTCCACCTGAGCTGGTCAGCCCAGCGCCTCTTGCTTCTCATCACAGGTGGGCTCCTAGGGATGCACGCGCGAGGGCCTGTCCACCTGAGCTGGTCAGCCCAGCGCCTCTTGCTTCTCATCACAGGTGGGCTCCTAGGGATGCACGCGCGAGGGCCTGTCCACCTGAGCTGGTCAGCCCAGCGCCTCTTGCTTCTCATCACAGGTGGGCTCCTAGGGATGCACGCGCGAGGGCCTGTCCACCTGAGCTGGTCAGCCCAGCGCCTCTTGCTTCTCATCACAGGTGGGCTCTTAAGGATGCACGCGCGAGGGCCTGTCCACCTGAGCTGGTCAGCCCAGCGCCTCTTGCTTCTCATCACAGGTGGGCTCCTAAGGATGCACGCGCGAGGGTCTGTCCACCTGAGCTGGTCAGTCCAGCGCCTCTTGCTTCTCATCACAGGTGGGCTCCTAGGGATGCACGCGCGAGGGTCTGTCCACCTGAGCTGGTCAGGCCAGCGCCTCTTGCTTCTCATCACAGGTGGGCTCCTAGGGATGCACGCGCGAGGGCCTGTCCACCTGAGCTGGTCAGGCCAGCGCCTCTTGCTTCTCATCACAGGTGGGCTCCTAAGGATGCACGCGCGAGGGCCTGTCCACCTGAGCTGGTCAGCCCAGCGACTCTTGCTTCTCATCACAGGTGGGCTCTTAAGGATGCACGCGCGAGGGACTGTCCACCTGAGCTGGTCAGCCCAGCGCCTCTTGCTTCTCATCACAGGTGGGCTCCTAGGGATGCACGCGCGAGGGCCTGTCCACCTGAGCTGGTCAGTCCAGCGCCTCTTGCTTCTCATCACAGGTGGGCTCCTAAGGATGCACGCGCGAGGGCCTGTCCAGCTGAGCTGGTCAGGCCAGCGCCTCTTGCTTCTCATCACAGGTGGGCTCCTAAGGATGCACGCGCGAGGGTCTGTCCACCTGAGCTGGCCAGGCCAGCGCCTCTTGCTTCTCATCACAGGTGGGCTCCTAAGGATGCACGCGCGAGGGCCTGTCCACCTGAGCTGGTCAGGCCAGCGCCTCTTGCTTCTCATCACAGGTGGGCTCCTAAGGATGCACGCGCGAGGGTCTGTCCACCTGAGCTGGTCAGGCCAGCGCCTCTTGCTTCTCATCACAGGTGGGCTCCTAAGGATGCACGCGCGAGGGCCTGTCCACCTGAGCTGGTCAGGCCAGTGCCTCTTGCTTCTCATCACAAGTGGGCTCCTAAGGATGCACGCGCGAGGGCCTGTCCACCTGAGCTGGTCAGGCCAGCGCCTCTTGCTTCTCATCACAGGTGGGCTCCTAAGGATGCACGCGCGAGGGCCTGTCCACCTGAGCTGGTCAGGCCAGTGCCTCTTCCTTCTCATCACAGGTGGGCTCCTAAGGATGCACGCGCGAGGGTCTGTCCACCTGAGCTGGTCAGGCCAGCGCCTCTTGCTTCTCATCACAGGTGGGCTCCTAAGGATGCACGCACGAGGGTCTGTCCACCTGAGCTGGTCAGGCCAGCGCCTCTTGCTTCTCATCACAGGTGGGCTCCTAAGGATGCACGCGCGAGGGTCTGTCCACCTGAGCTGGTCAGTCCAGCGCCTCTTGCTTCCCATCTCAGGTGGGCTCCTAAGGATGCACGCGCGAGGGCCTGTCCACCTCAGCTGGTCAGGCCAGCGCCTCTTGCTTCCCATCACAGGTGGGCTCCTAAGGATGCACGCGCGAGGGCCTGTCCACCTGAGCTGGTCAGGCCAGCGCCTCTTGCTTCTCATCACAGGTGGGCTCCTAAGGATGCACGCGCGAGGGCCTGTCCACCTCAGCTGGTCAGGCTAGCGCCTCTTGCTTCTCATCACAGGTGGGCTCCTAAGGATGCACGCGCGAGGGTCTGTCCACCTGAGCTGGTCAGGCCAGCGCCTCTTGCTTCTCATCACAGGTGGGCTCCTAAGGATGCACGCGCGAGGGTCTGTCCACCTGAGCTGGTCAGGCCAGCGCCTCTTGCTTCTCATCACAGGTGGGCTCCTAAGGATGCACGCGCGAGGGTCTGTCCACCTGAGCTGGTCAGGCCAGCGCCTCTTGCTTCTCATCACAGGTGGGCTCCTAAGGATGCACGTGCGAGGGTCTGTCCACCTGAGCTGGTCAGCCCAGCGCCTCTTGCTTCTCATCACAGGTGGGCTCCTAAGGATGCACGCGCGAGGGTCTGTCCACCTGAGCTGGTCAGGCCAGCGCCTCTTGCTTCTCATCACAGGTGGGCTCCTAAGGATGCACGCGCGAGGGTCTGTCCACCTGAGCTGGTCAGGCCAGCGCCTCTTGCTTCTCATCACAGGTGGGCTCCTAAGGTTGCACGCGCGAGGGTCTGTCCACCTGAGCTGGTCAGGCCAGCGCCTCTTGCTTCTCATCACAGGTGGGCTCCTAAGGATACACGCGCGAGGGTCTGTCCACCTGAGCTGGTCAGTCCAGCGCCTCTTGCTTCTCATCACAGGTGGGCTCCTAAGGATGCACGCGCGAGGGTCCGTCCACCTGAGCTGGTCAGTCCAGCGCCTCTTGCTTCTCATCACAGGTGGGCTCCTAAGGATGCACGCGCGAGGGTCCGTCCACCTGAGCCGGTCAGGCCAGCGCCTCTTGCTTCTCATCACAGGTGGGCTCCTAAGGTTGCACGCGCGAGGGTCCGTCCACCTGAGCCGGTCAGGCCAGCGCCTCTTGCTTCTCATCACAGGTGGGCTCCTAAGGATACACGCGCGAGGGTCCGTCCACCTGAGCCGGTCAGTCCAGCGCCTCTTGCTTCTCATCACAGGTGGGCTCCTAAGGATGCACGCGCGAGGGTCCGTCCACCTGAGCCGGTCAGTCCAGCGCCTCTTGCTTCTCATCACAGGTGGGCTCCTAAGGATGCACGCGCGAGGGTCCGTCCACCTGAGCCGGTCAGGCCAGCGCCTCTTGCTTCTCATCACAGGTGGGCTCCTAAGGATGCACGCGCGAGGGTCCGTCCACCTGAGCCGGTCAGTCCAGCGCCTCTTGCTTCTCATCACAGGTGGGCTCCTAAGGATTCACGCGCGAGGGTCCGTCCACCTGAGCTGGTCAGGCCAGCGCCTCTTGCTTCTCATCACAGGTGGGCTCCTAAGGATGCACGCGCGAGGGTCCGTCCACCTGAGCCGGTCAGGCCAGCGCCTCTTGCTTCTCATCACAGGTGGGCTCCTAAGGATGCACGCGCGAGGGTCCGTCCACCTGAGCCGGTCAGGCCAGCGCCTCTTGCTTCTCATCACAAGTGGGCTCCTAAGGATGCACGCGCGAGGGTCCGTCCACCTGAGCCGGTCTGGCCAGCGCCTCTTGCTTCTCATCACAGGTGGGCTCCTAAGGATGCACGCGCGAGGGTCCGTCCACCTGAGCCGGTCAGTCCAGCGCCTCTTGCTTCTCATCCCAGGTGGGCTCCTAAGGATTCACGCGCGAGGGTCCGTCCACCTGAGCCGGTCAGGCCAGCGCCTCTGGCTTCTCATCCCAGGTGGGCTCCTAAGGATGCACGCGCGAGGGTCCGTCCACCTGAGCCGGTCAGTCCAGCGCCTCTGGCTTCGCATCACAGCTGGGCTCCTAAGGATGCACGCGCGAGGGTCCGTCCACCTGAGCCGGTCAGGCCAGCGCCTCTGGCTTCTCATCCCAGGTGGGCTCCTAAGGATGCACGCGCGAGGGTCCGTCCACCTGAGCCGGTCAGTCCAGGGCCTCTGGCTTCTCATCACAGCTGGGCTCCTAAGGATGCACGCGCGAGGGTCCGTCCACCTGAGCCGGTCAGGCCAGCGCCTCTTGCTTCTCATCACAGGTGGGCTCCTAAGGATGCACGCGTGAGGGTCCGTCCACCTGAGCTGGTCAGGCCAGCGCCTCTTGCTTCTCATCACAGGTGGGCTCCTAAGGATGCACGCGCGAGGGTCCGTCCACCTGAGCTGGTCAGGCCAGCGCCTCTTGCTTCTCATCACAGGTGGGCTAATAAGGATGCGCGCGCGAGGGTCTGTCCACCTGAGCTGGTCAGTCCAGCGCCCCTTGCTTCTCATCACAGGTGGGCTCCTAAGGATGCGCGCGCGGGGGTCTGTCCACCTGAGCTGGTCAGTCCAGCGCCTCTTGCTTCTCATCACTGGTGGGCTCCTAAGGATGCGCGCGCGAGGGTCTGTCCACCTGAGCTGGTCAGTCCAGCGCCTCTTGCTTCTCATCACAGGTGGGCTCCGAAGGATGCGCGCGCGAGGGTCTGTTCACCAGAGCTGGTCAGTCCAGCGCCTCTTGCTTCTCATCACAGGTGGGCTCCTAAGGATGCGCGCGCGAGGGTCTGTCCACCCGAGCTGGTCAGTCCAGCGCCTCTTGCTTCTCATCACAGGTGGGCTCCTAAGGATGCGCGCGCGAGGGTCTGTCCACCTGAGCTGGTCAGTCCAGCGCCTCTTGCTTCTCATCACAGGTGGGCTCCTAAGGATGCGCGCGCGAGGGTCTGTCCACCTGAGCTGGTCAGTCCAGCGCCTCTTGCTTCTCATCACAGGTGGGCTCCTAAGGATGCGCGCGCGAGGGTCTGTCCACCTGAGCTGGTCAGTCCAGCGCCTCTTGCTTCTCATCACAGGTGGGCTCCTAAGGATGCGCGCGCGAGGGTCTGTCCACCTGAGCTGGTCAGTCCAGCGCCTCTTGCTTCTCATCACAGGTGGGCTCCTAAGGATGCACGCGCGAGGGTCTGTCCACCTGAGCTGGTCAGTCCAGCGCCTCTTGCTTCTCATCACAGGTGGGCTCCTAAGGATGCACGCGCGAGGGTCTGTCCACCTGAGCTGGTCAGTCCAGCGCCTCTTGCTTCTCATCACAGGTGGGCTCCTAAGGATGCGCGCGCGAGGGTCTGTCCACCTGAGCTGGTCAGTCCAGCGCCTCTTGCTTCTCATCACAGGTGGGCTCCTAAGGATGCACGCGCGAGGGTCTGTCCACCTGAGCTGGTCAGTCCAGCGCCTCTTGCTTCTCATCACAGGTGGGCTCCTAAGGATGCACGCGCGAGGGTCTGTCCACCTGAGCTGGTCAGTCCAGCGCCTCTTGCTTCTCATCACAGGTGGGCTCCTAAGGATGCACGCGCGAGGGTCTGTCCACCTGAGCCGGTCAGTCCAGCGCCTCTTGCTTCTAATCACAGGTGGGCTCCTAAGGATGCAGGCAAAAGGGTCCGTCCACCTGAGCCGGTCAGTCCAGCGCCTCTTGCTTCTCATCACAGGTGGGTCCTAAGGATGCAGGCGCGAGGGTCCGTCCACCTGAGCTGGTCAGGCCAGCGCCTCTTGCTTCTCATCCCAGGTGGGCTCCTAAGGATGCACGCGCGAGGGTCCGTACACCTGAGCCGGTCAGTCCAGCGCCTCTTGCTTCGCATCACAGGTGGGCTCCTAAGGATGCACGCGCGAGGGTCCGTCCACCTGAGCCGGTCAGTCCAGCGCCTCTTGCTTCTCATCACAGGTGGGCTCCTAAGGATGCACGCGCGAGGGTCCGTCCACCTGAGCCGGTCAGGCCAGCGCCTCTTGCTTCTCATCACAGGTGGGCTCCTAAGGATGCTCGCGCGAGGGTCCGTCCACCTGAGCCGGTCAGTCCAGCGCCTCTTGCTTCTCATCACAGGTGGACTCCTAAGGATGCAAGCGCGAGGGTCCGTCCACCTGAGCTGGTCAGGCCAGCGCCTCTTGCTTCTCATCACAGGTGGGCTCCTAAGGATGCACGCGCGAGGGTCCGTCCACCTGAGCTGGTCAGGCCAGCGCCTCTTGCTTCTCATCACAGGTGGGCTCCTAAGGATGCACGCGCGAGGGTCCGTCCACCTGAGCTGGTCAGGCCAGCGCCTCTTGCTTCTCATCACAGGTGGGCTCCTAAGGATGCACGCGCGAGGGTCCGTCCACCTGAGCCGGTCAGCCCAGCGCCTCTTGCTTCTCATCACAGGTGGGCTCCTAAGGATGCACGCGCGAGGGTCCGTCCACCTGAGCCGGTCAGTCCAGCGCCTCTTGCTTCTCATCACAGGTGGGCTCCTAAGGATGCACGCGCGAGGGTCCGTCCACCTGAGCCGGTCAGTCCAGCGCCTCTTGCTTCTCATCACAGGTGGGCTCCTAAGGATGCACGCGCGAGGGTCTGTCCACCTGAGCCGGTCAGTCCAGCGCCTCTTGCTTCTCATCACAGGTGGGCTCCTAAGGATGCGCGCGCGAGGGTCCGTCCACCTGAGCCGGTCAGTCCAGCGCCTCTTGCTTCTCATCACAGGTGGGCTCCTAAGGATGCGCGCGCGAGGGTCCGTCCACCTGAGCCGGTCAGTCCAGCGCCTCTTGCTTCTCATCACAGGTGGGCTCCTAAGGATGCGCGCGCGAGGGTCCGTCCACCTGAGATGGTCAGTCCAGCGCCTCTTGCTTCTCATCACAGGTGGGCTCCTAAGGATGCACGCGCGAGGGTCCGTCCACCTGAGCTGGTCAGGCCAGCGCCTCTGGCTTCTCATCACAGGTGGGCTCCTAAGGATGCACGCGCGAGGGTCCGTCCACCTGAGCTGGTCAGGCCAGCGCCTCTGGCTTCTCATCACAGGTGAGCTCCTAAGGATGCACGCGCGAGGGTCCGTACACCTGAGCCGGTCAGTCCAGCGCCTCTTGCTTCGCATCACAGGTGGGCTCCTAAGGATGCACGCGCGAGGGTCCGTCCACCTGAGCCGGTCAGTCCAGCGCCTCTTGCTTCGCATCACAGGTGGGCTCCTAAGGATGCACGCGCGAGGGTCCGTCCACCTGAGCCGGTCAGGCCAGCTAAGGATGCACGCGCGAGGGTCCGTACACCTGAGCCGGTCAGTCCAGCGCCTCTTGCTTCGCATCACAGGTGGGCTCCTAAGGATGCACGCGCGAGGTTCCGTCCACCTGAGCCGGTCAGGCCAGCGCCTCTTGCTTCTCATCACAGGTGGGCTCCTAAGGATGCTCGCGCGAGGGTCCGTCCACCTGAGCCGGTCAGTCCAGCGCCTCTTGCTTGTCATCACAGGTGGGCTCCTAAGGATGCACGCGCGAGGGTCCGTCCACCTGAGCCGGTCAGGCCAGCGCCTCTTGCTTCTCATCACAGGTGGGCTCCTAAGGATGCACGCGCGAGGGTCCGTCCACCTGAGCCGGTCAGGCCAGCGCCTCTTGCTTCTCATCACAGGTGGGCTCCTAAGGATGCACGCGCGAGGGTCCGTCCACCTGAGCCGGTCAGGCCAGCGCCTCTTGCTTCTCATCACAGGTGGGCTAATAAGGATGCACGCGCGAGGGTCCGTCCACCTGAGCCGGTCAGTCCAGCGCCTCTTGCTTCTCATCACAGGTGGGCTCCTAAGGATGCACGCGCGAGGGTCCGTCCACCTGAGCTGGTCAGTCCAGCGCCTCTTGCTTCTCATCACAGGTGGGCTCCGAAGGATGCAGCCGCGAGGGTCCGTCCACCTGAGTTGGTCAGTCCAGTGCCTTTTGCTTCTCATCACAGGTGGACTCCTAAGGATGCACGCGCGAGGGTCCGTCCACCTGAGCTGGTCAGTCCAGCGCCTCTTGCTTCTCATCACAGGTGGGCTCCTAAGGATGCACGCGCGAGGGTCTGTCCACCTGAGCTGGTCTGTCCAGCGCCTCTTGCTTCTCATCACAGGTGGGCTCCTAAGGATGCACGCGCGAGGGTCTGTCCACCTGAGCTGGTCAGGCCAGCGCCTCTTGCTTCTCATCACAGGTGGGCTCCTAAGGATGCACGCGCGAGGGTCTGTCCACCTGAGCTGGTCTGTCCAGCGCCTCTTGCTTCTCATCACAGGTGGGCTCCTAAGGCTGCACGCGCGAGGGTCTGTCCACCTGAGCTGGTCAGTCCAGTGCCTCTTGCTTCTCATCACAGGTGGGCTCCTAAGGCTGCACGCGCGAGGGTCTGTCCACCTGAGCTGGTCAGTCCAGCGCCTCTTGCTTCTCATCACAGGTGGGCTCCTAAGGCTGCACGCGCGAGGGTCTCTCCACCTGAGCTGGTCAGGCCAGCGCCTCTTGCTTCTCATCACAGGTGGGCTCCTAAGGATGCACGCGCGAGGGTCTGTCCACCTGAGCTGGTCAGTCCAGCGCCTCTTGCTTCTCATCACAGGTGGGCTCCTAAGGCTGCACGCGCGAGGGTCTGTCCACCTGAGCTGGTCAGTCCAGTGCCTCTTGCTTCTCATCACAGGTGGGCTCCTAAGGCTGCACGCGCGAGGGTCTGTCCACCTGAGCTGGTCAGTCCAGCGCCTCTTGCTTCTCATCACAGGTGGGCTCCTAAGGCTGCACGCGCGAGGGTCTCTCCACCTGAGCTGGTCAGGCCAGCGCCTCTTGCTTCTCATCACAGGTGGGCTCCTAAGGATGCACGCGCGAGGGTCTGTCCACCTGAGCTGGTCATTCCAGCGCCTCTTGCTTCTCATCACAGGTGGGCTCCTAAGGATGCACGCGCGAGGGTCTGTCCACCTGAGCTGGTCAGTCCAGCGCCTCTTGCTTCTCATCACAGGTGGGCTCCTAAGGATGCACGCGCGAGGGTCTGTCCACCTGAGCTGGTCAGTCCAGCGCCTCTTGCTTCTCATCACAGGTGGGCTCCTAAGGATGCACGCGCGAGGGTCTGTCCACCTGAGCTGGTCAGTCCAGCGCCTCTTGCTTCTCATCACAGGTGGGCTCCTAAGGATGCACGCGCGAGGGTCTGTCCACCTGAGCTGGTCAGTCCAGCGCCTCTTGCTTCTCATCACAGGTGGGCTCCTAAGGATGCACGCGCGAGGGTCTGTCCACCTGAGCTGGTCAGTCCAGCGCCTCTTGCTTCTCATCACAGGTGGGCTCCTAAGGATGCACGCGCGAGGGTCTGTCCACCTGAGCTGGTCAGTCCAGCGCCTCTTGCTTCTCATCACAGGTGGGCTCCGAAGGATGCACGCGCGAGGGTCTGTCCACCTGAGCTGGTCAGTCCAGCGCCTCTTGCTTCTCATCACAGGTGGGCTCCTAAGGATGCAGGCGCGAGGATCTGTCCACCTGAGCTGGTCAGTCCAGCGCCTCTTGCTTCTCATCACAGGTGGGCTCCTAAGGATGCAGGCGCGAGGGTCTGTCCACCTGAGCTGGTCAGGCCAGCGCCTCTTGCTTCTCATCACAGGTCGGCTCCTAAGGATGCACGCGCGAGGGTCTGTCCACCTGAGCTGGTCAGTCCAGCGCCTCTTGCTTCTCATCACAGGTGGGCTCCTAAGGATGCACGCGCGAGGGTCTGTCCACCTGAGCTGGTCAGTCCAGCGCCTCTTGCTTCTCATCACAGGTGGGCTCCTAAGGATGCACGCGCGAGGGCCTGTCCACCTGAGCTGGTCAGTCCAGCGCCTCTTGCTTCTCATCACAGGTGGGCTCCTAAGGATGCACGCGCGAGGGCCTGTCCACCTGAGCTGGTCAGCGCAGCGCCTCTTGCTTCTCATCACAGGTGGGCTCCTAAGGATGCACGCGCGAGGGCCTGTCCACCTGAGCTGGTCAGCCCAGCGCCTCTTGCTTCTCATCACAGGTGGGCTCCTAAGGATGCAGGCGCCAGGGTCTGTCCACCTGAGCTGGTCAGTCCAGCGCCTCTTGCTTCTCATCACAGGTGGGCTCCTAAGGATGCAGGCGCGAGGGTCTGTCCACCTGAGCTGGTCAGTCCAGCGCCTCTTGCTTCTCATCACAGGTGGGCTCCTAAGGATGCAGGCGCCAGGGTCTGTCCACCTGAGCTGGTCAGTCCAGCGCCTCTTGCTTCTCATCACAGGTGGGCTCCTAAGGATGCAGGCGCCAGGGTCTGTCCACCTGAGCTGGTCAGTCCAGCGCCTCTTGCTTCTCATCACAGGTGGGCTCCTAAGGATGCACGCGCGAGGGTCTGTCCACCTGAGCTGGTCAGTCCAGCGCCTCTTGCTTCTCATCACAGGTGGGCTCCTAAGGATGCACGCGCGAGGGTCTGTCCACTTGAGCTGCTCAGTCCAGCACCTCTTGCTTCTCATCACAGGTGGGCTCCTAAGGATGCACGCGCGAGGGTCTGTCCACTTGAGCTGCTCAGTCCAGCGCCTCTTGCTTCTCATCCCAGGTGGGCTCCTAAGGATGCACGCGCGAGGGTCTGTCCACCTGAGCTGCTCAGTCCAGCGCCTCTTGCTTCTCATCCCAGGTGGGCTCCTAAGGATGCACGCGCGAGGGTCTGTCCACCTGAGCTGGTCAGTCCAGCGCCTCTTGCTTCTCATCACAGGTGGGCTCCGAAGGATGCACGCGCGAGGGTCTGTCCACCTGAGCTGGTCAGTCCAGCGCCTCTTGCTTCTCATCACAGGTGGGCTCCTAAGGATGCACGCGCGAGGGTCCGTCCACCTGAGCTGGTCAGTCCAGCGCCTCTTGCTTCTCATCACAGGTGGGCTCCTAAGGATGCACGCGCGAGAGTCTGTCCACCTGAGCTGGTCAGCATAGCGCCTCTTGCTTCTCATCACAGGTGGGCTCCTAGGGATGCACGCGCGAGGGTCTGTCCACCTGAGCTGGTCAGTCCAGCGCCTCTTGCTTCTCATCCCAGGTGGGGTCCTAAGGATGCATGCGCGAGGGTCTGTCCACCTGAGCTGGTCAGTCCAGCGCCTCTTGCTTCTCATCACAGGTGGGCTCCTAAGGATGCACGCGCGAGGGTCTGTCCACCTGAGGTGGTCAGTCCAGCGCCTCTTGCTTCTCATCACAGGTGGGCTCCTAAGGATGCACGCGCGAGGGTCTGTCCACCTGAGCTGGTCAGTCCAGCGCCTCTTGCTTCTCATCACAGGTGGGCTCCTAAGGATGCACGCGTGAGGGCCTGTCCACCTGAGCTGGTCAGCCCAGCGCCTCTTGCTTCTCATCACAGGTGGGCTCCTAAGGATGCACGCGCGAGGGTCTGTCCACCTGAGCTGGTCTGTCCAGCGCCTCTTGCTTCTCATCACAGGTGGGCTCCTAAGGATGCATGCGCGAGGGCCTGTCCACCTGAGCTGGTCAGCCCAGCGCCTCTTGCTTCTCATCACAGGTGGGCTCCTAAGGATGCACGCGCGAGGGCCTGTCCACCTGAGCTGGTCAGCCCAGCGCCTCTTGCTTCTCATCACAGGTGGGCTCCTAAGGATGCACGCGCGAGGGCCTGTCCACCTGAGCTGGTCAGCCCAGCGCCTCTTGCTTCTCATCACAGGTTGGCTCCTAAGGATGCACGCGCGAGGGCCTGTCCACCTGAGCTGGTCAGCCCAGCGCCTCTTGCTTCTCATCACAGGTGGGCTCCTAAGGATGCACACGCGAGGGCCTGTCCACCTGAGCTGGTCAGCCCAGCGACTCTTGCTTCTCATCACAGGTGGGCTCCTAGGGATGCACGCGCGAGGGCCTGTCCACCTGAGCTGGTCAGCTCAGCGCCTCTTGCTTCTCATCACAGGTGGGCTCTTAAGGATGCACGCGCGAGGGCCTGTCCACCTGAGCTGGTCAGCCCAGCGCCTCTTGCTTCTCATCAAAGGTGGGCTCCTAAGGATGCACGCGCGAGGGTCTGTCCACCTGAGCTGGTCAGTCCAGCGCCTCTTGCTTCTCATCACAGGTGGGCTCCTAGTGATGCACGCGCGAGGGTCTGTCCACCTGAGCTGGTCAGGCCAGCGCCTCTTGATTCTCATCACAGGTGGGCTCCTAAGGATGCACGCGCGAGGGCCTGTCCACCTGAGCTGGTCAGCCCAGCGCCTCTTGCTTCTCATCACAGGTGGGCTCCTAGGGATGCACGCGCGAGGGCCTGTCCACCTGAGCTGGTCAGCCCAGCGCCTCATGCTTCTCATCACAGGTGGGCTCCTAGGGATGCACGTGCGAGGGCCTGTCCACCTGAGCTGGTCAGTCCAGCGCCTCTTGCTTCTCATCACAGGTGGGCTCCTAAGGATGCACGCGCGAGGGTCTGTCCAGCTGAGCTGGTCAGTCCAGCGCCTCTTGCTTCTCATCACAGGTGGGCTCCTAAGGATGCACGCGCGAGAGCCTGTCCACCTGAGCTGGTCAGGCCAGCGCCTCTTGCTTCTCATCACCGGTGGGCTCCTAAGGATGCACGCGCGTGGGCCTGTCCACCTGAGCTGGTCAGTCCAGCGCCTCTTGCTTCTCATCACAGGAGGGCTCCTAAGGATGCACGCGCGAGGGTCCGTCCACCTGAGCTGGTCAGGCCAGCGCCTCTTGCTTCTCATCACAGGTGAGCTTCTAAGGATGCACGCGCGATGGTCCGTACACCTGAGCTGGTCAGGCCAGCGCCTCTTGCTTCTCATCACAGGTGGGCTCCTAAGGATGCACGCGCGAGGGTCTGTCCACCTGAGCTGGTCAGGCCAGCGCCTCTTGCTTCTCATCACAGGTGGGCTCCTAAGGATGCACGCGCGAGGGTCTGTCCACCTGAGCTGGTCAGGCCAGCGCCTCTTGATTCTCATCACAGGTGGGCTCCTAAGGATGCACGCGCGAGGGTCTGTCCACCTGAGCTGGTCAGTCCAGCGCCTCTTGCTTCTCATTAAAAGTTAGGCTCCTAAGGATGCACGCGCGAGGGTCTGTCCACCTGAGCTGGTCAGGCCAGCGCCTCTTGCTTCTCATCACAGGTGGGCTCCTAAGGATGCACGCGCGAGGGTCTGTCCACCTGAGCTGGTCAGTCCCTCGCCTCTTGCTTCTCATCACAGGTGGGCTCCTAAGGATGCACGCGCGAGGGTCTGTCCACCTGAGCTGGTCAGTCCAGAGCCTCTTGCTTCTCATCACAGGTGGGCTCCTAAGGATGCACGCGCGAGGGTCTGTCCACCTGAGCTGGTCAGGCCAGTGCCTCTTGCTTCTCATCACAGGTGGGCTCCTGAGGATGCACGCACGAGGGTCTGTCCACCTGAGCTGGTCAGGCCAGCGCCTCTTGCTTCTCATCACAGGTGGGCTCCTAAGGATGCACGCGCGAGGGTCCGTCCACCTGAGCCGGTCAGTCCAGCGCCTCTTGCTTCTCATCACAGGTGGGCTCCTAAGGATGCACGCGCGAGGGTCTGTCCACCCGAGCTGGTCAGTCCAGCGCCTCTTGCTTCTCATTAAAAGTTAGGCTCCTAAGGATGCACGCGCGAGGGTCTGTCCACCTGAGCTGGTCAGTCCAGCGCCTCTTGCTTCTCATCACAGGTGGGCTCCTGAGGATGCACGTGCGAGGGTCTGTCCACCTGAGCTTGTCAGTCCAGTGCCTCTTGCTTCTCATCACAGGTGGGCTCCTAAGGATGCACGCGCGAGGGTCTGTCCACCTGAGCTGGTCAGTCCAGCGCCTCTTGCTTCTCATCACAGGTGGGCTCCTAAGGATGCACGCGCGAGGGTCTGTCCACCTGAGCTGGTCTGTCCAGCGCCTCTTGCTTCTCATCACAGGTGGGCTCCTAAGGATGCACGCGCGAGGGTCTGTCCACCTGAGCTGGTCAGGCCAGCGCCTCTTGCTTCTCATCACAGGTGGGCTCCTAAGGATGCACGTGCAAGGGTCTGTCCACCTGAGCTGGTCAGTCCAGCGCCTCTTGCTTCTCATCACAGGTGGGCTCCTAAGGATGCACGCGCGAGGGTCCGTCCACCTGAGCTGGTCTGTCCAGCGCCTCTTGCTTCTCATCACAGGTGGGCTCCTAAGGATGCGCGCGCGAGGGTCTGTCCACCTGAGCTGGTCAGTCCAGCGCCTCTTGCTTCTCATCACAGGTGGGCTCCTAAGGATGCACGCGCGAGGGTCTGTCCACCTGAGCTGGTCAGGCCAGTGCCTCTTGCTTCTCATCACAGGTGGGCTCCTAAGGATGCACGCGCGAGGGTCTGTCCACCTGAGCTGGTCAGGCCAGCGCCTCTTCCTTCTCATCACAGGTGGGCTCCTAAGGATGCACGCGCAAGGGTCTGTCCACCTGAGCTGGTCGGGCCAGCGCCTCTTGCTTCTCATCACAGGTGGGCTCCTAAGGATGCACGCGCGAGGGTCTGTCCACCTGAGCTGGTCAGGCCAGCGCCTCTTGCTTCTCATCACAGGTGGGCTCCTAAGGATGCACGCGCGAGGGTCCGTCCACCTGAGCTGGTCAGGCCAGCGCCTCTTGCTTCTCATCACAGGTGGGCTCCTAAGGATGCACGCGCGAGGGTCTGTCCACCTGAGCTGGTCAGGCCAGCTCGGCCGCAGTGACTCTTACAGAGCTGGATGAGCAAACCCTGGCACGTCCATGCCGCCCTCTGGTCATCAAGACATAATCCCCTTTTCTGTCTTGTATTGTTTAACAATGTGTCCAAGATACCTCCTTTATTCATCGTGGACATAGGCCCTGGATACAAGACTGCTGCATGGCATGACCTGTGATTTGCATCAGACCAGCAGGTCACTGCCTTAGATTCTGGCCGGGTCATCAGACCACAGCATCATCTGATCACCCAAGCGCTGCTGCACACTGGTGACCCAGAAAGACACTGAGACCACTGGCCGCTGTCCCTGAGGAAGTGAGGTCACTGCCCACACCAGCCAATGCCACGGATCCACAGTGATGGTAAGCAGAGAACGAGTGGCACACACTGAGAGAGTGTGTCCGACTCAGCAAAAGATGAAGTCTGCTGCTAGAACCCTAACTATTGCCACTATTACTTCTGTGGGCATTAACACTATTAACACTATTAAAATGACCTCTGATCTATCGGAGATTAGCATAGCATATACTGTGGAGGCCAGCACAGTAAACACCGTGGAGGCCAGGATAGCACGGACCATGGAGGCCAGGATAGCACGGACCATGGAGGCCAGGATAGCACGGACCATGGAGGCCAGGATAGCACGGACCATGGAGGCCAGGATAGCACAGACCTTGGAGTCCAGCATAGCACGGACCGTGGAGGCCAGCACACTACAGACCGTGGAGGTTAGCATAGCATATACTGTGGAGGCCAGCACAGTAAACACCGTGGAGGCCAGGATAGCACGGACCATGGAGGCCAGGATAGCACGGACCATGGAGGCCAGGATAGCACTGACCTTAGAGGCCAGCATAGCACGGACCATGGAGGCCAGCACAGTGCAGACCTTGGAGGCCAGCATAGCATGGACCGTGGAGGTTAGCATAGCATGTACTGTGGAGGTCCGCACCGTACACACCGTGGAGGCCAGGATAGCACAGACCTTGGAGTCCAGCATAGCACGGACCGTGGAGGCCAGCACACTACAGACCGTGGAGGTTAGCATAGCATGTACTGTGGAGGTCCGCACGGTACACACCGTGGAGGCCAGGATAGCACAGACCTTGGAGTCCAGCATAGCACGGACCGTGGAGGCCAGCATAGCACAGAACGTGGAGTCCAGGATAGCACGGACTGTGAAGGCCAGCACATTGCAGACCATGGAGTCCAGGATTGCATGGACTGTGGAGGCCAGCATAGCATGTACTGTGGAGGCCAGCACAGTGCAGACCACGGAGGCCAGCATAGCATGGACCGTGGAGCCCAGTATAGCACAGACCTTGGAGTCCAGCATAGCACGGACCGTGGAGGCCAGCACACTACAGACCGTGGAGGTTAGCATAGCATGTACTGTGGAGGCCAACACAGTACACACCGGGGAGGCCAGGATAGAACAGACCTTGAAGGCCAGCATAGCCTGGACCGTGGAGGCCAGCATAGCACAGAACGTGGAGTCCAGGATAGCACGGACTGTGAAGGCCAGCACATTGCAGACCATGGAGTCCAGGATTGCATGGACCGTGGAGGCCAGCATAGCATGTACTGTGGAGGCCAGCACAGTGCAGATCACGGAGGCCAGCATAGCATGGACCGTGGAGCCCAGTATAGCACAGACCTTGGAGTCCAGCATAGCACGGACCGTGGAGGCCAGCACACTACAGACCGTGGAGGTTAGCATAGCATGTACTGTGGAGGCCAGCACAGTACACACCGGGGAGGCCAGGATAGCACAGACCTTGGAGGCCAGCATAGCCTGGACCGTCGAGGCCAAGATAGCACAGACCTTGGAGGCCAGCATAGCACGGACCATGGAGGCCAGGATAGCACAGACCTTGGAGGCCAGCATAGCATGGACCATGGAGGCCAGGATAGCACAGACCTTGGAGGCCAGCATAGCATGGACCGTGGAGGCCAGCATAGCACAGACCGTGGAGGCCAGGACAGCACGGACCGTGGAGGCCAGAGATGCTTCAGACTCCCTACTCCTACAGTGCAGGTAGTTACAGGCAGGGAGTCTGTCCACATCTGCCCACGAGATAGGATGCCTACAGTCTTGGGGCAGTTACGGCAGCTGTGACTAGTGGTGCTGTATGTGCTATAAGTACGTGCCCGGAGGCTTCAAGCCACTAGGCCTGGTGGCTGCTGGTGGTTTCGATGTACAGTAACTTGGCTTCCTACCTGCCCAAACGAAATCCCAAATTGCCAGAGTCATTCATTTCAACACCTTAGTGACCCTCGGAGAGGTAGCATGCACAGCATATAAATGTCGCTCGTAGCAGCCACCATTTTGACGTCTTGTACCCTCCCCGATAAGGACAATTATACGGTGGGCAAACCCCCGATCCTCATTTTATCAAAAGGAATGGCCAATTTCCCCATGTGACACTTCAACTTTCCGCCGGCCCAGTCCATTTACAAGGAAAGCTCAGTCTGAATCTGGAGCAGCATTCAAGGGGCAGGGGCCCATCCTTCTGTGTGGTTCGTTGGCGGCACTGATGGGCCTGTGGAGGCGTGATGCACATCCCTTCCTTGGCACCTCTGCTGTGCACTCAGGGCACGCCTTGGGTCCCTCTGGGATGTTGTGGCACTAGTGCCTGTTGTGCACCAGGCCTTCCACAAGGGCACCTACTTCAATGGAGCTGAAATTCGAGTACTAAATTAAATTGAAACATATTTGAGGGGCGCCGGTTGCACGAGAGCCCGATGCTCTGCTTGCTGGAAGCTACCTGTGGGTCTCCCCTGGTGTCTGGGGGGAATGAGACAGAAACAGGGGCCCCATCTTTCCTTGTGCTTGTTAGCAGACTACAGTACAGTACACCACACGTAGCCTCCTGCTCCCCACAGACCTTGACCCCTGCACCTTCTTGATAAGCCCTCTTCTTGCAAAGCAATGAAGGTGCCCTATTTTTAGCCCTGTCTCTGCCAGTCTCATGTTTTGCTGGTAATGGCCCGTCATGACCCGCTGCTTGACCTTTCACCTCCTGCACATGCCTGCCGCTCTTTCCACGCCGCCCCAGCGTGCGTCAGGAGCGTCAGTCACGCTCCAGCAGCGCGCGCCTTCCAATTACTGTCAGCATGGCGGGGCCCAGCCGGCGGCCATCTTGATGCAGGCGGAGGCCTCGACGCCTGCGAAGGCAGGTGTGGGGGATCAGCGGTGCAGTGAAGCAGGCACGGGCCTCGACGCCTGCAGAGGCAGGTGTGGGGATCAGCGGCGCAGCGAGGCAGGCACGGGCTGCCCCCGCTCCTCTGCGCTCAGCCAAGCGGAGGAAGGAAGGCCGCGTCTGCAATCTACCTCAATCCGCGCATCTCTGCACGCGCCCCCAGGGACAGGCGCAGTCAGGCAGGGCGCGCGCGGCCTCGGTTTCTGTGGCTGGTGGGCCTTTCAGGAGCCACAGAAGAAATGGGGGTCTGACCCTCCCCACTGTTCCTGCTTCCCCTAAAGAAAAGGGAGCTGCCTCACTGCCCTGATACCACATATTTTTTCATTTAAAGTCACTCGTCAGTCATCGCTTTTCAGCCAACACAGCTGTGACTGCTGGAATGGAAAGTGTAGACTTCAAGCAAATAGAGGAATTCTAACAAGGGTCAACTCGAGAGCAGTTCAGCGGCGCTACCTGTGCTGCAAAGAAAAGGTTCCTTTGCTGTGACTGGCCCTCAAGGGGAGCTGAACACACCCTGAGCATGAGGAAGCCCCGAAGCGAGGGTCTGAGGCATGGCGTAAGACTGGATGCAGTGTGTATGCTAGAGGCAGGGCCACTGGAATTATGTGGGGAGGTATTTCTGCAGCAAGACAAGGCAAATGATGTGGCGCCATGCGGCACGTGTGGTTGAACCATTACTTCATTCTTTTGAAACTTTTACACATGGTAAGGCTATCTCGCAAAATATTTCCCCTTGTTAGTACCACTTCAACACCCGAATGCAGCATAAGCAATTGAAAGATGACCAGTTTGCCTCTGCAGATGGCCTTCCAATGCGCACGAACACGTGCTGCCTCATTTTTAGTAACTTTTGGTCCGTTTGAGCTAGCAACATCTTTTTATTTTGCTACAATCTGTAAATTATGCAGCAGACGGTGGATTATGTGGCACAGGTGGCAAAGCTAAATTTATGCACAAAACGCTGCACGACAAAATAACATATTTGCAGTGGCCCTGGGTATATGCCAAGCAACAATATAGTCTCCAGAAAGCACTTTTTGGTGTTCCACAGCTCACCATTGCCAGCGCGACTTTGCTGATCTTTCTGCCTATTCCCCCAAGCGCCCTCCATTTTGTTGTTGTTGTCCTGATACCTAGCCCGCCCCGCCTCCCAGCTGAGACGCCCTCGCCCCTCCCCCTCCACCATCCATATATGACAGGAGTTCCCGCGCGCAGTGTTTACGCGCAGCGACCGCGCCCAACCCGCGCCGAAGGTGCGCCAAAGGGAAGCCCGTCTACGCCCGTCCGCGCCTGGACCGCGCCCAGCGCCAGACCCCCTGCCCCTCGCGCTGCCCAGCCCTCCCGCATTACCTACGATGCCGCCACCCTCCTAGCCCTTAACCCCGGTCGCGCCCCCAATTGCGTCCAAGCCGCCCCTGGACAAACCCATGGACCTTTCTCCTGCTTCTCCTGCAAATTCAGCGGCACCGACAACATCTCCGCTACGACCACACCACTGACTCCCGACCCCAACCACCTACAATGCATCCTTCTCAACACCCGCTCGGTCCACAGACACGCCATTGACCTATGGAATCGTCTAGACACCATTTCTCCAGACATCGCCTTCCTAACAGAAACATGGATGAATACTTCCTCCGCCCCAAACATCACCATTGCCATCCCTGAAGACTATAAGATCACTCGCAAAGACCGCACCAGCCACACAGGAGGAGGCATCGCTATCGTCCATAAGAAATCAATCCGCATCTCAACCAGCTCTGACGCCAACCTCGCTAACTCCGAACACCTTCACTTCCAGATCCACATCGACCCCAAAACAACACTCAGAGGCACCCTCCTCTACAGACCACCAGGACCCCGCGCAAAATTCAGTGAAGACATCACGGATTTCATCACCCCACACGCGCTCCCCTCCAAAGACTACATCCTTCTGGGAGACCTCAACTTTCACCTTGAAAAGATCAACGACCGCAACACCGCCACCCTCTTAGACAACCTCGCCAACCTCGGACTTAAACAACTAGTCACTTCCCCCACCCACATCGCAGGTCACACACTCGACCCCATCTTCACCTCCAGCAATCATGTCTCCTTCAGCCACACTACGGATCTCCTCTGGACCGACCACAGCTGCGTTCACTTCACCTACAACAAACCAAAACCCACCATCCACCTCCATCCTACCCTGCAAAGAAACTGGAACAAAATCACCACGGACCAGATCTCTGCATCGCTCCTTCGAAACACCCCAGCCCTCTCTTCTAACGCTAACGAAGCCGCCGCCAACCTCACCCTATGGTTATCCAACACCGCCGACACCTTAGCACCACTGAAAAAACGTCAAAGCAAACCTGGCAGCAAGAAGGCCTCATGGTTCAACGATGATCTTAAGAAGTCCAAGAAACTCTGCCGCTCCCTTGAAAAGGCCTGGAAAAAAGACCCAACCACTAGCACCAAGGACGCCTTCAAAAACGCCTCCCGCACTCACCACCAACTAATCCGAAAAGCCAAGAAAACAGCATTCAAGGATCGACTCGACAACAACGCCCACAACAGCAAGGAACTTTTCAACATCGTCAAGGAATTTTCCAATCCCTCGGCCAACTCCAACGACATCACCCCCTCTCAAGCCCTCTGCGACTCCCTAGCCTCATTTTTCCACAACAAGATTGCAGACATCCACAACAGCTTTGACAACCAACCCGGAAACCAACCCACCCTACCATCTGCTGAACACTCTCCCCCCGTGAACACCCTTAACGACTGGAACCCAATCTCCACTGAGGACACCATCCGCCTGATGAACTCCATCCACTCAGGATCCCCCACAGACCCATGTCCTCACCACATCTTCAACAAAGCAGACTCCGTCATAGCACCGCACCTCCGAGACGTCATCAACTGCTCCTTCAACTCCGCCACCTTCCCGGAAAGCTGGAAACACGCTGAACTCACCGCCCTTCTGAAAAAACCCACGGCGGACCCCACCGAACTCAAAAATTACCGCCCCATCTCGCTTCTTCCATTCCCGGCCAAAGTCATCGAGAAAGCTGTCAACAACCAGCTCGCCGCCTTCCTCGAATCCAACAGATCTCTCGACCCCTCACAATCTGGCTTCCGAGCAAAACACAGCACTGAGACCGCCCTCATCGCAGCAACAGACGACATTCGAACTCTACTGGACAATGGAGACACAGTCGCCCTCATCCTCCTTGACCTCTCTGCAGCATTCGACACAGTCTGCCACAGCACCCTTTTACAACGCCTCAATAACATCGGAATCCAAGGAAAAGCACTTGATTGGATCACCTCGTTCCTCACCGGAAGAACCCAGAGAGTCCGCCTCCCACCTTTCAAGTCAGAGGCCACCGAAGTCATCTGTGGCGTACCACAAGGATCCTCACTCAGCCCCACCCTCTTCAACGTATACATGAGCCCCCTCGCGGCCATCGCCCGCCAACACAACCTCAACATCATCTCCTACGCGGATGACACTCAACTAATCCTTTCTCTCACCAATGACCCCAGCACCGCCAAAACTAACCTACACGAAGGAATGAAAGAAGTTGCCGAATGGATGAAACAAAGCCGTCTGAAACTGAACTCAGACAAAACAGAAGTCCTCATCTTAGGTACATCCCCCTCTGCATGGGACGACTCCTGGTGGCCGGAAGCCCTCGGAAAAGCACCCATCCCGACAGACCACGCACGGAACCTAGGCGTCATCCTGGACTCTTCACTCTCAATGAACAAACAAGTCAGCGCCGTATCCTCTTCCTGCTTCAACATTCTTCGCATGCTCAGAAAAACATTTCGCTGGATCCCCTCCGAAACAAGGAAAACAGTCACCCACGCTCTGGTCACGAGCCGACTGGACTACGGAAACACCCTCTACGCAGGTACTACCGCGAAACTCCAGAAGAAACTCCAACGAATCCAAAACGCCTCAGCCAGGATCATATTAGACATCCCACGTAACGAACACATCTCTGGTCACCTTAAAGACCTCCACTGGCTACCCGTCAATAAGAGGATCACTTTCCGACTGCTTACCCACGCTCACAAATCTCTCTACGACATCGGACCAGAATGCCTCAACTCACGTCTGTCCTTCTACACCCCCCCCGCCAACTACGTTCTTCCAACCAAGCCCTCGCCACTGTACCTCGCATCAACAAGTCCACCATGGGAGGCAGATCCTTCTCATACCTGGCTGCTAAAACTTGGAATTCACTCCCGGCTTACCTTCGCCTTACCCAGAACCACCTAGCATTCAGAAAGCAACTTAAAACGTGGATATTTGACAAATAATCCTCCTCCCCTTCCCAAGCGCCTTGAAACCCTCTGGGTATGTAGTGCGCTATATAAATTCTCTGACTTGACTTGACTTGACTATAGAATCACAGGGACCTGATTTGGCGGTCAAAGGGGGCCGGATCTAAGAGCCACAACGTGCCCACACTTTTTAATGTAAGTGGGAGGCAGGGAGTCTCCTGTGCTGTGAAGCCGAGGGGGGAGCAGGCAACTAAACAATCAAGCATTGGCAAAGCCAATAGATCTCACCTATGCGAGAGCTATTGGCTTCTGCAAGGAGTTTTAGCCAAGTTGTACACCGTTGTGGCTGCTGTTCAGCATGGGTAAACATTAGTGGCATGGAGTGGGGTGGGATGGGGTGAGGTAGATTGGGGTAGAGTGAAATGTAGTAGAATGGAGTAGAGTGGAGTGGGGTAGATTGGTGTAGGGTGGAGTGGGCGTTAGACTGGATTAGAATACATTGGAGTGACTTGGGGAAGATTGGAGTGGGTTGGAGTAGAAGAGATTGTGGTATAATGGAGTGGGGTAGATTGGCGTATGATCGAGTGGGCGTTAGACTGGGGTAATACAAATTGCAGTGGATTGCAAAGATTGGAGTGTGGTGGAGTAGAGTAGATTGCGGTAGATTAGAGTGAAGTAGATTAGAGTGAGGTAGATTAGAGTGAGGTAGATTAGAGTGAGGTAGATTAGAGTGAGGTAGATTAGAGTGAGGTAGATTAGAGTGAGGTAGATTGGGGTGGGATAGATCAGAGTGGGGGAGGTAAATAGACTAGAGTGGGTTGATTGAATTTGGGTAGATTGGGGTGCAGTAGGGTGGATTGGTGTGGAGTGGGGTAGACTGGAGTGCAGTAGATTGGGGTAGATTAGAGTGTGGCTGATAGGGGTAAGGTAGATCAGGGTAGATTGGGGTGGGATATAGTGGGGTAGAGTGGAATGGGGTGGATTAGGGTAGATTGGAGTGGAGTGGGGTAGAATGGAGTGGAGTGGGGTAGATTGGGTGGATTACTGCAGCGACGGCTGCTGTGAAACAAAAGTGGTGGGGCAGTCCAGGGGGAAGCAGTGGCAGGGCAGGGGAGGAATAACAAAAATAAAATAAGGAAGCACTTATCTGCTGCCCGCCACCTCGGTGCTCTCCTGCACCTCTCCTCTCGACTCCCGGGAGTCAATGCAGAGCTTCTAGTCCCCAAAGCCAATACCGATGTTACTCTCATGCTGTTTACCAGCATGAAGGCAGTGCTGTACTTGGCCTGAATGAGCTGGTTTGACGCTCAGTTAGGACCTGGGAGCCTGTGCTGGGTCTCCACCCAGCTGTGCAGCACAGCTCGGTTGTGGAGATCTAACTAAGTTGGTTTGTCCTAAGACAGCCGTCCAAACCGACATGCCCACTTGCAGCAGTGCCACCATTCTTTCGCCTTGCTGCTGCTGTCCATCAGGATGGCCTGGCCCGGCCCCCCCTGCCTTGACTCGACTCAGCAACGGATGTTATCATTTTGTCATTCATGTTTATGCTTCTCCGCCTTAACTGCCTTAACATCGCGTGGCGTGTCGTACAGTGTCTTAGAGTCGAGTGGAGTAGAATGGAGTTGCGTGGCATAGAGTGGAGTGGAGTGGCCTAGTGTGGAGTCTGCATGGTGTGGTAGCACACTGCCATTACAGACAACACATTTTCAATTGAAATTACCATTAGATTTGCACATAAATACGGTTATACTGAACATAAATGATATGTATGCAAATGTCATCACATACAGTATTGTTGTGTTTTGATGGTATTCAAATATTTGTTTCCAACACACTTCAGAATTACAAAACATTTGCTTCGTTTGTACTAATACTGATACATTCTGAGACATCAGCAAAGTTCATTTTTCGTTGCGTGCTAGAAAAACAAACCCTGCCCCCTCTCTTACATGGGATCTAAACAGGACGGTCACATAAATGCTCTCATTTTGACGTCTGAAAATGAAAAGTAAACACCAAGCTCCCCAAAACAGTAAACAAGGGTTGGGCAACGGCAGCGATGAACTCAAGCTGGACAGTCTGAAACAAATAAAACCAGCACATAGAAAGCCAGGAACTGTGAGTTACAAACCACAAAGCCGATGCATTCCTAGGTCAGCTTCTGAATAAGATGTCTTTAGCAAACGAGAGAGCGCAGCTGTCTGGTAGACTTTGACCTAATAATCACGCCTTCTTGCCAGGGTGCCTGCTTACCTGAAAGAAATTCACAACTCGTTAATCTGCACAGGGCCGGCCTTAGGCATGTGCAAGCTGTGCACCTGCATAGGGCCACCAAATCCCAGGGGCCACCATGCTAATATATATCCTTAATATAATAATCCTCTGAGGATGGATACATATTTGCGTGGTGGCCCCTGGCAGGGATTTGGCGGCCTCAGGCTCTTTTCCACTTCCAAACTCCCTGACCTCCCGTCGCCCCGCCCGGACCCCCTCTTCCGGGGCCCCCTACCTACGCTCCCTGCCCAGGGCCACCATAAGCCTAGAGCCGCCCCTGATCTGCATCTGTAAAGGGTGCCTGGAAGCAGGTATGGGCTTTGATTATTGGAATCACCTGCAGCTTCCGGAGAACACAAAATGAATCCTTTTGCCTGGTATTTCAAGGGTGTTGACAGCTCAGCTATGAAGGGGGTCTTTTAAAGGACAGGTATAAAAAGAATTGCATTACGTATAGTCTGGGTGTTACTAAAATCTATATTTCGGGAGTATTGTTTTATTTTAAATCTTTTTGCACATTTTGTAGCAGTCTGTTTTACAATGTGGGTAATGCAAGTTTTAAATAATGACTTACATTTTCACAGTGCTTTCTGTCATTGGCTTGAACCTCGAAGCACTAAAAATACACAAGCCACTATTCTCCACAACACCATCCCAGATCACTTCTGTGGCTGTCTGGTTGCAGACACAGACCTCTGCAGAGCATTAACTAATAGAGGTTTCATAATGTACGATAAAGCATTTCTCACAGCTAAATTTAACGTACATTTATTTTTCATTTAAGCTGTGCATTAATTTATATATAGATACCTGAAGGTGAAAGACTGAAAAAAGTTAAAGTATATTGTTTTAGCCACATCTTTCACCCACCCCATGCTCATTCTTCCTGCCCCCAGCATCAAAGTTCCCATACTTTGTTTTATGTTTATTCATCACACAGTCCAAAAATTGTATTTTTATAATCCCATGTAATTACATCGATATGCAATTATGCAAATCAAAGATCAATACTCCTTGTGCTTTTCAGACAATTGTGTACTTCATCTGGGGAAATGACTAATGGCATTTCAGTTGTGTAGATTCTAAAAGACATTGGGGCAGATTTACAAGTCCCTTGCAACAACTTTACGATGCTGTTGCGTCACTTCTGTTACGCAGCGGCGTCGTAAACAATGCGCCTAGTTGAGACATATTTACAATGTGACGTATCTAGGGAGATGCGTCACGTTGTAAAGCCCTGCGCTACATTATACCTGTGTCAGGTATAATGTATGCAGGGGGGGGGCATTCCCAAGCAGGAAAGCATCGTAACAGTGACGCAGTGAAATCTACTTGATTTCACTGAGTCACTTTTACGACTTAAGCAGGTGTAAGGAGTGATGCAGCATGTTAGGAATAGGCACTCCCAACCATTGCTGGAGTTGTGTCATACTTGGCACACAACTCCAGCAATGCGCTGCCCTTACGCCGAGAAAATGCTTCACTCATCTGTCTATCCTTGCGCCACGGTGCGCCGCATTGTAAATGCGCCGCACCCATGGTGGCGCAGCATTTTTTTTACGTGTCGCAATATAACTGCCACATCCCTGCTAGTATGCAGGGATGCGCCAGTTCTTGTAAATCTACCCCATTAAAACTAAATGAAGTCAGCTGTGGAGATCTCACATGAAAAATATGCACTTAGAAGATGAGAAGATTTACCTGTTATCATCTTTGATTGGCAAAGAGCAAAATGGATTTACAAAGGTTCGGATGCCCTCTGATAAAACTAGTATCTTTTTTTAATATTCTGAGTACTGCAGGTGTTTTCCTACACTCTATGGTCGGACAATGTTGCCTCCTTTCTCCCTTGCTTTTTATCCTTACTTTAGAACGTTTTTTAAAATCCAGAATCCAACGAACAATGAATATCGCTGGTTTTCATTCATGTTGAAAAACAGGTTAAAATGTCTCTATTCGCCAACGATATTGTTCTGTAAATGTCTCATCCTTAATCTTCTTTGCCCTCTTTTTTGGAGGAGTTGGAGCAGTTCTCTTGATTGCCAGGTTGCAAACTTAATTTAGACAAATCAGAAATGTTTTGTACCAGGCACCCAGTTGAATATTCACACATTTTGCGAAATTCTTTTAAAATAAACTATTTGGGCCTTTGGTTTACAAATTAGGTAAAAAATCCATCAAAATAAATGTTGATGATACTCCTCGCAAGTTAACAATTCTTACTTCTCAGTGGCACCCTCTCTACTTATCCTGGTGGGGTAGAATGGTTCTCACTCCTATATTCTTACATATGATTTCCATTGTTCCTTTATTGAAGCAAGGGGTTTTCTTCATGAGGCCCATTTTGGTTTCCGTCCCCCATGCGGCACAGAGTTGGCACTTCTGCTTGCCTCCAAATCTGTCCATCAAGTTGTCGACAGAGGAGATATTACAGCACTGTTCTTGCTGGACCTCAGCGCAGCCTTCGACACTGGGCGAATTTTGCGAATCTCGCGTTCGTGAATTTTGCGGATTTGCGAACTCGCAATCCGCAAAATCCGCGAATTCTTGCGAATTTGCGGATTTTTTTTTTTGTGTTCGCAAGGATTTCTGCTAGTTCGCGAGGGTTTCGTACCAGTTCGCAATTGCGAACTTACATTTCGGCGCGCAACGGTCGCGATTATGTTGTTTCTACGTCTGGTTCATCATCACAGGTTCCCAGCACCCTCTGTTTCACCACTGCAACCCTCTGTTACATCAATGCCACCCTCTGGTTCATCATTACTGTAGATTATGGGGGGGGGAAAGCAGGCACACCAGCCCTGCTTCAACTGAGATGAATTAATTTGGGGTTAGTTTATTAATGTGTCACTGTTTTAAAATTCCAGTCTGGCACCTGCTTCCTTATCTGTAATTTTGCTTTCTGTTGCAGTGCATTTTTTTTCCCCAGGACCTTTGTGGCCTACTTGTAGCTATTCTATGAGCCTGCTGTGAGGGTCAGAGCAGGGTCATACAATTGTTGCAACTAGCAACTGAATTCTGGAGGGGCCCCAGTCAGGAAGCACTACAGGGAATTGTTACTAATGATGAGTTTGAACTCTTGCCCCTGCCGAGTGCTTTCAGTTTTGAAAAACTCGTTTTTCTGCAATTTCGCGGGGTTCGCGGGGCGCGAACACGATCGAGATCGGATTCGGAAGCCTCAAATTCGTGCGAATATGCAATTTGTTTTTTTTGCGGCGTGTTAGTTGGCAAGGTTTTGTGCGTTTTTGTGAGCCGCTCGTAGCGCAAGGCGCAAAGTTACCCTCGCGGTTGTTCAAGGGCGCAGCCATCTTGTTTGCCTGACGTATTTCCGTTTCCGGGCGCGAAGTGTAATCTCGCAAAGTCTGCGGCTTGCCAGTACAGTTTCGCGCGTGTTCGCAAGGAAAATCTCGCACGAACTTACCCGCGCGGTCGTGAACGGGCGCGGCCATCTTGTTTCTCATTCATTGCTATGGTTCTGGGCATGGTCTTTGTATCCTCTGTCAATCTCTGCCATCCTTTGCTTGTTTGAAGTTTTTTTTAATCTATTTTACTTATTATCTATCCCTCTATTTTTCTAGCCCTATATTTTTGTGTTTACTGCTACTTTTGGTTAATTTTAAACTACTTTTGTAAACTCTTTTCTTTTCTTCTCTTCCCTATTCTATTTTCTTTATTCCTTTCCGCCCAGACTATGGTGAAGGGAGCCGGGAAGCATCCCGAGAAGGGGAAGGGTCCCGCACCCCGTGTCCGGCTCCCGTGCGGGCGCTTGAGGGGGGAGCTAGTGATGCCACGGGAGATCTTTACCCCGGAGGAGGTGGGCCAACTCGTTTTTTATGTTCAGCGCCGCCTCCCCAGGACCATCATGGGAGGCGGCAAGATCAGTGCCGGGTACGGGGCCCGGGAGCGCCGGAAGCGGTGGGAGAAGATGTGCCAGGCCATTTACCACCACTCTCGGGTCTGGCGCACCTACAACCAGGCCACCCACCGCTGGACGGATGTCCTGACCCGTGAGCGAGATCTGCTCGACCTCCTTGGCCTTGAGATCCCCGGGCTTGGTGAGTAGTAGTAGCTATTTCTTTACTACTATGTTTTCTCCTGCTGTGTTATTATATTGCAAATTTTAGTTTTTTACCAAGAGCAATAATGCTGCTCATTACATTGTAGGTAAATTATATTTCAAAATCTTCTGTGCATTTCAGGTGCACTGCTCTCCTTCTCAGTAGTGTTGCTACTATGCTTATTTGTTTTAGATTTTGTGTTCATTTCATTGGCCTGTGAAATTATGTATGAGTGTAGTTTAAAGAACTGCGTAATGCTACACACTAAGGTTCAGATTTTTAATTACCGGCGCATCCCTGCAAAGTAGCAGGGATGCGCCAGTAATTGTGCGTCACGCCACCATCACCCATGGTGCGCCGTATTTACAATGCGGCGCACCATGGGCCCAAAACGTCACCAAAGCGTTACGCATCTGTGCCGTAAAGGCGGCGCATTGCTGGAGTTGCGTCGCAACGATGGTGCAGCTCCATCAATGCTCTGGGGTGCCCTATCTCCCCAATGCTGCGTCAAGCCGTACGTGTGCTTCAAGCAGGCGCAGGGTTTGAGTCACGCATCATTGTCCTCAAAGTGACTGATTGAAATCTTGTAGATTTCCCTCAGCCACTTTTAGGATGCGTTCCTGCGCAGGAACGCCCTCCCTTGCGCCGGAACGCCCCCTATTGGCGCAGGGCTTTACAACGTGATGCATCTCCCATATGCGTCACGTTGTTAATATACGCCGCACCATTGCGCCTCTTTTGAGCTGTCGCTGCGTCACAAAAGTCACGCAACAATTGAGCAAAAGAGCCACAAGGGGCTTCTAAATCAGCCCCTACAGACTCAAGTCCAGTCCTTCCTTTGTACACATGGCGATAAGAAGAAATAGTGGTGGTGGATTAATAGTTTGAGTATTTTAATGACTGGTTAATGTAGTAGGAAACTTTAGTGTTGTCGCTGATCTTCAATCACGATGGACTTTGGCTGTCACTTTGCGTGCTGCGGACTGCTGCCTGCCAATCCTAGGCAAACCTTTTTAGTACTTTGTTTAGTGAGTTACATAGGGTAGTTTCCAATTCGACGGTCCGCAAATCAAGCAATACTAAAGTAATGACGTAGTCGACCACATGAGATTGGTCAATAATATATCCCGTGGAGTCGTTCCCTATTTGCTATTTCGCAAAAATATTTTGTTAGTTCTTTTGAAATGTTTGATTTGGTTGAGAAATATCATCCATGTTTTCTGTTTTTCTTTCTTTAATGTTGTACATCAGCTTCCCCCAGGGGCAAGAGGAGGACACAGGAGGAGGAGGAGGAGGGTGCTGTTGACGATGCAGGCCAGGACCGGGCAGGCGAGGGCTCCTTTGCTGGCCCCAGTAAGTTTTAATTTTAATATAGAGTACTTATTTTTTACTAGCGTTCCTCATTCGATTTTTTCTAAATCGTCTTTGATCTTCTTGTAGACAGGATCTAAATTCTTATCCTGCCTCGACTATGACTCCGTGTGGTATTACTAGATTATTCTTATTAGTCTGTCTGTGTAGCTAACTAAGATTGCACATTTGGCATTTCCATTGGACTCCCATTCTAGTCAGCAATAGCTCTATGCACTGAGTGCAGTCCTCTGGGATTGTCCATAATGTCTTTTCAAGTATTCTAAATGTTTATGCTTTGACCATTGCCAACAATAAAAAGGTGAATGACCACCAAGAAAGAATAAGATACTACTTTACTTTTGGTTTGGATAGGAGGACAATCCATTCTACTACTGTTGCAGGGACAAATCTGCACAAACAGAACTATGGACACTGAATAATGCATTGCTTAGCTTATCAATTATAATAGGTGCTGTTAGACTTTCCACATACCTCAGTGATAACAGACTTTGTAGTTGAACCCCCAATCTCCTTACTGACTAGATAGTGTGGCAGAGTCATTTAGCTCCCAAAGTCACCGATGGCAGAGGCACGGACTCATGCTTGCAAAAATTCCAAAACCTTTAGCTTATCCACTCTAGTCCGGAGGACCCAAAACCACAGAGTCTATTTAAGTTTAAAAGCTTTATTAAAAG
This sequence comes from Lissotriton vulgaris, assembly GCF_964263255.1. NCBI lineage: Eukaryota > Metazoa > Chordata > Amphibia > Caudata > Salamandridae > Lissotriton > Lissotriton vulgaris. The sequence goes on from NC_141689.1 coordinate 35,131,308, forward strand.
TAAACACATTTATTAAAATCAAGTTTGTCATAAAAGTGAACGTGTAACTGAAAATGGAAAAGTGCTTAGTGCTGACGATTAATTGGACACATTTCTTGTGGTCGAGCCGAGCTCTCACCTGGTTTGAACTTGATCCTGCTCGTGTTCTTAGAAGTCAAGCTTCTGTCTGTTAGGAGAAAAAGCGGTGCTTGTTAAAAAGTAAAAAGCAAACATTCATCAGTTGTGCCAAAAAGTGCAGCAAGACAACAGCCTTCCCTGGAAAAAGGGACATTTTTACTCTAGTGTACACAGTCATAAATTATTAAATTGTATACTGTTTTTTTCACATTTCTTTCTTCCTCCTAGACCAAATATTATATAGTAGTGAGTGTATTCTAACATTATTAAATGTACTTTGTAGGTGGAACATCTGGAGACGGGGCCAGCCCGGAGGTGGTGGTGGCATTGGACGAGGAGGACAACTCTGGGGAGGAGGCGGTGCAAGTGCCGGACAAGGACATGCCTGTGAGGGTTCACACGGTGGTGGCGAGCAGAGGTAAGCTATACATTCCTTAGTCATTGAGATTGAAGACTGCAGAGTGTGCTTTCTGCACGGGTGTATTATAAATAAACCAGGTAGTAGCCTCCTCTAAATGTACTTCGACTTAGCTGTGAAGTTTTTGGCGAGAAGAATCCCAATCAGATCTGAGGTGAACTTGATGGATGGGATGAACGAAAAGCGAAAGAAGGGTGTAAGTAAGTGTGGAAGCACGAGAAATGTAATGATGACTGGCAAAGAAGAATGATATGTGTTTGCTTGGTCCCCGAGGTGGCTGGGAATGAAAGAAAATGGTATGGTGCATGGCTGGGTGAATGATGAAGCAAGGATGGGTGGAAGGAGAACAGCCTGGGTGGGTGAGACAGAAACTGTATGTGTGCATATACTTTGAATGGATGGATGCCTGGATCATTCATGGTACTATCTGACCCTTAGATAGCATATGTGTATCTAGAGAGAGTAGACGGTCACTGGATGAACTAAGTGTTACTTTGAAGAGCATGTAACACCGCACCCGCACGTCCGTTCCAGTGTAGGAAAGGCAAGGAAAAGAAGTTGTAACGTTGTCCAAATACTACCATGAATAGTAGCAGTAGTTTGTATTGCAACTGCAAGCACAGCATATATCCGGTTATTACGGTGGACACTCCCTACCTCTCTTAATAACTTTAGTTTAGTAGTAGTACGTCATTCATGTGTGGGGGTATCACTGTTCACTCAATAATAAGCAAAGCACCTAAAGTCATCCCATATGTCATCAAATACATCCCATGTGAAGTGATAGATAATCAGATAATTTAGCTTCTTCATTTTCCTTTTCTAATACTCATTTGCACTGTAGGGTGAAAGCTAAATTAATTAAGCAGTAGCCCTTTTAACAGAGTATTCTCAGTGCCACCCGTAATAGAAAAGTAAGAGCTTCACCACATGCATGTACTGGACCGGTACAGTAACGCAAGTCTGTCTCACTCACCATGGTGTGCGTCTGTTTTTCTCGGGTGCAAGTTCACTGCGCTGGCATTATGCCGGCTTGCATAAGATAACGTACCAATTTTCCTAAACAAGAGAGAAGAAGAAGAATAAGAGTGGTGTACTGTCATAGTCGACTGTAATGGAAGTCCATAGTGCTCGTAGAATTTGTTCCTGAAACTCCCACTAATGTTAGAGCAAGGATGAAGAAGTCGGAGGTTACATAGATACTGTCCTCAATAGTTATGTACTGTGCTTTCAATTTTCAATTTCAAAAGCTTTTATTCGATTTGTAAACAAATCATACAAGCGAAACATAAAATCAATTCATTACATTAAAAAAGTTATTATAAAATACAAAGTTTGTACAAGGGAATCCGGAATATTTCATATGGGAAAAAGACACATACTGACAAGCGTTTAAACATTGGATCATAATTGAAAATATAAAGATAACCAAAAGGTACGAAAGTTAAAATCGTACAGACAGGAATAAATATATTATCGCAAAATGCTTATCCTGGCAGCTGTACGTTAAATAGCAAACCCCTGCCTATATTATGGGAAATTGTAAATTTTTTAGTTATAAAATTAGAGTACAGACAGGACGGTATAGAAATATAGCAGCACTAAGCGTTTCCTGGCAGCTGTACCATGATAGATATAAAAAGACAAAAGAGAAAAACATGTACAGACAGGATTGAGGATAGGTTATCACACAAAGTGCTCATCCTGGCAGCTGTTCATTTTAAGTAAGTACAGACAGGAATGTAGAAATCATAGCAATACAATACTTTTCCTGGCAGCTGTACATTTCAAAATAAAAGTGGCAACGAAAAAACAAATGTCCACATTTTCTAGGGCTGATAGTAACGCAAAGTACTGTGCTTTCAATTTGGTACTTGTACTGTGACAACTTTCTGCTCAATCATTTTGTGTTAATCTTAAGGAGCATTGGTTACAGACTATGTCTTTCTTTTTTCATGTAGTTGCTCCTTCCAAATCCAAGACACCATCAAGGAGGAAGGAGCTGGCTCGAATGGCCCGGCAACGGAGGCTGGATGCCACTGTCGCTGAATATCGGCGGCTGGTGACCCTGGAGGAAGGAGACGCAGTCTGGTACAACAACAACGTCCACTGGGACAGCTGCATCCTCCTTCGTGCGGGCTGCCAGCCAGCGCAGTGCTCCAGCGGTACGGAGCCGGGCTACCAAAGCCAAACGCCACCGCCGAGCAGCAAAGAAAGCAGCTGCCCCTCACAGGATTTGCAAGGCACACCGGCGCCGCTTATCCCTCAGACTGTCCTACCTGGAGCAGGAGGTCCATAACTATAAGAACTTGGTGGAGGGCCTCCGCTTCGAACTTGCCACCCTCCGCAAGGAGCATGATGCCCTGGCTGCTAATTCCAACAGCACCCTGCCATAGTGTCCCTTGCCCCTTTTTTAGAGACTTTTGGGGGGTGGGAATTGGGAGTTGGGATTTTTGGGGACTTTTGAAGGACAATCGTTGGGGTTAGGGAGGGTCTTGCGGGAGATTCTTTTGTTAGGGCTATAAAAATATACTTTTTGAAACTTTATCTGACCATACCTGTTTTTTACTGCTTTTGAGTTTTCCTGAATAATCCTAGGACTTTAGTAGTACTACCGTCAATCCAATCTCTCGTCTCTCCTAATACTCCATTATACTACCTCCAACCAAACGCCTATCTTACCTGTAATTTCTGTTTGCAAGTAGGGATAGGCCCAGGGCTGGCTCCACGGGAATCAGCGAATAAGGTTGGCAATCCTGGGCGGATAAAATTTCCTCATAGCGGTGGTACTAGTGGTGTGACACAGTGGCAGTTGCATGCCTATGAAAAAAAAGAAAATGAAATCTGGTTTGTCCTCCTGAGCAATACAACGGTACAATAGAGAATATAGCAGGTGACAGAAGTACACTAGAACAGTGCCACATTGTAGCCTAACAAATGTTAAAGTATAACTAATTCGGTTGAAGTTCTTTGACATTAGCCATGGGTCTTTGTCAAGCAGAGTAAGAATATATCTTTGAATTTCCTCACGAGCCTGTTGCTATCACCTTATCCTCCCCAGCAAGTGTGTGGATTTATTGCTGTAATTTAGTCACACATCAATGAAAACCACACAGCCCGGGGGAAGAGGGTTAGGGTTTGAAAAATGGATGGGTACGGGGGTTTTTGGGAAAGGTTTTGGGAGACAAGAAAAAATAGCACAGCATGGACAAACAATTGTGAACATAAACAAATCTTTGGGTACAAACCTATCCATCAATCTTTGAAAGTGCATACACTACTGCATGCATGTCAGTGAAAAGTAAGTAGTACTTTCGACAACTGTGGAAGAAAGAATGCGACAGTACAGGGCGTGTGTGGAATTATTGATAACTATATTCAACATAAGGTCTCTGTTGCCAGATACCTGAGAGCCTTGCTGGTCACTATAAATCCATTCACAACACTCAATGGGGTTGGTCTGGAAAGTATAGTAGATAGAAAAGGAGAAATTGCTCTTTTTCTAGGTGTCCCCTCACTCACCAGGGTTGCCCCTTGGTGACATGCTTCATCATTGGGGCCATCCCAGTCCTCTACGGGCTGGGGCGTGCTGCGACTTGCGAATTACGTAGGAGCACTTACAAATGACTATGTGTGGTGCAGATGTGATAGTGGAGTGGACTAAGTGATGTGTTAAGGGATCAATTTAGAAGCAGAGAGAGATCCAAGAAATGCAGTCACAGTCAGAGAAAAAGACAAAGGATACTGTATCTGTATGTTGTTGTAGTTGTCCTGTTGAATTTGGTAAGTAAGTTGCCTGCAGAAAAAAAATCCTCTTATTAGCGGCACTCCTCCATTGCAGCCGACGCTTCGTCCATTGATGTTGGTCACCAGAAGACACCCTGTAAAAAAAGCACAGCATGGACAAACAATTGAACATAAACAAATCTTTGGGTACAAACCTATCCATCAATCTTTGAAAGTGCATGCACTACTGCATGCATGTCAGTGAAAAGTAAGTAGTACTTTCGACAACTGTGGAAGAAAGAATGCGACAGTACAGGGTGTGTGTGGAATTATTGATAACTATATTCAACATAAGGTCTCTGTTGCCAGATACCTGAGAGCCTTGCTGGTCACTATAAATCCATTCACAACACTCAATGGGGTTGGTCTGGAAGGTATAGTAGATAGAAAAGGAGAAAATGCTCTTTTTCTAGGTGTCCCCTCACTCACCAGGGTTGCCCCTTGGTGACATGCTTCATCATTGGGGCCATCCCAGTCCTCTATGGGCTGGGGCGTGCTGCGACTTGCGAATTAAGTAGGAGCACTTACAAATGACTATGTGTGGTGCAGATGTGATAGTGGAGTGGACTAAATGATGTGTTAAGGGATCAATTTAGAAGCAGAGAGAGATCCAAGAAATGCAGTCACAGTCAGAGAAAAAGACAAAGGATACTGTATCTGTATGTTGTTGTAGTTGTCCTGTTGAATTTGGTAAGTAAGTTGCCTGCAGAAAAAAATTCCTCTTATTAGCGGCACTCCTCCATTGCAGCTGACGCTTCGTCCATCGATGTTGGTGACCAGAAGACACCCTGTCCACTGCCTGCCTGATGCTGAATTGTGGCTCGCTAATGTGAAGCCTGACTCCATCCTTTTTTCCCCATTGCACAGACTGAAACCCGGCCTGTAATTATGCAACGAAAAACAGGAAGTGATATAATATTACAACACCACTGATAAATAAATATAAGGTATGTAGGCTGTGGAGTGCAAAAAGTCACACTTTGATTTTCCTAGTAGACAGTACAATATTTTTGAAAGTGCGTACTCTGTCAGAGTCACCTTTTGAAGGATAAATAAGTATGGGCAAATTAATGTAGCGGATCTTTCCCCTCAAGCTAGGTGTCCTGTAAACTGTGTTTTAGAACAAAATTAGATCTTCCCAGCAGTGCTCCCACCCAGACCCTTACTAAAGCCAGTCGCAAAAATGTAGAAGACCCCCAATCAAATCTAAAAAAACTAGGCCTAGCAGAAAACTGGTGACAAAACGTACTTTGAAAGTAAAAGTAGGCCCAAGTACCCCCTTACCCACCGTGGATTGCATTCAAACCACTTGCTAGCAACCAAGCAAAAGTATCCATAGCCAGCATCGCTCCTAGACTCGAAAACCCCCCCACCCAAACACATGCAATAGAAATACTGCTAACCCTAACGAACCCTAAGTTAAGAATAGTGGCAAAGGCTTTCTTTAACTATGCCAAATCCCCCCTTTCCCACCATGGATTTTCTTCAAATGACTTGCAACCAAAATTACACATTCTCACGAGTGCTCTAAGACCCCAGAACTCAGTTGCAAAAATCTAGAACACCCCGAAACACATGCAATCCTGCTGCTAGGGCTAACCCTAACGAACCCTAAGTTACAAAAAGTGCTAAAAGGCTTTTCCGCGAGGATTTTGTCCCAACCACTTCTACCCGGTATTAGACCTTCCCAGGAATGCCCCAAGACCCGCCAACCCACCCGCCAAGAAGCATAACACCCCCAAACAGGCCAAAAGCAAAATCTCATACTTGCAATATTTCTCGGCCTTCGGTCCAAACGCGCTGCATAGCTAGTCCATAAGTCGGGGTTGCCACCACGGATTTCCTGAAAAGCAAATGCAATCAAGATTAGAGTGTCCCAGCAGTGCTCCCAGACCCCGAAACTCACCCACAAACACCAGGAAGCCCCCCAAACAGGCCCCCGAAAACACTACATTGAGCAAAATGTCAGAAATAGCAACAAAAAAATCAGCCTGGATTTTGTCCCAACCACTTTTATCCGGTATTAGAGCTTCCCAGCAATGGCCCCAGAGCCGTCAACCCAGGAGAAAACGAGTAGAAGACCCCCAAACAGCCAAGGAGCAAAAGTACAAAAATGGGGACTTAGTCATTTTTTTCCAAATTTCCCAAATCACTCCGCGCGCGCTCTGCAGCTAGGCCCTAACTCCCCTCTGCCACCATGGATTTGCTTCAAACCTCTTGCAAAGTAAAGTATATATAGCCAGCAGTGCGCCCAGACCCCGAAACCCACCCACAAACACCAGAAAGCCCCCCAAACAGGCCCCCGAAAACGCTACATTGAGCAAAATGTCAGAAATAGAAAAAAAAAATTTGGCCTGGATTTTGTCCCAACCACTTCTACCCGGTATTAGACATTCCCAGGAATGCCCCAAGACCCGCCAACCCACCCGCCAAGAAGCATAACACCCCCAAACAGGCCAAAAGCAAAATCTCATACTTGCAATATTTCTCGGCCTTCGGTCCAAACGCGCTGCGTAGCTAGGCCATAAGTCGGGGTTGCCACCACGGATTTCCTGAAAAGCAAATGCAATCAAGATTAGAGTGTCCCAGCAGTGCTCCCAGACCCCGAAACTCACCCACAAACACCAGGAAGCCCCCCAAACAGGCCCCCGAAAACACTACATTGAGCAAAATGTCAGAAATAGCAAAAAAAAAATCGGCCTGGATTTTGTCCCAACCACTTTTATCCGGTATTAGAGCTTCCCAGCAATGGCCCCAGAGCCGTCAACCCAGGAGAAAACGAGTAGAAGACCCCCAAAGAGCCAAAGAGCAAAAGTACAAAAATGGGGACTTTGTCATTTTTTTCCAAATTTCCCAAATCACTCCGCGCGCGCTCTGCAGCTAGGCCCTAACTCCCCTCTGCCACCATGGATTTGCTTCAAACCTCTTGTAAAGTAAAGTATATATAGCCAGCAGTGCGCCCAGACCCCGAAACCCACCCACAAACACCAGGAAGCCCCCCAAACAGGCCCCCGAAAACGCTACATTGAGCAAAATGTCAGAAATAGAAAAAAAAATTTGGCCTGGATTTTGTCCCAACCACTTCTACCCGGTATTAGACCTTCCCAGGAATGCCCCAAGACCCGCCAACCCACCCGCCAAGAAGCATACCACCCCCAAACAGGCCAAAAGCAAAATCTCATACTTGCAATATTTCTCGGCCTTCGGTCCAAACGCGCTGCGTAGCTAGGCCATAAGTCGGGGTTGCCACCACGGATTTCCTGAAAAGCAAATGCAATCAAGATTAGAGTGTCCCAGCAGTGCTCCGAGACCCCGAAACTCACCCACAAACACCAGGAAGCCCCCCAAACAGGCCCCCGAAAACGCTACATTGAGCAAAATGTCAGAAATAGCACACAAAAAAATCGGCCTGGATTTTGTCCCAACCACTTCTACCCGGTATTAGACCTTCCCAGGAATGCCCCAAGACCCGCCAACCCACCCGCCAAGAAGCATAACACCCCCAAACAGGCCAAAAGCAAAATCTCATACTTGCAATATTTCTCGGCCTTCGGTCCAAACGCGCTGCGTAGCTAGGCCATAAGTCGGGGTTGCCACCACGGATTTCCTGAAAAGGAAATGCAATCAAGATTAGAGTGTCCCAGCAGTGCTCCCAGACCCCGAAACTCACCCACAAACACCAGGAAGCCCCCCAAACAGGCCCCCGAAAACGCTACATTGAGCAAAATGTCAGAAATGGCAAAAAAAAAATCGGCCTGGATTTTGTCCCAACCACTTTTATCCGGTATTAGAGCTTCCCAGCAATGGCCCCAGAGCCGTCAACCCAGGAGAAAATGAGTAGAAGACCCCCAAACAGCCAAAGAGCAAAAGTACAAAAATGGGGACTTTGTCATTTTTTTCCAAATTTCCCAAATCACTCCACGCGCGCTCTGCAGCTAGGCCCTAACTCCCCTCTGCCACCATGGATTTGCTTCAAACCTCTTGCAAAGTAAAGTATATATAGCCAGCAGTGCGCCCAGACCCGGAAACCCACCCACAAACACCAGGAAGCCCCCCAAACAGGTCCCCGAAAACGCTAAATTGAGCAAAATTTCAGAAATAGCAAAAAAAAAATCGGCCTGGATTTTGTCCCAACCACTTCTACCCGGTATTAGACCTTCCCAGGAATGCCCCAAGACCCGCCAACCCACCCGCCAAGAAGCATAACACCCCCAAACAGGCCAAAAGCAAAATCTCATGCCTTCGGTCCAAACGCGCTGCGTAGCTAGGCCATAAGTCGGGGTTGCCACCACGGATTTCCTGAAAAGCAAATGCAATCAAGATTAGAGTGTCCCAGCAGTGCTCCCAGACCCCGAAACTCACCCACAAACAGACAGAACCCCCCCTAAGAGCACCTCAAAGGCAAGCAAGTCAGCAAAAACACTAAAAAATTTGCGCCTCGGATTTGGTCCAAACCACTTCTATCCGGTATTAGAGCTTCCCAACAATGGTCCCAGAGCCGTCAACTCACCTGCAAAGAGGTAGAACAACACCCCCACAAGTGCTGAGTCTTTCTTCATTGGGCGTAAACCAGCCCTCTGGTTTGATGGAAATAGGAGTCTGGAGGAGGAGGATAGAGGAGCATGTTCTTCTGAACTTGTGAACCTGAGGAATGCAGACTGCGGCAACTTCATATCAATTAGCAAACCAGTGAAGACAGTTCTGCTGATGGGCTTGTTTTTGTGATTATCTGATTAAAGTTTGAAATATATTAACTGTGCACAACAAAGAAAGACAGACACACAGGAATAAAAGTGAATAAGGACAAAAAAGAAAGTTATTGATTCGTTGTCTCATTTTCAGGGCTCGGTATCACGGTCCAGGAATGAGAATAAGGCTTCGTCATCATACTCTGCGAATTCAGGCAGGGTGAGCTCAGTGTCACCTGACAGAGTAGAAATTCCCTCATCTATGTTGCTGGCCACCTCGTCTTCATCCGGCGCGCTTTCTCGTACTCTGAAATCTGGTGGAATGAGGTGCTGATTCATCTTGATCATTGTTAACCTCTCCACATTTTTGGGCGAGAGGCGGCTCCGTTTGGGAGTTACAATGCCACCAGCAGCACTGAAAACACGTTCAGAAGACACACTTGCGAGTGGGCAAGACAAGTAGTTTAAAGCCAGGTTGGTGAGCTGTGGCCACAATTCTTTTTTCCCATGCCAATACGCCAATGGGTCAGAATTAACATAGACCTCTGTTGAGTCATTCAGATAGTCCTTCACCATCGACTCAAGGTCCTCATCCAAGGTTCCTCCACTTTGCTTAGCTGTTGCTGTGCCTCTGACCTTTTGAGAACCAAACCCACGCAGAGCTAGCCAATCCTCTTCAGCCTCCAATGTTTCTGTTGTGTATGGTGCAGATGATCTGGTTGCCGGTGTCTTTAACGGCTGAGAGGTCACTTGTGCCACAGCCACAGGTGCAGAAGTGGATTGTTTTGACTGGGGATGGCCTGCTGATGTACTGCCATTTCCTTCAATTTTCTGCCGTTCTCTTTCAAACCTCTTGGCTGACAAGGCTAGCCAACGTTTGTACTTTGGAACATGTTCATCATCAAAAGGAAAGAATGCTTGGCCTGCCAGCGCCTTTTTGTAGCGTGGATCCAGAATAGTAGCACAAATGTAATGCTCTTCTGAGTGGATCATTTTAAGACGTTCATCACCTTGTAGGAGCTCTAATAATTTCTCAGCCAGAACAAAAGAGTCTTGGTTTTTTACATCTTTTTCAAACACAGAACAAACCTCCTTCAGTTGGTGCTCCAGCATGTACAACAATGGGATAGCTTTTCCCAAATTACAGTCCTCCTTGCTGACTGCACGCATGAAGAACTCAAAAGGACGAAGCATGCGTGTCAGGCTTTGAACTATGTTCCATTGCGCCGCACCCATCCTCAGGTCATCCTGAGCTGTACCCTCTGTTAAGAAATATTGATCAAGTACTGTATACTGCTCATACAGACGCTCAAGCATGTAGAAGGTTGAGTTCCAACGTGTTACCACCTCCTGGATGAGTGCTTTCACTGGCATTTGACGTTGATATAGCAGGCTCCTCAGCTGCTTCCGGGCCTTAAAAGAATGGCTGAAATGGTTGCACATTTTTCGGCAGGTGTCCAATACTCTGTACGCTGCACTGCCTTTATTACCCAAGAATTTTTGGACAACCAGGTTTATACAGTGCGCCAAACACGGCACTCTGAAATAGTCACCCAGCCTCATGGCCTTAACTATATTGGCGCCATTGTCCGTGGAAACATAACCAACCGGGCGTTTTTTTGGGGACAGCCAGTTAAGGGCCTTTGTGTTAAAGACATCCAAAATGTTTTCTGCTGTGTGACGTTTCTCCAAACCAAACATGGCTAGTGTTGCATGTGTCCGAGCAGCTTTAAAAACAATGTCCGGGTCAACACCTGTGTTTAGCTTTGCTTTAGCCCCTGAAAAAGAGACCCAGTGTGCAGTGATGCACATGTAATCAGTGCCTGCGCCACTGGTCCACATGTCTGTTGTCAGATGTATAGTGTGAACAGCACTCTTCTGCAAAGCTGCCCCAATCACCTTCAGAACATCTTCATGTAGTGCTGGAACCGCAACTCGGGCAAAATAGAACCGGCTAGGAACCTTCCATTTAGGGCAGAGCGCTGCCACTAATTCTAGAAAACCAACCCCTTCTACAAAAGAAAAAGGGAGAAGGTCCAGAGCTAGCATTTTAGCCAGCTTAGTGTTATACAGACGCGTCAGTGGGTGGTTGCGTTCATATTGCGCTTCTGTAAACAACATCTTTTTAATGTTGCCCTGGACCAAGGATTTACGGGATGATGATGATATCTTCGACCCAGTTACGCTCGCTGATAAACTTTTCCGCATTGATGTCTCACTCTCTCCCACACTCTTAGTGTGCCTCACATGGGGTGTGCTGCTGACAGGGGTACTGGGTATAAGTGAAGTGTTTGAATCGTCTTCTTCCTTCTCGTCATCATCAGATGAAAAATCAACGTTTTCATTACGTGCAATTCGGGCTTCCTTGACCGCCTCTAGGTGCGCAAACCATTGGACAGGGTGCGCTCTCCTAAGATGACCTCTCTGGCCTCCGGTACCATAGTTGGTACCAAACTTACCACGACTAACTCGAAGCTTACACATGCTACAAATGGCTACGTTTTCCATTCTTGAGCAAACACTAAAGAAGTCCCAAACTGGAGACTTGAAATGTCTTTGGGGGCCGGAGGAGGCGGCAATACTGGTGGTGGTGGTCCTGCTGCTAATGCCAGATGAAGTGGAGGATGTGGATTGCCGAACTTCAGTACGTTTTGCACTTTCACCACCACGAATTGAGGTCGAGGTGGATGGAGGTCCCTTCTTGCGAGAAAAAAATATGGAAGCGGTAGGGGTTGGTGTACTAGTTAACTCCAAATCTAATGATTGTTGTGTTTCCATTTCCATTGCCTCCTCGTCGACATCATCATCACGCTCAGCAGCTTCTCGGGATAGGGTCAAAATGTCTCTTTGCTGCATGCCCGCTGGGGCTGCAGTGACCTTTATGATGGCTGGCTCGTCATCATCGTGAGAGGCTTCACCAGCAGCAGTATGCGTCACTTCTTGTTGTGCCTCATCACACTCCATAGCTATGAGTTTTTCGACGACCTTCCTTTTACGCTTAGGTATCTTTGTCAGATCATGGTGTGTCTCACTCTCAGGCTGCCGTGGTGGTTCCCATTCGTCATCCAGATCATCAGAAGGCGGTGGGCTTGAAGAAGATGTAGACACCAACCTTGATCTTTTCCTTGCTAGGGATGTGGAAGACAATGAATAATCATCAGGAGGAGTGGCTTCCAATGATACCTCGGCTTGATTGTCGATTTCCTGATGTGCCCCTACTTCGGGAGGGACAACTATTGTGGGAACTTGTTGTGACCCTCCATGCACCTCTGCTTGCGCATCTCCTTGCGCTGCCTCTCCTTCCACATGTACTTGGGCTTGTACTACTTGCACATGTTGTTGTTGCGGCTGTGGTTGTTCAACACTTGTCAGATGAGTTACAACAACCTGTGTTGATTCAGGGACATTGCTGCTACTTTCTTGCGATGAGCCAACATCACTGGTCGATGGTGATTGGAGAAGTACACTGACTGCCTCTGAAGCACTCAAGGGCTTTGACTTAAGTTGGCGTGGTGGTGGAGGCACTGAACCCAATGGAGCGGGGGTGCTGCTCCCAGCTTGGTCCCCAGCAGATCCTGCTGCTGCAGGCGCACTTTTTTTTTTGCTCCCAAAAAACGTGGCGGTTGCCATACCAGACTCCTTGGTAACTTGCTTCTTCTGCTCCTTACTAGCAACTTTCTTGCTAGAGGAGCTACGGAGACCTTTTTTTGGGGCCATCTTCTTCAGAGCAGGTCAGACAGCAGGCCGCAGTTGCACGAATTGTAGAGTTGTCTGAGGCCAGATGTGACATCGCGTGACGTTATGCTGCACACACGCACCTCTGCAGGACTTCTTCCTGGCACTGGTGGTTCTCTTGAGTCTTGTGCACCTAAAAACAATGGAAGACAGAGGAACATCAGTTCAGTTATACACCCCAAAAAAATCGGGAAAAAACCCAGAAAAATCAGCACAATCCCATTCCATCCATGCCCTCCATGATGTTTAAGTTCAAGACACCCCACAGAAAGACTAGGCCCATGCAAGACTCAATACCCCTGGTGAAAAGGCCACAAGTACAGCCCCAAAAAACAAAAATCACTGAAAAATCAGCACAATCCCATTCCATCCATGCCCTCCGTGATGTTTAAGTTCAAGACACCCCACAGAAAGACTAGGCCCATGCAAGACTCAATACCCCTGGTGAAAAGGCCACAAGTACAGCCCCAAAAAACGAAAATCACTGAAAAATCAGCTGTTAGACCTGGCATCTTTGGCGTGATTACCCCCATATTTTTGCCTCTGCCTCCTGTATTTTTGATGCTGTGCTGGAATTCGTTTTTGCTGGTTTAGATGCTTTGGACACTCTGCCACTGCTGATCAGTGCCAGAGTGTAAGTGCTCCCTACGTAAATTGTTATTCTGATTGGATATACATGTTTGGCATATTTGTATCACCATGAAGTCCCTAGTAAAGTGCACTGGGTGTGCCAGGGCTGGTGATGACAAATGCTACTAGTGGGCCTGCAGCACTGATTGTGCCACCCACAGGAGTAGCTCTAAAATGGTGTCTCAGGCCTGCCACTGCAGCGCCTATGGGCAGTTTAGAACTGCCATGTCCTCCTGGTCAGTGTCCCCACTGACCAGGCCTAACCCTTCCCTTTTCGTGCACATCAGTCACCCCTATGGAAGGCCCAAGGTACCCCCCTGGGCAGGGTGCAGTGTATGTGAAAGGTAGAGCATGTACTAGTGCAGGTACCATGCTCTGGTAGTGAATTACAGCCATTTTCATTTTTCACTATTGTAAGGCTATCTTGCTCCATAGGTTAACATGGGGGATGCTGGCTACAGTGGTTAACAGCATTTCTTCCCATAGGAACAAGATAGGACATAAGTATCTGGTATCCCTGAACTCAGAATTTAATAATACATCTTTTAGGAAAGGTGGTTTTTAAATCCTGTGTTTGAGAACAACACTTTTAGAAAGTTGCTGTTCTCTTGTCTGACACTTCTGTGTGCCTGGGCCTGTTTGTGTATTGACTGTCTGGTTTGTGAGTGACAGGGGCTGGGGAATTCCCCCAGAGGCTGGATGAGTCAGCACTAGGCTGAATGAAGCAATTGCAACCTGAGTGGTGGGAGGAGTTAGCACCTGGGCTGAATAGGGCTGTGCCTGCCTGCCACAATGCTGGCTCCACCTCCTGCTGGGCGGCTGAGGACCCTGCCCCTCACTCTGAATGGAAAGATGCAGCCAGCAAAACAAAGTGCTCAGGATCCACCCAGAACTGGTTCAGACCGGGCTCAGGGCCCACATGCACAGAGAGAACAAAGACTTTAGGGGTATAAGTACAGGACCCCTGACAACAGAAAATTAGATCATCCTGGAAATCAAGAAGGAACCTCTGCCAAGGAGAAAGCTGACTCTGAAGAAGGAAGACTGTCCTGCTGTTGCTCTGCTGGACTGACCTGCTGTTGCTTTGCTGCCAAGGGGAGGGGAAGGACTTTGCGGTGAGCTGTGTCCCCTGTCTTGAAGGAATCTCCAAGGGCCTGAGAAGAGCTGGCTCCCTGTTTTTGAAGTCTCAGGAACAAAAGGACTTCACCCCCAGTCTCCCTGAACTTTGCTGAGAGAGTTCTGTCCTTCCTAGAGTGCTTGATCCAGTTGTGGGGCCTCTGGAAGTTGAACCTGAGCTGGGAAGCTTGAGACTAAGCTGAGAAACTTGTGAAGCTGAAAAGTGTCGCATCGCTCGCTTGCGGAGCGCATCCCCGACAGTGCGAGAAGTTTCCCGCCGCTACGAAGGTCGAGATCGGCGCAGCGCCTGACATCGCTGCCGGAGCCGTCGCACCCTTCGTTTGCGGGACGCACCAGACCGGTGCGGGAGAATCGAACATCGCTGCGAGTGTCGTCGCAGAGCCTGTCGTTGCTGGGTGAGAACGCCGCACCGCTTGCTTGCGGACCGTATCACGTCGCTGCGAGCATCGTCGCAGAACCATCGCATCGAGGCGCTGCGAGAGAGAGGATCACCGCTGGACCGCGCATCGTCGCCCCGGAGATCGTCGCAGCCCCTACGAGATCATCGCATCGTGCCTTTGCGAGAACAGACTTCCCACGGAACCTACGCACCGGAATCTACGCAAGCTGCCTTTCTCCCCTTACCGACCGGATTCGTCGCCGCACGCCCGCTGCTGCAGCGGGGCTGTCGCATCGCCTCCCCAGGGTCTCAGGAGTAACGCATCGCTTGTTTCCACCGCACCAGCTTCCTGCTTGTGGAACTTTGTTGCATCTAAAAGGTACTGTGAGTAAACGTGACGCAACTGTGAACTTTTCACGCATCTGTGGATTATTTTAACGCAACTTAAAGAACTTTGATTACAACCTGAAGAACTCTTTTTGAAATCATATCCTTGAACTGTATGTTGGATTTTTGCCGTTTTGGTCTTGTGTAGTTTAGAATAAATATCTTTATTTTCCTAAACTGTTGTGGAATCAGTTTGTGGTGTTTTCACTGTGTTACTGTGAGTGTTGGTACAAATACTTAACGCATTGCCTCTGGTTAGCCTAGACTGCTCAGGCCAAGCTACCTTGAGGGCGAGCAGGGGTTATCTAAGAGGGTTATCTCCTCGTCCTGACTAGAAGCAAGGGTCCCTATTTGGACATTGGTACCTACCTCTGCCAACTAGAGACCCCCAGTTCTAACATTGGTGGTCAGGCGGTGGGATTTGAACTTGTATTTGTACTTGACCCACAGTAATTGGTGTACATCACTAGTGAGTGCAGACCATTACGCCACCGCATACTACTGGTTTTTGAGTTTTTGAATTCTGTTGTTGAGTAACTCTTCGGAAAGCATCATGTCTCTGAATGGGAAAGCACCCAGTGAAAGGGCAGAAGTGGAATTGTAGTTTGCCATTGGAGATTTGTATTCATACAAAGTTGAGCAACTTAGGAAATTCTGCCTTGAGTTTGAGTGCCCCATAAAAAGCGCCTACAGGAAAGAGGAGCTGCAGAGAATCTTGAAAGCCCATTGGGAGGCACAAGAGGGAGATGATGATGTGGATGTAGAAAATGCTTTTCAAGGCAAAGATCTGCCAGTGGGCAGAGTAGGCTCAGGAGTTGGCAGCAACCACTCCAGTAGGGGCCTCACCCCAGAAGAGTTACAAGAAAATCAAAGAATAAGAGAAAATGAGGCAATTGGAAGTAGAGAAGGCGGCGGAGGAGAGCAAGGATGCCCGTGCCTTAGAGGAAAAGAAATTGCTTTTGGCTCATGAATTGAGAATAAAAGAGCTGGATCTGAAAAACAAGGAGGTGGATGCCAGTTCTAATGGTGGCAGCGCGCAGCCAGTGCATGGGGGTAAAGTATATATTCCCAAAGACCTGGTACAGAATTACCATAGGAGTGAGGATATTTATGCCTGGTTCACTTCGTATGAAATTGCATTGAAGATGAATTATGTGCCTGACAAGTATTGGGGGGCGGGCCTGTGGAAACATTTTGAGGCGTCTGGGAGGAGTGCTCTAGAGCCTTTAGAGTTGACAGGTGCCATGACCTACCCCAATATGAAGGAGGCCTTATGTCTCAGGTATGGCCTTACTCCAGAGCAGTACAGACTGCAGTTTAGAAACTCCAAGAAGAAAGAGTCTGAGACTTGGATGGAGTGTGTGAATGGGTACTCGCGTGCACTGGACGGTTGGATGAAGGGCAGTAAAGTAACTGATTTGAAGGGGTTGTTGCATTTAATCAGTTGGGAGCACTTGAGTAGTCTTTGTGTTCCAGAGCTGCGCCAGCATCTTTTAGACAGCAAGCTGACCGACCCCATTGAGCTTGCTAAGGAGGCGGACCGCTGGACCAGTACCAGGGTCCACAAAGGAATTGTGGGTACCACAGCCAAAGGTGGGCAGGGTCCCCAGCAGAAGAGTGGGGGGGACAAGGGTAACCAAAAGGAGTTCTCACAAGGGCCCCAAAATAGTTCCCAGGAAAAGGATTCCCAACCCCCCAAGCCTAAACAGCCATGGCCCTCTAAGGGTAGGCGGGACAAGAAAAATAACCAGGGTCCCCCTACCTGCTATCACTGCAACGAGGTGGGCCATATTGCTCCGAAATGTCCCAAGAAGAAGCCCGCACCCACTGGTGCTCCCGCCCCAGCGTTAGCTAGTGTAGCTTTGGGTGGGGATTTGGTTTCTAGTGATTGGGGAGAGCTAGCAGTCATGACCCTTGTCTCGCTAGGAGACCGAGAGATGGTCCAGGAAACCTTACTGCCCTCTAACACTAAGAAATATGGGCAGAAGGTGACCATCAATGGGAGGGAGGTTGAGGCTCTGAGAGACACCGGAGCCAGTGTGACATCCGTGCGGTGTCAGTGGGTGTCTGAAGAGCAAATCATCCCTGGCGTACTCCGCCCTGTAGTGGCCGCTGACAGCTCAGTGCGCCTCTGCAAGTTAGCGAAGGTTTCCTTTGAATGGGGAGGAGTCTCTGGTCTTTTGGAGGTAGTTGTCAGCGATGCCTTGCCTGTGGACTGTCTGTTAGGGAACGACCTGGAGAGTTCTCCATGGAAAGACATAGAACACCGAACTCACTTGGAGATGTTGGGTCTGCCTGCGTGGATCTGCGTGACCACGCGTGCTATGGCAGCCAGTAAGGGTGAATCAGCAGAACTGGAGCCTGAAACAGTGGCCCAGAGACCTGCCAGGAGAGGAAGAGGCAGAGGGCGCGGGAAACCAGCCCCAGCCGTTCCCACGGTCCAGGAGGAAGCAGAACCTGAGGGGGATGCCCTGGAACCTACAGGGGAACAGGTGGCCGAACTGGGAGACCTACCTGAGCTGACCCATTGGCAGCAAGAAGGTGGTCCCTCCAGGGAGGAGTTCTGCCAGGCGCAGAAGGAATGCCCTTCCCTCATTGGTCTGCGGCAACAGGCTGTAGATCAGGCAGCAGGTGGAGCAGTCAAAGATCACTATGTCTACTGGGAAGGTGACCTACTCTATAGCGAGCCTAAGTTTGCTGGGCCCGGTGCAGCCCGTGTGCTGGTGGTACCCGAGCGCTTCAGAAACTTCCTAATGGGTCTGGCTCATGACGTGCCTCTCGCAGGACATCTGGGGCAAGACAAGACCCTACACCGGCTTGTCACCCACTTCCACTGGCCCCAGATGAGGAAGCACGTCGGTTCCTTTTGCAGATCTTGCCAACCTGTCAAGCTAGTGGCAAGACTGGAATGAAGTTGAAGGCCCCCCTTCAACCCTTCCCAGTGGTGAGCACCCCTTTCGAGCGGGTGGGCATAGATATCGTAGGGCCCCTGGACCCCAAGACAGCCTTAGGCAACAGGTTCATCCTGGTCTTGGTGGACCATGCCACCCGGTACCCGGAAGCAGTCCCTCTCAGGACAATCACAGCACCCGTGGTGGGCCGTGCATTGATGGGGATCTTTTCCCGTGTGGGGTTCCCCAGAGAGGTGGTCTCCGACCGGGGTACCAACTTCATCTCTAGGTACATGAAGTCTCTGTGGGAGGAGTGTGGGGTAACTTATAAGTTCACCACTCCTTACCATCCTCAAGGAAATGGGTTGGTTGAAAGGTTCAACCGGACCCTGAAAGGTATGATTATGGGCCTAGCGGAGCCCATGAGACGGAAGTGGGACGTCTTGTTACCATGCCTGTTGTTTGCCTACAGGGAGGTGCCTCAGAAGTCCTTAGGGTTCAGTCCCTTTGAACTCCTGTATGGCCACCCTGTTAGAGGACCTCTCTCACTGGTGAAGGAGGGTTGGGAAAAGTCCCGTGGGAAAACCCCCCAGGATGTGTTCAGCTATGTGCTGGCCATCCGCAACCAGACACAACGCTTCAGGAAACTCGCTCAGGCGAACCTGGAAGCAAGCCAGGAAGAAATGAAAAGATGGTACGACCAGAATACCACTCTGGTCGAATTTCAACCTGGGCAGAAAGTGTGGGTGATGGCGCCAGTGGAGCCTTGCGCGCTCCAGGACAAGTGGTCTGGGCCATACGAGGTGGTGGAAAGGAAGAGTGAGGTAACCTACCTGGTTAACCTGAAGACTCCCAGGCAGCCCCTGAGAGTTTTGCACGTGAACCGCCTCAAACCACACTTTGAGAGGTCTGAAGTAACCATGCTCATGGCTACAGATGCAGGAATGGAAGAGGATAGTGATCCTCTCCCTGACCTCCTGGCAGTTAAGGAGCACGATGGGTCAGTGGATGGTGTGGTCCTCTCGCCCACCCTGACCCCAGAACAGCAGAGCGACTGTCGCCAAGTGTTGGGTCAGTTCTCTCTCTGTTCTCCCTGACCCCAGGAGTCACCAACTGGTGCGTCCATGACGTGGACACTGGAGACAGTCTGCCTGTGAAGCAAAAATTTTACAGGGTAGCTGACAAGGTCAGGGCCAGCATCAAGGAAGAAGTTTCCAAGATGTTGGCGCTAGGGGTGATTGAGCCCTCCAGCAGCCCCTGGGCTAGCCCAGTGGTCTTGGTCCCCAAGAAAGCTGCTACCCCCGGTGGCCCGCCAGAACTCCGGTTTTGCGTGGACTACCGTGGGCTCAATGCGGTCACGAAGACTGACGCACACCCTATCCCCAGAGCTGATGAGCTCGTGGATCGGTTGGGAGCTGCCAAGTACCTCAGTACGTTCGATTTGACTTCGGGGTACTGGCAGATTGCCTTAACTGACGGGGCCAAAGAGAGGTCAGCATTTTCAACGCCAGAGGGGCACTTCCAGTTCCGTGTCATGCCCTTTGGGTTGAAGAATGCCCCTGCCACGTTCCAGAGACTGGTTAACCAGGTACTGTCCGGGCTGGAGGAATTCAGCGCCGCATACCTGGATGACATTGCTGTGTTCAGCTCCACGTGGGAAGAACACTTGCAACACCTCTGCGAAGTGTTGAAGGCTCTGCAGAAGGCAGGCCTCACTATCAAGGCCAGTAAGTGCCAGATAGGGCAGGGATCTGTGGTGTATTTGGGACACCAGGTGGGGAGCGGCCAGGTGGCGCCCCTACAGGCTAAGATTGATACCATTCTGGCTTGGGAGCCCCCCAAGACCCAGACAGAGGTGAGAGCCTTTTTAGGACTCACCGGGTATTACAGACGGTTTGTCAAGGGATATGGCACCATTGTCGCCCCCTTGACAGAACTCACTTCCAAGAAGTTGCCCAAAAGAGTTGACTGGACTGACGCCTGCCAAACTGCTTTTGAGGCCCTGAAGACTGCGATGTGCACAGCACCGGTGCTCAAGGCACCTGACTTTTCCAGTGAGTTCATAGTTCAGACGGACGCTTCAGAGCATGGTGTGGGAGCAGTACTCTCACAAGCCACTGAGGAGAATGGAGACCAGCCGGTAGCTTTCATTAGTCGGAGGCTACTCCCCAGGGAACAGAAGTGGAGTGCGATTGAAAGGGAGGCTTTTGCTGTGGTCTGGGCTCTGAAAAAGTTGAGGCCCTACCTGTTTGGGACTCACTTTCGTGTTCAGACCGACCACAGGCCCCTCAGGTGGTTAATGCACATGAGGGGTGAAAATCCAAAACTGTTGAGGTGGTCCATCTCCCTACAGGGAATGGACTTTACGGTGGAGCACCGCCCTGGTACAGAACACGCCAACGCTGATGGTCTGTCCAGGTTTTTCCGCCTTAGTGAAGAGAACTCCCAAGAGGGTGGGTAGTTCTCCCCACTTTCAGCTGGAGGGGACACGTGTTAGACCTGGCATCTTTGGCGTGATTACCCCCATCTTTTTGCCTCTGCCTCCTGTATTTTTGATGCTGTGCTGGAATTCGTTTTTGCTGGTTTAGATGCTTTGGACACTCTGCCACTGCTGATCAGTGCCAGAGTGTAAGTGCTCCCTACGTAAATTGTTATTCTGATTGGATATACATGTTTGGCATATTTGTATCACCATGAAGTCCCTAGTAAAGTGCACTGGGTGTGCCAGGGCTGGTGATGACAAATGCTACTAGTGGGCCTGCAGCACTGATTGTGCCACCCACAGGAGTAGCTCTAAAATGGTGTCTCAGGCCTGCCACTGCAGCGCCTATGGGCAGTTTAGAACTGCCATGTCCTCCTGGTCAGTGTCCCCACTGACCAGGCCTAACCCTTCCCTTTTCGTGCACATCAGTCACCCCTATGGAAGGCCCAAGGTACCCCCCTGGGCAGGGTGCAGTGTATGTGAAAGGTAGAGCATGTACTAGTGCAGGTACCATGCTCTGGTAGTGAATTACAGCCATTTTCGTTTTTCACTATTGTAAGGCTATCTTGCTCCATAGGTTAACATGGGGGATGCTGGCTACAGTGGTTAACAGCATTTCTTCCCATAGGAACAAGATAGGACATAAGTATCTGGTATCCCTGAACTCAGAATTTAATAATACAACTTTTAGGAAAGGTGGTTTTTAAATCCTGTGTTTGAGAACAACACTTTTAGAAAGTTGCTGTTCTCTTGTCTGACCCTTCTGTGTGCCTGGGCCTGTTTGTGTATTGACTGTCTGGTTTGTGAGTGACAGGGGCTGGGGAATTCCCCCAGAGGCTGGATGAGTCAGCACTAGGCTGAATGAAGCAATTGCAACCTGAGTGGTGGGAGGAGTTAGCACCTGGGCTGAATAGGGCTGTGCCTGCCTGCCACAATGCTGGCTCCACCTCCTGCTGGGCGGCTGAGGACCCTGCCCCTCACTCTGAATGGAAAGATGCAGCCAGCAAAACAAAGTGCTCAGGATCCACCCAGAACTGGTTCAGACCGGGCTCAGGGCCCACATGCACAGAGAGAACAAAGACTTTAGGGGTATAAGTACAGGACCCCTGACAACAGAAAATTAGATCATCCTGGAAATCAAGAAGGAACCTCTGCCAAGGAGAAAGCTGACTCTGAAGAAGGAAGACTGTCCTGCTGTTGCTCTGCTGGACTGACCTGCTGTTGCTTTGCTGCCAAGGGGAGGGGAAGGACTTTGCGGTGAGCTGTGTCCCCTGTCTTGAAGGAATCTCCAAGGGCCTGAGAAGAGCTGGCTCCCTGTTTTTGAAGTCCCAGGAACAAAAGGACTTCACCCCCAGTCTCCCTGAACTTTGCTGAGAGAGTTCTGTCCTTCCTAGAGTGCTTGATCCAGTTGTGGGGCCTCTGGAAGTTGAACCTGAGCTGGGAAGCTTGAGACTAAGCTGAGAAACTTGTGAAGCTGAAAAGTGTCGCATCGCTCGCTTGCGGAGCGCATCCCCGACAGTGCGAGAAGTTTCCCGCCGCTACGAAGGTCGAGATCGGCGCAGCGCCTGACATCGCTGCCGGAGCCGTCGCACCCTTTGTTTGCGGGACGCACCAGACCGGTGCGGGAGAATCGAACATCGCTGCGAGTGTCGTCGCAGAGCCTGTCGTCGCTGGGTGAGAACGCCGCACCGCTTGCTTGCGGACCGTATCACGTCGCTGCGAGCATCGTCGCAGAACCATCGCATCGAGGCGCTGCGAGAGAGAGGATCACCGCTGGACCGCGCATCGTCGCCCCGGAGATCGTCGCAGCCCCTACGAGATCATCGCATCGTGCCTTTGCGAGAACAGACTTCCCACGGAACCTACGCACCGGAATCTACGCAAGCTGCCTTCCTCCCCTTACAGACCGGATTCGTCGCCGCACGCCCGCTGCTGCAGCGGGGCTGTCGCATCGCCTCCCCAGGGTCTCAGGAGTAACGTATCGCTTGTTTCCACCGCACCAGCTTCCTGCTTGTGGAACTTTGTTGCATCTAAAAGGTACTGTGAGTAAACGTGACGCAACTGTGAACTTTTCACGCATCTGTGGATTATTTTAACGCAACTTAAAGAACTTTGATTACAACCTGAAGAACTCTTTTTGAAATCATATCCTTGAACTGTATGTTGGATTTTTGCCGTTTTGGTCTTGTGTAGTTTAGAATAAATATCTTTATTTTCCTAAACTGTTGTGGAATCAGTTTGTGGTGTTTTCACTGTGTTACTGTGAGTGTTGGTACAAATACTTAACGCATTGCCTCTGGTTAGCCTAGACTGCTCAGGCCAAGCTACCTTGAGGGCGAGCAGGGGTTATCTAAGAGGGTTATCTCCTCGTCCTGACTAGAAGCAAGGGTCCCTATTTGGACATTGGTACCTACCTCTGCCAACTAGAGACCCCCAGTTCTAACATCAGCACAATCCCATTCCATCTATGCCCTCCATGATGTTTAAGTTCAAGACACCCCACAGAAAGACTAGGCCCATGCTAGACTTAAATACCCCTGGTGAAAAGGCCACAAGTACAGCCCCAAATAACGAAAATCACTGAAAAATCAGCACAATCCCATTCCATCCATGGCCTCCATGATGTTTAAGTTCAAGACACCCCACAGAAAGACTAGGCCCATGCTAGACTCAAATACCCCTGGTGAAAAGGCCACAAGTACAGCACCCAAAAACGAAAATCACTGAAAAATCAGCACATCCCATTCCATCCATGCCCTCCATGATGTTTAAATTCAAGACAACCCACAGAAAGACTAGGCCCATGTAAGACTCACTACCCCTGGGCATAAAGGTTGAAAAGTAGGCAAAATGGTTGCAGGCCTAACAACAATGCCTACATTCAAAATGGCCACTTGCCTCCCAGCACATGGCCAGGGCCTGTAGCAGCACTCAAAATGGCCCCCAGCCACATGGCCTGTCCCTCCCCATGAACACCCCAAAAATCGAAAAACACTGCAAAATCAGCACAATCCCATTCCATCCATGCCCTCCATGATGTTTAAGTTCAAGACACCCCACAGAAAGACTAGGCCCATGCAAGACTCAATACCCCTGGTGAAAAGGCCACAAGTACAGCCCCAAAAAACGAAAATCACTGAAAAATCAGCACAATCCCATTCCATCCATGCCCTCCATGATGTTTAAGTTCAAGACACCCCACAGAAAGACTAGGCCCATGCTAGAATCAAATACCCCTGGTGAAAAGGCCACAAGTACAGTCCCCAAAAACGAAAATCACTGCAAAATCAGCACAATCCCATTCCATCCATGCCCTCCATGATGTTTAAGTTCAAGACACCCCACAGAAAGACTAGGCCCATACAAGACTCAATACCCCTGGTGAAAAGGCCACAAGTACAGCCCCAAAAAACGAAAATCACTGACAAATCAGCACAATCCCATTCCATCCATGCCCTCCATGATGATTAAGTTCAAGACACCCCACAGAAAGACTAGGCACATGCTAGACTCAAATACCCCTGGTGAAAAGGCCACAAGTACAGCCCCAAATAACGAAAATCACTGAAAAATCAGCACAATCCCATTCCATCCATGGCCTCCATGATGTTTACGTTCAAGACACCCCACAGAAAGACTAGGCCCATGCTAGACTCAAATACCCCTGGTGAAAAGGCCACAAGTACAGCACCCAAAAACGAAAATCACTGAAAAATCAGCACATCCCATTCCATCCATGCCCTCCATGATGTTTAAATTCAAGACAACCCACAGAAAGACTAGGCCCATGTAAGACTCACTACCCCTGGGCATAAAGGTTGAAAAGTAGGCAAAATGGTTGCAGGCCTAACAACAATGCCTACATTCAAAATGGCCACTTGCCTCCCAGCACATGGCCAGGGCCTGTAGCAGCACTCAAAATGGCCCCCAGCCACATGGCCTGTCCCTCCCCATGAACACCCCCAAAAATCGAAAAACACTGCAAAATCAGCACAATCCCATTCCATCCATGCCCTCCATGATGTTTAAGTTCAAGACACCCCACAGAAAGACTAGGCCCATGCAAGACTCAATACCCCTGGTGAAAAGGCCACAAGTACAGCCCCAAAAAACGAAAATCACTGAAAAATCAGCACAATCCCATTCCATCCATGCCCTCCATGATGTTTAAGTTCAAGACACTCCACAGAAAGACTAGGCCCATGCTAGAATCAAATACCCCTGGTGAAAAGGCCACAAGTACAGCCCCCAAAAACGAAAATCACTGAAAAATCAGCACAATCCCATTCCATCCATGCCCTCCATGATGTTTAAATTCAAGACAACCCACAGAAAGACTAGGCCCATGCAAGACTCACTACCCTGAGGTTCCGTGACGATTTGAACCCGTGTTTTCAAGTTTGTCGGAAATACATAATATTGGTATCAGCGAACCGCAAATGATCCATTTAGTATATCCTGGTGTTTTCGCTACGCTACGAGCAAGAGCACTCCTTTTATAAACACATTTCTGATCTACCCACGGCATCCATCTTAGATCATGGCCGCCATTTTGTATTTCTTGCCCTCACATACGCAATAACCTCTGATCACTTCATTTCGATTAAGGACACGTAACCTTAGCCGGAGATTCACCTCTTTCATGACACGTGCACCTTAAACCAGATCACGCTGTAGCTGCATGACTCGACAAAGGCTGCCTCCTCTGCCCGAGGCCAGTCCTGCCAAACTGGTCTTCGTGTCCATTGTCCTGATCATGATTAGGCGGCCGAAGCCGGTAGCCTTGCCCATTTACAACCCACAAACATCCCTTATCCCACTTTTCTATCTTCCACACCTGGCTCTGTTTCTTTCTTTCTGAATCTTTATTAGGGGGAGGTAACGAACTTTACGATGAGGCGGTCCGGGTCCTGAATGCAATATTGACAGAGGATTGTGACAAACTAGTGGGAACCCCTCTTTTCTTACTGTTTGGCCTCAGATATTATCGACGGTTCCTGTGTAACGCCAAATATTTATTGTTTTAGACACAAAGGTTTTGGGAATGTATTACATGTAAAGAATTTGCCCCCAGCTTAAAATTCAGTACATAAGGAGCAACCCTCTTTGTACAAATCGAACAGGCTCCTAGTTACTGCCCGTGTGTAGTATCTGTGACTTCTGTGTCCCTGCAGTAATAAACCTTTGGTCTTTGACGCCACCATCGAGAAGCCCGTGTTTCTGTTCATTTGTGCACCAAGGCAGGTGGAACTCCGGGGTCTTTGGGTGTTGTTCCCTGACACCTCTGGACGGAACCAAAAAGTCCAGAACTCCAATTGGCGCCCAATGTGGGGCGACGTCATTCGGTACCGGTCCAAAAGCCTGAAGAGTTTGAGAAGCTTCGTGTGAAGATTCCTGAGGGAGGCGCCCCACTTCATCGATCCCGGCATATCGCAAAAGTGGCCCGAAGTTCTCTTCCACGAGGGTTTCCCGTTCAGGACGGCTGCAGTGGGCCGTTGCCTTGACCGTCGCCCTGTCTTGGACCCGAGGTGCAGTCCTTAGTACGGCGAAACGTGACGGGTTTCTCCTTGGTGACGTCTTCAGTGACTCAGTTAAGTATTTAGTGATAGCTAGCTGGTTACTTTGTGAGGATTGTTAAAATCCTTGATCGGTTCTTGGTTTGGTTTGGTTTTGTAAGATTATCACTGGTTGTTCTAGTTACGATAATCTATTTGGTTTAGTTTGGGTATCGATACATCAGTTCGTTTTGGTAGGCCTAAGTTCTTGGTTCGAGTGCACATATTTGTTCCGTGTTTTGTTTGTTTTGTGTTCCGGACTAAAATGGTAAGTCGGAAAATGTTGTCGTGTTTTAGTTGCAACAGTGACTCACGATTGGAGGACTCATGTCTGGTTCCTCCGATTGGGACTCCCCTATATGATTTATATTGTAAATTTGGTGTGGGTCCTATATCTTATAATGAGGTATGGGTCCGTTACTGTAAGAAGGATGGTGTCCTTAGTTGGCCACTGCATGGTAGTTTTGAACCCGAGATTCTCGACAATTTAGAAGCAAAATTGTTTAGGAAGAAAGCCCGGCCGGCAATGTTTGATTCTTTCCGTTATTGGCGAAAAGAATCCAAACAGAGAGAAATGAAAAGGTTGAAGAAAGAACAGAAAGAACAAGAAGAGTTGACTCTAGAGCAAGCGGCTAAACAGTTGCAGGCTAACGAGTGTGAGAAGGCCATAGATGTAGCCATTAGAGAGCATAACTTAGCGATTGACAAGTGCTATCCTGCCTTGCCATCGAAAATGGCTAAGATACTGGAGGATTCCGAAAACGATCCTCTGTTATCTTATCTGTTACGGTCACCTCCACCGTACGCACAAGGTGCTACGGCTCCACTTGTCCCGAATGTTCAATTGCCGGTTGCTGGACAACCTGGTGTTCCTGCTCCTGTCCCTCAGAATCAAGTTCCCGTACCTCCTGTGATGAATGTGAATGTTCCTACAGCTCCTCCTCTTCCTGCACTGCCAGCCTCTATACCTACCTCTGTACCTACTGTTCCGCAAACTATTTTTCTCGATACTCCTACTGTTCCGCTATCTATTCCTACCTCTACTGCGTTCTCTACGTCTGCGAGTGTGCTAACTCCACTTTCTGTTCGTCGAAGAATCACTGATTCTGTTACTAATATACTGTCTCCTTTATATAAAACTTTAATTAAGACTCCTACTCCTGACTCAGTTCAGAGACGTAGTCAGCTTCCAAGTACTGAAGAACGGGGAATTTTAGATTCCACGGCTCTCAGATGGATTTCGAAGAGTAGAAGATATAGTACAAGAGATGTGCTAGACACATTTATGCAGTGGGGGGAACCAACGCAACGGTATGTCTTTGATGAGATGTGCTCGTTGTTACGTGAAGAAATAGAAGAAGATGATGTTGAATCAGATTTGGAAGATTTAATTAAAGTTCAGAAAGAGTTTGCTGCTGGAATGATAGTGGGTGAGAATATAAAACAAGCGATGGAACTTATTTTAGGTTTTAGGAATGATCCATCTCTTCGTTCGCCAAGAGATTTAGAAAAGGGAAAAATGAAGCTAAGTCGCCAATATCCTATGAGGGAAGTTCCTCCAATCTGGCGCGAAGCAGTAGCACGTGATGATAATGCTGGTATTGCAGCCGCTCCAGCGCAGTTCCAAAGAGTGTGGATACACATTCCTTGGAAGCGAGCTGAAGTGCTAGCAGTGAAACAGGCCTTGCCAGATCCACGCAAGAATCCTGCTGGATATTACAAGGAATTAACACAGACAGTTGAGGCTTGTATAATGAACTTAGCCGACATCGATATGTTGTTTGGCAATGTAGTCCCGCAACCAGTGTGGGCTAAAATTCGTAGAGAGGATCATCAAGCTGCCTTAGGTGGTGATTGGGCAGCTATCACTGCAGCAGATGGTCAGCAAATAGGTGGTGCAAAACCTGAACCCTTAATTGCTAATTTACCAGGTAGAATAATTGATCTAATGAAGACTCTGATGCCAGCATTGCGTGTAAATTGGGACAAGCTGTCAGCATGCAGGCAGAAGAAAGACGAAAGTGTCTCCGACTTCTTCACGAGGTTTGAAGAGACTTTTGTAGATCATAGTGGTCAGGACATGAGTACAGAAGGAGGACAAAGACTGTTTGTCGATAAATTTGTGCATAATTTGTTACCTGAATTATGCAATAAATTAAAAGATTCAGAAAGTGCGTGGGCTGTATCTACAACAGCGCAAATACTTGCGACTGCACAGTACTACGAAAATAGGGATAAAGAGGAAAAGGAGAAATCAGAGAAGAAAACGAAAGATTTAAAAACTAAAGTTCTTTTGCAGCAGGCGTATCCGCCTCGCACGAATCAATCTAATCCGTAACAAGGTTCGTACCAAAGGACAGATTATAGCTCATCAAGACCTCAATATCAGTGGAACCAGTGTGCGTACTGTAAGAAAGAGGGTCACTATAAAAATGAATGTCCGATCTTAGCGCAAAATAATGCAGCAGCAGCTCAGAGAGGTCGTGGTGGTTTTGTGCAGAATTCTAGAGGTCGAGGACGAGGTGCTATGCCTCCACAAACGAATGATCGTCCCTCCAATCACTTTGATCAACGAAATGGACAATCTACTCAGCAGAATAGATCTCAACAATATCTTGTTGAGGACTATAATGAAATAGATGAGGGATTTCAACAAAATGGGTACTAGGACAGCCATGGACAGAGAGAGGGAGTAGTATCAGTTCCAGTGGATCAGAGTGGGCCTTATGTCGCAGTAGCAACATCAGGTGTAGTCGAACCATTTCTGTTGGATACTGGTGCCGCAAAAAGTTCTATCATTCATGCGAAACTCCCTGGCGCACCTTTGTCCGGCTCAACAAATGTTTCCGTAGGTTTTTCAGGCGCCCCTGTTTACAACCCGATATCTGGTCCTTTGTCTATTTCTGTTGGACCATGTCACTTGAAAGCACCTCTGATTTTGACGACAGGTTGTAATGAAAATCTGCTTGGTTTAGATTTGTTAAAACGACTATATGCGACATTGTACTGTTCTCCGGAAGGAGTACAGCTTACATTGGGTAAAAATATCACTTCTCCGATGTACTTGTCAATGGATGCACTCCCGCCAGAGCTGCGTTCACTCCCTGATTCTCTTTGGGCGACTGGTCCTAATGATGTAGGTCTCTTAGAAATACCACCATATGTAGTGACTTTGAAAGCAAATGTGAAATTTCCAAGAATTCCTCAATACAAAATATCTAGTGAAGGTGAGCGTGCACTTCTATTGATTGTGCAAGATTTGATTAAGAAAGGTGTGGTTGAAGAAACTAGAGGAAATGTCTGTAACAGTCCTGTATTGCCGATTCTGAAACGAACTGATCCTACAAAACCTCCAGTTTATAGGTTTGTCATAGACCTTAGAGAAGTTAATAAGATTGTAGTTCCGCAGTTTCCTGTAGTTCCGGATATTACTGCCTTGTTAACATTGATTCCCGCTACAGCCACATGGTTCTCAGTTATTGACTTAAAGAATGCCTTTTTCAGCATTCCGATAGCCGAAGAAAGCAGGGATATTTTCGGCTTCTGTCTAGGAGGTCGCAGTTTCAGATTTAAACGCGCTCCACAAGGCTATTGTGAGAGCCCATCCATTTATAGTCAAGCATTAAAAAGCCAGTTAGATTCCTTTGTCCTTCCTCCAGGTTCTGCCCTAGTACAGTATGTAGACGATCTTCTAGTGGCTGCCGATGACAAGGAAACTTGCAAAGCAGCTACAATTTCCCTATTGCATCATTTGTCTAATTTGAATCACAAGGTGTCTCCTTCCAAAATGCAATATTGCTGCCAAGAAGTGACCTACCTAGGTCATCTCTTGTCAAAGGAGGGAAGGAAGTTGACCCCAGAAAGAATAAAAGCAATTACACAGATGAGTGTTCCACGCACACAGAGAGAAGTACGTGCCTTTCTAGGTATTACCTCTTACTGTAGGCAGTGGATCCCAAATTTTTCTCTTTTAGCAAAACCATTGGTAGCTTTGACTGAGAAAAATGTTCCGAGTCCAGTGCCATGGTCTGATGAATGTCAAGAGAGTTTTACTGAATTACGAAAAGCTTTGTGTTCAGCTCCTGTATTGGGTACACCTGATTACAGCAAACCATTCACGCTCTATGTTCACGAGAGAGAAGGTTGCGCGTTGAGTGTTCTGACACAGAAGTTTGGTGATAAACAACGCCCTTGTGCGTATTTCTCATCAACATTAGATCCGGTAGCCAGAGCGTTGCCTAGTTGTTTGAGAGCGACAGCGGCAGCTGCGGCTTCCATTCGACAATCTGCTGGTTTGGTGATGAACAACATGCTAGTGGTCATGGTTCCTCATGCAGTGGATACGCTCATGAACCGAACGAAGACACAACACCTTACTAGTGCGAGATTATCTGGTTACGAGCTGACATTACTAGCGAGTCATATTCAGATCAAAAGATGTAATGTATTGAATCCAGCAACACTGTTGCCGACTGATCAAGAGTCGAGTGATTCCGAGCCACATGATTGCTGTTTTAAAACGGAGGAAGAGACAAAAGGACGCATTGACTTGAAAGATACTCCGTTATCCGATCCGGATGGTACGCTGTATGTGGACGGGTCATGTTTTAAATTGGAGAATGGTGATGTGACTGCTGCTTACGCAGTAACGACTTTGAAGACGATTGTGGAGACTGCAAGAGTGAGTCAGAATTCTGCCCAAGCTGCAGAATTAATAGCTCTAACAAGAGCGTGTATTTTAGCTAAGGGAAAGAGAGTGAATGTCTTTACAGATAGTCAGTACGCATTTGGCGTGGCCCATAGTTTTGGCCGGTTGTGGAGAGAAAGAGGTTTCATTACGTCCCATGGGACTAAGATCCAACATGGTCAGCTAGTTAATGACTTGTTGGAATCTCTAACCTTGCCGACTGAAGTTGCGATTGTGAAGTGCAGTGCTCATAAAGCAATCACGGATGATGTTGGTCGTGGGAATGCTTTTGCTGATGAAATTGCTAAACAGACAGCTAGAGATACGATGAGCAGAATGTATGTTGCTACGTCTGCAAGATGGATTGCTGAGTCTGGAATGTGCGAGGATACTATGGAAAGTGTGAAAGAGATTCAGAAAGAAGCAACTGAGGAAGAGAAACGTGTATGGAGAGAAAGTACGGGCAAGTTGGACTCGAATGGATGTTGGTTTGATTTGACGGAACAGCAGCGTTGGATGTTGCCCGATGCGTATGTGCTTGCAGTAGTGACGATGGCGCATGGAGTAGCGCATATAAGTTCTAAAGGGATATGTAAGATGTTAGCTCCGGTCTGGAGGAATGAGGGAATCAGTAAGTGTGCAGAGAGAGTGGTGAAAAATTGTATGGTGTGCTTGATGCATAATCCTGGCAAGGGAACTCCAACTCCAGCTGGTCATTTCGCTCCTCCTTCCTGCCCCTTTGAAGTGATTCAGTTAGACTTCATTCACATGGAGCGCTGCAATAATTTGAAGTATGTCCTGGTGGTAGTTTGTGCTTTTTCCAGGTGGATCGAAGCATATCCACTAAAGGACAACACTGCCCTATCGACTGCCAAAATTCTTCTCAAAGAATATTTCCCTAGATTTGGAATGCCACGGATTGTATGGTCAGATAACGGAAGTGAGTTTATAGGGAAAGTTATGCAGAGTGTGTGTGTCGGCCTAGGGCTGAAACAGAAATTTCACAGTGCAAACCATCCCCAGTCTGCTGGTTTAGTGGAGGGTTACAATGGCACCCTCAAGCTGAAAATAGCTAAAATACAAGCAT
Organism: Lissotriton vulgaris; assembly: GCF_964263255.1. NCBI lineage: Eukaryota > Metazoa > Chordata > Amphibia > Caudata > Salamandridae > Lissotriton > Lissotriton vulgaris. The sequence continues at coordinate 35,163,287 of NC_141689.1, forward strand.
CCACAGGTTTAGCCTGGCCAGACGCACTTCCTTTGGCCTTGTTATCAACGAGAGCAACGGTACATTCTAGAATAGGGCTTAGCCCTTACGAAATAGTCTTTGGTCGCCCGGCAAATATCTGGGGTGTGCCAAGGCCTAAAGAATTTTGCTCCATAGAATACCCTATGTTGATAGACTACCTTTACGATTTGACTGCTAAATTGAGTCTTATTCATCAACAGGTTTTCGATGCTTTGCCAAAACCTCCGGAGAGTCCAGGGCATCAGCTGAAACCGGGAGACTTCGTTGTCATCAAGAACTTCGCGAGGACGAAGAACCTTCAGCCGAGATTTGTGGGGCCCTACCAAATCCTACTCGCAACGAGGACAGCAGTTCGTGTAGCTGGCCGCAAGCACTGGGTACACGCGTCACATGTTAAGCGTGTCCCTTTGCCGCTCCCTTACGACGACTGGGTAAAGAAGGGAATTGGTGCCTCCGAATCTGAAAGCACACCGAAGTTCATCTCTTTCAGCGATGCCGAATTGATTACTGACACTCTAAAACCTGACTCTCCTCCTGAAAAGACTCCTTTGAACACTGAACATTTGTCTCCAGCATCAGAAGAAACTTTGCCATCTGCGAACTTAAACACTGCAACAGCTGCTAGTGATACACTATTTGCCGATCAGACAGTACCAGCGAAACAGAGATATAACTTAAGAAGCCGTAAAATGGACAAATAAAGCAGGCAACTGCATATTGTGATTTTTGATATATTGAACTTTTGCCTTCAGCCAGGAAGTTTGCTATTGTTTATTGTTTTTTAAAATTGCCTTGCCGTCTGGGTAGCCGTAGGGTCGTGGCTGTGTGCCTAGTTGAATCTACTATTACCGAAACTGCTGGTGCCCTTAGCAACTTGACAGCTGAGCTTCAGGCGGATAGACTCATGACGTTGCAGAACCGTATGGTTCTAGACGTTATACTTGCAGATCGAGGTGGGGTATGCAGAATGATCCAATCGAGCTGCTGTGTCTTTATTCCTAATAATGCTCCAACAGTCTATGAGGCGATCTCTAAGCTACACAAGATTTCCGACTCCATACATGTAGACAAGGGAAACTGGTCCTTCATGGAGTGGTTTTGGACTCTGATATCAGCGTGGGGATGGAAGGTTCTGATGGTCATTGGTGTCATCTTAGTATTCCTATTCTCATGTTGTCTGATTATCCAGTGTGGTCCTGCTCTGTGTAGTCTTTGTGCTGCAACTTGTCTCAGAAAACCACCTGCGTTTGGAGAAAAGACACGAGAAAGGATGATGATACAACAGCATGTCACTGACCTGATGAGCATAGAATTAGATTCTGACATAGACTAAGTAATTGCCTATGTAAGGGCAAAAGGAGGGTCTGAGGTTCCGTGACGATTTGAACCCGTGTTTTCAAGTTTGTCGGAAATACATAATATTGGTATCAGCGAACCGCAAATGATCCATTTAGTATATCCTGGTGTTTTCGCTACGCTACGAGCAAGAGCACTCCTTTTATAAACACATTTCTGATCTACCCACGGCATCCATCTTAGATCATGGCCGCCATTTTGTATTTCTTGCCCTCACATACGCAATAACCTCTGATCACTTCATTTCGATTAAGGACACGTAACCTTAGCCGGAGATTCACCTCTTTCATGACACGTGCACCTTAAACCAGATCACGCTGTAGCTGCATGACTCGACAAAGGCTGCCTCCTCTGCCCGAGGCCAGTCCTGCCAAACTGGTCTTCGTGTCCATTGTCCTGATCATGATTAGGCGGCCGAAGCCGGTAGCCTTGCCCATTTACAACCCACAAACATCCCTTATCCCACTTTTCTATCTTCCACACCTGGCTCTGTTTCTTTCTTTCTGAATCTTTATTAGGGGGAGGTAACGAACTTTACGATGAGGCGGTCCGGGTCCTGAATGCAATATTGACAGAGGATTGTGACAAACTAGTGGGAACCCCTCTTTTCTTACTGTTTGGCCTCATATATTATCGACGGTTCCTGTGTAACGCCAAATATTTATTGTTTTAGACACAAAGGTTTTGGGAATGTATTACATGTAAAGAATTTGCCCCCAGCTTAAAATTCAGTATATAAGGAGCAACCCTCTTTGTACAAATCGAACAGGCTCCTAGTTACTGCCCGTGTGTAGTATCTGTGACTTCTGTGTCCCTGCAGTAATAAACCTTTGGTCTTTGACGCCACCATCGAGAAGCCCGTGTTTCTGTTCATTTGTGCACCAAGGCAGGTGGAACTCCGGGGTCTTTGGGTGTTGTTCCCTGACACCTCTGGACGGAACCAAAAAGTCCAGAACTCCAACCCCTGGGCATAAAGGTTGAAAACTAGGCAAAATGGTTGCAGGCCTAACAACAATGCCTACATTCAAAATGGCCACTTGCCTCCCAGCACATGGCCAGGGCCTGTAACAGCACTCAAAATGGCCCCCAGCCACATGGCCTATCCCTCCCCATGAACACCCCCAAAAATCGAAAAACACTGCAAAATCAGCACAATCCCATTCCATCCATGCCCTCCATGATGTTTAAGTTCAAGACACCCCACAGAAAGACTAGGCCCATACAAGGCTCAATACCCCTGGTGAAAAGGCCACAAGTACAGCCCCAAAAAACGAAAATCACTGAAAAATCAGCACAATCCCATTCCATCCATGCCCTCCATGATGATTAAGTTCAAGACACCCCACAGAAAGACTAGGCACATGCTAGACTCAAATACCCCTGGTGAAAAGGCCACAAGTACAGCCCCCAAAAACGAAAATCACTGAAAAATCAGCACAATCCCATTCCATCCATGCCCTCCATGATGTTTAAATTCAAGACAACCCACAGAAAGACTAGGCCCATGCAAGACTCACTACCCCAGGGCATAAAGGTTGAAAAGTAGGCAAAATGGTTGCAGGCCTAACAACAATGCCTGCATTCAAAATGGCCACTTGCCTCCCAGCACATGGCCAGGGCCTGTAGCAGCACTCAAAATGGCCCCCAGCCACATGGCCTGTCCCTCCCCATGAACACCCCCAAAAATCGAAAAACACAGCAAAATCAGCACAATCCCATTCCATCCATGCCCTCCATGATGTTTAAGTTCAAGACACCCCACAGAAAGACTAGGCCCATGCAAGACTCAATACCCCTGGTGAAAAGGCCACAAGTACAGCCCCAAAAAACGAAAATCACTGAAAAATCAGCACAATCCCATTCCATCCATGCCCTCCATGATGTTTACATTCAAGACAACCCACAGAAAGACTAGGCCCATGCAAGAATCACTACCCCTGGGCATAAAGGTTGAAAAGTAGGCAAAATGGTTGCAGGCCTAACAACAATGCCTACATTCAAAATGGCCACTTGCCTCCCAGCACATGGCCAGGGCCTGTAGCAGCACTCAAAATGGCCCCCAGCCACATGGCCTATCCCTCCCCATGAACACCCCCAAAAATCGAAAAACACTGCAAAATCAGCACAATCCCATTCCATCCATGCCCTCCATGATGTTTAAGTTCAAGACACCCCACAGAAAGACTAGGCCCATGCAAGACTCAATACCCCTGGTGAAAAGGCCACAAGTACAGCCCCAAAAAACGAAAATCACTGAAAAATCAGCACAATCCCATTCCATCCATGCCCTCCATGATGTTTACATTCAAGACAACCCACAGAAAGACTAGGCCCATGCAAGAATCACTACCCCTGGGCATAAAGGTTGAAAAGTAGGCAAAATGGTTGCAGGCCTAACAACAATGCCTACATTCAAAATGGCCACTTGCCTCCCTGCACATGGCCAGGGCCTGTAGCAGCACTCAAAATGGCCCCTAGCCACAAGGCCTGTCCCTCCCCATGAACACCCCCAAAAATCGAAAATCACTGAAAAATCAGCACAATCCCATTCCATCCATGCCCTCCATGATGTTTAAGTTCAAGACACCCCACAAAAACACTAGGCCCATGCTAGACTCAATACCCCTGGTGAAAAGGCCACAAGTACAGCCCCAAAAAACGAAAATCACTGAAAAATCAGCACAATCCCATTCCATCCATGCCCTCCATGATGTTTAAGTTCAAGACACCCCACAGAAAGACTAGGCCCATGCTAGACTCAAATACCCCTGGTGAAAAGGCCACAAGTACAGCCCCAAAAAACGAAAATCACTGAAAAATCAGCACAATCCCAATCCATCCATGCCCTCCATAATGTTTAAGTTCAAGACAAAGTAGGGTTGAATGAGTTTCAAAATTTTTTCAACGTTTTATTGACGCATAGTTCATGCTGATATTTACATCATATCAGTTACGATGTGAGTACATTGGATTGATGTCAAAATTATTCCCAAGTTATTCCCAATGCATTTCGGGCGGGAAAGCCCTTGATCACGGAATCTGAAGAGGAAGAAGAACGGGGCGCGGTAAGTCGCTATGTTGGTGAAAATTAAAAGTAGAAAAGGGGTAGACTGTTTAACGTGAACTAGGTGAAAGGTTGTGCTCCATTACGTTCTCAGGTGCATAGGTGTGACGGATTTAGCAAGTGAGGGGAGGGTAGTGTGGGATGCTAACGCGTATGCGTGAAACAGCGCATATGGCGCATGTCGATAATAAAATTAACGTTAACAAAGTCAAAGGTCTGATAACTTACTTGGTGCTACGAGTAGCGTGCCTGGTGATTTACTCCATTCGCGGGTCGGTGACAGGGATGTGAGTAAGTTTCTGGTATTCATGCAGTGCCTAACGGGCGCTTTTGCGTGATAATAAAAATAAAAAAGGGACCAGGTGTTTAAAGAGTGAGGTAAAGGGTTTTAAAGCGGCGGCCATTTATAAACAGTAACAAAGTATTGGTGAAAATGGGTAAAGGCATAGCGGAGCAATGTAAACAGGGTACACAGTATGACTAATGGTAAATACAATTACAAATAACAACTGAATTCGCTGCGGTCATTTAAACCAAAAGGTTTAAAGGTCTGTAAACGATAAATCCACTCAAGTTCACGTTTCAATAGTGTCTTGTGGAGATCAATTCCTTCTTTCTTGGTAACCATTTCCAAGATGACAAATCTCAATTGGGCGATGGTATGCCTGGATTCAAGAAAGTGCATAGCTACACTAGATTTTTCCAATTTGAGCCTTATGTTGGATTTATGCTCGTTTAAGCGGATCTTAATCTTTCGTTCAGTTTTTCCAACATAGAGTTTCCCACAGGGACATTTTAGGGCATAAATCAGATTCATCGAGTCACATGTTCCATCCACTTGAAGTTGAATTTTGTGGCCTTTCATGGGATGTTGTATTGAGTTACCTTTGATGATGTTATGACAATGATTACAATTCAGGCACGGTTGGGTCCCTCGGTGTTGGGTGGTGGTGTTACTGGGTTTACTTAGAATCTCCTGTAAGTTTTTGCTTCTCGTGTGAGCAAAAATAGGAGGATTTTGGAAAATACCCTGAAAATCTGGCTCCATCTGTAGTATAGGCCAATGCCTATGTATGATCTTTTTGTAGATGTGACTGACGGTGGAATATTTGGACACAACAACCATTCGATCTTCATTCTCTTTGTGAGTTTTGAGCAGACTGTCTTTTCTGGTTATCTGTAGGACTCTGGTTCGTGCGTCTTGCAATATATCGTCCGGGTACCCTCGATTGCGGAATCTTTCGTGCATTTCATTGATGCGTTTGTCGAGTGTGGACTCATCTGATACTATCCGTTTGACTCGCAGCATCTGCGAGTAAGGTAAATGTTTCTTCAGAGAACCCTGGTGAAAACTTGCAAAGTGTAGGGTGTTGTTGCGGTCTGTGCTTTTTCTATGTAAATCTGTCACAAGGCCTTGTGGAGAAGTTTTGATGTGGACATCCAAAAAGGAAATGCTGGTATCACTTATTTCCCAGGTGAGGTTGATACGTGGGTCTTTGGTGTTGATTTCTGATAAGAAATTATCAAGAGTGTCTTTGGTATCTGACCATAGAAAAAACAGGTCGTCGATGTAACGTACGTACATTTTTACTTTGTCTTGGAAACGTCGGTCAGTGTATATATGCTGTGTCTCGAAGTTTTCCATATACACATTAGCGTATGTGGGGGCAGCACAGTTTCCCATAGCCATGCCTGAGAGTTGCAGAAACCATTGATCCTCTTGTCGAAAATAGCTGTGATACAGGATAAACATCATGAGTTCCATGATGAATGCCTGTTTCGGTCCGTCAATATCACTCTGCAATAGTATCTGTTCCACGGCTTCGATACCTCCAAGATGGGGTATTGAGGTATACAAAGAGCTCACATCTGCTGTGCAGAGAACAAGTGGTTCATTAGGTGCTAATTTGAGTTCAGAGAGTTTCAACAAGAAGTTAGTTGTGTCCTTGATGTAGCTGACAGATTTGATGACTAACGGTTGCAGGTATTTGTCAATAAACTTACCAGGTGTCTCATGTATTGATCCTCTTGTAGATACTATGGGTCTGAAAGGTGGGTCCAGTAAGTTTTTATGGATTTTGGGACACATGTGGATGGTAGGGCTCTTGGGGTTTTCAATCAATAGGTAATTCCTGGTGCGTTCCTGTATGGTGCCAGCTTGGTGGGCTTTATTGACAATGCCTTTCAAGATGTTTTGAAATTCCCGTGTAGGGTTGGTGTTCCAACCCTACACGGGTAATGCGTTAAGGCGGACAAGGGAGGAGCCTTGGTGATCCTCAACACAAGCATGTATTCTAACAAACTGCAAGAACACATCGAAGACAAAGCGACCTATATGGCTCTTAACACCAACCCTACACGGGAATTTCAAAACATCTTGAAAGGCATTGTCAATAAAGCCCACCAAGCTGGCACCATACAGGAACGCACCAGGAATTACCTATTGATTGAAAACCCCAAGAGCCCTACCATCCACATGTGTCCCAAAATCCATAAAAACTTACTGGACCCACCTTTCAGACCCATAGTATCTACAAGAGGATCAATACATGAGACACCTGGTAAGTTTATTGACAAATACCTGCAACCGTTAGTCATCAAATCTGTCAGCTACATCAAGGACACAACTAACTTCTTGTTGAAACTCTCTGAACTCAAATTAGCACCTAATGAACCACTTGTTCTCTGCACAGCAGATGTGAGCTCTTTGTATACCTCAATACCCCATCTTGGAGGTATCGAAGCCGTGGAACAGATACTATTGCAGAGTGATATTGACGGACCGAAACAGGCATTCATCATGGAACTCATGATGTTTATCCTGTATCACAGCTATTTTCGACAAGAGGATCAATGGTTTCTGCAACTCTCAGGCATGGCTATTGGAAACTGTGCTGCCCCCACATACGCTAATGTGTATATGGAAAACTTCGAGACACAGCATATATACACTGACCGACGTTTCCAAGACAAAGTAAAAATGTACGTACGTTACATCGACGACCTGTTTTTTCTATGGTCAGATACCAAAGACACTCTTGATAATTTCTTATCAGAAATCAACACCAAAGACCCACGTATCAACCTCACCTGGGAAATAAGTGATACCAGCATTTCCTTTTTGGATGTCCACATCAAAACTTCTCCACAAGGCCTTGTGACAGATTTACATAGAAAAAGCACAGACCGCAACAACACCCTACACTTTGCAAGTTTTCACCAGGGTTCTCTGAAGAAACATTTACCTTACTCGCAGATGCTGCGAGTCAAACGGATAGTATCAGATGAGTCCACACTCGACAAACGCATCAATGAAATGCACGAAAGATTCCGCAATCGAGGGTACCCGGACGATATATTGCAAGACGCACGAACCAGAGTCCTACAGATAACCAGAAAAGACAGTCTGCTCAAAACTCACAAAGAGAATGAAGATCGAATGGTTGTTGTGTCCAAATATTCCACCGTCAGTCACATCTACAAAAAGATCATACATAGGCATTGGCCTATACTACAGATGGAGCCAGATTTTCAGGGTATTTTCCAAAATCCTCCTATTTTTGCTCACACGAGAAGCAAAAACTTACAGGAGATTCTAAGTAAACCCAGTAACACCACCACCCAACACCGAGGGACCCAACCGTGCCTGAATTGTAATCATTGTCATAACATCATCAAAGGTAACTCAATACAACATCCCATGAAAGGCCACAAAATTCAACTTCAAGTGGATGGAACATGTGACTCGATGAATCTGATTTATGCCCTAAAATGTCCCTGTGGGAAACTCTATGTTGGAAAAACTGAACGAAAGATTAAGATCCGCTTAAACGAGCATAAATCCAACATAAGGCTCAAATTGGAAAAATCTAGTGTAGCTATGCACTTTCTTGAATCCAGGCATACCATCGCCCAATTGAGATTTGTCATCTTGGAAATGGTTACCAAGAAAGAAGGAATTGATCTCCACAAGACACTATTGAAACGTGAACTTGAGTGGATTTATCGTTTACAGACCTTTAAACCTTTTGGTTTAAATGACCGCAGCGAATTCAGTTGTTATTTGTAATTGTATTTACCATTAGTCATACTGTGTACCCTGTTTACATTGCTCCGCTATGCCTTTACCCATTTTCACCAATACTTTGTTACTGTTTATAAATGGCCGCCGCTTTAAAACCCTTTACCTCACTCTTTAAACACCTGGTCCCTTTTTTATTTTTATTATCACGCAAACGCGCCCGTTAGGCACTGCATGAATACCAGAAACTTACTCACATCCCTGTCACCGACCCGCGAATGGAGTAAATCACCAGGCACGCTACTCGTAGCACCAAGTAAGTTATCAGACCTTTGACTTTGTTAACGTTAATTTTATTATCGACATGCGCCATATGCGCTGTTTCACGCATACGCGTTAGCATCCCATACTACCCTCCCCTCACTTGCTAAATCCGTCACACCTATGCACCTGAGAACGTAATGGAGCACAACCTTTCACCTAGTTCACGTTAAACAGTCTACCCCTTTTCTACTTTTAATTTTCACCAACATAGCGACTTACCGCGCCCCGTTCTTCTTCCTCTTCAGATTCCGTGATCAAGGGCTTTCCCGCCCGAAATGCATTGGGAATAACTTTGGAATAATTTTGACATCAATCCAATGTACTCACATCGTAACTGATATGATGTAAATATCAGCATGAACTATGCGTCAATAAAACGTTGAAAAAATTTTGAAACTCATTCAACCCTACTTTGCGAATCATTTTCTGTGAACGCCAATGGTGTGCCTCATGAGGGGATGTATCAGAAGTCCTTCTGTATACACAACTGAGTTCATATAATCCGGTGCAGTGACGGTTTGCACCACCCTAGAGAGCACCCTGAACTTCATACACACCTCACTACGGAACTCATCAGTACCTAAGCTGTGCACCTCCCATCACTTACAAGTTTGTAAGTTCAAGACAACCCATAGAAAGACTCAGTCCACCCACCACTGAGTACCCCTGGGCAAAAGGCCCCAAAACAGCCCAAAAATCGAAAATTCCAAAATTGTAGTTGCAGCAACTGTAATGCCCCAAACAAACTTACTTGTAAAATTTCTAATCCAACAGTGATCCAAAGAAAGTCAAAAAGGCCTCAAATCCAAATATCCAGCAGCATCCACAAAAAGTAATCCTTCCAGCTCCAGATCCAAATGAAAAGTGACCAGGAGATGGACAAAGCACTGGGAGGAGCCTGCTGGACAGGAACAGGAAGTTGAAGACTGTGGGGCACTTCCTTCCTCCCACCCGCATCCCCCCCTCCCCAAAATGGACTCCTCGCTAAAAAAGTGCAGGCAAATGTCAACCTAAGGAGTTATTCAGATAAAAATCATCATTTCAAGAAGGTTTATGCTGCTTGCTGGTGGATTTCTTGTGCAGAATTGCAAATTTTATATTTTCGCTTGTGCGAGATTGTTGCTGCTCGCCGCATCTCAAATCTCGCAATTGCGAAGTACAGCGAGACGTGATCTCGCCGTACTCGCATTGACAAACTCTCGCTGTGCAAGTTGGCAAGCCGCGATGACGTAATCGCGCTCGCCAAATTCCCGCGTGTAGAAAATTAGAAATATTGATGTACATAAGCAATGTTCATTTCCCTTTTTCCACTCCTCTCCCTGCGCGCACCACGAATACCGTAAAGCATTGACTGCATCCCTCTGCCAGCAAAGGCCTGTACCCATGTGTACATGACAGCCATTTTAGACACCATGGCCTTTTACCCATTGGAATCCCCGGCTTCCCTCCTGCGCGTATCTTAAACCCCCTCTCTCATGCATAGACCATGAAACCCTCTCCCTCTGCGCGACCCTGCCCTGCAAGGCAACCCTTCTGCTTGACCCACGCAAACCCCCCCCCATCTCCTCTTGAAGAGGCATCTTTCGCCTCAGCTGACACAGCCCTCCCCAGCTGCACCTGACTGCCCCCGCTCACTCATGTATGGGTCATAAGATCTCTCTCTCTCTATGTGACTCTGTCCCTGTGTCCACCCTGGCTCCCCCTCCCTTCTCCTCACACGGGCCAGTCATAAACCTTCTTCTGCAAGACCCTGTCCTTGAGAGTCACGACCGCGCCTGACCAACACCTCCTTTCCTTCCATGAATGCCCCTCTGTTGACAAGCCTTCCCTCCGCGCTCGATTGTCCACGCGGCATGAATACCACTCCTTTTGTGACCCCCCTTCCCCCGAGTCCGGCTGACCACACATGTCCGAGACCATCGCCTAAACCAGGAGATACCATTTACTGCCCTTATTGTATGAAGTCACTCCTCTTCAAAGGACCCACTGTTGATCCTGGCCACCCCATCCCCTGGGCTATGATCAGGCGCACACATCCAAACAGTTGACGGAACACTCAGCTGCGTGATTGCCCTCCCCTCTTATCAGCAGGTCAAGGGTCCCTATTGCGAACATATGTGGGGTAGGATTGACACGAGGATTATAGGGATGTCTTTTCTTTTGCGTCACAATGTCCTGATTGTAATGTCAAATGTTTTATAAGGTATAAAAGAAGACGTCTCAGCTCACTTGTTAGAGCACCTCCTGAAAGACACTGTGTTTCGTGTCCGAAATGACAGGCTCTCCTCATGAGAAATAAACTCTGTTCTTGTGATTCCTGCTCCCAGCGCCCGTCTCTTTATTTGGTAACTATTCAAAATGGGAACTAAGAGGCGGTTTGCGCCAGCGGCCTGGGCATCGGTAGTAATCTGGGCTCGTGTTTTACAATTGGCGTCCCAACGCGGGGTCCATCAGTGACATAAAGTCCAGTAAGAGAGATCCAGACGATGAGGTGAATATCTAAATGATCGGAGTATACCTGCCTTGAGAGGGCCCTCGCCCGGCTGCCGATCGAAAGAACTTCACCAATTCTGAACGGACCTCTCTCGAGTGACCTATTGTCCTGACTGGAATCCCACAGGAATGCTACATGGAGTAAGAGAACGATCGGGCGCTGGAGGAGGAAGATGAAGAACTGTCCGTATGGTCCGGTCCGGGTAAGATTACGTAGGGTGTTTTTTACGCCTGATTGGTAGGGTGGTCCTATCCACCTGATTGATTGATTGATTGTATTGGAATCGGTATTTGTATACTGATATTGTTGGTATTGGTTCATTTAGCTTTGGATGCTACTTGAAATATTGGTTCTCTTCTTGAGAACGAGACATTCTCTGTGTGCAAACAGCGGCGAATAGGAACGTTCGTCCCTCTTTGCAGATAGAGAAGGGTAGGTAATGCAGACTTTTGTCCCCGTTGTAATCCGTCATGCCTACTTTTCTCCCCACTGATTGTTTGAAATCGATTAATAATCGATTGTTGCTCTTTGAGATCTTCCCTATCTACAAACTGAGACGAGTAGAAATATTCTGTCTTCCTTTCTGGATAGCGAAGGGCAGGTAATGCAGACGTTTGTCCCCGTTGTAATCCGTCATGCCTGTTTTTCTCCCCACTGATTGATTGGTTGCCTGGACATTGTTGTTCCAGGAATTGTTTCGTTTGAGGTATTTTCTGCCTGCAAACAACGTGGAGTAGAAATATTCTATCTAGTCTTTGCAAGTAGTAAAGGGTAGGTTATGCCCCTTTGTGAATTCGTCAGTCCTACCCACTCCCCACTGATTGGTTATTTGGGGGGTAGCTCGCATGGTCCGCCCAGGAGACTACCCTTATGGAGGACATATGCTCCCCGCTCATGGGCCATTTAGTGGAAGTAGACCATCTGGTCCGTCCAGGAGGCTACCCTAGTAAGTGGAAGTACATAGCTCGGTCTGTCCAGGATGATACCCTAATGAAGGAATATATGTTCCCCTTTTGATCGATAATCTCGTTCCACCCCGGACCATTTATTGGAGGGAACTCGTCTGGTCCGTCCAGAAGTACCCCCTAGTGAAAAGGACCCATAAAAATATGAAGTGATCACCGTTCCCTACTAACAGAAAACTTTAGCTCGAAACACGCTAAGGAAAAGAAGGAAAAATAAAAAGAAATCAGGCTAAGTCAGTAACCCCCTGATGAGCTTTTGACTTCACTAAAAATAAGAAACCTTAGAAACAGTTCGTAATAAGAAATATAAAATGGCGAAAAATCGACAGCAAGACAGCCACGAGGTAGTTAGGCTCCACTGCCTACTCCTGCTCCAAACATGTCTGCCTCATTGCCCACCACGCCCAAATAACGGTCACATGAAATAGAAACAATTCAATAGGTACCTACCCCCATTCCGGAAGCTCCCGAAGTGCAGCGGGTCCGCGGTTACGCCCATCCGGAAGGCGAGGCCTCGAGGCATGCAGGGCTCGCCTGGCCGCGGTCAGAAGGAGATGCTGTTGGGCAGACGGCCCAAAGAATGATAAGGACCTCTCCATCTCTCCTCTTCTGCTGCCCTGCAGGCCACGGGGGGGGCTGTCTTGCCTCAGCCTCCGACCACCCCCCCCCCTCTCACTCTCGCCTGATCCGGTCCGCAAAGAAGGCCGAAGCCGAGGCGAGGATGGCGGCATTTCTTTGAGCTATAATGGCTGCAACTACACCCAATGCCTGACAGTTGCAGGTAGTCCCGCCACATGTCAGCGCCTGGACAATTACAGGTAGTCCCGCCACATGTCAAAAAGGGGGGGGGGGATGTCTTGCCTCAGCCACCGACCCCCCCCCCCCATCTTCATCGCCTGACACGGCCTTACCGAAACGCTGGAGCCGGAGAACGGCGCGGGGTCGCTGGAAGGGGGAGGCGGCGCGAACGAGCCTCCCCCACCTCCCTCCAGGTGGAGGCTTCCAGCGACACCCCAATGCTCTTACTTAAAGAGGGTCAACATCGAAAAGCGGTCTTTTGCCCAGGACGGGCACACGCCCCATGCCTTCTCTCCTCAACCTTGAAGATTCTATGAGAGCAGGGGGGCACCCCGATCCCTCCGCATGGGCGCCCCCGCCCCCCTCACTGGGAACCGCGACATCGGTGCACTCCTGCCGGCGCCAGCCTTGGTTTGGAAATGGCTAAAATGCAGCCACGGCACAGACTTGTTCAGTTCCGGTGGAACACCAGAATGACCCGGTAGGAAAAATGTTGCCGCCCTCCCCACTCTTTGACTAATGGTCCATATTGTTCGACTGTTGCCACATTGCACAAAACTTTTTGAACTGCCAACGGAAGGTTCTGGTCCAACCATGAGTCATTGGAAACATTCTGACTATACCGGAACCTGCCTGACCTCGCCCAAAATGGCGCCGATACACGAAACGAAACTTTCGAACTCTCTGTTCACCCGGATTGCTCGAATCTTGATGCTCTGAGATACGTGTGCATTTTTGGAAAATGAAAGTTGATAAAATGGATAGTGATTATGTGCTTAGAGAAGAAAACAATACAGATATTGATCATGTGTTTGGGCAATGAACTGACTTAGGGTGGGTACTAATCATGATTTGGGAAAATGAATTGGTGTAATTTAGACAGTGAATGAGCATTTGGATAATGAATTAATGAATCAATTGAAAAACTGAATTCTTGACATGCATCATGCTTGCTCTGTAGGGAAGTTTAATACGATTTTATTGCACTGCTGCACTTTATGCAATGAACTGCCACCAACTTCGTTCTTCTTATGTACAGTTTCAACCTGCTCCGTGGCCGGTCCACTGGGTTGTAGGCCTGTATTTATACATCAACACTTTTTATTAAAAGTATTTTGACAAAGAAAGCATAGTTGTAGCGGTTGCATTAATGAGTTTTGGATGTTTTACTACGATGAGCGAAGAATAAGTATGATGAAAAGCTGAAGGTTAAAAAGGACCAGATATTTAGCAGCTACATTATGTGTCACAGGCAGCCGGAAAAGTGTTTTAGACGCCCTTAAAACGACACCACAGAAATACCACCTGACCGCCACCCTTGCACCCAACAAAAGGGGTTGCGACCAAGTAACTCATATAGATACGCGGATCGTCAATGATTATCTATCTGACATTACTGGTCCCTCTGGGCTTAAACGCCGAGATGGTAAAGGAATGCAGCACGTGGAGATAGGTCGAGTATGTGGTAGGTAAAAACATTTTTGGACTACTGCATGCTGATGTGCTTTGAATGCTGCCCCCCACCCCTTCTTTCTCCTCCCTTCTGCAGGTCACGTCAGAACATCGGCTGAAGTGTGGGAGAGCGATGGTCGAACCACCGACGAAAAGGGAAGGAGGGAATATGTGCATAGTCCTTATAACGATAAGTTTTTAAAAAGACGTAGATTTAAACATGACTGTTCCTCCTTAGAACATAGCGACTGGGAGGATGGACTGACATAGAAACTTGACGGGTACTGTATGACGAAAATTGACTAGAAATAACACGTTAGACAATGTAACTAGACGTTTGACTAGGTAGGGAAAGGACAAGGAAAAGTGTGTGGGTAAGGGTTACCACGGCACCACCCGTCTGGGAAGTTAGAAATGTTGCTGATGTTCAAAATGCACTGCCCCCTTTCTCACACTCTTATAGATATAGCCAAGCTGTCCGACTGTTCTCCCGATCAATACTTGCCGTTGCCTCAGCCTGGAGAACTTCCCACCAAAGGAAGGAACTGAAAAATGGTTTAAGATCCAACCATGGGTAAATAGCGCGACCAGGTTAATTTCTGATCGACTAACCGAGGCGTAAGTATTGGCAATTGAGAACGCTCGCAGAGATAACAAGCGAGAAGGAAAAGGAGGGAAGGGTAGAAAGAGCTAAGCACGTAGATAAATAGGATAGTGAAGATACGTAGGATATAATATGGATTTTGTTGGCCACCTGTTGTTTTCTGTTTTGTCGTGAATGTCTTATATATATGTAATACATGTGCTGTCTTCCTTGTCTGAGTTTGTGTGTATGTGATGTACGGATTTATGTCTTCCCTCTGTCTGTATTTGTGTGTTACCTGACCTCTACTGTTCTGTGATTGTGAGCGCACTAAATGACCTATTTTCGTACACGTCTCTCTCTCTCTCTCTCTCTCTCTCACCACCCCCTTATCTCTCTCTCTCTCTCTCTCTCTCTCTCTCTCTCTCTCTACATGTCATACGTGTACCGAATGGCTCGTTTAGATTGCGGACGACTCTCACTCTCTATGAGAGTCTCCCTATTTTCTCTCCCTCTTTGTGGTAAAATTGTGCCCCACCGGCACCAGTCTGATTGGATACTTATTGAACGCGAAGGTGTTCAGCGAAATTGACCGAAACTAAAATGATTGTATCTCGCCATATTACTACCTCTCCTTTCTGCAAAATGAATGAACTCGAATTGGCTGAGAAGGAAAGGACAGGTAAGACGACTAAGGTCCCCCAAATCTGGCCATTTATAGGGGAACTGTATGTCAATGGCACCTCATTTCTGTTCATCAGAGACGAACGCCAACGTCTAGATTGACCCCCAATGCCCAGATTGCCCCACCCCCTTTTGCACCCAAGCGCGAGCGCCCGAAGCATCCCCGCCCCATTTTGATAGACCCCAGCTGCTGTCCCGGATATAAACATGATAACCATGGGTAACTGTTGTCCCTCGAGAAAACCTTGTTTTACCTGACTCTCGATGATGGCACCCCCGCCCTGTTTGAAAAGGTTAGCCAGCCTTGAAGGGAAATGCTCCGAAATGTTGAATATGATGAAATGCACAGTTGATGGGAATATCATTTATCCTCACTTGGGTTATAAATAGGACGATGAATAAAAATGGCATGAACTCAGTAGGAATGCTGACATATGCACTGCTTGGTAATAGACCTCTGACTGTGACCGATGAGCGTATCTCCCAAATGCGTAGAATTGAGGGAGGAATTCACATACGTAGATATCTTCTTCTGCCAGTTCTCTAAAACCTTGTTTTGTACCTATTCAAAGATTCACGATCACCAGGAGAAGGGTCAGACGTGACGTACAGCCTGGCTGCAGATCTTGAGACACGTGTGACCTCGACCAAAGGTGGAGCTGCAGAGCAACAAGATACGGGACGAGACAGCAATTTCCACGTGGGAAATGAGAAATGACGGGCCGCCCTGAAGCCCTCCGTCTGCTAACCCACGTGTGCCTGGAGTCTCCGTCCCCCTTCTTTGGGCCCGATTGATGGGCCTGCCTGCTTGTTATCCTTTGCTCCCTTGGTCCCTTTTGTGTGTCCCAGGAACTCTGACCCAACTCCGCTCTCTCTCCTATCGACTATTTGAACCACACTCACCCTCTTTTCCACATGACTTTTTGCCAAAAGGAAGAACTGCATTCAAATGGGAATAGGGTGTTGCCACGGAAATATAGGTGCCGAGCATGAGGCGCCGCTAAACGGATTGTTTAGGAAACAGGACTGTGGTCTAACAGCAGAGGACTGACCGCACCCTGCAACGCGTAAGGATAGAACCGAGCTGGACCTATAGCTCCGCCGCCGGTGCTCAACAGCGCCAACAAAAGTACACGGACTAGAGCCTACCAGTGATGGCTCACTGATAAAAAGACACTGTGACGAAGAGATCTTGTGTATTGAACTGAATTCCGCCCTCAACTACTTGGTCAAGATGTTCATTGGTCACATTTTTTAAGTCAGAAACATTTATGCTATGTAGTGCTTTGAAATGGTGGGAACTCGACAAATGCAATCTCCTATGTGCCGTATTCTGCCAAACACATCAACTGTCCATGATTATATGCCATATGCTAATATTGACAATGCTAATTCTGCGACCGCGCCTGTTTATATGTACCATCATCGATCACGAAAATGAACTTTTGCTATGTAAAAAGGGGCGACTGTAGAAAATTAGAAATATTGATGTACATAAGCAACGTTCATTTCCCTTTTTCCACTCCTCTCCCTGCGCGCACCACGAATACCGTAAAGCATTGACTGCATCCCTCTGCCAGCAAAGGCCTGTACCCATGTGTACATGACAGCCATTTTAGACACCATGGCCTTTTACCCATTGGAATCCCCGGCTTCCCTCCTGCGCGTATCTTAAACCCCCTCTCTCATGCATAGACCATGAAACCCTCTCCCTCTGCGCGACCCTGCCCTGCAAGGCAACCCTTCTGCTTGACCCACGCAAACCCCCCCCCCATCTCCTCTTGAAGAGGCATCCTTCGCCTCAGCTGACACAGCCCTCCCCAGCTGCACCTGACTGCCCCCGCTCACTCATGTACGGGTCATAAGATCTCTCTCTCTCTATGTGACTCTGTCCCTGTGTCCACCCTGGCTCCCCCTCCCTTCTCCTCACACGGGCCAGTCATAAACCTTCTTCTGCAAGACCCTGTCCTTGAGAGTCACGACCGCGCCTGACCAACACCTCCTTTCCTTCCATGAATGCCCCTCTGTTGACAAGCCTTCCCTCCGCGCTCGATTGTCCACGCGGCATGAATACCACTCCTTTTGTGACCCCCTTCCCCCGAGTCCGGCTGACCACACATGTCCGAGGCCATCGCCTAAACCAGGAGATACCATTTACTGCCCTTATTGTATGAAGTCACTCCTCTTCAAAGGACCCACTGTTGATCCTGGCCACCCCATCCCCTGGGCTATGATCAGGGGCACACATCCAAACAGTTGACGGAACACTCAGCTGCGTGATTGCCCTCCCCTCTTATCAGCAGGTCAAGGGTCCCTATTGTGAACATATGTGGGGTAGGATTGACACGAGGATTATAGGGATGTCTTTTCTTTTGCGTCACAATGTCCTGATTGTAATGTCAAATGTTTTGTAAGGTATAAAAGAAGACGTCTCAGCTCACTTGTTAGAGCACCTCCTGAAAGACACTGTGTTTCGTGTCCGAAATGACAGGCTCTCCTCATGAGAAATAAACTCTGTTCTTGTGATTCCTGCTCCCAGCGCCCGTCTCTTTATTTGGTAACTATTCAAAATGGGAACTAAGAGGCGGTTTGCGCCAGCGGCCTGGGCATCGGTAGTAATCTGGGCTCGTGTTTTACACGCGGGATCACACAGCAAGATCCAAAATGGCGCAGCACTCGCAAAATATCGAGAAAAACAACTCGGCAAACGATGATAAACGCCGCGCGCCGCAAAAATTGTATCACCAACGCCGCGCGCCGCAAAATTGTATCAGCAAGGAAAAAAAAATCCGCTGCGTGCGAATTTGCGGATTTTGCGGGAAATTCGCAAATCTCGCGGATTGCGAATTTACCGAAAATCCGCAAAATCCGCGAGCGTAACGGATTTTCCGCCCATACTTAGTCTCACTGCCTTCTTCTTGAACAGCTGTGGTGCGGCGAGATTGGTGGAAAGACGCTGCTGTGGCCGACCTCCTTACAGAACCACACCTTTCAGGTAGCACAAAAACTGTTCTCTTTGATGGTTCTTCCACTGCGGCAGGGGGCGCTTCAGGGCTCCTCTTTGAGCCCGACGTTATTCAATCTGTACCTGCGCCCCCTGGCTGATATCATTGAGCGCTACACCTTTAACATCTCATCATATGCCGACGATACGCAGATGATAATCACTCTCTCTCTCAGGTAGGCGGCCAGTACTGCGGATCTGCTTAGATTTGCTTGATGGCTGAGTGGATGAGCCTCAGCCGTCTCCAGCTAAAAACTGAGAAGACTGAAGTCCTCATCATTGGCAAGCAGCCTCCGTGTGGTCATCGGCTGGTGCCAAATTCCCTTGGCCCGCCACCTGTGCCCAAACCCATAGTTAAAAATCTAGGTATCTGGTTGAACTTCACCCTATCATTTGACAGCCAAATCCCCAGCTGAGCGGGACAATGCTTTGGGATCCTAAAAACCTCAAAAAAATCCTTGGTTTTCTGCCGGTGGCAGCCAATAAGACAGTGGGCCAGCCTCTGGTCATGTCCAGACTGGATTACTGCAATGTTCTACATGTGAGGGTGTTTGAGTCACAACTTATGAGACTTCAGAATGTGCATAATGCGGCAGCACGGCTGCTGCTAAACCTGCCAGACGCTCCCCTGCAGCCCCGCTCTTGCAAGGTTGCCCTGGTTTCCCTTGAAGAGATGGCTGTCCTTCGAAACCATGCACTACTGCATGCTCAGTAGCAAAGGCCCGAGGTATCTGCAGCCTTTAGTTACATCTTATACCCCAAGAAGAGAATCGAGATTTGGCGGGCCTCGTTGGCCTGCATCTCCAGCATTGAAAGAGCTCTCATTGGAGGATGTGGCTTAGGTGTCCTGGCCACTAAGATGCAGAACGCTCTTCCTCTTTTGCCTATGCAGGAAAATCAGAGCCAGCTTTCCGAAAGAAGCTAAAACCTGGCTTTTTATCCAGGCATGGTTCCTTGAGCTCACCTTATCTGGACTTCTGGTGTGAAACCGTAGCGCTGGGGCAATTCAGTCTCAGTAACTATGCGCTTTATAAATCACTTTATTATTATTATTATCATACCCATTTCAACTCCAGCAATGCATTTTAAGCAAATGGATTCACTTTTAATAGCATTTTTGTGGCATGGTAAACAAAATCCAGACTAGCCCTTTTATGCCTTAAAAAATCTAAACAGGAAGGTGGTGTAAATTTCCCAGATTTTGGAAATTACCACTCTGCATATTTTTTAAGACAAGCTTCCTTCTGGCTTCATTCTCAACCACTCTCACATTATCCTTTATGCGTCGGTGTGGAGTCCCCATTCTCTTTCACTGAATGTGTATCTCTTACGTCTCGGCCTACAAGATTGAACGATCCAAACAAGGACTATACCTGCAAACTACTCCGTGCGTTGTTATTCTCCAGTGCTCAGAAAAAGATAATTTTCTGAAATTCATTCTGTAGTACAACAAAGATATTAAAATTAAAAATAAATCTATTTTTTGCAAAACCTTAAAAAATAGAGGAATAATGCAGGCACATCAATTAATATCAAATCGATCCTGTATATTTTTCCCTCAAGCTCAGTCTCCCTTTCAATTACCTAATTCATTTCTACCTCCTTAGCAAGCGCTCTTCTCTGATCCTATTCTACTGTTCGCATTCTTCCTCCCACTGCTTCCTTTATTATCAGCTCACCCTACAGCAGCAATACTTTATCAAAACAAATCCTTATAGAGCTAAGTCCAAAATAGGATCACTATGGGAAGATGATTTTCAAAGTTCTTGGTCTATTGAACTTTGGGAGAAAGTTTGGTTATTTATGAATATTCAAATCCTCATGTGCGGCAAATACAACACAAACGCTTTCTTTTATTTATAACTGCCCCTTGATTACCCCCACATCTTTAACTCATTTTAAAAATAATCTCAAGGCTAAATGTTGGTCTTGTGAGGAACAACAAAGTGACATTTCATCACTTGATATAATTTTTGGTTTAAGGTTTGGTACCAAACATTACACAATAAGTATCTTTTTTGGCTGTTGTGCAGCAGACTGTATTTTCTGTGCTCAGGGTCATGAATGATCTTATAGCTGCACCATTTCAACAAATTACTATGAACTGGAAATCTGCTAAGGCTATGAACGTCGAATCCTGGTAGAATGCTGTATGTTATAATCATAGGTTAGATAATGCTTATGATCATCCTGTTTCACTTACACTTTAAAGGTAATCTTTATGGCCTCCAGTTACTTCATTTTTAACTAATTCAAGTTTAAAAAAAATTTTTTTTTAGAGGTTTATATAGCACGAACCAGACCCGAGACGTCGTTTATCAGAGCGCTTTACATGGGCACCACTTTCGTTACAGCTGAACACAAGGTTTGTTTTTAAAGATACTTCAATGGAAGAAGTTTCAAATCCACCCTGAATTATACTCTCTGGTATGCATTATCATATTAATTTAATTTGTTTTCTCCAAATGTAACTTGATATAAGTCTGCACAATTTTTCTTTAGATTACGTATTTACAATTGCTTCTTCCCTTCCTTCTGCCACATACTTCACCTTGTGTCCCCTCTTTTACATTTACTGTTTCATAAATTTAATGCTGGAAATGTCTATATTGTCAGTTCTTTCTTACTTTAAAATTATCAGCAAATTGTCTGTATGTATATATATATATTTTTCCACACTTACTTTCAATAAACTTTAAAACTAAAAAAAAATCTGACAACACGTGTTCTTGGTGTCTGGCTGCCTCAATAGATTGTCAAATGAAACCGCTAAAATGATCCATGTAATTTCCTTGCATTACGTAAGAAATTAAAACATGACTCCCGGTGAACAGAATAACCCAGGCACTACATCCAGCTTGTTCTTGTGCTGAGAGTGGCTGTGTGGCTAAACCCACAGGTCACGTGACGAGTGGAAACAATTTGTTGGCCCTCCTATAGGTGCAAATAGTGCAGTGATGACAGCCTGTGTCTGATTACACAACAAAGGAGAGGTCACAGTGCAGTGTTTTTATTTGCACATTAGACAGGGTACAAATAGTGCTCTATGTCTGTGCGTGCATTTCCTCAAAGGAGATGAACACGTGCAGTGTTTTTATTTGTACTCTAAAGAGAGAATACGAATAGTGCAGTATTCACAGTGTCTGTCTGTCTGTTTACACAAAGGATTTGAAACAGATAGTGCAGTGTTTACAGCCTGTGTTTGTATTTGTACACTAAAGAAAGACTACACGACGTGCAGTGTTCACTGTCTGTGCGTGTCTGTTTACACAAAGGACATAGCACAAATAGTGCAGTGTTCACTGTGTGTTTGTGTATTTTTACACTATGGACACAATACAAAAGTGTAGTGTTCATCGGGCGCTGGTGTATTTTGACACTAAGGACATAATATAAATAGTGCAGTGTTCACACTGTGCATGTGTCTCTTACACCAAGGACGTGATTCAAATAGTGCAGTGTTCACTGTGTGCTTGTGTATTTGCACAGTATGGACACAAAACAAAAAGTGTAGTGTTCATTGGGTGCTGGTGTATTTTGACACTAAGGACATGATATAAATAGTGCAGTATTCACACTGTGCTTGTGTTTCTTACACTAAGGACGTGATTCAAATAGTGCAGTGTTCACTGTTTGCTTATGTATTTGCACAGTATGGACACAAAACAAAAAGTGTAGTGTTCATCGGGTGCTGGTGTATTTTGACACTAAGGGCATTATATAAATAGTGCAGTGTTCACACTGTGTTTGTGTCTCTTACGCCAAGGACGTGATTCAAATAGTGCAGTGTTCACTGTGTGCTTGTGTATTTACACAGTATGGACACAAAACAAAAAGTGTAGTGTTCATCAAGTGCTGGTGTATTTTGACACTAAGGACATGATATAAATAGTGCAGTGTTCACACTGTGCCTGTGTCTCTTACACTAAGGACGTGATTCAAATAGTGCAGTGTTCACTGTGTGCTTGTGTATTTGTACAGTATGGACACAATACAAAAAGTGTAGTGTTCATTGGGTGCTGGTGTATTTTGACACTAAGGACATGATATAAATAGTGCAGTATTCACACTGTGCTTGTGTTTCTTACACTAAGGACGTGATTCAAATAGTGCAGTGTTCACTGTTTGCTTGTGTATTTGCACAGTATGGACACAAAACAAAAAGTGTAGTGTTCATCGGGTGCTGGTGTATTTTGACACTAAGGGCATTATATAAATAGTGCAGTGTTCACACTGTGTTTGTGTCTCTTACACCAAGGACGTGATTCAAATAGTGCAGTGTTCACTGTGTGCTTGTGTATTTACAC
Organism: Lissotriton vulgaris; assembly: GCF_964263255.1. Classification (NCBI taxonomy): domain Eukaryota; kingdom Metazoa; phylum Chordata; class Amphibia; order Caudata; family Salamandridae; genus Lissotriton; species Lissotriton vulgaris. Next base: position 35,186,360 of record NC_141689.1, read on the forward strand.
AGTATGGACACAAAACAAAAAGTGTAGTGTTCATCAAGTGCTGGTGTATTTTGACACTAAGGACATGATATAAATAGTGCAGTGTTCACACTGTGCCTGTGTCTCTTACACTAAGGACGTGATTCAAATAGTGCAGTGTTCACTGTGTACTTGTGTATTTGTACAGTATGGACACAATACAAAAAGTGTAGTGTTCATCGGGTGCGGGTGCATTTTGACACTAAGGACATGATATAAATAGTGCAGTGTTCACACTGTGCTTGTGTCTCTTACACTAAGGACGTGATTCAAATAGTGCAGTGTTCACTGTGTGCTTGTGTATTTGTACAGTATGGACACAATACAAAAGGTGTAGTGTTCATCGGGTGCGGGTGTATTTTGACACTAAGGACATGATATAAATAGTGTAGTGTTCACACTGTGCTTGTGTCTCTTACACCTAGGACGTGATTCAAATAGAATAGTGCAGTGTTCACTATGTGCTTGTGTATTTGAACAGTATGGATACAATACAAAAGTGTAGTGTTCATCGGGTGCTGGTGTATTTTGACACTAAGGACATGATATAAATAGTGCAGTGTTCACACTGTGCTTGTGTCTCTTACACCAAGGACGTGATTCAAATAGTGCAGTGTTCACTGTATGCTTGTTTATTTTCACAGTATGGACACAAAACTAAAAGTGTAGTGTTCATCGGGTGCTGGTGTATTTTGACACTAAGGACATGATATAAATAGTGCAGTGTTCACACTGTGCTTGTGTCTCTTACACCAAGGACGTGATTCAAATAGTGCAGTGTTCACTGTGTGTTTGTGTATTTGCACAGTATGGACACAAAACAAAAAGTGTAGTGTTCATTGGGTGCTGGTGTATTTTGACACTAAGGACATGATATAAATAGTGCAGTGTTCACACTCTGCTTGTGTCTCTTACACCAAGGACGTAATTCAAATAGTGCAGTGTTCACTGTGTGCTTGTGTATTTCCACAGTATGGACACAAAACAAAAAGTGTAGTGTTCATCGGGTGCTGTGTATTTTGACACTAAGGACATGATATAAATAGTGCAGTGTTCACACTGTGCTTGTGTCCCTTTCACCAAGGACGTGATTCAAATAGTGCAGTGTTCACTGTGTGCTTGTGTATTTTTACACTATGGACACAATACAAAAAGTGTAGTGTTCATCGGGTGCTGGTGTATTTTGACACTAAGGACAAGATATATATAGTGCAGTGTTCACATTGTGCTTGTGTTTCTTACACCTAGGACGTGATTCAAATAGTGCAGTGTTCACTGTGTGCTTGTGTATTTGTACAGTATGGACACAATACAAAACGTGTAGTGTTCATAGGGTGCTGGTGTATTTTGACAATAAGGGCATGATATAAATAGTGCAGTGTTCACACTGTGCTTGTGTCTCTTACACTAAGGACATGATTCAAATAGTGCAGTGTTCATTGTGTGCTTGTGTATTTATACACTATGGACACAATAGAAATAGTGTGTGTTCATCGTGTGCTGGTGTATTTTGACACTAAGGACATGATATAAATAGTGCAGTGTTCATACTGTGCTTATGTCTCTTACACTAAGGACGTGATTCAAATAGTGCAGTGTTCACTGTGTGCTTGTGTATTTGTACACTGTGGACGTGATACAAATAGTGCAGTGTTCACCGTGTGCTGGTGTATTTGTACAGTATGGACACAATACAAAAGTGTAGTGTTCATCGGGTGATGGTGTATTTTGACACTAAGGACATGACATAAATAGTGCAGTGTTCACAGTGTGCTTGTGTATTTGTACACTGTGGACGTGATACAAATAGTGCAGTGTTCACCGTGTGCTGGTGTATTTGTACAGTATGGACACAATACAAAAGTGTAGTGTTCATCGGGTGATGGTGTATTTTGACACTAAGGACATGACATAAATAGTGCAGTGTGCTTGTGTATTTGTACACTGTGGACGTGATACAAATAGTGCAGTCTTCACCGTGTGCTGGTGTATTTTGACACTAAGGATATGATATCATTATAATTATAAACAAATAGTGCAGTGTTCACCGTGTGCTTGTGTCCCTTAAAAATAGTGCAGCGTTCACGCTATGCTTGTGTCTAAGAAGGTGATACAAATAGCGTAGCGTTCACGCTGTGCTTGTGTCTCTTACTCTAAGGACGCGATACAGATAGTGCAGTCTTCACTGTGTGATTGTGTATTTGTAGACTATGGACACAATACAACTAGTGTAGTGTTCACCGTATGCTGGTGTATTTTGACCTTAAGGACATGATATAAATAGTGCAGCGTTCACGCTATGCTTGTGTCTAAGAAGGTGATACAAATAGTGTAGCGTTCACGCTGTGCTTGTGTCTCTTACACTAAGGACGTGATTCAAATAGTGCAGTGTTCACTGCGTGCTTGTGTATTTGTACACTATGGACCCAATAAAAATAGTGTGTGTTCATCGGGTGCTTGTGTATTTTGTCACTAATGACATGATATAAATAGTGCAGTGTTCTTAATGTGCTTGTGTATCTGTACATTAAGGATGTGACACAAAAAGTGCACTGTTCGCCTTGTGCTTGTCTTTTTGTACACTAAGGACATGATATAAATAGTGCAGTGTTCAGAGTGTGCTTGTGCCTCTTACACTAAGACGTGGTAGAAATAGTGTAGTATTCACCATGTAAATTGTGTGTTTGTACCATAAGGATATGAAACAAATAATGCAGTGTTCGCCATGTCCTTGTGGATTTTTACACTAAGTTCATGATACAAATAGTGCAGTTTGCCATGTGCTTTGTATTTTTACACAATGGAGGTGATAAAAATAGTGCAGTGTTCACTGTGTGTTTGTGTATTTGTATAGTAAGGACACAATACAAATAGTGTGCAGTGTTCACTGTGTGCTGGTGTATTCTGACACTAATTACAAATAATGCAGTGTTCACACTGTGCTTGTGTATTTGTACACTAAGGACGCAATACAAATAGTTTAGTGTTCAGTGCGTGCCTGTGTCTACTCACACTATGGATGTGATACAAATAGTGTAGAGTTCCTTGTGTGCTTGTGTATTTGTACAGTAACGACGCAATACAAATAGTGCAGCATTCAAGCGGTGCTTGTGTCTCTTATACTAAGGACGTCAATCAAAAAGTGCAGTGTTCACTGTGTTCTTGTGTATTTGTACACTATGGACACAATACAAATACATTGTAACTATTCTGCATGTGCCAGGGAAGCTTCCCATGCTGTTGCCTATCTTGTAACGCTCTAACTGCTCTGTGTGTGCCAAGGAAGCTTGCCATGCTGTTTCCTATCTTGTAGTGCTGTAACTGCTCTGCATGTGCCAGGGAAGCTTGCCCTGCTGTTGCCTATCTTGTAACGCTCTAACTGCTCTGTGTGTGCTAAGGAAGATTGCCACGCTGTTTCCTATCTTGTAGTGCTGTAACTGCTCTGCATGTGCCAGGGAAGGTTGCCCTGCTGTTGCCTATCTTGTAGCGTTGTAACCGCCCTGTGTGGGCCAGGGAAGCTTGCCATGCTGTTGCCTCTCTTGTAGTACTGTAACAACTGTGTGTGCCAGGGAAGATTGACCTGCTGTTGCCTATCTTGTAGTTCTGTAACAGCTCTGCGCATGTGTGGTAAATTTAAATTACCTATACTTAATTTATGCGGTAAAGTTCAATAAGAATAACTCAGTCAAAAATAAGAGGCAGAATCCGTGGCATCTGAGGTTTGTAAGGGTTTTATTCCTTAAAAAGGAATTGGTTCGAGCCAGGTATCATGTTCCATCACCACAAGGGTTCAGGAAGGGAATGGACATGGACATGTACAATGTTTTATTAACAGAGCATCATATATATAGTCAATGCATTACAGTAGTGATAGATGCAGAAGACGTAACAGCTGAGAGAAACGAGATAAGAACACATGTACGTAACAGAAGGCGTGCATGAGGGCGTACACGGAGGTGTGTGCTAGACAACGTCATATGAAACGTATCACAAGTGGGTGGATCCATAGGAGAATCCTGCAGTGTCAGCTGAAATACATGGCAGAGATGCGCGCGCAGCAGCATGACGTGTGATTGACGTGGAACTGGAGGGTGAAGGGGACTTGACATTTAGCCCTACATGAGGAGACAGAAGTCTGGGGTGTCAGAACAACCTAATCCCATATCATATCCAATATCTCGTGTTTGAGGAACTGTATTATCTAGAAGGAAAGGTCTCTCGGGCAGAGGCTATTCTATACTGGCTGCTAATGCGTGCATATGCGACTACGTGTCTACGTGAGATGCGAGGGGCCATGGACCTACCATGGTAACGGGAGCTATAAATTACTTGCATGGAAACAGTGAGGCCGGGCCCTTTGCTCTGCAGCTGGGAAGGATGTTTTCCTAAACTACTAGACAGGAATGTATTTTCGAGGAGCGGAGCAGATAACTTGAAGGCTGAATACAGTCTTGGCAGGCAAGCAGGCCAAGCCAGGCACCGCTCGCCACACAGGGAGTAAGGCAGAGGTCAGGAAGCAGCAGACTGTAGGTTTCAGAAACAGAAGGCAGAAAGGGCTCGATGGCAGGAATCAGGGCCTAACTCGCCAGAGGTAGTAAAACATGAAAGTGCACCATGTAAAGACGTTGGCAAGGCACACTTAGGAACCGAATATCCGACCCATTCATGGTGGATCTGAAAGAGGACATGTTAACATTGGACGCAAATGTATTTGCGTCTTCATAGCTGGAAGTGGAGGGAACATACATGTACTTGAAGCATGTACATGGAGCCGGTGGGGTCTACGTTAGGGGACACAATCGACCATGAAAATTCATATTACCTCACATGCCACGGAAGCTTGCCCTGCTGTTGCCTATCTTGTAGCACTGTAACAGGTCTGTGTGCGTGCCAAGGACGTTTGCCATGCTGTTGCCTATCTTATAACTGTAACAGTTCTGTGTGTGCCAGGGAAGCTTGCCATGCTGTTGCCTATCTTGAAGAACTGGAACAGTTCTGTGTGTACCAGGGAAGCTTGCCCTGCTGTTTCCTATCTTGTAACACTGTAACAGCTCTGAGTGTGCCAGGGAAGCTTGCCATGCTGTTGCCTATCTTGTAGTGCTGCAACAGCTCTGCGTGTGCCACGGAAGCTTTCCATGCAGTTGCCTGTCTTGTAGTACTGTAACAGTTCTGTGTGTGTCAAGGAAGCTTGCCATTCTGTTGCCTGTCTTGTAGTACTGTAACAGCTCAGTGTGTGCGAGGGAAGCGTGCCATGCTGTTGCCTATCTTGTAGTACTATAACAGTCCTGTGTGTGTGGGAAGCTTGCCCTGCTGTTGCTTATCTTGTAGTACTGTAACAGTTCTGTGTGTGCCAAGGAAGCGTTACATGCTGTTGCCTGTCTTATAACACTGTAACTATTCTGCATAAGCCAGGGAAGCTTGCCCTGCTGTTGCCTATCTTGTAACACTTTAACAGCTCTGCGTGTACCAGGGAAGCTTGCATTGCTGTTGTCTATCTTGTAACACTGTAACAGCTCTGTGTACGCCATGGAAGCTTGCCCTGGTATTTCCTGTCTTGTAACACTGTACGAGCTCTGCATGTGCCAGTGAAGCTTGCCATGGTGCTGCCTATCTTGTAGCTCTATAACAGTTCTGCATGTGCCAGGGTAGCTTGCCCTGCTGTTTCCTGTCTTGTAACACTGTAACAGCTCTACATGTACCAAGGAAGCCTACCATGCAGTGGCCTATCTTGAAGCGCTGTCACAGTTCTGTGTGTGCCAGGGAAGCTTGCCATGCTGTTTCCTGTCTTGTAACACTGTAACAGCTCTGAGTGTGCGAGGGAAGCTTGCCATGCTGTTTCCTGTCTTGTAACACTGTAACAGCTCTGAGTGTGCGAGGGAAGCTTGCCATGCTGTTTCCTGTCTTGTAACACTGTAACAGTTCTGTGTGTGCGGGAAGCTTGCCCTGCTGTTGCCTATCTTATAGCACTGTACCAGCTCTGTGTGTGCCAGGGAAGCTTGCCCTGCTGTTGCCTATCTTGTAGCACTGTAACAGTTCTGTGTGTGCGGGAAGCTTGCCCTGCTGTTGCTTATCTTGTAGTACCGTAACAGTTCTGTGTGTGCCAAGGAAGCATTACATGCTGTTGCCTGTCTTATCACACTGTAACTATTCTGCATGTACCAGGGAAGCTTGTTCTGCTGCTGCCTATCTTTTAGTACTGTTGCAGCTCTGCGTGTGCCAGGGAAGCTTGCTGTGCTGTTGCATATCTTGTAGCGCTGTACCAGCTCTGTGTAGGCCGGGGAAGCTTCACCAGCTGTTGCCTGTCTTGTAGCACTTTAACAGCTCTGTATGTGCCAGGGAAGCTTGCCATGCTGTTTCCTATCTTGTAACACTGTAACAGCTCGGCATGTGCCAGGGATGCTTGCCATGGTGCTGACTATCTTGTAGCTCTGTAACAGTTCTGCATGTGCCACGGAAGCTTGCCCTGCTGTTGCCTATCTTGTAGTGCTGTAACAGCTTGCGTGTGCCAGGGAAGCTTGCCATGCTGTTGTCTATCTTGTAGCACTGTATTAACTCTGTGCGTGCCAGGGAAGCTTGCCCTGCTGTTGTCTATCTTGTAGCACTGTATGAACTCTGTGCATGCCAGGGAAGCTTGCCCTGCTGTTTCCTATCTTGTAACACTGTAACAGCTCTGTGTGTGCCAGGGCAGCTAACCCTGCTGTTGCCTATCTTGTAACACTCTAACAGCTCTGCATCTGCCAACGAAGCTTTCCCTTCTGTTGCCTACTTGTAACCCTTTAACAGCTCTGTGTGTGCCAGGGAAGCTTGCATTGCTGTTGTCTACCTTGTAACACTGTAACAGCTCTGCATGCTGCCTATCTTGTAGCTCTGTAACAGTTCTGCATGTGCCGGGGAAGTTTGCCCTGCTGTTTCCTGTCTTGTAACACTGTAACAGGTCTACTTGTACCAAGGAAGCCTACCATGCTGTGGCCTATCTTGTACTGCTGTAACAGTTCTGTGTGTGCCAGGGAAGCTTGCCATGCTGTTTCCTATCTTGTAGCGCTGTAGCAGCTCTGCGTGTGCCAGGAAAGCTTGCCATTCTGTATCCTATCTTGTAGCGCTGTAACAGCTCTATGTGTGCCAAGGAAGCTCGCCATGCTGTTGCCTTTCTTGTAGCGCTGTAACAGCTCTGCGTGTGCCAGAGAAGTTTGCCCTGCTGTTGCCTATCTTGTAACATTGTAACAGCTCTGTGTGTGCCAAGGAAGCTCACCATGCTGATTCTTGTCTTGTAAAACTAAAACTATTCTGCATGTGCCAGGGAAGCTTGCCCTGATGTTGCCGGTCTCGTAACACTGTAAGTAGTCTGCATGTGCCAGGGAAGCTTGCCATGCTGTTCCTTATCATGTAGCACTGTAACAGCTCTGCTTGTGCCAGGGAAGAATGCCCTGCTGTTGCCTATCTTGTAGTGCTATAACAGCTCTGCGTGTGCCAGGGAAGCTTGCCCCGCTGTTTCCTGTCTTGTAACACTTTAACAGCTCAGCATGTGCTAGGGAAGCTTGCCATGCTCTTGCCTATCTTGTAGCGCTGTAACAGCTCTGCGTGTGCCAGGAAAGCTTGACATGCTCTTGAAGCGCTGTAACAGCTCTGTGTGTGCCAGGGAAGCCTGACATGCTCTTGCCTATCTTGTAGCACTGTAACAGCTCTGCTTTTGCCAGGGAAGCTTGCCATGCTGTTGCCTATCCTGTAGCGCTGTTACAGCTCTGCTTGTGCCAGGGAAGCTTGCCCTGCTGTTTTCTGCCTTGTAACACTTTAACAGCTCAGCATGTGCTAGGGAAGCTTGCCATGCTTTTGCCTATCCTGTAGCACTGTAACAGGTCTGCATGTGCCATGGAAGCTTGACATGTCTTGCCTATCTTGTAGTGCTGTAACAGCTCTGCGTATACCAGCGAAGATTGACATGCTCTTGCTTATCTAGTAGCACTGTAACAGCTCTGTGTGTGCCAGGAAAAATTCCGATGCTGTTGTCTATCTTGTAGCACTGTATGAGCTCTGTGCATGCAAGGGAAGCTTGCCCTGCTGTTTCCTATCTTGTAACACTGTAACTGCTCTGCATGTGCCAGGGAAGCTTGCAATGGTGTTGCCTATCTTGTAGCTCTGTAACAGCTCTGCATGTGCCAGGGAAGCTTGCTATTCCATTGCCTGTCTTGTAGCACTGAAACAGCTCTGCGTGTGCCAGGGAAGTTTGAAATGGTGTTGACTATCTTGTAACACTGTAACAGTTCTGTGTATGCCAGGGAAGCTTGCCCTGCTGTTGCCTGTCTTGTAGGGATATAGCAGCTCTGCGTGTGCAAGGGAAGCTTGCCCTGCTGTTGCCTTGTGTTGGACTTGGCCCTTCTGGCAGGATTACCCCTGAACTGTTTGCCTTTGATATTACATATTTATATTGATTTCTGGTCTTTGCGCACTTTGGCACTGTGTCCCAGTGTAAAGTGCCTGTGCTCCTTGAGTGTGTGTGGTGAGAGTGGCCTGCCCTCCCATAGGAATGCATGGGGAATATGTGTGTCTATGGTAGTTCCTGATGTGTGGAGAGTGCAAAGTCGAGTTTGGTATGTGCAAACTCTTGAGATTGAATGCTGCGCGATGATGTGCGCGGATTTAATGTGTCTAGTGTGGAAGTGCCACTTCTAGAAGTTGGCATGTCTGTGTCATAATTGTGAATTGACTGTCTGGCTTGTAATTGGCTGGAGCTGGCGGGTGTGCCTGGCTCCAGGAGTCAGGATGGGTCTGCCCCGGTGGTGAATGGAGAGATCTGCATGTTGATGGGTGGGAGGAGTGCGCCTGGGACCGGAATAGGGCTGGGTCTACCCTCCACAGTGCTGGCTCTACCCCCTGTGGTGTGTCTGATGTCCCTGGCCTGTCCTGTGAATAGGGAGTGGGGCTGAGCAAAACAAAGTGCTCAGGAACCAGTTGCATCTGGTTCGCCCCTTGCCTGCACCTTTGACAACAAAGGAAATGTGTGTATAAAAAGGTTGTGACCTCATGTAAAATGTTCTAGTGTTCCTACTTGAATCTACCAGCGGTGTGCTGCTGCTGGGGCCCAGGGGAAGGCTTGCCTCCCTGGGCCCTGCCCAGCCCCTGGATTGCTGATGGACTTTGTTGCTGGAGGACTTCATTATTTGCTATTCCTGGAACCCCTTTGGCCTTTCTTCCCAGCCTCCAGGACCTTTTGTAAGATGGGAGTGCTGGGCTCCTTTTCCTCGTGGCCCTGTGAGAGGGTACCGCCAGCGTAGGGGTTCCCCCCGTGGCCTCTTCATCGCAGGTGCCCACACTGCATTATGCCCGTGTTTTTATATTTTAAATAGCGCTCCCATGAGGAGAGAGATCCCCACAAAGCGCTACAGCCACCCGAGAGAGAGAGCCTCCCCCGACGGAGCCGGTGAGTAGGGCTCCGGGGGGGAGGCGACGAAGTGGTGCCAGTGTGGGCACTGAGTCAAGAGTGGCCCCATGGTGCTCAGTGGGCCGCTCTCACAGTGGGGCATGCTTTCTTTACGATCCCGGAGTGGCTCCAAACAGGCCCTATTTGTTTAACAGAGCATAGGTGGCTCCCCTAGCCCCGTTAGTTTCTAGAGCCTAGAAGACTTCAACGGGGGCATTTTGTATCTCAAGCCGACGAGGCTCCAACGTCTGGGGCATTGTTGTGGTGGAGCGGCCCCGGATGGCAGCGGGCCGCTCTCACATTGGTCAGCATAATTTCTCTCCAGAGCCCACGAGGCTCCAACGTATGGCCGCATTTTAATAATTAGAGCCACGAGGCTCCCACATTGTTTTTGGGCACTGTTGGTTATTTAGAGCCCCAGAGGAGAGCCAGGAGGCACGCAGGTGCCAGGCTCAATTCCCCAGTTGCCCAGCACTTAGTGGGCAGCTGCATCGTTTAGGCCTGTTGCGCATTCTTCTTTGGCTGCCTGCGCAGCCAGCCCTGACATTCTGGTTATTGGGCCTGAGAGTGCCTGAGAGGCCAAGCGGCCTGGGGTCAGTTATGCGATTTTGTGCGCAAATGTGATTACCTGCCTAATGTGATTTCTGCATAATATGCAATGCCTTTATGCCTATACCCCTAAATGTATTTTTATGCTTAGGAGGTTATTTTACCTACTATAGTTATGCTAGAGAGTTCATGGTTCCCTGCGTGATATATGCCTAAGGTGTTTAGGATTGCATAGCGTGTACCTACCTTTTACCAGTGGTTACTGGTTGTGTGCTACAGTTGCTATTTGGTGCTACAATTATTCTATGTTCTAAGTGCTATTCCTACGAAGTGCTATTTCTACAAAGTGCTAGTTCTACTAAGGGCTTATTCCTGACAGTGGTCCATGTGGCCCTGTCCTGTGTATATAATCCCCTGTAAATTCTGCCCGTGCCAGTGGCACAGTGTAAATTGTGTGTTTATTATCTAATGTGTTTGGTATAATACAAAAGCTATTTTTATATATAACCTTGTGTGAAGTTTCCTTTGTGGTAGGACTTGGGTGTTGTTGCTGGGTGCGCGCGCAAACGCTTTACACATCGCCTCCGGGATAAGCCTGACTGCTCGTGCCAAGCTACCAAGGGGGTGAGCAGGGGTTATCTTTGGCGTGCAACTTCCTTGCCCTGACGTAGAGTAGTGGTTTCTGCCTGGCTCTGGCGCAAGCCCTAGACAACCAGAAATACCCATTTCTAACACCTATCTTTTAGCGCTGTACCAACTCGTTGTGTGCCAGGAAAGCTTGCCATGCTGCTGCCTATCTTGTAGCGCTGTAATTGCTCTGCGTGTGCCAGGGAAGCTTGCCCTGCTATTGCCTATCTCGTAGCGCTGCACCAGCTCTATGTGTGCCAGGGAAGCTTGACCTGCTGTTGCCTATCTTGTAGCACTGCACCAGCTCTGTGTGTACCAGGGAAGCTTGCCCTGCTGTTGCCTGTCTTGTAGCACTGTAACAGCTCTGTGTGTGCCAGGGAAGCTTGCTATTCTGTTGCCTGTCTTATAGCACTGTAACAGCTCTGTGTGTGCCAGGGAAGCTTGAAATGGTAGTGCCAATCTTGTAACACTGTAACAGTTCTGTGTGTGCCAGGGAAGCTTGCCATGCTATTGCCTATCTTGTAGCTCTGAAACAGCTCTGTATGTGCCAGGGAAGCTGGCCCTGTTGTTGCCTATCTTGTAGCGCTGTAGCAGTTCTGCGTGTGCAAGGGAAGCTTGCCCTACTGTTGCCTTGTGTTGGACTTGGCCCTTCTGGCAGGTTCACCCCTGAACTGTTTGCCTTTTCATATTACATAATTATAGTGATTTCTGGCCTTTGCGCACTTTAACACTGTGTCCCAGTGTAAAGTGCGTGCGCTCCCTGAGTGCGTGTGGTGAGCGTGGCCTGCCCTCCCATAGGAATGCATGGGGAATATGGGTGTCAATGGTAGTTCCTGATGCGTGGGGAGTGCAAAGTCGAGTTTGGTATGCGCAAACTCGTGAGATTGATTGCTGCGCAATGATGTGCTCGGATTTAATGTGTCTAGTGTGGAAGTGCCACTTCTAGAAGTTGGCATGTCTGTGTCATAATTGTGAATTGACTGTCTGGCTTGTAATTGGTTGGAGCTGGCTGGTGTGCCTGGCTCCAGGAGTCAGGATGTTGAATGGAGAGATCTGCATGTTGATGGGTGGGAGGAGTGCACCTGGGACCTGAATAGGTCTGGGCCTTCCCTCCACAATGATGGCTCCACCCCATGTGGTGTGTACGATGTCCCTGGCCTGTCCTGTGAATAGGGAGAGGTCTGAGCAAAACAAAGTGCTAAGGAACCAGTTGCATCTGGTTCGCCCCTTGCCTGCACCTTTGACAACAAAGGAAATGTGTGTATACAGAGAGGTTGTGACCTCATGTAAAATGTTCTAGTGTTCCTACTTGAATCTACCAGGGGCGTGCTGCTGCTGGGGCCCAGGGGAAGGCTTGCCTCCCTGGGCCCTGCCCAGCCCCTGGATTGCTGATGGACTTTGTTGCTGGAGGACTTCATTATTTGCTATTCCTGGAACCCCTTTGGCCTTTCTTCCCAGCCTCCAGGACCTTTTGTAAGATGGGAGCTCTGGGCTCCTTTTCCTCGTGGCCCTGTGAGAGGGTACCCCCAGTGTAGGGGTTGCCCCCGTGGCCCCTTCATCGCAGGTGCCCACCCTGCATTATGCCCGTATTTTTATATTTTAAATAGCAGGAGCCCACCCTGCTTTATCGTCCAATTCGGAGGGAGACCACCCCTCATTTGCGCTCTTTGAACTTATTTATTTATTTTGCGGATGCCCACCCCGCTATTTACTTTCCATTTTGAAGGAACATACCCCTCTTGCCGCAGAGAAATCACTGCCACGGCCCGCACCGAAAACAGGAAGTCAGGCACCGTAGTGCCTGGTGCTGGGCGCGACTTCCTGTTTTGCAGGGAAGTCCCACCCGCCGCCGCGCTCTGATTGGAAGCAGCGCGGGAGCTACGAATGCTCCACACACTAAGTCCCGGTCCCGAGATGGAGGACTGGGTGAAGACCGGGTGAAGCTGGCGCCTAATGAAGGCGAGAGAGCCCCGCAAAGCGCTACCACCACCCGAGAGAGAGAGCCTCCCTGACGGAGCCGGTGAATAGGGATCCGGGGCGGAGGTGACGGAATTGTGCCAGTGTGGGCAGGAGTCAAGAGATGCCGAAGGTTGCTCAGTGGGCCGCTCTCACAGTATGGCATGCTTTCTTTGCGATCCCGAAGTGGCTCCAAACAGGCTCTATTTGTTTAACGGAGCATAGGTGGCTCCCCCAGCCCCGTTAGTTTCTAGAGCCTAGAAGGCTCCAATGGGGGCATTTTGTATCTCAAGCCCATGAGGCTCCAACGTCTGGGGCATTGTTGTGGTAGAGCGGCCCCGGATGGCAGCGGGCCGCTCCCACGTTGGTCAGCATAATTTATCTCCAGAGTCCACGAGGCTCCGACATACGGCCGCATTTTATTAATTAGAGCCACGAGGCTCCCACGTTGTTTTTGGGCACTGTTGGTTATTTAGAGCCCCAGAGGAGAGCCAGGAGACACGCTGGTGCCAGACTCAGTTCCCCAGCTGCCCAGCAATTAGTGGGCAGCTGCATCGTTTAGGCCTGTTGCGCATTCTCCTTTGGCTGCCTGCGCAGCCAGCCCTGACATTCTGGACAATGGGCCTGTGAGCGCCTGAGAGGCCAAGTTGGCCTGGGGTCAGTTATGTGATTTTGGGCTCAAATGTGATTACCTGCCTAATGTGATTTCTGCATATTATGCAATGCCTTTATGCCTATACCCCTAAATGTATTTTTATGCTTAGGAGGTTATTTTACCTAGTACAGTTATGCTAGAGAGTTCATGGTTCCCTGCGTGATATATGCCTAAGGTGTTTAGGATTGCGTCGCGTGTACCTACCTTTTACCAGTGGTTACTGGTTGTGTGCCGCAGTTGCTATTTGGTGCTACAATTATTCTATGTTCTAAGTGCTATTCCTACAAAGTGCTATTTCTACAAAGTGCTAGTTCTACCAAGGGCTTATTCCTGACAGTGGTCCATGTGGCCCTGTCCTGTGTATATAATCCCCTGTAAATTCTGCCCGTGCCAGTGGCACAGTGTAAATTGTGTGTTTATTATCTAATGTGTTTGGTATAATACAAAAGCTATTTTTATATATAACATTGTGTGAAGTTTCCTTTGTGGTGGGACTTGGGTGTTGTTGCTGGGTGCGCGTGCAAACGCTTCACACATCGCCTCCGGGATAAGCTTGACTGCTCGTGCCAAGCTACCAAGGGGGTGAGCAGGGGTTATCTTCGGCGTGTAACTTCCTTGCCCTGATATAGAGTAGTGGTTCCTTCCTGGCTCTGGTGCAAGCATTAGCCAACCAGAAATACCCATTTCGAACACCTATCTTTTAGCGCTGTACCAATTCGTTGTGTTCCAGGAAAGCTTCCCATGCTGTTGCCTATCTTGTAGCGCTGCACCAGCTCTGTGTGTGCCAGGGAAGCTTGCCCGGCTGTTGCCTATCTTGTAGTGCTGTAACAGCTCTGCGTGTGCCAGGGAAGCTTGCCCTACTGTTGCATATCTTGTAGTGCTGTACCAGCTCGTGTGTACCAGGGAAGCTTGCCCTGCTGTTGCCTATCTTGAAGCGCTGTACCAGCTCTGTGTGTACAGAGAAGCTTGCCCTTCTGTTGCCTATCTTGTAGTGCTGTACAAGCTCTGTGTGTGCCAGGGAATCTTGCCCTGCAGTTTCCTATCTTGTAGCGCTTTAATTGCTCTGTGTATGCCAGGGAAGCTTGCCCTGCTGTTGCCTATCTTTTAGCGCTGTACCAACTGTGTGTGTACAGGGAAGCTTGCCCTGCTGTTGCCTATCTTGTAGTGCTGTACAAGCTCTGTGTGTGCCAGGGAACCTTGCCATGCTGTTGCCTATCTTGTAGCGCTGTAATTTCTCTGCGTGTGCCAGGGAAGCTTGCCCTGCTGTTGCATGTCTTGTAGTTCAGTGACAGCTCTGCGTGTGCCAGTGAAGCTTACCCTGCTGTTGCATAACTTGTAGCGCTGTACCAGCTCTGTGTGTGCCAGGGAAGCTTGCCGTGCTGTTGCCTATCTTGTTGCACTGTACCAGCTCTGTGTGTGCCAGGGAAGCTTGCCCTGATGTTGCCTATCTTGTAGTGTTGTACCAGCTCTGTGTGTGTCAGGGAAGCTTGCCCTGCTGTTGCCTATCTCGTAGTGGAGTAACAGCTCTGCGTGTGCCAGGGAAGCTTCCCGTGCTGTTGCATATCTTGTAGTGATGTACCAGCTCTTTGTGTGCCAGGAAAGCTTGCCCTGCTGTTGCATATCTTGTTGAACTGAAACAGCTCTGCATGTGCCAGGGAAGCTTGAAATGGGTTTGCCTATCTTGTAGCTCTGTAACAGCTCTGTATGTGCCAGGGAAGCTGGCCCTCCTGTTGCCTACCTTGTAGCGCTGTAACAGCTCTGCCCTGCTGTTGCCTATCTTTTAGCGGTGTTCCAAGTGTGTGTGCCAGGGAAAGCATGCCATGCTGTTGCCTATCTTGTAGCTCAGTAGCAGCTCTGCATGTGCACGGGAAGCTTGCCCTGCTGTTGCCTATCTTTTAGCGCTGTACCAACTGTGTGTGTGCCAGGGAAGCTTGCGATGCAGTTGCTTATCTTGTAGCGCTCTAATTGCTCTGCGTGTTCCAGGGAAGCTTGCCCTGATGTTGCCTATCTTGTAGTGTTGTACCAGCTCTGTGTGTGCCAGGGAAGCTTGCCCTGCTGTTGCCTATCTCGTAGTAGAGTAACAGCTCTGCGTGTGCCAGGGAAGCTTCCCGTGCTGTTGCATATCTTGTAGTGATGTACCAGCTCTTTGTGTGCTAGGGAAGCTTGCCCTGCTGTTGCCTATCTTGTAGTGCTGTAACAGCTCTGCGTGCGCAGGGAAACTTGCTGTGCTGTTGCATATCTTGTTGAACTGAAACAGCTCTGCATGTGCCAGGGAAGCTTGAAATGGGTTTGCCTATCTTGTAGCTCTGTAACAGCTCTGTATGTGCCAGGGAAGCTGGCCCTCCTGTTGCCTACCTTGTAGCGCTGTAACAGCTCTGCCCTGCTGTTGCCTATCTTTTAGCGGTGTTCCAAGTGTGTGTGCAAGGGAAAGCATGCCATGCTGTTGCCTATCTTGTAGCTCAGTAGTAGCTCTGCATGTGCACGGGAAGCTTGCCCTGCTGTTGCCTATCTTTTAGCGCTGTACCAACTGTGTGTGTGCCAGGGAAGCTTGCGATGTAGTTGCTTATCTTGTAGCGCTCTAATTGCTCTGCGTGTTCCAGGGAAGCTTGCCCTCCTGTCCTATCTTGTAGCGCTGCACAAGCTCTGTGTGTGCCAAGGAAGCTTGTCCTGCGGTTGCCTATCTTGTAGTGCTGCACAAGCTCTGTGTGTGCCAGGGAAGCTTGTCCTGTGGTTGCCTATCTTGTAGTGCTGTAACAGCTCTGCGTGTGGCAGGGAAGCTTGCCCTGCTGTTGCATATCTTGTAGCGCTGTACCAGCTCTGTATGTGCATGGGAAACTTGCCATGCTGTTGCCCACTGGTAGTGCTGTACCAGCTCTGTGTGTGTCAGGGAAGCTTGCCCTGCTGTTGCCTATCTTGTTGTGCTGTAACAACTCTGCGTGTGCCAGGGAAGCTTGCTGTGCTGGTGTATATCTTGTAGCGCTGTACCAGCTCTGTGTGTGCCAGGGAAGCTTGCCCTGCAGTTGCCTATTTTGTAGCGCTTTAATTGCTCTGCGTGTGCCAGGGAAGCTTGCTCTGCTGTTGCCTATCTTTTAGCGCTGTACCAACTGTGTGTGTGCCAGGGAACCTTGCCATGCTGTTGCCTATCTTGTAGCGCTGTAATTGCTCTGCGTGTGACAGGGAAGCTTGCCCTGCTGTTGCATGGAGTGTAGTTCTGTAACAGCTCTGCGTGTGCCAGGAAGCTTACCCTGCTGTTGCATATCTTGTAGCGCTGTACCAGCTCTGCGTGTGCCAGGGAAGCTTGGCCTGCTGTTGCATATCTTGTAGCGCTGTACCAGCTCTTTGTGTGCCAGGGAAGCTTGCCCTGCTGTTGCCTATCTTGTAGTGCTGTAACAGCTCTGCGTGCGCCAGGGAAGATTGCTCTGCTGTTGCCTGTCTTGTAGCACTGCACCACCTCTGTGTGTGCCAGGGAAGCTTGCTGAGTTGTTGCATATCTTGTAGCACTGCACCACCTCTGTGTGTGCCAGGGAAGCTTTCCCTGCTGTTGCCTATCTTGTAGTGCTGTAACAGCTCTGCGTGTGGCAGGGAAGAATGCCCTGCTGTTGCCTATCTTGGAGTGCTGTAACTGCTCTGTGTGTGCTAGGGAAGATTGCTACGCTGTTTCCTATCTTGTAGTGCTGTAACTGCTCTGCATGTGCCAGGGAAGGTTGCCAGGCTGTTGCCTGTCTTGTAGCATTGTAACAGCTCTGTGTGTGCCAGGGAAGCTTGACATGTTGTTGCCTATCTTGTAGCGCTCTAATTGCTCTGCGTGTGCCAGGGAAGCTTACCCTCCTGTCATATCTTGTAGCACTGCACAAGCTCAGTGTGTGCCAGGGAAGCTTGTCCTGCTGTTGCATATCTTGTAGCGCTGTACCAGCTCTGTGTGTGCCAGGGAAACTTGCCATGCTGTTGCCCACTGGTAGTGCTGTACCAGCTCTCTGTGTGTCAGGGAAGCTTGCCCTGCTGTTGCCTATCTTGTTGTGCTGTAACAGCTCTGCGTGTGCCAGGGAAGCTTGCTGTGCTGTTGCATATCTTGTAGCGCTGTACCAGCTCTGTGTGTTCCAGGGAAGCTTCCCATGCTGTTCCCTATCTTGTAGCGCTGCACCATCTCTGTGTATGCCAGGGAAGCTTGCCCAGCCTTTGCCTATCTTGTAGTGCTGTAACAGCTCTGCGTGTGCCAGCGAAGCTTGCCCAACTGTTGCATATCTTGTAGCGCTGTACCAGCTCGGAGTGTACCAGGGAAGCTTGCCCTGCTGTTGCCTATCTTGTAGCGCTGTACCAGCTCTGTGTGTGCAGGGAAGCTTGCCCTGCTTTTGCCTATCTTGTAGTGCTGTACAAGCTCTGTTGTGCCAGGAAAGCTTGCCCTGCAGTTGCCTGTCTTGTAGCGCTTTAATTGCTCTGCGTGTGCCAGGGAAGCTTGCTCTGCTGTTGCCTATCTTTTAGCGCTGTACCAACTGTGTGTGTGCCAGGGAACCTTGCCATGCTGTTGCCTATCTTGTAGCGCTGTAATTGATATGCGTGTGCCAGGGAATCTTGCCCAGCGGTTGCCTATCTTGTAGCGTTGCACCAGCTCTGTGTGTGTCAGGGAACTTGCCCTGCTGTTGCATGTTGTATAGTTCTGTAACAGCTCTGCGTGTGCCAGGAAGCTTACCCTGCTGTTGCATATCTTGTAGCGCTGTACCAGCTCTGTGTGTGCCAGGGAAGCTTGCCGTGCTGTTGCCTATCTTGTTGCGCTGTACCAGCTCTGTGTGTGCCAGAGAAGCTTGCCCTGACTCGCAAAAACTTTGCTGCTGTTTGTCCCTCGCTGGAGCCTTAATCACCGCCAAAAGCTACAGGAGTAGCCAACGGACCATCACCTGCTGTTGTTGGAGCGGCAGGGACGCCGGAAACACCGCGTGGCCGCAGAGGAGGGAGAGGCGCCGGCCCCGGGACTGCGAGGACCAGCATGCACCATCTCTAGCTGGTCCTCTTCCCGTGAGAGCCGCGCCCCCTCCCAGTGCCACACCCCCACAATCCCCTTATCCTATAAAGCACTCCAGGAACGCGCGTCGCGGGACGCGCGCGGGACGCAGCCCGGGGCGAAGCCCGGGCCAAGGGCAGGCCCGTTGTTGCCCGTTAGTGCCCGATAGCGACCGGACCGGGCCACCTCTCTTTGAACACCGTCCCAGTAACAAATAAACAACTATGCCGCCTAAAACAAGAAGTGCCTCTAAACCCAAATCCAAACACGCTCAGGAGGTAGCACAGGTAACAGGCCCTATTGACTTATTTATATCTCGGGTCAATGAGACGATAAACCAAAGTATAGCTCTAATGGAGAAGAGAGTTTCCATGGATCTTATCAGTGCCAACGCGAAGCGATCATCACTAGGTGCAATAGCAAATGCCGCCTCCCCAATTAATTTAAATACCCAAAACTGCTCTCTTCCTGTGACTCTCCCCGCCTCAGATGTAAACACCGTTCCATCAGTAGTTGACCTGTCGGTCACTCACTCAGAGTCGGACCCCTCAATATCAATGGCCGACCTGGAAGCAACTCCCGACCTAGCTGGTTGTCAAACCGAAGGAGATATCCGATCCAGCGATAACTCAACCCAGCAAGGCGAGAGAGAAGGGGCAATACCGAAAACACGACCATCAATTAATGAAGGAACACGCAGTTTTCTCTATCAGGAACTTAAAACGACTGATCCAAACCCCTCAACCTCAAACAGTATATTACATATCTCTGATTTAACTCTACCCCACAAGGCAACTCCAAATGATAGTGCATTGGAGCAATGTAAAACCTGTAGAATCACCTCACAAGTTCTCACTACAACCAAGGACTTACTCTACCAGTATTTAAAGCCCATTCAATTAAGTATTAGAAATCTTGAAGCTCAATTAACAATAATCTCGGCCACTCTCCTAGATACGAATACTCGGATTGACGTAAGGGGTCAACATAACATCTCGCACCCACCAAAAAAGCAAAACCAAACGCATGCACAGAAAACAGTCAGTCATTCAAACACAACATCCTCAGTACAAAAGACTCTAAAACAACCGTCTACCATACCCAAATCCACCGTAAGCACGTCCCTTTCCCAGCAGGGGAAACCACCCCATCCAAAAGTACAGCAAATAATAACTGCAGGCAAGGCCACGGCAAGCACCCCAGGTCCTTTAGCCAAACCAGATTCTAGTAGATCCACCACAGAAAAGCCTGACCCTCAGCCATCGACCCCACTGCTTTCTCAAAAAACACCCAAGAACACACCCAAGAACACACCCAAAATCACGCCGAAAAAACCTCCCACAGCTAGACGCCCCGCTCACATCCCTCCGGCAGCCACCCCCTACACAATAGTTTTAACAGGAGTACCCGAGCTAACAGATGACACCCCAGAAACTGCATGGTCACTTAAGAACAAGACCATGTAGTGGCTTAGCATAAATAGACCCCTTGAATCCCATCTCTCGGGAGGGATCACTACAGCCCGTAGGGTAGCCTGGATAGGCAAAACAAAAAAGACAATACGCGGTGATTGCATCATCGTAACCTGTAGAGATCCCGCAACCGTAGATCACATTTGTGCTTGGCCCCAACTTGATAAAAAAGGGGGAATAGACGCCCGCCACCTCTCCTTTTTCTATCCCCCAGCGAAACAACATCGCAATTTTCCACCATGGGAGTGGCACCACTATCCCAAAGATCACTCTAAAGATCTACGAAATCAGGACCCTTGGTGTCAAACACCATGGAGCCAGAGGGAGTACCCATGCGACTATCTAGATAGGGGAGGACCAAGAGGTAGATATGTCGAACGCCAAATACCCTATTGGCAGGACAGACCTTATCAACCATATGAAGGATGGCAGGGCTTCCCGACCCAAAACCGTTTTGACTGCCTTGAAATGGTCGATTGACCATTTACGGTCAAATCTAACCACCATAACGTAGACTCCGTACACCAACCTGTTTCTGATAAGTACCCGACACCACTACTAGAGTCACCTTACACACCAGAGTCAACATTGCCTCAACTAAATAAATTCTCGACCCGCTCCCATCTAGCAGAAGCAGACACCAGCCAAAGATTAAACACCGAGCCTGATACAATTATCGAAACTCACACCACCAAGATAACTATACCTGCTATCAAGGAAATTAAAGAGGTCATGAGCATAGGCATAGCCTACTGGAACGTTGCAGGCCTAAGGGAAAAAATATCATGTCCCCTATGGCTGAATACAGCAAGGACCCACCAAATCTTGTGCTTACAAGAGACCTGGTGTACATCCCCTCTCCATCTAGCGGGCTACAAGACATTTTTTACTAAAGCTACGCCAAGCACCAGGGGAAGACCAAAAGGCGGGCTCATGATCTACTTTTCCAACACCTTACCACTTACAGTAAAACTAACAAAAGAAACACCCACTTACCAAATCATCCAATTTACCCATCAGACGGCAGCACCAAGAAACCTACTCATAATCATAAACTACTATAATAACACAGGCGCCCTGGAATGCTGCTCTCACCTCGATGAAATGGTAGCACACGTATCTTCAATACAAGACGCGAACTCAAATACGACAATAAACTGCATCTGGGGAGGCGATTTTAATCAAACAATATGCCCAAATTATGAAAGTGGAATCTGCGGTCTGCAGACCGAATCCGGAAATCCCATCCCACACTTTGCACATACTCTGAGTGGAAACAAGTTCAACGAAACTCTCTTCACCCTGGACCTAGATTTTGCTAACGAACTAGTTGACCCGGTCCAGAAATTTCTACCTACTTTCCATGGGCGCGGCTGTATGTCAACTATTGACTTCATCTTAGCCTCAAATACCTGTAAAGGATCACTAAAAAACTATAAAGTAGGGTCCAGCCCGATTAGCGACCACTACCCCCTGAGTATGGACCTCCTCATGGGGAAAGCGGGTCCCTCTACAACAAAAGTTAGCTCTCTTGACCAACAATCACTAACATTAAAGAAGAAGAATGGGTATGTCATCAAATGGTCAAAGATTGACCCTGAAATTTCCTCACAAAGGATACTCTTAAAAACGCAACCATGGATAAGAGACTGCTTGTCCGCAGAGGCCTCCCCTGAATTAATTATCAACTCCTTTCACAACATTCAAGGAGCAATAAGGGACGAGCTATTTAAACACACTACAAACAAACCAAAACCTCCAACGAGGAGATGGTTTGATTCCGACTGCAGAAAGGCCCTTACGTCCCTCAAAGTAGCCCTTCGACAGAAACCCAGAGACGCCCAAGAAATCTCACACCGAAGGAAAGAGTATAACAATGCCCGGAAAACACGAAGGCGCCAGATAAAGCAAGATCTATGGTGTCAACTTCATGAGAGCGCACTAAAAAAAGACAGCACCGCATTCTGGCAGACCATCAGATCACCCCTTCTAGACAATACCGCAGATCCACATCAGTTAGATGTGGCAATAACTGAGAACGACTGGGTTCATCATTTTACGAAAATCTTTGGCTCACTAGCCGACCTCCCTCAAACCGAGGATCAAGCACAAGCAGAGAACAATTTCCATCCCATTAATCTACGCTTTACAGTAAATGAGGTTAGAAAGGCTCTCAAAGCGTCAAAAACCGGCAAGGCTCCCGGCCCAGACGGGGTACCTATGGACTTGTTTTTATACAACAGCGAGCACTGGTCACTAATAATTACCCGGGTAATGACAGCAGTTACTGAAATTGGACTTCTCCCATCGTGGTCTACCTCCACCCTCCTGCCAATATTTAAGAAAGGAGATCGTAATGATCCCGCGTGCTACCGGCCGATTTCCCTTCTGGATTCCACGGGTAAGATTGCAGGTCGACTACTCCTGGACCGACTACAATCCTGGGCCCAGGAGAACAGTACCATCACAGACCTGCAATACGGTTTCCAGAAGGGGCTCGGGACGGTGGATCAGGCCCTAAACCTGACCCTCCTGGCCGGAAAATACGCCCGTGCGAAAGGAGGAAAAATCTATCTGGTCTACGTAGACCTGAGCGCGGCTTTCGACTGCGTTCAGCATGCCAAACTGTGGGAGACCATGACAAACCTTGGAGTGGATCCATCCATATTAGCTTTCCTTAGGGAACTCTACACCAATGCGGAAGGCCGAGTTTGTTACGGTATTGCAGGCGAACTATCACGCCCTTTTAAAATAACACGAGGAGTAAGACAAGGGTGCGTACTGGCTCCCTTCCTGTTCAACTTATACACTAATGGAATTGAACAAGCAATGCTGGAAGGGAGCCAGGACCTCCCGCAGATAGCACGCCGCCCAATACCCATCCTCCTGTATGCCGACGACTCGGTCATCCTGGCCCGGACAGCTAATCAACTCCAGCGACAGCTGAACAAATACGTGGCATTTATGGATTCACTGGGACTAAAAGTAAATATTAAAAAGACATTTACAATGACCATCGGACCAAAACAGGGATCCTCCAAATCCATGTATATCAACAAAAACAGGCTGGAAAAAACAACGGTATACCCCTACTTGGGTATACTTGTGGATGATACAATGACTTGGCGTAAGGCAATCGAAACTAGAAATCTCAATTTCCGCCGAGCAGTGTCGGCATTAAGTGCCTTCTCCAGAAAACTTGGCAAACCAGCACCATCGGAATTGCTAACAATATACTACGCAAAATGCCACAGCGTGGCCACCTACGGAGCAGGCATTTGGGGCTACGGAAACATAGATCAACTCCAGGTAACGGAGAACGCTTTTATCAAATATGTTCTAGCCCTTCCCCAAAGCTCCCCGATCTTCGCAGCACACCGGGAGCTAGGGATGGAATATGTGACAGACACCATACGATGCCAGCCTCTTATGCTCTGGCACCGCATATGGTGCAATCCGGAAAGTCACATAACGCGTTCCCTCATCATCGAATGCCTTGGCCTAGCCCACTGGAGGAAAATACCCTGGCTTAATTACATCCACAAACTGCTCCAAGACCTTGATCGGGAGCAATACTTTTCCGATCCACCATCAATAGAGGACATCTCTAAGAAAAAGCTGAAAGAACTCTGCATGGGACACCTAAGAGAACTCCGCCACCAGGCTGAGATAGTTAAAACACAAAATGAAAAAATTTGCTCACTACAGTCAGAGAAGTTATTGCAGCCCTACTTGTTGTTCTTTCTCTCGAACTATGAAAAGTCTCTACTAACAAGACTACGGTTCGACCTTTTTTTCCGAATGGTCTCATTTCCAGAACCGAATAACTGGTCCCGGAACCTGACTTGCTGCCCTTGTGACGGGGTTTCCAATCAATCAACTGTCCATGTTATACTGTTCTGCAAGTACTATAGAGCAGCCAGGAAAAAGTGGATCCTTCCCCCTCTTCGTCTAAGTGGACTTAGATGTACATATCCCGCTCTCGCTTACCTTCAGTCACCGAAAAATCCGCATGAAGCTAAAATGATAGTGACTTTCTTAAAACTAGTAACAAAAATTCGTCGTGAAATTGTTTTTTAACCTATAACATGTATTTATAACGCATTAACTCTTGAATTTTTATAAAACTGTACTTTTTATGATTATGCAATTTTATAATCGAATAAAAGTTTATGAACTGAACTGAACTGAAAGCTTGCCCTGATGTTGCCTATCTTGTAGTGTTGTACCAGCTCTGTGTGTGCCAGGGAAGCTTGACCTGCTGTTGCCTATCTCGTAGTGGTGTAACAGCTCTTTGTGTGCCAGGGAAGCTTGCCCTGCTGTTGCCTATCTTGTAGTGCTGTAACAGCTCTGCGTGCGCAGGGAAGCTTGCTGTGCTGTTGCATATCTTGTAGCACTGTACCAGCTCTGTGTGTGCCAGGGAAGATTGCTCTGCTGTTGCCTATCGTGTAGCGCTGCACCAGCTCTGTGTGTGCCAGGAAAGCTTGCTGTGTTGATGCATATCTTGTAGCGCTGCACCACCTCTGTGTGTGCCAGGGAAACTTTCCCTGCTGTTGCCTATCTTGTAGTGCTGTAACAGCTCTGCGTGTGCCAGGGAAGATTGCCCTGCTGTTGCCTATCTTGGAGCGCTGCAACTGCTCTGCATGTGCCAGGGAAGGTTGCCATGCTGTTGCCTGTCTTGTAACACTGTAAAAGCTCTGTGTGTGCCAAGGAAGCTTGCCGGGGGGCGCTAGAGGGCGCACTGCGGAATGGCCGCACTGTCGTGAGGCTCCCGCTGCCCGGAGCTATTATCCGCCTAGAGATCCTGATGACCATCGCTGCGCCCTGATCTGACCCCACGGATCTACTGGGATACCGACTGACCACCCACGGTCCAATTCCTGGGCCATTTGGAGGTTGCTGGCCGAAGTTACGGGGACCCCAAGTTTCCCCGACTTGCGCTCTGGAAGTCTGATGCCCCCTGGCCCGGCGTCGTTGCTCATGCCAGTCCGGGGCTCTGCACGTGTGGTGTAGGCCTTGCTCCGCCCCTTTTCATCGGGGCCCGCTCGCTCGCTGGGCAAGCCGTTTGGCTCTTCCTTGCTGTCGGACTTATCTCTTGGCTCCTGCATCTGCCTGCCCGGATACCATTGCACACGGAGGCGCCACGGATCTTCTTCTTGGTTTCTGGGGGCTCGCTCCTTTGGCCTTGGAGCGGGGACGGCCATTCTCTCGTCGTTGGGTGTGGCGGGGCGCGCTGGCCTGCTCGTGCCCCCACGATTCGAGCCTTTTGCTTGTGGCCGTACCCTTGGTCCGCTTTCGACCCTATTTGCTTTTTGTCCCCCATTACATCTCTAGCGCACCATTATGGGGAAGCCGGACACTAAACAATCCAAACTGTCCTTTGATTCTGGAGGGGCTAGGCGGGCGACGCGATTGCTCCAGGACGCTGGAACTTCGCGGTCCCCCCCCCCCGAATGTCGCTGATAGTGTCCCGCAGCCGCCGCCGCCGGACTTTGCCCAAATGATGCAGGAGATGAGGCAGGGGTTTGCCACGATAGTGGACAAAGTGGACAAGATATCGTCACGCATGGATGCGGTTGTCCAGAAGTTGGATGTGCACGAGGAGCGCTTGACGGCGGCGGAACAGCGCATTTCGGACCATGATGACACGGCGGCCACCCATACCACCCAACTGGCGAGAATGGACAATATCTTGCGTGTCATTGCCGCTAAGAATGAGGAGTTGGAGGCGAGGAGTAGGCGCAACAACGTGCGCATTGTAGGTGTGCCGGAATCCACGAATGTGGGCAAAATGGAGACTTATGTGGAGAGGCTACTTGTGGGCGCCATTGGTGCGGAAGTGTTCTCATCCCAGTTCATCGTTGAGAGAGCGCATCGGACACTGGGACCTCGGCCGGCCTCTGGGGCTGCACCGCGCCCCATTATTGCGCGCCTTTTGAACTATCGAGACCGGGACGCCGCCCTCCAGGCCGCCCGCACTAACAGGGCCCTCTCTTTCGACGGGGTGTCTTTCACCATGTACCCTGACTTCACGCCGATGGTGCAGGATCAGCGTCGTAAGTTCCTGGGGGTGAAGAAGAAGCTTCGGGACCTGCAAGTAGACTACGCCCTGCTATACCCTGCTAAACTTAGAGTGACGCACCAGGCTAAACAACATTTCTTCACCAACCCACAGCATGCTGAGGATTTTGCGAAGCGCCTCCAGCGCGAGCGGGCAGCTGCGGACCGGGGAGGCGATCGAGGCCCTGAGGACGAACATTCAGCGGCTGAGGAGGAGGTCGCCTGATTGTGGTGACTTTGGACTTTGTCTCTCTTTTTCCTGTTTTTGGAGTGTTCTGGTCGCGTGTCTTTCATATCTAGTTTTGTTGCCCTCCTTCTCCGCATTTGCGGCCTTCCTATTGCCCGCTTTTACTTTTGTTGGAGCGGGGGTCATGTCTTTCATGAGCTGCGTGAGTGCTTGCTGTTTCTTGGGGTCGGGATGGCACCGCGGGATGGTGCTATCTGATGTTGCGCTCCGGGCACCCACCCCCCGCGCGGCGCCTGGGGCCGTCTGACGCTTGTTGGCGCGGACACTGGCGTGGCGTGAGGGAGTGGGGTCGTGTACCTCTGGAAGGTTCCCCGGAGGGTGTGCCCCATGTGTACCTTTGGTTTGGATTCTAGTCCTTTGTTGTTTGACTGGATGTTTGTTGGGGAATGGGGGGGGGGTGGGGACGCGTATGGCCTGACTGTTGGGGTGATCTCAGGTGGGTGGATGGGGCGGGAGTGAAGTTGTCCATGTTTGATTGCCCAGAATCTCTGGGTCGGTACGATAGGTGCTGCTGCTGTCTGGATGTATGGGTGTGGTGCTATGCCCGCTATCTTGGCTGGTTCATTTCTTTATCTGGCGGCACTGATCATGTGGTCCGTTTTGCCGTCCATCTTGGGCCCGGATGCGCTGGCCGCCATTTTAGGCTGCCACGTGATGGGGTGCGCTATGTAAGAGAAACATGTGTGCGAGTTGTGGGTCGCGTGAGATGGATTGGTGGCATGCGGCGTGCAGTATGTTCTGAGTGCTTGTTGCATGGGCGGTTTGGCTGGGGGGGGTCGTTGTGGTTTTGGTTGATTGGTTCGGAGATGGCTGGGGACTGTGCGGAGTGTCTGTGGGGGGGTGTCTGCGCCCTAGGGTGTGGACCTGTTTTTGGCTGTTGCTGGTGGTTGGATGCCATGTGTTTGCTTATTGGGTCCCGTTGGGCCCTGAAATTGGGTAATGTCGACTGCTGTTATAGATCAGATATCGATTCTGTCCTGGAATGTACGGGGACTTAATGATGCCAGGAAATGTCGTAGTGTGATCCAGTACTTGGACAGGCATGCTATTCATGTTGCTCTCCTCCAGGAGACGCATCTGCGTCCCGCTCCTTCCCCCAACTTTGGCGGGAGGTGGGCTGCGGCCAGGAGGTTTGCTTCCTACTCTTCTTATGCTCGGGGGGTTGTTATCCTTGTTAAAAGATCGCTCGCATTTCAGGAACTGGGATTTGTTGGGGACCCTGAGGGGCGATATGTGCTACTGTGGGGGCGGCTTGGGCAGAACACTGTCTTGTTTGTTAATTGCTATGCTCCTAATGTCGATACGCCAAGTTTCTTTGTCACTTTGTGGGGTCATGTTCTTGCTGTGGATGCCACTTACATTGTGTGGGGAGGTGATTTCAATCTTGCGTTTCATGCCCAGTCGGACAGATCGGAGGGGAGCCCTCAGTATAATGTACATGCCAGAGAAGTGTTACGGGGGATTGTGGAAGAGGCCGGGCTGGTCGATGGCTGGAGGTACGCCCACCCTGCCACCAAGGAGGGCACTCATTACACCACACATGCTCGTTCATGGGCTAGACTGGATTATGTGTTTCTCTCTAGGGGGCTGGGAACTGGCCTACGGGAGGCTACACATCTGGCTCGGACGTATTCTGATCACTGTCCGGTGAAGGTTGTTCTAATCGTCCCCGGGTTGCATAGGCCGCGCCCGCCTTGGCGTCTGTTTCCGACTGCTTTGCTTGACCCGGTGTTCAAGGAGGAGCTTGGCGTGGAGGTAGAGGCGTTCTTCCCTAGGAACAAAGGCTCTGTGGACAGCGTCGAGGTCATCTGGGAGGCGTTCAAGGTTACTATCCGGGGTGTCACTATTTCTAAAAGTTGTGGAGTACTTCGGCTGATTGTTCGGACCCTCGAGGGCTTGGAGGCTGACTTGCGAGACTTAGAACGCAGGATGCAGGTTGACTCTGATCCCGACCTTCTGGTGCAGTTCCGTACTAAGCTCTCCGACTATGAGGAGGAAGCTGCTAGAGAGGCTAAGCATAGGGGGAAATACTGGACGGCGAGGCGATACTGTGAAGGGGAGCGGCCCGGTAAGGTCCTCGCTGCCCTTACTAGACATCCAAGGCATGGGTCTGACGTGCTCGAATTGGTGTCGCCGGATGGCACTCGCTGCCGGGATACTTCGGAGATCCAGCGTACTTTTATTGACCATTATACGCACCTTTACACGACTCAGCAGACGGGTGAGACTCGATACGGCGGATTTCTTGATGAGCTGGCACTCTGTTGGTTATCGGATGGTCATTGGGAGTTCTTAGGCAGGCCCCTGGAGGTGGAGGAGGTCAGGAATGCCATCATGTCTCTGTCTAATGGAAAGGCCGCCGGTCTGGATGGCCTTCCTGCTGAATTTTATAAGTGTTATGTGGACATCATGGCCCCTGTGCTGCGTGAGGTTTTTGAGGAGTCCCTGGAGGAGGGGCGTTTGCCGGGCTCCATGCGCGAGGTCGCCATTACGTCGCTGCTTAAGCCGGGTAAAGATCCGTTGGATGTGGGCTCTTATAGGCCCCTCTCATTGCTCAACTGCGATGTCAAAATTCTCGCGAAGGTATTGGCAGTACGACTAGCCGAACTCATGCCCGTTATTGTGCTGCCTGACCAGTCGGGATTTGTGCCTGGCCGTGCTACCTCCCACAATCTTCGCACCTTGTTCTCGCTTGTGTCAACCATTGATCCTACTGTCCCGGTCGCCGCCATCTTTCTCGATGCCACTAAGGCGTTTGACTCTGTTGAGTGGGGCTATCTTATTGATGTTCTTTGTCGAATGGGCTTCCCCAGGATCTTCATCTCATGGGTTAAGCTCTTATACACTGATCCGATGGCGAAGGTGGTGGTGAATGGGGTGCTGTCCCCCTCGTTCCCTCTTACGAGAGGGACCCGACAGGGATGCCCCCTCTCGCCCCTCTTGTTTGCTATAGCCATTGAGCCACTGGCCTGTAGGATTCGTCAGTTTCACCAGCAGAGCGCCTTTAACTGTCTGCAGCGACAGGTCGGTATTTCTTTATACGCCGATGACGTTACGCTCTATGTCAAAGACCCTGAGAACAACCTTAATTCGCTCTTACGAGAGCTGGTCGCTTTTGGGGGGGTCTCCGGTGTCCATATTAACTGGCGGAAGTCTCAGTTCTTCCCCCTCACTGCTGCTGTAGCTAGGTTTCCCCTTGACTACCCTCTGGAATGGTGTGATTCGGAGTTGCGTTATCTTGGCATTGTCGTGTCCTTGGACAGAGAAGAATCGGTTCGGCTTAATTATGGGGTGGCTATTACCAAGCTTGCAGATGATGTCACCAGGTGGATGTCCTTGCCTCTTTCCATGGCCGGTAGAGCGTCCCTTATCAAGATGGTAGTTTTACCCCGCTTTCTTTACCTCTTTCAAAACCTTCCGTATCATCCGGGTGCTTATTTCTTCCGCAGGCTCCGTTCCGAGCTATTGCGTTTGTTCTGGGGGGGCAAGCAGCCACGGGTGGCGTGGGCTACCCTTACGTTGCCCTATGCTGATGGCGGATTCGATGTCCCTGACTTCGAGCTTTATTATCTCAGCGCTCAGGCGCATTACGCTTATCACTGGATGCGCCCCACGCCGTTCATGCCCCAGATTGCTGCTGAACATTGGGTTGCCCACCCGCTCCCACTGGAGGGGATGGTTTTGGGCAAGGTGTCCGACGTGGAGACACCTCGCACGACTGTGACGTGCACGGTGGATGCTTGGAAGCGGGCGGCTCAATTGCTGGGCGTCTCCTTTCTTTATTCGCCGGCTCTGCCTCTGTCTTATCATCCTGATCTGTCGCTGTTGTTGGAAACGGGGTTTCAGCGAATGTGTAAGCGTCTGGGCATCCTCACGTGGGGCGACTTGTTTCATGCGGGTGCCTTCCGTACGCAGGCTCATTTCTTTGGAGCGGCTGCTTGCTCCCCTCTAGAGCTGTTCTATTTCATCCGCTTACGGCAGGGCATGCGTGCTCTGCTTTCAGATTTCCCTTCGGAGCCTGGGGTTACCCTCCCCCTCCACGTGTTGTTGGTCTCAGATGGACGACACCTGGTGTCGAAATTATACGGGGCTATTCGCAGACAGCGTTCGGTCCCGGCCAATCGGGTGCGCGAGCAGTGGGTTGCCGAGTTGGGTGCTCCTATTACCGACGAGCAGTGGAAGTACTGTTGTGGGCTCACGGCCAATGTCTCTTCTAGTTGTCGCCTTAAAATTATCCACTACAAGTTTGTTCAGCGGTACTATTATACCCCGGCGAGGAAACTACGGTTTCATTTAGCGGAAGATGACAGGTGTGCTAGATGTCGTGCGGAAGGCGCTGACTTCCTGCACTTGGCTTGGAGTTGTGCGGGTGTATTAGAATATTGGACTCAGGTTCATGAGGCCCTGCAGATTATGGCGGAGGATGGGGTAGCATTTGACCCCTTAGTGCTGTTGCTGGGCTACTCTAAGGACGTGCCTGCCTCTCACCGTAGATTTGTTGACGTGGCCCTGTTGCTGGCTAGGCGTAGGGTTGCTTGTTGCTGGGGTCGTGGCAGGGTGCCGCGCTTTCAGGATTGGGTGACTGACCTCATATACTGTCAGGATCAATACAACATCTATTCTGACCTTATGCCTGTCCGATGCAGACCGAAGGACTTTTGGAGCCCGCTCCAGGTGTACCGCTTCGACCGCTGCGAAACCCTTCCTGGCTTCCCTGAGAGATGGTCCCTTAATGGGTATCTCCAGGGTGAGACCAGGCATCCCCGGCGGTCTGGTGGGGCCGTTAGTGAAGATGAGGCAAGCTAATGCCCAGAGTTGCCGAGTGTGATCGCTGATCAGAGTGGGCACCGAGGTGAGAGAATTATCGAGTCCGCTGACCCTGGTCCAGAAACCTGCCGCGCCGGGAATCGAACCCTGGTCCCGGGCCGTCCTCTGCTCTCGGGTCTGCCACCTCTAACCAAACGTGGTGTATGCCATAGTTTGCCCTTGCCCTTTGGTCTATATTGGGAAAACAACGCAAGAAGTCAGGAGCAGGATCACTCAACACAAATCACGAATCCGGAGAGGGGTTGAAAACGCTCCACTGGTGAACCATTGGGCAAATGAGAAACATGAGCTAACTGATCTAAAATGGACAGTCCTCTCCAAAATTGAAAGAGATCCTAGAGGAGGTGATTTGGATACAAAACTAGCTCAGCGTGAAGCCTTGTTGATAATGAAGTTCAACACAGCAATACGAGGTTTAAACAAAATTTCTGAAATTTATAAACCTAATACCTGATCCACCTATTTCGCTTGGTGGTTTGTTGTGTCCTCTCTGTATATCTGGAGTTCAAAACTACAACCCCTAGAACCACTTGGAAGAACCTACCAAATCACACCCCTCCCCCCAGTGTTTCACTACAAGTCCCAGAACCACTTGGGAAGTTTCATAACCAGGAAGTCCCAGCGACTACA
This sequence comes from Lissotriton vulgaris, assembly GCF_964263255.1. Taxonomy (NCBI): domain Eukaryota; kingdom Metazoa; phylum Chordata; class Amphibia; order Caudata; family Salamandridae; genus Lissotriton; species Lissotriton vulgaris. Next base: position 35,217,812 of record NC_141689.1, read on the forward strand.
GCGAGCGACGGTTAATTGGTCCTGTGCGCCGGAGTGAGGACGTCTGCCTTTCCGACAACGGTACGCCATTAGGAGCAGTCCTTCTGACTCGAATACGCAAGACTTGCTTCCAAGCACTGACGGACTAACAACTTTTCCGTTCCCTTACAGCGGTGGAGCAACTAAAAGAAAAATATGCCAAATCACCGAGCGAGCTTGAAGCCAGCGCTCTAGCAGGTTAGTTTCCATCAGCAACCCACCGGCAGGTCAGATTAGGTGGTGTGAATGACAGAGTGTGTTTGTTTTTCACCTAAACACAGCGTGCCCTTCTATCTGTTTATTTTACAGCTCCTGTGTGCACTACACCGTTTGAAATACCTTTATCTTGGCAACTGAAATTAATGTCTACGTTTGGACTGTGCTTGTATTGGGCATAAGGTAGGGGTTACTGTTGACTATCCACTGGCGTCTAGTCTCTTGTCGTCTATAGAACACCTTATAAGCAGTTTTTTTGTTATTGTTGCAGAACCACTTTGGTCCTGAGGAGAACCCCTTTACTAGTGAGGGTTCGAAACGCGTCGACCACTTTCGTCCCGTATCTGGTTGATACCTATAGTGCCTTAACGACCTGTCCACCATCAACAACAGATTGGATACTTTTTTTGAAATGTTAATAGACTGTAAATAATCGTTAATTCACAAAAGGATTCTACTTTTTTATTCACGACCGATACGTGGACCCATGTTGTTTTGCCTTTATGTGTTTGTATGTGTATGAATGCTGTTGTATGATTGATTGGCCAAGTGTTTGTGAAGCGTGCTAATTTTTCTTTCATGTTTATTGCTCACGTCACTATTGTATATATTGTATATTGAACTGTATGTATTTCCATGCACTAAAACATAGTGCTTCAAACATATGACTATTGAAAAATTAAACTAACACGTTGTTATACCTTTAATAGGTTGTTTTTGCTTGATTCAAACCAACCATTGGCACAAATCTCACGCTGGTCCAAGGGAAGATCTCAGTAGTGGCCCTTGTTTTGTTATTTCGTTGCCTATCTTGTAACACTGTAACAGTTCTGTGTCTGCCAGTGAAGCTTGCCATGGTGCTGCCTATCTTGTAGCTCTGTAACGGTTCTGCATGTGCCAGGGAAGCTTGCCCTGCTGTTTCCTGTCTTGTAACACTGTAACAGCTCTACATGTACCAAGGAAGCCTACCATTCTGTGGCCTATCTTGTAGCGCTGTAACAGTTCTGTGTGTGCCAGGGAAGCTTGCCATGCTGTTTCCTATCTTGTAACACTGTAACAGCTCTGTGTATGCCAGGGAAGCTTGCCCTGGTATTTCCTGTGTAACACTGTAACCGCTCTGCATGTGCCAGGGACGCTTGCCATGGTGCTGCCTACCTTGTAGCTCTGTAACAGTTCTGCATGTGCCACGGAAGCTTGCCCTGCTGTTGCCTATCTTGTAACACTGTAATAGCTCTGTGTGTGCCAAGGAAGCTTGCCCTGCTGTTGCCTATCTTTTAACACTGTAACAGCTCTGTGTGTGCCAGGGAAGCTTGCCATGCTGTTGTCTATCTTGTAGCACTGTATGAACTCTGTGCGTGCCAAGGAAGCTTGCCCTGCTGTTGCCTATCTTGTAACACTGTAACAGCTCTGCATGTGCCAATGAAGCTTGCCCTTCTGTTGCCTATCTTGTAACTCTTTAACAGTTCTGTGTGTGCCAGGGCAGCTAACCCTGCTGTTGCCTATCTTGTAACACTGTAACAGCTCTGCATGTGCCAAAGAAGCTTGCCCTTCTGTTGCCTATCTTGTAACTCTTTAACAGCTCTGTGTGTGCCAGGGAAGCTTGCATTGCTGTTGTCTATCTTGTAACACTGTAACAGCTCTGTGTATGCCAGGGAAGTTTGCCCTGGTATTTCCTGTCTTGTAACACTGTAACAGCTCTGCGTGTACCAAGGAAGCCTACCATGCTGTGGCCTATCTTGTAGCGCTGTAGCAGCTCTGTGTGTGCCAAGGAAGCTCGCCATGCTGTTTCCTGTCTTGTAGCACTGTAACTAGTCTGCAAGTGCCAGGGAAGCTTGCCATGCTGTGCCCTATCTTGTAGCACTGTAACAGCTCTGCTTGTGCCAGGGAAGAATGCCCTGCTGTTGCCTTTCTTGTAGTGCTGTAACAGCTCTGCTTGTGCCAGGGAAGCTTGCCATGCTGTTGCCTATCTTGTAGTGCTGTAACAGCTCTGCGTGTGCCAGGGAAGCTTGCCCTGCTGTTTCCTGTCTTGTAACACTTTAAAAGCTCAGCGTGTGCTAGGGAAGCTTGCCATGCTCTTGCCTATCTTGTAGCGCTGTAACAGCTCTGCATGTGCCAGGGAAGCTTGACATGCTCTTGTAGCGCTGTAACAGCTCTGTGTGTGCCAGGGGAGCCTGACATGTTCTTGCCTATCTTGTAGCATTGTAACAGCTCTGTGTGTACCAGGGAAGCTTGCCATGCTGTTGCCTATCTTGAAGAACAGGAACAGTTCTGTGTGTACCAGGGAAGCTCGCCCTGCTGTTTCCTATCTTGTAGTGCTGCAACAGCTCTGTGTGTGCCACGGAAGCTTTCCATGTGGGTGCCTGTCTTGTAGTACTGTAACAGTTCAGTGTGTGTCAGGGAAGCTTGTCCTGCTGTTGCCTGTCTTATAACACTGTAACTATTCTGCATGTGCCAGGGAAGCTTGTTCTGCTGTTGCCTATCTTTTAGTACTGTTGCAGCTCTGCGTGTGCCAGGGAAGCTTGCTGTGCTGTTGCATATCTTGTAGCGCTGTACCAGCTCTATGTGTGCAGGGGAAGCTTCCCCCTCTGTTGCCTGTCTTGTAGTACTTTACCAGCTCTGCATGTGCCAGGGAAGCGTGCCATGCTGTTGCCTATCTTGTAGAACTGTATGTACTCTGTGCGTGCCAGGGAAGCTTGCCCTGCTGTTGCCTATCTTGTAACACTGTAACAGTTCTGTGTCTGCCAGTGAAGCTTGCCATGGTGCTGCCTATCTTGTAGCTCTGTAACGGTTCTGCATGTGCCAGGGAAGCTTGCCCTGCTGTTTCCTGTCTTGTAACACTGTAACAGCTCTACATGTACCAAGGAAGCCTACCATTCTGTGGCCTATCTTCTAGCGCTGTAACAGTTCTGTGTGTGCCAGGGAAGCTTGCCATGCTGTTTCCTATCTTGTACCACTGTAACAGCTCTGTGTATGCCAGGGAAGCTTGCCCTGGTATTTCCTGTGTAACACTGTAACCGCTCTGCATGTGCCAGGGACGCTTGCCATGGTGCTGCCTACCTTGTAGCTCTGTAACAGTTCTGCATGTGCCACGGAAGCTTGCCCTGCTGTTGCCTATCTTGTAACACTGTAATAGCTCTGTGTGTGCCAAGGAAGCTTGCCCTGCTGTTGCATATCTTTTAACACTGTAACAGCTCTGTGTGTGCCAGGGAAGCTTGCCATGCTGTTGTCTATCTTGTAGCACTGTATGAACTCTGTGCGTGCCAGGGAAGCTTGCCCTGCTGTTGTCTATCTTGTAACACTGTAACAGCTCTGCATGTGCCAATGAAGCTTGCCCTTCTGTTGCCTATCTTGTAACTCTTTAACAGCTCTGTGTGTGCCAGGGAAGCTTGCATTGCTGTTGTCTATCTTGTAACACTGTAACAGCTCTGTGTATGCCAGGGAAGTTTGCCCTGGTATTTCCTGTATTGTAACACTGTAACAGCTCTGCGTGTACCAAGGAAGCCTACCATGCTGTGGCCTATCTTGTAGCGCTGTAGCAGCTCTGTGTGTGCCAAGGAAGCTCGCCATGCTGTTTCTTGTCTTGTAAAACTGAAACTATTCTGCATGTGCCAGGGAAGCTTGCCCTGATGTTGCCGGTCTCGCATCACTGTAACTAGTCTGCAAGTGCCAGGGAAGCTTGCCATGCTGTGCCCTATCTTGTAGCACTGTAACAGCTCTGCTTGTGCCAGGGAAGAATGCCCTGCTGTTGCCTTTCTTGTAGTGCTGTAACAGCTCTGCTTGTGCCAGGGAAGCTTGCCATGCTGTTGCCTATCTTGTAGTGCTGTAACAGCTCTGCGTGTGCCAGGGAAGCTTGCCCTGCTGTTTCCTGTCTTGTAACACTTTAAAAGCTCAGCGTGTGCTAGGGAAGCTTGCCATGCTCTTGCCTATCTTGTAGCGCTGTAACAGCTCTGCATGTGCCAGGGAAGCTTGACATGCTCTTGTAGCGCTGTAACAGCTCGGTGTGTGCCAGGGGAGCCTGACATGTTCTTGCCTATCTTGTAGCACTGTACCAGCTCTGTGTGTACCAGGGAAGTTTGCCATGCTGTTGCCTATCTTGTAGCGCTGCACCAGCTCTGTGTATGCAAGGGAAGCTTGCCCTGCTGTTGCCTATCTTGCAGTGCTGTAACAGCTCTGCGTGTGCCAGGGAAGCTTGCCCTGCTGTTTCCTGTCTTGTTACACTTTACCAGCTCAGCGTGTGCTAGGGAAGCTTACCATGCTGTTGCCTATCCTGTAGCGCTGTAACAGCTCTGCTTGTGCCAGGGAAGCTTGCCCTGCTGTTTCCTGCCTTGTAACACTTTAACAGCTCAGCGTGTGCCAGGGAAGCTTGCTGTGTTGTTGCATATCTTGAAGGGCTGCACCACCTCTGTGTGTGCCAGGGAAGCTTACCCTGCTGTTGCCTATCTTGTAGTGCTGTAACAGCTCTGCGTGTGCAAGGAAAGATTGCCCTGCTGTTTCCTGTCTTGTAAAACTTGAACAGCTCAGCGTGTGCTAGGGAAGCTTGCCATGCTGTTGCCTATCATGTAGCGCTGTAACAGGTCAGCATGTGCCATGGAAGCTTGACATGTCTTGCCTATCTTGTAGTGCTGTTACAGCTCTGCGTATACCAGGGAAGCTTGACATGCTCTTGCTTATCTAGTAGCACTGTAACAGCTCTGTGTGTGCCAGGAAACTTTGCCATGCTACTGTCTATCTTGTAGCACTGTATGAGCTCTGTGCATGCAAGGGAAGCTTGCCCTGCTGTTGTCTATCTTGTAACACTGTAACAGCTCTGTGTGTGCCAGGGAAGCTTGCCCTGCTGTTTCCTGTCTTGTAGCACTGAAACAGCTCTGCGTGTGCCAGGGAAGCTTGAAATGGTGTTGACTATCTTGTAACACTGTAACAGTTCTGTGTATGCCAGGGAAGCTTGCCCTGCTGTTGTCTATCTTGTAGGGCTATAGCAGCACTGCGTGTGCAAGGGAAGCTTGCCCTGCTGTTTCCTTGTGTTGGACTTGGCCCTTCTGGCAGGTTCACCGCTGAACTGTTTCCCTTTTGATATTACATAATTATATTGATTTCTGGTCTTTGCGCACTTTGGCACTGTGTCCCAGTGTAAAGTGCCTGTGCTCCTTGAGTGCGTGTGGTGAGAGTGGCCTGCCCTCCCATAGGAATGCATGGGGAATATGTGTGTCGATGGTAGTTCCTGATGCGTGGAGAGTGCAAAGTCGAGTTTGGTATGTGCAAACTCGTGAGATTGAATGCTGCACGATGATGTGCACGGATTTATTGTGTCTAGTGTGGAAGTACCACTTCTAGAAGTTGGCATGTCTGTGTCATAATTGTGAATTGACTGTCTGGCTTGTAATTGGCTGGAGCTGGCTGGTGTGCCTGGCTCCAGGAGTCAGGATGGGTCTGCCCCGGTGGTGAATGGAGAGATCTGCATGTTGATGGGTGGGAGGAGTGCGCCTGGGACCTGAATAGGTCTGGGCCTTCCCTCCACAGTGCTGGCTCCACCCCCTGTGGTGTGTCTGATGTCCCTGGCCTGTCCTGTGAATAGGGAGTGGGGCTGAGCAAAACAAAGTGCTCAGGTACCAGTTGCATCAGGTTCACCCCTTGCCTGCACCTTTGACAACAAAGGAAATGTGTGTATACAGAGAGGTTGTGACCTCATGTAAAATGTTCTAGTGTTCCTACTTGAATCTACCAGGGGCGTGCTGCTGCTGGGGCCCAGGGGAAGGCTTGCCTCCCTGGGCCCTGCCCAGCCCCTGGATTGCTGATGGACTTTGTTGCTGGAGGACTTCATTATTTGCTATTCCTGGAACCCCTTTGGCCTTTCTTCCCAGCCTCCAGGACCTTTTGTAAAATGGGAGTGCTGGGCTCCTTTTCCTCGTGGCCCTGTGAGAGGGTACCGCCAGCGTAAGGGTTCCCCCCGTGGCCCCTTCATCGCCGGTGCCCTCCCTGCATTATGCCCGTGTTTTTATATTTTAAATAGCAGGAGCCCACCCTGCTTTATCGTTCAATTCGGAGGGAGCCTACCCCTCATTTGCGCTCTTTGAACCTATTTATTTATTTTGCGGGTGCCCAGCCCGCTATTTACTTTTCATTGTGAGGGAGCCTACCCCTCTTGCCGCCGAGAAATCACCGACGCGGCCCCCGCACCAAAAACAGGAAGTCAGGCACCATGGTGCCTGGCGCTGGGCGCGACTTCCGGTTTTGCAGGGAATTCCCACCCGCCACCGCGCTCTGATTGGAAGCGGCCCGGGAGCCACGAAGGCTCCACACACTAAGTCCCGGTCCCGAGATGTGGGACCGTGTGAAGACCGGGTGAAGCTGGTGCCTTATGAAGGCGGCGCTCCCATGAGGAGAGAGAGCCCCACAAAGCGCTGCAGCCGCCCGAGAGAGAGAGCCTCCCCCGACAGAGCCGGTGAGTAGGGCTCCGGGGGGGAGGCGATGGAAGTGGTGCCAGTGTGGGCACTGAGTCAAGAGTGGCCCCATGGTGCTCAGTGGGCTGCTCTCACAGTGGGGCATGCTTTCTTTAGGATCCCGAAGTGGCTCCAAACAGGCCCAATTTGTTTAACGGAACATAGGTGGCTCCCCCAGCCCCGTTAGTTTCTAGAGCCTAGAAGGCTCCAACGGGTGCATTTTGTATCTCAAGCCCATGAGGCTCCAACGTCTGGGGCATTGTTGTGGTAGAGCGGCCCCGGATGGCAGCGGGCCGGTCCCACGTTGGTCAGCATAATTTCTCTCCAGAGTCCATGAGGCTCCAACGTATGGCCGCATTTTATTAATTGGAGCCACGAGGCTTCCACATTGTTTTTGGGTACTGTTGGTTATTTAGAGCCCCAGAGGAGAACCAGGAGGCAAGCTGGTGCCAGGCTCAGTTGCCCAGCTGCCCAGCACTTAGTGGGCAGCTGCATCATTTAGGCCTGTTGCGCATTCTTCTTTGGCTGCCTGCGCAGCCAGCCCTGACATTCTGGTTATTGGGCCTGTGAGCGCCTGAGAGGCCAAGTTGGCCTGGGGTCAGTTATGTGATTTTGTGCGCAAATGTGATTACCTGCCTAATGTGATTTCTGCATATTATGCAATGCCTTTATGCCCATACCCCTAAATGTATTTTTATGCTTAGGAGGTTATTTTACCTAGTATAGTTATGCTAGAGAGTTCATGGTTCCCTGCGTGATATATGCCTAAGGTGTTTAGGATTGCATAGCGTGTACCTACCTTTTACCATTGGATACCGGTTGTGTGCTACGGTTGCTATTTGGTGCTACAATTATTCTATGTTCTAAGTGCTATTCCTACAAAGTGCTATTTCTACAAAGTGCTAGTTCTACCAAGGGCTTATTCCTGACAGTGGTCCATTTGGCCCTGTCCTGTGTATATAATCCCCTGTAAATTCTGCCCGTGCCAGTGGCACAGTGTAAATTGTGTGTTTATTATCTAATGTGTTTGGTATAATACAAAAGCTATTTTTATATATAACCTTGTGTGAAGTTTCCTTTGTGGTGGGACTTGGGTGTTGTTGCTGGGTGCGCGCGCAAATGCTTCACACATCGCCTCCGGGATAAGCCTGAGTGCTCGTGCCAAGCTACCAAGGGGGTGAGCAGGGGTTATCTTTGGTGTGTAACTTCCTTGCCCTGACGTAGAGTAGTGGTTTCTGCCTGGCTCTGGCGCAAGCCTTAGCCAACCAGAAATACCCATTTCTAACACCCATCTTTTAGCGCTGTACCAACTCGTTGTGTGCCAGGAAAGCTTGCCATGCTGTTGCCTATCTTGTAGCGCTGTAATTGCTCTGCGTGTGCCAGGGAAGCTTGCCCTGCTATTGCCTATCTCGTAGTGCTGCACCAGCTCTGTGTGTGCCAGGGAAGCTTGCCCTGCTGTTACCTATCTTGTAGCACTGCACCAGCTCTGTGTGTGTCAGGGAAGCCTGCCCTGCTGTTGCTTGTCTTGTAGCACTGTAACAGCTCTGTGTGTGCCAGGGAAGCTTGCTATTCTGTTGCCTGTTTTGTAGCACTGTAAAAGCTCTGTGTGTGCCAGGGAAGCTTGAAATGGTATTGCCAATCTTGTAACACTGTAACAGTTCTGTGTGTGCCAGGGAAGCTTGCCATGCTATTGCCTATCTTGTAGCTCTGAAACAGCTCTGTATGTGCCAGGGAAGCTGGCCCTGTTGTTGCCTATCTTGTAGCGCTGTAGCAGTTCTGCGTGTGCAAGGGTAGCTTGCCCTGCTGTTGCCTTGTGTTGGACTTGGCCCTTCTGGCAGGTTCACCCCTGAACTGTTTGCCTTTTCATATTACATAATTATAGTGATTTCTGGTCTTTGAGCACTTTAACACTGTGTCCCAGTGTAAAGTGCGTGCGCTCCCTGAGTGTGTGTGGTGAGAGTGGCCTGCCCTCCCATAGGAATGCATGGGGAATATGTGTGTCGATGGTAGTTCCTGATGCGTGGAGAGTGCAAAGTCGAGTTTGGTATGTGCAAACTCGTGAGATTGAATGCTGCGCGATGATGTGCTCGGATTTAATGTGTCTAGTGTGGAAGTGCCACTTCTAGAAGTTGGCATGTCTGTGTCATAATTGTGAATTGACTGTCTGGCTTGTAATTGGCTGGAGCTGGCTAGTGTGCCTGGCTCCAGGAGTCAGGATGGGTCTGCCCCGGTGGTGAATGGAGAGATCTGCATGTTGATGGGTGGGAGGAGTGCACCTGGGACCTGAATAGGGCTGGGCCTTCCCTCCACAATGATGGCTCCACCCCCTGTTGTGTATCTGATGTCCCTGGCCTGTCCTGTGAATAGGGAGAGGTCTGAGCAAAACAAAGTGCTCAGGAACCAGTTGCATCTGGTTCGCCCCTTGCCTGCACCTTTGACAACAAAGGAAATGTGTGTATACAGAGAGGTTGTGACCTCATGTAAAATGTTCTAGTGTTCCTACTTGAATCTACCAGGGGCGTGCTGCTGCTGGGGCCCAGGGGAAGGCTTGCCTCCCTGGGCCCTGCCCAGCCCCTGGATTGCTGATGGACTTTGTTGCTGGAGGACTTCATTATTTGCTATTCCTGGAACCCCTTTGGCCTTTCTTCCCAGCCTCCAGGACCTTTTGTAAGATGGGAGCTCTGGGCTCCTTTTCCTCGTGGCCCTGTGAGAGGGTACCGCCAGCGTAAGGGTTCCCCCCGTGGCCCCTTCATCGCCGGTGCCCTCCCTGCATTATGCCCGCGTTTTTATATTTTAAATAGCAGGAGCCCACCCTGCTTTATCGTTCAATTCGGAGGGAGCCTACCCCTCCTTTGCGCTCTTTGAACTTATTTATTTATTTTGCGGGTGCCCACCCCGCTATTTACTTTCCATTGTGAGGGAGCCTACCCCTCTTGCCGCCGCAAAATCACTGCCACGGCCCCCGCACCGAAAACAGGAAGTCAGGCACTGTAGTGCCTGGCGCTGGGCGCGACTTCCGGTTTTGCAGGGAAGTCCCACCCGCCGCCACGCTCTTATTGCAAGCGGCCCGGGAGCTACGAATGCTCCACACACTAAGTCCCGGTCCCGAGATGGGGGACCAGGTGAAGACCGGGTGAAGGTGGCGCCTTATGAAGGTGGGCTCCCATGAGGAGAGAGAGCCCCGCAAAGCGCTACCGCCGCTCGAGAGAGAGAGCCTCCCCTGATGGAGCCGGTGAATAGGGATCCGGGGGGGAGGTGACGGAATGGTGCCAGTGTGGGCACGAGTCAAGAGATGCCACAGGCTGCTCAGTGGGCCGCTCTCACAGTGGGCCTTGCTTTCTTTACGATCCCGAAGTGGCTCCAAACAGGCCCTATTTGTTTAACGGAGCATAGGTGGCTCCCCCAGCCCCGATAGTTCTAGAGCCTAGAAGGCTCCAACGGGTGCATTTTGTATCTCAAGCCCACGAGGCTCCAAAGTCTGGGGCAATGTTGTAGTAGAGCGGCCCCGGATGGCAGCGGGCCGGTCCCACGTTGGTCAGCATAATTTCTCTCCAGAGTCCACGAGGCTCCAACGTATGGCCGCATTTTATTAATTGGAGCCACGAGGCTCCCACGTTGTTTTTGGGCACTGTTGGTTATTTAGAGCCCCAGAGGAGAGCCAGGAGGCACGCAGGTGCCAGGCTCAATTCCCCAGTTGCCCAGCACTTAGTGGGCAGCTGCATCGTTTAGGCCTGTTGCGCATTCTTCTTTGGCTGCCTGCGCAGCCAGCCCTGACATTCTGGACAATGGGCCTGTGAGTGCCTGAGAGGCCAAGTTGGCCTGGGGTCAGTTATGTGATTTTGGGCGCAAATGTGATTACCTGCCTAATGTGATTTCTGCATAATATGCAATGCCTTTATGCCTATACCCCTAAATGTATTTTTATGCTTAGGAGGTTATTTTACCTAGTACAGTTATGCTAGAGAGTCAGGGGCGTAACAAACGCCCCGCAGACCCCGCAGTGCGGGGGGGGCCTCACTTTCTACAGTTAATGAAGGGGCCCCCAGGGGTCCCCGGCCCCCTCAGCTCTTCTGAGAGCTGTGAGAGAGGTCTGCGCTGAAGCAAGCCTCTCTCCCTCTGCATCTGAAGCAGGTGCAGCCTGCTCGGAGCCCCTCGCCCCCTCCCTCTGACTGAAGAGAAACAAAGTATCAACATACATTGTTTCTCTTCAGTCAGAGCCAGAGGCAGTCCTGGAAAGAGGATGGGGGCCCCAGAGACAGCAGTCTCCACTGCTCCTCTGAGGCAGAACAGAGCCCGGCCCCCACTCTCTCCTCTCGATAAACAAAGCCCACCCCACAAGAAAAGAGAAGAGACAGGGACAAGGATGGTGTGGGGGGCCCACCCCACAAGAGAGGAGAAGAGAAGAGAAGAGACAGGGACAAGGATGGGGTGGGGTGGGGGCCCCACCCAACAAGAGAAGAGAAGAGACAGGGACAAGGATGGGGGGGCCCACCCCACAAGAGAAGAGAAGAGACAGGGACAGGCCCCCATCCGAGAAGAGACAGGGACAAAGGATGGGGTGGGGCTCCACCCCACAAGAGAAGAGAAGAGACAGGGACAAGGATGGGGTGGGGTGGGGGGCCCACCCCACAAGAGAAGAGAAGAGACAAGGACAGGCCCCCATCCGAGAAGAGACAGGGACAAGGATGGGGTGGGGCTCCACCCCACAAGAGAAGAGAAGAGACAGGGACAAGGATGGGGTGGGGCTCCACCCCACAAGAGAAGAGAAGAGGCAGGGACAAGGATGGGGTGGGGTGGGGCCCCACCCCACAAGAGAAGAGACAGGGACAAGGATGGGGTGGGGTGGGGGCCCCACCCCACAAGAGAAGAGAAGAGACAGGGACAAGGATGGGGTGGGGGCTCCAGCCCACAAGATAAGAGATGAGACAGGGACAAGGATGGGGTGGGGGCCCCACCCCACAAGAGAAGAGAAGAGACAGGGACAAGGATGGGGTGGGGGGCCCACCCCACAAGAGAAGAGAAGAGAAGAGAAGAGACAGGGACAAGGATGGGGTGGGGGGGCCCACCCCACAAGAGAAGAGAAGAGACAGGGACAGGCCCCCATCCGAGAAGAGACAGGGACAAGGATGGGGTGGGGCTCCACCCCACAAGAGAAGAGAAGAGACAGGGACAAGGATGGGGTGGGGCTCCACCCCACAAGAGAAGAGAAGAGACAGGGACAAGGATGGGGTGGGGTGGGGCCCCACCCCACAAGAGAAGAGAAGAGACAGGGACAAGGATGGGGTGGGGTGGGGTGGGGGCCCCACCCCACAAGAGAAGAGAAGAGACAGGGACAAGGATGGGGTGGGGGCTCCAGCCCACAAGATAAGAGATGAGACAGGGACAAGGATGGGGTGGGGGCCCCACCCCACAAGAGAAGAGAAGAGACAGGGACAAGGATGGGGTGGGGGGCGCACCCCACAAGAGAAGAGAAGAGACAGGGACAGGCCCCCATCCGAGAAGAGACAGGGACAAGGATGGGGTGGGGGCTCCAGCCCACAAGATAAGAGATGAGACAGGGACAAGGATGGGGTGGGGGCCCCACCCCACAAGAGAAGAGATGAGACAGGGACAAGGATGGGGTGGGGGCCCCACCCCACAAGAGAAGAGAAGAGACAGGGACAAGGATGGGGTGGGGGCCCACCCCACAAGAGAAGAGAAGAGACAGGGACAAGGATGGGGTGGGGGCCCACCCCAGAAGAGAAGAGAAGAGAAGAGAAGAGAAGAGAAGAGAAGAGAAGAGAAGAGAAGAGAAGAGAAGAGAAGAGACAGGGACAGGCCCCCATCCGAGAAGAGACAGGGACAAGGATGGGGCGGGAGGCCCACCCACAAGAGAAGAGAAGAGACAGGGACAAGGATGGGGTGGGGCTCCACCCCACAAGAGAAGAGAAGAGACAGGGACAAGGATGGGGTGGGGGGCCCACCCCACAAGAGAAGAGAAGAGAAGAGACAGGGACAGCCCCCATCCGAGAAGAGACAGGGACAAGGATGGGGTGGGGGCCCACCCCACAAGAGAAGAGAAGAGACAGGGACAAGGATGGGGTGGGGGGCCCACCCCACAAGAGAAGAGAAGAGAAGAGACAGGGACAGGCCCCCATCCGAGAAGAGACAGGGACAAGGATGGGGCGGGAGGCCCACCCCACAAGAGAAGAGAAGAGACAGGGACAAGGATGGGGTGGGGCTCCACCCCACAAGAGAAGAGAAGAGACAGGGACAAGGATGGGGTGGGGGGCCCACCCCACAAGAGAAGAGAAGAGAAGAGACAGGGACAGCCCCCATCCGAGAAGAGACAGGGACAAGGATGGGGTGGGGGGCCCATCCCACAAGAGAAGAGAAGAGACAGGGACAAGGGAGGGGGGGCCTCAGAAAGCAAGAGCAAGAGACAGCACAGAGCAGTGCTCGGGACCCTGACAAGGCTGGGAGTGGGGGCCCCCAGACAGAGTATTCTCCAGGGCAAAGCTCACATGAGAAGGGACAGGCAGCAAAATGGTGCCCTCAGGTAAGCACTCTTGTTAGAACACACCATGGGCGTCTGCAGGGAGAGGGAAAGGGGGGCCGAGAAGGGTGCAGGGCAGAGGTGGAGAAGGGTGTAAGGCAGAGGGGGAAAAGGATGCAAGGTAGAGAAGGGTGCAAGGCGGAGGGGAGAAGGGTGCAAGGCAGAGGGGAGAAGGGTGCAAGGCAGAGGGAAGAAGGGTTCAAGGTGGAGGGGAAGAAGGGTGCAAGGCAGAGGGGAGAAGTGTGCAAGGCAGAGAAGAGAAGTGTGCAAGGCAGAGAAGAGAAGGGTGCAAGGCACAGGGGAGAAGGGTGCAAGGCAGAGGGGAGAGGAAGAAGGGTGCAAGGCACAGGGGAGAAGGGTGCAAGGCAGAGGGAAGAAGGGTGCAAGGTGGAGGGGAAGAAGGGTGCAAGGCAGAGTGGAGAAGTGTGCAAGGCAGAGAAGGGTGCAAGGCAAAGAGGAGAAGGGCGCAAGGAAGAGAGGAGAAGGGTGCAAGGTAGAGAAGGGTGCAAGGCAGAAGGGGAGAAGGGTGCAAGGTAGAGAGGAGAAGGGTGCAAGGCAGAGGGGAGAAGGGTGCAAGGCAGAGGGGAGACGGGTGCAAGGTAGAGAAGGGTGCAAGGCGGAAGGGGAGAAGGGTGCAAGGTAGAGGGGAGAAGGGTGCAAGGCAGAGGGGAGAAGGGTGCAAGGTAGAGGGGAGAAGGGTGCAAGGCAGAGGGGAGAAGGATGCAAGGCAAAGAGGAGAAGGGTGCAAGGCAAAGAGGAGAAGGGTGCAAGGAAGAGAGGAGAAGGGTGCAAGGTGGAGGGGGAGAAGGGTGCAAGGTAGAGGGGAGAAGGATGCAAGGCAGAGAGGAGAAGGGTGCAAGGCAGAGGGGAGAAGGGTGCTAGGGGGAGGGGAGAAGTGTGCAAGGTGGAGGGCAGAAGGGTGCAAGGTGGAGGGGAGAAGGGTACAAGGCAGAGGGGAGAAGGGTGCAAGGCAGAGGGGAGAAGGGTGCAAGGCAGAGAGGAGAAGGGTGCAAGCAAGGTAGAGAAGGGTGCAAGGTAGAGAAGGGTGCAAGGCCGAGGGGGCAAGGCAGAGGGGAGAAGGGTGCAAGGCAGAGGGGAGAAGGGTGCAAGGCAGAGGGGAGAAGGGTGCAAGGCAGAAAAGAGAAGGGTGCAAGGCAAAGAGGAGAAGGGTGCAAGGCAATGAGGAGAAGGGTGCAAGGAAGAGAGGAGAAGGGTGGAAGGTAGTGAAGGGTGCAAGGCGGAGGGGGAGAAGGGTGCAAGGTAGAGGGGAAAAGGGTGCAAGGCAGAGAGGAGAAGGGTGCAAGGCGGAGGGGAGAAGGGTGCAAGGTGGAGGGGAGAAGGGTGCAAGGTGGAGGGGAGAAGGGTGCAAGGCAGAGGGGAGAAGGGTGGAAGGTAGAGAAGGGTGCAAGGCGGAGGGGAGAAGGGTGCAAGGTATAGGGGAAAAGGGTGCAAGGCGGAGGGGAGAAGGGTGCAAGGCAGAGGGGAGAAGGGTGCAAGGCGGAGGGGAGAAGGGTGCAAGGCGGAGGGGAGAAGGGTGCAAGGTGGAGGGGGGAAGGGTACAAGGTGGAGGGGAGAAGGGTGCAAGGCAGAGGGGAGAAGGGTGCAAGGCAGAGAGGAGAAGGGTGCAAGGCAGAGAGGAGAAGGGTGCAAGGCAGAGAGGAGAAGGGTGCAAGGCAGAGGGGAGAAGGGTGCAAGGCAAAGGGGAGAAGGGTGCAAGGTAGAGAAGGGTGCAAGGCGGAGGGGGAGAAGGGTGCAAGGCAGAGGTGAGAAGGGTGCAAAGCAGAGAGGAGAAGGGTGCAAGGCAAAGGGGAGAAGGGTGCAAGGCAAAGGGGAGAAGGGTACAAGGCAAAGAGGAGAAGGGTGCAAGGCGGAGGGGGAGAAGGTTACATGGCAGATGGGAGAAGGGTGAAAGGCAGAGGGGAGAAGGGTGCAAGGAAGAGAGGAGAAGGGTGCAAGGTAGAGAAGGGTGCAAGGCGGAGGGGGAGAAGGGTGCAAGGCAGACGTGAGAAGGGTGCAAAGCAGAGAGGAGAAGGGTGCAAGGCAAAGGGGAGAAGGGTGCAAGGCAAAGGGGAGAAGGGTTCAAGGCAAAGAGGAGAAGGGTGCAAGGCAGAGGGGAGAAGGGTGCAAGGCGGAGGGGAAAAGGGTGCAAGGCAGAGAGGAGAAGGATGTAAGGCAGAGAGGAGAAGGATGCAAGGTAGAGAAGGGTGCAAGGCGGAGGGGGAGAAGGGTGCAAGGCAGAGGGGAGAAGGGTGCAAGGCGGAGGGGAGAAGGGTGCAAGGCGGAGGGGAGAAGGGTGCAAGGTGGAGGGGGGAAGGGTACAAGGTGGAGGGGAGAAGGGTGCAAGGCAGAGGGGAGAAGGGTGCAAGGCAGAGAGGAGAAGGGTGCAAGGCAGAGAGGAGAAGGGTGCAAGGCAGAGAGGAGAAGGGTGCAAGGCAGAGGGGAGAAGGGTGCAAGGCAAAGGGGAGAAGGGTGCAAGGTAGAGAAGGGTGCAAGGCGGAGGGGGAGAAGGGTGCAAGGCAGAGGTGAGAAGGGTGCAAAGCAGAGAGGAGAAGGGTGCAAGGCAAAGGGGAGAAGGGTGCAAGGCAAAGGGGAGAAGGGTACAAGGCAAAGAGGAGAAGGGTGCAAGGCGGAGGGGGAGAAGGTTACATGGCAGATGGGAGAAGGGTGAAAGGCAGAGGGGAGAAGGGTGCAAGGAAGAGAGGAGAAGGGTGCAAGGTAGAGAAGGGTGCAAGGCGGAGGGGGAGAAGGGTGCAAGGCAGAGGTGAGAAGGGTGCAAAGCAGAGAGGAGAAGGGTGCAAGGCAAAGGGGAGAAGGGTGCAAGGCAAAGGGGAGAAGGGTTCAAGGCAAAGAGGAGAAGGGTGCAAGGCAGAGGGGAGAAGGGTGCAAGGCGGAGGGGAGAAGGGTGCAAGGCGGAGGGGAAAAGGGTGCAAGGCAGAGAGGAGAAGGATGTAAGGCAGAGAGGAGAAGGATGCAAGGTAGAGAAGGGTGCAAGGCGGAGGGGGAGAAGGGTGCAAGGCAGAGGGGAGAAGGGTGCAAGGCAGAGGGGAGAATGGTGCAAGGCAGAGGTGAGAATGGTGTAAGGAAGAGAGGAGAAGGGTGCAAGGTAGAGAAGGGTTCAAGGCGGAGGGGGGGGAAGGGGTGCAAGGCAGAGAGGAGAAGGGTGAAAGTTAGAGACGGGTGCAAGGCGGGGGTGGAATAGGGTGCAAGACAGAGAGGAGAAGGGTGCAAGGCAGAGGGGAGCAGGGTGCAAGGCAGAGGGAGAATGGTGCAAGGTAGAAAAGGGTGCATGGCGGAGGTGGACTAGGGTATAAGGGGAAGGGGAGAAGGGTGCAAGGGGGAGGGGGAGAAAGGTGCAAGAGGGAGGGCAAGAAGGGTGCAAGGCAGAGGGGAGAAGGGTACAAGGGGGATGGTGATGAAGTTAAAAATGTGCCCCCCCTGGAAACATTTCTGCGGACACCCATGGAACGCACACTACTTTGTGAGGGAGAGTGGGAGAGTGTGGAGAGAGAGAGAGTGGAGAGAAACAGTGAAGAGAGAGAGTGGCTAGAGAGAGAGAGTGGAGAGAGGCAGTGGAGACAAGAGTAGACAGTGGCGAGAGAGTGGAGATAGACAGTGGAGAGACCGAGAGTGGAGAGAGTGGAGAGAGCATGGAGAGATACTGGAGAGAGTGGAGAGAGGGAGAGTGGGGAGAGAGAGAGTGGGGAGAGAGAGAGTGGATAAAGAGAGAGTGGAGAGAGAGAGTGGAGAGAGAGAGAGTGGAGATAGACAGTGGAGAGACCGAGAGTGGAGAGAGAGTGGAGAGAGCATGGAGAGACACTGGAGAGAGTGGAGAGAGAGAGTGGAGAGAGAGAGAGTGGAGAGAGAGTGGAGAGAGAGAGAGTGGAGAGAGAGAGTGGAGAGAGAGAGTGGAGAGAGAGAGTGGAGAGAGAGAGTGGAGAGAGAGATAGAGTGGAGAGAGAGATAGAGTGGAGAGAGAGAGAGAGTGGAGAGAGAGAGAGTGGAGAGAGAGAGAGAGAGTGGAGAGAGAGTAGAGAGAGACAGTGGAGAGAGAGACAGTGGAGGGAGACAGTGGAGAGAGAGTGAGTGGAGAGAGAGAGAGTGGAGAGAGAGAGTGGAGAGAGCGAGTGGAGAGAGCGAGTGGAGAGAGCGAGTGGAGAGAGAGAGAGAGTGGAGAGAGAGAGAGTGGAAAGAGAGTGGAGAGTGGAGAGAGAGTAGAGAGAGACAGTGGAGGGAGACAGTGGAGAGAGAGCGAGTGGAGAGAGAGTGAGTGGAGAGAGTGGAGCGAGAGAGTAGAGAGAGAAGGGAGAGAGGGTGGAGAGAGAGAGAGTGGAGGGAGACAGTGGAGGGAGACAGTGGAGGGAGACAGTGGAGAGAGAGACAGAAGAGAGATTGTGGAGAGAGACAGACAGTAGAGATAGAGTGGACAGAGTTGAGAGAGAGAATGGAGAGAGTGGAGAGAGAGTAGAGACTGACTGACTGACTCAGAGACTGAATACTGACTGACCGAGAGACTGACTGACTGAGAAACTGACTGAGAGAGAGAGTGACTGCCTGACAGAGAGAGAGAGCGACTGATTGAGAGTGAGACTGACTGACAGAGACTGGCTGAGGTGAAGAGAAACTGACTGAGAGAGAGACTGAGAGAGAGAGGCAGAGACTGACTGACAGAGAGATAGACTGATTGACTGTGAGAGACTGACAGAGTGAGAGACTGACAGAGAGAGAGAATGACTGGGGTAGAGAGAGAATGACTGACTGAGAGAGACTGACTGACTGGGAGAGAGAAAGACTGACTGGGAGAGAGAGAGACTGACTGAGTGAGAGGGAGACTGACTGACAGAGAGAGACTGACTGACAGAGACTGACAGAGAGAGAAAGAGACTGAGAGACTGACAGAGAAAGAGAGACTGACCAACAGAGAGAGAGAGAGTGACTGACAGAGACTGACTGATAGAGAGACTCACAGAGAAAGACTGACTGACAGAGAGAGAGACTGAGACTCTGACAGAGAGAGAGACTGACTAAGAGAGAGAGACTGACTAAGAGAGACTGACAGAAAGACTGACAGAGAGAGACTGACTGACAGAGAGAGAGCAAGAGACTGACTGACTGACTGAGAGAGACTGAATGACAGAGAGTGATAGACTGACAGAGAGAGAGACTGACTGACAGAGAGAGACTGACTGGCTGACAGACTGACAGAGAGAGAGAGAGAGAGAGAGAGAGAGAGAGAGAGAGAGAAAGACTGACTGACTGACAGAGAGAGTGACTGACAAAGAGAGACTGAATGACAGAGAGAGATAGACTGGCTGACTGAAAGAGAGATACTGACTTGAGGTTCCGTGACGATTTGAACCCGTGTTTTTAACATTGTCGTAAATACATAATTTTGGTATCAGTGAACCGCAAATGATCCATTTAGCATATCCTGGTGTTTTCGCTATGCTACGAGCAAGAGCACTCCTGTTATGAACACATTTCTGATCTACCCTTGGCATCCATCTTAGATGACGGAAGCCATTTTGTGTTTCTTGCCCTCACGTAGACAATGGACACGCTGTGACCCTTTTCACCTAAGGACACGTAAGCTTTAGCCGGAGATTCACCTTGCTAGTGACACGTGCACCTTAGAACAGAACACGCCATGGCTGCATGACTCGACAGAAGCTGCCTCCTCTGCCCGAGGTCAGTCCTGCTATACTGGTTCTCATGTTCGTTGGCCTGATCATGATTAGGCGGCCGAAGCTGGTAGCCTTGCCCATTTACGACCCACAAACATCTCTTATCCTACTTTTTCTATCTTCTGCACCTGGCTCTGCTCCTTTCCTTCTGGGCCTTTATTAGGGGGAGGTAACGAAATTTACGATGAGGCGGTCCGGGTCTTGAATGAAAAGTTGACATGAGATTATGATGGAAAAGTGGGAACCCCTCGTTCGTAATGTTTTGACATCAGATATTGTCGACGATTCCTGTGCAAAGCCAAATATTTATTGTTTAGGACACAAAGGTTTGGGAATGTACTAACATGTAAGGAATTTGCCTCAAGCCCAATTTTTAGTATATAAGGAGCAACCCTTTTTGTACAAATCGAACAGGCTCCTAGATTCTGCCCGTGTGTAGTTTCTGTGACTTCTGTGTCCCTGCAGTAATAAACCTTTGGTCTTTGACGCCACCATCGAGAAGCCCGTGTTTCTGTTTATTTGTGCACCGAGACAGGTAGAACTCCGGGGTCTTCGGGTGTTATCCCTGACACCTCTGGACGGAACCAAAAAGTCCAGAACTCCAGACTGACAGAGAGAGAGAGAGAGACTGTGATGGAATTGGGGTCAAAGTGTGTATGAAGCTATGCAATGCCTCTTAAGATTGCTATTGTCTAATAAAAATAAAAATGTATTATCAAAATGTGCTCTTTGTGGTTACCTCCGGTCTAGTGTAGAAAATCTTATCGCAGTTCCCAGAGTCAGAAAAGCCAAGACCGGTGGCCGTCGCTTCTCGGTTCACACGGCCAAACATTGGAACCATCTACCACGAAGACTCAGGACAGAACCGAACTACCTCCAGTTCAGAAAAACCCTAAAGACCCTCCTTTTCCCGCAGACATAATTTCATCAGACGGCAGAAACCCTTGGAGAAACAGGTCAGCGCTGGGATGCTCTTTGAGTTACTACGCGCTTTATAAAACCATTAAATAAATAAATAAAATACATCTGCTTTTGAAATACTGCATTGAAGCTTTGTCCAATGTCTTAAAACGGAAATGAGAAGGAGCAGTGGATGCACTTTTGTCAAAACTAAACGATGAGTGGGCCCGATATTGTATATCATGACAGGAGTCTGCATCAGGAAACCCACATAACATTGGGCAAACTTCCCCGGCCTACTGATGGCAGGGACCCTGTAATGAATGGACCGCCACCTATGATAGCCTGCTGGCAGACTAAGCCCAACCTTTAACTCCACCATTCAGTGTTACTTGCAACGGCTGGATTGGTGACAGTGGCGTAACAATCGCCCGCATCCCCTGCAGTATGGCGGTTCGCTGGCCTGAGAGTTCTAGACTGGCACGGAGGATGGGAGGGGGCCCCCCTCCATGTAGTTTGCAGGGGGGCCCCCTCAAGTTTCGTTACGCCACTGTGTGATATATGCCTAAGGTGTTTAGGATTGCGTCGCGTGTACCTACCTTTTACCAGTGGTTACTGGTTGTGTGCCGCAGTTGCTATTTGGTGCTACAATTATTCTATGTTCTAAGTGCTATTCCTACAAAGTGCTATTTCTACAAAGTGCTAGTTCTACCAAGGGCCTATTCCTGACAGTGGTCCATGTGGCCCTGTCCTGTCTATATAATCCCCTGTAAATTCTGCCCGTGCCAGTGGCACAGTGTAAATTGTGTGTTTATTATCTAATGTGTTTGGTATAATACGAAAGCTATTTTTATATATAACCTTGTGTGGAGTTTCCTTTGTGGTGGGCCTTGGGTGTTGCTGGGTGTGCATGCAAATGCTTCACACATCGCCTCCGGGATAAGCCTGACTGCTCATCCCAAGCTACCAAGGGGGTGAGCAGGGGTTATCTTCGGCGTGTAACTTCCTTGCCCTGATGTAGAGTAGTGGTTTCTTCCTGGCTCTGGCGCAAGCCTTAGCCAACCAGAAATCCCCATTTCTAACACCTATCTTTTAGCGCTGTACCAATTCGTTGTGTTCCAGGAAAGCTTGCCATGCTGTTGCATATCTTGTAGCGCTGTACTAGCTCTGTGTGTGCCAGGGAAACTTGCCACGCAGTTGCCCACTTGTAGTGCTGTACCAGCTCTGTGTGTGTCAGGGAAGCTTGCCCTGCTGTTGGCTATCTTGTTGTGCTGTAACAGCTCTGCGTGTGCCAGGGAAGCTTGCTGTGCTGTTGCATATCTTGTAGCGCTGTACCAGCTCTGTATGTGCCAGGGAAGCTTCCCATGCTGTTGCCTATCTTGTAGCGCTGCACCAGCTCTGTGTGTGCCAGGGAAGCTTGCCCGGATGTTGCCTATCTTGTAGTGCTGTAACAGCTCTGCGTGTGCCAGGGAAGCTTACCCTACTGTTGCATATCTTGTAGTGCTGTACCAGCTCGGTGTGTACCAGGGAAGCTTGCCCTGCTGTTGCCTATCTTGTAGCGCTGTACCAGCTCTGTGTGTACAGGGAAGCTTGCCCTGCAGTTGCCTATCTTGTAGCGCTTTAATTGCTCTGCGTATGCCAGGGAAGCTTGTTCTGCTGTTGCCTATCTTTTAGCGCTGTACCAACTGTGTGTGTCTCAGGGAACCTTGCCATGCTGTTGCCTATCTTGTAGCGCTGTAATTTCTCTGCGTGTGCCAGGGATGCTTGCCCAGCGGTTGCCTATCTTGTAGCGTTGCACCAGCTCTGCGTGTGTCAGGGAAGCCTGCCCTGCAGTTGCATGTCTTGTAGCGCTGTAACAGCTCTGTGTGTGCCAGGGAAGTTTGCCCTGCTGTTGCCTATCTTGTAGCGCTGTACCAGCTCGGTGTGTACCAGGGAAGCTTGCCCTGCTGTTGCCTATCTTGTAGCGCTGTACCAGCTCTGTGTGTGCAGGGAAGCTTGCCCTGCTGTTGCCTATCTTGTAGTGCTGTACAAGCTCTGTGTGTGCCAGGGAAGCTTGCCCTACTGTTGCATATCTTGTAGCGCTGTACCAGCTCGGTGTGTACCAGGGAAGCTTGCCCTGCTGTTGCCTATCTTGTAGCGCTGTACCAGCTCTGTGTGTGCAGGGAAGCTTGCCCTGCTGTTGCCTATCTTGTAGTCCTGTACAAGCTCTGTGTGTGCCAGGGAAGCTTGCCCTATTGTTGCATATCTTGTAGCGCTGTACCTGCTCTGCGTGTGCCAGGGAAGCTTGCCCAGCGGTTGCCTATCTTGTAGCGTTGCACCAGCTCTGTATGTGTCAGGGAAGCTTGCCCTTCTGTTGCATGTCTTGTAGTTTTGTAACAGTTCTGCGTGTGCCAGGGAAGCTTACCCTGCAGTTGCATATCTTGTAGCGCTGTACCAGCTCTGTGTGTGCCAGGGAAGCTTGCCCTGATGTTACCTATCTTGTAGTGTTGTACCAGCTCTGTGTGTGCCAGGGAAGCTTGCCCTGCTGTTGCCTATCTCGTAGTGGTGTAACAGCACTGCGTGTGCCAGGGAAGCTTGCCCTGCTGTTGCATATCTTGTAGCGCTGTACCTGCTCTTTGTGTGCCAGGAAAGCTTGCCCTGCTGTTGACTATCTTGTAGTGCTGTAACAGCTCTGCGTGCACAGGGAATCTTGCCCTGGTGTTGCATATCTTGTAGCGCTGTACCAGCTCTGTGTGTGCCAGGGAAGTTTGCCATGCAGTTGTCTATCTTGTAGCACTGTATGAGCTCTGTGCGTGCCAAGAAAGCTTGCCCTGCTGTTGTCTATCTTGTAACACTGTAACAGCTCTGTATGTGCCATGGAAGCTTGCCCTGCTGTTTTCTGTCGTGTAACACTGTAGCAGCTCTGCATGTGCCAGGGAAGCTTGCCCTGCTGTTGCCTATCTTGTAGCGCTGCACCAGCTCTGTGTGTGCCAGGGAAGCTTGCTGTGTTGTTGCATATCTTGTAGGGCTGCACCACCTCTGTGTGTGCCAGGGAAGCTTGCCCTGCTGTTGCCTATCTTGTAGTGCTGTAACAGCTCTGCGTGTGCCAGGGAAGATTGCCCTGCTGTTGCCTATCTTGTAAAACTTTAACAGCTCAGCGTGTGCTAGGGAAGCTTGCCCTGCTGTTGCCTATCTTGTAGTGCTGTAACAGCTCTGCGTGTGCCAGGGAAGCTTGCCCTGCTGTTGCCTATCTTGTAACACTTTAGCATCTCAGCGTGTGCTAGGGAAGCTTGCCCTGCTGTTTTTCATCTTGTTACGCTGTAACAGCACTGCGTGTGCCAGGAAAGCTTGACATGCTCTTGTCTGTTTTGTAGCACTGTAAGAGCTCTGCGTGTGCCAGGGAAGTTTGCCATGCAGTTGTCTATCTTGTAGCACTGTATGAGCTCTGTGCGTGCCAAGAAAGCTTGCCCTGCTGTTGTCTATCTTGTAACACTGTAACAGCTCTGTGTGTGCCATGGAAGCTTGCCCTGCTGTTTCCTGTCGTGTAACACTGTAGCAGCTCTGCATGTGCCAGGGAAGCTTGCCCTGCTGTTGCCTATCTTGTAGCGCTGCACCAGCTCTGTGTGTGCCAGGGAAGCTTGCTGTGTTGTTGCATATCTTGTAGGGCTGCAAAACCTCTGTGTGTGCCAGGGAAGCTTGCCCTGCTGTTGCCTATCTTGTAGTGCTGTAACAGCTCTGCGTGTGCCAGGGAAGATTGCCCTGCTGTTGCCTATCTTGTAGCCCTGTAACAGCTCTGCATGTGCCAGGGAAGCTTGCCATGGTGTTGTCTATCTTGTAGCACTGTATGAGCTCTATGCGTGCCAGGGAAGCTTGCCCTGCTGTTGTCTATCTTGTAACTCTGTAACAGCTCTGCATGTGCCAGGGAAGCTTGCCATGGTTTTGCCTATATTGTAAAACTATAACAGTTCTGTGTGTGCCAGAGAAGCTTGCCCTGCTGTTGCCTGTCTTCTAGCACTGTAACAGCTCTGTGTATGCCAGGGAAGCTTGAAATGGTGTTGACTATCTTGTAACACTGTAACAGTTCTGTGTGTGCCAGGGAAACTGGCCCTGCTGTTGCGTATCTTGTAGTGCTGTACAAGCTCTGTGTGTGCCAGGGAAGCTTGCCCTACTGTTGCATATCTTGTAGCGCTGTACCAGCTCGGTGTGTACCAGGGAAGCTTGCCCTGCTGTTGCCTATCTTGTAGCGCTGTAATTGCTCTGCGTGTGCCAGGGAAGCTTGTCCAGCGGCTGCCTATCTTGTAGCGTTGCATCAGCTCTGTATGTGTCAGGGAAGCTTGCCCTGCTGTTGCATGTCTTGTAGTTTTGTAACAGTTCTGCGTGTGCCAGGGAAGCTTGCCCTGCTGTTGCATATCTTGTAGCGCTGTACCAGCTCTGTGTGTGCCAGGGAAGCTTGCCCTGATGTTACCTATCTTGTAGTGTTGTACCAGCTCTGTGTGTGTCAGGGAAGCTTGCCCTGCTGTTGCCTATCTCGTAGTGGTTTAACAGCTCTGCGTGCGCAGGGAAGCTTGACCTGCTGTTGCATATCTTGTAGCGCTGTACCAGCCCTGTGTGTGCCAGGGAAGCTTGCCCTGCTGTTGCCTATCTTGTAACACTTTAGCATCTCAGCGTGTGCTAGGGAAGCTTGCCCTGCTGTTTCCTATCTTGTTGTGCTGTAACAGCACTGCGTGTGCCAGGAAAGCTTGACATGCTCTTGTCTGTTTTGTAGCACTGTAACAGCTATGTGTGTGCCAGGGAAGTTTGCCATGCAGTTGTCTATCTTGTAGCACTGTATGAGCTCTGTGCGTGCCAAGAAAGCTTGCCCTGCTGTTGTCTATCTTGTAACACTGTAACAGCTCTGTGTGTGCCATGGAAGCTTGCCCTGCTGTTTCCTGTCGTGTAACACTGTAGCAGCTCTGCATGTGCCAGGGAAGCTTGCCATGCTCTTGCCTATCTTGTAGCGCTGCACCAGCTCTGTGTGTGCCAGGGAAGCTTGCTGTGTTGTTGCATATCTTGTAGGGCTGCACCACCTCTGTGTGTGCCAGGGAAGCTTGCCCTGCTGTTGCCTATCTTGTAGTGCTGTAACAGCTCTGCGTGTGCCAGGGAAGATTGCCCTGCTGTTGCCTATCTTGTAAAACTTTAACAGCTCAGCGTGTGCTAGGGAAGCTTGCCCTGCGGTTGCCTATCTTGTAGCGCTGCACCAGCTCTGTGTGTGCCAGGGAAGCTTGCTGTGTTGTTGCATATCTTGTAGGGCTGCACCACCTCTGTGTGTGCCAGGGAAGCTTGCCCTGCTGTTGCCTATCTTGTAGTGCTGTAACAGCTCTGCGTGTGCCAGGGAAGCTTGCCCTGCTGTTGCCTATCTTGTAACACTTTAGCATCTCAGCGTGTGCTAGGGAAGCTTGCCCTGCTGTTTCCTATCTTGTTACGCTGTAACAGCACTGCGTGTGCCAGGAAAGCTTGACATGCTCTTGTCTGTTTTGTAGCACTGTAACAGCTCTGTGTGTGCCAGGGAAGTTTGCCATGCAGTTGTCTATCTTGTAGCACTGTATGAGCTCTGTGCGTGCCAAGAAAGCTTGCCCTGCTGTTGTCTATCTTGTAACACTGTAACAGCTCTGTGTGTGCCATGGAAGCTTGCCCTGCTGTTTCCTGTCGTGTAACACTGTAGCAGCTCTGCATGTGCCAGGGAAGCTTGCCCTGCTGTTGCCTATCTTGTAGCGCTGCACCAGCTCTGTGTGTGCCAGGGAAGCTTGCTGTGTTGTTGCATATCTTGTAGGGCTGCAAAACCTCTGTGTGTGCCAGGGAAGCTTGCCCTGCTGTTGCCTATCTTGTAGTGCTGTAACAGCTCTGCGTGTGCCAGGGAAGATTGCCCTGCTGTTGCCTATCTTGTAGCCCTGTAACAGCTCTGCATGTGCCAGGGAAGCTTGCCATGGTGTTGTCTATCTTGTAGCACTGTATGAGCTCTATGCGTGCCAGGGAAGCTTGCCCTGCTGTTGTCTATCTTGTAACTCTGTAACAGCTCTGCATGTGCCAGGGAAGCTTGAAATGGTGTTGCCTATCTTGTAACTCTGTAACAGCTCTGCATGTGCCAGGGAAGCTTGAAATGGTGTTGTCTATCTTGTAACACTGTAACAGTTCTGTGTGTGCCAGGGAAACTGGCCCTGCTGTTGCCTGTCTTCTAGCACTGTAACAGCTCTGTGTGTGCCATGGAAGCTTGCCCTGCTGTTTCCTGTCGTGTAGCGCTGCACCAGCTCTGTGTGTGCCAGGGAAGCTTGCTGTGTTGTTGCATATCTTGTAGGGCTGCACCACCTCTGTGTGTGCCAGGGAAGCTTGCCCTGCTGTTGCCTATCTTGTAGCACTGTAACAGCTCTGTGTGTGCCAGGGAAGCTTGCCCTGCTGTTGCCTGTCTTGTAGCACTGTGCCAGCTCTGTGTGTGCCAGGTAAGCTTGCCATGCTGTTGCCTATCTTGTAGCGCTGTACCAGCTCTGTGTGTGCCAGTGAAGCTTGCCCTGCTGTTTCCTATCTTGTTGTGCTGTAACGTCTCTGTGTGTGTCAGGAAGCTTGGCCTGCTGTAGCTTTCTGTGCTGCATCTGTTCCATATGTTAAGTTCTGGTGTGCCTGCCTGTGCTGTGCTTTCTAAGTTGGAGAAGCTTGTTGTCATCTGTACACAGCGAAGGGCGCTCGGAATGTGTTTTATGTGGGTGCCGAGGACACATCTCGTTGACTCTGGTCTTTGAGGCGCTTCGGACGCAGACCCGGTCCGGCTCCTCCTCTGGGCAGGGAGGCCTGTTTGTGTTTCCTTTTCCAGCTGTTTGTCAGCCAGAATGATAAGAACATTTTGTGCGCAGGCACTGGTTTCCATAACTGGATCGCATCGGTGCCCACTCCGACCGGGGAGCACACTCGGCAACTCTGGCATTAGCTTGCCTCATCTCTACAACGGCCCCCACAGACGCCAGGGATGCCTGGTTTCACCCTGGAGATACCCAAAAAGGGACCATCTCACAGGGAAAGCCAGGACGGGTTCCCCAGCAGTCTACAGCGCCGGGACACTCGGGTAGAGTAACTGTGCGCTATACAAGTATCCCACATTTACATTTACATTTACACTGAGGTGACCAGAGTCCGCGACACTGCTCTCCTGGTGCATACGGCGCACTCCTGGATTGAAAACAGAGGGAATGTTACTCTAATAGACACATAACTGCGTAAAATCACAGCAACTGAATCACTGCCCCCTCCAGAAATCATTCCATTCCAGCATATCAACAGTACACACCAGCATTACACACCAGGATACCAGGCTTACACTCCAGCATGCCGGTGTTACACGACAGTTTATCAGCATTACACAGCAGCATAGCAGCTTTATATACCATCGTACCAGCATTACCCAAACCAGCATACTAATATTTCACAGCAGGATATCAGAATTGCCCACCAGCATGTTAGTATTAACCACCAGCATTATACTCCAGCATATCAACATTACACACCACCATACCAGCATACTATCATTACACACCTGCACAACACAATTACACATAAGCAAACCATCATTACACATCCGCATAACAATATTACACACCAGCATACAACTATTGCACACCAGAGAACAAGAATGACACACCAACATACCAGCATTACACATTGGCATACCAGGGCATAGCAGCATTGCATAGCAACATAACAAAATTACACATCAGCATACCAGCATATCAACATTGCATACTAGCATATCAGCGCTACACACCTGTATACCAACATTTCACACCAGCATGCAAGACAAGACCTGGAATAAGAACAAGAATTTGTTTTTTAATACTTTATCTTTCAGGGATTCAGCGCATTCCTATGCGTTTCATGGCATAGTTATGTCATCAGGACAGTGGAAGAGCTTCACACGGCACTCCATAAAGCACTTCTGATGTTTCTAAGCGCTGTGAATTACAGTCATTTAATGGTACTCAATGTACCGACTTTGGAAGGATGGATGCCTCTGTTGCCCTGCCAGAGTTTGCATTTGTTGTCTGCAGATCACAGCAGAGCTGCGAGGTGAGCATTAACCCACTGAGACATCTTTCAGGAAATGCAAGCATAGCAGCGCACTGTCATGCACCTGCACAGGATCAGTGAAAAGCGAAAGGATTTTAATCCGAAGGTTTTATACGAAAGTGGTTTCTAAATAGTGATAATATTGTAGCGCCCATATACATTTATATATCTGTTATCTTGTGGTGCTTGCCACTGAGTAGTTCTAGTTAGGAAGGGGATTCCAAAGGACATGGCTTTTTTAGTTTACTAATAACTTCTCCGTTTGACCAATCTTCAGGAAACATTCCCAAAAAGTTGTTCTTTATTGCTTTTCACGATGATCCGTGAAGCCGGGGTCGAGATAAAGGTGGGGTTACAACATGGAAAATCCCCGTGCAATTGCCATAGACATAACAACGGAATCACACTAAATTTGGGAGAAGGCTAAATCTTGTTCCACAGATTGAGCTTTTTGTGATATGGTGTAAATCCATTCAGTAATTTTTGAGAAATGAAGGTTAAAAAATATTTGTATATCTCGATGGTTGATTTTGTAACTTGAGATAACTAACTGGTGAATTGCAGCGGTTTGTTAGTTTTACATCGTATGTTTTAACTGACCTTTTCATTTGACTATAACGTTCCTTTAGCCTTTGTTTTTTCAAAGTATATGTTTAGTTATAAATACATGTTATACATGACGTGCGTGTCTTTAAAAATTTGTAATCTGACTTTTGTACACACTTACATACAAAGTTAGATTTAAACATTTTAACCAAACAACATTGCTTTGCAATGAAAGGGGGTTAGACAAATTAATGACCCTGCCGAAATGCGGTGTCTGTTTTTTTCTGCATTGTTTCCTGGCACATTCAACAGCTGTGGTGGTGGGGCACAAGGGGGGAGTGGGCGAGCCAAGAAGTGAACAGGTCGAGCCGAGCCTAAGCAAAGCCGAGGGTGGGTCTTGGCCACAGGAGCCTGTGCACCAGCCGAGCCCTGGAAATATTTGGCATGTAAATCATGCAGCAGGTAAAATTATGATGAAGTCTCTTTAAAATAGCGTTTCACCTAAGGCGGTGTACCACTGCATTGAGAGGCATTAAAAAAAAATGATAGTTAATTGTGAATGCAAAGACATTCATGGCCCCGCTTTAAGTCCACTAAGAACAAGGCCACTGGAATTATGTGATTGTGCGGCTGCGGCAATTTCCACATAATTATTGAATTGCCGCATTTGCCACAGAATCCATCAGCTTTTGCATGATCTGCAGATTTTAACATTATAAAAAAAAAATTACGAACTCACGCGGTTCAAAGGCTACTAAAAACGCAGCGACATGTGTTCCAGCAGTGGAAGGCCATTTGCGAAGGTCGACTGGTCTCCTTGATTGTGGCTTATTGCTATATTTGGGTATTACACTGGTACTAAAGAGGTGCACACAATGCCCAGACAGTGTTAACAAGTGTAAAATAAGTAATAATATTAAAAAATGAGTCGCATCACGCCGCATAATTTGCCTTTTCTTGTTGCATAACTTTCAACCCTGCCACATAATTTTCCCCTCTCTTGCTGCATAATTCTAGTGAGCCAGACTAAGAGGCAAGTCGATCATCATGTGCACCCTACTGGGGCCCAGATTCTTTTTATGGAGAACACTACAGAGCAGTGTTTACCAAAGTGGGGTCCGTGACACATTCACAGGGCGTCCTCAGGCAGCAGTTTTAAAAGCACTGCAAAGTTCCTTGTAGAATTAGCAGTTTACCAGCAACAATAAAAGTGTCAAGATAACACCAGTGATTAATGTATCTGCTGGAGAGAGATGAGTTTTGTCCAGTGGCAGCTTTGACTTATGTGATGTAGCACAGAGGGTTAATATGCCTGCTGCAAAGAATGTGTGCCATGCATTTTAAAAAACAGTATTTTATGTGCATAGGTCAGTGGGTTAATGCTTTTGCCACAGATACTCTTTTGTTACTCTGCAGCTCTTATCTAGCACAGTGACCTATAAACTGTCATCAAGAAGCAGCTTATACACTGCATGGTACAAGTTAGTAACATGTTTTTTCCCAGTCTTTCATTATCCTGATGCTGCTAAAGGGGTTTATTTGGGTGGAAATACATTTTGATTGTTAGTCAATGCTAACCACTGTGTTATGTTCTGAATCCTGAGGTTGTGCTTTTCCAGACCAAGCGCTCTTTAAAAATGCCTACCAGTGTGAATCCTACACCCCTTTGCCTTATGTAACATTTTCTTTACACTGATTTACATGTATGATTCAATGTCTCTATATGTGTGTGATATAAAGTGCTGACATCCTACACTGGTATGAGAGATGCTGTAAGACAAATGAAATACATGTGAGAGAGGGGCTACGGAGAGATGAGAAGCCCTGGTGGAGGGTGAGAGTGAGGGAACCATTGAAGAGCCGCAACAAAGATTGTTGAATGCTGGTGCATAGTAAGGTCATCATGTACTATTCTTTAAAAGCTAATACAATTCAATATATAATGATAAATGTGTTGTAAAATGCACCATTGTATCCAACATTTTCTTGAGGGGAGAGACTCCCAAAGCCCCCTTTGTAGTGGTCAGGCTCACTCACTGCACTTGGTGTGCACCGTATGGGGACTGGTCTGAAAATATTAGCCAGGGCTGCCTGGCAGGAGCCTTATACTGCGAAATAAAAGTAACCATTTAAAAGTTAATCACGGAGATGCAACACCATCCATTAAAATGTTCAAACTCTTTCAATATAAAATACTAAAATCCATGGCGGTCCTCAGGAGTCAAAAGTCTGGGAACCACTGCTACAGTGTATTGAGTCAGACTCAAGAGGTGTCTCTCCAGTGCACACACTAAGCTGGTATCGTTGAAGGTTTACTCATACGTGATCATGATAGGAGGTTGGGTGAAATAAAATATCTGCTAAAAATCACACAATGCGGTGACGCATGAAAGCCGGGATTGAGCCCCGGTTTACTGGTTCCACTTTGTGCAGGTCTCCCTCTAAATGGGTATCTCTCGCTCTCGACCATTTTACCTTAAAGGTTACTGCTTCGTGTTTAATTTTTGGGTCATGAGGTTTGAGTGTGGGTGGCAGGCAGGAACCACATTAATACTAAGGGTGGGCGTAGTTCGCAAAGTAGCGCTACGCGAAGCTACGCAAAGTGCACTACGCGAACTTCACGTAGCACTACGCGAGCTGCGTAGTAGCATGTTCGCACTGTGCAAGATGCGTTTTCAATGATTGCGCAGTGCGGACAAGCATCCCGCACTGTGCAATCATTGAAACGGCATCTTGCACAGTGCGAGCTGTAGTTTTCTGCTGCTCGAGTAGAATATTACTCGAGCTGCAGCTTTCTCAACGCGAACTGGTAGTTTCTCATTGAGAGCGGTCGCGAGCATGCGCAACCACTCACAATGAGAAACCTTACCTACCCGCGTTGAGAATGTCGCCGGGATGTCATTTTGCTTGCTCGCGGTCGCGAACATGAATGAGAAACCTTATCTCCCCGCGTTGAGAATCTCGCCGGGATGTCATTTTGCTTGCTCGCAGTCGCGAACATGACGTTCAGGACCGCAAACAAGCAAAAAATGAGCTCTGCACTACGCTACGCTGCACTACGCGTGTTTGCACTGTGCTACGTGCAGCTCGCGTAGTGCGAAGTTGCGCAAACTTCGCAAACTCCGCGAGCGTAGCGTAGCGCTTCGCCCAGGCCTATTTAATACTCAGCTCGTTTTGGGCTCACAGGTCCGGAATGACCTCGAGTCAGGCCAGAGCCAGACACCTGAGTCAAGCCTGGCTCGAGCTTCCAGTGGCTCTCCCACCTCTAGTCAGACTTTAGAAGTGAATGAGTGAAGGGGTGAGGCTTGTGAGTGAGGGGAATGAGTCCAGTGGGGAGGGCATCTTTAGTTTCTTCCTGAATTGCAGGAGGGTTGGGGCAGGTCTGATGTCCACAGGGATGCTGTTCCAAGTCCCGGGTGCGCAGACACATCGCCTCTGGTTTGGACTTCCTGTAGGTTTCTTGACACTGCAATAGTGAGACTCTGCTTCTGATAGTTGGGTCCCTGAGCTCTGGGGATCTATGGCGGTCCTCTCAGAGGGCTCAGGAGGAGCTACATCGAATCTGAACCTCCTGTATGCCGGGAGGGCAGTATAGCGCCTAGTTCATTATGAGCGCTTGCTATGATAGTGGGCGGGGAGAGCGGCTCAGACAGGGAGCGAAGGCTGTCCACAAGGTTTATTAAATGACTGTTCCATGTACTGGTAGTGTAGGTGTCACTCGTGTCTCTAAATTGTTCATGAAGTTTACTGAATAGAGCCTTCTAGGCACATGGGTAGGGTCGCAGCTTATGCTGGTCACCTGTGCATGTTTTCATAATAGGTCATTAAGGCTCTTCTGTAGACTCTGGGCACAGCGCCTCCACTCAACCTGCTTTTCTCCCTCAACTGTACCCATAGGGGCACAATTGGCATAGGGCAGCGCCGCAAGTCATTTGGCAGCTCTGCCCTCTGCCAGCCCGAAAGGGCAGGAATGCACCGAATTTACAAGATGTGGTGCATTCAGGTCCTTTCAGCCAGCGCACAAAATTGCAGTGGTGTGCCAACATCGGCACTCTTGCCCCGTGGTGCAAGGGTGCCTGTGCTGTTGGCATGATGTTTTTTTTTTAAACAAAGGTGGTGATGGACGAATCGTTGACAATACAAACACTCACCCTCAGTCAACTGATCTGGGTTTAATCCATCACCGTTCTTTAGCCCACTCCGCCACCCCAGTTCAGACATGGCCATATGCAAATCAGTCTGACCCTGTGCCTCATGGGAGCAGTCCAGCCCGAACTGCCAAGCCATGTCTTCCCTGGATTGGAAACAAGCTTCCGAGGACCGGTTTGTGGCATTCCAGCCGTCTTCAGCCCGGCTTGCTTGAATCCAGTGGCAAAGTGAGCAAGGGACTCACGTCTGAGCATTCCCTGCCAATTTAGGATGAACAAAGAAAAAACAAAGGTGGTGATGGACGGAGCGTTGACAATACAAACACTCACCCTCAGTCAAGTGATCTGGGTTTAATCCATCACCGTTCTTTAGCCCACTCTGCCACCCCAGTTCAGACATGGCCATATGCAAATCAGTCTGACCCTGTGCCTCATAGGATAATGTTTTTTTTATGCAGGAAGGGGCACCTTCCTGCCCAAACACAATCATGAGGGGTGTAGAATGCAGCACATGTGGAAAGAGGCAAAAACTAGGGGAAATGTAAACATTTCCCCTTATTATGTCTACTTTGTGAAGGCGTATCTTTTGGTTCTACCTCAAATGCAGGCTAAATTGTAAATCTGGGGCAGAGTAAGAATCCATGAGTGTTGTGGGGGATCACCCACAGTAACACCCACGGCATGCCTCCCTGCCGCAACTTACGCTGCGTGGCCTTACACCTTATCTACAAGGCCATGGTGGTGGAGGGGGCTTGTAAATATGCCCCATAGTCTTTGGGACGGAGCCGCCAGGTGGCCCCCTTCATCCGTGATCTCTTCCTCAGGTTGGGGGTTGTACAAGTTCCCATCATGCCGTGCTAGCAGCAGGCGAGCTGCACCCTGGCTTTGTTCTAGCTGTGATTTCCAGTTTTAGAACATCACCACAGGAAGGCGTGCAGGTATGTAAGTATGTACACATGCACGTACCTATGTATGCACGTATCTATCCATGTATGCATGTATCTATCCTTTGTACGCATGTATCTATCCTTTGTACGCATGTATCTATCCATGTATGCATGTATGTGTGTCTATATGGATGTACCTATCTGAGTGTATGTATTTGTGTATGTATGTACATTTGTATGAATGCATGTGTGGATGCATATATGCATTATGCACGTATGAATGTATCTATGTATTCATGCATGTATGTATGCACATATATGTGTATGCACGTATCCTGGTATGATTTATGTATGTATGTATCTAGGTATTTTATTGGGGTGATGGGTGGGTGAAGCCGGGGTTTATGCTCAATGAGACAGGACCCAATTCTGTGGTTGGCACTTACCTGTCAAGTGGCAACACCCACGAACCACCAAATTGAGAGAAGTTGTATTGAGCTTGAGAAAGGTTTGTGCTTGATATATCCATATAGCAGTAGCTGGGGTGAGAAATCCCAAAATCCGTTGTGCATTTTAAAGCGTAGTATGCTGTATTTTTTCATATCCAAGATATAGGTGACAAAAGAACAGCCGACACATGTTTCGCTTGCTAGGGCTTTTTCAAGGGAACGCGTCTCATTAGTGATAGTATAATTGTACTCCAGGTTCCAGTGATGGTGTTTCACTCAGATGTGATGGTGGGGTTCACTCCGGGACCGCCCAGGCTGCAGGCTTTTCCCCTAGGCTTGGCACACAGGTGGCTGGTCTGAACTGGTGCTGGCTCACCTAAGCCCCTTGTGACATCTGCCCCTGAAGCCAGGCAGGTCCCACACTTGTGTTACAGGAAGAAGGCTGGGAGACAAGGGCGCAGGACGTGTGCAAGAACGTAAATAAAGGTCGCCCTGAGTCCGGGAAGGATTTAGCAACCAGAATACCAGAAGGAAGTCGGTTCTGTCGAACCGGAAACTGGCAGCCAGTACCCTGCTGCAGGGGCACCGAGCACAGCCTGGGCATTGTTGGCCTTGACACACTCGGAGGAGGGGTGGGGGCAGGGTACGATGTCCACTTGGGGGGCACTGTTTCGATTGTATGTGGGGGGTCGGATGGGAAAGACCACATCGAGGTGCTGTGAAGAGTGGTCACCCCATCTATTCATTCATTCACTGCCTCCAAACAACAGTCAGGGCACACCCTGTGAGTGATGGAGGTGCTGGCCAGGCACAGTTCAGCTGGCCACGTCACACACAGGGCGCCCCTAATAGATAGCATGGCAGCTTTGTGCAGTAGGGACCCCCATAGGTTGAGTGGGCTGCACCCCTCTGTTCATGGCTCTTTGGTGTCATGAGGGGCGCAGTGAGGCAGGAAGGGGGTCCTATAATGCGTCGGCAGAGAGGCCTGGGGCTCTTTCAGCCCCTCCTCAGTACCAACAAAGTGAACTTTACCTACCCCGAGGGTAGGAGGGGCTGTACCAACAACCTCCACACACAGTTCTTTCACATGTTGGCAGCGTGTCACGTGTTGGCAGCGTGTCACATGTTGGCACTGTGCTACTTCTTCTTTCATAGAAGCTGCCAGAACCCCGTTCAGAGGGCCACCGGGCACGCAAAGGTTTCTGGGCCCCACTGGGAGTTGATGCCCTTCACCCCTGAAGTCCCAGGGCCCCACCTACCATGGATCCTGAGTGACGGGGCCACCGACCCCTTCAGACTTGTCTCTCGGGTGTAGAGCAGGTTGAGCCGTCCAAGGCTTCTCAGGGAGAGGGAGAATGTAAATGTAAATGTAAATGTATAGGCATTTATATAGCGCACCACTTACCCGGAGGGTCCCAAGGCGCTTCGACCGCTGCGAAACCCTTCCTGGCTTCCCTGAGAGATGGTCCCTTAATGGGTATCTCCAGGGTGAGACCAGGCATCCCCGGCGGTCTGGTGGGGCCGTTAGTGAAGATGAGGCAAGCTAATGCCCAGAGTTGCCGAGTGTGATCGCTGATCAGAGTGGGCACCGAGGCGAGAGAATTAAATATGCACAGCAGCAATAAATGCGTGTCCAGTCAAATACTTGCTTTTATGAAAG
Source organism: Lissotriton vulgaris (assembly GCF_964263255.1). NCBI lineage: Eukaryota > Metazoa > Chordata > Amphibia > Caudata > Salamandridae > Lissotriton > Lissotriton vulgaris. Next base: position 35,253,356 of record NC_141689.1, read on the forward strand.
CCAATAGGTCTCGCCTATGCAACTGTTCACAGATATTGGCGTAGAGGAGAGTGGAGTGGCGTGTCATACAATGGAGTGGTGAGGACTGGAGTAGAGTGATATAGAGTGGAGGGGCGCACAGTGCAATGGCATTCAATTCAGCGGCATACAGTGCAGTGTTGTAGAATGCAGTGGCATTGATTAGAGTGGCGCATCGTAGAGTGGAGGGGCAGAGAGAGGAGTGGGAAGAATGTAGTGGCACAGATTGGCGTTGGGCAGAGTAGAGTGGTGCACAGTAGAGTGGAACAGAGTACAGTGGCGTAGAGTACAGAGACCTAGAGTGGAGTAGAGACATATGATGAGGAGACATTTACATTATAGAGGAACGTAACGAGCGAGCCATTAGGTTGCAAGAACTAAGGTGTCTAACAGTTGCGGAATCGGTGGACGTACATTTTGTAATTAAATTACGACAGAGCCACTTACAAAAAAATTATCTAGATATACATTTGCGGGCAAGTACCATGCGTGACGTTAATTCGAACTTTCAATACTACAGTAATCAATAACACATCAGAACTTAATATCAATAGGGATGTCAAAATATTCAATCAATTCTCGTCCCCGCCCGCCATGAGCATCAAAACTGCATTCATATCTCGTGATATCAAGGTTGTTCAACCAGTACACAACAAGGAGTTACGAGTCCCATTTATACCGGCGCCATTTTGGGCGAGGCCGGGCAGGTCCAAGATATAGTCAAAATATCTCCACCAACCATCGGCCAGACCAGAACCCATTTCGGCCCTTTATGCTACAAGATGGTGTCTTCCATTCAGAAAATATTGTTGGCAGCATTTTGAAAGGAAAGATAAACAGCCGTTCTCCTAGTGAGTCTCACATTGTTACATTTAGGAAGAATGTTGAAGAGTAGTATGTGGAAAATCTGAAGCCATTTTTCTACAAACTCTCAATCAGCCTTGGATGGAAAAAAAAATCCTGAAGAATGTACAAACTGAAAACCAATTTTTGTCTGTATAGCATCAACAGCAACGCTTGAGTCAGCTTTGTGTCAAGCCGCCATTTTGATTCAATCAATAACGTCCCCCTGCACACATTCAGGGACCTGGTCGTGTCTTCAGATGAAACGGATTGTGGGACAAGAAGCAAAAAGGAAAAGGAAAAAAGTTCCGCCGGACCTCGGGAGCCGGCCGCCTATGTCATGTGCGACCTTTGGCCACACCAGGGCAATAGTGAAGCTGCAGCAGGTGCAAATAAGCTTCAGACAGTCTTACAAGCACTGCTCAGAACTCTCAACTATGGCACTCAACATCCAGGACTTGCCATTCGGATCTTGGCGCCTTGTGCTGGTTCCGACCTATTCACACATCGGTCCACTACTGACATCACCTCATAAGCCAACGGGGCACCCCACGCCGACTTTCGGCGCAGCATTGTAGGATGGCCACACCAGTGCGGCAACTTGCTGGACACCACCTCGGTGCCATCCGGATCTCGGCGCGTTCGAGTCACTGTACCGCAAGAGCGGGAGAAACTCGGCTGGACACGCCGTCTTTCGGCGCAGCATTGTAGGATGGCCACACCAGTGCGGCAATTTGCTGGACACCACCTCGGTGCCATCCGGATCTCGGCGCGTTGTCCTGCCTTCGGCCTACTGTAGCCGCAAGTGTGGACGCAACTCAGTTGGACGGCGAGTGAAACGCTAAGGGGCGCTCCACTGCAGCCGAGGAGCCTCCATCTTGGGGGAGACGCACAGCCCCCACTGACTGACGCGACCTCACAGGCCAATGGGGCGCCCCACGCCGACTTTCGGCGCAGCATTGTAGGATAGCCACACCAGTGCAGCAACTTGCTGGACACTAACTCGGTGCCATCCGGATCTCGGCGCGTTGTGCTGCCTTCGGCCTATTCGCACATCGGTCCGCTACTGACGCCGCCTCACGTGCCAACGGATTTTCTACGCTTTTTGTAGCCCTATGCCGCATAACAGGTCATGTGACTTGTTTATAAAACTTTTCATTGGTTCATTTTACTTTTGGTTTCCTAAAGATGGAAGGCTTGGTCATATGACCTAAAAATAACACTTTTCATTGGTTTAGAATTTTTTTTTTTCCCAAACGATGAAAGCCCCACCTTGTTTCTGGATGATTCAGACTGAAGCTGGCGTCAGCATGAGAGCACCACCATCTCGTGGCTCCGTCGTGGTCATTCCGCGAGCAATCATGGCAGCCGCTCCCCACCGGAAGCCTGCAGGAGTCGAGGGCCCCCAAGACTTTTGTAGAATCTTCACGGCTGAGGGGACGCTTTCGAGAATGGAGCCCAAGCCCTAGCAGGCAAGCGTCCGAGTTCCAAGGTGTCCCAGGGCCATTTTAGTGGACCAGGCCCAAAACCGAAGAGCCGTCCGCCATTTTAAGAGTCCTGTGGCAGCCGCCTATCGCTGCACTGCAAGAGTGGGAGCAACTCAACTACATGGTGAGCGAGACGCTGTAGCCGCAAGAGCGGGCGCAACTCAGCTGGATGGCCGCCACCTGGGGAGGCCCGATCACGCCGCCTCCCCCACGCCCCCCCGGGCCGCCCCACGCCAATTTTCGGAGCAGCATTGTAGGATACCAAAACCAGTGCGGCAGTTTACTGGACATCACCTGGGTGCCATCCACATCTCAGCGCGTTCTGCTGCCTTGGGACTATTCGCACAACAGACCGCTACTGACGAGGCCTCCCCCCGCACCACCCGGGACGCCCAACGCTGTTTTTCTGAGCTGCATTGTAGGATCCCAAAAACCAGTGCGGCACCCAGGTGACATCACCTGGGTGCCGTCCAGAACTCAGCACGTTGTGCTGCCTTGGGACTATTCGCACAAAAGACAGCTTCTGACCATTGTTGCTTTTTTTTGTCAAAAATGTTTAAATGTTTTTACAGTTTTTGTTCCGTTCGTTATATTTAAAAGTTAATAAAGTTTTATAATCCTACTTTGTTGGAGTGCTATATATTTTTAAAAAATCGGGTGAATGGGGCCTTGAATCCGGTTATTGTCATGTGTGGGCTTTGCAAGTGTACTGCTACAGGATCGGACATTTCAAACTCAAATGCACGTTCTTTTTCTTACCTTTCCGAAGCATGGAGCGCAATAGCAGGCAGAGAAAGGGTGATGCAAGTGTTGAACACTGCCTGGCCTGGCAAGTTGCTGGCAGTGCCCCCCCCCGCCCGCTCCTGAAAGAGGACACACACACACCGCCGCCCCGAGTACTTCACAGATCTTTAAAAGACCATGCGCTTGTTCATGAGGCTTAAATGGTTTATCACCCCTTCTAGAACCCCTGCATCGACCCTCTGACGTTTCCTGGAAGAATTACCACGTAACACAATACCAAGCCTTGTCAGCTGAAACCCCCGAGGAATCGTGGGGCATATTATCAAGGGGGTTTATCTCCGCTTTTTTTGCTTTAAAAGCCAAGAAAGCGGAGATAAAATTATCTCCCTATTACCAAGCTGTCGCTAACACCAGTTAGTGACAGCTAAAAGGAGATAGCGACCATCTTGGGCCCCGCTTTGCATGTCAGTGATATTTATCACTAATGACATGCAAAGTGGGTGTGCCAAGATGTTAGCGACTGGAAACAGTCCCTAACATCGCTATCTCCTATTACCAACTTTTGGAGATATTCGCGCTAAGCGCGAATATCTCCAAAAGCTAACACCTGCCCTGAGCAGTTCTTAGCCATGTTATCCAATGGGAGGTGGATAACATGGCTAAGAGCATTTGCTCGATAATGCATGAATATCGCTGACTTTTCAGCGATATTCATGCATTGCGGCCGTTTTTTATCGCATTTGCGATAAACCTTGCTAATAGCAAGGTTTATCTGCGATAAAAATCGCCGATGTGCGGCGATTATTTTTGTCTCTAAACAAGTTAGAGACAAAAATTATCGCTAGTTGTTGGTAATATGCCCCCGGGTTTTTGCTTGCAGAAATCGGGAGGCGGGAGACTAGCACTGAAATCAGTAGTCTCACGCCTGAATCGGGAGGGTTGGCATGTCTGGATTCTCTACAGCTGGGGCCATAAACTACATCCGCAGGGCTAGGTGATAGCCTGGGACCGGCCTGGCATCTAAAATGGCTGCCGTGCACAACAAAATTGTGGCATTGGAAAAAAGGCAAGATGGCGCAGACAATGTTTATCAATAAGGATTCATTTATAACAAAATATTTTATCGCACTGACAAATTGGCGGTCAACACTTCCTGATTTCCATCGAATCGAACGTTAACAGACGTCACGCAGCAAAAAAAAAAAAAGCTCACGCACAGCCGCTGGAAGACATGTATCAACATATATGAGCCTCCTCAGCCACCCTCAGAAAACATAAGGGATTAGGATACGTCTCCCGCACCCCCTTATACCTAGTAATTTAATTAAAACGAAGCACAAAATGGCGAATTCCCGTTTCGCTACCAGTTTGCGGCCCAGTTCGCGGCCCGGGAAGCGCTTCTACCGTGAAAAATAATTTTTTTTTTATTTTCCCCACGGGACCCTTTAATAACCCCAACAACATTCCTAGGGGGTCAAGAGGGGTATACCTTGCCCCCTTTCATTAAATTCCCCCTTCGTTTTTCACCTCTTCTTCTCTCTCGATCCTACCGAGAGATAAGATGGCGGCCGCTCCGGACTGTTTAGAATGTTGACAGACACCGGGGAGCCAATCAGCTTCGCATCGCAAAGTCCTGTTTCGCGAAAAGTAAGCGGACCGGAGCGCAGCCCGGAGCGCTGTTACAGATATATATCTTGTTTTGAACGTTAATTTCTCAAAATCCACTGGAGCACATATATTGAGACCTAGCAAAGGCACATCGGGCTAACAGTCCCTACAATTTTGCCAAGTTTCGTGCAAATCCATTCAGCCGTTCGAGCTAAAAGTGAGGCCAAAGGCCCTATGGAAATTAACATGGGAAAAACGCATTTTGGGACCCCCCTTTTTTCTCGGCCCCCCCTTGACGAAACCCCCCCAAATTTTCAGGGGCTGCTCAGAAACAGAATGTGCCATTTTTCTGAAAATTTCAGCCGATTCCGTCCACAAACGCCAAAGTTATTAGACATAGAATTTTCAAAAATCCCATAGGGAAAAAATCCTAACTATATATACCTACTGGCGACTGCCAGTAGGTAATATATATATATATATATATATATATATATATATATATATATATATATATATATATATATATATATATATATATATATATATATATATATATATATATTAACGTAAATAAATAAACAATATACAATATTTTTATCGTAGGATACTGGGGGGGTAACATTTACTATTACCAATCCAGTGAGTGCAACAGTAGGGAAAACGTTGGAGAGCGTAGGGGTATAAATTACTATTCCCACTCCAGAGAGTGCAACAGTAGGGAAAGCGTTGGATAGCCTAGGGGTAAAAATTACTATTCCAACTCCAGTGAGTGCAACAGTAGGGAAAGCGGTGGATGGTGGGAGGGTAAAAATTACTATTCCCACTCCAGTGAGTGCAACAGTAGGAAAAGCGTTGGATAGCGGGAGGGTAATAATTACTATTCCCACTCTAGTGAGTGCAACAGTAGGGAAAGCGTTGGATAACGGGATGGTAAAATTACTATCCCCACTCCAGAGAGTGCAACAGTAGGGAAAGCGTTGGATAGCGTTGGGGTAAAAATTACTATTCCCACTCCAGAGAATGCAACAGTAGGGAAAGCGTTGGATAGCATGGGTGTAAAAATTACTATTCCCACTCCAGAGAGTGCAACAGTAGGGAAAGCGCTGGATAGCGTAGGGGTAAAAATTACTATTCCCACTCCAGAGAGTGCAACAGTAGGGAAAGCGTTGGATAGCGTTGGGGTAAAAATTACTATTCCCACTCCAGAGAATGCAACAGTTGGGAAAGCGTTGGATAGCATGGGTGTAAAAATTACTATTCCCACTCCAGAGAGTGCAACAGTAGGGAAAGTAATGATTTAATATATTAATAAAAATAAATTAAATATCAATACCAATAAAACATTAATTAAAATGAATTACCAATTTAATATTATGTAATAATTAATCAATTAGAAATACAAATAAATATGAGTTATTAAAATAATTACCTATTCGTAATTAAAATTAATTAACAACTAATTATTTTCAATAACAAAATCTAAGTAATAATATAAACTAATACCAATTAATAATTAATTAACAGTAAATTAATTATCAATACACAAAAAGTATTTTTAATATGTAATTAATTACAATTAAATTACTTCCCACCCTATTCCCCAATAAACCCACAATCCGCTACAGAAAATAAATTAATACAATTATCATAATTATCAATTTATGAATTAACACAAATTAATTACAAATTAATTAAAAATAATTAACAATTAACAATTAAAAACAATAAATAAAAAATCAATACCAATAAATAAATAATTATTATTTACTTCATTACAATTAAATTACTTTCCACCCTATTCCTCAATAAACCCACAACCCACTACGGAAAATAAATTAATAAAATTAACACAATTATCAAATTATCAATTAATAAAAATTAATTACCAGTTAAAAGTTAATTAACTATTAATTCAAAATGAATACTAATAATAAATAAAAATATTTAATTGATTACAATTAAATTACTTCCCACCCTATTCCCGTATGAACCCACAATCCGCTACAGAACTAAAACGCTAAATGAAATTTAAAATAATTAGTCATTTCTAAAAATGTATATTTAATTTAATATAATTGAATTACTTCCCACCCTATTCCCCTATAAACCCACAACCAGCTACAGAAATAGATTACACAAAAATTAAATAACATAAAATTAATTACTTAAAAATAAATCACAAAATTAATATACTTTTTTCACACATATACTAACATACAAAACACTTTAAAAAATTCGTTATTATTAAAAATTCGATATATTTTAATACCCATATTAAATTTTTTGATATTTTGACTTTCTATATTTTGAAAATCGTTATTATATTACTTACCTTCAATTTGATATTTTTCACCACTATATTCTGTCCGTTTGATATTTTGTCCATTCTATATTTTGACTTCGATATTATGGCTATTCTATATTTTGGATTCGATATTATGTCTAGTTACCAGCTAGAACAGCCGGGGACAGGGTGAGGGACCAGTTTTGATATCCGTAGACCAAAGAGGTCCGTACGTTAGTGCAGACGTGCATGGTTCGACTAAGGAGTTTTTAGTGGATACAGGTGCAACAAACAGTTCAATTTCTCGTTCCTTGGTCCCTGGGGCAGCTCTGTCTGGCCATAATAATATTTCAGTAGGATTTTCTGCTGTACTTGTTGTGAGCCCCATTTCCAAAGCTCTTGCATTGACTATTGCCATTTTCGTTGACGTCCAATTGTAGAGAGAATTTAATGGGTCTGGATCTATTGAAGAAATTGCATGCCACAATATATTACTCCCCGGAGGGTGTTTACATGACAATGGGTCCGAATGTTGTGTGCGCTACACAGTGTCTGTCTAAAGAGGTGCCTCTCCCTGCTGATTTTAAAGATGCACCACCCACACTGTGGGCAACGGGCAACAGAGATGTGGGTTTGTTGCAGATATCACCTGTTTCAATTTGTGTCAAGGAAGGGGCTATTTTATCCCGTATTTCTCTGTATAAGATACCGCAAGCAGGTGAGCGAGCTCTGATACAAATTGTGCAAGATTTGATTGAGAAAGGAGTGGTTGAGGAGACGACTGCTAATGTTTGTAATAGCCCTTTTCTTCCCATTCTTAAACGGACACCTTCGGGTCCCTCTGAGTATCACAAAGATGTTATTGTTTTGGGATTGATTTGTGCGAACTTAAAATATTTTTTCTCCAGTTTCCAGTGGTCCCTGAGATTACGACTCTCTTGACGATGATTCCTTATTCTGCTAAATTATTTTCTGTCATTGACTTGAAAAATGCCTTCTACAGCACCCCAATTCATCCTGGCAGTGTAGGAAGCTGGCTCTCTATATACTATACCAAAGTGAGGTATAGTGTGCACAGCGTCCAGTGGAACCCCAAAGGTAGGCAGAGGTAAAGTTAGATAGCACCTCACTCTCTATTTGTGGCAGTGTGGTTGAGCAGTAAGACAGTATCAGAGGACAGTGTAAAGCATTTGTTGTACACACTCAGTCAGCAAATGAATTCACACACTCAAGAACTGAACTTCAGACCAATTGTTTTTGTATAAAAATATTCTTTTAGTTATTTTATTTCCTAGAACCAAGCAAGCCTGGCACAGGTAAGTGACAAATACTGTGCAGTAAATATACAGTTGTAATACAGTTTTGGATTGTAATAGTATATGCACTTTGTTTTGACTTAGAGTATTGTTTCAGAGTAATGCAATGCTTTGTAAATACAGTACATAGATTTGAATGGGGTTTTCAGTAAAATACCCAGTTCAGACATGGCTATATGCAAATCAGTCTGACCCAGTGCCTCATGGGAACAGTCCAGCCCGAACTGCTATTTGCATATAGCCATGTCTGAACTGGGGTGGCAGAGTGGGCTAAAGAACGGTGATGGATTAAACCCAGATCTTTTGACTGGGTGTGAGTGTTTGATTGGTTCAGATGCTCCGTCCATTACCACCCCCTTTTGTACCACTTTTGGCCGCCATAAGTGTGGCAGGGTATGCTCAGACGTGAGTCCCTTGCTCACTTTGCCACGGGATTCAAGCAATCCGGGCTGAAGAAGGCTGGAATGCCAGAAACCGGTCCTCAGAAGCTTGTTTCCGGTCCAGGGAAGGTATGGCTTGGCAGTTCGTGCTGGACTGTTCCCATCAGGCACAGGGTCAGACTGATTTGCATATAGCCATGTCTGAACTGGGGTGGCAGAGTGGGCTAAAGAACGGTGATGGATTAAACCCAGATCTTTTGACTGGGTGTGAGTGTTTGATTGGTTCAGATGCTCCGTCCATTACCACCCCCTTTTGTACCGCTTTTGGCCGCCATAAGTGTGGCAGGGTATGCTCAGACGTGAGTCCCTTGCTCACTTTGCCACTGGATTCAAGCAAGCCGGGCTGAAGACGGCTGGAATGCCAGAAACCGGTCCTCGGAAGCTTGTTTCCGGTCCAGGGAAGGCATGGCTTGGCAGTTCAGGCTGGACTGTTCCCATGAGGCACAGGGTCAGACTGATTTGCATATAGCCATGTCTGAACTGGGGTGGCAGAGTGGGCTAAAGAACGGTGATGGATTAAACTCAGATCTTTTGACTGGGTGTGAGTGTTTGATTGGTTCAGATGCTTCGTCCATTACCACCCCCTTTTGTCCCTGCCTGGAGGGCCCTGTGAGCTGGCTTCTGGGCCTAGCCTTTGCCCCACCCCACCTCCTGAAGGACTTTGCCCTGTAGTGCTTTGGAGCACTTTATTCCTCCTTACAACGCCTGGAAAGCGCTGTATTTTACTTTCCAGGGAGCGCTTCTGCTTTTACATTGCAGCACGGAGATGTGACCGTCCCGCAGAGGGAGTCCTCGGTGTAGGGATCCCCCTGCCTTAGTGCCGTCTTGTGCCCCTGACGGGTGCCCACCCCGCCAGGGACCTGGTGCTGATTTGTACTCTCGCCGGTGCCATCCCATTTTTACAGGTGCCCACCCCGTGTTTATTATCGTCTTTAAACAGAAGCCTACCCTGTGGTTTCCCTGAATCACCGCCGCCGGAAGTCAGGCAGCACGTGGGTGGGGCCGCGAGACCGGAGGAAGCAGGAAGTGGATGGGAGCCCACCCCGCGCTCCTGCACGCCGATCTGAAGTCAGCCTCTCTTTCCGGAGCTCCCGAGAGGAGGGAGTGCCCGGGACTGACCTGCTGGCCGGAAGAGGCAGTAAGAGCCCTGCCCGCGGTCCGGAGCAGCAGCCCAGGCGGCACGGAGAATAGGAGACCGGTAAGGAGTGGTCTCGGTGTTGTTTGTGCTGGTTCCTTGAGCAGCCCCACTCGATAGCGGGCCGCTCCGACGTCAAGGGGCACAGGTTGTTTTAAGGCTCCCGAGTCCCCAGTCCGAGGATAGAGCGGCCCGGATTTGCAGCGGGCCGCTCCCCGTTGCTCTCCGACAATTTGGCCGCATAAAATTCCGAGTCCCCAGAGGGGGGACTCCAACGACGGGGGAGTTTATTAATCAGACCCCACGAGGCTCAAACAACGAAGGGGGCATTTCGGGAGGTAGAGCGACCCGCCTGTCAGCGGGCCGCTCCCCCAACAGTGGACAGCATTTTCTTCAGAGCCCACGAGGCTCCCGGGCACACAGTTCTTCCGAGCCCACGAGGCTCCCGGGCACACAGTTCTTCAGGGCCCACGAGGTTCCCAGGCACACAGTTCTCTCGAGCCCACGAGGCTCCCACATTGTTTTTGGCCCCATTGTTTATTCAGTGCCCCGAAGAGAGCCAGGGGGCACGCTGGTGCCAGGCTCCCTGCTACAGCTGCCCAGCACTTAGTGGGCAGCTGCTTCGTTTAGGCCTGAACCTTTGCGTACCCATCTGTTTGCTGCCTGCGCAGCCTGCCCTGACTTTGCTGGACACAGTGCGTTTCAGCCCCTGAGAGGCCAGGTTGGCCTGGGGTCAGTTCTATGTGCTCTTTGGGTGCAAACAAGTGATTACCTGTCTAATGTGATTGTTATGTCATATGCAATGCTTTTATGTCTATACCACTAAATGTATTGTTATGCTTAGGAGGGTGTTTTCCTAGTATAAGTGATACTAGTGAGTTCATGGTTCCCTGCGTGATATTTTCCTAAGGTGGTTAGGGTTGCGTAGGTGTTACTTACCCTTTACCGGTGAATACTGGTTGTATGCTACCTTTGCTATTTGGTGCTACTGTTATTATATCTAAGTGTTATTCCTACAAAGTGCTAATTCTACCAAGTGCTAGTTCTAAAAGTGCTTATTCCTGACAGTGGTCCATGTGACCCTGTCCCGTGTACATAATGCCCTGTAAATTCTGCCCATGCCTCTGGCACATTGTAAAGTGTGTGTTTATTATCTAATGTGTTTGGTATAATACAAAGGCTATTTTTATATATAACCTTGTGTGGAGATTCCTTTGTGGTGGGCCTTGGGTGTTGTTGCTGGGTGAGCGTGCAAACACTTTACACATCGCCTCTGAGATAAGCCTGACTGCTCGTACCAAGCTGCCAAGAGGGTGAGCAGGGGTTATCTTGGCGGGTGACTTCCTTGCCCTGACATAGAATGGTGGTTTCTGCCTGGCTTTGACGCAAGCCTTAGCCAACCGGAAATCGCCATTTCTAACATGCAGGATTCTGCTTTCTTGGTTCAGGGCTGCCCCCTAAATTCTGTATTTAAGGGGCGTTTTAGGGGTCTCAAGATCAGTAGCCAATGGGCTACTGACCTTAGGGTGACTACACCCTTGGTGTGCTCACCCCACGTGGGGGTGTGAGCACAATCCCTATTCCTGATTGCGGAGTGCCTCCCATCTGCAAGATGGGCACTGAAGAGTGGGTTTCACCTCGCCTCCCCCACCAGAGGGGTGAAGTTGGAGGAGGTGGGCACCGCTTCTGGGCTGGCTAGTGTTCCCGCCTGTCTTCCAGCTGAAAAGGAGGGGAGACGGGAAGTTGGCCTGCTCCTGATAGCAGGAGAGGCTGGGGGTCGCATTACAAATGCTGCCAGGCCTTTGAAGCTCCCCTGCCACAGGTGGCTCTTCCTGGCGGAAAGGCTTTGTTTCTGGGCTCAGGGAACAAAGGCTCCCCCCCTAGGGTTCCATAAACATGTCCCATGGGGGCAGGCTCGTGTGTACCAGTCAGGGGACCCACCAGAGGCTGGTTCTTTTTCAGGGGGCATCTCTAAGATGCCCTCTGTGTGCATTGTCCATTAAATCCCACACTGGCATAAGTGTGGGTTTAATGTGCTGAGAAGTTTGATACCAAACTTCTCAGTTTACTTTGTAGCCATGTAGGTGCTGTGGAGTTCATAATGACAAGCTCCCAGCACCATATACTCTTAACGGCAGCACTGCACTTACAATGTCTAGGAGTGGACACTATAGGGGGACATGGCTCGTGCACCAGTACGCTCACCATTAGCATAGGGCACCCAGCTAGAGAGGTGGGTTGCAGGCATGACACACAGGGATGTGTGCAATGTCGACTCTTCACTTTGTTCTGTACCCAAGCACACAGCCTGTAAAGGTAGTGTGTGAATGTCAGGGTACAGGACCTCTAAGGATGGCACAATAAGTGCTGCATCCCTTAGAGGTCTTACCTGGTCTAAGTGCCCTGGGTACCTCTTTGTACCATTTACATGGGGCTGACCAGTAGCCATATATGCCAACTGGGTTCGTTTTGGGGAAAGAACACAGGCCCTGGGAACCTGATTGGCAGGGACCCAGAGCACATCACATGAAAGTGCATCAGTAGTCTGGCAAAAAGTGTGGGGGGGGTTACTGCAACAGAAACCCACTTCCCTACAGACAGCAGGTATCTGTTCGGGTTCACCCTAGTGGTAGACATTTTAGATTCTGTCCCTCTCCTCAAGGCTATACAGAGAGTCCGAATATCTATAGTCAAGCATTGAAAAGTCAGCTGGATTCCTTGCCGCTCCCCTTAGGCAATGTATTACTCCAATATGTTGATGACCTGATTATCACCTCTGACACAGAACAAGGTTGTAGACATAGTGCGGTTAAATTGTTGCTCCATCTAGCTGACCATGGTCATAAGGTATCCCTTTCCAAATTTCAGTTTTGTTGACAGGAAGTCATCTATTTAGGTCACCTACTATCAAAGGAGGGTAGGAGATTGACCCCTGAGTGCATCAGTACCATTGTGAAAATGCCTGTTTTGCAAACCCAGAAAGATGTGCGTACTTTTATTGGCATTACTTCTTACTGTCGCCAAAGGATCCCAAACTATTCCCCACTAACAAAACCTCTGCTTGCACTAACCACTAAAGATGTGCATGACCCCCTTCATTGGATGCCTGAATGCCAGCAGTCTTTTGAGCAATTGAAGGTTGCGCTTTGCTGGGCTCTGGTGCTTGGTACTCCTAACTATACCAAGCCATTTGTTCTGTACGTATACAGCTGTTTGTGCGCTTTCTGTTCTAACCCACTAGTTTGGAGATAAACAACGGCTGTGTGCTGATTTCTCTGCTGTGCATGACCCTGTCACGCAAGCCCTTCCAAGCTGTTTAGGACAAGTGGTGGCTGTGGCTGTCTCAATATGACAATCAGCAGGACTCGTAATTGATACTGACCTCATAGTCATGGTATCCCATGCTGTGGATACACTATTGAATAAGACAAGGATGCAGCACCTCACAAGTGCACGTCTGACTGGTTACAAGCTAACGCTCCTCCAAAAGCACATTATGAGCAAACGCTGTGCCACTCTGAATCCAGCCACGTTACTACCCCTCCCTTCTGAAAATTAGGGAATTAACTTACATGATTGCATTTTTCAGACAGAGGAAGAGATGAAGGGACGGGTAGACCTGAGTGATGGTCCCTTATCTGACGCCCAAGGGAAACTATATATTGATGGCTCTTGTTTCAAATTGCCAGATGGCACCACCACTGCAGCATATGCTAATACTACCCTGCACACAGTAGTTGAGACATCACGAGTTCCCCATCAGTCCGCCCAAGCAGCTGAGTTAGTTGCCCTTATTCGAGCCTGCGAGTTGAGTGAGGGACTGATTGTTAATATTTATACTGACAGCCAGTACGCCTTCAAAGTCGCCCATATTTTTGGGTAGCCCTGGGCAGAGAGAGGGTGTCTTAATTCCCACAGGGCATGCATTCAGCATGGCCCCCTTATACAATAGCTTTTTTTTTCTTTGACACTCCCTATGAAGTTGGCGATTGTGAAGTGCAGCACTCATAAAAAGGTTAGTGACAAGGTGGGTGAGGGGAACGCTTTTGCAGATAAGACAGCTACGGAAACAGCCCAAACTTAAATGAAGAGAATTTTTGTATTAGGTCCAGCTAGGTGGGTGCCCTAGTTCTCCATTAAGCAGATCCAGAGTGAGGCCACAGCGGAGGAATTAGTGGTGTGGCAAGAAAGTACAGCAAATTTAAATGATGAAGGATGTTGGATTAACAAGTCAGGGAAGCAGAGATGGATGTTGCCAGATGTATATTTTCTTCCTGTAGTGACAATGGCCCATGGCCCAGCTCCCATTAGTGCTAAGGGTATTTGCAAGTTGTTAGACCCTGTATGGCAGAATGATAACATCTCCAAGACAGCTGCTCATTTAGTAAAATACTGCATGGTGTGCATGATGCACAATCCTGGCAAAGGAAACCCTACACCACCCGGTAATTTTGCACCTCCCACTTTCCCTTTTGAGGTGCTTCAAATGGACTTCATCAAAACAAGGTCAATAATTTAAAGTGTGTGCTAGTGGTTGTGTGTTCAGTAAATGGGTTGAGGCTTACTCCACTAAAGAAAATACAGCCATTGCGATTGCAAAGATACTCCTGAAGGAGTTCTTTCCTCGCTTCGGCTTGCCCCGTTTGATCTGGAGTGATAACAGAAGTCATTTGAATGCCGAAGTTATTCAGCTAATTTACGAGGGACTATACCTTTGGTAGAGGTTTAATGCTGCGAATCACCCCCAGTCAGAAGGATTGGTTGAGAAGTACAATGTTACACTTAAACTGAAACTGGCAAAGATTCAGGAGACCACATGGTTGCAGTGGCCAGGCGCTCTACCATTACCCCTTTTGTGCACCAGAGCAACAGCACATTCTAGAACAGGATTGTTACCTTACGAAGTCGTGTTTGGGCGTCCCGCGAATGTCTGGGCCATCCCGCAGCCTCTTAGGTTTTCGGAAAAAGAGTATCCATTGCTGACAGATTACCTGTGTGAGGTAACTAAAAGTCTGCAAACTATTCACCAACAGATCCATGACTCCCTGCCACCTGTACCCAAGGGGCCAGGACATGATATTCGGCCCGCTGACTTTGTCTTGGTGAGAAATTTCCATTGGAGAAAGAGTTTGGAGCCCCGCTGGAAGGGACCTGTCCAGGTCCTCCTTGCCATCCGCACAGCCATAAAGGTCACCGGCCAAAAGAACTGGATCCATTCGCACCACTGCCGCAGAGTACCCCTGCCCTTGCCCTATGACCAAAGGGTAGGGGAAGGTACTGGGGACACGGAGTGTGAGAAAGTTCCACGATTTACCCCTTTTTCCAATGTCAAGCTCGCATGGACCCAAACGGATGCTAAAAATAATGAAGTATTAAATGCAGCAGTCCCCCCGGAGATCAAAGCTATTAAGGTGACCCTTTCCACTGCCACTGACCCCTCTGTGCCTGAGTCCCTTTCCCCTGACCCCTCTTTCACTGGCCCTTCAGTGCTCGGAATCACTAGGTACCATTTGCGCCATCGACTGAGGAACAGTGCACCAAAGGAGAAGTCAGATTAGCTAGGGACAAACTGCACAAGTCAGGGTGTACTTTGCTCTAGTACCAAAGGTGTTAGTTTAGGGTGAGGTGAGATTGATGCATTGTTCTGATACTTGACAGGATACATCAAATACATTATCCTGAACGACATGGGATTCATCGTGAGCAAGGACTGAGCAGCTCCACCGCCGGTGCTCAAGAGCACCAACGTTGATGAACAATAGGAGTCTACCAGTGAGGCTCAGACGGATACTGGGAACACTTGCCCCTTGCCATCAGTTTTACTGCATTGCCTTTCCCTTGCTTCATAATGTATCCATTTGGTTGGCCTCTTACTGAGGAAAAACAGAGATTTGCACCTCCGCCCCCAGTGCGAGGTTGGTCCAGGAAAAGTAAAATAGTTTTTGTGTCAATAGTTGCGATCATACTAATAATTGTATGAGGGATATCTTGGATCTTGGATGAGAAGTATCCTGTGTATTCCTTGGCTAGTACAACACTGTTTCCTCCTGAACACATGTTTTTCACTTTGGCCCCTCACAAAGGAGAGTATTGAAAGTCTTATAAGGAGAATGTATTTATACAAATATTGTATCAGGCTCATGAGGTGTCAAATAAAACTAATTGTTGGGTTTGTGGATTACTCCACTCAGTGACTCATAAAAGTGATAACTTGTTGTCCATGCCACTGTCATACAGCAGTAGTTGCAAGGGTTGTTTTGCATTGCTCAGTATCCCCAATTTGATACTCTGGCTAGGAAACCTACTGATTCTTGCACTGTGGTAAAGAATGTGTATTTCCATCATAGGGTCCAACCCGGTGGTCTGACAGGCCAAGGGGCATTTGGTAAATTGTTTTAAGGACCTGCATGAATGCATACAAAAGTGTGAAGAACGGGACATGGTCTCGAAAGGAAATAGCTGAATTCCAATGGTTCAACACGTCCGAGTACTTTCAGTCTTTCCAGGCTCGTAATGTTGCTTAGGACAAGCCAATACCAGTGTCAGTGGTCAACACAACAGCTAGCTTCTGAGTCCAGGGGGCCGGGAGGATAAAAGTAGGGGAGGGCAGGTGTAATTCCACATATGAATTAAGAACGA
Source organism: Lissotriton vulgaris (assembly GCF_964263255.1). Classification (NCBI taxonomy): domain Eukaryota; kingdom Metazoa; phylum Chordata; class Amphibia; order Caudata; family Salamandridae; genus Lissotriton; species Lissotriton vulgaris. Next base: position 35,269,873 of record NC_141689.1, read on the forward strand.
CCAATAGTCCTCCCTTAATACCACCCCCTAATGTTTACTTTGTCATTTGGTCCCAAGCTTATGTCTGTCTCCCGGAGGGACAGTCGGTTAAGTGTTATTTCTATTTTCTCCTTTCCCAAAAAGCTCCATCAGACTATCATAAAAGTCATCAGCTGCAGCATAGAAGTACATACTTGTTTCGAGTCTGAAGGGTTATTGACACGAAAGATATAGATCAGACAGATAACTCTTTACAACAGTTTGAGGGTGCCATGAATGGTATTGTACCTTTTATTGGCCCCAAAGCCAATAGCCTCCAGCTTTGTGGGGTCACGAGATTGGTGAAAGGGGTTACTAATACAACAGCAGGTATACTGACCAATATTACTGCTAAGCTTGAGGCTACGAGGCTCATTACTTTCCAAAATCGGATGCTGTTAGGCGTCATCCTTGCCGATCAGGGATGGGCCTGTCGTGTTTTGGCAGTAGCTGCTGTGTGTACATTCCTGACCCCCCCCCCCCCCCCAATGTGTATGCTACCATACAGAAGTTGCATAGAGTTTAATCTGACATACACAAAGAAGGTGGTACTTGGACTCTCTCTGGATGGTTCTGGGGTATGTTCACGTCCTGGGGTCAGAAGATTCTTATCCTTCTGGTTGCAGTTGCTGGAATTATCCTTACCTGTTGCCATTGCATACACTGCCTCCCGTCTTGTTGTGCTTATTGTGTAAATACTCTGACGCCTAGGCCAAAGACATCCATCCATGACACTAATGCTGTGATTATGGTGATGAACGATATTAATGACATTACGTCGATTGATGAAGGTATCTTTGAATATTGACCGTACGCACATCAGCTTGTAATGGTAGCTATCATTTTCAGCAATATGTTATCTGTTTCTAGGTAGTAATAAAATGATTAATCGACTGCTAAAAGGAGGGTCTGTTTGAATAAAATTGTTTTAGCTGAGTTATCCATGCGTTCATTTCATTTTATTTCATTGTATGTCTTAAGTTAGCATTTGCAGCACCATTTTATTTTCAGCTGCCATTTTGAGCCGTGATCAGAACTAACTTCTGTCTCTCTCACTCTCTGTCCCAGCTGAAAGCAGCTGCAATACTTTTCGTTTCTCCAAGGTTGAGCTTCGCTGTACTAATGAATACAATGTCTTTTTCCTCACAGACCTTTCCCACAAGATAGGCCTGCTCCCACCCTTAGAGAAGCGAGGGCAGGCAGAGTGATCTTTATGCTGAGATGACATGTGCCCGGTCTCAGGATTGAAACTCATCCTTCTGTATCTCCTCTGTTCACTAGCTACCAACTGGAAATTTCCAGTCAGTGTGTGTCTTTATTGGTTCTAAACTGTACAAAATGTATCACCATGCTTGCTGAAGGCAGTCCCTCTGCAGCAATCCCAGGAGGCTGGTCAGACTGGACTCCACTCGAGTGTACCTGAATAAAATCTACTTGGTTTGTATTCTCTACTGTCTGACTGACTCTTCCTTTGCATGGAAGGCTGAGAGGTTGTTTTTGCGAGTGACCCGGTGGCCCTTATTGGGTCACTTCCTTCAGAGTGCAGTGGCACAGAGTGCAATGGTGTTGAGTAGATTAGAGTGGCTTAGAGTGCAGGGGTATAGAGTTGTGTGTTACAGAGTAAAGTCCATTGGCGTAGAGTGTATTGGTATAGAGTTTAGTGGCGTAGACTGGTGTGGTGCACAGGGTGAAAAAAGATTGGAGTGCAGTGGGGCAGAGTGGAGTAGAGTGCAATGGCACAGAGTGCAGTGGTATGTTGTAAAGCGGAGTGGTGCAGAGTAGAGTGGAGTGGCGTAAAGTGAAATATGCATGGTGTGGCAGCGTACTGCCAATACAAACAACACATTTTCAATTGAAATCACCATTACATTTGCACAGACATACAGTTTTACTAATAAAACTACAGTGCACAGACACAAATTTGTGGAAATGGCATCACTTCAGTGTAATGATTTGGTTTGATCATATTAAAGTACTTGTTTCCAACACACGTCTGAAGTAACAAAACATGTGCTTATTTATTTATTTATTCAGCCAGTAAAATATTTATTTTGATGAAAAGTTCATCATAAAAAGTATATAATACAAATGATGCATTATACAAAAAATATACATTCATGGTGAGACTAAACCATAAGATTTAAAAACATATTGCACAGGAAGGTTGTTAAAAATGTTAAAAAATATTTCAAAATTATCATTATTCAGTCACGGGTTTTCCTGAGTCTTACTGTTACTCTCAAACAAACTTTATAATTGAGCACAAAGTACGGGTATCAGCGGCAATTTGTAAAAATTTCTGGGCAATCTTGGCTTGGCGGATTTGAGCCTCCTTTAAAATATCAACCAGAAATCTACGACGGGGCATTTGATAAAAGGAACATAAAAGTACAAAATGAAGGGTGTCCAGCGGAGACCTATTGTCGCAGCCGCAGGCACCCTTCTGCTCAACTGTCACTGTGAAACCTGAGGGATAAGCTAAAATATGATGTAACAAGTTAAGCCTAAAACAACACATTAAAAATCTATCCTGATGATTATACATTAAAAATAAATAAGGTTCCATACCCGCCCCATTTCTCACTTGGCAATGTGCCACCACTGATTTCTTTAATAAATCAGAGCTTAATCTTTCTGCTTCAAGTTTATCTAATAGTTCTCTTTTAATTTGATGTTTGCATGTAGGGGTAATGGAAGTTGGGTTGCTAAAAAGTGATGGGTGGTTAATGGCTTCCAGGGTTTATTTATTCATTTGTAGAGCGCTTGCTCACATCGACGGTGTGTCCCGGTGTTGAGACATCGGATTTGAAGAGGTGTTACTATCATCTGCTTACCTACCAGGAAGCATAGACTTCCTGGTGTAGCCGTTATTCCGTCTTGGCAAACAACCAGGTCTTTAGTTGTTTGCGGAACCTACTTTCACATGGCTCTGTTACCAGGGCCATCAGTAGGGTGTTCCATGTCTTTGCTGCAAGGTATCTGAAAGAACGAGCCCCCATTTTTGCTCTATATTCTTGGTACCGTCACCAGAGCTTTCCCCCATGGATCTTAAACTCCATCCTGGGATGTATTGGGTTAGCAGTGGTTGAAGGTATTTCGGGACGTTCTTTGTAAGAATACGATGGCAATGGCACTTTGCCCTAAACATGGCTCTCTTTTCCACCGGCAGCCAGTGCAGTCCTATCAGGGCTTTCTTCATGTTAGCTCTTCTCGGGAGACTAAGCACTAATCGAGCCGCCACGTTTTGCACCCTCTGTAGTCTGGACAGTCCTTTTTTTGTGGCGCCAAGCTAAAGAACTTTCCCGTAATCCAATTGAGAGGTTATTACCACGTGTACTAATGTTTTCCTGGCCTTAGATGGTAGATCAAGGATATTTCTCAGGATTTTCATGGCCCCAAAGCATTTACCCGCTACCTTCCGAATCTGGCTGTCGAATGTCAATTCTACATCAAACCATATTCTAAGGTTTTTTACTTCTGCTGTTGGGGGTGGGTAGTTGGCCTAGTGACTCAGGCCACCACGCAGATGACCATATGGTTGGTGCCTTGCCCACAACCATTACCTCTGTTTTACTCCCGTTTAGTTTGAGGCAGTGGTTCGACATCCCGTTTGCCACCTCTTCTAAACATTTGGAGAAGGCGATTGCTGCCTGATCCTCGTTTTGAGACAGCAGCACAATTAGCTGCCTGTCATCCGCGTACGAAACGATTGACACATTGTTGCTCCACTCGTTCAGCCAGTGGTCCCACATAAAGATTGAATAGAGTGGGTCTCACAATTGAACCCTGTGGGACCCCCTGGGACAAGGGAATACTCTCCGATAGGTGTGTCTATTGTGCCCCTTGAAAGCTCCGTCCGGAAAGAAATGATGTCTTCCATCTCAGAGCACTTCACCTGATACCACAAGCTTTGAGTCTTTGGAGGAGTAGCTTGTGTGATACGGTGTCAAACGCTGCACTGAGATCCAACAGGATAAGTGCAGCTGTTTGTCCTTCGTCTGCATGCTTTCTCAATGCTTCAGTGGCCAGGAGTAAATGTAAATGTAAATGTACAAGTATTTATATAGCGCAAATCACCCACATCGCAGGCATCTAAGCGCTTGCTTAGGGAACCCGTCCTGGTATTCCCCTGTGAGATAACCCCGGCAGGGTATCCACAAGGTGAAAGCCAGGCATCCCGCCGCGAGGGGCCGTAGTGGAGATTAAGCAAGCTATTGCCCAGAGTCGCAGAGTGTGAACCCGTGAGTCGAGTAGGCACCGGAGCGAGAATTATCGAGTCCGTGGAATTATTGAGCCCAAGCCCCGTCGGGGCGGGGAATTGAACCCTGGTCCAGGGCCGATCTCAGCTTCCAGGTCTGCCGCCTCTAACCCCTGAGCCACACTTCTCCAGTAGTGCTGACTCCGCTGAGTGGGCCATTTTGAAACCTGACTGAGAGGGGTGTAATAGTTCATTCAAACTGATGTGGTCTACCAGTTGTTTATTAGTTATTTTCTCAGCAATTTTTGCTACGAATGGTAATAGTGAGATCGGGCGTACATTTTCTAATACTGTGTTCTCTATTGATGGATTTATTTTTGAGTCTCCTGACAATCGCCTGTTTCCATTTAGTGGGGACCACACCATTCTGAAAGGAGTGAGAAATAAGCTCTGAGATATATGGCATAATAGAGTCCGCTCCCTCCATTACTATCTCTTGTCTTGCTGGGTCTAAATGTGAGCCAGACTTAATTCCTTTTGCTGTGGCTTTAAGTTCTGCTAATTCCTGGATCTTGAATTCGTCTAGGGTCACTCCTGCGTAGTTTGTTTGGCTTACACTGGTTAGGCTAGTCCCCTGTCTCGCTTCCACCAGGAAGGTGTCAAAGATTTTTTCACCTTCTCAGCGAAGAATTCTGCTACCTTCTTACAGCTCTTTTCAGAGGCAGTTGCGCCATTACTATCTCTGTGTGCTTCATTTCTGTTCCCAATTCTGATGTATTCTAAAATACTTACACACTTCATTTAAATGATGTTGTGTACTAGGAAAAAACTCTTTCTTACACCCAGTATCAGCAAGATTGTCATATAAATCCTCTCACTTTGAGGTCAGAGAAAGAAAAGCAAACATTCGCCCTGGGAAGACAGCGTCTGACATTTGAAACCGGTCTTTGAATGCACCCCAAATGTAATGAGATAAGATCAAGATTTATAGACCAGTTTACAGAAAGAGAGCACTCAGAAGGATAAAACAGCACATGTCATTTGACCTCTGTCGTTGAATGCCCAGCAAACTTGACAAGATAAGAACAAGATTGAAAGGCCTGTTTGCAGAAAACGAGTTTGTGGAAGTGAGGAAATATAATTTTCGATCGAGTAGTGTTCCCCAGCGAGTACCCCACCGTCTCCATGTACTAGCTTGCAGTGCATGTGATTTCCCTCCTGTGTCTGCTACGAAGACGCAAATACATTTGCGTCCATCTTTAACATGTCCTCTTTCAGATCCGCCATAATTGGATTGAATATTCGGTTCCTATATATGCCGTGCCACCGTCTTTTTGTGGTACACTTTACACGTTTTTCAGCTCTGGCGAAAGTAGGCCCTGATTCTGCCATGAAACCTTTTTCCCTGTTTCCCGACTCTAAGGGCCTCAACCCAGGCTGCCTCTGTACCAGTCACCCCTGCCTTACTCCTTGCGCGGCTCCAGCCCAGCCTTCTGCCTGCCAAGACTGTATTCAACCTTCGAATTATCTGCTCCACTCCTCGAAAATACATTCCTGTCTCGTAGCTCAAGTAAACATCCTCCCAGCTGCAGGAGCATGGGCCCGGTCTTTCTGTCTCTGTGCAAGTAACTCATAGACTCCGTTGCCATGGTAGGCCCATGCCCCCTCACCCCGCATGCCGATACGTAGACACGTATACACGCAGACAGTATAGAGTAGTCTCTGCCCGAGAGACCTTCCTTCCAGACACTACAGTTCTTAGAACATACGATATTAGATACGATATTGGGATCAGGTTGATCTGACATCCCAGACTTATGTCTACACTTGTAGTGCTAAGTGTCAAGCCCCCTTCACCCTCCAGTTACACGTCAGATTCACGTCAATCTGCTGCGCGCGCATCTGTGTCATGATTTTCTGCTGACATTGCAAGATTCTCCTATGTATCCACCCATTTTGTGACCTCATGATTAATGACGTCTCTAGTACACGCCTTCATGCACGTCTATTGTAACGCCTTTATTATGACGTATTCATGTTTTATCTCCTTTTTCCAGCTGTTACGCCTACTGCCTATTCGCTTAATGTAATGCATTGACTATATATATGTACTTCTGTAAATAATATGTTGTCTGTCTGCCCCTTCCCGAACCCGTGTGGTGACGGAATGGTTATGCCACCTTGGCTCGAGCCAATAACCCAATTCCTTTTACAGGAATAAAACCCTTTTGAGTTAACCTCAATATCCCGGATTTTGCCTCTTATTTTTCTGAGTTATTCTTATTGATTATTGATTATAAATTATGCATAGGTAATCGATTTTACCACAGTTTTGGCGCCCGAACAGGGACCCCTCCCCCACCCCACGCGCCGGAGGTGCGTTGCAGGCCTAGCCCCCTGCCACAGCCGGACGGACAACTACGCGTATCCGCAGGATTTCCTGTATCTCCCTCAGGCCAACGGAGGTGACTGAGGCTGCGATCGACACCCAGACGAGGCGGTGAGGAGTGCGGAGGATCCCGACCTGAGCCTAGCTGAGAGAGCAAGATCCGAGGTATACGGAGGCCCACCAGATTCCGAAGTTCCGAAGTATCTACGTCGCGAGTCGAGTCCGAATCCGGTCCGAGCCCAGTCCAGTCCAGGGTTTCCGAGGCCTTCTGTTTCCGTGCTTCCTGGTGAGTACCGTTGCTAGGGACGCATCCTGACGTGCGCATTAGTTTGTGCCGGTCAAGACAGGTTCGGGTACACGAGCCTGGTCTGCACTGTTTAGCAGTGTATCTATACTGTTTAGCAGTATATCTAGATTGCATCTGTAAGGTGTATCCGTGCCGTTTAGCGGTACATCCTGTTTCACGTGGTTGGTAGGTTTTCAATGTAATTAATAAATGTATTGATGTCGTGGTATGAGTGAATGTTCGATCTTCATTATTGTGCTTACACGTGTTTTATGTGTAGTGTGTTCATATCTAAGTAAGAACCAAGTAGCCAGATTTCAGAATGCCGTTGTTTTCCAAACTAAGACAAATAAAAACCCGTAAAGGGGTTCTAGAAGAAGCTGTTCCCATTCCACCTAGGGACACTCCAGGGTACTTTATGTACCATAAGCACGGCCTAGATGCCGTTTTGTTTCTTGACTTATGGGTGGATTACACTAAAGAACTGTCAGAGAATCAGAGATGGCCCGCTGCTGGGACATGGGATGCAGAATGCATCATGAGAGTAGAAGAAGCATTGTGGAAAAAGAAAGCCAGACAGTCACAGAAGGATGCCATCGAGTTATGGCGTAAAGAATCGCATAGGCGTACCGAAAAAGCTCACAGATTAGAAGAAAAGAGTAAGGAAGAGTCTGACAAGATCCAAGAGAACGCATTAGTTGAGGAAGGTATCAGAGTAAAGTTAGAACAAGTAGACAGACAGCGAAATACACTGATGAATGGCATGTTCCCCATCCTGTCAAAGGGCTTGCCAAAGGCCTCTCCGGAAGTACCGAAGGACCTACCACCCCCATTGCTCCCGACTAAAACGCACCAGAAGACAGCAAAGGACATTTTCCTCTCTTCCTATTTAGACGATGTGATTCCCGCATACGTTAATGCTGCATTGCCACAAGTGCCTGCACCTGATGGTCAGGACAATTATGCTCTTCCTCCCCGACAAGCTACTCCCCCGATTCCTCCTGGTCTTCCAGCACTCCTTCCACCTCCTACTGTACCTACTTCCCTTGATACGAATCCGACTAACCCCTTCGGAGTCGGCGCCTCAGGAGGTGCGTCCGGAGGAGCGATAGGTTTCCAGACCCCGCCAGCTGCCCATCGTATGAGTTTCAGAGAAATAGCGCAACAGCGTACACCTAGAACAGATATTACAATTCTTGGAGATCGCCTTGCGGACTGCAGATATGATCCTGTACCCGGTAGAAAGAATGACGAGAGAATGTTACTCGCGTCAATACGTTTACGGCGAGTCACGAACTTCCTAATGACATTACCTGGAATGACAGAACACCTAGATAGAATATATCAGTTTGTTCAGACAGGAGTAGGGCCTGACAGTATTAAGGAGGCCATGACCTACCAGAAAGTGGATACTAAAGCCAAGATATTGCGGTTTCTTATAAACTGCTTCATTAGAGAAGTGGACAGGCCGGGTATGAACCCGGAAGACGTAAAAGCACTCCACAGATGGGGTCAGAATATAACAGATGGACAACATGACAAAGAGGCCTGTATAGATAATATGTACCGAAGAATCAGAACTGCAATTAATAAGATGCATGAGAGAAGACAGCCCGTACCGGAAGTAGATTCCGACAAACATGAATCCTCAGAGGAGGAGCCAGAGGAGGAAGCCGAGACACCGGAACACTCACAGTTGCCGGTCAGGGAAATGATAGCTTACGTAGGTAAAGGAAGACCGTTTAATACTTCGATGCGCCCAGTGCGCCCAGAAAGTAAAAGGATATATCAGGAAGCCATGTGTAATCCTATAACACCTGAACACTTGTTCCAAGCCACTGACAGAATACTTCAAGAGCGAATGGGGTACCATGTACTCGATTCTATGGATGAACAAGAATTAGCCAGGTCAGCCGTGCAATGGGCTGACAGCTCTGAGAAATATGGTGATGATGCGTTAGCACATACGTTCTTGAACTTGACACCGAGTGATCAGCGTTTAGCTGGTATGTACATGATACAACATCTGCTCTTATTGTATAAAAGCCAACGTTCTGATCCAGGTCCTCTGCCTGATATACTAATAGAACTAGTCACGAACAGATGGAAAGGTCGAAGTACTGATCTAATTAAAGCAATACTAGAACACCGCCACAAGTATAGTACGTTCTTATGTCCACATGTCCATTCTGCACCCGTTATGGAACGAAAAACCATGTATTATATGGATAGACAGAATCCGTTGCGAGAAGTGCACCCCGTACAGAATGCAGACCACACGCTTAGACGTGTATTCGTGTATACACCTGTAACTAAAATTGAATTGTTGGAAATGAAGAAATTAGTACCCAGTCACGATAAAGACCCTGCAGGTTTTCACCGCGAAATAAAGGATATGTTATTAATGGGTGATTATACTTATCCCGACCTTATGAAAATACTGAAAGTACTACTACCTCCAGGCATATACGAGAAACTCAAGGAAAAAGAGTGGGAGGTGGGAGACGCAAAGATTGATTGGGCTGCATTACAAAATGAAGAAGATACCCGAGTGCCAGGCCTAGGGCTTGGAGACAAAGTTAAAGCGTTACCAGGTTTATTAGTACAAGTGTTGCCACGTTTATTGAGTACGAAAAAGGAAGATTGGGGTGCTATTTCAGCATGCAAACAGAAACCTGATGAAGACACTAGTGATTTTTATACACGATTCGAGAAATGTTTTGGTATAAATAGCGGTCTGAAAGCAAGTAGCGAGTCATATCCACATCTTTTTGTAACGAAATTAGTCGAGAATTCTTTGCCCCAGGTCAAGAATAGAGTACTGAAAGTAGAAAGTACTTGGCAAGCTAATACTCCTTCACAAATGTTACAAATGTTACAGTACCATCAGAATAGACTTAGAGAAGAACAAGAACATGAACAAAGACGTATGAAGGATACAAAAATGAAAATGTTAGTTGCTCAGTCGGTTCCTGCCGACGGTCAGAAAAAGGGTGCGACCCATCCCAGTAGTTCAACAGTCCCTGTCAAGGGTGTATGTAATTATTGCAAACAGCCAGGTCATTATATAAACGATTGTGCAGTTCTGAAACACAATATCGCCACGGGTAAGACTAAAGAGAGACCGCGTCCTCCTAGACAAGATCCGACCTCACAACAAGTACCCCAGAACATACAACATATTGCACCCATGCCAGCATCTACACAGACCGTAGCGATACCCCAACAACAGCCCGTTACCGCAACACAAAACACAACACAGCAGATGTACCAGTATGCGCAGAACGATTACCCTGATTATCAGCGATACACATGAAACAGCCTAGAGAGGGAGTTCCGCTTGCCTCTTATTGAAGTTCCTGTAGATCAAAATGGTCCTTATGTACATAGTCAGGTATTAGGGAAAGACAGAAAGTTTCTCATTGACACAGGGGCAAGCAGAACCACGATAAGTCACAATGAAGTACCAGGGGCACCCCTCTCAGGCTCACAGAACGTGTCCCTTGGGTTTTCAGGAAAACCCATTATTAATGAAGTATCACAACCCCTCCCTCTTGCAGTAGGACCTCTGACACGGACTACAGATTTATTGCTCACGAAATCATGTCCAGAAAACCTGTTAGGTATAAAAACACTGAAGGCTCTAGGAGCTATTATATGCTGTTCTCCGGAGGGAGTACGATTGTTTTTGCGAGATTTCAAAGGCCATTATGTATTAAGAGATATGGATCCCCGGCTACAGAACGTCCCTGCACACTTGTGGGCACAGGGCCCCACTGATGTAGGTTGCATGCACATTACCCCATATCGAGTCACACTCAAGGCAGGAGTGGTATTACCACGAATCCGACAATACAAGTTACCCCCAGATGCTGTAGTGGCTTTACTGAGAATCATCGACGAGCTCATTGCACAAGGAGTGGTTGTGGAAACTGACTCAAATGTGTGTAATTCTCCTATCATTCCTGTTCTTAAACGTACTGACCCAAATGCTCCACCTGTTTATCGATTGATTATTGATCTGCGCGAAGTGAATAAATGTATTGTACCGCAGTACCCTGTGGTCCCAGATATCTCTTCATTGCTGACTGCTATTGATTCAGAAGCGACGTTCTTTACTGTAATAGACCTCAAGAACGCCTTCTTCAGTGTCCCTATTGATCCAGAGAGCCAATATTTGTTCGGATTCAGTTTAAATGGACGATCTTTCAAATTTGCCCGTGCGCCTCAAGGATTCACAGAAAGCCCCAGCATCTATAGTCAAGCATTGAAAAAGCAACTTGATTGTATCCTCATGCCAGTTCACACTGCCCTGCTTCAATATGTCGATGATCTGCTGATCACCGCTCGAAGCGAACCCGAATGTGAAAATGCTTCACTGACTGTTTTGAACTTTCTGGCCGACAAGGGACACAAGGTGTCTCCTTCGAAGCTACAGTTCTGTGTTCAGCAAGTTGTGTACCTGGGTCACTTGCTGTCCAAAGTGGGGAGACAGCTCACACCTGATCGCATTCAGTTAATTGCAAACATGTCACCACCCAGAACACAAAAGGAAGTGCGGGCTTTCATAGGCCTAACTTCATACTGCAGACAATGGATTCCCCAATATGCATTTCTAGCGAAACCACTCATTCAGTTAACGACACAGGAGGCAGCGACTTCGACTGTCCTCCCTTGGACTCAGGAACATACACAAGCTTTCGAAGACTTGAAGAAAGCCTTATGTCAAGCACCTGTCTTAGCAACACCATGTTACAGTAAGCCTTTTACACTTTTTGTCACAGAACGTGAGGGTACTGCCTTGTCAGTCCTCACTCAGGAACAAGCAGGTTCACACAAGCCTTGTGCTTACTTTTCTAGCACATTAGACCCAGTAGCCCAGGCCCTTCCAGCATGTTTGAAATCAGTTGCAGCAACAGCTTTAGCAATTAGACAGAGTGATGCTATTGTGTTAGGGCATCCATTGACAGTACAGGTTCCACATTCTGTAGAAGTCCTTTTAAATCGAACTCAGACCCAACACCTGACCATAGCAAGATTGACAGGTTACGAACTGACTTTGTTTCAACCACACATTGAAATCAGACGCTGCAGCACATTAAATCCTGCCACGTTATTGCCAGTAAATGGAGTAGATCCATTGGCACATGATTGTATTGAAGTTATTACTATCACAACAAAACCCAGACAAGACTTGACAGATGTTCCGTTACCAGATCCAGACCTGACACTTTATGTGGATGGTTCATGTATGAGAACAAGGACAGGTGAATTAGTGGCAGCCTATGCTGTCACGACAGATACTGAAGTTATTGAGACTAATTGTATTGACACTTTGTCAGCCCAAGCCGCAGAGCTTATTGCTCTGACACGAGCATGTATTCAAGCCCGAAATAAGAAAGTCAATATATATACTGATTCACGTTATGCATTCGGAGTCGTTCACGACTTTGGAGTCCTCTGGCGAGAGAGAGGTTACTTAACTTCTCATGGGGCCAACATCCAGCACGGTCCCCTTATTCAAGCCCTGTTAGATGCCATACATCTACCCACTGCAATCTCTATCATGAAATGTAAGGCACATACAAAGGTTACTGATATCATCTCCCAGGGTAACGACCTGGCAGACCGAACAGCAAAGCAAACTGCTCAGAACCGAACTCATGTAATTGATCAGACACAATTAGTGTTACCATCGCACTGTATGACAGTCAGGGATCCCGCACATGATGTAATCGACATACAATCACATGCAACACCAGATGAAATTAAGGAATGGACTAAACTAGGAGGGATCCAAACAGACCAGGGTTGGATGACGAAGGGACAATCTACATGGTTTCTCCCCGACTCTATGGTACAAGTCATCATTAACACGATACATAGTCCCGCACACCTAGGAGAGAGGGCAATGCTAGACAGTATTCAACACATATGGTCGAATAAAAACTTACGGGCAGCAGCCAAGCAGAAAGTGCGTACTTGCATGATTTGTGGTCAGTTCAATCCAGGTAAAAGCATTCCCGTAGAACAAGGTGGATTTCAACCTCCCGATCATCCTTTTGAAATACTCCAGATGGATTATATCCAGATGGAACGCTGTCGAGGATTCAAGTATGTCCTCGTAGTCGTATGTGCTCTTTCCCGATGGATAGAAGCATACCCAGTTCCTGATTACACTGCTCCGACCACTGCCAAGCAGCTGGTTCGTGAATACTTCCCACGGTATGGTTTGCCCCGTATCGTATACTCAGATAATGGTCAGCCATTCTCATCCGAACTTGTGAAACACATTACACTTCTGTTAGGTTATCAGTGGAAGTTCCATTGTGTCCGGCATCCCGAGGCAGCAGGTCTCGTGGAGCGCCATAATCAGACATTAAAGATCCGACTTTCCAAGATCTGTAGAGAGAAGGGTGTGGACTGGATAGTTGCCTTGCCGGTCGCCCTCTTCTATATGAGGATGGTGGTCCATTCCCGATCTGGGCTATCCCCGTACGAAGTGGTTTTTGGTAGACCACCGAATATGTGGGGGACGCCTATTCCACGAAAGATAACTGATGTTGATTGTCTTATGCTGACAGATTACCTTGCCTCCTTGATGTCTGCACTACAATCTTGTCGTTCACAGGTAGCTGCAGCCCTTCCCGACAACACCGAAGTGAAGCCCCACGAGGTGGTCCCGGGTGACTACGTGTTCACCCGCAACTTTGATCGGAGAAGTCCATTGGAGCCCCGCTTGCAAGCCCCGAAATTGGTCCTGCTTACGACGAGGACAGCCGTTAAACTAGAGGGCAGGAAGGGATGGCTGCATTCCAGCCACATCAAAAAGTTTCACGGACTTCCTTCGGACTTGGTTTCTAAGCCCTGCCCTCCTACACAAACTGACTCAGACTCAAAACTCCCTTTGGTTGAGAAATCTGCTTCTGAAGAATACAGAACAAAGTTGCGATCTAGCAAGTCAGACAGTTTAATTGTTTAAGTCCTCCCCTAGGTGAATCGGTTAAATTAGTTTCTGACATGTATCCCCTAGATCGAGATAGAGAGAGAGATAGACAAAGACAACATAAAAGGAATGCATATTGTAAATCACTTCGCAGTCGCTGTATAGTGACACTACTTATCATGTTTTTCTTAAGTTTGCTGGTTATTACTGCTAGTGTTTTGTTACACATATATTACCCTATATTCAAGCGTGCACAATCTGCTTATAATGTTACTGACGAACATTCTTTTAGTGAATTACCCCCACACGAGTTATCCTATAGACTTGCGCTGCGCAACAACACTTTCATTAGTATGTTACATCACTCCCATCAGGTTACCAATGCTACAAACTGTTGGATATGTGGTCGACTCCCTCCCTACCAAGAAAACAAGGGAGTTCTTCCCCTTTTTCCGTACCCGTTCACTCACAATGGCACGTGTGGTGCATGGTTTAAAATGCTCAATGCCCTAGTTTCTGATGCTGCTATTTACAAAGGTAACTGGGTTTGGGGAAACCTGAACTCAGCCTTGCTTAAAGTATGTTACCCTGACAAGGAGGGACTCCCCGTTGGTACTGGATCTGATCTAGAAAATGAAGTATATGGATTAGATAATTACACAGTTACATTCATGATTTTATCTGTCGAATCTGAAGCTGCTCCTGTTCTACCTGCTATGGCAGTATTGCCAGTTACTGGTGAACTATGTGTTCGCAAGAATGGTTCCATACACTTAGGTCATAGTAAATGTACTACTGTGGTCGATTTCAGTGATCATGGTAGATCCACGTTTAGGGCTTTACGTCATTCCTATTTTGTTTGCGGCCATACTGCATATGTCCGTTTGCCTCTAGATTGGGATGGTACCTGTTACATTGCATTCCTTCTGCCGCCTGTTTTCCTAGCCCCTCCTGACTATCATAGAAACACTAATTTGGTCAAGCATAGACTCCGAAGAGATCTCCCACTTGTCGATTATACTGAAACCACATGGGAACAATACACAGATTTCAATAAAGGTTTTTTCCCCTACCTAGGTACTGTTTCCAATAGTAAGCTAATCCGTAGATTAACCAGAACCCTCGAAGCAGTGGTGCTTGAGACCACTTCAGCCCTAGGTAACTTAACGGAGGAACAGTCCGCCATGCGGGTTGTTGTTCTTCAAAATCGTCTCGTTATTGACGTCATCTTGGCAGATAGGGGTGGAGCTTGTAAGGTCATCGGATCAAGTTGCTGTGTTTTCATCCCAAATAATGCGCCAACCGTGTACAAAGCTATTACACGTCTCCATAAAATTGCAAGTTTGATACATCAGACTCCAGGCACCTGGACTTGGTCCGGTTGGTTCTGGACAACGCTGTCAGCCTGGGGGTGGAAGATCCTATCCCTCCTGGGTATTGGCCTACTCATAGTACTCAGTTGTTGCCTGTGTCTCCAATGTGGACCGGCGATATGCGGCCTGTGTGCCACTTCATGTATACCACATCCAGGTTCCCATTCAAAACACGAGAAGCAAGAAGAGCAATTGATGTTAAGTGAACAGATTGATCAATTGATGAGAATTGATGTATCATGAAGGGTCCGTGGGGAACAAGGAGGGAATGAGGAAATATAATTTTCGATCGAGTAGTGTTCCCCAGCGAGTACCCCACCGTCTCCATGTACTAGCTTGCAGTGCATGTGATTTCCCTCCTGTGTCTGCTACGAAGACGCAAATACATTTGCGTCCATCTTTAACATGTCCTCTTTCAGATCCGCCATAATTGGATTGAATATTCGGTTCCTATATATGCCGTGCCACCGTCTTTTTGTGGTACACTTTACACGTTTTTCAGCTCTGGCGAAAGTAGGCCCTGATTCTGCCATGAAACCTTTTTCCCTGTTTCCCGACTCTAAGGGCCTCAACCCAGGCTGCCTCTGTACCAGTCACCCCTGCCTTACTCCTTGCGCGGCTCCAGCCCAGCCTTCTGCCTGCCAAGACTGTATTCAACCTTCGAATTATCTGCTCCACTCCTCGAAAATACATTCCTGTCTCGTAGCTCAAGTAAACATCCTCCCAGCTGCAGGAGCATGGGCCCGGTCTTTCTGTCTCTGTGCAAGTAACTCATAGACTCCGTTGCCATGGTAGGCCCATGCCCCCTCACCCCGCATGCCGATACGTAGACACGTATACACGCAGACAGTATAGAGTAGTCTCTGCCCGAGAGACCTTCCTTCCAGACACTACAGTTCTTAGAACATACGATATTAGATACGATATTGGGATCAGGTTGATCTGACATCCCAGACTTATGTCTACACTTGTAGTGCTAAGTGTCAAGCCCCCTTCACCCTCCAGTTACACGTCAGATTCACGTCAATCTGCTGCGCGCGCATCTGTGTCATGATTTTCTGCTGACATTGCAAGATTCTCCTATGTATCCACCCATTTTGTGACCTCATGATTAATGACGTCTCTAGTACACGCCTTCATGCACGTCTATTGTAACGCCTTTATTATGACGTATTCATGTTTTATCTCCTTTTTCCAGCTGTTACGCCTACTGCCTATTCGCTTAATGTAATGCATTGACTATATATATGTACTTCTGTAAATAATATGTTGTCTGTCTGCCCCTTCCCGAACCCGTGTGGTGACGGAATGGTTATGCCACCTTGGCTCGAGCCAATAACCCAATTCCTTTTACAGGAATAAAACCCTTTTGAGTTAACCTCAATATCCCGGATTTTGCCTCTTATTTTTCTGAGTTATTCTTATTGATTATTGATTATAAATTATGCATAGGTAATCGATTTTACCACAGAAGAATACCGTAAACATACTGGACCTGGACAGCCTAAAGCGAATAAGGCCAGCGAATGGAAAGCAAGAAAACATGAGTTAAAAACTGTGAGAAATGGGGGTCTCTCATTAGCAGAGGTATGTGAGAAAATTTGCTTCAAGAATTGGACTATAGAGTGAACATAAGCGCATCCATTTTGTCTTTGGGCCAACATTTTGTTTAACCCCTTCCGTGCGTTTGTCGGCCAACGGCCATCGCAAGCATTACCTCCGTAGTGCTGCACACGTCCGTTGGCTGACGCGGCCCTGCCCACTGCGTTAAACCACCGCACGGCAGTGGAATTGCCGGCTCGGTTAAGCGGTTAGATTGAAGAAACTTATAATTTTCCACTTCACAAGAATTGCTTTTGCTTTTATGTTTTTTTCTCGGAGCAAAGACCATTTGCAACTCGCTGATTTGTTGTGCCTTATTTTGCTTATCTGTCTGTGACACATAGCTGATAACTACAGTTCTAGGAGAGGGTCTTATCACTGATGCTAAGCGCTCATCTTGTAGGTGCAGCTTTTCACCTGCCTTGGGCTAGCATAGGGAATTTCCACTGTTAGAGCAAATGTGTATGTAGACATGAAGCCCTTCCTTGAGTTTATTATAAATACGCAATGCTGAGTGTTGAATTTTGTCCATTCCTGCACAAACCATCTTAGTGCTGTGTTGGACATTGTACCTGCTGCAGCGCAAGAAATGGCCCTTGATTAGGCTTGCCCCCAACCCTTTGCACTTCAATTGTAGGTGGATAGACGGTATTACCCAGAGAGTAGGAGTACGCTTTCCACATATGCACCTTTGTCCAAGTAGGGACCCTTCCTTCTAGGCAGGGTAAGGGTATTACAAACTTCAGATAACCCCTGCTCACCCCCTTGGTAGCTTGGCATGAGCAGACAGACTTATCCCGAAGGGATGGTATAAAGTATTTGTACCCCCACAAACAGTAACACAGTGAAAACACCACTATCTCACACCACACCAGTTTAAAAAATAAGGTATCTTTATTTAAACCAAACAAGACCAAAACGACAAAAATCTAACATACATGTATCAAGATATCACTTTTAAAACAGTTTCTTCAAACACAGGACTGTAGAAACAAAATAGCTCCACCTGGGGCTATTACCACGTCGTAACTGGCACAAATCCAAATTATGAGTCGACCGCGAGGTGAGCGTCTGGCACAGAGTCTCACGGACCCCCTCAAACAACAGTACCTTGGAAACAAAGTCAACTGTTGATGCACCGCGTTGTGGAGGAGAATGCATCAGTGCCAAGGCAAAGTCGGTTCCTTTCTGCCACAGGGGAGGCGAGGCATTGAGTCTGTGAGGAGGTGAGACATCGAATCCAGGACAGGGGAAGTTACGTGGAGTTGGCTATGAAGTGTTGGTTCTGGTGAAGGGGTGCGATGCTGAAGAGTTCATGGGTTCACCCTTGTCGCTTATCTGCTCCTCGATAATGTGATGCTGGCGGTGATGGCATCGGTGCAAGCGATGGCGTCGGGAAGGCTGATAACTGCTGGTGTCTAAGGGCATCGGAGCTGCCGTACAGACAGGGTGGTGCATCATGCACTACAATAGGAATGTCCCCGACCTCGGTGCAAGTTGCAGTGTTACTGGCTGCATCACTGATGGAATGGAAATTGTTCTTCTTGCTTTGCAACACCAACCACCCAATTCTTAGCACCCAGGAACTGGAGTTGGTGCCTTTTCGATATAGGAGTCTACAGAGGAGTACAGGGGCTGGTCAATGAGGTGCTGGTGAAGTCTTTGTGGCCCTGAAACTTCAGAACAGGAGGCAAACACACACAAGCCCTTGGAGATTCTTCTTCAAGCAGGTTCACATCAAAGTTCCAGTCTTTGTCCTCTTCTTGGCAGAAGCAGCAACTGCCACCAACTCAGCAAAGCACACACAGCAAAGAGGCAGTACTCCTCCTTACAGCTTGCCAGCTCTTCTCCGTGGCAGAGGTTCCTCTTGAATCCAGAAGTGATCAAATTCTCAGAGCTTTACAGTCCAATACTTATGCCCCATTTTCTCTTTGTTCTCTTTAAGGCAAGGGTCTCTGAGCCCAGTCCAAACCAGTTCTGTCACCTCCTGTGCAGCTTCCTTACTGGAGGTGGAGACAGCATTGTGCATAGGAGACACAGCCTACGCAGGAGCTAATGAAAACTCCTCCCACCACTCCAAATGCAGACCAGGCCTATTCAGCATAACTATGAGTCACCCAGAAAAGGTAGGGCACACCTCAACCCCCCTTGTGACTGTCTACAGTGAATACACATCCCCAGCTCCTGTCACTCCAAAACAGTGAATACACAAACAGGCAGAGGCACCCAGAATGGTTGAACAAGAAAAAGCCTACTTTCTAAAAGTGGCATTTTCAAACACACAATTTAAAAAACACCTTTACTAAAAGATGTGTTAGTAAATTCTGAGTTCAGATAGCCTAAACTCTATTTCTATTTCTCTTTCTTATCCCAATGGAAAGCCATACTTGTAAGATGTTACTGTGCAGCTCCCATGTTAACCTATGGGACAAACAGACTTTCAGTAATGAAAAACGAATTACACAGTATTTCACTATCAGGACATGGAAAACACTCCAGTACATGTCCTACCTTTAACATACACTGCACCCTGCCCTTAGGGGTACCCATGGCCTGTCTGAGGGGTCCATTACATGTAAGAAAAATAGAAGATTAGGGCCTGGCAAGTGGGTGCACTTGCCAGCTTACAAGGCAGTTAAAAACTGTGCACACAGACACTACATTGGTAGGTCTGAGACACATTCACAGGGCTACTCCTGTGGGTGGCAAGCCAGTGCCGCAGGCCCACTAGTAGCATTTGATTTACAGGCTCTGGCACACTCAGTGCACTTTACTAGGTACTTATCAGTAAATCAAATATGCCAATCATGGATAGCTAATCATAATTTCAGTGTACACAAGGAACACTTGTACTTTGACACTGATCAGCAGTGGCAAAGTGCCCAAAGCATCTAAGCCAGCAAAAACGAAATCCATCACATAGTCAAAAAATGCAGGAGAAAGAGGCAAAACGTCAGGGGAAACCATGCCAAGGATGCCAAGTCTAACACAAACCACAAAACCAATAGAAAACAAAGGGCGGAATGCATTCCTAGGCCAACTTTCAGAAAGTCCACAGGATGTCTTTAGCCAACCAGACAGCTGTGCTGTCTGGTAGGCTGCGACCTAAAAAGGAGTGCTTATATATGAGCACAGAGTAAAATACAACGCTCACAAACAACACAGAGTCCCCTGAGGGCCGGGCTCTACTGCTCCATTGGTGAGTCCCTGAGTCTCACACCTCTCTCCCTAGTGGTAGTGGTTATTCCCCATTCACTAAAGTTGACAATCGTGTTAAGTCTCACTAGTTGTACAAGTCTCAGGAATCCCACTCTGACTCCTAATTAAAGCCAAATATGTTCCAGCGCCAAAGCTCTGTCTGGCAAGCAAGTTCTCCCGGGGCTATTTGGCCCGAAATTGGTCTCATGCGCACATGCAGGATTGGAGCAACCTGCGTCTCTGAGCGTGTCCCCTTCATGAGTGCTGTCGCTGCAGCAACTGTCTCTGGTATGTCTTTCACATGCAGCCCAGATGGGCTGTGGTTGGCTGTTTCTGAATCCCTCACAGACAGTCCTGCCACTGCAGCAGCCAGGGGGTTTTCAATGCTTCTCCAATGCTGGGTAAGGGCTCCGGTTCCTTCCACAGGTGGGGGTGGAGGGTGGGGGGTGCAAAGATCCTGGCACTAGTTCTAAGTCATGACTCAGGCCTGCTAAGGTCACCAAGGCAGCCTTGTTGCTCTGTTGACGGTCTCGACCAGACCATACTTCTTACATGGTCTCAGTGGCTCCCTCTGGCATACAGGGTCACCATTCCTCTTTTGTTTATGTGCTCCAACCTGATCTACATAGCGGCAGTCACCACGGAGGCCCACAAGCCTATGGGGTAACCCACTTGATACAACACACACACCTGACATACAGGGTCGCCAACTTAACACTGTACACGGGCAACAATGACCTGTTCGGTGCAGCAACGGTCACAACTCACTTCAAAGCAGCTCTCCTCTGCATATGAGGGGTCGCTGACTTTTCCCTGTAGGTGGGTGTCGTGCAGTTCCTATAAATCTATATAGGATCTGCATGTTTAGACAACATAAACTGTGGTATTGGTGTGCAGACTGATTCCAGACACCCTCAGGGAGCTTAGTTTTTCTTCTTTTTTTCAATCTGCCACCTCACTTAGGTTGCTCAAAAAGGGTTTCTTTGGAGAGTCATTAAGTCTTATTTGTACAGACAACCCCAACCGCTGTGTTACATTTTAAATACTGAGGGTCCGATTCACCAAGGTAAACGTAGATCAAAAGTCTAAGTTTACGACTTTCTGTATTCACAAAGGTAAGTTACGAGTAATATATTTATGTCCGCACTTGGGGAGGAACCTCTGCCCAGAGTGTGGGGATTCCGCTCCATACCCGGAGTGGAAACTCCACCGTAGAGTGGAATGTCCACACTCGGAAAACTCTGCCCGAGTGCAGAGGTAAAGAAACTACTTGTAACTTATCTTTGTGAATAGAGAAAGTCGTAAACTTAGACTTTTGGTCTAAGTTTACCTTTGTGAATTGGGCACTCATGACTTTGTGTTTCTACCGACCTTGCACTTTTGAGATATAGGGGCTTTTTTACAAGCTCCTTGCGCCTCCAGTACGTCACTTTTTCCCATGTTAAAAGTGTCACACCTGTGGCACAAGCGGCTTGTACATAAGCCCCATATGCCTACTGGCACAGAGGATATGTGACTCCCACCCCTTGTAATGCTGATTAACGTATGCACCATTACCTGTTCATAGGTTTACACACTTGTTTGATAAGTTGCATATCATGTGAGGCGCTCTGACAACCGATATTTGGATGAGTAGCGCTGTAAAGAATTAAATAATAAAAAAGTTAATAAGTGCTCTTTTATTCAGCATTTGCGTAATTACTCATACAGACAAATCATCTTACATTCTTAGTAATAATAATTTGTTTAATAAGTTGACATCGCACATGAATCACCCCAAGCGGGGTATCTCAGCACACGGTCCACCTAAAACTGAACATAAGATCTAGAACAGCCCCGTTTTAATGCTTTCCTGAATATGTTGTGGTCAGGGCAAGTTCGGCAGAAAAAGGGAATTTATGCCAAAAGATGGGATCCAAATAGGAGAAGGTTCTTCCACCAGATCTAGATCGTCGAATGCATGGGCCAGTAGTACCTCCTTATCACTGGAACGCAAATTCCTAGTGGGGTGACAGCGCTTAAGCTTCTGGCAGAGGTACTGAGACCCTTTCCCCGACAGAGCTTTATGGGTTAAGCTGCATATTTGTAAAAACTGTTCTTTTCTTTACCGGCAGCCAGTGTATGGATTCTAGAAGAGGAATGGAAGGCGTTCTGGTAGCCCGGTTACAGATCTCCCATGCAGCCGTACTTTGCACTACTTGAAGTTTAGACAGTAGTGACTCATTTACAGAAGCCAGTAACACGTTTCCGTAATCCAGCCGACTTTCAAGAGCCTGCACCAGGGTCTTTCTGGCTGTCGAAGGAAGGAACGACAGGGCTTTCTTCAGTAGGCGTGACATGTAAAAACAAGTACTAGTGGTGGATAGAACTTGTTCCTTAATATTGAGTTCCTGGTCTACCTTGACTCCAGGTGTTTTACAACAATACCAGAGGGCCGGGGCCTTGTCTAACTCCGGCGGCCACCAATCCAGAGTCCACAAAGGTTGGGATTTCCTGGAGAGAGTATTCTCTGTTTTGCCTGGATTCAGCTGGAGAAAGTTATGTAACTTCCTCCCCGCAATAGCCTTCATTCGGCAAAGAAATGGTCCTTCATTTTGTAAGTATCCTCATTGAAGGAAATTCTGGTGAACCGTTTGGAGGACTGCGGGATCCAGGGTAGGGCCCTGAGCATCTTGAAAGCCTTTCTCACCAACAGGGTTCAGGTGGTGGCCATGTAAGTGTTCTAGTCAAGACCTTTTGAACTTCCCAGGGGGGTGTCAGGGATCCTCTTTAAGCCTCACCCTTTTCAATATATATGTCTCCTCTCTCGCCCCGGTTATCCGGTCATACGGGTTTGAATTAACATCTTATGCAGATGATACGCAGATCGTGTATCACTGCCTCCGGGGAGAGAAGATGGCGTAGCCTCCAAGTTTCAGGATTGTATGGTAGCAGTCAGCACCTGGATGGCCAGAAACTGCCTAAAACTAAACTCGTCCAAAACTGAGGTTTAACTCTTCGGCTCCAATGTCAACTTCTGGAGTCCCAAGTGGTGGCCCGAAGAGATGGGAACCCCCCCATTCCTGTAACTAACGTTAAGAACTTGGGAGTCCTGATCGATAACCAGCTCTCCTTCAAACCCCAAGTTAATGCGCTGACCTCCTCCATCCACTGGTCTCTGAAAATCATCCGGAAGATCCTTCCCTTTCTACCGGATCGGTGCAAGAAAACGGTGGTGACGGCCCTCGTGCTCTCCCGCCTCGACTATTGCAACAGTTTATTCCTAGAGGCCCAACAGGGGCTGCTTAACAAACTGCAGGTTCGGCAGAATGCCGCAGCCCGTCTCATCACGGGCCTACCAAAGTTCGCCTCCGTCTCCTAGGAACTGGTGAAGCTACTCTGGCTCCCAGTGCGTAAACGGATAACTTTCAAATCATTGTGCATAGTCTTTAAGGCGGTCCATGGATTTGGCCCGTGGTTTTTGCAACAGCACTTCCAGTGGTACAAGCCGGGTAGACAGCTCAGGTAGGCCAGTATGGGGCTGATCAGGATACCACGCATTAAGAAAGCACGCTGGGGGGCAAAAGTTTTGTCCGAGGTGCAGCTAATGCCTGGAACGCCCTACCAACAGCATTGAGGCAGAGCACAAATCTGCTGCCTTTTCGGAAAATTCTTAAAACGTGGCTATTCACTCACTAGGTAGGAGGTTTGAAGCCATGGGAGCAATCACTACAGCGCCAGGACACCGGCTGGTAACAGCGCGCTCGATAATTGATATAAATAAATAAGGAAAGGATCAGCCGGGTATCGTCCGCATATGATAAGGTATGAAGCCCATTTGCTCTGCTGACTTCGGCTAGGGGTGCCATGTAAATGTGGAACAGTGTGGGGCTTAGATCCTGAGGTACCCCCTTTGTCAAACCCCCCCCCCTCCCCAACCTGGACATTCTCGCTGTGATCTAAGTCAGAAACCTGCTTCCAGTGCATAGTTTCTCTGAAGTGCTTGTGAGATAATAACAGTGAAATTGTGTTTCCTTCCATTGCCTTCACATCGAGGTGTCAGGCTCCAGAGGGCTCCCAACCACGATGACCCTTGAACAAAGGGCGGGCTGGTGGCACTGCTGTATGTACAACTGCCACATATTTCCCTGGGACAGCTCGGATCTTGGATGCGGCTCAACAACAGCTGGCGGACCGGGGATCCTATCATTTCCAGAACTGAACGTTTGCAGTGCTTAATTTGAGCAGGTGGTTTCCGGTGCTCGGCACCAGCACTATATTGACAACACCGGCATTTATGACAGCTGCCACATGGTGGTGCTCTTTGTCTAACTCAATACAAATTAAAATGACGAATATCTGCCACCGGAAGCGGGAGGCAGGTGTATATCAAAAGTCTAAATCGTCACACGTGTGTGAGCGTGATGGTTAGTTGTGAGGGTGCTGTGAATGGCAGCGCTGGCGGGGGCGATGGGTGATGCAAGCTACATAGGCCTCTTGATGAGTGCCCTGGCACAAATCTTTTTTTAATTTTTTTATTTTGTTTTACAAATTAAGCACGGATATACCAGGATAGCAGGGGAAACATAGCCCGACGAGAGTTTGCTCTGTCCTTATCACTCGCATGCAAAAGGTGTCTTTGTCATGAAAAGTTCCAAAGGTGCTGAAGATGCATGCCAGGCGCCTTCCACTTCCGTCTGGACAGCGTGCGGCTGGTTGTGGCTTCCCGCCCTCCCCCCTCCCGGGGAGGATGCGCCATGAAGCCCCCGCATTCCTGCCGGAGGAGGCTCTGATAAAGATGGCGCCGTTGGAATCTTGTCTGCCCTCCTGGCATCCCTTCCCTGGCTCAGGGTCCGTGCCTGCTGCCTCCTCCCTTATCACACCTTGGCACAAGCGAGGCGACGGGAGCTCGTTACTGGCAAGAGTCACACCCGGGCTCTGATAGCGCCGCTCGAGAAGTGTCACTGGGTGACGCTGGAGCCTTCGAGGCGCTAGTGACAGAGGCGTCAACAGCAGCCACGAGCATGCCAGCTGCGCCCTCTCGCTGTTCGCAACCCTTACAGGAGCCAAGACTAAGTGTGAGTATTTTAGTGGGGGGAGAGAGGGGGAGGGGGGAGTAAGGAGTAGAAGAGCGGAGGAGGGAGAGAGGGGGGGGGCTGGGATAGAGGGGGGGGGGGGGCTGGGAGGGAAGGTGGGTAGCTGAACTCTCACTTTCCACAAACACCGAGGTTTGTAGAGAGAGGCGGGAAAGACGGACTGGCTGTTCATAGATGGTGTGGCGCTTTCTTGCCG
The DNA here is from genome assembly GCF_964263255.1 of Lissotriton vulgaris. Taxonomy (NCBI): domain Eukaryota; kingdom Metazoa; phylum Chordata; class Amphibia; order Caudata; family Salamandridae; genus Lissotriton; species Lissotriton vulgaris. Next base: position 35,295,154 of record NC_141689.1, read on the forward strand.
TGTGTCTGGCCTCAAGGTGCTATGAGGTGCCTGCTGCCCTTTACGGACCGTTCTGGGAATGTTGTTCATCTCAGTCAGAGTGGCCTGGTGACATTGTATGGGACTTTAGTGCTGATATATATAGCGCTTACTACCAACGTGGAGCCAGGGCTTTATGTGGGATGAGAAAACTGAGCAAGACCACTGACTCATTGTCAGTGAAATTGCTCTCCCACCCTCGCAGCTCCACCATTAAGTGAGGTGCCCCTGCCCCTGCACTCTTGAGTGTTGGTGATCGAGGCCCTCTTCCACCCGCAGGTTTCCCTGCGCCTCATCCCTGGTGGTCCAGTGGACATCTGTCTCCTTTCTTTCTTTCTGCTCCTTCACTCGTTTCTCTCCCCTTTCTATCTTTCACCTTTCTGCACCTCTGCTCTTTTGTGCCTTATTTCTGCCCATTCTCCCTTTCTCTCCCTCTGCTCCTTCACTCGTTTTCACTCGTTTTTTCCCCTTTCTATCTTTCACCTTTCTGCACCTCTGCTCTTTTGTGCCTTATTTCTGCCCATTTCCCCTTTCTCTCCCTCTGCTCCTTCACTCGTTTCTCTCCCCTTTCTATCTTTCACCTTTCTGCACCTCTGCTCTTTTGTGCCTTATTTCTGCCCATTCTCCCTTTCTCTCCCTCTGCTCCTTCACTCGTTTTCACTTGTTTTTTCCCCTTTCTATCTTTCACCTTTCTGCACCTCTGCTCTTTTGTGCCTTATTTCTGCCCATTTCCCCTTTCTCTCCCTCTGCTCCTTCACTCGTTTTCTACCCTTTCTATCTTTCACCTTTCTGCTCTTTTCTGCATCTCTGCTCTTTTGTGCCTTATTTCTGCTTTTTTTCCCTTTTTAGGTCTCGCCTGTCGATGCGCATGCGCATCGAGCAAGGCGAGAGTATTGCGAGTTATCCACTCTTTATCTGCACTGCAAGGAATCGTGGCGATTCCTTGCAGTGCCCGTGACTTTTAAGGTCAATGCGCATGCGCATTAAGCTTATGCGCATGCGCATTGACCTTAAAAGTCACGGGCGCGTGCATGTCCGTCTTCCCGCCGTCTCGCATTTCCCCTGTCGCACTTCTCCTCCCCCCTCCCCTCTCTTCCCTCCAGCTTGTTTTTTGTTTATTTGACCCGCTCCGCCCCCTCCCCTTCCCGCCGTGTCGCATTTCTCCTCCCCCCTCCCCTCTTTTCCCTCCGGCTTTTTTTTTGTTTATTTTACCCGCCGTGTCGCCGTGTCTCCGATCCTTTCGCTCTCCTCCCCCCTCCCCTCTCTTCCCTCCGGCTTCTTTTTTGTTTCCCCTAGAGTTTAAATGTATAGCCTCCGTGCGGGTTTGCAACTCGCTTTCTCCGATACACTGCCTGTGGTGCGCCCGCGAGCACCAGTGCACGCTGCCTCAGGGTAGCTCGTGTTTTCACTCATTCTGAGCGCTGAATGTTTTTATCTCCTTCCTTGACTCGTCCCCCAATCACCCTCCTCCTGCTGTCACTTTTTCCCTCCCAAGCCTGCTTGCCCTGTGCTTCTATGACCATCGTAAAACTGCTCTTCCTTATTCTGCATTTTTTCTCATCCCAACCAACAATCGCCCTCCTACCGCTGTTGCTTGTTCCCTTTCCCGCCCCTGTGGCTGCTTGCCCTGTGCTTCTCCGCCCGTCATGGAACAGGCCTGTAAATCATGTTCTTATCTTGGTTCTTCCCCTATCCCCCAACCACTCTCCACACACTGTTCCTTTCTCCCTCCTGTTCCCCAGTGCCTGCTTTTTTTTTATCGAATGCTGTTTTATTTCCATGCCACAGATACTGTACTTTTGGTACTGCCGGGCGGTTTACTTGAGACTCCCGGACTTGGGCAGTCATGCTGGTGCTGCAGTCAGCAGGCATGAAGGCAGACACAAAGTGCCTCGCAGTCTGCTATCACAGTATGGCACTGAGTCATGAGAGCGCGTGAACAGTTAGTAAGAAAGTGGAGCTCTAGAGGAGACGTGTTTCAGGAACTAGATTGTGGACATACATCGAAACTATTCCTGGCATCAGTGCTACACATAACGCGTGACCCTGGGCAAATTACTTCTTCTCCATATGAACCAGTACCCCTATTTGTCCGGGTTCACAAATAGGTTGCCCTAGAATTAGGCTTTATGTAAAAAACACAATAGTGATATTGGCTATAACTCCTATTTTAAAAGCATGTGTATTTAATCTATAATTGGCTTTTGGTCAAGGCAATGCAAAATCACTGGTTTGCTCCAGCACTCCCGTTAATGCGTGGTTTCAGGAACAGACTCGCCACTATAACAAAAACATGTGTTACCACGCGTTGCAAATTAGCTTGATCAGCCGTTTTGGGTACAGACACAGGAGTGTATATCAAGAGGCAGTGCACGTGCAAGCGAGTGCTCGCAGTGTCTTTCAGGCATCCAATACTACATTTATCTTTTGTTATAGACTTAGACAGAGGGTGCTCTGGCTATCCTAAACAATGAAAGGGATAGTAATTACTGGGTTGTACATTATCTCCCTCATGAGTGACAGCTGTACTACACTACACAGACATACGGCTCTTGATAATAAGCATCTATATATTTTGTTTCTGCCAGTGCTGTATACCACACACTCGGTTAAGGGCATTGGAGCGCTTTACATGAGCACCAGGTACATTACACAAGCTCAGATTTATTTTCTGATAGGCTTGTGGAGATTAATTGATTTGCCCCAAATCACGGGATGTTGAGCTTACATCGTGATTCGAACCTGGTTTTTACAGTTCAAACTCAGCAACTCAGGGTTAAAGGTCCATACTCAGAATTAACATTCTTGTGATTAAGATGGCTCACAAAGATTAGCTGTGAAATCTGCTTCCGGGAAACAAGTGCTGCCTGCGAACTGACTTTCTGGTGTTTTTGCAATACTGATTTTAAGATCTAGGAGGGGATCCCTAGTCTGAGATCTAGGGCAACTGCTGCACTAACACATTCCATCATGAATTGCAACCTATAGCAATAGTGGCCAGTGTGAGGAACTGACCAAAAAGCATTTGTTAGGTATTTTCTTTAAAAAATGTCTCGCATTTCCCCTGTCGCACTTCTCCTCCCCCCTCCCCTCTCTTCCCTCCAGCTTGTTTTTTGTTTATTTGACCCGCTCCGCCCCCTCCCCTTCCCGCCGTGTCGCATTTCTCCTCCCCCCTCCCCTCTCTTCCCTCCGGCTTTTTTTTTGTTTATTTTACCCGCCGTGTCGCCGTGTCTCCGATCCTTTCGCTCTCCTCCCCCCTCCCCTCTCTTCCCTCCGGCTTCTTTTTTGTTTCCCCTAGAGTTTAAATGTATAGCCTCCGTGCGGGTTTGCAACTCGCTTTCTCCGATACACTGCCTGTGGTGCGCCCGCGAGCACCAGTGCACGCTGCCTGTAATGAGCCCGCATTCCTGTGCACGCTGCCTGTAGTGCCCCGCTATTTCACGAGCGCGTCTTTCCCACTCTTACTTTCACCGGTCCACCTGGTATGCAGTTTGCCTGTGTGCGCTAGTACCTGCTGCAGGCATGATTTGAAGCCGATCACCCGCTTTCACGGGTGCACCTCTGCCTGTTCATGCAGATGCTGCACTCACCCACTGAGGCTCCGGGAAGCGAGCTAGGCTACTTTCCTCTTCGCCGACTTTACATTTAGGAATCCGGTGCAGGGGTGTGTCGCGTACACGGCATGCTTTCTATCTCTCCAGCAGTAAATCTCGCTCAGACAGGTTCTTCCAAAACCCTGCATCCGAGCAGGGTTTTCAGGTGAGACGTTGGTTTCTCAGCAAGTCCTTTCAAGGCTTTTCGACCGTTTAAGCACAGACAGATCATTTTATTTTTGTGCCTCACAGATTCTATCTAACATTCCCAACTCAATGGTACTCATTTTATCGACCTCAGATGGATGAAAGGCCCCGCCAGAATTTGAACCTGTGTCTATGAGATCGAACACAAACCCCTGCAGTGGATGCATCGGTCCACTGAGCCACCAGAACAGGCACAAAGCACTTAGTAATCTCTTGCTATTAAAATCAATTTAATATGAGCAACATTACAAATGAACTGAAGCTAACAATGTGTGTATTTTTATGTTTTTCCTGCAGTAATAATCAGAGTGTAAAATATTAAATACGTTGCTGTAGATATTTCCTTCCTGCTGACCACTGTTTGTTTTAGAAAAGAAAAAACATAAGACTGGAAAGCCCTCACTCACTCACCCTCAACCCCTCAACCTCAACCCCTCACTCACGCTCACTCTCACTCATCCTCACTCAACCACCCTCAACCTCACTCACCCTCAACCCCTCGCCCTCACTCACCCTCAGCCCCTCACCCTCACTCACTCACCCTCAACCCCTCACCCTCACTCACCCACCCTCAACCCCTCACCCTCACTCACTCACCCTCAACCCCTCACCCTCACTCACTCACCCTCACTCACCCTCAACCCCTCCCCCTCGACCCCTCCCCCTCAACCCCTCACCCTCACCCTCACTCACCCTCACTCACCCTCAACCCCTCACCCTCAAACCCTCACTCACCCTCAACCCCTCACCCTCAACCCCTCACTCACCCTCACTCTCACTCATCCTCACTCACCCTCAACCCCTCACTCACCCTCACTCACCCTCAACCCCTCACCCTCACTCACCCTCACCCTCAACCCCTCACCCTCACTCACCCTCAACGCCTCACCCTCAATCACCCTCAACCCCTCACCCTCACCCACCTTCACTCACCCTCACCCTCACTCACCCTCACTCACACTCACCCTCACCCACCCTCAACCCCTCATCCTCACTCACCCTCAACCCCCCATCCTCACTCACCCTCAACCCCTCATCCTCACTCACCCTCAACCCCTCACCCTCACTCACCCTCAACCCCTCACCCTCACTCACCCCCACTCACCCTCAACCCCTCACCCTCACTCACCCTCACCCTCAACCCCTCACTCACCCTCAACCCCTCACCCACCCTCAACCCCTCACCCTCAATCCCTCACCCTCACTCACCCACACTCACCCACACTCACCCTCACTCACCCACCCTCACTCACCCTCACCCTCACTCACCTTCACCCTCACTCACCCTCAACCCCTCACCCTCACTCACCCCCACTCACCCTCAACCCCTCACCCTCAACCCCTCACCCTCCCTCACCCTCATTCACCCTCAACCCCTCACCCTCACTCACCCTCAACCCCTCACCCTCACTCACCCTCAACCCCTCACCCTCAATCCCTCACCCTCACCCACACTCACCCACACTCACCCACCCTCACCCTCACTCACACTCACACTCACACTCACCCACCCTCACTCACCCTCACCCTCACTCACCCTCACCCTCACTCACCCTCACTCACCCACAACCCCTCACCCTCACTCACCCTCAACCCCTCACCCACCCTCAACCCCTCACCCTCACTCACCCTCAACTCCTCACCCTCAACCCCTCACTCACCCTCACTCACCCTCAGCCTCACCCTCACTCACCCTCAACCCCTCACCCTCACTCACCCTCACTCACCCTCAACCTCATGCTAAAGATTTACAAAAAAACCCATAAACAATTCTAAAAGCACTAACTCTAATGCTGCGAGACCTATTGCATTTCTAATGCTTGTTTCTTTATCCCTTCTTTCCTCCCTTTACCTTTCCCCGCCGCTGCTGCCCCCGCGGCCCCTCCCCCCCAGCGCGACTGGCCCAATCCAGCTCCCCTCCCCGCTCCCGCCTCCCAGCCCTCCCCAACCCCTACTTAATGGCAGCCACTGCACGGCCGCGCGGCGGCCGCGGGCTGCGTGCGCGCCGCTGGTGCACCGAAGGCGCGTCAAAGGCAAGCACGTCTGCGCCTGTCTGCGACCCGTCCACGACCAGCACCAGGAACCCTGGACCTCCGCCCGCCAACGCTACGACCCAGCAGCACTCCACGCACTCAACCCAGGCTGCAACAACAACTGCAAGCTAGCATCTCCAGCCGACACCCATGGACCCTTCAGCTGTCACCTCTGCCGGCACACCTGCAGCACCGCCAAGAACACGGATCCAGCACAACCCGCCCACAAGAACACAACCGAACCGAAGACCCTGCAATGCATCCTCCTCAACGTCCGATCCCTCTACAAACACGCCACAGAAATCTGGGACCTCCTCGACAGCACCACCCCAGACGTAGCATTCTTCACCGAAACCTGGACCAACACCACCTCGGGACCGGACATCACCATCGCCATCCCCCAAGAATACAAGATCTCCAGGAAGGACCGCACACCCACCCAGGAGGAGGAATCGCCATCGTCCACAAATCCAGCCTCCGCAGGAGCACACTCCCTGACGAGTCCACAGAACTGATGGAACACCTTCACTTCAAGATACTGGCCAGCCCCACCGCCGCCCTCTGAGGAACCCTCATCTACCGACCCCCTGGACCCCGCGGACCCTTCGCCAACTTCATCACGGACATTATCTCCCCGCAGGCCATCGCATCCACCAACTACACCCTGCTGGGAGACCTCAACTTCCACCTCGACAATCAACTGGACCCCAACACCACATGCCTCCTGGACAACCTCCACAACATTGGACTCCGCCAGATCGTGACCGAGCCCACGCACTCAGCAGGACACACCCTCGACCCCCTCTTCACTACAGGAAACTCCATCACCTTCAGCCACACCACCGAACTCCCATGGACCGACCATCGTTTGGTCCACTTCACCTTCAGAACACCCACCATCCACAGACACCAGCACCTGCTTCCACAAAGAAACTGGACCAAAATCACCGATGACCAGCTCACCTCCTAACTCAACAACTCCACCGCAACCATCACGGAAAACGACGACCCCAGCACCGCAGCCCGAACCCTGCATAGATGGATCTCGGACAGCACCAACACCATAGCCCCCCTCAAGAAAAACAACAATACCCGTGCCAAGAAAGCCAGATGGTTTACCACCGAACTTCGAGAGTCCAGGCGCACATGCCACCGCCTCGAAAAGGCCTGGAGAAACACCAAATCCACAGAAACCCAAAACAACTTCAGAGCCGCCACCAACGCCCACCATCAACTCATCAGAGAAACAAGTAAAAAAGCGATTGAAGACAGAATCTCCACCCACGCACACAACAGCAAGGAACTCTTCAGCATCATCAAGGAGTTTGCCCAACCCACCAGCGAGTCTACCAACATCCCTCCCTCAGAAGACCTCTGCGACAAACTCAGCATCTTTTTCCACCACAAAATCAAGAGCATCTACGACAACTTCGACGAAGACAACCAACACACTGAACCCTCACCAACCACCCCTGACACCCGGAAGCCAGCGATTGATGACTGGACAGCCCTCACCACCGAAGACACACTGAAAACAATAAAATCAATCCACTCAGGGGCCCCCACGGACCCCTGCCCCCACCACATCTTCAACAGAGCCGCCAACACCATCGCACCCATGCTCCGCCAAACCATCAACCGCTCCCTGGCGACTGCCACGTTCCCCGACGACTGGAAACACGCCGAGGTCAACCCCCTCCTAAAGAAACCCTCAGCGGACCCCACCGACCTCAAAAACTACAGACCCACCTCCCTGCTCCCGTTCCCAGCGAAAGTCATTGAGAAAGCCATCCACAGCCAACTTGCCACATTCATTGAAGAACACAACATCCTCGACTCCTCCCAATCCGGCTTCAGAAAAAAACACAGTACGGAAACCGCCCTCCTCGCCGCAACAGACGACATCCGCACCTTACTGGACAAAGGAGAAACAGTAGCCCTCATCCTCCTCGACCTATCAGCGGCGTTCGACACAGTCTCCCACTGCACCCTAATACGCAGACTCTACGATACAGGAATCCAGGACAAGCCCTTGACTGGATCTGCTCCTTCCTCTCCGGCAGGACGCAGCGGGTCAGACTCCCCCTTTCCTCTCTGACCCCACACCTACCACCTGCGGAGTCTCCCAGGGCTCCTCCCTCAGCCCGACGCTCTTCAACGTCTACATGGCTCCACTTGCCCCCATCGTCAGAACCTACGGACTCAACATCGTGTCATATGCAGACGACACCCAGCTCATCCTCTCCCTATCCAACGAGCTCAACACCGCCAGACGCAACTTTTGAGAAGGCATGGAAGCCGTCGCCAAATGGATGAAAAACAGCTGCCTACAACTAAACACCAACAAAACAGAAGTACTCATCATGGGCCCAAACCCCGACGCCTGGAGCGACACCTGGTGGCCCACCGCCCTCGGAAACCTGCCAACCCCCACAGACCACGCACGCAACCTGGGAATCATCCTGGACTCCGAGCTCAAAATGGACCGCCAGATCAACTCTGTCTCATCTTCCTGCTTCCACCCCCTCCGCCTCCTTCGTAAGACCTTCAAATGGATCCCCCTCGAACACCGAAAGACAGTCACTCACGCCCTGGTCACCAGCAGACTCGACTACGGCAACGCACTCTACGCCGGAATAAACAAAAACCTAATCCGCAAGCTACAGAACATCCAGAACGCCGTCGCAAGACTGGTCCTCAACCTGCCAAAACACTGCCACATCTCCCAGCACCTGCGCACACTCCACTGGCTCCCCGTCGAGGCGAGAATCACCTTTAAGATGCTCACCCACGCACACAAGGCCCTCCACGGCACTGGACCAGCATACCGCAACAGCCGAATCAACTTCCACGCACCCCAAAGAACCCTACGATCAGCCCAGCTTTCCTACGCCGTGGTCCATCGCACCAGAAAGACCAGATCGGGAGGCCGCTCCTTCTCCTTCCTTGCGGCCAAAGCATGGAACGCCCTTCCGTTCCACCTCAGACAGACAACATCGCTCCCCATCTTCGCAAGAAACCTCAAAACCTGGCTCTTCGACAGACCCCCTCCTTGATGGAATGGAACCTGCACCCCCCCTTCCCCCCCACCCCTAGCGCCTTGAGAACCTCACGGGTGAGTAGTTGTGCTTTAACAAACTCCTGATTGATTGAGTTTAACCAGCTGCAGTGCTTTAAATGCGAATATTTCCTTCGCATCTCCTGTAACTGCTTCAATAGCTTGTGTGCCTCAGTGAGCTGCAGGCAGGCAGGTCTCCACCTCGGTGCGGAGGGTGCAGTGGGACAGACACACGGCAAGCTCCCCTGCCCGCCTTTGAGGAGCGGCAGCGCCAGTCAATGAATGAATGAACAGGCCACATTGACCATGAATGCCACAGACGAGTCTTTCCTTCATGCCACGACAATTAATATGTGACATAAGTGAAGTTTACCGAATCCCGGCGCACGCTGCATCCCTTGTTTTCTTTAACCTAAAATTGGCCCAGTTTGACATTCTTCTAGGCTGGGCCTTGCACCAGCCTGGCAGCTAAACTGCTATTGATTTGTTTACTGGTGTGTTTGAACCCGGAGGCAGAGCCAGGCCTGGGCTGGCGAGCTGGGCACAGACCCGGGGGCCGGGCGGCAGTATCCGAGGGGCGCAGCAGGGAGTAGCCTGACACAATATCCTGGAAGCAGTAGCCTGTCCATCCCACCTGATCTCAATGGGGTCCAGTTAAAGACTTTGTAATCAGCCCTTAATGTACTCTGCGGAATTGGTAGCACCCCATCAACCCCCTGCCCTCCTCCCATCCACCTCACACCTCCTGCCCTCACACCCCAATGACCCCATCAACCCCCTGCCCCCTCCCATCCACCTCACACCTCCTGCCCTCACACCCCAATGCCCCCATCAACCCCCTGCCCCCTCCCATCCCCCTCACACCTCCTGCCGTCACACCCCAATGACCCCATCAAACCCCTGCCCCCCCATCCCCCTCACACCTCCTGCCCTCACACCCCAATGACCCCATCAACCCCCTGCCCTCCTCCCACCCCCCTCACACCTCCTGCCCTCACACCCCAATGCCCCCATCAACCCCCTGCCCCCTCACATCCCCCTCACACCTCCTGCCCTCACACCCCAATGACCCCATCAACCCCCCGCCCTCCTCCCATCCCCCTCACACTTCCTGCCCTCACACCCCAATGACCCCATCAACCCCCACCCTCTTCCCATCCCCCTCACACCTCCTGCCCTCACACCCCAATGCCCCCATCAACCCTCTGCCTTCCTATCTCCCCTCACACCCCCTCGCCCTCACACCCCAATGCCCCCATCAACCCCCTGCCCCCTCACATCCCCCTCACACCTCCTGCCCTCACACCCCAATGACCCCATCAACCCCCCGCCCTCCTCCCATCCCCCTCACACTTCCTGCCCTCACACCCCAATGACCCCATCAGCCCCCCGCCCTCTTCCCATCCCCCTCACACCTCCTGCCCTCACACCCCAATGCCCCCATCAACCCCCTGCCCCCTCACATCCCCCTCACACCTCCTGCCCTCACACCCCAATGCCCCCATCAACCCCCTGCCCCCTCACATCCCCCTCACACCTCCTGCCCTCACACCCCAATGACCCCATCAACCCCCCGCCCTCCTCCCATCCCCCTCACACCCCAATGCCCCATCAACCCTCTGCCTTCCTATCTCCCCTCACACCTCCTGCCCTCACACCCCAATGACCCCATCCACCCCCTCTCCCCCTCCCAGCCCCTCACACCTCCTGCCCTCACACCCCAATGACCCCATCCACCCCCTGCCCTCCTCCCATCCCCCACACACCTCCTGCCCTCACACCCCAATGCCCACATCACTCCCTGCCCTCCTCCCATCCCCCTCACACCTCCTGCCCTCACACCCCAATGCCCCCATCAACCCCCTGCCCCCTCACATCCCCCTCACACCTCCTGCCCTCACACCCCAATGACCCCATCAACCCCCCGCCCTCCTCCCATCCCCCTCACACCCCCTCGCCCTCACAACCCAATGACCCCATCAACCCCCTGCCCCCTCCCATCCCCCTCACACCTCCTGCCCTCACACCCCAATGACCCCATCCACCCCCTCTCCCCCTCCCAGCCCCCTCACACCTCCTGCCCTCACACCCCAATGCCCCCATCAACCCCCTGCCCCCTCACATCCCCCTCACACCTCCTGCCCTCACACCCCAATGAGCCCATCAACCCCCCCCCTCCTCCCATCCCCCTCACACCTCCTGCCCTCACACCCCAATGATCCCATCAACCCCCTACCCTCTGCCCATCCCCCTCACACCTCCTGCCCTCTCACCCCAATGCCCCCATCACCCCCCTGCCCTCCTCCCATCCCCCTCACACCTCCTGCCCTCACACCCCAAGGACCCCATCAACCCCTGCCCTCCGCCCATCCCCCTCACACCTCCAGCCCTCACACCTCAATGACCCCATCAACCCCCCACCCTCCTCCCATCTCCCTCACACCTCCTGCCCTCACACCCCAATGCCCCCATCAACCCCCTGCCCCCTCACATCCCCCTCACACCTCCTACCCTCACACCCCAATGCCCCCATCAACCCCCTGCCCCCTCACATCCCCCTCACACCTCCTGCCCTCACACCCCAATGCCCCCATCAACCCCCTGCCCCCTCACATCCCCCTCACACCTCCTGCCCTCACACCCCAATGCCCCCATCAACCCCCTGCCCCCTCACATCCCCCTCACACCTCCTGCCCTCACACCCCAATGCCCCCATCAACCCCCTGCCCCCTCACACCTCCTGCCCTCACACCCCAATGCCCCCATCAACCACCTGCCCCCTCACATCCCCCTCACACCTCCTGCCCTCACACCCCAATGACCCCATCAACCCCCCGCCCTCCTCCCATCCCCCTCACACCCCAATGACCCCATCACCCCCGCGCTCCTCCCATCCCCCTCACACCTCCTGACCTCACACCCCAATGCCCCCATCAACCCCCTGCCCCCTCACATCCCCCTCACACCTCCTGCCCTCACACCCCAATGACCCCATCAACCCCCGCGCACCTCCCATCCCCCTCACACCTCCTGCCCTCACACCCCAATGCCCCCATCAACCCCCTGCCCCCTCACATCCCCCTCACACCTCCTGCCCTCACACCCCAATGCCCCCATCAACCCCCTGCCCCCTCACATCCCCCTCACACCTCCTGCCCTCACACCCCAATGCCCCCATCAAACCCCTGCCCCCTCCCATCCCCCTCACACCTCCTGCCCTCACACCCCAATGCCCCCATCAACCCCCTGCCCCCTCACATCCCCCTCACACCTCCTGCCCTCACACCCCAATGCCCCCATCAACCCCCTGCCCCCTCACATCCCCCTCACACCCCAATGACCCCATCACCCCCGCGCTCCTCCCATCCCCCTCACACCTCCTGACCTCACACCCCAATGCCCCCATCAACCCCCTGCCCCCTCACATCCCCCTCACACCTCCTGCCCTCACACCCCAATGACCCCATCAACCCCCGCGCACCTCCCATCCCCCTCACACCTCCTGCCCTCACACCCCAATGCCCCCATCAACCCCCTGCCCCCTCACATCCCCCTCACACCTCCTGCCCTCACACCCCAATGCCCCCATCAACCCCCTGCCCCCTCACATCCCCCTCACACCTCCTGCCCTCACATCCCAATGACCCCATCAACCCCCGCGCTCCTCCTATCCCCCTCACACCTCCTGCCCTCACACCCCAATGCCCCCATCAACCCCCTGCCCCCTCACATCCCCCTCACACCTCCTGCCCTCACACCCCAATGCCCCCATCAACCCCCTGCCCCCTCACATCCCCCTCACACCTCCTGCCCTCACACCCCAATGCCCCCATCAACCCTCTGCCCCCTCACATCCCCCTCACACCTCCTGCCCTCACAACAAACACCACATTTCCTTCCCGTCCTGGGTGCTGTCCGGCCCTGCCCGGGTGATGCTGCCTCCTGCACCAAGATGCATATATCCCTCCATCCCGGACCCCTGCCTCTGCAATATCAGGTGGTGAAGAGGAGGAAACGGTGCCACAGAAAAGGGGAAATGCACCGTCGTAAAATCTACGTACAACAAGCCAGTCCCTGTGAAGTGCCAATCATGCCTCACCTTATTCTGAAGCGCATCTGTCCAGGGGGGATTGGGTTTTGCCAACAGTAAACCAGCAGCAAAGGTGGTATATGAAGCTGTGCACCCGCAGGGGGCGCCACCGTTATTCTAGGGATGTTACTCAAACCGAGCCGAGAGAGGAGGAAGGTATGAGGACCCGATGATGCCTTTAAACCCACCCCAGGCCGCCATCTTCACGTTCCATTTCCTTCGCCCGTTTTGTGTTGCAGGTGGAGGCAGGACTGGCCGGTCATACATGAGACTCAGGGAACTCATCTAAGTTAGCCAGGCCAGGACAGCAGCTTGTATTGCGAGGTCTGGGCTGGGCATAACAACGAAGCCTGAAAGGGACCCGCTTCGATGTCCCCTTTTTAGGCCGAGCATTCGAGACCTCTTGTATATACTTTAGTATATACTTATGTGTGTATGTACTTGGTGGACTCTGGAGATCAGCCCAAGGACTTGTCGGCTTCCGATTAGGGACTTTTTATTCTGGCAACTGCCTCTATTTAACTTTCTTGATTGAAAATGACCAGCAGAGGTCAGTAAAATACCTGAATCTCTTTAGCGTCCTCTAGTTTCCAGTTCATAGAAATTGTCTTACTCGAGCACCCGTAAACAATAATATTTTTTTTAAATCTTGTATTTTTAGTGTAATGACCACCGAAGGCTCTGATTTTATATGAAAAACATATCCTTGGACTATTCAATTTCCCGCTGAAAGGCGATGTTTATTTCCATGTGTTCCCGTACCTAGGGTGTCACGCAGTTTGGTGCTGACTTTCCCTCCATGTTAAAAAACAGTAGATGTTTCAGCACCCAGGCTAATGTGCTGCAGAGCTAAATACATATAAGGTCCCAAAGGCGAGACCCATTGCATTGCATATGCTTGTTACAACTGCCAATGCTAAGCACCGGCAGGACCTGGCCCACTTAAAGCCCTGAGAGGAGCCCTGAAGTCTGGTTGGAAGTGTGTTGGTTTTGTTGTGATGCTATGTGGGCAGTGTTTCCATGTTGTGCATGATGACCACCGAGGTGCGGCGCCGGTTATCATGTTATGGGACACCGCAGGTAGGAATAGCACTCATTACAAAGCATGCAATTACAACGCAAGTTGTTACAACGACTTGCTGTAGGGTGGGAGTTGGAGTTTGGAATAGTATCATATACTATTCCAACTCCAGTGTGTGCAACAGTAGGGATGGTGTTGGATTGAAAATCTAACCCCTTCTGCCCCCTACAGGAAGTTGTTGTAATGACTTGCATTGTAATGGCATGCAATATAACAACGTTGTGATTTCTTGTGCTGGCTGAAGCGGGAGGTCGTCTAATCCATGATCTTGGGTAGCTGAGAGATGTAGCAAGCGTCAATATAGAGAGACAGAGATCAAAGCTTTACCTGAAAACACTTTGGGCATATTTTTCAGCCCGTTGCGCTGCCAGGGCGTCACTCTCGCTCCAGCGGCACAAACCACAAAGTCAAATATATGAGGTCACACATTCCTGCCCTTTCACTTTGTTGTAGGGCTGTGCAGCATACTGACTTGCTCTGCTGCCCTATGCCCAAACCCCATGAATGGGGCCCTTAGTCCTCCCTTACAGGCAGGACCACTGGAATTATGCAGCAGGGGAGCACCAGATTATGCAGCAGGATTGACTAAATTATGTGGCAAGAAAAGACAAATTATGCAGAATACCGGCTATTCCTTAGGATCTGCATACCTGCGAATGTACATCTACCTCTGGGAGCCGGTGTGCTGGACCCTGATTTTGCCCTCTGTCCCTCCATTTATATACGTCATCATTTGTACACATTATAATACTGCCTGGGCAAAGATGTCATCTCATTCGTACCAGTTGAACTACTAAATACAGAAATAAGTAACTGAAAGATGACCACCAGGAGCAGCCAGCATGCTGCTCAGCCCAGGAAACTGTGGAAGCTAGGAACAAGACCATAGGGAGACCCCACCAGGAGCAGCCAGCATGCTGCTCAGCCCAGCCAGCTGTGGAAGCTAGGAACAAGACCAGAGGGAGACCCCACCAGGAGCAGCCAGCATGCTGCTCAGCCCAGCCAGCTGTGGAAGATAGGAACAAGGCCATAGGGAGACCCCACCAGGAGCAGCCAGCACGCTGCCCAGCCCGGCCAGCTGTGGAAGCTAGGAACAAGACCAGAGGGAGACCCCGCCAGGAGCAGCCAGCACGCTGCTCAGCCCAGCCAGCTGTGGAAGATAGGAACAAGACCATAGGGAGACCCCGCCAGGAGCAGCCAGCATGCTGCTCAGCCCAGCCAGCTGTGGAAGATAGGAACAAGACCATAGGGAGACCCCGCCAGGAGCAGCCAGCACGCTGCTCAGCCCAGCCAGCGGTGGAAGCTAGGAACAAGACCAGAGGGAGACCCCACCAGGAGCAGCCAGCACGCTGCTCAGCCCAGCCAGCTGTGGAAGATAGGAACAAGACCAGAGGGAGACCCCACCAGGAGCAGCCAGCACGCTGCTCAGCCCGGCCAGCTGTGGAAGCTAGGAACAAGACCAGAGGGAGACCCCGCCAGGAGCAGCCAGCACGCTGCTCAGCCCGGCCAGCTGTGGAAAATAGGAACAATGCCATAGGGAGACCCCGCCAGGAGCAGCCAGCACGCTGCTCAGCCCAGCCAGCTGTGGAAGATAGGAACAAGACCATAGGGAGACCCCGCCAGGAGCAGCCAGCATGCTGCTCAGCCCAGCCAGCTGTGGAAGATAGGAACAAGACCATAGGGAGACCCCGCCAGGAGCAGCCAGCATGCTGCTCAGCCCAGCCAGCTGTGGAAGATAGGAACAAGACCATAGGGAGACCCCACCAGGAGCAGCCAGCATGCTGCTCAGCCCAGCCAGCTGTGGAAGATAGGAACAAGACCATAGGGAGACCCCACCAGGAGCAGTGAGGTTCCGTGACAATTGTAAGTGGTGTTTTCGACTCGTACGAATATGGTCGAGTCTAGTATCTATGAACCGCAAATGACGAGTTTAGTAGGTGTGCGCAGTTTCGCTGTGCTAACTTAAACCGTTCGTTTGTTATGTGGGTTTCTCATCTGTACCCACGGGTTCCATCTTAGATACGGCATCCATTTTGTCTCTTGCCCTCAAGTAGCCAGCGAACGGATGCTGTCCGCTTCGCGACCCTGGGACTCCCAAGATATTTGCGGAAGACACATGTTCTTTGAAAGTGTCTTTATGACAAGGGGGTTGCTGCTGTAAGGCAGATGACGCCGCTCGAGGCTCATCTTACCGTACGGGCTTATTGTCTCAGCCGTGCATCTCATTAGGCACGTCCCTTTGATGCCTGTATCTCGTGCTTCTCGATACCTCCCCTTTTTTTTTACACCCTTTCCGATCTCCCTACTGTCCCCTCTGCACCTGTCTTTGTTCCTATTTCGATCTACTTTACTGCTGATTGGAATTTGCTAATGGTGGGAAGATGGGTTTTTACAGTTGGGACCCGCCAAATGTTTCCGCACTTATGATCCGGACCTTGTGTGTTTCAAAGTGATCTAAGCGACCCCTCTGAGAGCGACTTGTGGGAACCAGGTTGTAAACTATTGTGTATCATGTTATCCTATGGGTAAAAACTGTATAAAAGGAGCGATCCACAAATACAATTTGAAGCAGTCTCCCCGAACTACACTCGATGTACTTCCTGTGACTTCTGTGTTCCCTGCAGTAAATAAACCTTGACTCTTTGACGCCGAAGGAAGTGTCCCGTGTCTCTGTGACTTGTACGCCGGAGCAGGTTACCCACGAAGGTTTCAGGTGTTGTGCCCTGGCACCGCTGGGTCCAAAAGAACCCAGTCCTTCAGTTGGCGCCCAACGTGGGGCTGCATCAGTGGTACCGGTCCAAGCCCGACGATCGTGAGGAACTTCGTGTGAAATCTCCGAGGGAAGGTGCACCCCGCTTCATCGATCCTGTTGTCGAAATAAGTGGCCCGAAGACTTTTCCCGCGAAGATTCCCGCCTCCTAACGGCTGTGACGGACTGCTGCCCTGACTGTAGACCTGTTTTGGCGCCTGGCGTAGACCTTGGTATAGCGAGACGATTGACGGGCCTTCCTGAGGACGCCATTGATCTTTGAGTTAAGTATTTGTGGGTCGCTCCCAGAGTTCTTTGTTGTAAACACTTTAGCGAGTGTTTTTGTTGTAGACGCTTTAGCGGGTGTCTTTGTTGTACACGCTGTGTGAGTGTTTTTGTCGGTGACACTTTGCTAGCGTACTTTGTTGTTGTTGTATTTGTTTGACGACTGCAGCCGCCAAAAACCGAGGGTTTTGTTCTTTGCTGGGACTTGGTAAATCCCGAAATCCCGTAACCCTTGAAGTTTGTGAAACTCGGCTAGTGTGCAAGATGCCTGGTCGCAGTACTTTGTTCAGTTGCTTTAGACCTTGTGGTGCGGAGTCCCTGCTGGAGGATTCGTGTCCGATACCTCCGGTTGGAACTCCTACTTATGATTTATATAGCAAACATGGGCTAGGCCCGATTGCTTTTAACGATTATTGGGTTAAATATACCAAGAAAGACGGCGATCTTCGTTGGCCATCTCACGGTAGCTTCGAAGCGTCGATCTTAGATAATTTGGAAATAAAGTTGTTCGAACGTAAATCTAGGCCGGCCATGTTTGATGCCTTTCGGTTCTGGCGCAAAGAAGCCCGACAGAAAGAGATCAGACAAAATAAACGTAGTCAGCGAGATACTGTTGCTATTATAGTGAAGAAAGCTGAGCAGTTTCAGCGTGATAAGGAGGATAAGGATAAGGAAGTGTTTGAGAGATTACAGCGTATGTCCATAGACAAATGCTATCCTGCTTTGCCTACGGAGTCGGATAAGAAGGAAGAGGCAGTTGAGGATTCTTTAATGTCTTATCTTATGAAGTCGCCACCTCCGTACGTACAGGGTACCGCAGCTCCTGTGGTCCCTGCCGTACCTGTTCTTCCACCTGTTATTCCTCCACCAGTTCCTCAACCTGCACCCGCTCTTCCGCCTGTTCCTGCTCCTTTGCCTATTTCTATTCCTACTGCTCCTCCGCTTCCACATACTCCTGTTCCCGCTACTGCTCCTGTGTTGTTAACCCCTGTTGCTGTTAATGTCTCTACTCCTTCTCTTGTTAGTCCTGTGTCTTATTCTTCTCCCTCTACTCGTAATCGTGATTCTCCCCTTGCGACAAACTTCTTTCAGTCGCTCGGACCTGTTTTTGGGTCTGCTGGTTCTGATGGTCCTCAGAGACGTAGCCAGCTTCCTGGTAATAGAGAACGTGTTGCGCTATACAATATGGCGATGGGTTGGATGATAAACCCTGTTAGAAATCCACCTCGTGTTGTCCTCGAAACGTTTGATCAATTCAACATACCAACTCAGAGATATGTGTTTGACGAAATGTGCAAGTTCCTTCATGATCAGATAGTGGCCAATGCGCCTGACGAGGTGCTGACCGCCCTGTCTGAACTTCGGCTTCAGTTCGCAACTGGACTGATAGTAGATACTAATGTCCGGCGTGCTGTTGAGCGGTTGCTATCTCTTCGTCCCGCTCCTATTCCTCATGCATTGTTCGTTGAGGACATTGAAAAACAAACCGAGTCTGGCCAATATCCTATGCGCGAAGTTCCGCCAGTTTGGATGCCAGGTAATCCTGGGGCAAACCCCCCGGTTCCGCCATTTTTCCAGAGGGTATGGATACACCTCCCATGGAAAAGATCGGAAGTATTACAGGTGAAGCAATCTTTGCCTGACCCTCGCAAAAATCCTGCAGGGTATTATAAGGAATTATCGCAGCTTGTGGATGCTACGGTAATGAATCTTGCCGATATCGACATGTTGTTCGGTAATGTCGTACCGCAACCGGTATGGGCGAAGATTCGTCAGGAGAATCACGCAAACGAACTAGGTGGTACTTGGGCGGCCATTGTAGCGGCAGATGGGTTGCAAGCTGGTGGCGCTAAGCCTGATCAGCTGATTGCTGCTCTTCCTCAGCGAATCATTGCATTAATGAAAACGCTTATGCCAGCTATGAGGGTAAATTGGGACAAGTTGTCAGCCTGTAAGCAGAAGAAAGATGAGAGTGTTTCCGATTTCTTTACGAGGTTTGAGGAAGCATTCATTGATCATAGTGGACAGGATATGGGTACTGAGGGTGGACAGAGGTTGTTTGTGGATAAGTTTGTGTCAAACTTATTGCCCGACTTGAGCAATAAATTAAGGAATTCAGAGAGTGCATGGGCCGTTTCTACCTCAGCTCAGATATTGGCTACGGCACAATATTACGAGAATAGAGAAAAAGAGGAAAATGACCGTGCTGATAAAAAGACGAAAGAGCTAAAAACTAAAGTGTTGTTACAACAAGCGTATCCGCCGCGTTCTAATCAGAATGCGCCTCAGCAGAATAGATCACAGTCGCAATCGAATCGATCGCAGTCGCGTAATGATTCTTCTTTCCAGAGATCTTCATTAGGGTACAACCAATGTGCTTATTGTAGACAGGAGGGACACATTAAATTCAATTGTCCTGCTTTAAATGACCGTAGTGGTGGTAATTCGTCTAGAGGAGGCCGTGGTGGTGCACAGCACGCATCGCGTGGTAGAGGTCGTGGTGCTCACAATGATCGCTCTGACCATTCACCAAATTCTAATAACTGTTTCGATCAACGTGGATCATCGCAAGGACGATCTGCGCAGTACAATGTAGACGATTATTACGTCGATCAGGGAACTGACGATAGTAATTACTAGGACAGCCAAAGACAAGGAGAGGGAGTGGTATCAGTTCCGGTTGATCAGAGAGGGCCTTACGTCGCAGTTGCTACATCGGGCGTCGTTGAGCCTTTTCTGTTGGACACTGGTGCAGCGAAAAGTTCTATCATCCATTCGAAACTCCCTGGCGCACCTTTGTCTGGCTTAACAAATGTTTCCGTTGGATTCTCTGGCGCCCCCGTTAGCAATCCAGTTTCGCGCCCTTTGCCCCTTAAAATTGGGCCTCGTGAGCTCGAAGCTCCATTGATTTTGTCTACTGGTTGTGGCGAAAATCTTTTGGGTCTGGATTTGCTCAAACGTTTGTATGCAACTTTGTATTGTTCTCCTGCGGGTGTAAAGCTTACGTTAGGAGAGAGGGTAGTCTCTCCCATGTACTTGTCTCTCGATAAGCTTCCACCGGAATTGAGTTCTCTTCCTGCATCTTTGTGGGCGACGGGTCCAAATGACGTGGGCCTACTTGATATCTCCCCTTACGTTGTTCAGTTGAAATCTAATGTGCGATTGCCACGTATTCCCCAATACCGTATCTCCCTTGATGGTGAACGAGCTTTGTTAGCGATCATTTATGATTTGATCGAGAAAGATGTCATTGAAGAGACTCGGGGAAACGTGTGCAATAGTCCTGTACTGCCCATTCTTAAACGTACTGATCCTACCAAACCGCCTGTTTATCGTTTTGTTATCGATTTACGGGAGGTAAATAAAATTGTGGTTCCTCAATTCCCTGTTGTGCCTGACATCACGGCGCTATTGACTCTGATTCCAGCTACTGCTTCATGGTTTTCGGTGATTGATTTGAAAAATGCGTTTTTCAGCATCCCGATTGCCGAAGAGAGTAGGGACCTTTTCGGTTTCTCTCTTGGTGGACGTAGCTTCCGGTTCAAACGCGCTCCTCAGGGCTACTGTGAAAGTCCATCGATTTACAGTCAAGCTTTGAAGGGTCAACTAGATGCGTTTAGGTTGCCGGTTGGTGCGGCTTTAATCCAATACGTCGACGACTTATTGGTGGCGGCTGATACTCAGGACATCTGCAAAATCGCTACAGTGTCGTTGCTGCAACATCTCTGTGAGTTACATCACAAGGTGTCACCTTCTAAACTCCAATATTGTTGTCAAGAAGTAACCTACCTAGGTCACTTATTGTCAAAGGAGGGAAGGAGATTGACCCCAGAGAGAATTGCAGCGATTGCGCGCATGGCTGTGCCACAAACCCAAAGAGATGTGCGTGCCTTTCTAGGTATCACGTCGTACTGCAGGCAGTGGATTCCTAATTTTTCATTGCTAGCGAAACCATTGGTGGCTCTTACGTGCAAGGATGTTTCGACTCCTTTACCATGGACGGAAGAATGTCAGAATAGTTTTTCTGAATTACGTGATTCATTGTGTTCGGCTCCTGTGTTAGGTACCCCTGATTACAGTAAACCGTTCACGTTATATGTTCACGAGAGGGAAGGTTGTGCTTTGAGTGTTCTAACACAACCTTTTGGTGGTAAGCAACGTCCATGTGCATATTTTTCCTCGACTTTAGACCCAGTAGCTAGAGCGTTGCCGAGTTGTTTGAGAGCAACTGCGGCAGCTGCGGTCTCCATCCGACAATCAGCAGGATTGGTCATGGATAATATGCTTACGGTGATGGTTCCGCATGCAGTCGATACTCTTTTGAATCGTACGAAAACTCAGCACTTGACGAGTGCGAGGTTATCTGGGTACGAATTGACGCTTTTGGCAAGCCACATTCAGATAAAACGTTGTAATGTCCTAAATCCGGCAACTTTGTTACCAATTAGTGCAGAGTCAGATGAAGTAGCAGAACATGACTGTTACTTGCGGACGGAAGAGGAAACAAAAGGTCGTGTGGACCTTAAAAACACCCCATTGGAAGACCCGGATGGCACCCTGTATGTGGATGGGTCATGTTTTAAGTTGCCAAATGGTGATGTGACTACTGCTTATGCTGTGGTGACATTGAATACTGTTGTTGAGACTGCGAGATTGAATCAGAATTCTGCCCAAGCTGCAGAGCTGATTGCTCTCACTAGAGCATGTGTATTAGCAAAAGGTAAACGTGTGAATGTGTACACCGATAGTCAGTATGCTTTCGGTGTAGCGCATAGTTTTGGACGGTTGTGGAGAGAGCGTGGTTTCTTGACGTCGCATGGCACGAAAATACAGCATGGCCAGCTTGTGAACGATCTTTTGGATGCATTGACTTTGCCTGCTCAAGTTGCAATTGTTAAGTGTAGTGCGCATTGTAAAGTGACGGATGATGTTGGTCGTGGTAATGCGTTTGCAGATGAGATTGCTAAGGAGACTGCTCGGAACCTTAGCACTCGAATGTATGTGACGAGTTCGGTTAGGTGGCCTACAGAATCAAGTATGTGTGAAAATACTATAGAGAGTGTGAAAGCAATTCAGAATGAGGCCACCGACACTGAAAAGATGAAGTGGAAAGAAAGTACGGGAAGGTTGGATGTGAATGGTTGCTGGATTGATTTGTCGGATCAGAAAAGATGGATGTTGCCTGATGCGTATGTACTGGCCGTTGTGCAAATGGCACATGGATTAGCACATATTAGCGCGAAAGGTATTTGCAAGTTGCTGGCTGATGTGTGGAAGAATGATGGAATTACTAAGTGTGCAGAACGTTTGGTGAAGAATTGTATGGTGTGTATAATGTACAATCCTGGCAAAGGAACCCCAACTCCTCCTGGCAGTTTTGCTCCTCCCTCGTATCCCTTTGAGGTGATCCAATTGGACTTCATCCATATGGAGCGATGCAATAACCTGAAATACGTTTTGGTTGTGGTTTGCGCATTCTCCCGATGGATTGAGGCCTATCCCCTCAAAGACAATACTGCTTTGTCTACTGCGAAAATCCTACTGAAGGAATACTTTCCTCGGTATGGAATGCCTAGAGTCGTGTGGTCAGATAACGGAAGTGAGTTTGTTGGAAGTGTGATGAAGAGTGTGTGTAAGGGCCTTGGAATCAATCAGAAATTCCATAGCGCCAATCATCCCCAGTCAGCTGGATTGGTTGAAGGGTACAATGGCACCCTTAAACTAAAATTAGCGAAGATTCAGGCTACGACTGGACTTTCGTGGCCTGATGCTTTGCCTCTAGCATTACTGTCAACTAGGGCGACTGTACACTCCCGAATAGGGCTTAGTCCCTATGAAATAGTGTTCGGCCGTCCTGCGAATGTGTGGGGGGTTCCTAGGCCAGGAATATTCTCTGATCTTGAGTTTCCGATGTTGATTGATTACTTACATGACTTGACTGCTAAACTGAGGTTAATTCATCAACAGGTGTACGACGCCTTGCCGACGCAGACGGAGGGTCCAGGCCACCAGCTCCAGCCCGGGAACTGGGTGGTTACTCGTAACTTCTCACGAAAAAACAATCTGGACCCCCGATTCACCGGACCTTACCAGGTGCTCCTGGCCACGAGGACTGCCGTTCGTCTTGAGGGGCGGAAAAATTGGGTACATGCTACCCATTGTAAGCGAGTCCCTATTCCTTTGCCGGCAGACCCGTGGATAAGGAAAGGCATTGCGTCAACAGAAACGGAAACATTGCCGGCGTTTGTACCTTTTAGCGACGCACAGCTTGTTGGAGAACCCTCAGCGCAGCAGAAAGCCACTGTTGAACATTTGTCAGCAAAAGACTCAAGACCAGATCAACGAACTGATCAGCAGGACGCTGTCTCTTCAACAGATCCTTTGTTCGACGAGCAGACACGTCCAGGGAAACATCGATATTCTTTGCGATCTCACACTAAGGACAAATAAAATTTTCTTGCTTTGCTGAAATTGATAACTGCAATATCCTCGTTTCCCATAATCAAATTTTGAACATTCGTATCATTGAAAATTGTTTTGTATATATATATATATATATCAAGCTTCTTCTTTATATCTTTTTCCTTCCACAGCTGAGAAATATTGTGCTAAATAAATACATATTGTGTATTGAGGGCCGTAGGGCCGCGCGCGTACTTCCTTCTGGACAGTAGGTCTTGACGCTAGGTTAACGACCGTCGGTTCCTAGGAACTCCTGGGGATTGACTATTGCTGCACAGAACGAAGTGCGTCAAGAAACGTTGCGGACGGTCGTAGGGAAATGGCATTTTCGAAGCTGAATGATTTGGAAGGAGCTCAGGCGTATAGAGTCAAGTTGCAGAAACTTAGTCGTACGAAATGTTTTGTATCCCAATTGTTTGTTTTGTTTTTGACTGCTTCTGCATTTTTGGCGGGTGGGGTGTATTACACTATGTCTTACTTTTTCCTTGTTACTCCTACTCCTACTCCTTACCCTAACCTTACTTCTACTGCTTCTCCTCATTCCTTTCATATGTTACCAGAACACGAACAGGCAAGACGTGTAGAATTCCGCAATAATTCCTTTATCCAGCTCCTCCATCAGCATCAGTTAGTGGTTAACACTACTAATTGTTGGGTGTGTGGGTTGATGCCACATACTACGGGTAAGGGAATTCCATATCTGGTGTTACCGTATAGTTCCCAAGGGTCAGCTCGAGCATTCCAAACAATGTTTCGAAGCGCACTGGGTTTCCACCCCACGCAAGAACAACGTTCCCCCAACTTTGGTCCTACCTCGTATCAGAGGCTGCTATCGATGGCTATAGAGGATATGGAAGATGAGATCCATGATCCTTTTCTTATCCCTAAAGAAGAGGTACAAGCCTATAGGGTCCTAAGTAGAGGGGAATATAGTATGTTCACTAATGAAAAGCAGCTTAAAAGCTCGTCTCCAATATGGGTCGTACCCCACACTGGTAATCTTTGTCTTGTGGGTCGTGGCTCGCAAGCCTCACTTGGAGCAAGTGCTTGCACTGAAAGTTACGTCCTGCCAATGTCCCCGTCCCCTGTGTTTCTGGCTGCCAAGGGTACATACTTTATCTGTCATGATCGTGCATACACATGGTTGCCCGCAGACTTCATGGGCTCATGTTTCGTTGCAAATCTGTTGCCTCCGACGTTTACTGTAGATGCCGATTATCATAAGACTAGAGTTGTACGAGGCGTAATTAGCGAAGAGGATACTGCCGGTCAAGAGGCAGGAGACTTTTTCAAGGGTTTCCTCCCGTTTTGGGGACCTATGGTTAATAGTAGGAACCTGAGACATTTGACTCGAGTGGTAGAATCGACAGCTAATATTACTGCCAGTGCCCTTGGTAATATCACCACAGAACTTCAGGCGGAGAGACTTATGACATTACAAAACCGTATGGTTTTAGATGTTGTCTTAGCAGATCGCGGTGGGGTATGTAAAGTGATCCATTCGAGCTGTTGCATTTTCATTCCAGATAATGCTCCTACTGTCTATCAAGCCATCTCGAAGTTGCATAAGATCTCCGAATCCATACACGTGGATGTAGGGGATTGGACGCTACTTGGTTGGTTTTGGGGCCTGATGTCGACTTGGGGTTGGAAGATTCTGACGATCATCGGGGTTGTGGTAGTGTTCCTGTTCACGTGTTGCCTTTGCGTGCAGTGTGGTCCTGCCTTATGTGGCCTCTGTGCTACAACGTGTATGAGACAACCATCTGTTACCAAGGGGACTCGATCGGACAGAGCTATGCTACAACGACATCTTGATGGTCTGATGAATATCGAATATGATTCCGACTAGTGCTTGCCTACATGAGGGCAAAAGGAGCGTCTGAGGTTCCGTGACAATTGTAAGTGGTGTTTTCGACTCGTACGAATATGGTCGAGTCTAGTATCTATGAACCGCAAATGACGAGTTTAGTAGGTGTGCGCAGTTTCGCTGTGCTAACTTAAACCGTTCGTTTGTTATGTGGGTTTCTCATCTGTACCCACGGGTTCCATCTTAGATACGGCATCCATTTTGTCTCTTGCCCTCAAGTAGCCAGCGAACGGATGCTGTCCGCTTCGCGACCCTGGGACTCCCAAGATATTTGCGGAAGACACATGTTCTTTGAAAGTGTCTTTATGACAAGGGGGTTGCTGCTGTAAGGCAGATGACGCCGCTCGAGGCTCATCTTACCGTACGGGCTTATTGTCTCAGCCGTGCATCTCATTAGGCACGTCCCTTTGATGCCTGTATCTCGTGCTTCTCGATACCTCCCCTTTTTTTTTACACCCTTTCCGATCTCCCTACTGTCCCCTCTGCACCTGTCTTTGTTCCTATTTCGATCTACTTTACTGCTGATTGGAATTTGCTAATGGTGGGAAGATGGGTTTTTACAGTTGGGACCCGCCAAATGTTTCCGCACTTATGATCCGGACCTTGTGTGTTTCAAAGTGATCTAAGCGACCCCTCTGAGAGCGACTTGTGGGAACCAGGTTGTAAACTATTGTGTATCATGTTATCCTATGGGTAAAAACTGTATAAAAGGAGCGATCCACAAATACAATTTGAAGCAGTCTCCCCGAACTACACTCGATGTACTTCCTGTGACTTCTGTGTTCCCTGCAGTAAATAAACCTTGACTCTTTGACGCCGAAGGAAGTGTCCCGTGTCTCTGTGACTTGTACGCCGGAGCAGGTTACCCACGAAGGTTTCAGGTGTTGTGCCCTGGCACCGCTGGGTCCAAAAGAACCCAGTCCTTCAGTAGCCAGCACGCTGCTCAGCCCAGCCAGCTGTGGAAGATAGAAACAAGACCATAGGGAGACCCCGCCAGGAGCAGCCAGCACGCTGCTCAGCCCAGCCAGCTGTGGAAGATAAGAACAAGACCATAGGGAGACCCCGCCAGGAGCAGCCAGCACGCTGCTCAGCCCAGCCAGCGGTGGAAGCTAGGAACAAGACCAGAGGGAGACCCCACCAGGAGCAGCCAGCACCCTGCTCAGCCCAGCCAGCTGTGGAAGATAGGAACAAGACCAGAGGGAGACCCCACCAGGAGCAGCCAGCACGCTGCTCAGCCCAGCCAGCTGTGGAAGCTAGGAACAAGACCAGAGGGAGACCCCACCAGGAGCAGCCAGCACGCTGCTCAGCCCAGCCAGCTGTGGAAGATAGGAACAAGACCATAGGGAGACCCCACCAGGAGCAGCCAGCACGCTGCTCAGCCCAGCCAGCTGTGGAAGATAGGAACAAGACCATAGGTAGACCCCACCAGGAGCAGCCGGCTGGCAGATAGGAACAAGACCATAGGGAGACCCCACCAGGATCAGCCAGCACGCTGCTCAGCCCGGCCAGCTGTGGAAGATAGGAACAAGACCAGAGGAAGACCCCACCAGGAGCAGCCAGCACGCTGCTCAGCCCGGCCAGCTGTGGAAGATAGGAACAAGACCAGAGGGAGACCCCACCAGGATCAGCCAGCACGCTGCTCAGCCCAGCCAGCTGTGGAAGATAGGAACAAGACCAGAGGGAGACCCCACCAGGAGCAGCCAGCACGCTGCTCAGCCCAGCCAAACGCTGCTCAGCCCGGCCAGCTGTGGAAGATAGGAACAAGACCAGAGGGAGACCCCACCAGGATCAGCCAGCACGCTGCTCAGCCCAGCCAGCTGTGGAAGATAGGAACAAGACCAGAGGGAGACCCCACCAGGAGCAGCCAGCACGCTGCTCAGCCCAGCCAGCTGTGGAAGATAGGAACAAGACCAGAGGGAGACCCCACCAGGAGCAGCCAGCACGCTGCTCAGCCCAGCCAGCTGTAGAAGATAGGAACAAGACCAGAGGGAGACCCCACCAGGAGCAGCCAGCACGCTGCTCAGCCCGGCCAGCTGTGGAAGATAGGAACAAGACCAGAGGGAGACCCCACCAGGAGCAGCCAGCACGCTGCTCAGCCCAGCCAGCTGTGGAAGATAGGAACAAGACCAGAGGGAGACCCCACCAGGAGCAGCCAGCACGCTGCTCAGCCCAGCCAGCTGTGGAAGATAGGAACAAGACCATAGGTAGACCCCACCAGGAGCAGCCTGCTGGCAGATAGGAAAAAGACCATAGGGAGACCCCACCAGGAGCAGCCAGCATGCTGCTCGCCCCAGCCAGCTGTGGAAGATAGGAACAAGACCAGAGGGAGACACCACCAGGAGCAGCCAGCACACTGCTCAGCCCAGCCAGCTGTGGAAGATAGGAACAAGACAAGAGGGAGACCCCACCAGGAGCAGCCAGCACGCTGCTCAGCCCGGCCAGCTGTGGAAGATAGGAACAAGACCAGAGGGAGACCCCACCAGGAGCAGCCAGCACGCTGCTCAGCCCAGCCAGCTGTGGAAGATAGGAACAAGACCAGAGGGAGACCCCACCAGGAGCAGCCAGCACGCTGCTCAGCCCGGCCAGCTGTGGAAGATAGGAACAAGACCAGAGGGAGACACCACCAGGAGCAGCCAGCACGTTGCTCAGCTCGGCCAGCTGTGGAAGATAGGAACAAGACCAGGGGGAGACCCCACCAGGAGCAGCCAGCACGCTGCTCAGCCGGGCCAGATGTGGAAGATAGGAACAAGACCAGAGGGAGACCCCATCAGGAGCAGCCAGCACGCTGCTCAGCCCGGCCAGCTGTGGAAGATAGGAACAAGACCAGAGGGAGACCCCACCAGGAGCAGCCGGCACGCTGCTCAGCCCAGCCAGCTGTGGAAGATAGGAACAAGACCAGAGGGAGACCCCACCAGGAGCAGCCAGCACGCTGCTCAGCCCAGCCAGCTGTTGAAGCTAGGAACAAGACCAGAGGGAGACCCCACCAGGAGCAGCCAGCATGCTGCTCAGCCCAGCCAGCTGTGGAAGATAGGAACAAGACCATAGGGAGACCCCAACAGGAGCAGCCAGCACGCTGCTCAGCCCAGCCAGCTGTGGAAGATAGGAACAAGACCATAGGTAGACCCCACCAGGAGCAGCCGGCTGGCAGATAGGAACAAGACCATAGGGAGACCCCACCAGGATCGGCCAGCACGCTGCTCAGCCCAGCCAGCTGTGGAAGATAGGAACAAGACCAGAAGAAGACCCCACCAGGAGCAGCCAGCACGCTGCTCAGCCCGGCCAGCTGTGGAAGATAGGAACAAGACCAGAGGGAGACCCCACCAGGATCAGCCAGCACGCTGCTCAGCCCGGCCAGCTGTGGAAGATAGGAACAAGACCAGAGGGAGACCCCACCAGGAGCAGCCAGCACGCTGCTCAGCCCGGCCGGCTGTGGAAGATAGGAACAAGACCAGAGGGAGACCCCACCAGGAGCAGCCAGCACGCTGCTCAGCCCGGCCAGCTGTGGAAGATAGGAACAAGACCAGAGGGAGACCCCACCAGGAGCAGCCAGCACGCTGCTCAGCCCGGCCAGCTGTGGAAGATAGGAACAAGACCAGAGGGAGACCCCACCAGGAGCAGCCAGCACGCTGCTCAGCCCGGCCAGCTGTGGAAGATAGGAACAAGACCAGAGGGAGACCCCACCAGGAGCAGCCAGCACGCTGCTCAGCCCGGCCAGCTGTGGAAGCTAGGAACAAGACCAGAGGGAGACCCCACCAGGAGCAGCCAGCACGCTGCTCAGCCCGGCCAGCTGTGGAAGATAGGAACAAGACCAGAGGGAGACACCACCAGGAGCAGCCAGCACGCTGCTCAGCCCGGCCAGCTGTGGAAGTCAGGAACAAGACCAGAGGGAGACACCACCAGGAGCAGCCAGCACGCTGCTCAGCCCAGCCAGCTGTGGAAGATACGGAACAAGACCAGAGGGTGACCCCACCAGGAGCAGCCAGCACGCTGCTCAGCCCAGCCAGCAGTGGAAGATAGGAACAAGACCAGAGGGAGACCCCACCAGGAGCAGCCAGCACGCTGCTCAGCCCAGCCAGCTGTGGAAGATAGGAACAAGACCAGAGGGAGACCCCACCAGAAGCAGCCAGCACGATGCTCAGCCCAGCCAGCTGTGGAAGATAGGAACAAGACCAGAGGGAGACCCCACCAGGAGCAGCCAGCACGCTGCTCAGCCCAGGCAGCTGTGGAAGCTAGGAACAAGACCAGAGGGAGACCCCACCAGGAGCAGCCAGCACGCTGCTCAGCCCGGCCAGCTGTGGAAGATAGGAACAAGACCATAGGGAGACCCCGCCAGGAGCAGCCAGCACGCTGCTCAGCCCAGCCAGCGGTGGAAGCTAGGAACAAGACCAGAGGGAGACCCCACCAGGAGCAGCCAGCACGCTGCTCAGCCCAGCCAGCTGTGGAAGATAGGAACAAGACCAGAGGGAGACCCCACCAGGAGCAGCCAGCACGCTGCTCAGCCCGGCCAGCTGTGGAAGCTAGGAACAAGACCAGAGGGAGACCCCGCCAGGAGCAGCCAGCACGCTGCTCAGCCCGGCCAGCTGTGGAAAATAGGAACAATGCCATAGGGAGACCCCGCCAGGAGCAGCCAGCACGCTGCTCAGCCCAGCCAGCTGTGGAAGATAGGAACAAGACCATAGGGAGACCCCGCCAGGAGCAGCCAGCACGCTGCTCAGCCCAGCCAGCTGTGGAAGATAGGAACAAGACCATAGGGAGACCCCGCCAGGAGCAGCCAGCATGCTGCTCAGCCCAGCCAGCTGTGGAAGATAGGAACAAGACCATAGGGAGACCCCACCAGGAGCAGCCAGCATGCTGCTCAGCCCAGCCAGCTGTGGAAGATAGGAACAAGACCATAGGGAGACCCCACCAGGAGCAGCCAGCACGCTGCTCAGCCCAGCCAGCTGTGGAAGATAGAAACAAGACCATAGGGAGACCCCGCCAGGAGCAGCCAGCACGCTGCTCAGCCCAGCCAGCTGTGGAAGATAAGAACAAGACCATAGGGAGACCCCGCCAGGAGCAGCCAGCACGCTGCTCAGCCCAGCCAGCGGTGGAAGCTAGGAACAAGACCAGAGGGAGACCCCACCAGGAGCAGCCAGCACCCTGCTCAGCCCAGCCAGCTGTGGAAGATAGGAACAAGACCAGAGGGAGACCCCACCAGGAGCAGCCAGCACGCTGCTCAGCCCAGCCAGCTGTGGAAGCTAGGAACAAGACCAGAGGGAGACCCCACCAGGAGCAGCCAGCACGCTGCTCAGCCCAGCCAGCTGTGGAAGATAGGAACAAGACCATAGGGAGACCCCACCAGGAGCAGCCAGCACGCTGCTCAGCCCAGCCAGCTGTGGAAGATAGGAACAAGACCATAGGTAGACCCCACCAGGAGCAGCCGGCTGGCAGATAGGAACAAGACCATAGGGAGACCCCACCAGGATCAGCCAGCACGCTGCTCAGCCCGGCCAGCTGTGGAAGATAGGAACAAGACCAGAGGAAGACCCCACCAGGAGCAGCCAGCACGCTGCTCAGCCCGGCCAGCTGTGGAAGATAGGAACAAGACCAGAGGGAGACCCCACCAGGATCAGCCAGCACGCTGCTCAGCCCAGCCAGCTGTGGAAGATAGGAACAAGACCAGAGGGAGACCCCACCAGGAGCAGCCAGCACGCTGCTCAGCCCAGCCAAACGCTGCTCAGCCCGGCCAGCTGTGGAAGATAGGAACAAGACCAGAGGGAGACCCCACCAGGATCAGCCAGCACGCTGCTCAGCCCAGCCAGCTGTGGAAGATAGGAACAAGACCAGAGGGAGACCCCACCAGGAGCAGCCAGCACGCTGCTCAGCCCAGCCAGCTGTGGAAGATAGGAACAAGACCAGAGGGAGACCCCACCAGGAGCAGCCAGCACGCTGCTCAGCCCAGCCAGCTGTGGAAGATAGGAACAAGACCAGAGGGAGACCCCACCAGGAGCAGCCAGCACGCTGCTCAGCCCGGCCAGCTGTGGAAGATAGGAACAAGACCAGAGGGAGACCCCACCAGGAGCAGCCAGCACGCTGCTCAGCCCAGCCAGCTGTGGAAGATAGGAACAAGACCAGAGGGAGACCCCACCAGGAGCAGCCAGCACGCTGCTCAGCCCAGCCAGCTGTGGAAGATAGGAACAAGACCATAGGTAGACCCCACCAGGAGCAGCCTGCTGGCAGATAGGAAAAAGACCATAGGGAGACCCCACCAGGAGCAGCCAGCATGCTGCTCGCCCCAGCCAGCTGTGGAAGATAGGAACAAGACCAGAGGGAGACACCACCAGGAGCAGCCAGCACACTGCTCAGCCCAGCCAGCTGTGGAAGATAGGAACAAGACAAGAGGGAGACCCCACCAGGAGCAGCCAGCACGCTGCTCAGCCCGGCCAGCTGTGGAAGATAGGAACAAGACCAGAGGGAGACCCCACCAGGAGCAGCCAGCACGCTGCTCAGCCCAGCCAGCTGTGGAAGATAGGAACAAGACCAGAGGGAGACCCCACCAGGAGCAGCCAGCACGCTGCTCAGCCCGGCCAGCTGTGGAAGATAGGAACAAGACCAGAGGGAGACACCACCAGGAGCAGCCAGCACGTTGCTCAGCTCGGCCAGCTGTGGAAGATAGGAACAAGACCAGGGGGAGACCCCACCAGGAGCAGCCAGCACGCTGCTCAGCCGGGCCAGATGTGGAAGATAGGAACAAGACCAGAGGGAGACCCCATCAGGAGCAGCCAGCACGCTGCTCAGCCCGGCCAGCTGTGGAAGATAGGAACAAGACCAGAGGGAGACCCCACCAGGAGCAGCCAGCACGCTGCTCAGCCCAGCCAGCTGTGGAAGATAGGAACAAGACCAGAGGGAGACCCCACCAGGAGCAGCCAGCACGCTGCTCAGCCCAGCCAGCTGTTGAAGCTAGGAACAAGACCAGAGGGAGACCCCACCAGGAGCAGCCAGCATGCTGCTCAGCCCAGCCAGCTGTGGAAGATAGGAACAAGACCATAGGGAGACCCCAACAGGAGCAGCCAGCACGCTGCTCAGCCCAGCCAGCTGTGGAAGATAGGAACAAGACCATAGGTAGACCCCACCAGGAGCAGCCGGCTGGCAGATAGGAACAAGACCATAGGGAGACCCCACCAGGATCGGCCAGCACGCTGCTCAGCCCAGCCAGCTGTGGAAGATAGGAACAAGACCAGAAGAAGACCCCACCAGGAGCAGCCAGCACGCTGCTCAGCCCGGCCAGCTGTGGAAGATAGGAACAAGACCAGAGGGAGACCCCACCAGGATCAGCCAGCACGCTGCTCAGCCCGGCCAGCTGTGGAAGATAGGAACAAGACCAGAGGGAGACCCCACCAGGAGCAGCCAGCACGCTGCTCAGCCCGGCCGGCTGTGGAAGATAGGAACAAGACCAGAGGGAGACCCCACCAGGAGCAGCCAGCACGCTGCTCAGCCCGGCCAGCTGTGGAAGATAGGAACAAGACCAGAGGGAGACCCCACCAGGAGCAGCCAGCACGCTGCTCAGCCCGGCCAGCTGTGGAAGATAGGAACAAGACCAGAGGGAGACCCCACCAGGAGCAGCCAGCACGCTGCTCAGCCCGGCCAGCTGTGGAAGATAGGAACAAGACCAGAGGGAGACCCCACCAGGAGCAGCCAGCACGCTGCTCAGCCCGGCCAGCTGTGGAAGCTAGGAACAAGACCAGAGGGAGACCCCACCAGGAGCAGCCAGCACGCTGCTCAGCCCGGCCAGCTGTGGAAGATAGGAACAAGACCAGAGGGAGACACCACCAGGAGCAGCCAGCACGCTGCTCAGCCCGGCCAGCTGTGGAAGTCAGGAACAAGACCAGAGGGAGACACCACCAGGAGCAGCCAGCACGCTGCTCAGCCCAGCCAGCTGTGGAAGATACGGAACAAGACCAGAGGGTGACCCCACCAGGAGCAGCCAGCACGCTGCTCAGCCCAGCCAGCAGTGGAAGATAGGAACAAGACCAGAGGGAGACCCCACCAGGAGCAGCCAGCACGCTGCTCAGCCCAGCCAGCTGTGGAAGATAGGAACAAGACCAGAGGGAGACCCCACCAGAAGCAGCCAGCACGATGCTCAGCCCAGCCAGCTGTGGAAGATAGGAACAAGACCAGAGGGAGACCCCACCAGGAGCAGCCAGCACGCTGCTCAGCCCAGGCAGCTGTGGAAGCTAGGAACAAGACCAGAGGGAGACCCCACCAGGAGCAGCCAGCACGCTGCTCAGCCCGGCCAGCTGTGGAAGCTAGGAACAAGACCAGAGGGAGACCCCGCCAGGAGCAGCCAGCACGCTGCTCAGCCCGGCCAGCTGTGGAAAATAGGAACAATGCCATAGGGAGACCCCGCCAGGAGCAGCCAGCACGCTGCTCAGCCCAGCCAGCTGTGGAAGATAGGAACAAGACCATAGGGAGACCCCGCCAGGAGCAGCCAGCATGCTGCTCAGCCCAGCCAGCTGTGGAAGATAGGAACAAGACCATAGGGAGACCCCGCCAGGAGCAGCCAGCATGCTGCTCAGCCCAGCCAGCTATGGAAGATAGGAACAAGACCATAGGGAGACCCCACCAGGAGCAGCCAGCATGCTGCTCAGCCCAGCCAGCTGTGGAAGATAGGAACAAGACCATAGGGAGACCCCGCCAGGAGCAGCCAGCACGCTGCTCAGCCCAGCCAGCTGTGGAAGATAGAAACAAGACCATAGGGAGACCCCGCCAGGCGCAGCCAGCACGCTGCTCAGCCCAGCCAGCTGTGGAAGATAGGAACAAGACCAGAGGGAGACCCCACCAGGATCAGCCAGCACGCTGCTCAGCCCAGCCAGCTGTGGAAGATAGGAACAAGACCAGAGGGAGACCCCACCAGGAGCAGCCAGCACGCTGCTCAGCCCAGCCAGCTGTGGAAGATAGGAACAAGACCAGAGGGAGACCCCACCAGGAGCAGCCAGCACGCTGCTCAGCCCAGCCAGCTGTGGAAGATAGGAACAAGACCAGAGGGAGACCCCACCAGGAGCAGCCAGCACGCTGCTCAGCCCGGCCAGCTGTGGAAGATAGGAACAAGACCAGAGGGAGACCCCACCAGGAGCAGCCAGCACGCTGCTCAGCCCAGCCAGCTGTGGAAGATAGGAACAAGACCAGAGGGAGACCCCACCAGGAGCAGCCAGCACGCTGCTCAGCCCAGCCAGCTGTGGAAGATAGGAACAAGACCATAGGTAGACCCCACCAGGAGCAGCCTGCTGGCAGATAGGAAAAAGACCATAGGGAGACCCCACCAGGAGCAGCCAGCATGCTGCTCGCCCCAGCCAGCTGTGGAAGATAGGAACAAGACCAGAGGGAGACACCACCAGGAGCAGCCAGCACACTGCTCAGCCCAGCCAGCTGTGGAAGATAGGAACAAGACAAGAGGGAGACCCCACCAGGAGCAGCCAGCACGCTGCTCAGCCCGGCCAGCTGTGGAAGATAGGAACAAGACCAGAGGGAGACCCCACCAGGAGCAGCCAGCACGCTGCTCAGCCCAGCCAGCTGTGGAAGATAGGAACAAGACCAGAGGGAGACCCCACCAGGAGCAGCCAGCACGCTGCTCAGCCCGGCCAGCTGTGGAAGATAGGAACAAGACCAGAGGGAGACACCACCAGGAGCAGCCAGCACGTTGCTCAGCTCGGCCAGCTGTGGAAGAAAGGAACAAGACCAGGGGGAGACCCCACCAGGAGCAGCCAGCACGCTGCTCAGCCGGGCCAGATGTGGAAGATAGGAACAAGACCAGAGGGAGACCCCATCAGGAGCAGCCAGCACGCTGCTCAGCCCGGCCAGCTGTGGAAGATAGGAACAAGACCAGAGGGAGACCCCACCAGGAGCAGCCAGCACGCTGCTCAGCCCAGCCAGCTGTGGAAGATAGGAACAAGACCAGAGGGAGACCCCACCAGGAGCAGCCAGCACGCTGCTCAGCCCAGCCAGCTGTTGAAGCTAGGAACAAGACCAGAGGGAGACCCCACCAGGAGCAGCCAGCATGCTGCTCAGCCCAGCCAGCTGTGGAAGATAGGAACAAGACCATAGGGAGACCCCAACAGGAGCAGCCAGCACGCTGCTCAGCCCAGCCAGCTGTGGAAGATAGGAACAAGACCATAGGTAGACCCCACCAGGAGCAGCCAGCTGGCAGATAGGAACAAGACCATAGGGAGACCCCACCAGGATCAGCCAGCACGCTGCTCAGCCCAGCCAGCTGTGGAAGATAGGAACAAGACCAGAAGAAGACCCCACCAGGAGCAGCCAGCACGCTGCTCAGCCCGGCCAGCTGTGGAAGATAGGAACAAGACCAGAGGGAGACCCCACCAGGATCAGCCAGCACGCTGCTCAGCCCGGCCAGCTGTGGAAGATAGGAACAAGACCAGAGGGAGACCCCACCAGGAGCAGCCAGCACGCTGCTCAGCCCGGCCGGCTGTGGAAGATAGGAACAAGACCAGAGGGAGACCCCACCAGGAGCAGCCAGCACGCTGCTCAGCCCGGCCAGCTGTGGAAGATAGGAACAAGACCGGAGGGAGACCCCACCAGGAGCAGCCAGCACGCTGCTCAGCCCGGCCAGCTGTGGAAGATAGGAACAAGACCAGAGGGAGACCCCACCAGGAGCAGCCAGCACGCTGCTCAGCCCGGCCAGCTGTGGAAGATAGGAACAAGACCAGAGGGAGACCCCACCAGGAGCAGCCAGCACGCTGCTCAGCCCGGCCAGCTGTGGAAGCTAGGAATAAGACCAGAGGGAGACCCCACCAGGAGCAGCCAGCACGCTGCTCAGCCCGGCCAGCTGTGGAAGATAGGAACAAGACCAGAGGGAGACACCACCAGGAGCAGCCAGCACGCTGCTCAGCCCGGCCAGCTGTGGAAGTTAGGAACAAGACCAGAGGGAGACACCACCAGGAGCAGCCAGCACGCTGCTCAGCCCAGCCAGCTGTGGAAGATACGGAACAAGACCAGAGGGTGACCCCACCAGGAGCAGCCAGCACGCTGCTCAGCCCAGCCAGCAGTGGAAGATAGGAACAAGACCAGAGGGAGACCCCACCAGGAGCAGCCAGCACGCTGCTCAGCCCAGCCAGCTGTGGAAGATAGGAACAAGACCAGAGGGAGACCCCACCAGAAGCAGCCAGCACGATGCTCAGCCCAGCCAGCTGTGGAAGATAGGAACAAGACCAGAGGGAGACCCCACCAGGAGCAGCCAGCACGCTGCTCAGCCCAGGCAGCTGTGGAAGCTAGGAACAAGACCAGAGGGAGACCCCACCAGGAGCAGCCAGCACGCTGCTCAGCCCAGCCAGCTGTGGAAGCTAGGAACAAGACCAGAGGGAGACCCCACCAGGAGCAGCCAGCACGCTGCTCAGCCTAGCCAGCTGTGGAAGATAGGAACAAGATAAGAGGGAGACCCCACCAGGAGCAGCCAGCACGCTGCTCAGCCCAGCCAGCTGTGGAAGATAGGAACAAGACCATAGGTAGACCCCACCAGGAGCAGCCAGCTGGCAGATAGGAACAAGACCAGAGGGAGACACCACCAGGAGCAGCCAGAGACCAGAGGGAGACACCACCAGGAGCAGCCAGCACGCTGCTCAGCCCAGCCAGCTGTGGAAGATAGGAACAAGACCAGAGGGAGACCCCACCAGGAGCAGCCAGCACGCTGCTCAGCCCGTCCGGCTGTGGAAGATAGGAACAAGACCAGAGGGAGACCCCACCAGGAGCAGCCAGCACGCTGCTCAGCCCGGCCGGCTGTGGAAGATAGGAACAAGACCAGAGGGAGACCCCACCAGGAGCAGCCAGCACGCTGCTCAGCCCAGCCGGCTGTGGAAGATAGGAACATGACCAGAGGGAGACCCCACCAGGAGCAGCCAGCACGCTGCTCAGCCCAGCCGGCTGTGGAAGATGGGAACAAGACCAGAGGGAGACCCCACCAGGAGCAGCCAGCACGCTGCTCAGCCCAGCCGGCTGTGGAATATGGGAACAAGACCAGAGGGAGACCCCACCAGGAGCAGCCAGCACGCTGCTCAGCCCGGCCAGCTGTGGAAGATAGGAACAAGACCAGAGGGAGACCCCACCAGGAGCAGCCAGCACGATGCTCAGCCCGGCCAGCTGTGGAAGCTAGGAACAAGACCAGAGGGAGACCCCACCAGGAGCAGCCAGCACGCTGCTCAGCCCGGCTAGCTGTGGAAGATAGGAACAAGACCAGAGGGAGACCCCACCAGGAGCAGCCAGAACGCTGCTCAGCCCGGCCAGCTGTGGAAGCTAGGAACAAGACCAGAGGGAGACCCCACCAGGAGCAGCCAGCACGCTGCTCAGCCCGGCCAGCTGTGGAAGATAGGAACAAGACCAGAGGGAGACACCACCAGGAGCAGCCAGCACGCTGCTCAGCCCGGCCAGCTGTGGAAGTTAGGAACAAGACCAGAGGGAGACACCACCAGGGGCAGCCAGCACGCTGCTCAGCCCGGCCAGCTGTGGAAGATACGGAACAAGACCAGAGGGAGACCCCACCAGGAGCAGCCAGCACGCTGCTCAGCCCGGCCAGCTGTGGAAGATACGGAACAAGACCAGAGGGAGACACCACCAGGAGCAGCCAGCACGCTGCTCAGCCCGGCCAGCTGTGGAAGTTAGGAACAAGACCAGAGGGAGACACCACCAGGAGCAGCCAGCACGCTGCTCAGCCCAGCCAGCTGTGGAAGCTAGGAACAAGACCAGAGGGAGACCCCACCAGGAGCAGCCAGCACGCTGCTCAGCCCAGCCAGCTGTGGAAGCTAGGAACAAGACCAGCGGGAGACCCCACCAGGAGCAGCCAGCACGCTGCTCAGCCCAGCCAGCTGTGGAAGATAGGAACAAGACCAGAGGGAGACCCCACCAGGAGCAGCCAGCACGCTGCTCAGCCCAGCCAGCTGTGGAAGATAGGAACAAGACCATAGGTAGACCCCACCAGGAGCAGCCAGCTGGCAGATAGGAACAAGACCAGAGGGAGACACCACCAGGAGCAGCTAGCACGCTGCTCAGCCCGGCCAGCTGTGGAAGATAGGAACAAGACCAGAGGGAGACCCCACCAGGAGCAGCCAGCACGCTGCTCAGCACGGCCAGCTGTGGAAGATAGGAACAAGACCAGAGGGAGACCCCACCAGGAGCAGCCAGCACGCTGCTCTGCCCGGCCAGCTGTGGAAGATAGGAACAAGACCAGCGGGAGACCCCACCAGGAGCAGCCAGCACGCTGCTCAGCCCGACCAGCTGTGGAAGATAGGAACAAGATCAGAGGGAGACCCCACCAGGAGCAGCCAGCACGCTGCTCAGCCCAGCCAGCTGTGGAAGATAGGAACAAGACCAGAGGGAGACCCCACCAGGAGCAGCCAGCACGCTGCTCAGCCCAGCCCGCTGTGGAAGATAGGAACAAGACCAGAGGGAGACCCCACAAGGAGCAGCCAGCACGCTGCTCAGCCCAGCAGGCTGTGGAAGATAGGAACAAGACCAGAGGGAGACCCCACCAGGAGCAGCCAGCACGCTGCTCAGCCCAGCCAGCTGTGCAAGATAGGAACAAGACCAGAGGGAGACCCCACCAGGAGCAGCCAGCACGCTGCTCAGCCCAGCCAGCTGTGGAAGATAGGAACAAGACCAGAGGGAGACCCCACCAGGAGCAGCCGGCACGCTGCTCAGCCCAGCCAGCTGTGGAAGATAGGAACAAGACCAGAGGGAGACCCCACCAGGAGCAGCCGGCACGCTGCTCAGCCCAGCCAGCTGTGGAAGCTAGGAACAAGACCAGAGGGAGACCCCACCAGGAGCAGCCGGCACGCTGCTCAGCCCAGCCAGCTGTGGAAGATAGGAACAAGACCGGAGGGAGACCCCACCAGGAGCAGCCAGCACGCTGCTCAGCCCGGCCAGCTGTGGAAGATAGGAACAAGACCGGAGGGAGACCCCACCAGGAGCAGCCAGCACGCTGCTCAACCCGGTCAGCTGTGGAAGCTAGGAACAAGACCGGAGGGAGACCCCACCAGGAGCAGCCAGCACGCTGCTCAGCCCGGCCAGCTGTGGAAGCTAGGAACAAGACCGGAGGGAGACCCCACCAGGAGCAGCCAGCACGCTGGTCGGCCCGGCCACCTGTGGAAGCTAGGAACAAGACCGGAGGGAGACCCCACCAGGAGCAGCCAGCACGCTGCTCGGCCCGGCCACCTGTGGAAGCTAGGAACAAGACCGGAGGGAGACCCCACCAGGAGCAGCCAGCACGCGGCTCAGCCCGGCCAGCTGTGGAAGATAGGAACAAGACCGGAGGGAGACCCCACCAGGAGCAGCCAGCACGCGGCTCAGCCCGGCCAGCTGTGGAAGATAGGAACAAGACCGGAGGGAGACCCCACCAGGAGCAGCCAGCACGCGGCTCAGCCTGGCCAGCTGTGGAAGATAGGAACAAGACAGGAGGAAGACCCCACCAGGAGCAGCCAGCACGCGGCTCAGCCCGGCCAGCTGTGGAAGATAGGAACAAGACCGGAGGGAGACCCCACCAGGAGCAGCCAGCACGCGGCTCAGCCCGGCCAGCTGTGGAAGATAGGAACAAGACCGGAGGGAGACCCCACCAGGAGCAGCCAGCACGCGGCTCAGCCCGGCCAGCTGTGGAAGATAGGAACAAGACCAGAGGGAGACCCCACCAGGAGCAGCCAGCACGCTGCTCAGCCCGGCCAGCTGTGGAAGCTCGGACCAAGACCAGAGGGAGACACCACCAGGAGCAGCCAGCACGCTGCTCAGCCCGGCCAGCTGTGGAAGATAGGAACAAGACCAGAGGGAGACACCACCAGGAGCAGCTAGCACGCTGCTCAGCCCGGCCAGCTGTGGAAGTTAGGAACAAGACCAGAGGGAGACACCACCAGGAGCAGCCAGCACGCTGCTCAGCCCGGCCAGCTGTGGAAGATACGGAACAAGACCAGAGGGAGACCCCAACAGGAGCAGTCAGCACGCTGCTCAGCACAGCCAGCTGTGGAAGATAGGAACAAGACCAGAGGGAGACCCCACCAGGAGCAGCCAGCACGCTGCTCAGCCCAGCCAGCTGTGGAAGATAGGAACAAGACCAGAGGGAGACCCCACCAGGAGCAGCCAGCACGCGGCTCAGCCCGGCCAGCTGTGGAAGATAGGAACAAGACCATAGGGAGACCCCACCAGGAGCAGCCAGCACGCTGCTCAGCCCGGCCAGCTGTGGAAGATAGGAACAAGACCGGAGGGAGACACCACCAGGAGCAGCCAGCACGCTGCTCAGCCCGGCCAGCTGTGGAAGATAGGAACAAGACCGGAGGGAGACCCCACCAGGAGCAGCCAGCACGCTGCTCAGCCCGGCAAGCTGTGGAAGATAGGAACAAGACCGGAAGGAGACCCCACCAGGAGCAGCCAGCACGCTGCTCAGCCCGGCCAGCTGTGGAAGCTAGGAACAAGACCGGAGGGAGACCCCACCAGGAGCAGCCAGCACGCGGCTCAGCCCGGCCAGCTGTGGAAGATAGGAACAAGACCGGAGGGAGACCCCACCAGGAGCAGCCAGCACGCGGCTCAGCCCGGCCAGCTGTGGAAGATAGGAACAAGACCAGAGGGAGACCCCACCAGGAGCAGCCAGCACGCTGCTCAGCCCGGCAAGCTGTGGAAGATAGGAACAAGACCGGAGGGAGACCCCACCAGGAGCAGCCAGCACGCTGCTCAGCCCGGCCAGCTGTGGAAGCTAGGAACAAGACCGGAGGGAGACCCCACCAGGAGCAGCCAGCACGCTGCTCAGCCCGGCCAGCTGTGGAAGCTAGGAACAAGACCGGAGGGAGACCCCACCAGGAGCAGCCAGCACGCTGCTCAGCCCGGCCACCTGTGGAAGCTAGGAACAAGACCGGAGGGAGACCCCACCAGGAGCAGCCAGCACGCTGCTCGGCCCGGCCACCTGTGGAAGCTAGGAACAAGACCGGAGGGAGACCCCACCAGGAGCAGCCAGCACGCGGCTCAGCCCGTCCAGCTGTGGAAGATAGGAACAAGACCGGAGGGAGACCCCACCAGGAGCAGCCAGCACGCGGCTCAGCCCGGCCAGCTGTGGAAGATAGGAACGAGACCGGAGGGAGACCCCACCAGGAGCAGCCAGCACGCGGCTCAGCCTGGCCAGCTGTGGAAGATAGGAACAAGACCGGAGGAAGACCCCACCAGGAGCAGCCAGCACGCGGCTCAGCCCGGCCAGCTGTGGAAGATAGGAACAAGACCAGAGGGAGACCCCACCAGGAGCAGCCAGCACGCTGCTCAGCCCAGCCAGCTGTGGAAGATAGGAACAAGACCATAGGTAGACCCCACCAGGAGCAGCCGGCTGGCAGATAGGAACAAGACCATAGGGAGACCCCACCAGGAGCAGCCAGCACGCTGCTCAGCCCGGCCAGCTGTGGAAGATAGGAACAAGACCAGAGGGAGACCCCACCAGGAGCAGCCAGCACGCTGCTCAGCCCAGCCAGCTGTGGAAGATCGGAACAAGACCAGAGGGAGACCCCACCAGGAGCAGCCAGCACGCTGCTCATACCGGCCAGCTGTGGAAGATAGGAACAAGACCAGAGGGAGACCCCACCAGGAGCAGCCAGCACGCTGCTCAGCCCGGCCAGCTGTGGAAAATAGGAACAAGACCAGAGGGAGACCCCACCAGGAGCAGCCAGCACGCTGCTCAGCCCGGCCAGCTGTGGAAGCTCGGACCAAGACCAGAGGGAGACACCACCAGGAGCAGCCAGCACGCTGCTCAGCCCGGCCAGCTGTGGAAGATAGGAGCAAGACCAGAGGGGGACACCACCAGGAGCAGCCAGCACGCTGCTCAGCCCGGCCAGCTGTGGAAGTTAGGAACAAGACCAGAGGGAGACACCACCAGGAGCAGCCAGCACGCTGCTCAGCCCGGCCAGCTGTGGAAGATACGGAACAAGACCAGAGGGAGACCCCACCAGGAGCAGTCAGCACGCTGCTCAGCACAGCCAGCTGTGGAAGATAGGAACAAGACCAGAGGGAGACCCCACCAGGAGCAGACAGCACGCTGCTCAGCCCAGCCAGCTGTGGAAGATAGGAACAAGACCAGAGGGAGACCCCACCAGGAGCAGCCAGCACGCTGCTCAGCCCAGCCAGCTGTGGAAGCTAGGAACAAGACCAGAGGGAGACCCCACCAGGAGCAGCCAGCACGCTGCTCAGCCCAGCCAGCTGTGGAAGCTAGGAACAAGACCAGCGGGAGACCCCACCAGGAGCAGCCAGCACGCTGCTCAGCCCAGCCAGCTGTGGAAGATAGGAACAAGACCAGAGGGAGACCCCACCAGGAGCAGCCAGCACGCTGCTCAGCCCAGCCAGCTGTGGAAGATAGGAACAAGACCATAGGTAGACCCCACCAGGAGCAGCCAGCTGGCAGATAGGAACAAGACCAGAGGGAGACACCACCAGGAGCAGCTAGCACGCTGCTCAGCCCGGCCAGCTGTGGAAGATAGGAACAAGACCAGAGGGAGACCCCACCAGGAGCAGCCAGCACGCTGCTATGCACGGCCAGCTGTGGAAGATAGGAACAAGACCAGAGGGAGACCCCACCAGGAGCAGCCAGCACGCTGCTCTGCCCGGCCAGCTGTGGAAGATAGGAACAAGACCAGCGGGAGACCCCACCAGGAGCAGCCAGCACGCTGCTCAGCCCGGCCAGCTGTGGAAGATATGAACAAGACCAGAGGGAGACCCCACCAGGAGCAGCCAGCACGCTGCTCAGCCCAGCCAGCTGTGGAAGATAGGAACAAGACCAGAGGGAGACCCCACCAGGAGCAGCCAGCACGCTGCTCAGCCCAGCCCGCTGTGGAAGATAGGAACAAGACCAGAGGGAGACCCCACAAGGAGCAGCCAGCACGCTGCTCAGCCCAGCAGGCTGTGGAAGATAGGAACAAGACCAGAGGGAGACCCCACCAGGAGCAGCCAGCACGCTGCTCAGCCCAGCCAGCTGTGGAAGATAGGAACAAGACCAGAGGGAGACCCCACCAGGAGCAGCCAGCACGCTGCTCAGCCCAGCCAGCTGTGGAAGATAGGAACAAGACCAGAGGGAGACCCCACCAGGAGCAGCCAGCACGCTGCTCAGCCCAGCCAGCTGTGGAAGATAGGAACAAGACCATAGGGAGACCCCACCAGGAGCAGCCAGCACGCTGCTCAGCCCAGCCAGCTGTGGAAGATAGGAACAAGACCAGAGGGAGACCCCACCAGGAGCAGCCGGCACGCTGCTCAGCCCAGCCAGCTGTGGAAGCTAGGAACAAGACCAGAGGGAGACCCCACCAGGAGCAGCCGGCACGCTGCTCAGCCCAGCCAGCTGTGGAAGCTAGGAACAAGACCAGAGGGAGACCCCACCAGGAGCAGCCGGCACGCTGCTCAGCCCAGCCAGCTGTGTAAGCTAGGAACAAGACCAGAGGGAGACCCCACCAGGAGCAGCCGGCACGCTGCTCAGCCCAGCCAGCTGTGGAAGATAGGAACAAGACCAGAGGGAGACCCCACCAGGAGCAGCCAGCACGCTGCTCAGCCCAGCCAGCTGTGGAAGATAGGAACAAGACCATAGGTAGACCCCACCAGGAGCAGCCAGCTGGCAGATAGGAACAAGACCAGAGGGAGACACCACCAGGAGCAGCCAGCACGCTGCTCAGCCCAGCCAGCTGTCGAAGATAGGAACAAGACCAGAGGGAGACCCCACCAGGAGCAGCCAGCACGCGGCTCAGCCCGGCCAGCTGTGGAAGATAGGAACAAGACCGGAGGGAGACCCCACCAGGAGCAGCCAGCACGCTGCTCAGC
Source organism: Lissotriton vulgaris (assembly GCF_964263255.1). Classification (NCBI taxonomy): domain Eukaryota; kingdom Metazoa; phylum Chordata; class Amphibia; order Caudata; family Salamandridae; genus Lissotriton; species Lissotriton vulgaris. The sequence goes on from NC_141689.1 coordinate 35,339,401, forward strand.
CCGGCCAGCTGTGGAAGATAGGAACAAGACCGGAGGGAGACCCCTCCAGGAGCAGCCAGCACGCTGCTCAGCCCGGCCAGCTGTGGAAGATAGGAACAAGACCGGAGGGAGACCCCACCAGGAGCAGCCAGCACGCTGCTCAGCCCGGCCAGCTGTGGAAGCTAGGAACAAGACCGGAGGGAGACCCCACCAGGAGCAGCCAGCACGCTGCTCAGCCCGGCCAGCTGTGGAAGCTAGGAACAAGACCGGAGGGAGACCCCACCAGGAGCAGCCAGCACGCTGCTCAGCCCGGCCAGCTGTGGAAGATAGGAACAAGACCGGAGGGAGACCCCTCCAGGAGCAGCCAGCACGCTGCTCAGCCCGGCCAGCTGTGGAAGATAGGAACAAGACCGGAGGGAGACCACACCAGGAGCAGCCAGCACGCTGCTCAGCCCGGCCAGCTGTGGAAGCTAGGAACAAGACCGGAGGGAGACCCCACCAGGAGCGGCCGGCACGCTGCTCAGCCCGGCCAGCTGTGGAAGCTAGGAACAAGACCAGAGGGAGACCCCACCAGGAGCAGCCGGCACGCTGCTCAGCCCAGCCAGCTGTGGAAGCTAGGAACAAGACCAGAGGGAGACCCCACCAGGAGCAGCCGGCACGCTGCTCAGCCCAGCCAGCTGTGTAAGCTAGGAACAAGACCAGAGGGAGACCCCACCAGGAGCAGCCGGCACGCTGCTCGGCCCAGCCAGCTGTGGAAGATAGGAACAAGACCAGAGGGAGACCCCACCAGGAGCAGCCAGCACGCTGCTCAGCCCAGCCAGCTGTGGAAGATAGGAACAAGACCATAGGTAGACCCCACCAGGAGCAGCCGGCTGGCAGATAGGAACAAGACCATAGGGAGACCCCACCAGGAGCAGCCAGCACGCTGCTCAGCCCGGCCAGCTGTGGAAGATAGGAACAAGACCAGAGGGAGACCCCACCAGGAGCAGCCAGCACGCTGCTCAGCCCAGCCAGCTGTGGAAGATCGGAACAAGACCAGAGGGAGACCCCACCAGGAGCAGCCAGCACGCTGCTCATACCGGCCAGCTGTGGAAGATAGGAACAAGACCAGAGGGAGACCCCACCAGGAGCAGCCAGCACGCTGCTCAGCCCGGCCAGCTGTGGAAAATAGGAACAAGACCAGAGGGAGACCCCACCAGGAGCAGCCAGCACGCTGCTCAGCCCGGCCAGCTGTGGAAGCTCGGACCAAGACCAGAGGGAGACACCACCAGGAGCAGCCAGCACGCTGCTCAGCCCGGCCAGCTGTGGAAGATAGGAGCAAGACCAGAGGGGGACACCACCAGGAGCAGCCAGCACGCTGCTCAGCCCGGCCAGCTGTGGAAGTTAGGAACAAGACCAGAGGGAGACACCACCAGGAGCAGCCAGCACGCTGCTCAGCCCGGCCAGCTGTGGAAGATACGGAACAAGACCAGAGGGAGACCCCACCAGGAGCAGTCAGCACGCTGCTCAGCACAGCCAGCTGTGGAAGATAGGAACAAGACCAGAGGGAGACCCCACCAGGAGCAGACAGCACGCTGCTCAGCCCAGCCAGCTGTGGAAGATAGGAACAAGACCAGAGGGAGACCCCACCAGGAGCAGCCAGCACGCTGCTCAGCCCAGCCAGCTGTGGAAGCTAGGAACAAGACCAGAGGGAGACCCCACCAGGAGCAGCCAGCACGCTGCTCAGCCCAGCCAGCTGTGGAAGCTAGGAACAAGACCAGCGGGAGACCCCACCAGGAGCAGCCAGCACGCTGCTCAGCCCAGCCAGCTGTGGAAGATAGGAACAAGACCAGAGGGAGACCCCACCAGGAGCAGCCAGCACGCTGCTCAGCCCAGCCAGCTGTGGAAGATAGGAACAAGACCATAGGTAGACCCCACCAGGAGCAGCCAGCTGGCAGATAGGAACAAGACCAGAGGGAGACACCACCAGGAGCAGCTAGCACGCTGCTCAGCCCGGCCAGCTGTGGAAGATAGGAACAAGACCAGAGGGAGACCCCACCAGGAGCAGCCAGCACGCTGCTATGCACGGCCAGCTGTGGAAGATAGGAACAAGACCAGAGGGAGACCCCACCAGGAGCAGCCAGCACGCTGCTCTGCCCGGCCAGCTGTGGAAGATAGGAACAAGACCAGCGGGAGACCCCACCAGGAGCAGCCAGCACGCTGCTCAGCCCGGCCAGCTGTGGAAGATATGAACAAGACCAGAGGGAGACCCCACCAGGAGCAGCCAGCACGCTGCTCAGCCCAGCCAGCTGTGGAAGATAGGAACAAGACCAGAGGGAGACCCCACCAGGAGCAGCCAGCACGCTGCTCAGCCCAGCCCGCTGTGGAAGATAGGAACAAGACCAGAGGGAGACCCCACAAGGAGCAGCCAGCACGCTGCTCAGCCCAGCAGGCTGTGGAAGATAGGAACAAGACCAGAGGGAGACCCCACCAGGAGCAGCCAGCACGCTGCTCAGCCCAGCCAGCTGTGGAAGATAGGAACAAGACCAGAGGGAGACCCCACCAGGAGCAGCCAGCACGCTGCTCAGCCCAGCCAGCTGTGGAAGATAGGAACAAGACCAGAGGGAGACCCCACCAGGAGCAGCCAGCACGCTGCTCAGCCCAGCCAGCTGTGGAAGATAGGAACAAGACCATAGGGAGACCCCACCAGGAGCAGCCAGCACGCTGCTCAGCCCAGCCAGCTGTGGAAGATAGGAACAAGACCAGAGGGAGACCCCACCAGGAGCAGCCGGCACGCTGCTCAGCCCAGCCAGCTGTGGAAGCTAGGAACAAGACCAGAGGGAGACCCCACCAGGAGCAGCCGGCACGCTGCTCAGCCCAGCCAGCTGTGGAAGCTAGGAACAAGACCAGAGGGAGACCCCACCAGGAGCAGCCGGCACGCTGCTCAGCCCAGCCAGCTGTGTAAGCTAGGAACAAGACCAGAGGGAGACCCCACCAGGAGCAGCCGGCACGCTGCTCAGCCCAGCCAGCTGTGGAAGATAGGAACAAGACCAGAGGGAGACCCCACCAGGAGCAGCCAGCACGCTGCTCAGCCCAGCCAGCTGTGGAAGATAGGAACAAGACCATAGGTAGACCCCACCAGGAGCAGCCAGCTGGCAGATAGGAACAAGACCAGAGGGAGACACCACCAGGAGCAGCCAGCACGCTGCTCAGCCCAGCCAGCTGTCGAAGATAGGAACAAGACCAGAGGGAGACCCCACCAGGAGCAGCCAGCACGCGGCTCAGCCCGGCCAGCTGTGGAAGATAGGAACAAGACCGGAGGGAGACCCCACCAGGAGCAGCCAGCACGCTGCTCAGCCCGGCCAGCTGTGGAAGATAGGAACAAGACCGGAGGGAGACCCCTCCAGGAGCAGCCAGCACGCTGCTCAGCCCGGCCAGCTGTGGAAGATAGGAACAAGACCGGAGGGAGACCCCACCAGGAGCAGCCAGCACGCTGCTCAGCCCGGCCAGCTGTGGAAGCTAGGAACAAGACCGGAGGGAGACCCCACCAGGAGCAGCCAGCACGCTGCTCAGCCCGGCCAGCTGTGGAAGCTAGGAACAAGACCGGAGGGAGACCCCACCAGGAGCAGCCAGCACGCTGCTCAGCCCGGCCAGCTGTGGAAGATAGGAACAAGACCGGAGGGAGACCCCTCCAGGAGCAGCCAGCACGCTGCTCAGCCCGGCCAGCTGTGGAAGATAGGAACAAGACCGGAGGGAGACCCCACCAGGAGCAGCCAGCACGCTGCTCAGCCCGGCCAGCTGTGGAAGCTAGGAACAAGACCGGAGGGAGACCCCACCAGGAGCGGCCGGCACGCTGCTCAGCCCGGCCAGCTGTGGAAGCTAGGAACAAGACCAGAGGGAGACCCCACCAGGAGCAGCCGGCACGCTGCTCAGCCCAGCCAGCTGTGGAAGCTAGGAACAAGACCAGAGGGAGACCCCACCAGGAGCAGCCGGCACGCTGCTCAGCCCAGCCAGCTGTGTAAGCTAGGAACAAGACCAGAGGGAGACCCCACCAGGAGCAGCCGGCACGCTGCTCGGCCCAGCCAGCTGTGGAAGATAGGAACAAGACCAGAGGGAGACCCCACCAGGAGCAGCCAGCACGCTGCTCAGCCCAGCCAGCTGTGGAAGATAGGAACAAGACCATAGGTAGACCCCACCAGGAGCAGCCAGCTGGCAGATAGGAACAAGACCAGAGGGAGACACCACCAGGAGCAGCCAGCACGCTGCTCAGCCCAGCCAGCTGTCGAAGATAGGAACAAGACCAGAGGGAGACCCCACCAGGAGCAGCCAGCACGCGGCTCAGCCCGGCCAGCTGTGGAAGATAGGAACAAGACCGGAGGGAGACCCCACCAGGAGCAGCCAGCACGCGGCTCAGCCCGGCCAGCTGTGGAAGATAGGAACAAGACCGGAGGGAGACCCCTCCAGGAGCAGCCAGCACGCTGCTCAGCCCGGCCAGCTGTGGAAGATAGGAACAAGACCGGAGGGAGACCCCACCAGGAGCAGCCAGCACGCTGCTCAGCCCGGCCAGCTGTGGAAGCTAGGAACAAGACCGGAGGGAGACCCCACCAGGAGCAGCCAGCACGCTGCTCAGCCCGGCCAGCTGTGGAAGCTAGGAACAAGACCGGAGGGAGACCCCACCAGGAGCAGCCAGCACGCTGCTCAGCCCGGCCAGCTGTGGAAGCTAGGAACAAGACCGGAGGGAGACCCCACCAGGAGCAGCCAGCACGCTGCTCAGCCCGGCCAGCTGTGGAAGATAGGAACATGACCGGAGGGAGACCCCACCAGGAGCAGCCAGCACGCGGCTCAGCCCGGCCAGCTGTGGAAGATAGGAACAAGACCGGAGGGAGACCCCACCAGGAGCAGCCAGCACGCGGCTCAGCCCGGCCAGCTGTGGAAGATAGGAACAAGACCGGAGGAAGACCCCACCAGGAGCAGCCAGCACGCGGCTCAGCCCGGCCAGCTGTGGAAGATAGGAACAAGACCGGAGGGAGACCCCACCAGGAGCAGCCAGCACGCGGCTCAGCCCGGCCAGCTGTGGAAGATAGGAACAAGACCGGAGGGAGACCCCACCAGGAGCAGCCAGCACGCTGCTCAGCCCAGCCAGCTGTGGAAGCTAGGAACAAGACCGGAGGGAGACCCCACCAGGAGCAGCCAGCACGCTGCTCAGCCCAGCCAGCTGTGGAAGCTAGGAACAAGAGCAGAGGGAGACCCCACCAGGAGCAGCCAGCACGCTGCTCAGCCCAGCCAGCTGTGGAAGCTAGGAACAAGAGCAGAGGGAGATCCCACCAGGAGCAGCCAGCACGCTGCTCAGCCCAGCCAGCTGTGGAAGCTAGGAACAAGAGCAGAGGGAGACCCCACCAGGAGCAGCCAGCACGCTGCTCAGCCCAGCCAGCTGTGGAAGATAGGAACAAGACCATAGGTAGACCCCACCAGGAGCAGCCGGCTGGCAGATAGGAACAAGACCATAGGGAGACCCCACCAGGAGCAGCCAGCACGCTGCTCAGCCCGGCCAGCTGTGGAAGATAGGAACAAGACCAGAGGGAGACACCACCAGGAGCAGCCAGCACTCTGCTCAGCCCGGCCAGCTGTGGAAGATAGGAACAAGACCAGAGGGAGACCCCACCAGGAGCAGCCAGCACGCTGCTCAGCCCGGCCAGCTGTGGAAGATAGGAACAAGACCAGAGGGAGACCCCACCAGGAGCAGCCAGCACGCTGCTCAGCCCGGCCAGCTGTGGAAGATAGGAACAAGACCAGAGGGAGACCCCACCAGGAGCAGCCAGCACGCTGCTCAGCCCGGCCAGCTGTGGAAGATAGGAACAAGACCAGAGGGAGACCCCACCAGGAGCAGCCAGCACGCTTCTCAGCCCGGCCAGCTGTGGAAGATAGGAACAAGACCAGAGGGAGAACCCACCAGGAGCAGCCAGCACGCTGCTCAGCCCAGCCAGCTGTGGAAGATAGGAAAAAGACCAGAGGGAGACCCCACCAGGAGCAGCCAGCACGCTGCTCAGCCCAGCCAGCTGTGGAAGCTAGGAACAAGACCAGAGGGAGACCCCACCAGGAGCAGCCAGTACGCTGCTCAGCCCAGCCAGCTGTGGAAGATAGGAACAAGATCATAGGTAGACCCCACCAGGAGCAGCCAGCTGGCAGATAGGAAAAAGACCATAGGGAGACCCCACCAGGAGCAGCCAGCACGCTGCTCAGCCCAGCCAGCTGTGGAAGCTAGGAACAAGACCAGAGGGAGACCCCACCAGGAGCAGCCAGCACGCTGCTCAGCCCAGCCAGCTGTGGAAGATAGGAACAAGACCAGAGGGAGACCCCACCAGGAGCAGCCAGCACACTGCTCAGCCCAGCCAGCTGTGGAAGCTAGGAACAAGACCAGAGGGAGACCCCACCAGGAGCAGCCAGCACGCAGCTCAGCCCAGCCAGCTGTGGAAGCTAGGAACAAGACCAGAGGGAGACCCCACCAGGAGCAGCGAGCACGCTGCTCAGCCCAGCAAGCTGTGGAAGCTAGGAACAAGACCATAGGGAGACCCCACCAGGAGCAGCCAGCACGCTGCTCAGCCCAGCCAGCAGTGGAAGCTAGGAACAAGACCAGAGGGAGACCCCACCAGGAGCAGCCAGCACGCTGCTCAGCCCAGCCAGCTGTGGAAGATAGGAACAAGACCAGAGGGAGACCCCACCAGGAGCAGCCAGCACGCTGCTCAGCCCAGCCAGCTGTGGAAGCTAGGAACAAGACCAGAGGGAGACCCCACCAGGAGCAGCCAGCACGCTGCTCAGCCCAGCCAGCTGTGGAAGCTAGGAACAAGACCAGCGGGAGACCCCACCAGGAGCAGCCAGCACGCTGCTCAGCCCAGCCAGCTGTGGAAGCTAGGAACAAGACCAGAGGGAGACCCCACCAGGAGCAGCCAGCACGCTGCTCAGCCCAGCCAGCTGTGGAAGATAGGAACAAGACCATAGGTAGACCCCACCAGGAGCAGCCAGCTGGCAGATAGGAACAAGACCAGAGGAAGACACCACCAGGAGCAGCCAGAGACCAGAGGGAGACACCACCAGGAGCAGCCAGCACGCTGCTCAGCCCAGCCAGCTGTGGAAGATAGGAACAAGACCAGAGGAAGACCCCACCAGGAGCAGCCAGCACGCTGCTCAGCCCGGCCGGCTGTGGAAGATAGGAACAAGACCAGAGGAAGACCCCACCAGGAGCAGCCAGCACGCTGCTCAGCCCGGCCGGCTGTGGAAGATAGGAACAAGACCAGAGGGAGACCCCACCAAGAGCAGCCAGCACCCTGCTCAGCCCGGCCGGCTGTGGAAGATAGGAACAAGACCAGAGGGAGACCTCACCAGGAGCAGCCAGCACGCTGCTCAGCCCGGCCGGCTGTGGAAGATAGGAACAAGACCAGAGGGAGACCCCACCAGGAGCAGCCAGCACGCTGCTCAGCCCAGCCGGCTGTGGAAGATGGGAACAAGACCAGAGGGAGACCCCACCAGGAGCAGCCAGCACGCTGCTCAGCCCAGTAGGCTGTGGAAGATGGGAACAAGACCAGAGGGAGACCCCACCAGGAGCAGCCAGCACGCTGCTCAGCCCGACCAGCTGTGGAAGATAGGAACAAGACCAGAGGGAGACCCCACCAGGAGCAGCCAGCACGATGCTCAGCCCGGCCAGCTGTGGAAGCTAGGAACAAGACCAGAGGGAGACCCCACCAGGAGCAGCCAGCACGCTGCTCAGCCCGGCCAGCTGTGGAAGCTAGGAACAAGACCAGAGGGAGACCCCACCAGGAGCAGCCAGCACGCTGCTCAGCCCGGCCAGCTGTGGAAGCTAGGAACAAGACCAGAGGGAGACCCCACCAGGAGCAGCCAGCACGCTGCTCAGCCCGGCCAGCTGTGGAAGCTAGGAACAAGACCAGAGGGAGACCCCACCAGGAGCAGCCAGCAGGCTGCTCAGCCCGGCCAGCTGCGGAAGCTAGGAACAAGACCAGAGGGAGACCCCACCAGGAGCAGCCAGCTGGCTGCTCAGCCCGGCCAGCTGCGGAAGCAAGGAACAAGACCAGAGGGAGACCCCACCAGGAGCAGCCAGCAGGCTGCTCAGCCCGGCCAGCTGTGGAAGCTAGGATCAAGACCAGAGGGAGACCCCACCAGGAGCAGCCAGCACGCTGCTCAGCCCGGCCAGCTGTGGAAGCTAGGAACAAGACCAGAGGGAGACCCCACCCGGAGCAGCCAGCACGCTGCTCAGCCCGGCCAGCTGTGGAAGATAGGAACAAGACCAGAGGTAGACCCCACCAGGAGCAGCCAGCACGCTGCTCAGCCCGGCCAGCTGTGGAAGATAGGAACAAGACCAGAGGGAGACCCCACCAGGAGCAGCCAGCACGCTGCTCAGCCCGGCCAGCTGTGGAAGCTAGGAACAAGACCAGAGGGAGACCCCACCAGGAGCAGCCAGCACGCTGCTCAGCTAGGCCAGCTGTGGAAGATAGGAACAAGACCAGAGGGAGACCCCACCAGGAGCAGCCAGCACGCTGCTCAGCCCGGCCAGCTGTGGAAGATAGGAACAAGACCAGAGGGAGACCCCACCAGGAGCAGCCAGCACGCAGCTCAGCCCGGCCAGCTGTGGAAGATAGGAACAAGACCAGAGGGAGACCCCACCAGGAGCAGCCAGCACGCTGCTCAGCCCGGCCAGCTGTGGAAGATAGGAACAAGACCAGAGGGAGACCCCACCAGGAGCAGCCAGCACGCTGCTCAGCCCGGCCAGCTGTGGAAGATAGGAACAAGACCAGAGGGAGACCCCACCAGGAGCAGCCAGCACGCTGCTCAGCCCGGCCAGCTGTGGAAGATAGGAACAAGACCAGAGGGAGACCCCACCAGGAGCAGCCATCACGCTGCTCAGCCCGGCCAGCTGTGGAAGCTAGGAACAAGACCAGAGGGAGACCCCACCAGGAGCAGCCAGCACGCTGCTCTGCCCAGCCAGCTGTGGAAGATAGGAACAAGACCAGAGGGAGACCCCACCAGGAGCAGCCAGCACGCTGCTCAGCCCAGCCAGCTGTGGAAGATAGGAACAAGACCATAGGTAGAGACCCCACCAGGAGCAGCCAGCACGCTGCTCAGCCCGGCCAGCTGTGGAAGATAGGAACAAGACCAGAGGGAGACCCCACCAGGAGCAGCCAGCACGCTGCTCAGCCCGGCCAGCTGTGGAAGATAGGAACAAGACCAGTCTCCCGGCCAGCTGTGGAAGATAGGAACAAGACCAGAGGGAGACCCCACCAGGAGCAGCCAGCACGCTGCTCAGCCCGGCCAGCTGTGGAAGATAGGAACAAGACCAGAGGGAGACCCCACCAGGAGCAGCCAGCACGCTGCTCAGCCCGGCCAGCTGTGGAAGATAGGAACAAGACCAGAGGGAGACCCCACCAGGAGCAGCCATCACGCTGCTCAGCCCGGCCAGCTGTGGAAGCTAGGAACAAGACCAGAGGGAGACCCCACCAGGAGCAGCCAGGACGCTGCTCTGCCCAGCCAGCTGTGGAAGATAGGAACAAGACCAGAGGGAGACCCCACCAGGAGCAGCCAGCACGCTGCTCAGCCCAGCCAGCTGTGGAAGATAGGAACAAGACCATAGGTAGACCCCACCATGAGCAGCCAGCTGGCAGATAGGAAAAAGACCATAGGGAGACCCCACCAGGAGCAGCCAGCACGCTGCTCAGCCCGGCCAGCTGTGGAAGATAGGAACAAGACCAGAGGGAGACACCACCAGGAGCAGCCAGCACGCTGCTCAGCACGGCCAGCTGTGGAAGATAGGAACAAGACCAGAGGGAGACCCCACCAGGAGCAGCCAGCACGCTGCTCAGCCCGGCCAGCTGTGGAAGATAGGAACAAGACCAGAGGGAGACACCACCAGGAGCAGCCAGCACGCTGCTCAGCCCGGCCAGCTGTGGGAAATAGGAACAAGACCAGAGGGAGACCCCACCAGGAGCAGCCAGCACGCTGCTCAGCCCGGCCAGCTGTGGAAGATAGGAACAAGACCAGAGGGAGACCCCACCAGGAGCAGCCAGCACGCTGCTCAGCCCGGCCAGCTGTGGAAGATAGGAACAAGACCAGAGGGAGGCCCCACCAGGAGCAGCCAGCACGCTGCTCAGCCCGGCCAGCTGTGGAAGATAGGAACAAGACCAGAGGGAGGCCCCACCAGGAGCAGCCAGCACGCTGCTCAGCCCGGCCAGCTGTGGAAGATAGGAACAAGACCAGAGGGAGACCCCACCAGGAGCAGCCAGCACGCTGCTCAGCCCGGCCAGCTGTGGAAGCTAGGAACAAGACCAGTGGGAGACCCCACCAGGAGCAGCCAGCACGCTGCTAAGCCCAGCCAGCTGTGGAAGATAGGAACAAGACCAGAGGGAGACACCACCAGGAGCAGCCAGCACGCTGCTCAGCCCGGCCAGCTGTGGAAGTTAGGAACAAGACCAGAGGGAGACACCACCAGGGGCAGCCAGCACGCTGCTCAGCCCGGCCAGCTGTGGAAGATACGGAACAAGACCATAGGGAGACCCCACCAGGAGCAGCCAGCACGTTGCTCAGCCCAGCCAGCTGTGGAAGCTAGGAACAAGACCAGAGGGAGACCCCACCAGGAGCAGCCAGCACGCTGCTCAGCTCAGCCAGCTGTGAAAGATAGGAACAAGACCATAGGGAGACCCCACCAGGAGCAGCCAGCACGCTGCTCAGCCCAGCCAGCTGTGGAAGATAGGAACAAGACCATAGGTAGACCCCACCAGGAGCAGCCGGCTGGCAGATAGGAACAAGACCATAGGGAGACCCCACCAGGAGCAGTCAGCACGCTGCTCAGCCCGGCCACCCCACCAGGAGCAGCCAGCACGCTGCTCAGCCCGGCCAGCTGTGGAAGATAGGAACAAGACCAGAGGGAGACCCCACCAGGAGCAGCCAGCACGCTGCTCAGCCCGGCCAGCTGTGGAAGATCGGAACAAGACCAGAGGAAGACCCCACCAGGAGCAGCCGGCACGCTGCTCAGCCCGGCCAGCTGTGGAAGATAGGAACAAGACCAGAGGGAGACCCCACCAGGAGCAGCCAGCACGCTGCTCAGCCCGGCCAGCTGTAGAAGATAGGAACAAGACCAGAGGGAGACCCCACCAGGAGCAGCCAGCACGCTGCTCAGCCCGGCCAGCTGTGGAAGATAGGAACAAGACCAGAGGGAGACACCACCAGGAGCAGCCAGCACGCTGCTCAGCCCGGCCAGCTGTGGAAGATAGGAACAAGACCAGAGGGAGACACCACCAGGAGCAGCCAGCACGCTGCTCAGCCCGGCCAGCTGTGGAAGTTAGGAACAAGACCAGAGGGAGACACCACCAGGAGCAGCCAGCACGCTGCTCAGCCCGGCCAGCTGTGGAAGATACGGAACAAGACCAGAGGGAGACCCCACCAGGAGCAGTCAGCACGCTGCTCAGCACAGCCAGCTGTGGAAGATAGGAACAAGACCAGAGGGAGACCCCACCAGGAGCAGCCAGCACGCTGCTCAGCCCAGCCAGCTGTGGAAGATAGGAACAAGACGAGAGGGAGACCCCACCAGGAGCAGCCAGCACGCTGCTCAGCCCAGCCAGCTGTGGAAGCTAGGAACAAGACCAGAGGGAGACCCCACCAGGAGCAGCCAGCACGCTGCTCAGCCCAGCCAGCTGTGGAAGCTAGGAACAAGACCAGCGGGAGACCCCACCAGGAGCAGCCAGCACGCTGCTCAGCCCAGCCAGCTGTGGAAGATAGGAACAAGACCAGAGGGAGACCCCACCAGGAGCAGCCAGCACGCTGCTCAGCCCAGCCAGCTGTGGAAGATAGGAACAAGACGAGAGGGAGACCCCACCAGGAGCAGCCAGCACGCTGCTCAGCCCAGCCAGCTGTGGATGATAGGAACAAGACCATAGGTAGACCCCACCAGGAGCAGCCAGCTGGCAGATAGGAACAAGACCAGAGGGAGACACCACCAGGAGCAGCCAGCACGCTGCTCAGCCCAGCCAGCTGTGGAAGATAGGAACAAGACCAGAGGGAGACCCCACCAGGAGCAGCCAGCACGCTGCTCAGCCCGGCCAGCTGTGGAAGATAGGAACAAGATCAGAGGGAGACCCCACCAGGAGCAGCCAGCACGCTGCTCAGCCCAGCCAGCTGTGGAAGATAGGAACAAGACCAGAGGGAGACCCCACCAGGAGCAGCCAGCACGCTGCTCAGCACAGCCAGCTGTGGAAGATAGGAACAAGACCAGAGGGAGACCCCACCAGGAGCAGCCAGCACGCTGCTCAGCCCGGCCAGCTGTGGAAGATAGGAACAAGACCAGAGGGAGACCCCTACCAGGAGCAGCCAGCACGCTGCTCAGCCCGGCCAGCTGTGGAAGATAGGAACAAGACCAGAGGGAGACCCCACCAGGAGCAGCCAGCACGCTGCTCAGCCCAGCCAGCTGTGGAAGATAGGAACAAGACCAGAGGGAGACCCCACCAGGAGCAGCCAGCACGCTGCTCAGCCCAGCCCGCTGTGGAAGATAGGAACAAGACCAGAGGTAGACCCCACCAGGAGCAGCCAGCACGCTGCTCAGCCCAGCAGGCTGTGGAAGATAGGAACAAGACCAGAGGGAGACCCCACCAGGAGCAGCCAGCACGCTGCTCAGCCCAGCCAGCAGCCAGCAGGCTGTGGAAGATAGGAACAAGACCAGAGGGAGACCCCACCAGGAGCAGCCAGCACGCTGCTCAGCCCAGCCAGCTGTGGAAGATAGGAACAAGACCAGCTCAGCCCAGCCAGCTGTGGAAGCTAGGAACAAGACCAGAGGGAGACCCCACCAGGAGCAGCCAGCACGCTGCTCAGCCCAGCCAGCTGTGGAAGATAGGAACAAGACCAGAGGGAGACCCCACCAGGAGCAGCCAGCACGCTGCTCAGCCCAGCCAGCTGTGGAAGCTAGGAACAAGACCAGAGGGAGACCCCACCAGGAACAGCCAGCACGCTGCTCAGCCCAGCCAGCTGTGGAAGCTAGGAACAAGACCAGAGGGAGACCCCACCAGGAGCAGCCGGCACGCTGCTCAGCCCAGTCAGCTGTGGAAGATAGGAACAAGACCAGAGGGAGACCCCACCAGGAGCAGCCAGCACGCTGCTCAGCCCAGCCAGCTGTGGAAGATAGCAACAAGACCATAGGTAGACCCCACCAGGAGCAGCCAGCTGGCAGATAGGAACAAGACCAGAGGGAGACACCACCAGGAGCTGCCAGCACGCTGCTCAGCCCAGCCAGCTGTCGAAGATAGGAACAAGACCAGAGGGAGACCCCACCAGGAGCAGCCAGCACGCGGCTCAGCCCGGCCAGCTGTGGAAGATAGGAACAAGACCGGAGGGAAACCCCACCAGGAGCAGCCAGCACGCTGCTCAGCCCGGCCAGCTGTGGAAGATAGGAACAAGACCGGAGGGAGACCCCACCAGGAGCAGCCAGCACTCTGCTCAGCCCGGCCAGCTGTGGAAGATAGGAACAAGACCGGAGGGAGACCCCACCAGGAGCAGCCAGCACGCTGCTCAGCCCAGCCAGCTGTGGAAGATAGGAACAAGACCGGAGGGAGACCCCACCAGGAGCAGCCAGCACGCTGGTCAGCCCAGCCAGCTGTGGAAGATAGGAACAAGACCGGAGGGAGACCCCACCAGGAGCAGCCAGCACGCTGCTCAGCCCGGCCAGCTGTGGAAGATAGGAACAAGACCGGAGGGAGACCCCACCAGGAGCAGCCAGCACGCTGCTCAGCCCGGCCAGCTGTGGAAGATAGGAACAAGACCGAAGGGAGACCCCACCAGGAGCAGCCAGCACGCTGCTCAGCCCGGCCAGCTGTGGAAGCTAGGAACAAGACCGGAGGGAGACCCCACCAGGAGCAGCCAGCACGCTGCTCAGCCCGGCCAGCTGTGGAAGCTAGGAACAAGACCGGAGGGAGACCCCACCAGGAGCAGCCAGCACGCTGCTCAGCCCGGCCAGCTGTGGAAGCTAGGAACAAGACCGGAGGGAGACCCCACCAGGAGCAGCCAGCACGCGGCTCAGCCCGGCCAGCTGTGGAAGATAGGAACAAGACCGGAGGGAGACCCCACCAGGAGCAGCCAGCACGCGGCTCAGCCCGGCCAGCTGTGGAAGATAGGAACAAGACCGGAGGGAGACCCCACCGGGAGCAGCCAGCACGCGGCTCAGCCCGGCCAGCTGTGGAAGATAGGAACAAGACCGGAGGGAGACCCCACCGGGAGCAGCCAGCACGCGGCTCAGCCCGGCCAGCTGTGGAAGCTAGGAACAAGACCGGAGGGAGACCCCACCGGGAGCAGCCAGCACGCTTCTCAGCCCAGCCAGCTGTGGAAGCTAGGAACAAGAGCAGAGGGAGACCCCACCAGGAGCAGCCAGCACGCTGCTCAGCCCAGCCAGCTGTGGAAGCTAGGAACAAGAGCAGAGGGAGACCCCACCAGGAGCAGCCAGCACGCTGCTCAGCCCAGCCAGCTGTGGAAGCTAGGAACAAGAGCAGAGGGAGACCCCACCAGGAGCAGCCAGCACGCTGCTCAGCCCAGCCAGCTGTGGAAGCTAGGAACAAGACCAGAGGGAGACCCCACCAGGAGCAGCCAGCACGCTGCTCAGCCCAGCCAGCTGTGGAAGATAGGAACAAGACCATAGGTAGACCCCACCAGGAGCAGCCGGCTGGCAGATAGGAACAAGACCATAGGGAGACCCCACCAGGAGCAGCCAGCACGCTGCTCAGCCCGGCCAGCTGTGGAAGATAGGAACAAGACCAGAGGGAGACACCACCAGGAGCAGCCAGCACGCTGCTCAGCCCGGCCAGCTGTGGAAGATAGGAACAAGACCAGAGGGAGACCCCACCAGGAGCAGCCAGCACTCTGCTCAGCCCGGCCAGCTGTGGAAGATAGGAACAAGACCAGAGGGAGACCCCACCAGGAGCAGCCAGCACGCTGCTCAGCCCGGCCAGCTGTGGAAGATAGGAACAAGACCAGAGGGAGACCCCACCAGGAGCAGCCAGCACGCTGCTCAGCCTGGCCAGCTGTGGAAGATAGGAACAAGACCAGAGGGAGACCCCACCAGGAGCAGCCAGCTGGCAGATAGGAACAAGACCAGAGGGAGACACCACCAGGAGCAGCCAGTACGCTGCTCAGCCCAGCCAGCTGTGGAAGATAGGAACAAGACCGGAGGGAGACCCCCCCAGGAGCAGCCAGCACGCTGCTCAGCCCGGCCAGCTGTGGAAGATAGGAACAAGACCGGAGGGAGACCCCACCAGGAGCAGCCAGCACGCTGCTCAGCCCAGACAGCTGGGGAAGATAGGAACAAGACCGGAGGGAGACCCCACCAGGAGCAGCCAGCACGCTGCTCAGCCCAGCCAGCTGTGGAAGATAGGAACAAGACCGGAGGGAGACCCCACCAGGAGCAGCCAGCACGCTGCTCAGCCCAGCCAGCTGTGGAAGATAGGAACAAGACCGGAGGGAGACCCCACCAGGAGCAGCCAGCACGCTGCTCAGCCCAGCCAGCTGTGGAAGATAGGAACAAGACCGGAGGGAGACCCCACCAGGAGCAGCCAGCACGCTGCTCAGCCCGGCCAGCTGTGGAAGATAGGAACAAGACCGGAGGGAGACCCCACCAGGAGCAGCCAGCACGCTGCTCAGCCCGGCCAGCTGTGGAAGCTAGGAACAAGACCGAAGGGAGGCCCCACCAGGAGCAGCCAGCACGCTGCTCAGCCCGGCCAGCTGTGGAAGCTAGGAACAAGACCGGAGGGAGACCCCACCAGGAGCAGCCAGCACGCTGCTCAGCCCGGCCAGCTGTGGAAGCTAGGAACAAGACCGGAGGGAGACCCCACCAGGAGCAGCCAGCACGCTGCTCAGCCCGGCCAGCTGTGGAAGCTAGGAACAAGACCGGAGGGAGACCCCACCAGGAGCAGCCAGCACGCGGCTCAGCCCGGCCAGCTGTGGAAGATAGGAAAAAGACCGGAGGGAGACCCCACCGGGAGCAGCCAGCACGCGGCTCGGCCCGGCCAGCTGTGGAAGCTAGGAACAAGACCGGAGGGAGACCCCACCAGGAGCAGCCAGCACGCTTCTCAGCCCAGCCAGCTGTGGAAGCTAGGAACAAGAGCAGAGGGAGACCCCACCAGGAGCAGCCAGCACGCTGCTCAGCCCAGCCAGCTGTGGAAGCTAGGAACAAGAGCAGAGGGAGACCCCACCAGGAGCAGCCAGCACGCTGCTCAGCCCAGCCAACTGTGGAAGCTAGGAACAAGAGCAGAGGGAGACCCCACCAGGAGCAGCCAGCACGCTGCTCAGCCCAGCCAGCTGTGGAAGCTAGGAACAAGAGCAGAGGGAGACCCCACCAGGAGCAGCCAGCACGCTGCTCAGCCCAGCCAGCTGTGGAAGATAGGAACAAGACCATAGGTAGACCCCACCAGGAGCAGCCGGCTGGCAGATAGGAACAAGACCATAGGGAGACCCCACCAGGAGCAGCCAGCACGCTTCTCAGCCCGGCCAGCTGTGGAAGATAGGAACAAGACCAGAGGGAGGCACCACCAGGAGCAGCCAGCACGCTGCTCAGCCCGGCCAGCTGTGGAAGATAGGAACAAGACCAGAGGGAGACCCCACCAGGAGCAGCCAGCACTCTGCTCAGCCCGGCCAGCTGTGGAAGATAGGAACAAGACCAGAGGGAGACCCCACCAGGAGCAGCCAGCACGCTGCTCAGCCCGGCCAGCTGTGGAAGATAGGAACAAGACCAGAGGGAGACCCCACCAGGAGCAGCCAGCACGCTGCTCAGCCCGGCCAGCTGTGGAAGATAGGAACAAGACCAGAGGGAGACCCCACCAGGAGCAGCCAGCACGCTGCTCAGCCCGGCCAGCTGTGGATGATAGGAACAAGACCAGAGGGAGACCCCACCAGGAGCAGCCAGCACGCTGCTCAGCCCGGCCAGCTGTGGAAGATAGGAACAAGACCAAAGGGAGACCCCACCAAGAGCAGCCAGCACGCTGCTCAGCCCGGCCAGCTGTGGAAGCTAGGAACAAGACCAGAGGGAGACCCCACCAGGAGCAGCCAGCACGCTGCTCAGCCCAGCCAGCTGTGGAAGATAGGAACAAGACCAGAGGGAGACCCCACCAGGAGCAGCCAGCACGCTGCTCAGCCCAGCCAGCTGTGGAAGATAGGAACAAGACCAGAGGGAGACCCCACCAGGAGCAGCCAGCACGCTGCTCAGCCCAGCCAGCTGTGGAAGATAGGAACAAGACCATAGGTAGACCCCACCAGGAGCAGCCAGCTGGCAGATAGGAAAAAGACCATAGGGAGACCCCACCAGGAGCAGCCAGCACGCTGCTCAGCCCAGCCAGCTGTGGAAGCTAGGAACAAGACCAGAGGGAGACCCCACCAGGAGCAGCCAGCACGCTGCTCAGCCCAGCCAGCTGTGGAAGATAGGAACAAGACCAGAGGGAGACCCCACCAGGAGCAGCCAGCACACTGCTCAGCCCAGCCAGCTGTGGAAGCTAGGAACAAGACCAGAGGTAGACCCCACCAGGAGCAGCCAGCACGCAGCTCAACCCAGCCAGCTGTGGAAGCTAGGAACAAGACCAGAGGGAGACCCCACCAGGAGCAGCCAGCACGCTGCTCAGCCCAGCCAGCTGTGGAAGCTAGGAACAAGACCAGAGGGAGACCCCACCAGGAGCAGCCAGCACGCTGCTCAGCCCAGCCAGCTGTGGAAGCTAGGAACAAGACCGGAGGGAGACCCCACCAGGAGCAGCCAGCACGCTGCTCAGCCCAGCCAGCTGTGGAAGATAGGAACAAGACCGGAGGGAGACCCCACCAGGAGCAGCCAGCACGCGGCTCAGCCCGGCCAGCTGTGGAAGATAGGAACAAGACCGGAGGGAGACCCCACCGGGAGCAGCCAGCACGCGGCTCAGCCCGGCCAGCTGTGGAAGCTAGGAAGAAGACCGGAGGGAGACCCCACCGGGAGCAGCCAGCACGCTTCTCAGCCCAGCCAGCTGTGGAAGCTAGGAACAAGAGCAGAGGGAGACCCCACCAGGAGCAGCCAGCACGCTGCTCAGCCCAGCCAGCTGTGGAAGCTAGGAACAAGAGCAGAGGGAGACCCCACCAGGAGCAGCCAGCACGCTGCTCAGCCCAGCCAGCTGTGGAAGCTAGGAACAAGAGCAGAGGGAGACCCCACCAGGAGCAGCCAGCACGCTGCTCAGCCCAGCCAGCTGTGGAAGATAGGAACGAGACCAGAGGGAGACCCCACCAGGAGCAGCCAGCACGCTGCTCAGCCCAGCCAGCTGTGGAAGATAGGAACAAGACCATAGGTAGACCCCACCAGGAGCAGCCGGCTGGCAGATAGGAACAAGACCATAGGGAGACCCCACCAGGAGCAGCCAGCACGCTGCTCAGCCCGGCCAGCTGTGGAAGATAGGAACAAGACCAGAGGGAGACACCACCAGGAGCAGCCAGCACGCTGCTCAGCCCGGCCAGCTGTGGAAGATAGGAACAAGACCAGAGGGAGACCCCACCAGGAGCAGCCAGCACTCTGCTCAGCCCGGCCAGCTGTGGAAGATAGGAACAAGACCAGAGGGAGACCCCACCAGGAGCAGCCAGCACGCTGCTCAGCCCGGCCAGCTGTGGAAGATAGGAACAAGACCAGAGGGAGACCCCACCAGGAGCAGCCAGCACGCTGCTCAGCCTGGCCAGCTGTGGAAGATAGGAACAAGACCAGAGGGAGACCCCACCAGGAGCAGCCAGCTGGCAGATAGGAACAAGACCAGAGGGAGACACCACCAGGAGCAGCCAGCACGCTGCTCAGCCCAGCCAGCTGTGGAAGATAGGAACAAGACCGGAGGGAGACCCCCCCAGGAGCAGCCAGCACGCTGCTCAGCCCGGCCAGCTGTGGAAGATAGGAACAAGACCGGAGGGAGACCCCACCAGGAGCAGCCAGCACGCTGCTCAGCCCAGCCAGCTGTGGAAGATAGGAACAAGACCGGAGGGAGACCCCACCAGGAGCAGCCAGCACGCTGCTCAGCCCAGCCAGCTGTGGAAGATAGGAACAAGACCGGAGGGAGACCCCACTAGGAGCAGCCAGCACGCTGCTCAGCCCAGCCAGCTGTGGAAGATAGGAACAAGACCGGAGGGAGACCCCACCAGGAGCAGCCAGCACGCTGCTCAGCCCGGCCAGCTGTGGAAGATAGGAACAAGACCGGAGGGAGACCCCACCAGGAGCAGCCAGCACGCTGCTCAGCCCGGCCAGCTGTGGAAGATAGGAACAAGACCGGAGGGAGACCCCACCAGGAGCAGCCAGCACGCTGCTCAGCCCGGCCAGCTGTGGAAGCTAGGAACAAGACCGAAGGGAGGCCCCACCAGGAGCAGCCAGCACGCTGCTCAGCCCGGCCAGCTGTGGAAGCTAGGAACAAGACCGGAGGGAGACCCCACCGGGAGCAGCCAGCACGCTGCTCAGCCCGGCCAGCTGTGGAAGCTAGGAACAAGACCGGAGGGAGACCCCACCGGGAGCAGCCAGCACGCTGCTCAGCCCGGCCAGCTGTGGAAGCTAGGAACAAGACCGGAGGGAGACCCCACCAGGAGCAGCCAGCACGCGGCTCAGCCCGGCCAGCTGTGGAAGATAGGAAAAAGACCGGAGGGAGACCCCACCGGGAGCAGCCAGCACGCGGCTCGGCCCGGCCAGCTGTGGAAGCTAGGAACAAGACCGGAGGGAGACCCCACCGGGAGCAGCCAGCACGCTTCTCAGCCCAGCCAGCTGTGGAAGCTAGGAACAAGAGCAGAGGGAGACCCCACCAGGAGCAGCCAGCACGCTGCTCAGCCCAGCCAGCTGTGGAAGCTAGGAACAAGAGCAGAGGGAGACCCCACCAGGAGCAGCCAGCACGCTGCTCAGCCCAGCCAGCTGTGGAAGCTAGGAACAAGAGCAGAGGGAGACCCCACCAGGAGCAGCCAGCACGCTGCTCAGCCCAGCCAGCTGTGGAAGCTAGGAACAAGAGCAGAGGGAGACCCCACCAGGAGCAGCCAGCACGCTGCTCAGCCCAGCCAGCTGTGGAAGATAGGAACAAGACCATAGGTAGACCCCACCAGGAGCAGCCGGCTGGCAGATAGGAACAAGACCATAGGGAGACCCCACCAGGAGCAGCCAGCACGCTGCTCAGCCCGGCCAGCTGTGGAAGATAGGAACAAGACCAGAGGGAGACCCCACCAGGAGCAGCCAGCACTCTGCTCAGCCCGGCCAGCTGTGGAAGATAGGAACAAGACCAGAGGGAGACCCCACCAGGAGCAGCCAGCACGCTGCTCAGCCCGGCCAGCTGTGGAAGATAGGAACAAGACCAGAGGGAGACCCCACCAGGAGCAGCCAGCACGCTGCTCAGCCCGGCCAGCTGTGGAAGATAGGAACAAGACCAGAGGGAGACCCCACCAGGAGCAGCCAGCACGCTGCTCAGCCCGGCCAGCTGTGGATGATAGGAACAAGACCAGAGGGAGACCCCACCAGGAGCAGCCAGCACGCTGCTCAGCCCGGCCAGCTGTGGAAGATAGGAAAAAGACCATAGGGAGACCCCACCAGGAGCAGCCAGCACGCTGCTCAGCCCAGCCAGCTGTGGAAGCTAGGAACAAGACCAGAGGGAGACCCCACCAGGAGCAGCCAGCACGCTGCTCAGCCCAGCCAGCTGTGGAAGATAGGAACAAGACCAGAGGGAGACCCCACCAGGAGCAGCCAGCACGCTGCTCAGCCCAGCCAGCTGTGGAAGCTAGGAACAAGACCAGAGGTAGACCCCACCAGGAGCAGCCAGCACGCAGCTCAGCCCAGCCAGCTGTGGAAGCTAGGAACAAGACCAGAGGGAGACCCCACCAGGAGCAGCCAGCACGCTGCTCAGCCCGGCCAGCTGTGGAAGCTAGGAACAAGACCAGAGGGAGACCCCACCAGGAGCAGCCAGCACGCTGCTCAGCCCGGCCAGCTGTGGAAGATAGGAACAAGACCAGAGGGAGACCCCACCAGGAGCAGCCAGCACGCTGCTCAGCCCGGCCAGCTGTGGAAGCTAGGAACAAGACCAGAGGGAGACCCCACCAGGAGCAGCCAGCACGCTGCTCAGCCCGGCCAGCTGTGGAAGCTAGGAACAAGACCAGAGGGAGACCCCACCAGGAGCAGCCAGCACGCTGCTCAGCCCGGCCAGCTGTGGAAGATAGGAACAAGACCAGAGGGAGACCCCACCAGGAGCAGCCAGCACGCTGCTCAGCCCGGCCAGCTGTGGAAGCTAGGAACAAGACCAGAGGGAGACCCCACCAGGAGCAGCCAGCACGCTGCTCAGCCCGGCCAGCTGTGGAAGCTAGGAACAAGACCAGAGGGAGACCCCACCAGGAGCAGCCAGCTGGCTGCTCAGCCCGGCCAGCTGTGGAAGCTAGGAACAAGACCGGAGGGAGACCCCACCAGGAGCAGCCAGCACGCTGGTCAGCCCGGCCACCTGTGGAAGCTAGGAACAAGACCGGAGGGAGACCCCACCAGGAGCAGCCAGCACGCTGCTCAGCCCGGCCAGCTGTGGAAGATAGGAACAAGACCAGAGGGAGACCCCACCAGGAGCAGCCAGCACGCTGCTCAGCCCGGCCAGCTGTGGAAGCTAGGAACAAGACCAGAGGGAGACCCCACCAGGAGCAGCCAGCACGCTGCTCAGCCCGGCCAGCTGTGGAAGATAGGAACAAGACCAGAGGGAGACCCCACCAGGAGCAGCCAGCACGATGCTCAGCCCGGCCAGCTGTGGAAGCTAGGAACAAGACCAGAGGGAGACCCCACCAGGAGCAGCCAGCACGCTGCTCAACCCGGCCAGCTGTGGAAGCTAGGAACAAGACCAGAGGGAGACCCCACCAGGAGCAGCCAGCACGCTGCTCAGCCCGACCAGCTGTGGAAGCTAGGAACAAGACCAGAGGGAGACCCCACCAGGAGCAGCCAGCACGCTGCTCAGCCCAGCCAGCTGTGAAACATAGGAACAAGACCATAGGGAGACCCCACCAGGAGCAGCCAGCAGGCTGCTCAGCCCGGCCAGCTGTGGAAGCTAGGAACAAGACCAGAGGGAGACCCCACCAGGAGCAGCCAGCTGGCTGCTCAGCCCGGCCAGCTGTGGAAGCAAGGAACAAGACCAGAGGGAGACCCCACCAGGAGCAGCCAGCAGGCTGCTCAGCCCGGCCAGCTGTGGAAGCTAGGAACAAGACCAGAGGGAGACCCCTACCAGGAGCAGCCAGCACGCTGCTCAGCCCGGCCAGCTGTGGAAGCTAGGAACAAGACCAGAGGGAGACCCCACCAGGAGCAGCCAGCACGCTGCTCAGCCCAGCCAGCTGTGAAACATAGGAACAAGACCATAGGGAGACCCCACCAGGAGCAGCCAGCACGCTGCTCAGCCCAGCCAGCTGTGGAAGATAGGAACAAGACCATAGGTAGACCCCACCAGGAGCAGCCGGCTGGCAGATAGGAACAAGACCAGAGGGAGACCCCACCAGGAGCAGCCAGCATGCTGCTCAGCCCAGCCAGCTGTGGAAGATAGGAACAAGACCAGAGGGAGACCCCACCAGGAGCAGCCAGCACGCTGCTCAGCCCAGCCAGCTGTGGAAGATAGGAACAAGACCAGAGGGAGACCCCACCAGGAGCAGCCAGCACGCTGCTCAGCCCGGCCAGCTGTGGAAGATAGGAACAAGACCAGAGGGAGACCCCACCAGGAGCAGCCAGCACGCTGCTCAGCCCGGCCAGCTGTGGAAGATAGGAACAAGACCAGAGGGAGACACCACCAGGAGCAGCCAGCACGCTGCTCAGCCCAGCCAGCTGTGGAAGATAGGAACAAGACAATAGGGAGACCCCACCAGGAGCAGCCAGCTGGCAGATAGGAACAAGACCAGAGGGAGACCCCACCAGGAGCAGCCAGCTGGCAGATAGGAACAAGACCAGAGGGAGACCCCACCAGGAGCAGCCAGCACGCTGCTCAGCCCGGCCAGCTGTGGAAGATAGGAACAAGACCAGAGGGAGACCCCACCAGGAGCAGCCAGCACGATGCTCAGCCCGGCCAGCTGTGGAAGCTAGGAACAAGACCAGAGGGAGACCCCACCAGGAGCAGCCAGCACGCTGCTCAGCCCGGCCAGCTGTGGAAGCTAGGAACAAGACCAGAGGGAGACCCCACCAGGAGCAGCCAGCACGCTGCTCAGCCCGGCCAGCTGTGGAAGCTAGGAACAAGACCAGAGGGAGACCCCACCAGGAGCAGCCAGCACGCTGCTCAGCCCGGCCAGCTGTGGAAGCTAGGAACAAGACCAGAGGGAGACCCCACCAGGAGCAGCCAGCAGGCTGCTCAGCCCGGCCAGCTGTGGAAGCTAGGAACAAGACCAGAGGGAGACCCCACCAGGAGCAGCCAGCTGGCTGCTCAGCCCGGCCAGCTGTGGAAGCAAGGAACAAGACCAGAGGGAGACCCCACCAGGAGCAGCCAGCAGGCTGCTCAGCCCGGCCAGCTGTGGAAGCTAGGAACAAGACCAGAGGGAGACCCCTACCAGGAGCAGCCAGCACGCTGCTCAGCCCGGCCAGCTGTGGAAGCTAGGAACAAGACCAGAGGGAGACCCCACCAGGAGCAGCCAGCACGCTGCTCAGCCCGGCCAGCTGTGAAACATAGGAACAAGACCATAGGGAGACACCACCAGGAGCAGCCAGCACGCTGCTCAGCCCAGCCAGCTGTGAAACATAGGAACAAGACCATAGGGAGACCCCACCAGGAGCAGCCAGCACGCTGCTCAGCCCAGCCAGCTGTGGAAGATAGGAACAAGACCATAGGTAGACCCCACCAGGAGCAGCCAGCACGCTGCTCAGCCCGGCCAGCTATGGAAGCTCGGACCAAGACCAGAGGGAGACACCACCAGGAGCAGCCAGCACGCTGCTCAGCCCGGCCAGCTGTGGAAGATAGGAACAAGACCAGAGGGAGACACCACCAGGAGCAGCTAGCACGCTGCTCAGCCCGGCCAGCTGTGGAAGTTAGGAACAAGACCAGAGGGAGACACCACCAGGAGCAGCCAGCACGCTGCTCAGCCCGGCCAGCTGTGGAAGATACGGAACAAGACCAGAGGGAGACCCCACCAGGAGCAGTCAGCACGCTGCTCAGCACAGCCAGCTGTGGAAGATAGGAACAAGACCAGAGGGAGACCCCACCAGGAGCAGCCAGCACGCTGCTCAGCCCAGCCAGCTGTGGAAGATAGGAACAAGACCAGAGGGAGACCCCACCAGGAGCAGCCAGCACGCTGCTCAGCCCAGCCAGCTGTGGAAGCTAGGAACAAGACCAGAGGGAGACCCCACCAGGAGCAGCCAGCACGCTGCTCAGCCCAGCCAGCTGTGGAAGCTAGGAACAAGACCAGAGGGAGACCCCACCAGGAGCAGCCAGCACGCTGCTCAGCCCAGCCAGCTGTGGAAGCTAGGAACAAGACCAGCGGGAGACCCCACCAGGAGCAGCCAGCACGCTGCTCAGCCCAGCCAGCTGTGGAAGATAGGAACAAGACCAGAGGGAGACCCCACCAGGAGCAGCCAGCACGCTGCTCACCCCAGCCAGCTGTGGAAGATAGGAAAAAGACGAGAGGGAGACCCCACCAGGAGCAGCCAGCACGCTGCTCAGCCCAGCCAGCTGTGGAAGATAGGAACAAGACCATAGGTAGACCCCACCAGGAGCAGCCAGCACGCGGCTCAGCCCGGCCAGCTGTGGAAGATAGGAACAAGACCAGAGGGAGACCCACCAGGAGCAGCCAGCACGCTGCTCAGCCCGGCCAGCTGTGGAAGATAGGAACAAGACCAGAGGGAGACCCCACCAGGAGCAGTCAGACAATAGCAAAAAACCCAATAATTTCAGATTCTTAATTGTTGTACAACCTCCATCATCATCCTCTGCAGTATCAAGCGGATACGCGCGGACAACGCCTTTATTACTGCACGCGCACTGGATGATGTACGTACTCAGTAAAATCAGAGCCTATAGTATCACTATGATAGGATCGACAGCTGGCTGGGCTGAGCAGCGTGCTGGCTGCTCCTGGTGGGGTCTCCCTCTGGTCTTGTTCCTATCTTCCACAGCTGGCTGGGCTGAGCAGCATGCTGGCTGCTCCTGGTGGGGTCTCCCTCTGGTCTTGTTCCTAGCTTCCACAGCTGGCTGGGCTGAGCAGCGTGCTGGCTGCTCCTGGTGGGGTCTCCCTCTGGTCTTGTTCCTATCTTCCACAGCTGGCTGGGCTGAGCAGCGTGCTGGCTGCTCCTGGTGGGGTCTCCCTCTGGTCTTGTTCCTAGCTTCCACAGCTGGCCGGGCTGAGCAGCGTGCTGGCTGCTCCTGGTAGGGGTCTCCCTCTGGTCTTGTTCCTATCTTCCACAGCTGGCCGGGCTGAGCAGCGTGCTGGCTGCTCCTGGTGGGGTCTCCCTCTGGTCTTGTTCCTATCTGCCAGCTGGCTGCTCCTGGTGGGGTCTCCCTCTGGTCTTGTTCCTATCTGCCAGCTGGCTGCTCCTGGTGGGGTCTCCCTATTGTCTTGTTCCTATCTTCCACAGCTGGCTGGGCTGAGCAGCGTGCTGGCTGCTCCTGGTGGTGTCTCCCTCTGGTCTTGTTCCTATCTTCCACAGCTGGCCGGGCTGAGCAGCGTGCTGGCTGCTCCAGGTGGGGTCTCCCTCTGGTCTTGTTCCTAGCTTCCACAGCTGGCCGGGCTGAGCAGCGTGCTGGCTGCTCCTGGTGGGGTCTCCCTCTGGTCTTGTTCCTAGCTTCCACAGCTGGCCGGGCTGAGCAGCGTGCTGGCTGCTCCTGGTGGGGTCTCCCTCCGGTCTTGTTCCTATCTTCCACAGCTGGCCGGGCTGAGCAGCGTGCTGGCTGCTCCTGGTGGGGTCTCCCTCTGGTCTTGTTCCTATCTTCCACAGCTGGCCGGGCTGAGCAGCGTGCTGGCTGCTCCTGGTGGGGTCTCCCTCTGGTCTTGTTCCTATCTTCCACAGCTGGCCGGGCTGAGCAGCGTGCTGGCTGCTCCTGGTGGGGTCTCCCTCCGGTCTTGTTCCTATCTTCCACAGCTGGCCGGGCTGAGCCGCGTGCTGGCTGCTCCTGGTGGGGTCTCCCTCCGGTCTTGTTCCTATCTTCCACAGCTGGCCGGGCTGAGCCGCGTGCTGGCTGCTCCTGGTGGGGTCTCCCTCCGGTCTTGTTCCTATCTTCCACAGCTGGCCGGGCTGAGCAGCGTGCTGGCTGCTCCTGGAGGGGTCTCCCTCCGGTCTTGTTCCTATCTTCCACAGCTGGCCGGGCTGAGCAGCGTGCTGGCTGCTCCTGGTGGGGTCTCCCTCCGGTCTTGTTCCTATCTTCCACAGCTGGCCGGGCTGAGCCGCGTGCTGGCTGCTCCTGGTGGGGTCTCCCTCTGGTCTTGTTCCTATCTTCGACAGCTGGCTGGGCTGAGCCGCGTGCTGGCTGCTCCTGGTGGGGTCTCCCTCTGGTCTTGTTCCTATCTTCGACAGCTGGCTGGGCTGAGCAGCGTGCTGGCTGCTCCTGGTGGTGTCTCCCTCTGGTCTTGTTCCTATCTGCCAGCTGGCTGCTCCTGGTGGGGTCTACCTATGGTCTTGTTCCTATCTTCCACAGCTGGCTGGGCTGAGCAGCGTGCTGGCTGCTCCTGGTGGGGTCTCCCTCTGGTCTTGTTCCTAGCTTCCACAGCTGGCTGGGCTGAGCAGCGTGCCGGCTGCTCCTGGTGGGGTCTCCCTCTGGTCTTGTTCCTAGCTTCCACAGCTGGCTGGGCTGAGCAGCGTGCCGGCTGCTCCTGGTGGGGTCTCCCTCTGGTCTTGTTCCTAGCTTCCACAGCTGGCTGGGCTGAGCAGCGTGCCGGCTGCTCCTGGTGGGGTCTCCCTCTGGTCTTGTTCCTAGCTTCCACAGCTGGCTGGGCTGAGCAGCGTGCTGGCTGCTCCTGGTGGGGTCTCCCTATGGTCTTGTTCCTATCTTCCACAGCTGGCTGGGCTGAGCAGCGTGCTGGCTGCTCCTGGTGGGGTCTCCCTCTGGTCTTGTTCCTATCTTCCACAGCTGGCTGGGCTGAGCAGCATGCTGGCTGCTCCTGGTGGGGTCTCCCTATGGTCTTGTTCCTATCTTCCACAGCTGGCTGGGCTGAGCAGCGTGCTGGCTGCTCCTGGTGGGGTCTCCCTCTGGTCTTGTTCCTATCTTCCACAGCTGGCCGGGCTGAGCAGCGTGCTGGCTGCTCCTGGTGGGGTCTCCCTCTGGTCTTGTTCCTATCTTCCACAGCTGGCCGGGCAGAGCAGCGTGCTGGCTGCTCCTGGTGGGGTCTCCCTCTGGTCTTGTTCCTATCTTCCACAGCTGGCCGTGCTGAGCAGCATGCTGGCTGCTCCTGGTGGGGTCTCCCTCTGGTCTTGTTCCTATCTTCCACAGCTGGCCGGGCTGAGCAGCGTGCTGGCTGCTCCTGGTGGGGTCTCCCTCTGGTCTTGTTCCTATCTTCCACAGCTGGCCGGGCTGAGC
Organism: Lissotriton vulgaris; assembly: GCF_964263255.1. NCBI lineage: Eukaryota > Metazoa > Chordata > Amphibia > Caudata > Salamandridae > Lissotriton > Lissotriton vulgaris. The sequence continues at coordinate 35,366,844 of NC_141689.1, forward strand.
AGCGTGCTAGCTGCTCCTGGTGGTGTCTCCCTCTGGTCTTGTTCCTATCTGCCAGCTGGCTGCTCCTGGTGGGGTCTACCTATGGTCTTGTTCCTATCTTCCACAGCTGGCTGGGCTGAGCAGCGTGCTGGCTGCTCCTGGTGGGGTCTCCCTCTCGTCTTGTTCCTATCTTCCACAGCTGGCTGGGCTGAGCAGCGTGCTGGCTGCTCCTGGTGGGGTCTCCCTCTGGTCTTGTTCCTATCTTCCACAGCTGGCTGGGCTGAGCAGCGTGCTGGCTGCTCCTGGTGGGGTCTCCCGCTGGTCTTGTTCCTAGCTTCCACAGCTGGCTGGGCTGAGCAGCGTGCTGGCTGCTCCTGGTGGGGTCTCCCTCTGGTCTTGTTCCTAGCTTCCACAGCTGGCTGGGCTGAGCAGCGTGCTGGCTGCTCCTGGTGGGGTCTCCCTCTGGTCTTGTTCCTATCTTCCACAGCTGGCTGGGCTGAGCAGCGTGCTGGCTGCTCCTGGTGGGGTCTCCCTCTGGTCTTGTTCCTATCTTCCACAGCTGGCTGGGCTGAGCAGCGTGCTGGCTGCTCCTGGTGGGGTCTCCCTCTGGTCTTGTTCCTATCTTCCACAGCTGGCTGTGCTGAGCAGCGTGCTGACTGCTCCTGGTGGGGTCTCCCTCTGGTCTTGTTCCGTATCTTCCACAGCTGGCCGGGCTGAGCAGCGTGCTGGCTGCTCCTGGTGGTGTCTCCCTCTGGTCTTGTTCCTAACTCCCACAGCTGGCCGGGCTGAGCAGCGTGCTAGATGCTCCTGGTGGTGTCTCCCTCTGGTCTTGTTCCTATCTTCCACAGCTGGCCGGGCTGAGCAGCGTGCTGGCTGCTCCTGGTGGTGTCTCCCTCTGGTCTTGGTCCGAGCTTCCATAGCTGGCCGGGCTGAGCAGCGTGCTGGCTGCTCCTGGTGGGGTCTCCCTCTGGTCTTGTTCCTATCTTCCACAGCTGGCCGGGCTGAGCCGCGTGCTGGCTGCTCCTGGTGGGGTCTCCTTCCGGTCTTGTTCCTATCTTCCACAGCTGGCCGGGCTGAGCCGCGTGCTGGCTGCTCCTGGTGGGGTCTCCCTCCGGTCTTGTTCCTATCTTCCACAGCTGGCCGGGCTGAGCCGCGTGCTGGCTGCTCCTGGTGGGGTCTTCCTCCGGTCTTGTTCCTATCTTCCACAGCTGGCCAGGCTGAGCCGCGTGCTGGCTGCTCCTGGTGGGGTCTCCCTCCGGTCTTGTTCCTATCTTCCACAGCTGGCCGGGCTGAGCCGCGTGCTGGCTGCTCCTGGTGGGGTCTCCCTCCGGTCTTGTTCCTATCTTCCACAGCTGGCTGGGCTGAGCAGCGTGCTGGCTGCTCCTGGTGGGGTCTCCCGCTGGTCTTGTTCCTAGCTTCCACAGCTGGCTGGGCTGAGCAGCGTGCTGGCTGCTCCTGGTGGGGTCTCCCTCTGGTCTTGTTCCTAGCTTCCACAGCTGGCTGGGCTGAGCAGCGTGCTGGCTGCTCCTGGTGGGGTCTCCCTCTGGTCTTGTTCCTATCTTCCACAGCTGGCTGGGCTGAGCAGCGTGCTGGCTGCTCCTGGTGGGGTCTCCCTCTGGTCTTGTTCCTATCTTCCACAGCTGGCTGTGCTGAGCAGCGTGCTGACTGCTCCTGGTGGGGTCTCCCTCTGGTCTTGTTCCGTATCTTCCACAGCTGGCCGGGCTGAGCAGCGTGCTGGCTGCTCCTGGTGGTGTCTCCCTCTGGTCTTGTTCCTAACTCCCACAGCTGGCCGGGCTGAGCAGCGTGCTAGCTGCTCCTGGTGGTGTCTCCCTCTGGTCTTGTTCCTATCTTCCACAGCTGGCCGGGCTGAGCAGCGTGCAGGCTGCTCCTGGTGGTGTCTCCCTCTGGTCTTGGTCCGAGCTTCCATAGCTGGCCGGGCTGAGCAGCGTGCTGGCTGCTCCTGGTGGGGTCTCCCTCTGGTCTTGTTCCTATCTTCCACAGCTGGCCGGGCTGAGCCGCGTGCTGGCTGCTCCTGGTGGGGTCTCCCTCCGGTCTTGTTCCTATCTTCCACAGCTGGCCGGGCTGAGCCGCGTGCTGGCTGCTCCTGGTGGGGTCTCCCTCCGGTCTTGTTCCTATCTTCCACAGCTGGCCGGGCTGAGCCGCGTGCTGGCTGCTCCTGGTGGGGTCTTCCTCCGGTCTTGTTCCTATCTTCCACAGCTGGCCAGGCTGAGCCGCGTGCTGGCTGCTCCTGGTGGGGTCTCCCTCCGGTCTTGTTCCTATCTTCCACAGCTGGCCGGGCTGAGCCGCGTGCTGGCTGCTCCTGGTGGGGTCTCCCTCCGGTCTTGTTCCTATCTTCCACAGCTGGCCGGGCTGAGCCGCGTGCTGGCTGCTCCTGGTGGGGTCTTCCTCCGGTCTTGTTCCTAGCTTCCACAGGTGGCCGGGCCGAGCAGCGTGCTGGCTGCTCCTGGTGGGGTCTCCCTCCGGTCTTGTTCCTAGCTTCCACAGGTGGCCGGGCTGACCAGCGTGCTGGCTGCTCCTGGTGGGGTCTCCCTCCGGTCTTGTTCCTAGCTTCCACAGCTGGCCGGGCTGAGCAGCGTGCTGGCTGCTCCTGGTGGGGTCTCCCTCCGGTCTTGTTCCTAGCTTCCACAGCTGGCCGGGCTGAGCAGCGTGCTGGCTGCTCCTGGTGGGGTCTCCCTCCGGTCTTGTTCCTATCTTCCACAGCTGGCCGGGCTGAGCAGCGTGCTGGCTGCTCCTGGTGGGGTCTCCCTCCGGTCTTGTTCCTATCTTCCACAGCTGGCCGGGCTGAGCAGCGTGCTGGCTGCTCCTGGTGGTGTCTCCCTCCGGTCTTGTTCCTATCTTCCACAGCTGGCCGGGCTGAGCAGCGTGCTGGCTGCTCCTGGTGGGGTCTCCCTCCGGTCTTGTTCCTATCTTCCACAGCTGGCCGGGCTGAGCCGCGTGCTGGCTGCTCCTGGTGGGGTCTCCCTCTGGTCTTGTTCCTATCTTCCACAGCTGGCTGGGCTGAGCAGCGTGCTGGCTGCTCCTGGTGGGGTCTCCCTCTGGTCTTGTTCCTATCTTCCACAGCTGGCTGTGCTGAGCAGCGTGCTGACTGCTCCTGGTGGGGTCTCCCTCTGGTCTTGTTCCGTATCTTCCACAGCTGGCCGGGCTGAGCAGCGTGCTGGCTGCTCCTGGTGGTGTCTCCCTCTGGTCTTGTTCCTAACTTCCACAGCTGGCCGGGCTGAGCAGCGTGCTAGCTGCTCCTGGTGGTGTCTCCCTCTGGTCTTGTTCCTATCTTCCACAGCTGGCCGGGCTGAGCAGCGTGCTGGCTGCTCCTGGTGGTGTCTCCCTCTGGTCTTGGTCCGAGCTTCCATAGCTGGCCGGGCTGAGCAGCGTGCTGGCTGCTCCTGGTGGGGTCTCCCTCTGGTCTTGTTCCTATCTTCCACAGCTGGCCGGGCTGAGCCGCGTGCTGGCTGCTCCTGGTGGGGTCTCCCTCCGGTCTTGTTCCTATCGTCCACAGCTGGCCGGGCTGAGCCGCGTGCTGGCTGCTCCTGGTGGGGTCTCCCTCCGGTCTTGTTCCTATCTTCCACAGCTGGCCGGGCTGAGCCGCGTGCTGGCTGCTCCTGGTGGGGTCTTCCTCCGGTCTTGTTCCTATCTTCCACAGCTGGCCAGGCTGAGCCGCGTGCTGGCTGCTCCTGGTGGGGTCTCCCTCCGGTCTTGTTCCTATCTTCCACAGCTGGCCGGGCTGAGCCGCGTGCTGGCTGCTCCTGGTGGGGTCTCCCTCCGGTCTTGTTCCTATCTTCCACAGCTGGCCGGGCTGAGCCGCGTGCTGGCTGCTCCTGATGGGGTCTCCCTCCGGTCTTGTTCCTAGCTTCCACAGGTGGCCGGGCCGAGCAGCGTGCTGGCTGCTCCTGGTGGGGTCTCCCTCCGGTCTTGTTCCTAGCTTCCACAGGTGGCCGGGCTGACCAGCGTGCTGGCTGCTCCTGGTGGGGTCTCCCTCCGGTCTTGTTCCTAGCTTCCACAGCTGGCCGGGCTGAGCAGCGTGCTGGCTGCTCCTGGTGTGGTCTCCCTCCGGTCTTGTTCCTAGCTTCCACAGCTGGCCGGGCTGAGCAGCGTGCTGGCTGCTCCTGGTGGGGTCTCCCTCCGGTCTTGTTCCTATCTTCCACAGCTGGCTGTGCTGAGCAGCGTGCTGACTGCTCCTGGTGGGGTCTCCCTCTGGTCTTGTTCCGTATCTTCCACAGCTGGCCGGGCTGAGCAGCGTGCTGGCTGCTCCTGGTGGTGTCTCCCTCTGGTCTTGTTCCTAACTTCCACAGCTGGCCGGGCTGAGCAGCGTGCTAGCTGCTCCTGGTGGTGTCTCCCTCTGGTCTTGTTCCTATCTTCCACAGCTGGCCGGGCTGAGCAGCGTGCTGGCTGCTCCTGGTGGTGTCTCCCTCTGGTCTTGGTCCGAGCTTCCATAGCTGGCCGGGCTGAGCAGCGTGCTGGCTGCTCCTGGTGGGGTCTCCCTCTGGTCTTGTTCCTATCTTCCACAGCTGGCCGGGCTGAGCCGCGTGCTGGCTGCTCCTGGTGGGGTCTTCCTCCGGTCTTGTTCCTAGCTTCCACAGCTGGCCGGGCTGAGCAGCGTGCTGGCTGCTCCTGGTGGGGTCTCCCTCCGGTCTTGGAAGCTAGGAACAAGAAATAATAGGAAAGGGAAAAATATAAAAACAGTGTGTCACCAAAAAATAATTTTTAATGAAAAGGTTGGCACTGTTAAAAAATTCGATATATATGTAATCGGGCAACTAGATCACCATATATCTATATATATATGGATGCGTCCATATTATTTCTGGACACTTCTACCTGGACCAGAGGTACCTCGGGTGAGGCAGGCATACCGCACGTTATTTGACTACCCAATGAATATGCCATGACGCCTGACGGGGCGGATAAAAGATACACCGCATCGACTAAATCAGGCTGTCTATGAGGGTTTTCAAAGAATAACCGAAGGTTTAGTAGACACCAGTGTCCATTCCCTTTTGATTAATTCAGTATCTAACTAGGGGAACTGAATGGACCTTGAATCCTCTTCCCTCCTTTTTGATAGAAATCTTGTATATTCCCACTTATTTAATTCCTGAAGATCACTGATCTGATTATTTCTATTGGTGCGATCTAATTTTGTGCACACCACTGAAGTATTTTTCAAATTAGAACAATTCAAGTTATTGACGTTTGGAGAAATATTTTTTGGGGTGTTTTCGAGTTAGATACTATTAGATTGATGGTCTTGTGGGTAACCTTTTTATGACAGAGTATGAATCGATCCCACCCCTTTGTCCTCAATTGGACCACATACGTACATCAAATAAAAACCTCCTATTGTTCTGCAACACATTATACAAAATACAAAGTATTAGATAAAACCCCTAAAATCAATTAAAAACTTGAATCATTTTAAGATTCATAGCATTTCCTGATTAAAAAAGCAGTTCTAATGAAGTTAAGCACAGCGCTGCAAATAGCAGCAGTAGATAATGACCACAAATAATGTAAGCCCTCCTGGTAAGAACTGGGTCAAATTTCCTTTAAAATGGGTTTGATAAAACGTTCCCTTGGGTCTTTATAAAGTGTGCAAAACAGCATAAAGTGCAACGTGCTCTGACGGGTTAAATTATTACAGGGATAGGGTGTTGGTCTCTCACACCAACCTGCCTGTTTAGGAAAGGCCACAAGAAAGTGCAAGGTGCAAAGACGGAATCTAGTCATAAGGAAACGCGATTGAACATGCATAGTAAAAGGCAAATAAAATTGCTGTTGACTTAGAGACACACAATCTGGAATTCCATAATCCTGATTAGACATACTTAATTCAGTACGAAATGAATTTTTTATAACCTATTTCATGTTCGATTGGATGCCTTTGGGATTATCATAATAATTTTCCAAGCCTATTTTATAAAAAGTATCTTTAACATAACGGAGCCAGGGGAGTGACATTGCGTTATCAAGATTCACACAATCTCTGAGGATACTCCTCGAGAATAATAAATCCTCCGAAGTCCAGATTTTCAACCATTAAATCAGTGGGGCAATATTTATCCTATCTTTTACATAATCCAGACACACTTCAGAATGACAAAAAAGTGTTGAACAACTGTTCGGAATCATCAATAATCTTTTTAAAAATGTGTTCTCTAAAATCTGGATCTGGGAGCTTTGATAGTAGCGGATGAGAATATAGGGGAGAAGCACACCTTTTCTATAAATTTTGTGTTTGATATATTTTTTTTTTTCTTTTTCCACATTACTCATATGCGTGCAACAGTGGTAGCACGTTTGTCCTCACGTGCCTAATACTGAACCTTCCTACCTCGAGTGAAATCACACCCGACCACTGTGCACTGTTGCAAAACTATTTTAGTTTTATTCTTCAATTCTGATTTGATCATCTATTTTCGAAACTATAAACAAATTTAACATGTACAATTTTGTTTTCAACAAATCAATACATTGTATTCATCATTTTTAGTTATTGGCTATTTACATTTTTGAACTCATTTAGCAGCAGAACTAATGTTTTGAGAAAATTAACAGAAGGAAAGCATAACTGATTTTACAGACATATATATTCTGTTGCACTTTTTCAAAAGAATGCCCGATGCATTTCGAGCCCAAAGTGGCTCTTCTTCCGGGGCCTGAAATCTGAACAAATAAGAAATGTTTGTTAAAAAACTGTCCGGCGGACAAGGAGCCAAATGTTATGTTGTTAGATGTCTTTTCATTCTGGTGCTCCAACTAAAAGATTGTGTGTTAAAAGTGATGAGGAACCTCCACCTATTTACCCGTGATCCCTAAAACTGTGGAACTGACAATGGAGCTTACCCTCCTCGTGGTGACACTGAATCTTGCTCTAAAACGAAGAAAATGAACAATTTTGCACAACATCAAAACCTATGACGAAAAAACAAAGCAAGTTACAACTTCAAAGTACGCTGCACTCACCCTCGGGGAGATCACTGGTCTGTCCGTTTCCTAACTGAAGCTGATGGTTCTACTGAAAAAGCAAAGCACAAACTTAGGGGGCCCGATCTAAAACTAAATCAATCTGCAAAACGCTGAGCCCCCGGGCTTGTCATGTACCTTAAATGCTCCTTCCACTTGCTCTCTGCCGTCTCGACTGGCGCTGTGTTCAAAACAAGCTGCTGAATGCACGAACGTGCAGCCCAACCCTGATCAGATCAAACTCCTCTCTGCTGCTGTGTGGCTCGGACCTGTTGCAAAGACCTCCATCGCCTAAAACCCTACTTTGTGACATAACCTCAGCACTGGTGGCATCTTTTGTCACCGGCAGCTTTAATGACATCACAGTCTCTCAGCTCCTCAGAATCGACGCTTCGCCCCGACTATGTGATGCATCCTCGACACTGGATTTCGCTTTACAAGCCGCCATCGACGGGATCCACGGCAATAATGCAGGACCTCTCCTCGTGCCATCTCGGGAACTACATATTGCTTCGGTTGAAGAATGCATCTTTGACGTGGATCCTCACAACGCTCCGAAAACCAGGATTTACGGGACTCTGTTCAGCGAGCATAACTTGGTTCCTGTAGCTGGCCCATGCTCCATTGTGGTCGGAGTGAACTTGTGACTTTGTCCCAGTCCAACGAGACCAGATGGACACAGTTGGCAATCTGTGCTTTTTGGTGCTATTTTAACAGAATTCTTCAAACGTGAATATCTTCGGATCTAGTGATTGGATTTGTGGCATTTTAGTTTTATGTGTTAAAAATGACTCTATTGTTCTAAACCTGTTGTGAGATCCTTCTGTGGTGTGTTTTCCTGTGTTACTGTTTGAAGTGTTGCACAAATACTTTACTCGCCTGCCTCTGTGTTAAGCCTGACTGCTCTGTGCCAGGCTAAGGGCAGGCAGAGCACAGATTAATGTATGGTTTGCTTGTGACTACACCATGAGGAGGATTATTGTGGTTGCTGCTTGACCAGGACTCACACCCTAGTCAGTCAGTAATCCAAGTGTATTAAAGTCAGCACAGGCTACAGATCAGAGACACGGAGGGAGTCCAGCGGCTGAGGGGGCTTGAAGAGAAGGGTCAATCACAGGGTTTTTCTGGTCCCCATGGTCCTGTGCCAGCATCCAAAGGGCAAAACTATTTGTACAGGACAATACAGAGTAAAGGGTTTGACCCAATCAGGAGACCCCAAAGTAGGCTCGGAGACGATGGCTTGTTTCATTTGTGAGAGATCCTGCTCAGATTCCCATGAGCCCGGCAAAGGTTTTACTGGGGGGCCTTTTCTAACACAGTCTTGCAGGGGCTTTGCCATTGTCACATACCCCAGGACCCTTTGTTTACAGTATACAGAATATCCAGGAGGATCCATCACTGGGAGAGCGCCACCGGATTTGCAATTTATGCAAAGTTTCAATCGATTCTTGTGACGAGTGGCGCTCTCCGGCGCCCTCTGGTTTCATGACCAAGGCAACGCACTCAGGAAAAGTACAATTGCAATTTTTACTTTGAATCCTTGTGCACCTGCTTAGGCAATTCAGTGAGGATGCAGACGGGGTAAACTCGCTCACACCTTGTTAGCACTTCACACATACTTAGGAGCGGCAGCTTTTCACTTTGTTCCAGGCTCTGTTTAGGAGATATGCATGCACTGTAAGAATATCAGATGTGTTGATCATTCCCAGTATTTGCACAAAATAAATAGCCTTTATATACGCTTACTACCCTTGAGGAGGCGTTGTAATAATTTTAAAATCACTATTTCTTTTAAAGCACTATGGCTAAAGAAAGCGTAACGCTGACAAAGGGTAACATTGTGTGGTGAAGTATTATATAATAAAAGCCATCAGACAGAAATACTTCACGTTGTGCATTTATTAGCCACAGCCTCAGCAGTTCCAAAGTAACTGACTTACAAGGAATCCCTCAACTATCAACCCACATAAGACATTCTACATTCCAGTGATGTAATGCGGAAATGTAGTGAATATAAGATCACCACGATAACTCCCTTCTATACAATACATAAATGCAAAACAAATGACAAAGTAAAACATTACATAAATATAGTAGTCAATTAAATACAAACAATATAAGTATGTAAATATAAAAGAATTTCAATCACGAAATCTCAAGGGTTTCACAATATTCCGTCCACTACTCGTTCGTTCAGACAAAGGATGAAGCGAACACTCTGAAACATCAATGTCAGAAGAAGATGAAAAAGGAACTTTACAAGGATGCAAAGATGAATTAGATGGAAAAGAAAGATCAAGAGGAGGAACATCATGAAAATTCACCTTCTCAACACTTCCTGTATTCCACCATTCATTCCTGCTGGTTCTCACTGTATTCCTGGTCACGATTTCAATTCTGACAGGAGGTTTAAATTTTGACATCCCCTTAAGGACATGATTGGGATTTGTTAGACTTGGAGGTCTCTAGTTGGCACAGGTAGGTACTTCTTACTTCTGACAATTAGGCCCAACTCTGGGCGTTCACAGGACTCGAAGTCAGCAGCAGTGACCACGTCGGTAGGACCATTACAAATCGGTGGAGCGAGGCGTTGCACGTCACGGTGTCCACCAGTCGCGGTGCAGGCTACGGCTTGGTGACGGCATCAGGACAGAGTCGGTGAGCTCAGAGCTTGCGTTGTTCGAGGCTGACATTGCTTGATGCGGTGCCTACAGGACACCAGGCCGGCTGTGAGAGTCGGTCACATCTCCCTGCCTCTGTAGCCACTGAAACAGCATTTCCAGCAGCAATTCACAAAGGCTGGTGAAGTCCACTGGTCCTGGGACTTCGGTCAGGGGGCAAGCTCTCTTCCAAGCCCTTGGAGATCTTTTGCACAAGTTGAAAGTAAAGTCCACAAAGTCCTTCTCCTCTCTTTGACAGTCAGGTAACCACTGCAGGCCAATCTCCCACGCAGCACTTCAGCTTGGGAATAGTCTCTCCTCAGTTTCTTCAGGTTCCTCTCCTCACAAGAGGTTTCGTCTTGTAAGTCCTGAAGTGATCTAATTTCTTGGGATCAGGGTCCCAATATTTGTACCCTAAAATCCTTTATTCTCTGAGAGGGGCCTGTGCTCAGTCCAAACCAGTTCTGAAGCACTCTGTTTACCAGACTTTTTTCTTTTCACAGTGCAGGGCAGGAACATCTGACGCCCCACATGAGGTGGAGCCAGCATTGTGTAAGGCAAATAATTGTCCTGGAGCACTTTGTTAACAGTCTTCCTTCTCTTCTTTCAGTGTGCAGGGCAGAGACATCAGACTCACCAAAGGGGGTGGAGTCGGCATTGTAGAGGGAAGGCCCAGCCCTATTCGGTCCCAGGTGCAACTCCTCACTCCCATCTAGATGCAGATCTCTCTATTCACCACTGGACTGTCCCAGTCTGTCTCCTGGAATTCCCCAGCCCTGTCACTCACAAACTCAGACAAAGGAATACACAACCTAGCAGAGGCAGGCTGAAATGGTTAGGCAAGCAAATACCTACTTTCTAAAAGTGGTATTTGCAAACCCAGAATATTAAAATAAACTTCACTAAAAGATGTATTTTATTATTCTGAGTCCAGGCATACTAAACTCGAATTTCTACCATGTTCTCTGAGTCTGTTAGGATTATAAACATGTAATAATCTAACAGCCCATTCTGGCCTATGGAGAACAGGCAGCCTTGCAAAAGTGAAAAACGAAAATGGCTGTAATTCACTATTAGGACATGCCACACACACCAGGGCTTGTCCTACCTTATACATAAAATGCACCCTGCCCGTGGGCCTACCATAGGGGTGACTAATATGAAGAAAAGGGAAGGTTTAGGGTGCACTTGCCCAGTCAGAATGACAGTACCAGATTGCATGCAGGATCTGCAATGACAGACCTTAGACACGTTTTACAAGGCCGCTTCTATGGGTGGCACAACCAGTGCTGCAAGCCCACTAGCCGCATTTGGATTTACATGCCTTGAGCACACTCAGTGCACTGTACTTGGGTCTGACAGGTAAACCAAATAGTCAATCATGGAATTACTAATCATCTCATTCATTTACAGTAGGGATCACTCGCACTGTGGTACTGGACAGCAGTGGCACAGTGTCCAAAGCATCTAACACCAGCAAAAACACATGAGGCAACAGCAAAAAAACAGAAGGGAGACCCACGTCAATGGTGCCAGGTCCAACAGGATCTTTGACCCGAACCCAATCTCCCACACACAAGTCTCTTTTTATCGACTTTACTCTATGCACAGTGTCGTAGTGATTCTTCATTTTAGCCTGAAATCTTTCCACATTAGGTCTCACAACTTTGTCCACATTTAACATATGTTCATTCTTGTTCTGACACTCTCGTAACCATGCAGGACACAACCTAGAAGCAGGAGGGCATCCTCGTAGAATTTCAAATGGTGGGAGACCAGAAACAGCACAAGGACATGACCTATGTGACCACAGCATTTCTTCAACAGCTTTGGACACGTCTATCTTGTTTTGAATTGCCCACTGTATACACTCTGCCAAAGTACGGTTAATTTTTTCTACTAGACCATTGGCTTGAGGATGATATAACACAACACATTTATGTTTAATTGCATTTGAGTCAAGAAAACTTTTTATTTCTTTTGAAATAAATAGGACACCATTGTCTGAGACGGTTTCTTTTGGAAAACCTTCTCTTAAAAACAAATTTTTTAAAAACTTGATAACACTAAATGTGTTTGCCTCTTTGACACATTTTACTTCCCACCATTTACTATAGTAAGGTACAGCTTGTGGGGTTTTTAGAGTTCTCAGAGAGGAAAGGCGCGCTACCTAGTGTAAACGTTTGGTGTGTATCTTAGGCTAAGTAATGGCGTGGTGCGGAAGAGCGAGCGGAAAAGACCCCTTAACCATTCAACAAAAGGTCTGAAGACAGACCTTCGAGACAATATAAACAGCAAAGCTCTCGCACACAACAAGCAAGGTATAACAATAGTAGTTACGCAAAAGGAAGCATTGTAAATATATAGCCAAATAAATGCAATTCTCGTATAAATTCTTGGAAGATGGGTAGTTTAATGATTCCACAACTAGCCGACACGTGTTTCGTCGTGTGGGAACAACTCACAACGACTCTTCAGAGCTGGGAAAAAAACATAAAGGGATGTGTATGGAATATTGAGTTACATTCAGCGCATATAAAAGACACATTGTCGAATCTGCACTGGTGGACGGAGGTGAATTTGCATAGTGAACAGAGTGTTGTGGTCACGAATAAAGCAACCGATTCCCACGAACCATGGGTGGAAATGATTTAGCAAGCGTGATCAGAGTGGTGGTTAGTAGAAAAGAAACTGATGGAGAAAAAATGATATGTGTCCAAACATATTATTTCTCCTTACAAGACACGATGGTCAACATTATTATTGTGGGAATTGTGGAGTTGCCTTTTATCATAGAAGTCATGTTCTGATACAAAAGCGAGACAAGTCCGTTACACAAAGGTCTCATGCGAGAGCGTGGTTATTACCGTGTAAAATAGTAGTAACTCATTTGTGGAGTGAGTACATGCAAGCCCAGGTGAGTGAACATTTAGAAAGGGATTGTTGGTGCCTAGGGGAAAATGCCTACCTTAAGACACAACCTACACTCATGTAGGTCTGGTGGGTAATATTCAAATGGATCTGATTTCTGTAGTAGAGGAAAAGAAACATAGAATCGGAGAGCGCCAGAAGGGCAGAGAGAAAAAGAAGCACCAAGGAAAAGTCTGGAGAGTACGAGAGTTTATATGCACTATTTATCTTCGTCTCTGTAATAGCTTATGAAATACATCAGTATGACTGAATGTATGGCTAGTATCAAATAGGCATGTGTACCTGTCAAATTACTCCCACCATGCGGGATTGTAATTTAATCTCCGTCATAGACGTGCACACATGTTATTGGCAAAAGAGGGAACATATACTGGAGAAGTTTCAAAGGGTTCCCGGTGCATTGACAGTTTAAGAACAAAAATAGTCAAACAGATACGGGGTATATCTCTGTGGTGAGCCTAAATATCTGCCAAGTATTGACGTGTTGTAAGAGTCACAACTCACCGTCAATTGGAGTAACAGAGGTTTGATTCTTGTCTTCAAACTGGAATATTAGTGAAACTTTAGCGATCATGAGCACATAGGGTCAAAGTGCTATACGAGTCGTGCTAAAAGGAAAGGAAAACCGAATGTTACGGTATTTCAGATTTGCTACACGAGTCAGCTTATGGTGCAACATTTATTATCTCTCTCCCACACAAAGTTGTAAATTAAGTACCTTAATAAGTGTGCATATTAAGCCTACAACCGGTAGGGGATCCACAATCGGGTTCCAGATCACGCGGGTACAGCTTGAATCGTGGAATTATCTGCCGGACCGGTAGGGGATCCACAATCGGGTTTCAGATCACACGGGTACAGCTTGAATCGTGGAATTATCTGCCGTAAAGAAGGGGGCCGGGGGGAAACCGACAACAGCCGGCATTAATGGTGATATAGGCTTGGATCAACCATTTCGTATACGATCATATTCTCCAAAAACTACTCGTTTGAAGCTATGTTTGCGGTACTTACCACCAGCGTGGCATCCCTCCTCCTTTGGTTCCCGGTCGCCGTTTTCCAACAACGGACACGTGACCGGAAGGAGGAAGCGTATTTGAACGATTGTTCGTAGAAAGACTAGACCGTGGCTGTCAATAGTGAACGCCGCCATGGTTGGGATCCCGAGTTACCTCGTATTGAATCCCCCGGCGACCAGGACCAGAAAATTATTAAAAAGGGAAATGTATCTTATCCAATTCCGATCTAATGAATTAGTAATCCTGATAGAAGGTTTAGAATAAAATGGGTGGAAGTGTATCAAAAAGAGTTATAAGATCGCGAGTGAGTGAGTGATTAGATGTTGAAGAGAAGCTTCGGGTGTGTCACCTGAAATGTAAAGTCAACCCACCCCCTAGTGGTTTCCGTAACTTTCAAATGTCAATATCAATAACATTACACTGTTGCACGATACAATGTATAATAGCTTAACATCACTGTTGCAATTGAAACTTTCATAGTCTGAATGGTGAATACAGTACAAGACCTGGTTAATACAGTTACAATTCAAGAGCAGTGTAATTCCTTATAATATCACAAGTTAAAAAAACGGGACATGTATTGCGAACAAAACTATGAACTGATTTTGAGATGTCACTCATACTTTAGGTTCTGGTGGATGTCTGTACTAAATCTTGCAAGAGTCTATATTGTACATCAAGGACCCCCTCATGCAGATAACATCAAGATTCAGTCACCCAAGAAAAATTGTAATTCCGGGTCAAAGTTAAGCCTGTGTTCAATGCAATGTAGGCGCATGATGCACATGGCTTCTTTTCGTCTCAGTGTGAATTCGCGATTGCCGCCTCTGATGTTCAGTGGAATCACATCAATACCATAGAAACGCACTTTGATTTCATCCTCCATAGGTTGGCATTCTGCAATGTGTAAAGCCACTGGATATTTGGGGTCTGTTTTTTGTATGGCTCTCATATGTTCTGCCATTCTGTCCTTAAGAGCCCTGATAGTGCTGCCTACATAATATTTGCCACATGGGCATTCTATAATGTAGACAACAAATTTGGTCAGACATGTAATGTTCTGTTTGACGTTGTTGTTGTTGTAAAAGCTTTTATTCGACACTTTGTCATAAAGCCAGCACACAGTATAATACATACAAACATAAACATGATTAAAAATTTGTTACAATTAGCAAACATTCATAATATACAAAAGTGCAATAAGAGTAGGTCCCGGACCATCATTCCAATTTGTTTGTAATTTTAAACTGGTTCATTTACTCATTTGCTAATAGAATACCTACGATCAAGCCATCTTACAAGACCAATATTAAAAACAATTTGATACAATTATAAATAATTTAAAAAATGCCAGCGATAAAAACACTTTAAATCCTATATTGTCATTCCTAGTCTCTTTCTAGTTAAACAGACACCAAGAAGATACCTGCTCACACCAAATGTTATCAACCTGATGGTTGAAGATCTAAGTAATCGCTCTGCCTCTTTATACGAACGTGTTCCCAAGTTTTTGCAAAGAGGTATGATCCATTTCTTGCGTTGCAATTTGTATGACGGGCAGAAAAAGAGGATATGAGCCTCATCCTCTCTTTGTTTTAAATCACACAATTTACAATTAGGATCATTATTTACTCCTCCCCACCGACAAGTATTTGCGTTGATCTGTAGAACCCCATATCTATATTGGAGGAAAACAGTTTTAGCCAAAGGTGGCTCAATTTCGTCCATAAAATGTTCAAATGTAGGGTAGTCCTTAAATTGCAAGAACTTATGCGTTAATGAGCCAGTAGTACGTTCATAAACATGGGTATTCACATAGTTCCAATAGGCAGATTTTACTTGTTCTTTACAAATATTTAACGAAGTGATTGACATTGCTGGTGTTTTCCAGAAGTGTGAAAGGCCTATTTTTGTGAGCCAATGGGATACATGTCTCAGCCACTTGATCGAGTTAAAAGAGTCCAGCTCCCTAATTTCCAATAATCCTGCTCTATAATCAGCGAGTTCCGGGGTGGACCATAATCTTACCCAGTAGAGCAATGGCCTCAACCAACACAAATGGTCTGTACGTTTTAGACTAATATCAAGATAGACTGGTACTAGGGGCGTTCTTCCTGGTAGTCTTAATAGACGTCTAAAGAACACATTTTCCTCAATATCAAATGTTTTTTTTGTATGCGGCCCCCAGATCTCGGCCCCATACAGGGCGGCAGATTGTGCTTTGGCTTTAAAGACTTCAATCGCAGGGGTTATAGCTTTTGAAGTACTCCCACCGTGAATTTTTAGAATGGGGAGGGAGTTTTGCTTGAGTGTTATCCTGCTTTTTTCTAATTGATTTATCCAAGACATTCTGCTATCCAGCCTAATACCAATACTGTTTGATGTTGTACGTTATTTTATCGAATCCTGTAAACGTTCTAGTCCCATGTTTCCCCCATCTGCACATAGAGCAAAAGCCACATCTAAAGAAGCCTGTGCTATGTTTCGTCATCCAATTCTGGGCAGCAGTGTCACGGGGAACAGTGGGACTAAGTCTACTCCTTAGTGTTTGTCCTTTCTTGTAGGTTATTGCTGGCGTGTCAGGAATCCATTCTTTTAAAGTGGAATCTGCTTTCAACACGTTCCAGTGTTTGTTAAAACTCTTCCTCACAGTTTGGTGTAATGCGTTGTACTCTGTGATTAGTCTCACCCTATTGTTAGAGGACTTAGGCTCTGTGCGTTTCCTGAGACAATCTGGATTGTGGTTTGTCTTACTCTCTTTTCAGCTCTTTTTATGGTCACCTCTGAGTATCCTCTTCTTGAAAACCTGTCATTCATGTTCGCGATGCAGTTATTGAATTCAGTTTACTCGCTACAATTGCGCCTGGCTCGGAGAAATTCGCCATATGGGATCGATTGTATTTGGTGTAGTGGATGCGAGCTGGATGCGTGGAGAATGGAATTGCCAGAGGTAGGTTTCCTGTAGAGTTTGCTATGCAGTGCGATATTTTTAACATAAAATTCCAGGTCTAGGAATTCTATATTACTCTTGCCGTGTTGCATCGTGAATCTAATCTCCCACGTATTGCTGTTGAGGTATTCCAAGAAGCATTGTAATGATTCATCCGAACCTGACCACAATAGAATACAATCATCAATATATCGACCCCAAAAAATAATGGAGTCGATATATTGTGATCCCTTAGTTCCCCAAATGAGAACCGACTTCAGTGCTCCCATAAAGCGGTTGGCAAAGGAGGGGGAAAATTTAGACCCCCATGGCTACACCCCTTTTTTGTTGGTACCATTTGCGGTCAAACATGCAAAAATTGTTGGTGAAGATAAGGTCCATCATGGCTAGTAGCATGTTGGTATGGGCCCAAAGTGAGGCAGGTCTATCTGATAGTATTTTGTTCATGGCTTCCATACCTAACTTGGGGTTGATACTAGTGTATAGCGACACCACATCCATTGTAACCAATGTGGTGCCCTGTTGCCACTCCATGTCTGTCATTATGCTTAGTATGTGTTTTGAATCTTGTATGTATGAGGGTAAATTTCTCACAAGTGGTCCCAGGAAAAGGTCCACATATTCTGCTAGCCTTTCTGTGGGACCCCCTATCCCTGAGACTATAGGTCTGCCCGGGGGAAGGGGAGATCTTTATGTATCTGGGTAGTGTGTATAACCAGGGGAAGGATGGTCTGGATACCTTGAGGTAAAGATACTCATCATTGTTCAAAAGCCCAGATTGTTTCCAATTT
This sequence comes from Lissotriton vulgaris, assembly GCF_964263255.1. Classification (NCBI taxonomy): domain Eukaryota; kingdom Metazoa; phylum Chordata; class Amphibia; order Caudata; family Salamandridae; genus Lissotriton; species Lissotriton vulgaris. The sequence goes on from NC_141689.1 coordinate 35,384,152, forward strand.
AGAAATTTTTCATTGATTAGCAATGTCAAAGGACCCATGGGGTTCTGAGCTAGTTGCTCATAACATGAGTAATCGCTCAATTGGCTCAAAATCTCGTCATTGTAGTCTATGAGATTCATCACCACAATGTCGCCCCCTTTGTCTGCTTCTCTAATGATGATGCTGGGGTTATTGCTCAAAATTGAAAGTGCTATACGTTCGCCCTTGGTGAGGTTGTCTTTATATTTGAAAGTTGCATCTAGATTCTTAGTGTTTGCTTTATTGAGATCCTCTAGAATATGTCTATGAAAGTTATCTATGGCGTTACCTCCTGGTAGTGTGGGGGTCCATTTGGATTTTTTTTTTTGTAAGGAGAAATAATATGTTTGGACACATATCATTTTTTCACCATCAGTTTCTTTTCTCCTAACCACCACTCTGATCATGTTTGCTAAATCATTTTTACCCATGGTTCATGGGAATCGGTTGCTTTGTTCGTGACCACGACACCCTGTTCACTATGCAAATTCACCTCGGTCCACCGGTGCATGAATCAGATTCGACAATGTGTCTTTTATATGCGCTGAACGTAACTCAATATTCCATTCACATCCCTTTATGGTTTTTTTCCCAGCCCTGAAGAGTCGTTGTGAGTTGTTCCCACACGACAAAACACGTGTCGGCTGGTTGTGGAATCATTAAACTACCCATCTTCCAAGAATATATACGAGAATTGCAACTGCATACACTACGTTCTGCTCTCTTGAACTGCAGATCTCTTCCAAGGCACTCACTGGAGATCAACCTCCTTATTCTGGAACACGAGCTAGACATCCTGTTTCTAACAGAAACATGGCTTACGCAAGGTTCAGAAGCGTATATAGTGAACGCCTTTCCTTCGGGTTTTCTTATCCATACCCAGGACAGACCGCTCGGTCGAGGGGGAGGTGTTGCTATTCTGTATAAGAATTCGTTGGTATGCAGGGCCCAAAAAGGGGCGGTGGAAGATTGTGAGAGCTGTAAGTTCTCCTTCCAAATCTCTCCCACTGTGGCGATGTCGGGGTTACTAGTCTATCGTCCCCTAGGAAGCATTGGCAACTTCGTTGGCTCACTTATGGAAACGGTAATGGTCTGTGCCGCCTCTGCAACAAATCTCATTACCTTGGGAGACTTTAATCTCCATTTTGACGACCAGGAAGACCGGTCGGCGACAGCCCTTCAATGTGATCTTAAAATCTGCGGGGCTAATCTTATAAATTTGGAGGTTACCCACAACAAGGGCCACCTGCTGGATCCTATTTTCTCAAACATTCCCACCATGAAAGCAGCCCCCCCGATCCCCCTGCCATGGACGGATCATTTTATGATCCCCTTTGCCTGGCAGACCGAGTCGGAGAGCACCCCCTTCACCAGTGTTGGTGCACCAGAAAGACCCTGGGCCAGGCTATCAGTGGAAAAATGTTCACGTAGTCTGGAAACCTCACGCCCACTACTAGCGCAGGACCCTGTCCTGGCAGAAGCAGACTTCTGCAGATGGATGTCGAACACACTCGACGCCGTCCTTCCTGTAAGATCAGCAGGAAGAAAGAAGAAAAGACTGCGCACCGCTCCTTGGTACACGCCAGAGCTGAGGGTAATGCGGAGGGCTTGTAAAAAACTAGAACGTGCCTGGAGGAAGAACTGGGAAGTAGCTTGTAAGACTGAATACCGAGGGGCGATAAGGAATTACAAGCTCTCCATCCGGCTCGCCAAAACCCAATTCTTGGAAGAGAGAATCAGCAATGCCTCCAATTCCTCTAGAGAAACATTCCTGGTGGTCAAAGAACTCCTGAGGGTCCCCACACCTCCTGCCCCCACGGATAATCTGGAAGACAAATGTAACGATCTAGCAGAGTACTTCCACACTAAAATTGAAAAAATTCTGATCACCTTGCCCCAAATTAACATAGGAGCTGTGCCCCTGGAGGATGAGGGTTTACCTCTGAGGACCCTGGACTCCTTCAGACCAGTAACTGAGGATGAAGCCCTTAAAGTCTTATCGTCCATTAAGAGTGGCTCTCCCCGGGACGTGGTCCCCATGAGGATTCTCAAACTGGTTGCCCCTTCCATTGTGGAGCCTATTCCTGAGGTAATTAATTCCTCATTAGGTGCTGGTGTAGTCCCACCCAATTGGAAGGGTGCTATAGTAAAAGCCCTCTTAAAAAAACCTAGCCTAGACCCCCTAGACATGGCGAACTACAGGCCCATTTCGCTACTCCCGGGACTAAGTAAAATCACAGAAAAATTGGTTAATCTCCAGCTATCCAATTTCCTTGAGTCCAACGGTGTGCTGAGAAGCTCCCAAACAGGCTTTCGCCCGGGCCAAGGCACTGACACTGCCTTGCTGGCAGTCACGGAGGAGGTACGCTGCATCTTGGATTCAGGAGGATCAGTGGCAGTGATCCTCCTGGACCTTAGTGCAGCGTTCGACACTGTTAACCATCGAGTGCTACTTCAGCGACTGTCAGATGCTGGAGTGAGGGGGACAGCGTTGAAATGGCTGAGGTCATTTCTCAGCGAACGCACCTTCCAGGTCTGGGAAGGGGGTGCACGATCTGTATCCACCCACCTCTATTGTGGTGTGCCTCAGGGCTCCTCTCTGAGTCCCACATTATTTAATGTATACATGGCCCCCCTGGAGGTTGTGGTGGCTCCATTTAACATCAAGATCGTGAGCTACGCCGACGACACCCAGTTGGTGTTCGCCCTCTCACAGACCACGGATAATTCCCAGGTGCTACATTCCTGCCTATCCAAAGTCCACTCTTGGATGGGGGATTCAGCACTTAAGCTGAATGGCTCAAAAACGGAGATAATGCTGATGGGAATGAAAAATCCCTCACTCCCCTGCTCGGCTTGGCCCAGCTGCCTGGGATCCCCTCCCAAACCCAAGGCTGAGATTAAGAGCCTGGGTATTTGGCTGGAGCAAGATCTCTCCTTTAGGACCCAGGCCTCCAAACTAGCTGGTGTCTGTTTTGGTCTCCTCCGATCGGTGCGTAAAGTGCTGCCGCTGATTCCTTTTCTATCTCGGAAGCTTTTAATCCAGGGACTGATCATATCCAGATTAGACTTCAGTAATGCAGTCTACCTGGGTGCCCCTGAGATCACTCTGAACAAACTTCAAGAAGTTCAGAATGCGGCGGCACGAATGCTTCATAACATCCCCATGTCACGATCGGCCAAACCAGCATTGAGGGCGCTGCACTGGTTGCCAGTGCGAAAAAGGGTTAAATTTAAATCTCTCTGCCTTGCACACAAATTCTTGCAAGGCAAAGGCCCTCCCGCCCTCCAAAAGATGGTGACCCCGTATAAAGCAAGTAGAACTCTTCGCTCTGATCAACAACATCTAATTGCGGTCCCCAGGGTCAAAAAGGCCCGATCAGGAGGAAGGAGATTCTCCGTAAATGTTGCAACCCATTGAAACTCACTCCCCCTAGGTTTACGCTCGGAGCCATGTCTTTTACGTTTTCGTAAACAACTGAAAACTTTTCTCTTCTGCTAAACTGTTGTGCCTCCTCTCTGTCCTTACTGTTACTCTGTTTGGTGAAGCGCTGGGATGCTCCAGGGTAACCACGCTGTAGGAAGGGGGAGTCTCTAGTTGGCGCAGTGCAGCACTGGCGACAAGCAGGGACCCTCTCTTCCTCGTCAGGGCAAAGAATTACTCCCAGAAATAACCCCTGCTTACCCGTTAGGTAGTGTGGCGCAAGCAGTCTAGGCTAAACTCTGGAGTACATTGGGTTAAACATTTGCAGCATCACACACAATAAACCAACAACCCACCACACAAGGACACAAGACTGGATTCTTTGTAAAAATATACCTCTTTATATAAACTTTACGCAGGCTTGTAAATACAGTCTTTTCAAGAAATGGTTCCAGTTACTTTCAATAGACCATATATACTCTTCCAGCAGTGCCTTGTAAATACAGTCTTTTTACTTTCTAAAAGTGGTTCCAGTTACTCTTGAAAATGGGCCACAGTTCGTGTTTAGCGTTAAAAGAATTGTTCTTGTGCTTTTGAAAAGGGTTGCGGACTCTTCCCTAGTCCTGGTACGTTCCTCTGGTAAGATTTATGATCAGCCTGGGCCTCTCTGCGCCAACTATCAGACCCGGTCTGCCCAATCTCACGCTTCTAGCGAGATCGGCGGCCGGGGAGTTACTGTCTGCCTGACGAGCGCGCTGCGCGGCTGTCAGGGGAGAGAGCGGGGGCCCGGGGAGCGCTCACAGCGCGACTCCGGGGGCTCGGCTGAGGCAGAGGGCGGTGCGAGCGAGGCGGGACAGGGGCTCGCACCGCGGGACGGGGAACAGTACCTGTGTCTTTCTTGGGGGTCGGGTGCAGGCCGGCTCGGCGGTCCACGTCGCGGTGTCTTCCTCCCGGGGTTGGAGCGAGCGGCGGCTCGGCTCTGGCTCGGAGGTTGGCGTTGCGGCGCGGGTCGGGCCGACGGCGACACACCTCAGGTCCTGAAAAAGGGGGCAGAGCCCCGGGTAGCAGCGTGAGGCGCACACAAGCCTCTCAGGTCACAGCAAACACGTGGCAAAGTCCGTTCTTGCGATGCTTCGCAGTTAGGCAGGCGGTAGGGACGGTGATTAGGCCAGCGAGGCTGGGCCTTACGGTGTCACCTGGTGCCGGCCAGTTAGCAGATGCGGTGCTCGGCGGGACGGGGTGCCAAGGGCCTCTTAGGAGGGGCGCAGGGATTCTTTCACGGCGCGCTCCTCTTTCCTTCAGCAGCTGTGTCGATCGGGTTGCTGGCTCACAGCAGCTCCTTCTTCCAGGGGGACAGGGTAGCGCCCACTGTTCCTGGGGCGCTGGTCAGGGGGCAAGTTCCACAGCAAGCCCTTGGAGATCTTTTCAGGAGTTTGGCACAAGTTGAATAAAAGCAAAGTCTTTCAGTCTTTCTTCTCCTGCTCTCCTTCAGCAGCGAGGCACCCACCACAGGCCAGTCTCTTGGGGTCAGAGTCAGTACTTCTCCTTGCAGCTTCCAGGGTCCTCCTCTTCAGGCAGAGCTTCTTCTTTGCGCAAACTGGATCTAATTTACAAGGAGCAGGGCTCCTTCTTTTATACCCAGTTTCTTTTGTTCTTACAGGCCAGGGGGGCCTCTGCATAACTGTTCTCAGTCCCTGAGCACTTGTGATGGGTACTTCTGCTTCTGCATTCAGTGTGAGGGCAGGCACATCAGCCGCTCCCCAGGGGGGCGGAGCCGGCATTGTGAAGACAGGGGCAGCTTGAGCACTTTGTTGACAAGCTTCGGTCCTTCCTGGTCCAGGTGCAGGCTGAGTCATCAGTCGCTCCCCAGGGGGGCGGAGCCAGCATTGTGGAGGCAGAGCACAGCCTGATGCATCATTCAGGGAAACTCCCACCTCCCACTAAGGTGTCATCCTGCTATTCACCCACTGTCCACACCCAGCCCTGTCACTCACACAACTCAGACAGTCAGATACACACAAGAGCAGAGGCGGGCTGAAATGGTTAGGCAAGCAAATGCTAACTTTCTAAAAGTAGCATTTGCAAACCCAGGATATTAAAATAAACTTTACTAAAAGAAATATCTTATTATTCTGAGTTCAGGCATACTAAACATGACTCTCTACCATGTTCCCTGAGCCTGCTGGGTTTATAGAGTGTAATAAATTCCAGCAGCCCATTCTGGCCTAAAGGGAGCAGGTAGCCTTACAATAGTGAAAAACGAATTTGGTTGTAATTCACTACTAGGACATGCCACACACATCAGGGCTTGTCCTACCTTACACTTACAATGCACCCTGCCCTCAGGCCTACCATAGGGGTGACTAATATGAAGTTAAGGGAAGGTTTAGGGGCTGGCAAGTGTGTGCACTTGCCCAGCCAGCATGACAGTACCAGACTGCACGCAGGTTCTGCAGTGGCAGACCCTAGATACATTTTAAGGCTGCTTCTGTGGGTGGCGCAATCAGCGCTGCAGGCCCACTAGCAGTATTGGCATTTACAAGCCCTGGCACTCCTGGTGCACTTTACTAGGGACTAACAGTAAATCCAATGAACCAATCATGGACATCAATCACATGTACAATTTACAGTAGGGAGCACTTGCACTGCGGCACGGGTTGGCCGTGGCGCAGTGCCCTGAGTAGCGGACACCAGCAAAACATCTGAGGCACAACAGCAAAAAGTGGAAGGGAAACTCACGCCAAGGTGCCAGGTCTAACACACGCGCTGTACAAAACTGTTTAATAAATAAATAATAAATAATAAACTGTCATTTATTTGGCTATATATTTACAATGCTTCCTTTTGCTTAACTACTATTGTTATACCTTGCTTGTTGTGTGCGAGAGCTTTGCTGTTTCCATTTACTATAGTAGTCTACGACCACAATAGCGAATTTGAACTTACGTAGAAGAACACCAAATGGATTAATGAAGTCTATGGCAAGTTTGGCCCACAAAATTTTTATGTGTAGCGTAAAAAAGTGTCAATCTTCTGCCTTAATCTGGAGGGTTTGCAAGTATATTCAAAATGTGCTCAAATGTACTCATGATACACCTGCTAAACATATATGTGAGGGCTTAAGATCTGAAGTCACTTCTTGTGATGCCAGTTCCTGTGATGTCACGTGCTGTGATGTAGCGAGCTGTGATGTCACAAGCTGCGATGCCACGCGCTGCGATGGCACTTGCAGACTGATTGACTCGCTTCGTTCCTCCACTTCTTTTTTTAGGACTTGTGCCCTGGGCGGGGCCAGTGCTGGGCTCTGTGGGTGGGGTGGTCGGTGCCCAGTGCAGGGTCCCGGTGCGGCCCGGGTGGCCTGAGGCTGTCCAGAGATGGGGTCTGGGTGTCAGCCACGCCCCGCCACCCATGACGTGGGGAGTGCTTGGACCGGAGGAGCAGTGGTGGGTGGGAGAGCTGCTGGGGGCTTGGAGTGTGCAGAAGGCTGTGTCCCCGAGAGGTCGAAGGACCGGTGGCTGCTGGGTGGGAGAGATAAAAGCCCGCCCGCCACCCCCCGCCCCCCCCCCCCCCCAGGATCAGAAGAGGCCAGTGCCCCGCCCTCTGAGAGCTGTGTGATGCTGCCACAGCTCCCCTGGGCACAGGGCAGCCTTCTGCCAGGCAGCCCCGGGTCATGGGCAGCAGCTGTGGGTGTCTCCTCTTACAGGGCCTTCTGTGCCCTACTGTACCATAAAAGGCTCCCAAGCAACGTCATGAAGCTGCTGTCAGCCCCCCTCCGGCCCCCCTCACACTCACAATCCTCAGCCTCCCCTGCTAGTGTCCCTCCTCGACCCTCTTTTACCCCCCCCCCTCCTTCGCACTTCCATTTGGGTCCCTGCTCCGTCAGTCGCCCTCCTCCTCCTCCTTCACCCCCCCCCTCATTTCTTGTGTCTCCTCCTTGTTTCTCCTCTCTCTTCCCTTCTTCTGCTGCCCTCTTGTCTCTTTCCGTCAATCTTCACCCCGCTCACTCTGTGAACTCTTTAATGCACTACTTCCTCTTTCACTCACTTCTGTCCCTCCTTTCCTCTCTCCTCCATCCTTCACTCTCTCCTCCATCCTTCACTCTCTCCTCCATCCTTCACTCTCTCCTTCACTCTCTCCTCCATCCTTCACTCTCTCCTCCACCCTTTCCTCTCTCCTCCACCCTTCACTCTCTCCTCCATCCTTCACTCTCTCCTCCCTCCTTCACTCTCTCCTCCATCCTTCACTCTCTCCTCCATCCTTTCCTCTCTCCTCCATTCTTCACTCTCTCCTCCATCCTTTCCTCTCTCCTCCATCCTTCACTCTCTCCTCCATCCTTTCCTCTCTCCTCCATTCTTCACTCTCTCCTCCATCCTTTCCTCTCTCCTCCATCCTTCACTCTCTTCTCCAGCCTTACCTCTCTCCTCCATCCTTCACTCTCTCCTCCATCCTTCACTCTCTCCTCCATCCTTCATCCTTCACTCTCTCCTCCATCCTTTCCTCTCTCCTCCATCCTTCACTCTCTCCTCCATGCTTTCCTCTCTCCTCCATCCTTCACTTTCTCCTCCATCCTTTCCTCTCTCCTCCATCCTTCACTCTCTCCTCCATCCTTCACTCTCTCCTCCATCCTTCACTCTCTCATCCATCCTTTCCTCTCTCCTCCATCCTTTCCTCTCTCCTCCATCCTTCACTCTCTCATCCATCCTTCACTCTCTCCTCCATCCTTTCCTCTCACCTCCATCCTTCACTCTCTCCTCCATCCTTCACTCTCTCCTCCATCCTTCACTCTCTCCTCCATCCTTTCCTCTTTCCTCCACCCTTCACTCTCTCCTCCATCCTTCACTCTCTCCTCCATCCTTCACTCTCTCATCCATCCTTTCCGCTCTCCTCCATCATTTCCTCTCTCCTCCATCCTTCACTCTCTCCTCCATCCTTCACTCTCTCCTCCATCCTTTCCTCTCTCCTCCATCCTTCACTCTCTCCTCCATCCTTTCCTCTTTCCTCCACCCTTCACTCTCTCCTCCATCCTTCACTCTCTCATCCATCCTTCACTCTCTCATCCATCCATTCCTCTCTCCTCCATCCTTCGCTCTCTCCTCCATCCTTTCCTCTCTCCTCCATCCTTCACTCTCTCATCCATCCTTCACTCTCTCCTCCATCCTTCACTCTCTCCTCCATCCTTTCCTCTCTCCTCCATCCTTTCCTCTCTCCTCCATCCTTCACTCTCTCCTCCATCCTTTCCTCTCTCCTCCATCCTTTCCTCTCTCCTCCATCCTTCACTCTCTCATCCATCCTTCACTCTCTCCTCCATCCTTCACTCTCTCCTCCATCCTTTCCTCTCTCCTCCATCCTTCACTCTCTCCTCCATCCTTTCCTCTCTCCTCCACTCTCTCCTCCATCCTTCACTCTCTCATCCATCCTTCACTCTCTCCTCCATCCTTCACTCTCTCCTCCATCCTTTCCTCTCTCCTCCATTCTTCACTCTCTCCTCCATCCTTTCCTCTTTCCTCTTTCCTCCACCCTTCACTCTCTCTTCCATCCTTCACTCTCTCCTCCATCCTTTCCTCTCTCCTCCATCCTTCACTCTCTCCTCCATCCTTCACTCTCTCCTCCATCCTTTCCTCTCTCCTCCATCCTTCACTCTCTCATCCATCCTTCACTCTCTCCTCCATCCTTCACTCTCTCCTCCATCCTTTCCTCTCTCCTCCATCCTTCACTCTCTCCTCCATCCTTTCCTCTCTCCTCCATCCTTCACTCTCTCCTCCATCCTCCACTCTCTCCTCCATCCTTTCCTCTCTCCTCCATCCTTCACTCTCTCCTCCATCCTTCACTCTCTCCTCCATCCTTTCCTCTTTCCTCCACCCTTCACTCTCTCCTCCATCCTTCACTCTCTCATGCATCCTTTCCTCTCTCCTCCATCCTTCACTCTCTCCTCCATCCTTTCCTCTCTCCTCCATCCTTTCCTCTCTCCTCCATCCTTTCCTCTCTCCGCCATCCTTCACTCTCTCCTCCATCCTTTCCTCTCTCCTCCATCCTTCACTCTCTCCTCCATCCTTTCCTCTCTCCTCCATCCTTCACTCTCTCCTCCATCCTTTCCTCTTTCCTCTTTCCTCCACCCTTCACTCTCTCTTCCATCCTTCACTCTCTCCTCCATCCTTTCCTCTCTCCTCCATCCTTCACTCTCTCCTCCATCCTTTACTCTCTCCTCCATCCTTTCCTCTCTCCTCCATCCTTCACTCTCTCCTCCATCCTTTACTCTCTCCTCCATCCTTTCCTCTCTCCTCCATCCTTTACTCTCTCCTCCATCCTTTCCTCTCTCCTCCATCCTTCACTCTCTCCTCCATCCTTTCCTCTCTCCTCCATCCTTCACTCTCTCTTCCATCCTTCACTCTCTCCTCCATCCTTTCCTCTCTCCTCCATCCTTCACTCTCTCCTCCATCCTTTACTCTCTCCTCCATCCTTTCCTCTCTCCTCCATCCTTCACTCTCTCCTCCATCCTTTACTCTCTCCTCCATCCTTTCCTCTCTCCTCCATCCTTCACTCTCTCCTCCATCCTTTACTCTCTCCTCCATCCTTTCCTCTCTCCTCCATCCTTTACTCTCTCCTCCATCCTTTCCTCTCTCCTCCATCCTTCACTCTCTCCTCCATCCTTTCCTCTCTCCTCCATCCTTCACTCTCTCTTCCATCCTTCACTCTCTCCTCCATCCTTTCCTCTCTCCTCCATCCTTCACTCTCTCCTCCATCCTTTACTCTCTCCTCCATCCTTTCCTCTCTCCTCCATCCTTCACTCTCTCCTCCATCCTTTACTCTCTCCTCCATCCTTCACTCTTTTCTAGCTGATCAACTCCACCCCTCACTCACTCTCATCCCTCCTTTCCTCTCACCTCCCTCCTTCACCCACTCCCCTCTTCCTGCACTCAGTATCATTACTCTTTCTGTCACTCTCTTCCCTCCATTTACTCCCTGTCCACCTCCAGTCATTCTATCTTTCTTTAGTCACTCTCCTACCTCTTTCAACCACTGACTGCCCCCCACCTTCTTCCTCGCCCTCTATGACTCACTCCCCCATCGTCTTTCGGTCACTCGGCTACCAGCTCTGTCCAACCCCCCATTCCATCCCTCTGTCATTTATTTCTAATTCTTCCAGCTATCCTTCTCCACTCTTCTTTCCATCCAACCTTTTCTCCACCATCCCTCATCCTTCCATCCACCCATCTTTCTCTCAGCCCTCCATACTTCCTTGCTTCTATAAATCCATCAATCCATCTCTTTATCCACCTTTCTCTCCATCCACCTCTCATCCCTCCACCTCTCCATCCATCCACCTCTAAGCCCACCCACCTCTAAGCCCACCCACCTCTCCATCCATCCAACTTTCCATCCATCCACCTCTACACCCACCCACCTCTCCATTCATCCACCTCTACACCCACCCACCTCTACACCCACCCACCTCTCCATTCATCCACCTCTACACCCACCCACCTCTGCACCCACCCACCTCTACCTCCATCCCCATGTCCATTCCTCCACCTCTTCACCCACCTCTCCATCCATCCTTCCATCAATCCATCCTTCCCCCAACCTTCCATCCTTACTTGCTGCTATAAATCCATCAACCCATCTATTTATCCACCCTTTTCTTCATCCACCTCTCCATCCATCCACCTCTCCACCCACCTCTCCATCCATCCTTCCATCAATCCATCCTTCCCCCAACCTTCCATCCTTACTTGCTGCTATAAATCCATCAACCCATCTATTTACCCACCCTTTTCTTCATCCACCTCTCCATCCATCCACCTCTCCACCCACCTCTCCATCCATCCTTCCATCAATCCATCCTTCCCCCAATATTCCATCCTTACTTGCTGCTATAAATCCATCAACCCATCTATTTATCCACCCTTTTCTTCATCCACCTCTCCATCTGTCCGTCCATCCTTCTTTCAGCCCTCTATTCCTCCCTCCCCTTCTTCGGCCCTTCTTCGGACCCTCCCTTTCCTACTCTCTTGCCCCCCCCCCCCACATGTCATACTGTCCTCCTCTGTTCTATTGGTGAGCTTCTCTTAGGAGGCCAGCAGACTCTGATCAAAGGCAAAGAAGCTCTGAACGAAAAATGGAGATATGTCGGTCCCAGTGGCAACCCTCCCTCAAGCTGCCACAGGGGTGCGGGGAGGGGTTCATGACGCCCCCGGCTCCCACTCATTCGTGCAGCTGGTCCAGTGGCACCGATGCCAAGACGTGAGAATGGCCCACAGCTTCACAGTTATGGCTTTCACCACCCAACTGGGGGCATCATCACCCTGCCCCACTCCACTTGGACTGTCCCAACCAAGACCCCCTGAGTGCTCCGGACTCCACGGAGGCAGCTCCAGGGAGAGGTGGGGCGCAGACTCACAATATAACACAATAATTACCACACACACTGAAGATACAAGGGGTGTGAATTTATACATCAATCAATCAATCAGCGAATTGTAAAGCGCGCTACTCACCTGTGAGGGTCCAAGCTGCTGAGGGGTCGGGGGATTCGCAACTCCATTTAGCTGAAGAGCCAGGTTTTGAGGGTCTTCCTGAAGGTGTTCAGGGAGGGGGTGCATCTGATGTCTGCCGGGAGCTCGTTCCAGAATTTGGCCGCAATGTGAGAGGAGGATCTTACATGTGCTCCGGCTCTGAGGGTACGTGGGGTTTCGGCCAAAGCGAGGTTGGCAGATCGGAGGTTTCTTTTGGGTACGTGGAAGTTGATGTTGTCGTTGAGGTATTCGGGTCCGGAGTTGTGCAGGTACTTGTAGGCCTGGGTGAGGATTTTGTAGGTGACTCTTTTCTCCACTGGGACCAGTGGAGCGTTCATAGGTGTTGGTTGATGATACATGACAGTCTGAAAACAAGGCAATGACCCGCAATGCCTCACGTTTATGGATGCATAGTCATGTGTCACACTGGGAGAACCGGACAAAGAGGAGTTAGTTTCACGCACAGTGCTTAATTTGTGCTGGTGGTTTGCGCTACTCAGCACCGGCATTAAATTGTCAACTCCAGCACTTATGACAGTCCGCCACATGGTGGCGCTGTCTATCTCATTTAGATATGAGGACAACAGTTGTTTATTCATTCAATATACATTAAAAATGACGAATGCCTGCCGCCTAAGCCATTGTTATAGCTCTGGGGCCTGGAGTAGTCTGACTTGTCACACTTGTAGGAGTGTGATGGTTAGTAGTTGTGTTTGTGGTGTGATAAGTAGCACTGGCAGAGGCAATGGATGCCACAACAAGCTGCCTGTGGCCTCCTGATGAAGGCCCTGCTACTTACTTCTTTTTACAAATGAAACACTGTGGGCCCCACACTGAGGACTCGGGCTTCGGGGTCACCACTGTAAATCAGGACCATGTCAATGGGGAGCTGAACTGTAGCACTCAGGGCTAGCCTAGTCTAGGATCTCTTTACTCAAGGCACACGGCAGCACAGCAGGTTTGGCTCTTGCTGCAGAGTGTGAGCAAGAGGGCCAGTATTGTCCTCAGCCTAGGAAAGCCAATCGTGCTGAGAGCTCCAGCACTCTATGGCAAAAGTGACAAAATGAACACGTTAACAATCTCTCTGTGTTAAGGAGCCTCCTTGCCGCATAGTAACAGCTACCAAAGACAAGCATTGGCATAGCCAATAGGTCTCGCCTTTTGGACCTTGTAAGTGTGTAGCCATTCAGCACATTATCCTGAGTGTTGTGCCGCCCTATCGAAGGACTGGCTCAGCCAAGTAGCACACCTGATCCGCAAGAGTCACTTAATTAAGTTGTTTTAATGTAGCTATAAAATGTTAATACTAAATCAAGTGAAATCGGGCATTGAATTAGGGCATACTTTTTATAGTAAGGACCACGTGAATTATACCGCAGTGGAGGATGAAATTACACTGGAGAGCTGATCCCAGTTGTGGCAAGGAAACTCGAATTATGTGAGATATTGAGTAACTGAAGACAAATTATGCAACATATTCTGTTGCATTATTATGTAGCTGCCGGTATATTTTAGCAGCTGGCGCAAAAGGGAATTCAGCGCTCTGCACAAAACAGATTTTATAAGCAAAATCTCTAAACATTCACCAAATAATATTGAAAATGTTGCTCACCAAAAAGGAGTAAGTTAGCTTTACATCTAGAACTAGCAGCATCATTTTATTAACACTGTTCTCCCTCCCTACCACAGAAAACCAGATTGTCTTACGCATGAAAAACGTTGCACTGAGCAAGAAGACATGCAATAGAAGGAGTGCCACGATCAGTTGAACCAGACTGACAATGGAACAATGAATACAAGTTTCATGTATCTCACCAGTAGGTTTGGTGAAAACTCACAAATATATATTTCAAGCCTCGCTGGCAAGTGATCCTAATCCTCAGAGTGACCCTTCATTCATTTTCACTGAAATTATTATTTTTTTTAAATGAACAATTCGCCTGGTTATGGCCTTCGCACACTGCAGTCAAAAATAATATCGGTTTCAAGAAACCCTCGTCCGTTGATGCCAGCGAGGCAGACGGATCTTAATGGTCCCCTATAAATGTTTAGCTTCCAAAATTCCTTATCAATTCATGACAGATTATAAGAACATCTTCCAGTGCTTAATTTAGTCATTTCTTTATTTTATTTTTTGTAAGAGATGCGCGCTGCGGTAGGGTTGGTGATTTGATGGGGCTAAAGGTAAAGGACACGGCAGTCTTTAAGCAATAAGGGAAGTTAGTTCATGCTTCCCAGTCACTCACTCAGTGTGCTCTGAACCTTTACCTGTAGAGGCCCAGTTTTGAGCTGATGAGAAAGCTTTGAAATATTTAAACGTAAAGCCCCATTTCAATGAAGGCATTTGCCATTGAGTAGGAGAGCGTAGAGTCGATCCAAGACTTCTGCAATTCCGCTGCAGCGCTAAGGGGGTGGGTGGGCCGCGCGGCGCTCCCATGCTCGTGACGGAACCGCTCCGTCACGAGCCTCAGGTGCGCTGTGCTGATGACGGAGTGGTTCCGTCACGGCCCCGCCCGCTCAACAGAACGTCTTCGCAGGCGTGGAATCCGCGCCACGCAGGTGCGCCAAGTGGGCTGTGACGGAATCGCTCTGTTATCAGCACAGCGCGTCCGTGGCTGGTGACGGAACGGTTCCGTCACCAGCATGGGAGGGGTTCACAATAACACTAATACTGAAGTAAGACTGATATTTAAGTGATGGATCTTGCTTTTGGTTATTAGATATTTTATCTTAATTTAAAAAATAAATTCAACAGTCTGCAAAAAAAGTGGTTTTCTTGCATTTTAGGTTAGATATTAACCATATGTCGCCAGTGTAATATCAATCTGTGGTGCCTTCCGCTCACATGCAAGTTTATGCATTGAGTGTGAGAAATTGGGCACTTCCGTTAAGCCACTCCTCACGTCGGTTGTCGACCTTGCACCATTCAGAATTTAAAGTTGTACAAAACAAGCGCTGGCAAAGACAGTATCTCAGCATTTAATGTGCTATAGCATATAAACTGCTATTGTGCATGTATATGTTTAGATGCATGGCTAAATTAAAGCCAGATCTATCGCAGCTGCATTATATGCCCTTGTAGATGCATGTATGTGTTTGTGTGTAAACATGTACATGTGTGAGTGACGCGCTCACAAATTCTTACTAATTTATTACACCCTGGTGCAGTTAAAAATAAAACAAACATTGGTGGTCGCAAAACGAAAATCGGTCGCGAAATGAAAAAAAAATGTGCGTGTGACACGCGTACAATTTGACAATTGGTGGCTGGTTGAGCACCCGATCAATCTCTGCAACGTTTAATCTTATTCATCCTCTCAAAACAAAAATCTTTTTTTAAAAAAAAGAGATTACCTACAATGTGCTCCATTAAATAGGTGCCCCGCCGGTTGCATTGGAGGTGGAAGGGCCCCTGTGTCCTATTGTGGCATGAGCACAACCGCTGTGCAACCCGGGAATGATCTTGCCACACCGCCAACAAGATTATCAGCACTGTAAACATCCCAGTAATGAGGAGCTGAGCCTCCCAGGCCACGCGTCCCATCACACAGTCTCCAACAGAAAACCCTAAAAGAGTCCTGGTACCTGCGAGAGGTAAACTTCTCTAAAGCAGTCGAAATCAGCCCAAAATTAAACTGCTCACTCGACCCAGACTCTGAACCTGGGACAGGTATCCGTAGCCAGCTCAAAGGAAACAGTATGGAGCGGAAGCAAAGCAGCCTGGCCCACAGATGTCTGGGTGGAGTACAGTGCTGCTCGGCTTCACTCCATACGAGTGAAAAAACAAGCACTGGCCACGCGGCAGTAAAGCCGCGTGGCAGTGAAAGTGGCAGCAGGGGGAGGGGGCATGGGCAATTTCTTTTTGGGAGCGTGCAACCATATGGCGCCGTACGCTCCCGAAAGGAATTCGCAAGATGTGCACGGGTTGCATTGCAAGCAATGCAACGTGTGCACTTCTTTGCTGAAAAAGCTCTTCCGATGGCATTAGGTCCCCTCATATGCAACGCATGCGCGTTACGTAGGACGAGACCTAAAAAAGGGGGTCGATGTTGGTGAAGTTACCCCAAGGAGAGGAGAGAGTTCTTATCCCCAATGGAGTGGAATCCCTGGATTTAAACCAGCCATGAACGAATGAGGGATTTGTAAAGCACTGGACTCACCCCTGCAGGGGTATCTCCGCGCTAGCAGCGAAACTTGGAAAACAATGAGGTGGAAAGCAATCATTATAAAAAGAGATCCATTTTCAGTCGTTTTCTGAATTTTAGCAGGTCAGGGCACATACGTAACGCACTGGGGAGTGAGTTCCAAAGGCGCGGGGCTACATAAGCAACCACTAGAACACAGAGATCTGGTGAGACGATAGGGGACAAGCCTATCTGTCATATACTTGGGTCCACTATCATTAAGGGTTTTATGAATCAAACAGCAGATTTAAACTTGCTTTGATTACAAATAGGAAGCCAGTGTAGGATTCTTAGTAATGGCCGGGAAGGAGTCCTGAGTGGTTGATTTAAAGCCGGTCGAGCTTCAGTATTCTGCATTACCTGGTGCCTATTAAGCACTCCCTCATTCGCTGCTCCCAAAAGTGCATTACAATAGTCCAGTCGACTTACTACCAGGTATTGGAGCAGGGTCTTGCAGATCGATAGGGGGAGAAGATCGAACACTCTCCGTAGGAGCTTTAACATACCAAAACAAGTACCTGAGGCGGCCGCCACCTGCTCCTTCATAGATAGAAAAAGGTCCAAATACACTCCTAAGTTTTTAGTCTCGTTAGTGGGCACAGGAGCGGGCCTAATTCTTCCGGCCACCACTTCGGGGAGCAGAGAAGTTGAGCTTTGCCAAACAGGAGGACTTCTGCTTTGTTGGTGTTCAACTGGAGGAAGCAATGTGTAAATCAGCCTTGGTTCTGCTCCAATAGGAGCAGTACAGCCAAACTGCAAGGGCAGGTGCCCTCCAGATGGGAACCAATAGGAGCAGTGCAGCCAAACTGCAAGGCCAGGTGCCCTCCAGATGGGAACCAATAGGAGCAGTGTAGCCAAACTGCAAGGCCAGGTGCCCTCCAGATGGGAACCAATAGGAGCAGTGCAGCCAAACTGCAAGGGCAGGTGCCCTCCAGATGGGAACCAATAGGAGCAGTGCAGCCCAAACTGCAAGGCCAGGTGCCCTCCAGATGGGAACCAATAGGAGCAGTGCAGCCAAACTGCAAGGGCAGGTGCCCTCCAGATGGGAACCAATAGGAGCAGTGCAGCCCAAACTGCAAGGCCAGGTGCCCTCCAGATGGGAACCAATAGGAGCAGTGCAGCCAAACTGCAAGGGCAGGTGCCCTCCAGATGGGAACCAATAGGAGCAGTGCAGCCCAAACTGCAAGGGCAGGTGCCCTCCAGATGGGAACCAATAGGAGCAGTGCAGCCAAACTGCAAGGGCAGGTGCCCTCCAGATGGGAACCAATAGGAGCAGTGCAGCCCAAACTGCAAGGCCAGCTGCCCTCCAGACGCGAACCAATAGGAGCAGTGCAGCCCAAACTGCAAGGGCAGGTGTCCTCCAGATGGGAACCAATAGGAGCAGTGCAGCCCAAACTGCAAGGCCAGGTGCCCTCCAGATGGGAACCAATAGGAGCAGTGCAGCCAAACTGCAAGGCCAGGTGCCCTCCAGATGGGAACTAATAGGAGCAGTGCAGCCCAAACTGCAAGGCCAGGTGCCCTCCAGATGGGAACCAATAGGAGCAGTGCAGCCAAACTGCAAGGCCAGGTACCCTCCAGATGGGAACCAATAGGAGCAGTGCAGCCAAACTGCAAGGGCAGGTGCCCTCCAGATGGGAACTAATAGGAGCAGTGCAGCCCAAACTGCAAGGCCAGGTGCCCTCCAGACGGGAACCAATAGGAGCAGTGCAGCCCCTCCAGATAGGAACTCAAGCAGCCCCAGTGGTTTTGGTCTACTTAGGTCCCATCAGTGAGGTGTACCGCGAGTCCTGTGGCACGTTCCCCATGTGTGGGGACAATCGCCACACTTAGAGTGTCTAGTACAACAAGGTGATGAAAGGAATGCTTGAATGAATCTAAGGCGCTGGCCATCTCCTGGAGCCGTGCTGCAGTGCAATGTTTCTTGCTCAGTAGGCCACGCTAGACAGAGACCAACCATATGCAAATCATATGCATCTGCTCCAATAGGAACATGCCAGCTCCAGCTGCACCGTCAAAGCCCTTTCAGATGGGAACTTGTTTACAGGTGCCGGGTGAGCACCCTCTCCCCTCCCTCCCTCTGTCTATACGAGTCTAGTGGGACCCCCCCCCCTCCCCAGGGATTGTAAGTGCCACCTCTGTATGCAGGTGTCTGGTAAGTACTCCGCCTCCCCCATACCTGTAAGGGCCTCCTCAGGTGTCTGCTGAGAGCGCTCCACGGCCTGTAAGTGCCAAACCTGTGTGCAGGTATCTGGTGAGAACCTCCCTCCCTCTGTGCCTGTAAGTGCCACCTCTATGTATAGATGTGAGACCCCCTCCTTCAGGGCCTGTACAGGTGTCTGGTGTAAGACCCCCTCCATCAGGGTCTGTGCAGGTGTCTGGTGTAAGACCCCCTCCTTCAGGGCCTGTGCAGGTGTCTGGTGTAAGACCCCCTCCTTCAGGGCCTGTGCAGGTGTCTGGTGTAAGACCCCCTCCCTCAGGGCCTGTGCAGGTGTCTGGTGTAAGACCCCCTCCCTCAGGGCCTGTGCAGGTGTCTGGTGTAAGACCCCCTCCATCAGGGTCTGTGCAGGTGTCTGGTGTAAGACCCCCTCCTTCAGGGCCTGTGCAGGTGTCTGGTGTAAGACCCCCTCCATCAGGGCCTGTGCAGGTGTCTGGTGTAAGACCCCCTCCCTCAGGGCCTGTGCAGGTGTCTGGTGTAAGACCCCCTCCATCAGGGCCTGTGCAGGTGTCTGGTGTAAGACCCCCTCCATCAGGGCCTGTGCAGGTGTCTGGTGTAAGACCCCCTCCATCAGGGCCTGTGCAGGTGTCTGGTGTAAGACCCCCTCCATCAGGGCCTGTGCAGGTGTCTGGTGTAAGACCCCCTCCCTCAGGGCCTGTGCAGGTGTCTGGTGTAAGACCCCCTCCCTCAGGGCCTGTGCAGGTGTCTGGTGTAAGACCCCCTCCATCAGGGCCTGTGCAGGTGTCTGGTGTAAGACCCCCTCCATCAGGGTCTGTGCAGGTGTCTGGTGTGAGACCCCCTCCATCAGGGCCTGTGCAGGTGTCTGGTGTAAGACCCCCTCCCTCAGGGCCTGTGCAGGTGTCTGGTGTAAGACCCCCTCCCTCAGGGCCTGTGCAGGTGTCTGGTGTAAGACCCCCTCCTTCAGGGCCTGTGCAGGTGTCTGGTGTAAGACCCCCTCCTTCAGGGCCTGTGCAGGTGTCTGGTGTAAGACCCCCTCCATCAGGGTCTGTGCAGGTGTCTGGTGTAAGACCCCCTCCTTCAGGGCCTGTGCAGGTGTCTGGTGTAAGACCCCCTCCTTCAGGGCCTGTGCAGGTGTCTGGTGTAAGACCCCCTCCCTCAGGGCCTGTGCAGGTGTCTGGTGTAAGACCCCCTCCCTCAGGGCCTGTGCAGGTGTCTGGTGTAAGACCCCCTCCATCAGGGTCTGTGCAGGTGTCTGGTGTAAGACCCCCTCCATCAGGGCCTGTGCAGGTGTCTGGTGTAAGACCCCCTCCTTCAGGGCCTGTGCAGGTGTCTGGTGTAAGACCCCCTCCATCAGGGCCTGTGCAGGTGTCTGGTGTAAGACCCCCTCCCTCAGGGCCTGTGCAGGTGTCTGGTGTAAGACCCCCTCCATCAGGGCCTGTGCAGGTGTCTGGTGTAAGACCCCCTCCCTCAGGGCCTGTGCAGGTGTCTGGTGTAAGACCCCCTCCATCAGGGTCTGTGCAGGTGTCTGGTGTAAGACCCCCTCCTTCAGGGCCTGTGCAGGTGTCTGGTGTAAGACCCCCTCCATCAGGGCCTGTGCAGGTGTCTGGTGTAAGACCCCCTCCCTCAGGGCCTGTGCAGGTGTCTGGTGTAAGACCCCCTCCTTCAGGGCCTGTGCAGGTGTCTGGTGTGAGACCCCCTCCCTCAGGGCCTGTGCAGGTGTCTGGTGTGAGACCCCCTCCCTCAGGGCCTGTGCAGGTGTCTGGTGTGAGACCCCCTCCATCAGGGCCTGTGCAGGTGTCTGGTGTAAGACCCCCTCCCTCAGGGCCTGTGCAGGTGTCTGGTGTAAGACCCCCTCCCTCAGGGCCTGTGCAGGTGTCTGGTGTAAGACCCCCTCCATCAGGGCCTGTGCAGATGTCTGGTGTAAGACCCCCTCCCTCAGGGCCTGTGCAGGTGTCTGGTGTAAGACCCCCTCCCTCAGGGCCTGTGCAGGTGTCTGGTGTAAGACCCCCTCCATCAGGGCCTGTGCAGGTGTCTGGTGTAAGACCCCCTCCATCAGGGCCTGTGCAGGTGTCTGGTGTAAGACCCCCTCCCTCAGGGCCTGTGCAGGTGTCTGGTGTAAGACCCCCTCCATCAGGGCCTGTGCAGGTGTCTGGTGTAAGACCCCCTCCTTCAGGGCCTGTGCAGGTGTCTGGTGTAAGACCCCCTCCCTCAGGGCCTGTGCAGGTGTCTGGTGTAAGACCCCCTCCATCAGGGCCTGTGCAGGTGTCTGGTGTAAGACCCCCTCCATCAGGGCCTGTGCAGGTGTCTGGTGTGAGACCCCCTCCCTCAGGGCCTGTGCAGGTGTCTGGTGTGAGACCCCCTCCATCAGGGCCTGTGCAGGTGTCTGGTGTAAGACCCCCTCCCTCAGGGCCTGTGCAGGTGTCTGGTGTAAGACCCCCTCCTTCAGGGCCTGTGCAGGTGTCTGGTGTAAGACCCCCTCCCTCAGGGCCTGTGCAGGTGTCTGGTGTAAGACCCCCTCCTTCAGGGCCTGTGCAGGTGTCTGGTGTAAGACCCCCTCCTTCAGGGCCTGTGCAGGTGTCTGGTGTAAGACCCCCTCCCTCAGGGCCTGTGCAGGTGTCTGGTGTAAGACCCCCTCCATCAGGGCCTGTGCAGGTGTCTGGTGTAAGACCCCCTCCCTCAGGGCCTGTGCAGGTGCCTGATGTGTTCTCCTGCTCTCCCTTGGGCCTGTAAGTGTTGGCTCTATGTACAGGTGTCTCGTGTGAGACCCCCTCCTTCAGGGCCTGTACAGGTGTCTGGTTTGAGACACAGCTCCCTCAGGACCTACACTGTTGTTTGAGGAGGGTCCCCCCTTCAAGCCTGTTATGTTCTGTTATGTTCTGTTATGTTTTTTTATGTTATGTTAGCAGAATGTGATATAGCGCTGGCGAGTCACTCCCGGATGGGAATCGTGGCAGTCGGCGCAGATCTGGACAAGAGAGGGATTCAGAATAGCCGGGGGGCATATTATCAAGGGCATTATCACCGCTTTAGAGGGACTTTTTCCATGAAAACAGCGATAATTTTATAGCCCTATTAGCAAATTTTCGCTAACAACTGTTAGCGACAGCTTTTAGGCGATAGCGACCGGTTTGGGGCCCGCTTTGCATGTAAGCGATATTTATCGCTAATAACATGTAAAGTGGGCGTACCAATTCTGTTAACAACTGAAAACAGTCGCTAACACAGCTATAGCCTATTATCAAGGCAGGCGAAGCGATAAACAAATTCACGCTAAGCGCGAATATCGCCAGAACCTAACGCCTGCTCAGACCACTTCTTAACCTGTATATCCAATGGGAGGTGGATATTCAGGTTAAGACCTCATTAGCGATAATGCTTGAATATCACTAGATTTCCAGCGATATTCACGCATTGAGCTGCTATCGCCGGATATTTTATCGCTTTTGAGATAAACGTTGCTAATAGCACGTTATCTCAGCGATAATATCCGGAGAAGCGCGGCGATAAAATAAAATGCGCTGAGCTCATTTAGCGATAAATATCGCTATTTGTCGCTAATATGCCACCAAGGGGTAGATGTATCAACATCCTGATTTGCGAATCTAAAATAGCCATTTTTTAGAACTCGTTATTTGAGATTTGCAAATAGGGATGTATGTAGAAAATCACAATTTTTTTGCGATTTCTTAAAATTCCTTAATTACGATTAGCAAATCGCAATTAAGGAATAATTTCCCATTCATTTCTATGGGCCAGGAGGCCCATAGGAATGAATGGGAAGTTATTCTCAATTTGCGATTCGCAATTTGAGAATCGCAAATGAAGAATAATTTGAAGGGTGCAAGGGTGTCATAAGGACACCCTTATGCACCCCTGAAAAGAACATGTCTGCGCATATGGCGCACATACATGCCCTAAGAGATTTATATAGCGCTCGAATACCCAGGGGTGTCTAGGCGCTGCATCGGAGGAGTCTGCCAGCATTGAATAAGCGTTCTCCTAGAACTGGAAGGGAGCGACTGAAGCACCCTTTCGAGCATGGCCTGAACACCAACGCATGCGCCACACCTGGCCCTAATCTGCTCTCTCGTGGAGAGTTTCTCACCAACCAGGAAGCAGAGAAAGTGTGTTGCATTCTTTGGCAGAGGAACAGAGCTTACCTTAGATGGCCACCAGAAATCAGACCACCAGCCATCAGGCCACCAGCCATCAGGCCACCAGACATCAGACCACCAGGCATCAGACCACCAGACATCAGGCCACCAGACATCAGGCCACCAGACATCAGGCCACCAGACATCAGACCACCAGACATCAGGCCACCAGACATCAGGCCACCAGACATCAGGCCACCAGACATCAGACCACCAGACATCAGGCCACCAGACATCAGGCCACCAGACATCAGACCACCAGACATCAGGCCACCAGACATCAGGCCACCAGACATCAGGCCACCAGACATCAGACCACCAGACATCAGGCCATCAGGCCACCAGACATCAGGCCACCAGACATCAGACCACCAGACATCAGACCACCAGACATCAGGCCACCAGACATCAGGCCACCAGACATCAGACCACCAGACATCAGGCCACCAGACATCACACCACCAGACATCAGGCCACCAGACATCAGGCCACCAGACATCAGACCACCAGACATCAGGCCACCAGACATCAGGCCACCAGACATCAGGCCACCAGACATCAGACCACCAGACATCAGGCCACCAGACATCAGACCAGCAGACATCAGACCACCAGACATCAGGCCACCAGACATCAGGCCAGTAGCCATCAGGCCACCAGACATCAGGCCACCAGACATCAGACCACCAGAGATCAGGCCACCAGACATCAGGCCACCAGACATCAGGCCACCAGACATCAGGCCAGTAGCCATCAGGCCACCAGACATCAGGCCACCAGACATCAGACCACCAGACATCAGGCCACCAGACATCAGGCCACCAGACATCAGGCCACCAGATATCAGGCCAGTAGCCATCAGGCCACCAGACATCAGGCCAGTAGCCATCAGGCCACCAGACATCAGGCCAGTAGCCATCAGGCCACCAGACATCAGGCCACCAGACATCAGGCCACCAGACATCAGGCCACCAGCCATCAGGCCAGTAACCTGCGCCTTGCCAGACAGCAGCATCTTCATCTTGTCTCCAGTCAGCAATTTAAAGTCATCCAGGAGGTGACTTTCCTCAGACATTCAGCAAGTTTTGGGCATTTTCTGGATTGTGTACAAAATAAATAATTAATTGTGTGTCATCTGCATATGAGATACCTTCAAAGTCGCAATATTTTTACAATTTAGGCAAGGGGTGCCACATATTTGTTGAATAGACTATGGCTCAAGGAGGAACCTTGAGGGCCTCCATATCCAGTGTCATTGTAATGGTGTAACCAAAGCCCCCACAGGGGTGGGGCCCTGTGCTTCAGGGGTTCCCCCCTTCAGCAGTGTGCAAGGGCAGCTGGCCTTTGGACTGAGAGATCCTGACTGAGTGTGGGCTCAAGTTTTGTTATAAGCGCCCAAAAAGGTCTGTAAGTATCACCTCTCTGTACAGTAGTCTGGTGTGAGCCCCCCTAGGGTCTGTAAGTATCACCTCTCGGCACAACTGTCTGGTGTGAGCCCTCACAAGGTCTGAAAGTATCACCTCTCTGTGCAGGTGTCTGGTGTGAACCCCCCCCCAGTGGCTGTAAGTATCACCTCTCTGTACAGGAGTCTGGTGTGAACCCCCCCCCCCCAGGGGCTGTAAGTATCACCTCTCTGTACAGGAGTCTTGTGTGACCCCCCCCCCCCAGGGTCTGTAAGTATCACCTCTCTGTACAGGTGTCTGATGTGAACCCTCCAAGGGTCTGTAAGTACCACCTCTCTGTGCAGGGTCTGATGTGACCCCCCCCCCAGGGTCTGTAAGTATCACCTCTCTGTACAAGTGTCTGATGTGAGTCCCACAGGGTCTGTGAGTACCACCTCTCTGTACAGGTGTCTGATGTGAACCTCCCCTAGGGTCTGTAAGTATCACCTCTCTGTACAAGTGTCTGATGAGAACCCTCCAAAGGTCTGTAAGTATCACCTCTCTGTACAGGTGTCTGGTGTGAGTCCCATAGGGGTCTGTAAGTACCACCTCTCTGTGCAGGTGTCTGATGTGAACACCCCTAGTGTCTGTAAGTATCACCTATCTGTACAGGTGTCTGATGTGACCCCTCCAGCGGTCTGTAAGTATCACCTCTCTGTACAGGTGTCTGATGTGAGTCCCACAGTGTCTGTAAGTATCACCTCTCTGTACAGGAGTCTGGTGTGAGCCCCCCCCTCCGGGGGCTGTAAGTATCATCTCTCTGTACAGGAGTCTGGTGTGAGCCCCCAGGGTCTGTAAGTACCACCTCTTTGGACAGGTGTCTTATGTGAACCCTCCAAAGGTATGTAAGTATCACCTCTCTGTACAGGTGTCTGATGTGAACCCTCCAAAGGTCTGTAAGTATCACCTCTCTGTACAGGTGTCTGATGTGAACCCTCCAAGGGTCTGTAAGTATTACCTCTCTGTACAGGTGTCTGATGTGAGTTCCACAGGGTCTGTAAGTATCACTTCTCTGTACAGGAGTCTGGTGTTAAACCCCCAAACACCCCCCCCTCAGGGGCTGTGAGTATCACTTCTCTGTACAGGAGTCTGGTGTGAGCCCCCCAGGGTCTGTAAGTATCACCTCTCGGCACAACTGTCTGGTGTGAGCCCTCACAAGGTCTGAAAGTATCACCTCTCTGTGCAGGTGTCTGGTGTGAACCCCCCCCCAGTGGCTGTAAGTATCACCTCTCTGTACAGGAGTCTGGTGTGAACCCCCCCCCCCAGGGGCTGTAAGTATCACCTCTCTGTACAGGAGTCTTGTGTGACCCCCCCCCCCCAGGGTCTGTAAGTATCACCTCTCTGTACAGGTGTCTGATGTGAACCCTCCAAGGGTCTGTAAGTACCACCTCTCTGTGCAGGGTCTGATGTGACCCCCCCCCCAGGGTCTGTAAGTATCACCTCTCTGTACAAGTGTCTGATGTGAGTCCCACAGGGTCTGTGAGTACCACCTCTCTGTACAGGTGTCTGATGTGAACCTCCCCTAGGGTCTGTAAGTATCACCTCTCTGTACAAGTGTCTGATGAGAACCCTCCAAAGGTCTGTAAGTATCACCTCTCTGTACAGGTGTCTGGTGTGAGTCCCATAGGGGTCTGTAAGTACCTCCTCTCTGTGCAGGTGTCTGATGTGAACACCCCTAGTGTCTGTAAGTATCACCTATCTGTACAGGTGTCTGATGTGACCCCTCCAGCGGTCTGTAAGTATCACCTCTCTGTACAGGTGTCTGATGTGAGTCCCACAGTGTCTGTAAGTATCACCTCTCTGTACAGGAGTCTGGTGTGAGCCCCCCCCTCCGGGGGCTGTAAGTATCATCTCTCTGTACAGGAGTCTGGTGTGAGCCCCCAGGGTCTGTAAGTACCACCTCTTTGGACAGGTGTCTTATGTGAACCCTCCAAAGGTATGTAAGTATCACCTCTCTGTACAGGTGTCTGATGTGAACCCTCCAAAGGTCTGTAAGTATCACCTCTCTGTACAGGTGTCTGATGTGAACCCTCCAAGGGTCTGTAAGTATTACCTCTCTGTACAGGTGTCTGATGTGAGTTCCACAGGGTCTGTAAGTATCACTTCTCTGTACAGGAGTCTGGTGTTAAACCCCCAAACACCCCCCCCTCAGGGGCTGTGAGTATCACTTCTCTGTACAGGAGTCTGGTGTGAGCCCCCCAGGGTCTGTAAGTATCACCTCTCTGTACAGGAGTCTGGTGTGAGCCTCCCCGGGGCTGTAAGTATCACCTATCTGTACAGGACTCTGGTGTGAGCCCCCCCCAGGGTCTGTAAGTATCACCTCTCTGTACAGGAGTCTGGTGTGAGCCCTCCCCCAGGGTCTGTAAGTATCACCTCTCTGTACAGTAGTCTGGTGTGAGCCTCCCCCCCTATGGTCTGTAAGTATCACCTCTCTATACAGGAGTCTGGTGTGAGCCCCCCCTCCGGGGGCTGTAAGTATCATCTCTCTGTACAGGAGTCTGGTGTGAGCGCCCCACAGGGTCTGTAAGTATCACCTCTCTGTACAGGAGTCTGGTGTGAGCCCCCCCTCAGGGGGCTGTAAGTATCATCTCTCTGTACAGGAGTCTGGTGTGAGCGCCCCCCAGGGTCTGTAAGTATCACCTCTCTGTACAGGTGTCTGATGTGAGCGCCCTCCCCAGGGTCTGTAAGTATAACCTCTCTGTACAGGTGTCTGGTGTGAGTCCCCCCAGGGTCTGTAAGTATCACCTCTCTGTACAGGTGTCTGATGTGAGTCCCCCTAGGGTCTGTAAGTATCACCTCTCTGTACAGGAGTCTGGTGTGAACCCCCTCCTCCCCCAGGGTCTGTAAGTATAACCTCTCTGTACAGGTGTCTGGTGTGAGTCCCCCCAGGGTCTGTAAGTATCACCTCTCTGTACAGGAGTCTGGTGTGAGCCCCCCAGGGTCTGTAAGTATCACCTCTCTGTACAGGAGTCTGGTGTGATCCCCCCCCCCCGGTCTTTACGTATCACCTCTCTGTACCGGTGTCCGATGTGAGCCCCCCAGGGTCACCTCTCTATACAGGTGTCTGATGTGAGCACCCCCCCGGGGTCTGTAAGTATCACCTCTCTGTACAGGTGTCTGGTGTGAGCACCCCAAAGGGTCTGTAAGTATCCCCTCTCTGTACAGGAGTCTGGTATGAGCCCCCCTAGGGTCTGTAAGTATCACCTCTCTGTACAGTAGTCTGGTGTGAGTCCCCCCCAGGGTCTGTAAGTATCAGCTCTCTGTACAGGAGTCCGGTGTGAGCCCCCCCGGGGTCTGTAAGTATCACCTCTCTGTACAGGAGTCTGGTGTGAGCCCCCCCCAGTGTCTGTAAGTATCACCTCTCTGTACAGGTGTCTGGTGTGAGCCTCCCCCCGGTGCCTGTAAGTATCACCTCTCTGTACAGGAGTCTGGTGTGAGCGCCCCCAACTTGCTGTAAGTATCACCTCTCTGTACAGGTGTCTGATGTGAGCCCCCCCCCCCCCCCGGGGGCTGTAAGTATCACCTCTCTGTACAGGAGTCTGGTGTGAGCCCCCCAGGGTCTGTAAGTATCACCTTTCTGTACAAGAGTCTAGTGTGAGCCCCCCCAAGGGCTGTAAGTATCACCTCTCTGTACAGGAGTCTGGTGTGAGCCCCCCAGGGTCTGTAAGTATCACCTCTCTGTACAGGTGTATGGTGTAAGCCCCCCCCTCCCCCCAGGGTCTGTAAGTATCACCTCTCTGTACAGGAGTCTGGTGTGAGCCCCCCCCCCAGGGTCTGTAAGTATCACCTCTCTGTACTGGAGTCTGGTGTGAGCCCCCACAGGGTCTGTAAGTATCACCTCTCTGTACATGAGTCTGGTGTGAGCCCCCACAGGGTCTGTAAGTATCACCTCTCTGTACAGGTGTCTCTTGTGAGTCCCCCCAGGGTCTGTAAGTATCTCCTCTCTGTACAGACGTCTGATGTGAGCCCCCCAGAGTCTGTAAGTATCACCTCTCTAAACAGGTGTCTGGTGTGAGCCCCCCCCCCCCGGGTCTGTAAGTATCACCTCTCTGTACAGGTGTCTGATGTGAGCGCTCTCCCCAGGGTCTGTAAGTGTCACCTCTCTGTACAGGTGTCTGGTGTGAGCCCCCCCCCCTCTCCCACAGGGTCTGTAAGTATCACCTCTCTGTGCAGGAGTCTGGTGTGAGAACCCCCCCCCACCCCCCCAGGGTCAGTAAGTATCACCTCTCTGTACAGGAGTCTGGTGTGAGCACCGCCCTCCGGGGGCTGTAAGTATCATCTCTCTGTACTGGAGTGTGGTGTGAACCCCCTCCCCCCCCCCAGGGTCTGTAAGTATCACCTCTCTGTACAGGAGTCTGATGTGAGCCCCCCAGGGTCTGTAAGTATCACCTCTCTGTACAGGTGTGTGCTGTGAGCGCCCCCCAGGGTCTGTAAGTATCATCTCTCTGTACAGGACTTACAGCCCCCCCCCCACCCACAGGGGCTGTAAGTATCAACTCTGTACAGAAGTCTGGTGGGGGGCCCCCTCCCGCCCCCTCCTCCCCACGGGGTCTGTAAGTATCACCTCTCTGTACAGGTGTCTGATGTGAGTCCCACAGGGTCTGTAAGTATCAACTCTCTATACAGGAGTCCGGTGTGAGCGCCCCCCCAGGGTCTGTAAGTAT
The DNA here is from genome assembly GCF_964263255.1 of Lissotriton vulgaris. Classification (NCBI taxonomy): domain Eukaryota; kingdom Metazoa; phylum Chordata; class Amphibia; order Caudata; family Salamandridae; genus Lissotriton; species Lissotriton vulgaris. The sequence goes on from NC_141689.1 coordinate 35,412,727, forward strand.
CACCTCTCTGTACATGTGTCTGATGTGAGTGCCCCTCAGGGTCTGTAAGTATCACCTCTCTTTACGGGAGTCTGGTGTGAGCCCCCAGGGTCTGTTAGTATCAACTCTCTGTACAGGAGTCTGGTGTGAGTGCCCCCCGAGGGTCTGTAAGTGTCTCCTCTCTGTACAGGAGTCTGGTGTGAGCCCCCCAGGGTCTGTAAGTATCACCTCTCTGTCCAGGAGTCTGGTGTGAGCCCCCCAGGGTCTGTAAGTATCACCTCTCTGTACAGGAGTCTGGTGTGAGCCCGCCCCAGGGTCTGTAAGTATCACCTCTCTGTACTGGAGTCTGGTGTGATCGCCCCCAGGGTCTGTAAGTATCTCCTCTTTATACAGGAGTCTGGTGTGAGCCTCCCCCCGGTGCCTGTAAGTATCACCTCTCTGTACAGGAGTCTGGTGTGAACCCCCCCCGGGGTCTGTAAGTATCACCTCTCTGTACAGGAGTCTGGTGTGAGCCCCCCAGGGTCTGTAAGTATCACCTCTCTGTACAGGTGTCTGATGTAAGTCCCACAGGGTCTGTAAGTATCACCTCTCTATGCAGGAGTCTGGTGTGAGAGCCCCACAGGGTCTGTAAGTATCACCTCTCTGTACAGGTGTCTGATGTGAGTCCCACAGGGTCTGTAAGTATCACCTCTCTATACAGGAGTCCGGTGTGAGCGCCCCCCCCCCCCAGGGTCTGTAAGTATCACCTCTCTGTACATGTGTCTGATGTGAGGGCCCCCCAGGGTCTGTAAGTATCTCCTCTTTATACAGGAGTCTGGTGTGAGAGCCCCACAGGGTCTGAAAGTATCACCTCTCTGTACAGGTGTCTGAGGTGAGTGCCCCCCAGGGTCTGTAAGTAGCTCCTCTTTATACAAGAGTCTGGTGTGAGCCTCCCCCGGTGCCTGTAAGTATCTCCTCTCTGTACAGGTGTCTGCTGTGAGCCCCCCCCCCAGGGTCTGTAAGTATCACCTCTCTGTACAGGAGTCTGGTGCGAGCCCCCCGGGTCTGTAAGTATCACCTCTCTTTCCAGGAGTCTGGCGTGAGCCTCCCAGGGTCTTTAAGTATCACCTCTCTGTACAGGTGTCTGATGTGAGTCCCACAGGGTCTGTAAGTATCACCTCTCTGCACAGGTGTCTGGTATGATTCCCACAGGGTCTGTAAGTATCACCTCTCTATACAGGAGTCTGGTGTGAGAGCCCCCAGGGTCTGTAAGTATCACCTCTATGTACAGGTGTCTGATGTGAGTCCCACAGGGTCTGTGAGTATCTCCTCTTTATACAGGAGTCTGGTGTGAGCCTCCTCCCTGTGCCTGTAAGTATCACCTCTCTGTACAGGAGTCTGGTGTGAGCACCCCCAGGGTCTGTAAGTAGCACCTCTCTGTACAGTAGTCTGGTGTGAGCCCCCCCTCCTCCCCCAGGGTCTGTAAGTATCATCTCTCTGTGCAGGAGTCTGGTGTGAGCCCCCCAGGGTCTATAAGTATCGCCTCTCTGTACAGGAGTCTGGTGTGAGCGCCCCCCTCCTCCCCCTGGGTCTGTAAGTATCACCTCTCTGTACAGGAGTCTGGTGTGAGCCCCCGAAGGGTATGTAAGTATCACCTCTCTGTACAGGTGTATGGTGTAAGCACTCCCCCTCCCCCCCCTGGTGCCTGTAAGTATCACCTCTCTGTACAGGTGTCTGGTGTGAGCCCCCCCCCCCCCCCCCCGGGCCTGTAAGTATCACCTCTCTGCCTCTCTGTAAAGGTGCCCGGTGTGAGCCCCCCCCCCCCCCCCACGGGTCTGTAAGTATCACCTCTCTGTACAGAAGTCTGATGTGAGCCCCCAGTGTCTGTAAGTATCACCTCTCTGTGCAGGAGTCTGGTGTGAGCCCCCCCCCCAGGGTCAGTAAGTATCACCTCTCTGTGCAGGAGTCTGGTGTGAGCCCCCCTCCCAGGGTCTGTAAGTATCACCTCTCTGTACAGGAGTCTGGTGTGAGCCCCCCCCCCCAGGGTCTGTAAGTATCACCTCTCTGTACTGGAGTCTGGTGTGAGCCCCCACAGGGTCTGTAAGTATCACCTCTCTGTACATGAGTCTGGTGTGAGCCCCCACAGGGTCTGTAAGTATCACCTCTCTGTACAGGTGTCTCTTGTGAGTCCCCCCAGGGTCTGTAAGTATCTCCTCTCTGTACAGACGTCTGATGTGAGCCCCTCAGAGTCTGTAAGTATCACCTCTCTAAACAGGTGTCTGGTGTGAGCCCCCCCCCCCCCCCGGTCTGTAAGTATCACCTCTCTGTACAGGTGTCTGATGTGAGCGCTCTCCCCAGGGTCTGTAAGTGTCACCTCTCTGTACAGGTGTCTGGTGTGAGCCCCCCCCCCCTCTCCCACAGGGTCTGTAAGTATCACCTCTCTGTGCAGGAGTCTGGTGTGAGCCCCCCCCCCAACCCCCCCCCCCCCCCCCCCCCCCCAGGGTCAGTAAGTATCACCTCTCTGTACAGGAGTCTGGTGTGAGCACCGCCCTCCGGGGGCTGTAAGTATCATCTCTCTGTACAGGAGTGTGGTGTGAACCCCCCCCCCCCCCCCCAGGGTCTGTAAGTATAACCTCACTGTACAGGAGACTGATGTGAGCCCCCCAGGGTCTGTAAGTATCACCTCTCTGTACAGGAGTGTGCTGTGAGCGCCCCCCAGGGTCTGTAAGTATCATCTCTCTGTACAGGACTTACAGCACCCCCCCCCCACCCACAGGGGCTGTAAGTATCAACTCTGTACAGAAGTCTGGTGGGGGGCCCCCTCCCGCCCCCTCCCGCCCCCTCCTCCCCACCAGGAGCTGTAAGTATCACCTCTCCGAAGGAGTCTGGTGTGACCACCCCCTGTCCCACTCAGGACTTTAAGTGCCCCCTCAGTGTACAGGTGTGTGGACACTCTCCCCCCTGCCCCCCCCCCCCCCCCATAAGTGCCGGCGCGCCCTGTCGCGCTGCACTCAGCCCGGTGTCCTTGGGCCGCCTGGGAGCATTAATGGCCCGGTCGCCTCTTCCATTAATGGCCCCGCCGGTCGCCACTCTGCCGGAGTGAGGTCTGTCCGCCTGAGCTCGGCAGAGCTCTGCCCGGGATTGATTTTCAATCAACGGCGGCCTCTACGGCCCTGAGGGCCTCTTAACGCTAATGGACTCATCACTGGGGTGGGGGCATCAAGCACAACCCCCCCACCCCACATCCCATCTGCCATTCACCATCACCAGCTGTCAACACTGAGCGCTCTGCGAGTACACGCACTCATTCACCTTTCCGAGCAAACCATTCATTCACCTCAGGCCCTGCTGGCTGAAGACTGACGGGGGCTCCCGTGGGGCAACCAACAAAAACGAACGGGGAATGTCGAGCCAGAGCAAAGCCGGAGCCGAGCCAGAGCAGAGCCACAGCCCGAGCCAGAGCGTAGCCGAGCCAGAGCCGAACCGAGCCCGAGCCGAGCCAGAGCCCGAGTCAGAGCCGAGCCGAGCAGAGCCAGAGCCCGCGCCAGAGCAGAGCCGAGCCGGAGCCGAGCCAGAGAAGAGCCAGAGCCGAGCAGAGCCAGAGCGTAGCCGAGCCAGAGCCGAACCGAGCCAGAGCTGGAGTCAGAGCCGAGCCGAGCCAGAGCCCGAGCGGAGCCGAGCCGAGCCAGAGCCCGAGCCAGAGCCGAACCAGAGCCCGATCCCAGACAGAGCCGAGCCAGAGCCCGAGCCCAGCCAGAGCCGAGCCAGAGCCGAACCAGATCAGAGCCAGAGCCCGAGCCAGAGCGTAGCCGAGCCAGAGCCGAACCGAGCCAGAGCCCGAGCCAGAGCGGAGCCGAGCCCGAGCAGAGCCAGAGCAGAGGCCGAGCCGAGCAGAGCCAGAGCCAAGAGTCCAAGCCGAAGCCAGAGCCAAGAGTCCGGCTCGGCTCTCAGAGCCAGTACGAGCCGAACACTGAAATGTTTCGTATGTAAATCAAACAACAAACGCAACGTAAAATATGATCAAGTCTCTTCAAAAGGCAAAAAAGTGTATTTCTTTAAGTCGTGCAAGCTTTCAAACTCATTGGTCATATTATATATGATCCTGCACAAGAGATACGTGTCAAACGTGAGCTTTTTAGCATCAATAATCAGTGACCCAAGAGGCAAGGCAGGTGTCACGTGAGCATTACAGTCTAATATATCAAACACACCAGGCTTTTGTGCGACTGGCATTCTAAAACTGCAGATTCGTAAGCGCTTTCATACAGGAGTGAATTACATTTCTGTCTAAGATCACACAACGTAAAGGGGGAAACCGTGAATTATCAAGGTTTTCTGGTTCCGTTCCTTTTTTTTATGTGAATGAATGCTTTGCACAAGGTCGCATTCATTTTTTATAGGCGGTGGGAGGATGGGGGGGAGGGAGGGATGCCACTGAAAACTGGTGCCTTAGTGTCCAAAGTCGACATCTCTGAATGTGACGCCATATCCAGGGTATGGTGGCGGGCAGAAGGTATCCTGGGTAGAAGGAGGCTGCCAGTCTGTACCCATCCTGGGTAGAAGGAGGCTGGCAGTCTGTATCCATCCTGGGTAGAGGGAGGCTGGCAGTCTGTACCCATCGTGGGTAGAGGGAGGCTGGCAGTCTGTACCCATCCTGGGTAGAGGGAGGCTGGCAGTCTGTACCCATCCTGGGTAGAGGGAGGGTGGCAGTCTGTATACATCCTGGGTAGAAGGAGGCTGCCAGTCTGTACCCATCCTGGGTAGAAGGAGGCTGGCAGTCTGTATCCATCCTGGGTAGAGGGAGGCTGGCAGTCTGTACCCATCCTGGGTAGAGGGAGGCTGGCAGTCTGTACCCATCCTGGGTAGAGGGAGGCTGGCAGTCTGTATACATCCTGGGTAGAAGGAGGCTGCCAGTCTGTACCCATCCTGGGTAGAAGGAGGCTGGCAGTCTGTATCCATCCTGGGTAGAAGGAGGCTGGCAGTCTGTATCCATCCTGGGTAGAGGGAGGCTGGCAGTCTGTACCCATCCTGGGTAGAGGGAGGCTGGCAGTCTGTACCCATCCTGGGTAGAGGGAGGCTGCCAGTCTGTACCCATCCTGGGTAGAGGGAGGCTGGCAGTCTGTATACATCCTGGGTAGAAGGAGGCTGCCAGTCTGTACCCATCCTGGGTAGAAGGAGGCTGGCAGTCTGTATCCATCCTGGGTAGAGGGAGGCTGGCAGTCTGTACCCATCCTGGGTAGAGGGAGGCTGGCAGTCTGTATCCATCCTGGGTAGAGGGAGGCTGGCAGTCTGTACCCATCCTGGGTAGAGGGAGGCTGGCAGTCTGTACCCATCCTGGGTAGAGGGAGGCTGGCAGTCTGTACCCATCCTGGGTAGAAGGAGGCTGGCAGTCTGTATCCATCCTGGGTAGAGGGAGGCTGGCAGTCTGTACCCATCCTGGGTAGAGGGAGGCTGGCAGTCTGTACCCATCCTGGGTAGAGGGAGGCTGGCAGTCTGTATACATCCTGGGTAGAAGGAGGCTGCCAGTCTGTACCCATCCTGGGTAGAAGGAGGCTGGCAGTCTGTATCCATCCTGGGTAGAGGGAGGCTGGCAGTCTGTACCCATCCTGGGTAGAGGGAGGCTGGCAGTCTGTATCCATCCTGGGTAGAGGGAGGCTGGCAGTCTGTATCCATCCTGGGTAGACGGAGGCTGGCAGTCTGTATCCATCCTGGGTAGAGGGAGGCTGGCAGTCTGTACCCATCCTGGGTAGAGGGAGGCTGGCAGTCTGTATCCATCCTGGGTAGAGGGAGGCTGGCAGTCTGTATCCATCCTGGGTAGAGGGAGGCTGGCAGTCTGTATACATCCTGGGTAGAGGGAGGCTGGCAGTCTGTATCCATCCTGGGTAGAGGGAGGCTGGCAGTCTGTACCCATCCTGGGTAGAGGGAGGCTGGCAGTCTGTACCCATCCTGGGTAGAGGGAGGCTGGCAGTCTGTATCCATCCTGGGTAGAGGGAGGCTGGCAGTCTGTATCCATCCTGGGTAGAGGGAGGCTGGCAGTCTGTATACATCCTGGGTAGACGGAGGCTGGCAGTCTGTATCCATCCTGGGTAGACGGAGGCTGGCAGTCTGTATCCATCCTGGGTAGAGGGAGGCTGGCAGTCTGTACCCATCCTGGGTAGAGGGAGGCTGGCAGTCTGTATCCATCCTGGGTAGAGGGAGGCTGGCAGTCTGTATCCATCCTGGGTAGAGGGAGGCTGGCAGTCTGTATACATCCTGGGTAGAGGGAGGCTGGCAGTCTGTATCCATCCTGGGTAGAGGGAGGCTGGCAGTCTGTACCCATCCTGGGTAGAGGGAGGCTGGCAGTCTGTACCCATCCTGGGTAGAGGGAGGCTGGCAGTCTGTATCCATCCTGGGTAGAGGGAAGGTGGCAGTCTGTACCCATCCTGGGTAGAGGGAGGCTGGCAGTCTGTATACATCCTGGGTAGAGGGAGGCTGGCAGTCTGTACCCATCCTGGGTAGAGGGAGGCTGGCAGTCTGTACCCATCCTGGGTAGAGGGAGGCTGGCAGTCTGTATACATCCTGGGTAGAGGGAGGCTGGCAGTCTGTATACATCCTGGGTAGACGGAGGCTGGCAGTCTGTACCCATCCTGGGTAGAGGGAGGCTGGCAGTCTGTATACATCCTGGGTAGAGGGAGGTTGGCAGTCTGTACCCATCCTGGGTAGAGGGAGGCTGGCAGTCTGTACCCATCCTGGGTAGAGGGAGGCTGGCAGTCTGTATCCATCCTGGGTAGAGGGAGGGTGGCAGTCTGTACCCATCCTGGGTAGACGGAGGCTGGCAGTCTGTACCCATCCTGGGTAGAGGGAGGCTGGCAGTCTGTACCCATCCTGGGTAGACGGAGGCTGGCAGTCTGTACCCATCCTGGGTAGAGGGAGGTTGGCAGTCTGTATCCATCCTGGGTAGAGGGAGGTTGGCAGTCTGTATCTATCCTGGGTAGACGGAGGCTGGCAGTCTGTACCCATCCTGGGTAGAGGGAGGCTGGCAGTCTGTACCCATCCTGGGTAGAGGGAGGCTGGCAGTCTGTACCCATCCTGGGTAGAAGGAGGCTGGCAGTCTGTATACATCCTGGGTAGAGGGAGGGTGGCAATCTGTACCCATCCTGAGTAGAGAGAGGGTGGCAATCTGTACCCATCCTGGGTAGAGGGTGGTGGCAGTCTGTACCCATCCTGGGTAGAGGGAGGGTGGCAGTCTGTACCCATCCTGGGTAGAGGGAGGGTGGCAGTCTGTACCCATCCTGGGTAGAGGGAGGGTGGCAGTCTGTACCCATCCTGGGTAGAGGGAGGGTGGCAGTCTGTACCCATCCTGGGTAGGGGAGGCTGGCAGTCTGTACCCTTCCTGTATAGAGAGTGGTTGGCAGTCTGTACCCATCCTGGGTAGAGGGAGGCTGGCAGTCTGTACCCATACTGGGTAGAGGGAGGGTGGCAGTCTGTACCCATCCTGGGTAGAGGGAGGGTGGCATGCTGAAGCCATCCTGGGTAGAGGGAGGGTGGCAGTCTGTATCCATCCTGGCTAGAGGGAGGCTGGCAGTCTGTACCCATCCTGGGTAGAAGGAGGGTGGCAGTCTGTACCCATCCTGGGTAGAGGGAGGGTGGCAGTCTGTTCTCATCCTGGCTAGAGGGAGGCTGGCAGGTGGAAGCCATCCTGGGTAGAGGGAGGCTGGCAGGCTGTATCCATCCTGGGTAGAGGGAGGCTGGCAGGCTATACCCATCCTGGGTAGAGGGAGGCTGGCAATCTGTATCCATCCTGGGTAGAGGGAGGCTGGCAGTCTGTACCCATCCTGGCTAGAGGGAGGCTGGCAGGCTGTACCCATCCTGGGTAGAAGGAGGGTGGCAGTCTGTACCCATCCTGTGTAGAGGGAGGGTGGCAGTCTGTACCCATCCTAGGTAGAGGGAGGGTGGCAGTCTGTACCCATCCTGGGTAGAAGGAGGGTGGCAGTCTGTACCCATCCTGGGTAGAGGGAGGGTGGCAGTCTGTACCCTTCCTGGGTAGATGGAGGCTGGCAGTCTGTACCCATCCTGGGTAGAGGAAGGGTGGCAGTCTGTACCCATCCTGGCTAGAGGGAGGCTGGCAGTCTGTACCCATCCTGGGTAGAGGGAGGGTGGCAGTCTGTACCCATCCTGGGTAGAGGGAGGCTGGCAGTCTGTACCCATCCTGGGTAGAGGGAGGGTGGCAGTCTGTACCCATCCTGGGTAGAGGGAGGGTGGCAGTCTGTACCCATCCTGGGTAGAGGGTGGTGGCAGTCTGTACCCATACTGGGCAGAGGGAGGGTGGCAGTCTGTACCCATCCTGGGTAGAGGGAGGGTGGCAGTCTGTACCCATGCTGGGTAGAGAGAGGGTGGCAGTCTGTACCCATCCTAGGTAGAGGGAGGCTGGCAGTATGTACCCATCCTGGGTAGAGGGAGGGTGGCAGTCTGTACCCATCCTGGGTAAAGGGAGGGTGGCAGGCTGTACCCATCCTGGGTAGAGGGAGGGTGGCAGTCTGTACCCATCCTGGGTAGAGGGGGGTGGCATGCTGAAGCCATCCTGGGTAGAGGGAGGGTGGCAGTCTGTATCCATCCTGGCTGGAGGGTGGTGGAAGTCTGTTCTCATCCGGGGTAGAGGGAGGGTGGCAGTCTGTACCAATCCTGGCTAGAGGGTGGTGGCAGTCTGTTCTCATCCTGGGTAGAGGGAGGGTGGCAGTCTGTTCTCATCCTGGGTAGAGGGAGGCTGGCAGGTGGAAGCCATCCTGGGTAGAGGGAGGCTGGCAGTCTGTACCCATCCTGGGTAGAGGGAGGCTGGCAGTCTGTACCCATCCTGGGTAGAGGGAGGCTGGCAGTCTGTACCCATCCTGGGTAGAGGGAGGCTGGCAGTCTGTACCCATCCTGGGTAGAGGGAGGGTGGCAGTCTGTACCCTTCCTGGGTAGAGGGAGGCTGGCAGTCTGTATCCATCCCGGGTAGACGGAGGGTGGCAGTCTCTACCCATCCGGGGTAGAGGGAGGCTGGCAGTCTGTACCCATCCTGGGTAGAGGGAGGCTGGCAGTCTGTACCCATCCTGGGTAGAGAGAGGGTGGAAGTCTGTTCTCATCCTGGGTAGGGGGAGGGTGGCAGTCTGTACCCATCCTGGGTAGAGGGAGGCTGGCAGTCTGTACCCATCCTGGGTAGAAGGAGGCTGGCAGTCTGTACCCATCCTGGGTAGAGGGAGGGTGGCAGTCTGTACCCATCCTGGGTAGAGGGAGGCTTGCAGTCTGTACCCATCCCGGGTAGAGGGAGGGTGGCAGTCTGTACCCATCCTGGGTAGAGGGAGGGTGGCAGGCTGTACACATCCTGGGTAGAGGGAGGTGGCAGTCTGTACCCGTCCTGGGTAGAGGGAGGGTGGCAGTCTGTACCCATCCTGGGAAGAGGGAGGGTGGCAGTCTGTACCCATCCTGGGTAGAGGGAGGGATGCAGTCTGTACCCATCCTGGGTAGAGGTAGGCTGGCAGTCTGTACCCATCCTGGGTAGAGGGAGGGTGGCAGTCTGTTCTCATCCTGGCTAGAGGGAGGCTGGCAGGTGAAAGCCATCCTGGGTAGAGGGAGGCTGGCAGGCTGTATCCATCCTGGGTAGAGGGAGGCTGGCAGGCTGTATCCATCCTGGGTAGAGGGAGGCTGGCAGGCTATACCCATCCTGGGTAGAGGGAGGCTGGCAGTCTGTATCCATCCTGGGTAGAGGGAGGCTGGCAGTCTGTACCCATCCTGGGTAGTGGGAGGCTGGCAGTCTGTACCCATCCTGGGTAGAGGGAGGGTGGCAGTCTGTACCCATCCTGGGTAGAGGGAGGGTGGCATGCTGAAGCCATCCTGGGTAGAGGGAGGGTGGCAGTCTGTATCCATCCTGGCTAGAGGGAGGCTGGCAGTCTGTACCCATCCTGGGTAGAAGGAGGGTGGCAGTCTGTACCCATCCTGGGTAGAGGGAGGGTGGCAGTCTGTTCTCATACTGGCTAGAGGGAGGCTGGCAGGTGGAAGCCATCCTGGGTAGAGGGAGGGTGGCAGTCTGTACCCATCCTGGGTAGAGGGTGGTGGCAGTCTGTACCCATCCTGGGTAGAGGGAGGGTGGCAGTCTGTACCCATCCTGGGTAGAGGGAGGGTGGCAGTCTGTACCCATCCTGGGTAGGGGAGGCTGGCAGTCTGTACCCATCCTGGGTAGAGGGAGGGTGGCAGTCTGTACCCATCCTGGGTAGAGGTAGGCTGGCAGTCTGTACCCATCCTGGGTAGAGGGAGGGTGGCAGTCTGTACCCATCCTGGGTAGAGGGAGGGTGGCAGGCTGTACCCATCCTAGGTAGAGGGAGGGTGGCAGTCTGTACCCATCCTGGGTAGAGGGAGGGTGGCATGCTGAAGCCATCCTGGGTAGGGGGAGGGTGGCAGTCTGTATCCATCCTGGCTAGAGGGAGGCTGGCAGTCTGTACCCATCCTGGGTAGAGGGAGGGTGGCAGTCTGTACCCATCCTGGGTAGCGGGAGGGTGGCAGTCTGTTTTCATCCTGGGTAGCGGGAGGCTGGCAGGTGGAAGCCATCCTGGGTAGAGGGAGGCTGGCAGGCTGTATCGATCCTGAGTAGAGAGAGGGTGGCAATCTGAACCCATCCTGGGTAGAGGGTGGTGGCAGTCTGTACCCATCCTGGGTAGAGGGAGGGTGGCAGTCTGTACCCATCCTGGGTAGAGGGAGGGTGGCAGTCTGTACCCATCATGGGTAGGGGAGGCTGGCAGTCTGTACCCATCCTGGGTAGAGGGAGGGTGGCAGTCTGTACCCATCCTGGGTAGAGGTAGGCTGGCAGTCTGTACCCATCCTGGGTAGAGGGAGGGTGGCAGTCTGTACCCATCCTGGGTAGAGGGAGGGTGGCAGGCTGTACCCATCCTAGGTAGAGGGAGGGTGGCAGTCTGTACCCATCCTGGGTAGAGGGAGGGTGGCATGCTGAAGCCATCCTGGGTAGGGGGAGGGTGGCAGTCTGTATCCATCCTGGCTAGAGGGAGGCTGGCAGTCTGTACCCATCCTGGGTAGAGGGAGGGTGGCAGTCTGTACCCATCCTGGGTAGCGGGAGGCTGGCAGGCTGTACCCATCCTGGGTAGAGGGAGGCTGGCAGTCTGTATCCATCCTGGGTAGAGGGAGGCTGGCAGTCTGTACCCATCCTGGGTAGAGGGAGGCTGGCAGTCTGTACCCATCCTGGGTAGTGGGAGGCTGGCAGTCTGTACCCATCCTGGGTAGAGGGAGGGTGGCAGTCTGTATCCATCCTGGGTACCCATCCCGGGTAGAGGGAGGCTGGCAGTCTGTACCCATCCTGGGTAGAGGGAGGGTGGCAGTCTGTATCCATCCTGGGTAGACGGAGGGTGGCAGTCTGTATCCATCCTGGGTAGACGGAGGGTGGCAGTCTGTATCCATCCTGGGTAGACGGAGGGTGGCACTCTGTATCCATCCTGAGTAGACGGAGGGTGGCAGTCTCTACCCATCCTGGGTAGAGGGAGGCTGGCAGTCTGTACCCATCCAGGGTAGAGGGAGGCTGGCAGTCTGTACCCAGCCTGGGTCGAGGGAGGCTGGCAGTCTGTACCCATCCTGGGTAGAGGGAGGCTGGCAGTCGGTACCCATCCTGGGTAGAGGGAGGGTGGCAGTCTGTACCCAGCCTGGGTAGAAGGAGGGTGGCAGTCTGTACCCATCCTGTGTAGAGGGAGGGTGGCAGTCTGTACCCATCCTGGGTAGAGGGAGGGTGGCAGTCTTTACCCATCCTGGGTAGAGGGAGGGTGGCAGTCTGTACCCATCCTGGGTAAAGGGAGGCTGTCAGTCTGTACCCATACTGATTAGAGGGAGGGTGGCAGTCTGTACCCATCCTGGGTAGAGGGACGGTGGCAGTCTGTACCCATCCTGGGTAGAGGGAGGGTGGCATGCTGGAGCCATCCTGGGTAGAGGGAGGGTGGCAGTCTGTATCCATCCTGGCTAGAGGGAGGCTGGCAGTCTGTACCCATCCTGGGTAGAATAAGGGTGGCAGTCTGTACCCATCCTGGGTAGAGGGAGGGTGGCAGTCTGTTCTCATCCTGGCTAGAGGGAGGCTGGCAGGTGGAAGCCATCCTGGGTAGAGGGAGGCTGGCAGGCTGTATCCATCCTGGGTAGAGGGAGGCTGGCAGGCTGTATCCATCCTGGGTAGAGGGAAGCTGGCAGGCTATACCCATCCTGGGTAGAGGGAGGCTGGCAGTCTGTATCCATCCTGGGTAGAGGGAGGCTGTCAGTCTGTACCCATCCTGGGTAGAGGAGGGCTGGCAGTCTGTACCCATCCTGGGTAGAGGGAGGGTGGCAGTCTGTACCCGTCCTGGCTAGAGTGAGGCTGGCAGCCTGTACCCATCCTGGGTAGAGGGAGGGTGGCAGTCTGTACCCATCCTGGGTAGAGTTAGGCTGGCAGTCTGTACCCATCCTAGGTAGAGGGAGGGTTGCAGTCTGTACCCATCCTGGGTAAAGGGAGGGTGGCAGGCCGTACCCATCCTGGGTAGAGGGAGGGTGGCAGTCTGTACCCATCCTGGGTAGAGGGTGGTGGCAGTCTGTACCAATCCTGGGTAGAGGGAGGGTGGCAGTCTGTACCCATACTGGGCAGAGGGAGGATGGCAGTCTGTACCCATCCTGGGTAGAGGGAGAGTGGCAGTCTGAACCCATCCTGGGTAGAGGGAGGCTGGCAGTCTGTACCCATCCTGGGTAGAGGGAGGCTGGCAGTCTGTACCCATCCTGGGTAGAGGGAGGGTGGCAGTCTGTACCCATCCTGGGTAGAGGGAGGGTGGCAGTCTGTACCCATCCTGGGTAGAGGGAGGGTGGCATGCTGAAGCCATCCTGGGTAGAGGGACGGTGGCAGTCTGTACCCATCCTGGGTAGAGGGTAGTGGCAGTCTGTACCCATCCTGAGTAGAGAGAGGGTGGCAATCTGTACCCATCCTGGGTAGAGGGAGGGTGGCAGTCTGTACCCATCCTGGGCAGAGGGAGGGTGGCAGTCTGTACCCATCCTGGGTAGAGGGAGGGTGGCAGTCTGTACCCATCCTGGGTAGAGGGAGGGTGGCAGTCTGTACCCATCCTGGGTAGGGGAGGCTGGCAGTCTGTACCCTTCCTGTATAGAGAGTGGTTGGCAGTCTGTACCCATCCTGGGTAGAGGGAGGCTGGCAGTCTGTACCCATACTGGGTAGAGGGAGGGTGGCAGTCTGTACCCATCCTGGGTAGAGGGAGGGTGGCAGTCTGTACCCATCCTGGGTAGAGGGAGGGTGGCATGCTGAAGCCATCCTGGGTAGAGGGAGGGTGGCAGTCTGTATCCATCCTGGCTAGAGGGAGGCTGGCAGTCTGTACCCATCCTGGGTAGAAGGAGGGTGGCAGTCTGTACCCATCCTGGGTAGAGGGAGGGTGGCAGTCTGTTCTCATCCTGGCTAGAGGGAGGCTGGCAGGTGGAAGCCATCCTGGGTAGAGGGAGGCTGGCAGGCTGTATCCATCCTGGGTAGAGGGAGGCTGGCAGGCTATACCCATCCTGGGTAGAGGGAGGCTGGCAGTCTGTATCCATCCTGGGTAGAGGGAGGCTGGCAGTCTGTACCCATCCTGGCTAGAGAGAGGCTGGCAGTCTGTACCCATCCTGGGTAGAAGGAGGGTGGCAGTCTGTACCCATCCTGGGTAGAGGGAGGGTGGCAGTCTGTACCCATCCTGGGTAGAGGGAGGGTGGCAGTCTGTACCCATCCTAGGTAGAGGGAGGGTGGCAGTCTGTACCCATCCTGGGTAGAAGGAGGGTGGCAGTCTGTACCCATCCTGGGTAGAGGGAGGGTGGCAGTCTGTACCCTTCCTGGGTAGATGGAGGCTGGCAGTCTGTACCCATCCTGGGTAGAGGGAGGCTGGCAGTCTGTACCCATCCTGGGTAGAGGGAGGGTGGCAGTCTGTACCCATCCTGGGTAGAGGGAGGGTGGCATTCTGTACCCATCCTGGGTAGAGGGTGGTGGCAGTCTGTACCTATCCTGGGTAGAGGGAGGCTTGCAGTCTGTACCCATCCCGGGTAGAGGGAGGGTGGCAGTCTGTACCCATCCTGGGTAGAGGGAGGGTGGCAGGCTGTACCCATCCTGGGTAGAGGGAGGGTGGCAGGCTGTACCCATCCTGGGTAGAGGGTGGTGGCAGTCTGTACCCGTCCTGGGTAGAGGGAGGGTGGCAGTCTGTACCCATCCTGGGCAGAGGGAGGGTGGCAGTCTGTACCCATCCTGGGTAGAGGGAGGGATGCAGTCTGTACCCATCCTGGGTAGAGGTAGGCTGGCAGTCTGTACCCATCCTGGGTAGAGGGAGGGTGGCAGTCTGTTCTCATCCTGGCTAGAGGGAGGCTGGCAGGTGGAAGCCATCCTGGGTAGAGGGAGGCTGGCAGGCTGTATCCATCCTGGGTAGAGGGAGGCTGACAGGCTGTATCCATCCTGGGTAGAGGGAGGCTGGCAGGCTATACCCATCCTGGGTAGAGGGAGGCTGGCAGTCTGTATCCATCCTGGGTAGAGGGAGGCTGGCAGTCTGTACCCATCCTGGGTAGTGGGAGGCTGGCAGTCTGTACCCATCCTGGGTAGAGGGAGGGTGGCAGTCTGTACCCATCCTGGGTAGAGGGAGGGTGGCATGCTGAAGCCATCCTGGGTAGAGGGAGGGTGGCAGTCTGTATCCATCCTGGCTAGAGGGAGGCTGGCAGTCTGTACCCATCCTGGGTAGAAGGAGGGTGGCAGTCTGTACCCATCCTGGGTAGAGGGAGGGTGGCAGTCTGTTCTCATCCTGGCTAGAGGGAGGCTGGCAGGTGGAAGCCATCCTGGGTAGAGGGAGGCTGGCAGGCTGTATCTATCCTGGGTAGAGGGAGGCTGGCAGGCTGTATCCATCCTGGGTAGAGGGGGGCTGGCAGGCTATACCCATCCTGGGTAGAGGGAGGCTGGCAGTCTGTATCCATCCTGGGTAGAGGGAGGCTGGCAGTCTGTATCCATCCTGGGTAGAGGGAGGCTGGCAGTCTGTACCCATCCTGGGTAGAGGGAGGCTGGCAGTCTGTACCCATCCTGGGTAGAGGGAGGGTGGCAGTCTATACCCATCCTGGGTAGAGGGAGGGTGGCAGTCTGTACCCATCCTGGGTAGAGGGAGGGTGGCATGCTGAAGCCATCCTGGGTAGAGGGAGGGTGGCAGTCTGTACCCATCCTGGGTAGAGGGTAGTGGCAGTCTGTACCCATCCTGAGTAGAGAGAGGGTGGCAATCTGTACCCATCCTGGGTAGAGGGTGGTGGCAGTCTGTACCCATCCTGGGTAGAGGGAGGGTGGCAGTCTGTACCCATCCTGGGTAGGGGAGGCTGGCAGTCTGTACCCATCCTGGGTAGAGGGAGGGTGGCAGTCTGTACCCATCCTGGGTAGAGGTAGGCTGGCAGTCTGTACCCATCCTGGGTAGAGGGAGGGTGGCAGTCTGTACCCATCCTGGGTAGAGGGAGGGTGGCAGGCTGTACCCATCCTAGGTAGAGGGAGGGTGGCAGTCTGTACCCATCCTGGGTAGAGGGAGGGTGGCATGCTGAAGCCATCCTGGGTAGGGGGAGGGTGGCAGTCTGTATCCATCCTGGCTAGAGGGAGGCTGGCAGTCTGTACCCATCCTGGGTAGAGGGAGGGTGGCAGTCTGTACCCATCCTGGGTAGCGGGAGGGTGGCAGTCTGTTTTCATCCTGGGTAGCGGGAGGCTGGCAGGTGGAAGCCATCCTGGGTAGAGGGAGGCTGGCAGGCTGTATCGATCCTGAGTAGAGAGAGGGTGGCAATCTGTACCCATCCTGGGTAGAGGGTGGTGGCAGTCTGTACCCATCCTGGGTAGAGGGAGGGTGGCAGTCTGTACCCATCCTGGGTAGAGGGAGGGTGGCAGTCTGTACCCATCCTGGGTAGGGGAGGCTGGCAGTCTGTACCCATCCTGGGTAGAGGGAGGGTGGCAGTCTGTACCCATCCTGGGTAGAGGTAGGCTGGCAGTCTGTACCCATCCTGGGTAGAGGGAGGGTGGCAGTCTGTACCCATCCTGGGTAGAGGGAGGGTGGCAGGCTGTACCCATCCTAGGTAGAGGGAGGGTGGCAGTCTGTACCCATCCTGGGTAGAGGGAGGGTGGCATGCTGAAGCCATCCTGGGTAGGGGAGGGTGGCAGTCTGTAACCATCCTGGCTAGAGGGAGGCTGGCAGTCTGTACCCATCCTGGGTAGAGGGAGGCTGGCAGTCTGTACCCATCCTGGGTAGCGGGAGGCTGGCAGGCTGTACCCATCCTGGGTAGAGGGAGGCTGGCAGTCTGTATCCATCCTGGGTAGAGGGAGGCTGGCAGTCTGTACCCATCCTGGGTAGAGGGAGGCTGGCAGTCTGTACCCATCCTGGGTAGAGGGAGGCTGGCAGTCTGTACCCATCCTGGGTAGACGGAGGGTGGCAGTCTGTATCCATCCTGGGTAGACGGAGGGTGGCAGTCTGTATCCATCCTGGGTAGACGGAGGGTGGCAGTCTGTATCCATCCTGGGTAGACGGAGGGTGGCAGTCTGTATCCATCCTGAGTAGACGGAGGGTGGCAGTCTCTACCCATCCTGGGTAGAGGGAGGCTGGCAGTCTGTACCCATCCAGGGTAGAGGGAGGCTGGCAGTCTGTACCCAGCCTGGGTAGAGGGAGGCTGGCAGTCTGTACCCATCCTGGGTAGAGGGAGGCTGGCAGTCGGTACCCATCCTGGGTAGAGGGAGGGTGGCAGTCTGTACCCAGCCTGGGTAGAAGGAGGGTGGCAGTCTGTACCCATCCTGTGTAGAGGGAGGGTGGCAGTCTTTACCCATCCTGGGTAGAGGGAGGGTGGCAGTCTGTACCCATCCTGGGTAAAGGGAGGCTGTCAGTCTGTACCCATACTGATTAGAGGGAGGGTGGCAGTCTGTACCCATCCTGGGTAGAGGGAGGGTGGCAGTCTGTACCCATCCTGGGTAGAGGGAGGGTGGCATGCTGGAGCCATCCTGGGTAGAGGGAGGGTGGCAGTCTGTATCCATCCTGGCTAGAGGGAGGCTGGCCGTCTGTACCCATCCTGGGTAGAATAAGGGTGGCAGTCTGTACCCATCCTGGGTAGAGGGAGGGTGGCAGTCTGTTCTCATCCTGGCTAGAGGGAGGCTGGCAGGTGGAAGCCATCCTGGGTAGAGGGAGGCTGGCAGGCTGTATCCATCCTGGGTAGAGGGAGGCTGGCAGGCTGTATCCATCCTGGGTAGAGGGAGGCTGGCAGGCTATACCCATCCTGGGTAGAGGGAGGCTGGCAGTCTGTATCCATCCTGGGTAGAGGGAGGCTGGCAGTCTGTACCCATCCTGGGTAGAGGAGGGCTGGCAGTCTGTACCCATCCTGGGTAGAGGGAGGGTGGCAGTCTGTACCCGTCCTGGCTAGAGCGAGGCTGGCAGCCTGTACCCATCCTGGGTAGAGGGAGGGTGGCAGTCTGTACCCATCCTGGGTAGAGTTAGGCTGGCAGTCTGTACCCATCCTAGGTAGAGGGAGGGTTGCAGTCTGTACCCATCCTGGGTAAAGGGAGGGTGGCAGGCCGTACCCATCCTGGGTAGAGGGAGGGTGGCAGTCTGTACCCATCCTGGGTAGAGGGTGGTGGCAGTCTGTACCAATCCTGGGTAGAGGGAGGGTGGCAGTCTGTACCCATACTGGGCAGAGGGAGGATGGCAGTCTGTACCCATCCTGGGTAGAGGGAGAGTGGCAGTCTGTACCCATCCTGGGTAGAGGGAGGCTGGCAGTCTGTACCCATCCTGGGTAGAGGGAGGCTGGCAGTCTGTACCCATCCTGGGTAGAGGGAGGGTGGCAGTCTGTACCCATCCTGGGTAGAGGGAGGGTGGCAGTCTGTACCCATCCTGGGTAGAGGGAGGGTGGCATGCTGAAGCCATCCTGGGTAGAGGGACGGTGGCAGTCTGTACCCATCCTGGGTAGAGGGTAGTGGCAGTCTGTACCCATCCTGAGTAGAGAGAGGGTGGCAATCTGTACCCATCCTGGGTAGAGGGAGGGTGGCAGTCTGTACCCATCCTGGGCAGAGGGAGGGTGGCAGTCTGTACCCATCCTGGGTAGAGGGAGGGTGGCAGTCTGCACCCATCCTGGGTAGAGGGAGGGTGGCAGTCTGTACCCATCCTGGGTAGACGGAGGGTGGCATGCTGAAGCCATCCTGGGTAGAGGGAGGGTGGCAGTCTGTATCCATCCTGGCTAGAGGGAGGCTGGCAGTCTGTACCCATCCTGGGTAGAAGGAGGGTGGCAGTCTGTACCCATCCTGGGTAGAGGGAGGGTGGCAGTCTGTTCTCATCCTGGCTAGAGGGAGGCTGGCAGGTGGAAGCCATCCTGGGTAGAGGGAGGCTGGCAGGCTGTATCCATCCTGGGTAGAGGGAGGCTGGCAGGCTATACCCATCCTGGGTAGAGGGAGGCTGTCAGTCTGTATCCATCCTGGGTAGAGGGAGGCTGGCAGTCTGTACCCATCCTGGCTAGAGGGAGGCTGGCAGTCTGTACCCATCCTGGGTAGAAGGAGGGTGGCAGTCTGTACCCATCCTGGGTAGAGGGAGGGTGGCAGTCTGTACCCATCCTGGGTAGAGGGAGGGTGGCAGTCTGTACCCATCCTAGGTAGAGGGAGGGTGGCAGTCTGTACCCATCCTGGGTAGAAGGAGGGTGGCAGTCTGTACCCATCCTGGGTAGAGGGAGGGTGGCAGTCTGTACCCTTCCTGGGTAGATGGAGGCTGGCAGTCTGTACCCATCCTGGGTAGAGGGAGGGTGGCAGTCTGTACCCATCCTGGCTAGAGGGAGGCTGGCAGTCTGTACCCATCCTGGGTAGAGGGAGGCTGGCAGTCTGTACCCATCCTGGGTAGAGGGAGGGTGGCAGTCTGTACCCATCCTGGGTAGAAGGAGGGTGGCAGTCTGTACCCATCCTGGGTAGAGGGAGGGTGGCAGTCTGTACCCATCCTGGGTAGAGGGAGGGTGGCAGTCTGTACCCATCCTAGGTAGAGGGAGGGTGGCAGTCTGTACCCATCCTGGGTAGAAGGAGGGTGGCAGTCTGTACCCATCCTGGGTAGAGGGAGGCTGGCAGTCTGTACCCATCCTGGGTAGAGGGAGGGTGGCAGTCTGTACCCATCCTGGGTAGAGGGAGGGTGGCATTCTGTACCCATCCTGGGTAGAGGGTGGTGGCAGTCTGTATCCATCCTGGATAGAGGGTGGTGGCAGTCTGTACCCATCCTGGGTAGAGGGAGGGTGGCAGTCTGTACCCATCCTGGGTAGAGGGAGGGTGGCAGTCTGTACCCATCCTGGGTAGGGAGGGGGGTGGCAGTCTGTACCCATCCTGGGTAGAGGGAGGGTGGCAGTCTGTATCCATCCTGGCTAGAGGGAGGCTGGCAGTCTGTACCCATCCTGGGTAGGGGGAGGCTGGCAGTCTGTACCCATCCTGGGTAGAGGGAGGGTGGCAGTCTGTACCCATCCTGGGTAGAGGGAGGCTGGCAGTCTGTACCCATACTGGGTAGAGGGAGGGTGGCAGTCTGTACCCATCCTGGTTAGAGGGAGGGTGGCAGGCTGTACCCATCCTGGGTAGAGGGAGGGTGGCAGTCTATACTCATCCTGGGTAGAGGGAGGGTGGCATGCTGAAGCCATCCTGGGTAGAGGGAGGGTGGCAGTCTGTACCCATTCTGGGTAGAGGGAGGGTGGCAGTCTGTTCTCATCCTGGGTAGAGGGAGGCTGGCAGGTGGAAGCCATCCTGGGTAGAGGGAGGCTGGCAGGCTGTATCGATCCTGGGTAGAGGGAGGCTGGCAGGCTGTACCCATCCTGGGTAGAGGGAGGCTGGCAGTCTGTACCCATCCTGGGTAGAGGGAGGCTGGCAGTCTGTACCCATCCTGGGTAGAGGGAGGGTGGCAGTCTGTACCCATCCTGGGTAGAGGGAGGCTGGCAGTCTGTACCCATCCTGGGTAGAGGGAGGGTGGCAGTCTGTACCCATCCTGGGTAGAGGGAGGGTGGCCGTCTGTACCCATCCTATGTAGAGGGTAGTGGCAGTCTGTACCCATCCTGAGTAGAGAGAGGGTGGCAATCTGTACCCATCCTGGGTAGAGGGTGGTGGCAGTCTGTACCCATCCTGGGTAGAGGGAGGGTGGCAGTCTGTACCCATCCTGGGCAGAGGGAGGGTGGCAGTCTGTACCCATCCTGGGTAGAAGGAGGATGGCAGTCTGTACCCATCCTGTGTAGAGGGAGGGTGGCAGTCTGTACCCATCCTGGGTAGGGGAGGCTGGCAGTCTTTACCCATCCTTGGTAGAGGGAGGGTGGCATTCTGTACCCATCCTGGGTAGAGGGAGGCTGGCAGTCTGTACCCATACTGATTAGAGGGAGGGTGGCAGTCTGTACCCATCCTGGGTAGAGGGAGGGTGGCAGTCTGTACCCATCCTGGGTAGAGGGAGGGTGGCAGTCTGTACCCATCCTGGGTAGAGGGAGGGTGGCATGCTGGAGCCATCCTGGGTAGAGGGAGGGTGGCAGTCTGTATCCATCCTGGCTAGAGGGAGGGTGGCAGTCTGTTCTCATCCTGGCTAGAGGGAGGCTGGCAGGTGGAAGCCATCCTGGGTAGAGGGAGGCTGGCAGGCTGTATCCATTGCATCATTCCTCACTACAGATTGCAAATCAAGCAACACCTCCGACGTCCGATTTTTGCTCATGAAGCCAACAAGCAAGCTTCACAAGTATGACTACAACTAACAGTAACTCCTAGTACCTTTTGTGTTATATGTTGTTTGTGTTGTGAGTACTTTTTTTTTAACAGGCTTATTACAAGCATATGGTGAGGTTCCAGGTGACTGTACCTGCTTGAACTACCCGCTACATGGGTAACCATCAGTTGTTCTTCTTTTTTTGTCTTTCTACAGGTCATTGTACTTGTAGCAGACCGCTGTAGGCACACTTAGCCTATATATTTCACTTTTTTGTAAATACACATTTTTATTAAAAAGACGTGAGTAAGGTGGGGAGGTCGTGCCCCCGTCCTGAAGAAGGAGCTTGTCTCCGAAACATGTCGACAACGCACACCAGAGGTCCTGTTCTTTAATATAACAGATTCAACCTCACACTGCACTTCTTTTAACAGTACCAGCCAGAGTTCAGAATACATTTTTTTCTTTTATACTCATGTGCCAGGTACTTTTTAGTCTTTCACCACATCCCACCACTCACTTATAACAACATACCCCACACACCTCACACCACACATAGTCATTTCTATAAGTGCTCCCGCGTAGTCGTAGGTCGCAGCACGCCGCATCCCGATAGAGGGGTGGGAAGACCCTGATGATGAAGCATGACACCAAGGGGCCTTTTGGTGTGTGACGGGTATTTTACAGAACACTGAGTGCTTCAACATTTGTTGACCAAAAATGTCAACCTTAATTCCGTATAATGACCGCAGAAAATCAAAAAATGCATTGTGTTCTGGGTGGAAAAATTATCACAAGAACACAGCCTTGCATTTTCAGGGGTACTCCAATTAGGGAAATAACCAAGGTTCAAATGAATCATATTAAAACGGAATCGGGTTGAAAGAAACCTATGATATGGGCGATTCACTATATTAAGATAGATTTCAGGTCCTTGTTGGCTGGATATAATCAGGTTAGTCCTTACAGTGTTTTTTTTAAATTCCAGTTGTTCTCTCTCCAGGCTTAGCATTTGTCCCATTGCACCCTTAATTAGTGCAATGTCCGTTGATGTTATTAACTCTGGTGAAGAGAAAAGCTCTGGTCTCCCTAGTTTAACAAAACAGTTTTTAATATATGTCAGCCACTGAATCTTGTTATTGTTATCTAATTGGAGACAATCTTTCAGAATAATATGATTATGGGGAATTTCCTGATTTAGCCAGGTCTTCATCCAGGATATTAAAGGAGCCATTTTTATCATATCCGAGATGAAGCCCACCCCAAGTTCAGTATGAACAGTGTATGAGGGAGCAGACTGTGGCACTGAAAGGACAGATCTCAAAAATTTATTTTCAGTAATCTGTAGACAATCCGGGGAACTATAACCCCAAATTGAACTGTCATATGTGGCCACTGCGAGGCATTTCGCTTTATAAATTTTCATTAGTGCCACTATAGGCCTGCCCCCCAATCCTTTAGAGAAACCCTGCAGAGCAGAGGTAGAACTTGCGAGAGAAGTGTTTCTGTTTTTTAACTGCGGTCCCCAGTTCCCTCTCTCATCAAAAGTAATACTGAGATCTGGGAATGTAGGTACTCTACAAAGTTCTTCTTTGCTGCAAAAAAAGGTTTTAGAGTACTTCTTCCTGGAGCACCTTCCCATATCATAATCTGGGACTTCTTTGCATTTATTTTAAGGTCCAGGGAGCCCATAAAGTTCCCAAAAACATCCAGGAGCCGTTGTAGTCCAACCTCGGTCCGAGAAAGAAGGACAGAGTCATCCGCGTAGAGGAGAACTGGGATACCAAGTTCTCCTTTACGCGGGATGTCAAGAGTGGCCTCCTTTAGTGCGGGTTCCAAAGCATTTATGTATATCGTAAAAAGAAGGGGAGCCAGGATACATCCTTGCCTGACCCCCCTATCAGAATTTAAATGGCTAGAACAGCGGCCCTCCGAAGTGACCCTGACAGAAGCTAGTAAGCCAGAATGTACGTCCGACAGGAGGTTAACTAAGGCCCTATCAAGTCCCATATTGAGTAAAATTTTCCACAGCTTTGACCGGTTTACAAGGTCAAAAGCTGATGAGAGGTCCATGAACCCCAGGTACATTGACCCCTCCTTGGCCTTTGTATATTTATCCAGTAGCAATTGCAGATTAAGACATTGATCTAGTGTACTCCTTTCTGGTCTAAACCCATATTGCACATTGGACTGGACCCCTCTATCATTCACCCATTCATTTAATTTAAGCAAGGTGACCCGTCCCAGAATTTTGACGAGAAGTCAATTAAGGAAATGGGTCTATAACAAGAGTGGTCCTGCCTATCTCCCTTCTTGAAAACAGGAATGATGATCGATTTTTTTCACGAGGCCGGTATGTTATCATAGTTTAAGACATTAAAAACATTACACAAGATCTTCGACCAGAATTTTGGTGCACATTTAAAGACATCTGCAGGGACCCTGAAGGACCGGGTTTTAGAACCCAGCGGCGTCAGGGAGAACGCCTGATGCCTTCGAGTTCCCCTGTCTTGGCAAACAGAGACACGGGATACTTCTTGATGACGTCAAAGACCAAAGTTAATTGGCTGCAACCAGGAAGAGAGATCTACTAAGCACACACGGGTGGTTCGCTAAAGACTGCACAAATTCAATGAGCGGAGCATGGTCTTTTATGCCAAAAATCAAGCCTCAGGCAACATTTCAAATTAGCATGGGGTTCATACAAACTGGCCAATGGTAGCGTAACATTTTCAAAAGTAGCGTATGACGACAATCCACTTTCCGGTGTCCAGCCCACCAGAAATGGCCAAGCAAATTCCATGTTTCTTGTCAGATCAGGCCGGACAAACCCATCATAAAACACTCAACCTAAATCAGTGATTATATTGTAAAGGAAAGGCAGAAACAGATCGGAAGTGAGATAGAAAGGTGGGAGCAGTGTACCATAAACTCGGGCACGTCCTACTCTTTGATCTTTATCAGACCAGCTGCTTAACAAGGAACTGGCTCAGCGAGGTCAGCCTCGGGCAAGGAGTCAGTTCGGCCAGGTCACTCAGAAGTCAGCTAAGGCATACGTGTCTCAAGGACTCGTTCGGCCACAGTCATCTGGCCTATGTGAGGGCAACCATACAAAATGGCTGCCGTACACAAAATGGAACCCGAAGGTTCAAACTAAATACTTGAATACGGACTGTTCCCATAGATCGATTCATGCGAAAACACTTAGACACACTACACTCGTCATTTGCGGTCCACTGATACCAAAATCGTCTATTTCCGACGACCTTTATTGAACGGGTTCGGAACCTTCGAACCTCACTCACAAACCACGGAACTACAGACCCTCCTTTTGCCCTTACATAGGCAACAGACCCAAAAGCATGTCAATCTGAATCTGGATCTGTGGAAAATTAACACAAACTTGGTGAACATTATCGGCGTCATCTTGCCCCTTTTCAAGCCCATTCGTGCGCGTAAGCGGCAGCCATTTTGAGCACCATGGCCTCCCTGCCCCTCGCTGATAGCCAGCGCGTCTCTCTCTCTCTCTTAGCCTCGCAAGCATTCCCCCCGCACACTGACAACCCCCGCTCTCTCATGCTTTGGGTCATAAACCCCCTTCAGCGCAGCTTCACCACGGAATCCCATCCTGTTCCCAGCGCGACACCTCCCCTCATTCCTTTCATGGCCTCAGATCCTTTTGATGCAAACCCCCTTTTTCCTGTGTCCCCGTTTGTCTTCCTTGTTCCCAGGCCGCCACCTGGCCCTGCGGATACTGTTTATTACCCCGTACAGTAGGAAGCTTCCCCTCCCCATCAAAAGACCCACGAACCGATCAAAGCCCCCACCCTATAAGATCCGATCAACCCCATGCATTCCGTGAATCGGCGGAATGCCCTGCTGTGCGGCAACCATCACCTGTTGTGACCGGGGTGGGGAATCCAACTGTAAATGTATGTGGGAACAGGCCTGAAGGGGAGATTCCGAGGATGTTCTTTCAACTATCGACGTGTTGCGAGAATGTGTTATGTGCAATAAAGGTCATAAACCCTAGTATAAGAGGCCAGGCCTCAGAGATGTGGTTAGAGCACCTCGTGACGATACTTGCTGTCTGAATTGATGTGTTCTCCTCCGGAGAGAATAAAATCCTCGTTTCCTGCCTTCCAGTCTCCAGCGCCTGCTTCTTCATTGATTAATATTGCTGGGCCATAGAGGCGATACCGCCGGGCAACATAAAAGGGTCTTTGGTTACTGGTTGTCTTTGGAACCCTTTTTTACAATTGGCGTCCCAAACGTGGGGCCCATCAGCGACTCGTGGATCCAGTGGGAGAGGTCCTGACGACAGAGTGAACGACTGCAACGATCGGAAGGTACCCTGTCCGATAGACCCTCGTCTGACAGCCGATCATCCGAACTTCACTGGTTCCGAACAGACCTCTCTCGAGTGATCTGCGGTCCTGACTGGGAACCATCAGGAGTGCCACGAGAAGTACGAAGAGAAGAGGACGATCGGGCGCTGGATTCGGAAGACAAGAAACTGTCCATGCGGTCCGGGTAAGGTCGTGTTAACACGACAAATTGCGAAAGTGATTGATAATTGAAAGTGATTGATAATTGATGAGAAAATACTAGTATTACTTTTTGTTAATTTATTGGAGATTCACTGTCTACAAACGGAGAAACAACAGGCTCTCCCTTTATAAACAGCGAAGGATAGGTACGCACCCGTCGGACCTATCTTTCTCCCCCACTGAACAATTGCCCCTTCCCCCCATTGATTAACTGTTATAGATTGTTTTCTGGAGATTCTCTGTCTGCAAACAGGGAAAAATAGGTCCCCTCTTTACAGATAGTGAAAGGGTAGGTGACGCGAACCTTTGCGAGCCTACTTATTCTCCCCATTGACCATATTGATTTTTTATTTTTGACCTAACATTGATTGCTCAAGATTGGTTCATGAGGTATTCACTACGTGCAAACAACGTAGAATAGAAATATTCTGTCTAGTCTTTGCGCGCAGTGATAAGATAGGTAGTGCTGACTATTATCCCATTGTGATCCGTCATGCCTGTCTTCTCTCCACTGGTTAGTAGCCTGTTTAGCCCGGACCGCTTATTAGAGATGAACCATCCGGCTCCGCTGGAAGGCACCCCTAATAAGGACATGTTCATGAAGCATGGATTGATCGCTATAGCCTATAGTGAGCTGTGGCATAAATATACGAAAAAGGATCGAGAAAGTCAGTGGCCACTGAGAGGATCCTTTGATCTTGACAAAATAGAAACGGTAGAAATAGCCCTTCGTAGGAATGAAACAACACCTATTATGCTCGATAGTCTCGGTATGTGGCGCAAAGAAGCCACGCGACGAAGGGAAGGCGACGAATTCAGAAAAGATGAAGGGACACGACGGACAACCCTCCAAACGTCTAGTAGGCAAAGGGAAGGGCCAGCGATGGCACAGTCCCGAGGAGTAGATATGAAAAGAGAACGGTGTAAAGGGGTGTGCCAACAAGTCAACCCTGGAACACAACGATCCGAAGGTGACCCCCCGACACTGTGCACAGGACGAATAGATTTAAAACAGAACCAATGTGCTTTCTGTAAATGCCTCGGGCACTGGAAAGCCCAATGCCCGACTTTACAGAGCATAGGTAAGAACGGAGGGTCGACAGAAAGGACAGGCCGACAGAAAGGGAAAAGGCGCGAAATAAAAACCAATCAGACTAGTGCGGACAGGACAGATAGAACCACCCCGTTTGATTATGCTCGATGGCACAGATTTCGTCAGACCAATTTTAACGACATGTTAGAGTTCTGGGACTGATTGCTCTCTGTTGCTCCCCCACTCTGAAAAACAAACACAACTGCAGGCCAGTGTAAACAACCCCCCCCGTTAGAGAAAAGACTCAAGGAAGCCAAGCGTCTATTATATAACTTAGGATTTAATTACGGTAAAGAAAACACACAACCAACAGTAAAAAGAATAACTAGTAGAACTCTCTAAAAAACAAACTTGACTAATAGGAAAATTACAAAACATATTATGCTCACTCCGGAAGTCCTCGAAATGTAACAGTTCGATGGTCCCACCCATCCGAAATCACATAGCACGTGTGGGGCGGGGCCTACCAGCAGCCATGAGCCAAAAGGAGATCGCCGGCGAGAAGGTCCTGGAGGCTCCACCAAGCAGGCAATGAAATGGTCTTTCCATACTACCCTTCCAGGGATGGCGTCCCCCGGGCCGCGAGTAGGGAGGGGGCGGATGAAAATGACCCCCTCCCTTGTATCTCCTGGTCCGGCCATCACGAATTTCTCCATCGAACGGATGCAGGGTGGGCAGGGAGGAAGAGGCGACGCGGACGAGCCTCTTCCACCTCCACAGGTAGGAGGCTTCCCTGCCCTGGTCCGGCACCGATGTCCTCCAGCCGGGCGACGGCCATATACCTACGCTGCACAGGAAATATAATGCCCGACTGGTATATTTCCGCAACACAGGACATACAATGCCCGACTGGTATACTTGCATAGCACAGGACATACAATGTCCGACGGGCCTATTTACGGAGCACCGGATGTACAGTGGTCCCCCAAGAGTCGGAATCAGGGGTGTAGGGTGGTCATCATGTGCGCCCCTGATTCAAAGGGACGGTGTAGGATGCGCCGGGAGAGGAAGGCGGCACGGACGAGCCTCTCTCACCTCCCCAGACGAAGGCTCCACTGCTGCACCCTGGCGCCCCGAACCAAAATGTCCTGCTCCAGCAGCATGATGCTCTGTCTTTCGCCATCACAAGAAGTTTCTTCCACTCCTGATGGATACGACAAAGGTGGCTGCCGCAGGATCTCAAAATGGCGTCTGGGCCCTCGAAAGGCGGGTCTAGGCCGCTGGAGTAACTTTGTCCGAAATTGCAACTCGGGCACTTGCCCACCTGGGCGCAAGCCCCCACCATCGACAAACATCCCCTCGACTTTGAAGATTCTACCAAAGTCCCAAGAGCCCTCAGCCCCTTCAGGCTTCCGGTGAGGAACAGCTGCATTGATCTCAAATAAAATAACCACGGCACAGCAACAAGATGGCGGTGCTCTCGTGTCTGCATCAGCTTCCGTCTGAACCACCCAGGAACATTATGGGCTAACGAACTCGAGTAAGTTCCGGCTGAACATCAACATGACCCGGTAAGAAAGACTCTACCCCCTCCCTCTCTTGATTGACGGTCCACGCCACCAGCCCCTCTGTTAGCACAGTTTTTTTTGAACTGCCGAAAGGGACCCTGGTCCAACCGCCAATCGTCGGGGACATTTTTGCCCCTGATGCTACTTCCGGACTAAACCGGCCTCGCCCAAAATGGCGCCGGTATCAATGGAAACTAACGGACGCCTCGTGGTGTTCCTTAACTAATGAAACTTGATGTACTAAGATATATATACGAACCATTGTGCACTCGAGGGGAAAGGGAGGAGGGTTCACTTGGCGAACGTTTGAGAGGGGTTCCGTGAAAATGTTGATTTCAATGAACGATTTATTTTTTGATATTTATTGTAACTGGTACATAACGTCGCTTATGATGCACACCCACGGTTTACATCTAGGAAATGCGATTCCGATGAGCTTGACTGTGTTTCCATTTATGAACTAAAATGCCCCTGATTCCCTCGTCATGCAATGAAATGTTTTTAGTTACTTGCAAATAATAAATTAGGCCTTTTTACATGTTCTTGTGCTATAAAATAACCCCCTACTGTATGTGCTTCTATCGACGACATGTCAGGCCAAATTATGATTGTGCTCTCACATTTTACGTACTGAATGATTATACAAATAAAGGTCTTAAAAACTATGAATAGGCATCGCATACTTTTGTAAATGCGGGTATTGGTGGGAGGGTTTTTCTGTGCGCAACCGTTCTGCTCTTTTTTTAAGGTTATCCGAGAAATGGTTGTTCGGCCCCGGATTGATGATCGGATCCCAGGTATGATACGTTGCCTCCAAAATATGCGACTAAGCTCAGGAACTAACGTATGAAGAAGGACCTCGACTTCTGAGAAAGGGTAAAGTAAAGAGGGGTGATTGATAAAATGTTATTAAGATATGGTGGTCGAAGGTACTAAGGTACCGGGTTAAACGAAGAACTGATATGCCTTAGAACCTCACAGCTTTGGGAATGATTTAAGGATCCCGAAGGCCGGATACATCTACAAAACCGGGTACCTCACGCTAGGCACCTCTGATTCCTTTTTAAGCGTTTCTCTACACACGACCCTTAATGCCATCCTCGAACCTCCCCATGAACCACCTATCACATTGCCCGCCCCCCTTGACTTCGGAGACCAAGACCCTAAGGATTATATCCCGAAGAGATAAGTACGAGTATGCGGTAAGTAAAGGACTTTCGTGCCCGTACATTTGATGTATGCGAATGTTGTCCCCCCACCTCCCCCTTTCCCTCCTTTTTTCCCTCTGCAGGTTACATTAGAATCCCGATTAGAGTATCGTAAAGGATCTGGAGCCACGTCACGCCCGATGCATGAAAACGGACTAACGCTGCAAGACGACACAAAAAGACGCCCTACCCAATGCGCGACCTTTTTTTGTACCTGATCTAATGCTCTTCTGTCCCAAAACTGCATGCTTTCTACATCCTAACACAAACCCGAAACGTCTAACGTTGGGTAACGCACTGAATAGCCCAAACAATACACGGTCATTCTCCATGTCCCACGTGTACTGTTTGGCCTATTGTCTGTCTCTCTCTCTCTCTCTCTCTCTCTTTCTCTCTCTCTCTCTCTCTCTCTCTCTCTCTCTTTCTCTCTCTCTCTCTCTCTCACTCTTTCACCCCTCCACACTTTCCCTCTTCCTAGCGACTGGCACCTAATTGACGAACCTGGTGCACCTCCTGATTGGCCCCAAATACCACAAGTATTTGCACAAATTTGTCCTAAATAAAATTGTATCGGTACCACGTTACTACCTCTCCTTTTCTACTAAAATATGGATGAAATTTAAATTGACCGAAAGGAAAAGGACAGGTAAGACAACTAAGGTTCTCCAAATTTGACCCACAACCAGGGAACTATTTGTCAGTGGCTTCTATGATAACATATGTCTGTGGTAATGCGACCATCCCCATCCCAAATTGTCCCCTTACCCCAAACAGTAAGAAATGATCGAGACACCCCCGTCTTCCCAAAATGCCCCCAGTTTGGTGTCAGCTGCCCTGAACGAGAGCCTGAAAAACGCCCCTGCTCTAATTCACTGTGTTCCCAATTGTTTTCCATAAGATCCCTCCTTCCCCGAGGATAAGTTTAATAATTATCGCAAACCACCCCCCGAGTTTTTTTTGTAGTAACCAGGTTGCGAGGATTTATATAGAAAGTTAGAAAGATGTGTGCAAAGTTGAAAATTAGATCGAAAATCGAAAGAATTTGTTGCAGTAAGCCTTGTTGAAAATAAGATGTTTTTATGTAATGCAGACTTGTTTAGCCTATGTTCACCCCTCAGAAGGATGCCTATCAGACTATGGTGAATAGCACGTTGCACTTTTTCGTAAAATACAAGGTCCTGAAGACCAGCCTAGCCTTGCAAGACTCGTACTAGGGAAATGGGTCTCTACCAGAAGAACTGACATCTACTATAATAGACGTATGCAATAAATGAGTACCAGACCTCGTACCTATTACAAATGAACGTAATAACTATCAAAGCGCCAAAGAATTAGCCAACAAAAGAAAGTCGTAAGGAATCCAGCAAACCCATCATCAATTGTTTATACGTTAGCCGCAAAAATCTCAAATGTAGCGAGTGCTTACCCCAGTTGCTTGGTGTTGGGAGAGAAATAGACTTATGTAATTACCTTCTTCTGCAATATCTCTAAAGACTGTCTTTTCAAAACTCATTTAAGGGTATCACTGTCGGAGGAGAAAGAGACCGGATGTGGGAGCACGCGGCCTGACTGCGGATTGTGGAACATCAGCGACGGAGGCCGAGGCGAGACCACAGCAGTAAGGAGACGCAGGACGGGGCACTGTTTCAGACAAAGCTAAGGAAAGGGCTGACCTGAAGCCCCTGCTCTATGATCAACGTGTGCCAAAAAGTCCCCGCTCTCTGAACATGGTTACGGACCCGCCTGTCGAAAACTCTCCGCCCCCCTGATCTGTTCCCGACTTGGCCTTGCTCCATCCCCTCCTCCTCCGACCTACCATAAGGACTGTTCACACCCGCACCTTTCCACCCGAACTCCCAAGTTCCTCCAAATCCTACTGAGCTACCCAGAGAAGAGTACTCCCTGCGT
Source organism: Lissotriton vulgaris (assembly GCF_964263255.1). NCBI lineage: Eukaryota > Metazoa > Chordata > Amphibia > Caudata > Salamandridae > Lissotriton > Lissotriton vulgaris. The sequence continues at coordinate 35,443,624 of NC_141689.1, forward strand.
CAGAAGGGAGGGAGCTCCGACTAAGTAGACCACGAACTATGTTAATCTTAGAACGGTGACCTAGAACTCCACCAAGGGTCGCCTCTAAAGAGAAGATGAACGAAGTATGTGGTTCTACCCGCTGCTGAACGCCTCGAAGATGATGGAAGCGACAGGAAATGCCCACCACACAGACTCAAGAAACAAACAGATCTCACAATTCTGGAACAATTGCATTTTCCATTGCAAATCTATGCTCTGCATTACGGAAGAAGATGCACCTGCTCCAAAACCGTAACGCATTTCTCCTATGAGGTCTGGCGAAACAAAACAAAATGTACCCCTGCCCGCAGACCTCCAACGACTCGATCCACATGAACATTCCTGTTGACAGACCGAGTTGTAATCCAGGTACTTAACAGTGCCAACAGAAGACGACAAAAGACAACGAGAACTCTGATATCTTTACTGTATCTCCTTTCTCTCCCAATCACCATTGGACTAACTATGCACCCGCCGAATGCAAAAAGGACTTACTTATATGATAACTTACCAGTTCTTATTCCAAATGACTATAAGTATCTATGATCTGTACCTAACGCCCTCGCTACGTAATTCTAGTCTGATATTGCATTACGATGACTTTTTTCTGCAAACAACTTAACGATGAACCCGCCTACTAGATGATGAGATTTTTCAATATGATGTTTATAATGTGATGTTTATGTACAGTTCTTTTGCCTAAGTCCCCTCTCCCTTACTTATGATCGCTGCATATCGGTATAGATAGGAAATAGGCCAGCAAGATGTCTTGGAAATGTTAAAGGGAGGACTGTGGAAAATTAACACAAACTTGGTGAACATTATCGGCGTCATCTTGCCCCTTTTCAAGCCCATTCGTGCGCGTAAGCGGCAGCCATTTTGAGCACCATGGCCTCCCTGCCCCTCGCTGATAGCCAGCGCGTCTCTCTCTCTCTCTTAGCCTCGCAAGCATTCCCCCCGCACACTGACAACCCCCGCTCTCTCATGCTTTGGGTCATAAACCCCCTTCAGCGCAGCTTCACCACGGAATCCCATCCTGTTCCCAGCGCGACACCTCCCCTCATTCCTTTCATGGCCTCAGATCCTTTTGATGCAAACCCCCTTTTTCCTGTGTCCCCGTTTGTCTTCCTTGTTCCCAGGCCGCCACCTGGCCCTGCGGATACTGTTTATTACCCCGTACAGTAGGAAGCTTTCCCTCCCCATCAAAAGACCCACGAACCGATCAAAGCCCCCACCCTATAAGATCCGATCAACCCCATGCATTCCGTGAATCGGCGGAATGCCCTGCTGTGCGGCAACCATCACCTGTTGTGACCGGGGTGGGGAATCCAACTGTAAATGTATGTGGGAACAGGCCTGAAGGGGAGATTCCGAGGATGTTCTTTCAACTATCGACGTGTTGCGAGAATGTGTTATGTGCAATAAAGGTCATAAACCCTAGTATAAGAGGCCAGGCCTCAGAGATGTGGTTAGAGCACCTCGTGACGATACTTGCTGTCTGAATTGATGTGTTCTCCTCCGGAGAGAATAAAATCCTCGTTTCCTGCCTTCCAGTCTCCAGCGCCTGCTTCTTCATTGATTAATATTGCTGGGCCATAGAGGCGATACCGCCGGGCAACATAAAAGGGTCTTTGGTTACTGGTTGTCTTTGGAACCCTTTTTTACAGATCTATATTCATCAGATCATCGATATGTTGCTGTAGCATCCTTCTATTACTTAGTACCCCTCTCTGGACAGGTCTCCTTGTACAAGAAGTAGCACAGAGGCCACAAATTGCAGGAGCACACTGTACACAGAGAACGAACAGGAAAAGGATAGCTAAGACCATCCCAATGACCATCAGAATCTCTCAACCCCAAGTGGATATCAATCCCCATAACCATCCCTTCAACGACCAATCTCCTTTGTCCAAATGGACAGAATCGGAGATCTTATGTAGCTTTGAAATGGCCTGGAAAACTGACGGAGCGTTGTCTGGAATGAAAACGCAGCAGCTCGATTGAATCAGTTTACAAACTCCACCTCGCTCTGCTAGTATTACATCAAGGGAGACTCTATTTTGGAGTGTCATAAGTCTATCCGACTGGAGCTCAGCAGTCAAATTACCAAGGGCACCGGCAGTTTCGACTATGGTGGACTCAACCACTCTCGTCAACTGACGAATATTCCTACTGTTAGCCATCGGTCCCCAGAACGGCAGAAAACCCTTAAAGAAATCTCCCGACTCTTGCCCTGCAGTGTCTTCTTGACTAAAGACACCTCTAGCAACTCTCGTCTTATGGTAATTTGCCGCAGCTGTAAAAGTGGGAGATAACAGAAAAGAAACAAAACATGTGCCCCAAAAATCAGGGGGCAACCATGTATACGCTTTTTCATAGCAAACAAAGTAGGTACCCTTAGCAGCTAAAAATGCTGGGGAAGACTGAGACGTAAATACATAGGTATCAATACAAACGCTCTTCCCTAACTGAGCTCTTGGATTCTTGCCATTACCCTGCAGACAATAGTGACCCTGATGGGGCACTATCCAAATCGTTGGAGAACTCTTTGCTCGCTGGTTAACACTCAGACTAACTCCATATCCAGTAACGGTCCAACCAATGTAGGCTTGTGTCTCATCTCTCGGAATAGTCTCATACGAACTAATCCCTCTAATCATGTCGACTATACCCTTGACTAGAGCACTATTCTTCGGGTTGTCTTTCACTGAACGTTGGGGATAGACGCTATGGTCATAGATAAACATCGTTCTATAAGCCCAAATTGAACCATTTAAACTAAAAGGCAAAACTAAATACGGAATACCCTTATCAGTCGTATGGGGCATTAGACCACAAATCCAACAGTTTGTCGTGTTCATTACTAACTGGTGTTGGTGCAAAAGTTGAATAAAGGAATTATTGGCAAATTCCAATCGTCTAACTACCTCATGTTCAGGCAAAGGGTGAAAAGAATGAGAAGAAATAGTAGGTGGAGGTGTAGGTTGCACAGTGGGATTAAACGTCACTTTAAAAGAGAATGTTACATAACCAATTATAAATGCCATCAAACTCAATAGCAAAAACAAACACGGTATCAAAAAACTTTTCTTCGATATGAGTTTACATATCTTCTTTCTAAAAATCATTGTCCGTGCAGGTCTCTCCAACTCAAAGAAATCCATCCTAAACTAAATATGCTGCTCGCGATGGTAGGTTGTTTCTGCTAAGGAATGCCTCTGTCAACCCAGGGCAACTCCCTTAGGCCAACCAGAACCCTCGACCTAGTGTCTCAGGCTTGCACTCCAAAGACTTTCGGCAACCGCGAGCCTACAGCTGAACCCGGATGGCGGTTCGAAAAACAAAAATGAGTAGATCATCGGTGGAGAGTTAACCTGCAAACAGAAAAATCATAAAACTTTATTTGTCTTTATTTATTTGTCCATGACTCTCGGTCGCAAATTATAGCGGCTTCTTCCAGGCAATTCTTGATCTTTAAATAGGAGTTCAGGCTCAGTAGTGTTCAATCGATTCAAAGGTGGCACAGCTTCTTGCAAAATATCATCACTTTCTCTTTCAGAGTTCGTACCAATCAGACGAGCATCGCTGAATGGCAAACATCGTGGAACAGTGTCTGTTTCAGAATCTGGAAGTCCCTCCTGGACCCACTTATCGTATGGTAAGGGCAAAGGTGCCCGCTTAGTACGTACTCCGTGGATCCAGTTTCGCTTGCCTCGCACTCGGACCGCAGATCGTGTCGACAGGAGGACTTGGAAGGGTCCCGTCCAGCGGGGCTGATCGTTCTTGCTCCGCTGAAAGTTTTGCACGAAGATCCACGAACCAGGTTTGATAGAATGACCTGGATCCTCTGAAGCTTGTGGAAGACTATCGTGAACCTGTTGGTGTAAAACAAGCAATTTAGTTGTCAGTTCAGGCAAGTAGTCAAGAAACACAGGATGTTCGAGGTCACTGAACTTTGTTGGTCTTGGTACGCCACAAATATTCGCCGGGCGACCAAACACAACCTCATACGGACTCAAACCCATTCGCGAATGCACAGTCATTCTCGTGGACAAAAGCGCTAAAGGCAAAGCATCTGGCCACTGTAGACCAGTGCTTGCTTGGATCTTGGCCAATTTCAATTTAAGAGTGCCGTTATAGCATTCGACTAAATCAGCTGATTGGGGGTGATTTGCAGCGTGGAATTTCTGCCGAATTCCTAGTCCCTCACACACTCTCTTCATAACTTGACCCACATAATTCTCAGCATTCCGAATCTAGGGAAAAAATCTTTTATCAGAACTTTTGCTGTGGACAAGGCAGTATTGTCCTTAAGAGGGTAAGCTTCTACCCTTCTAGAAAAGGAGCAAACAACCACTAAAACATATTTCAAGTTGTTGCATCTCTCCATGTGGATAAAGTCTAGCTGCAAAGCCTCGAACGGATACGTAGGAGGAGCAAAATGACCAGCTGGTGTTGGAGTTCCTCTACCAGGATTGTACATCAAACACACCATACAGTTCTTCACCAAGTTCTCTACACATTTTGGAATTCCCGCATTCTGCCAAACCGGAGCCAACAACTTGCAAATCCCTTTCACGCTAATATGTGCCATTTCATGAGCCATTGTAACAACCGGAAGCACATACGCGTTAGGCAACAACCATCTCTGATGCTCTGACAAACCAGTCCAACAACCATTCAAATCCAATCTACCCTTGCTTTCTCTCCATTCATTCAACTCTTTCTCTGTAGCTTCAGCTTGGATGGATTTCACACTCTCAATCGTATCTTCACACATTCTCTTCTCTGGAACCCATCTCGCTGGACCCGCAACGTACATTCTACTCATCACATTTCTCGCAGTTTCTTTCGCAACTTCATCCGCAAACGCATTTCCGCGGCCAACATCATCCGTAACTTTCTTATGGGCAATGCATTTCACGATTGCTACTTGTAATAGCAAAGTAAGAGATTCAAGAAGTTCATTCACCAACTGTCCATGCTGGATCTTTGTCCCATGCGAAGTTAAAAATCCACGTTCACGTCACAAACGTCCAAAGCTATGAGCCACGCCAAAGGCATATTGGCTATCAGTATACGCATTCACTATTTTTCCTTTCGCCAACACACACGCTCTCGTTAGTGCAATCAACTCCGCTGCTTGTGCTGAATTATGTGGGATACGCGCAGCTTCAACAATCGTATGCAAAGTCGTAACAGCATATGCCGCAGTCGTATCACCATTCGGCAACTTAAAGCACGAACCATCAACCCACAAAGTACCATCACATTCAGGAAGAGGAGTGTCCCTAAGGTCTACTCTCCCTTTCATTTCTTCTTCAGTTCTCAGAAAACAGTCATGCTGTTCTTCACTATCATCATCTGTCTCAACTGAAATCGGCAACAACGTGGCTGGATTCAACGTGTTGCATTGTTTAATGTGCACATGACTCGCTAACAACGTCAACTCGTAACCCGACAACCGAGCTCTAGTTAAATGCTGTGTCTTCGTACGGTTCAATAAGGTATCCACTGCATGTGGAACCATAACCACTAATGTGTTGTCCATAACCAAACCAGCAGACTGTCGAATTGAAACAGCCGCTGCCGCGGTAGCCCTCAAGCAACTCGGCAATGCTCTAGCTACCGGATCTAAAGTCGACGAAAAGTAAGCACATGGGCGTTGCTTATTGCCAAACTGCTGACAATGCACATCCCTCTCTCTCGTGGACATACAATATGAAGGGCTTACTGTAGTCGGGAGTACCCAACACAGGAGCCGAACACAACGCATTGCGTAATTCAGAAAAGCTCTTTTGGCATTCATCAGTCCAAGGAATAGGATTTGGAGTATCCTTAACAGTAATAGCTATCAAGGGCTTCGCTAACAAAGAAAAATTAGGAATCCACTGTCTACAATACGACGTAATACCCAAAAACGCGCATACTTCTCTCTGTGTCGTAGGCACACTCATTTTCGCAATAGCTTGAATTCTTTCTGAGGTCAGTTTCCTTCCCTCCTTCGATAAGAGGTGACCTAAGTAGGTTACTTCTTGTCGACAAAATTGCAACTTGGAGACAGAAACTTTATGATGACAAGCAGACAAGTTGCGTAGTAGCGACAAAGTGGCTTCCCTACAAATCTCCTCAGTATCAGCGGCAACTAGCAAATCATTGACGAATTGAATAAGGGCTGCACCATCAGGTAAAATCATCACATCAAGTTGTGTCTTCAAAGCTTGACTATAGATTGAAGGACTCTCACAATAGCCTTGAGGAGCGCGTTTGAATCGGAAACTGCGACCTCCTAAAGAGAATCCAAAGATGTCCCTACTCTCCATGGCAATCGGGATACTGAAGAATGCATTCTTCAAGTCAATCACCAAAAACCAGGTGGCAGTAGCCGGAATCAGAGTCAACAAGGCTGTAATGTCAGGCACAACAGGAAATTGTGGAACAACAATCTTGTTCACTTCCCGAAGATCGATGACAAACCTATATACAGGAGGCTGTGAAGAATCAGTTCTCTTCAGAACAGGCAAAACAGGACTATTGCACACATTACCTCTTGTTTCCTCAATAACACCCTTGTCGATCAGATCATAAATAATCGCTAAAAGTGCACGCTCACCATCACTCGAGATATGATATTGTGGAATGCGCGGTAACTTAGCATTCGCCTTCAGTGTCACAACATATGGGGGAATGTCCAGTAGGCCCACATCATTCGGACCAGTAGCCCACAATGAATCTGGTAAGAGAGACAATTCAGATGGAAGACTATCTCTTGACAGGTACATCGGAGAGATCACTCTCTCACCCAAAGTAAGATGTACTCCTGACGGAGAACAATACAATGTCGCATACAATCTCTTCAATAAATCCAATCCCAATAAATTCTCATTACAACCTGTAGTCAAAAGAAGGGGTGCTTTGAACTTACGAGGACCAATAGAAAGAGACAATGGAGCAGAAATCGGATTCGTAACGGGGGCGCCAGAAAAACCTACAGAAACATTATCAAAGCCATACAAAGGTGCGCCAGGGAGTTTAGAATGCATAATAGAACTCTTTGTAGCACCAGTATCTAGCAGAAAAGGTTCTGACACACCTGATGCAATCACTTCAAGATAAGGTCCACTCTGATCTACTGGAACTGAAACAACTCACTCTCTTTGTCCATGGCTGTCCTAACAGTCATTACCATTTGCTTCGTCACCTTCAACATAGTAATCATCCACATAGTACTGTGCTGTCCTACCAGACGAGCTCTGCTGTTGATCAAAGCTATTCATCGAGTTCTGTGGAGGCAAAGGACGTACGTTCTGTCCGCGACCTCTACCTCTAGGCGCTTGTTGAGCACCTCTACCTCGTACACCAGAAACACCATTCGTGCGTTGTAACAAAACCGGACAACTATTCTTGAAATGGCCCTCTTCTTTGCAATACGCACACTGATTAGGCCCATACGGAAAACGCTGTTGAGAAGACTCATTCCTCTGCGAGTTTCTCGAATACTGCTGAGGTTGCTGATAATCGCGCTGACTATTAGTACGGGGTGGCTAAGCTTGTTGTAGAAGAACTTTAGTCTTCAATTCCTTAGTCTTCTTATCCGCTTTCTCTAACTCATCTTTGCGCCTATTTTCATAGTACTGAGCCGTAGCTAAAATCTGTGCTGACGTGGAAACGGGCCAAGCACTCTCGGAATCCTTCAACTTAGTGCACAACTCTGGAAGCAAATTATGCACAAACTTATCAACGAACAATCTCTGGCCACCCTCAGTAGCCATATCCTGACCACTATGATCTACAAAAGTTTCTTCAAACCGTGTGAAGAAATCAGACACAGTCCTGTCTTTCTTCTGCTTACATGCGGACAACTTGTCCCAATTAACACGCACCTCAGGCATCAAAGTCTTCATAAAATTAATTATCCTACCAGGAAGTTTAGTAATAAGATCTTCAGGCTTAACACCTCCAACTTGTCTATCATTGGCAGCAACAAGATTAGCCCATGTATCACCCAATTTATGATCATGATCCGTATGTCGAATCACATTCCAGATAGGCTGTGGAACAACATTACCAAACAACATGTCTATGTCCGCTAAATTCATGACGCACAAACCCACAGTTTGAGTGAGCTCTTTATAATATCCCGCCAGATTTTTCCGTGGATCAGGTAAAGTCTGCTTAAGTGCTAGAACTTCAGCACGCTTCCAAGGAACATGTACCCACACTCGCTGAAAGTGCGCAACAACAGGTGGATGAGCATTTGCATTAGCAGGTCTCCAAACTGGAGGAACCTCACGCATCGGATACTGACGCGCTTTTCGCCTAACTGACGAATCAGGCTCGAACAATTGCTCAGAAGGAGCATTATTACGAAACGACAACAACGTCGACACCGCTCTCTCGATGTCGAGGAGACTCACAATCGTCCCTTTCGCAAACTCGCAACGCACTCGACACAATTCTTCAGGAGCCTTACCCACTTCGTCCATCCACTGTTCATTGATGAACACACACATCATTTCAAAAACGTATTGTTGCTTTGGTGCTTTCCACTGCTGAAAAACATCCATAATACCCTCAAGATTGTACTGGGAGGTATACGTAACCCATCTACGTGCCATATGATCCAAAACTGCACGTTCATCTGTATCGGGCAATTGACTACGCAATTGTCTACTCTCATTCACAGGAGACATACCCAATTGTCCCAACAAAGGAGTCAGAAAACCAGAAAAAGCAGCAGTCATTTGCTGTCTAGTAGAAGGAGAAAATGGAAGAATAAGGGAAGACGGAACAATAGTAGGAGAATCCAAAGTCAGAGCAGAAGGAGCATTAAGAAAAGATGTAGAAATAGCAGACAAAGGCAAAGTTGGCGGCCCCTGAGGAGGCTGCGCCAAAGGAACAGTAGCCAACGGAAGAGGAGCTGGCTGTGGAGGAATTACAGGTGGCACAACAATCGGAGGTTGCACAGCCACAACTGGTGGCGGTGATGCCGTAGCACTCTGTGCATAAGGTGGTGGCGAACTCAATAGATGCGTCATTTAAGGATCTTTTGCAAGATCTTTCTCGTCTTTCTGCTCTTTGGGCGGCAAGACTGGGTAGCATCTATCTACCGCTAACTTCTTCACTCTAAGCATCTGTTCGCTCTCTTGCTCTTCCTCAGTATCCCTATATGCAATAGCAGCTTGTACCATTGACATACCTCGTTCCCGCTTATTCTTCTTTGCTAATTTAATTTCTTTCTGTTTGGCTTCTTTGCGCCATATGTGGAAAGAGTCAAACATTGCCGGCCGGGCTTTCTTCTTGAACAATTTCACTTCGAGATTGTCTAAAATCTCAGCTTCAAAACTACCGTAACGGGGCCACTGTAGGACACCATCTGTCCTCGTATACTTTACCCAGATCTCATTATAGCTAATAGGGCCCACACCATGTTTCACGTACAAGTCAATTGTAGGAGTTCCAATTGGAGGAACCGGACACGAATCCTCTAACCGGGAATCCTTAGAGAAACCACAACCAAACAATTTTCCAAGTCTGCTAAGACCAGGCATCTTGCACACTAGTCTAGCTTCAAACAACAAGGGAAATCTCAAAACGATAGTCTCGCGAATACACGAGTCCCTTGGCTTTGGGGCCTGCAGGTAGCAAATCAAAGCGATCCACTAAAAGGGATACCAAAAACAAACTAAGGACTAGGAGACGCTCTACTCATACTTAACTGACATGTCGATGGCGTCACCAGAAGACCCGTCAATCGTCTCTCTCTACAAACGTCTAAAGCTCCAAAACAGGGCGACAGTCAGGGCAGCAGTCCTTCATAGCCGTCGGAAAGCGGGAAACCTCGCAGCAAAGACTTTCGGACCACGCCGACATACAGGGGTCGATGAAGTGGTTGGCCTTCCTCCAGAATTTTCACACGAATCTTCTCACGATCTTCGGGCTTGGACCGGTACCGCTGAAGTCGCCCCACTTTGGGCGCCGACTGAAGGACCGGGTTTTAGAACCCAGCGGCGTCAGGGAGAATGCCCGATGCCTTCGAGTTCCCCTGTCTTGGCAAACAGAGACACAGGATACTTCTTGATGACGTCAAAGACCAAAGTTTATTGGCTGCAACCAGGAACAGAGATCTACGAAGCACACACGGGTGGTTCGCTAGAGACTGCACAAATTCAATGAGCGGAGCATGGTCTTTTATGCCAAAAATCAAGCCTCAGGCAACATTTCAAATTAGCATGGGGTTCATACAAACTGGCCAATGGTAGCGTAACATTTTCAAAAGTAGAGTATGACGACAATCCACTTTCCGTTGTCCAGCCCACCAGAAATGGCCAAGCAAATTCCATGTTTCTTGTCGGTTCAGGCCGGACAAACCCATCATAAAACCCTCAACCCAAATCAGTGATTATGTTGTAAAGGAAAGGCAGAAACAGATTGGAAGTGAGATAGAAAGGTGGGTGCAGTGTACCATAAACTCGGGCACGTCCTACTCTTTGATCTTTATCAGACCAGCTGCTTAACAAGGAACTGGCTCTGCGAGGTCAGCCTCGGGCAAAGAGTCCGTTCGGTCGATTCACTCAGAAGTCAGCTAAGGCATACGTGTCTCAAGGACTCATTTGGCCACAGTCATCGGGCCTATGTGAGGGCAACCATACAAAATGGCTGCCGTACACAAAATGGAAACTGAAGGTTCAAACTAAATCCTTAAATACGGAGTGTTCTCCTAGATCGATTCATGCGAAAACACTTAGACACACTACACTCGTCATTTGCGGTCTGCTGACACCAAAATCGTATTTCCGACGACCTTTATTGAACGGGTTCAGAACCTTCGAACCTCACTCACAAACCACAGAACTACAACCCCGTCAGGGCCAGGAGCCTTGTTTTTTAGGGTCAGTTAAATGGCTCTTTCCACTTCTGAGACCTCAAAGGTTACCTTAGAGCCCTCAGTGCTAAGAGGGATGCCACCCATTTGTGTTTCATTGCTTGGGTCAGAAGATATTTTGCCAAAATGTTTTATCCAGCCCTCATCCGGGATGTTAGCCTCAAGTGGGGAGTTCTCCTTGCCCAAGAGTACCGGTTGGTTTACAATTTTCCAAAACAGACCACTATTTTTCAGGGTATCCGGGGCAAGTAATTGAGCCCAAGCGTCGTCTTTCAGCTCTTTTTTCCTGTCTAGGATGGCTTTCTTGTACGCAGATCTTAAACTAGCTATTTGAGCATGGTCTTTTGGGGTGGCCTTCAAGGCCCTGAGTAGGTCAACATGTGCCCTAGAACATATTTTATTAAACCATCTCTTGCCATAATGCGTCTTCTGTCTTGAAACAACAAGTAAACCTTGATTAATTTCTCTACAGATGTTATCAAAAGCAATAACCACGTCAATGTTTTGTGCCCGATTCGTTATGCATACGGCCACCTCGTCCTCAACTTTCTCCAATACCTCTAACAAGAAAGTTTCAGGAACTATATTTGACCATTTCAGCCTACGTCCTTGATCTTTAACAATCATATTTAGGCCACCCTTATGAGTCACCGTTTTCATGGAAAATAAGTCCGTAGACATTATTTCCATGGACACCGGGTTGTGGTCACTGAAGACCGAAACCTCAGTTTTATATAATAAACCTTTACACAACAAAAAAGAGGACATACAAATATAGTCAATGATAGTACCATCATCTATTCCTTTAAAAGTAGGGGACCTACACCCACCTTCCCCGCAACCCGACTCGTAAAGGTTCCATCTAGCCAGGAAGTTTTCTAGGGCCTCCCCCCGTTTAGAGTGTTCAAGGTGCGTTGGTAAAGAGTATGGGGGGCCTTCTTCTTCTAGACTGGCACACGGAAGGTTGCAGGGGTGAATATTAAAATCCCCTAGCAATATTATTTCAAAAGTATTCACATTTACGCTATAGACTGTTAGAAATTTCTCCAAAGCATCCAAGTTATAACTGGTGCACTCATTAGCGCTTGAATTATAAAAGTTAATAAATAAAATGTTAGTCTTATCATGGATGGATAGTTCCACAATTAAACAATTCTGTGATCCTGAATTACACTGAGTTAGTGTGCCGTTTATGTCAAGTTTGAGTAAACTTAGTAGGCCTCCCTTGGCTCTGCCTGCAACACTACTGGTTGCTGGGATGCAAAAATGTCTATATCCATCCAAGGAAAAACTGTTTACCTGGTCCCATGTCTCTTGAAGAGCTATAATGTCAAAAGACTTTAATGAATTGGTCCAAAAATCATTCCCTGCTTTAGCCTTAATGCCAGCAATGTTCCAAGTCACAATTCTAAAAATAGGAGGTGAGGGCTGTTCTGTAGTCCTTGGTTCATTTGACTGTCAATCATTTTCCCCCAATGATGAAAGGGGAGTGTAGCGATTGGCCAGTGGAAGGGCTTGGTCAAAATGGTTATACGGCCTAGCCAACCGGTAACAATATGGGTCAAGTCTATTTGGTGGTTGATATGCATTTTGCGGGGAACAAACGAAACCCCGCCTAGGTAGGGAAGCGGGAAAATTAGACTAAACAGAATGCGAAGGCGGAGTGTTAATGAGATGATTGTAAAAGAAACCAAGGGGCCGTGCACATACAATATTGTCCGCAACGGGTAAAGAAGCACCTCTAAGTAGAACTGTGGCAACGTGCTGCGGATGCTTAAAATTAACAATAATGCAGTCCCCCCTAGTGTTCTTCCTAGAGTTTCCCATCCAGCTGACTCTTCGGGTAGAAATTATATCATTAGAAAAGGCGAGTGGAAAGCCACAATTCCTGCTCAGCCACGATAGTGATTTATTTTTCAAAGCCTCATGTGTTTCTAACCTAGAGTCAGTAAGATAAGAGTCCACCTCAGGAACATTAGTTAATACAACTGTATATGGGAAACACTCAGGGGGAGTTTAACTGAAGCTCTTCTTTTAGCCACACTCCTCCCTTCATTGTTCCCACCATCTATGGTAGTTTGGTTACTAGAAGTCATTGGGGGAGGATGGATTTCTGGTATTGGGGGTGGTTGAATGGATGGTAACGATGATGATTGAGTGGCTAGTACAGTTTGTACAGTATGTATAGCCTTATTCCCCCCATTTCTAGAAACACCTGCATCCTTGTTATCCTTGTTGCCCACCTTGGAACTCATCTGTGTATTAGTCAGGGTTAGGTGAGAATTCAAAAGGCCACCCAGTCTAGATACCTCTTGTGTTACCTGATCTAGTTTTACCACAAGTGGTTTGATCATGAGTTCAAATTTTGATTCAATAATCCTTGCCAAAAGGTCAATATGGGCGGGGAGCAGTTAGCCATCTCGGCCTTATTTGCGGTCTCAGAAACACTCCCTGTACTGATCGATTGAGTCCCAGCCTTTTTAGATTTCCTAGCCCCCCCCGCCCGCTTGACTGGTGCCTTCCTACAGGCCCTTACTAACCTTCGTACAGGCGAGGATGCTTGTGAAGGTGTTGGAGAATGTGTCGGGGAAGATTGTAATGTAATATCCGGGGATTTATCCCGTACTTCCTGCCTCTGTTCTAGGAGTGTATCGTTATCTCTAATTACAACCGAGCCTTCATTACAGCTTCGATCCAGGACAGGGGTATCTAATGGGTCATGCAAGCTTGTCGGTGAGGGCTTACCCGATTTAATGAAAGACGCCTTTCTTTATTAATTTTACTAACTACCTTGACCAAGTAGTTGTCCATTGTCTTCGTCACAAGCGGGGTTTTAGCCGTTCTAAGTTTAGACATTATAGTATACACCAGTTACAGATCCAAGAACAGTGAATTAGGGACACAGATACAGTTGCGGTAAGCAAGGATTACCAAAGGTTACTACAGCTTCAAATACATCAGCCAGGGACCACGGTTCATAAAGTAATAGGTCTCACGGTTTTAGGTGTCCAGGAGCAAAAATTAACCAAAGTACCTGGCCCAGCTGTGGAAAAAGGTAGGACCGATGACCTTTTTCAAAGTTGCCCGGCGCTAACCGCCTCTAATACCACTCAAGTTACCAAACAAAGAGGCATGCGCTGGAGACTGGAAGGCAGGAAACAGAAGTTTTATTCCGACGGAGCAGAACACATCAATTCAGACAACAGGGTATCTTCTCGAGGTGCTCTAACCGCATCTCTGAGGCCTGGCCTCTTATACACAGGTTTATGATCTTTATTACAGTTTATTGCATGTGGCACATTCTTGCAAATACTTTGAAGTATGGAAGGACATCCTCGGAATCCCCGCTTCAGGCCCGTTCCCACACTCATTTACAGTAGAAGACCCCACCCCGGTCACAACAGGTGACGATTGTCGCGCAGCTGGACATTCCGCCGATTCCCGGAATGTATGTGGTCGATCGGGTCTCATGGGGTGGGGGCTTTGATCAACTCGTGGATCCTTCGATGGGAGAAGCTTCCTACTGTATGGGGGCAATAAACAGCATCCGCAAGGCCAGGTGGTGGCCTGGGAACGAGCAGGACAATCGGGCACAGAGGAAAGGGGGGTTTTATCAAAGGACCCGGGATCATGAAAGGAGTGGAGGGAGGTGTCGAGCTGGGAACAGGATGGGGTTCCGAGGCAGGGTTGCGCTGGAGAGGGGTTTATGGCCCAAGCATGTGAGAGCGGGGGGGCTGTCAGCGTGCGGGGGATGCCTGTGAGGTCAGGAGAGAGAGAGACGCGCTGGCTGTCGGCGATGGGTAGAGAGGCCATGGTATTTAAAATGGCTGCCGCTTATGCGCACGAGTGGACTTAAAAAGGGGGCAAGATGGCGTAGATAATGTTGACACTGCAAACTTGATTTTAACAGCCCTCCCTTTTCAACATATCTAGCCAGCTTGTCTAATCAATGTCTATCTGCATCAGATTCCTAACCTCGACATCATACAGTGCTCTCATGCGTTCCTTTCCAAAGTCCACAGTCTTAGGGCAGATACAATCCGCACATAATGAACACAGAGGCGGCAGGCATTGAATTCCTAAGCAGAACCCACATATTACAACCACAGGAATCAGGATAATAGTAAACAGTCTCCAGCCCCAGTTCTTACCAGTACTCCAAAACCATCCACCAAGCGACCATTCTTCTTGCTCCTGGTGAACTTCTAAGGAGAGTCTGTGGAGATGTTCGATGGCTTTGTATACTGAGGGTGAATTGTCCGGTATATATGTACAGCAGCTGGACCCAATAATGAGGCATGCTCCACCACGATCCGCTAGAACCACATCTAGAACAAGGCGGTTCTGGAGAGCCACCAGGCGGACCGCTTGAAGCTCGGCTGTATTGTTTGCAAGGATGCCAGCTGTGATGTTCATTGTTGTCTCGACTGCCTGAGTCAAATGTCGGATGGCACGGCTGTTTGCCATCGGGCCTCAGAGTGGAACAAGTCCCTTCATTGCATCGAGGAACTGTGCTCCTGTAGAGTCGGATTGTTCAATGTCCTTGGCTCGTTTTTGTCTATGGTGATTCGCCGGAGCCACATAGGTTGGAGGAAGGATGAAGGAGATAAAACAGGTGCCCCCCCCAGCCTTTGGGGAGCCAGGTGTAGGCTTTTGTGCCGCAAACAAAGTACATGTTTGGAGAGGATACGAAGGAAGGTGGATCGGTGGAGTCCAAAGTTCTGGTGATGCGGCAGGCACTGCGGCCCACCAGCTGTGTCCCAAGCCCTTCTATGCACATAAGGCCTGTGACGTTGATGACGGATAGGGCCACAGTCAGGGTGGCAGCTGTTCGTTTCCGGAGGTAGGAGAAGGTGGGTCTGGTTGGATTGTTAAACACCTGCATTTCAATTCGTTCTTTGACAGGGATGTCCATGTGGATAGAGTCGTTGGAGGTCTGCGGGCAGAAATGTGTCTTCGTTTTGTTTCGCCAGACCTCATGAAAGAAATGCGTCATAGTTTTGCTGGAGGTGGCATTATCCCTATAGCTCTCTTGCAAGAGGATCAGCCAAGCAAGGCAGGAGTCGTGAATTGAGAAGGGTGAAGGGATGAAGGGTATCGAATGTCCAGTGGCGTGGGGTAGCAACCCACAGATCCAGCAGTTGGTGGCATTGGTGGCAAGATTGTGCTGGTGCAGCAGCTGCACGAAGGAGTTGTTCCAAAACTCCTTTCGCCTTTCTCTGAGTTGGGGTGAGAGAGAAATCAGATAATGTTCCTTCATGGTGGTAGGCTGTGCAGTGGTCAGGAATGTCTCATTAGCGGGTGCGCTGTCTTCCACAATCCAGAGTGTGGTCATGAGGAGGAGGCAGAAGAGGATCGTGATAAAAAGTGCAATTGTCTTTGAACTGTGGATTTTGTCAGTCTTTGGGTTTTTGTAGCGAATCTTCGGATGTCCGGTTGTTTCCATCATCTTCTTATCGGGCGCTTCCATCATCTTCAAAGGAGCTCGGTAGCGGGCAGAACCAAAAACCTTGTCTGGCTTTCTCTCCTGACAGCCTTTGTAGTGTTAGGCCACCGATCTGAGAATTATGACTTAGTCAATGGTCTGCTTAGCCGAAACTCCCTCCTTTCGTCGCAGGTTATACCCTTCTCTGGATGGCACGGTGGGGTCAGGAATCTTTGCTAGTTCGAGTGTCTCTGTGTCAGGATAGCAGTTCAGTGATGGTCGGTCTTTGTTCAGGAGCTCTTCCTGGGTGGTCACATCTTCGGTCGTCGTCAGAGTCGGGGGGATCCATTTGCAGTGGTGCGCATGTACCCAGGTCCGTTTTCCCTCCACTCGAAGAGCTGTTCGGGTAGTGAGGAGGACTTGCCAGGGGCCCGTCCACCGGGGTTCCAGACTCTTGGCACGCTGGAAATTTCTTATAAGCACGTAGTGTCCGGGACCCCTGGAAGCGTCAGGGATGGCATGCAGCACCTGTTGGTGAATGACAGACAGAGTTTCAGTCAATTTATACAAGTAATCAGACATTAGGACGTCCGGGACGTCATGAATGGAAGTCGGTTTTGGTGCAGACCAGGCGCTCATGGGTCGGCCGAAAACGACCTCGTAAGGTGTCAAGTGGTGTTTGGTGGGGGTGGAACGCATCGATAGCAATGCCAGTGGGAGAGCGTCTGGCCATTTCAGTCTTGTGGTAGCCACTATCTTAGCTAGTTTCAGTTTTAGTGTGGCATTGTGTCGCTCAACAAGTCCAGCAGACTGGGGGTGGAAGACTGCGTGGAACCTCTGTTTTACACCCAGCCCCTTCAAGATGAGCTGGATATCTTCGGCTACGAAGTGGGGGGCATTGTCGCTCCATAAAATTCGGCAAAGGCCGTAGCGAGGGAAAAATTCCTTTAATAGTACTTTTGCAGTGGCCATAGCAGTGTTGTCACGGGTTGGATAGGCTTCCACCCATTTGCTGAATGCACACACCACAACAAGTACGTATTTCAGGCCTTGGCATCTGTCTAGCTGGATGTAGTCCATCTGCAGGACTTCAAATGGGTGATTGGGAACCCCAAACCCTCCCCGGGGTACTACAGTTCCTTTCCCAGGGTTATGTTGCAAGCATATCAAGCATTGTTGGACCAGACGTTTGGCGGAGTCTGTGATTTTGTCGTTGTGCCAAACTCTGGAGACAAGTTCGATCGTGGGGGCTGATCCTATGTGTGGAGGGGAGTGTGCCATAGTCAATATGGGAATCAGGTATGAGTCAGGTAGCAACCATTTGTTCATGTCTTTTGTTCGCCAGCAGCCTTCGTCTTTCAGTCCCACCCGTGCCCATTCAGTCAATTCGTGTTGTGAGCTGGCCATTTGAATGTTCCTAATTGTGTCCCTAGCGTTGGTCCATTTCTCTGCTTGAGACCTGGTCACGTACATGCGTGTCGTCGTCCTATTCTCGGCTGTGGTCCGGGCAGTCATGTCAGCTAGTGCATTTCCCTGTCCAATAATGTCTGTCACCTTCTTGTGTGCCTGGCATTTGATGACTGCAAGTCGTTTGGGGAGGAGGACGGCTTCGATCAGGGCGGAGACTAGATCTTCGTGTAAGATGGGAGTGCCGTGTGAGGTCAAGAATCCCCTTTCTTTCCAAAGGAGCCCAAAATGGTGAACCACCCCGAAGGCATACTGGCTGTCGGTGTAGATGTTTGCTGTGGTTCCTGCTGCGAGGATGCATGCTCGTGTCAGGGCAATTAGTTCTGCTGCCTGGGAAGATCTTTGTGTGATGCGGGCTGTCTCTACTACAGTTCGGGCCGTGGTGACCGCATAAGCAGCTGAGGTGGTGCCATCAGGGAGTTTGATGCAAGAGCCGTCCACCCATAGCTCTCCATTAGGGTCAGGAAAAGCCGTGTCTCTGAGGTCAACCCTACTCCTAGTCTGTTCGTCTGTGAGGGTCACACAGTCATGTACAGGGGACACATTGGGATCGTTCTCCGGTAGGGGCAACAAAGTTGCTGGGTTCAGTGTGGTGCATCTTTTCAGGGTGATGTGGGGTGCAAGCAGAGTCAGTTCGTATCCAGTCAGTCGTGCACTCGTCAGGTGTTGCGTCTTAGTTTGGTTCAGGAGGGTGTCAACTGCATGGGGTACTAATACCGTGAGGGAATTCGAGAGCACGATCCCCTCACTTTGTCGGATAGAGATTGCAGCGGCAGCTACAGCTCGAAGGCAGGCAGGCAAGGCTCTGGCTACGGGGTCAAGAGTGGCAGAGAAGTAAGCGCATGGTCGTTGCTTTGGGCCAATGGACTGGGTCAAGACAGATAAAGCACACCCCTCCCTTTCGTGAGTATAGAGGGAGAAGGGCTTTGTGTAATCGGGGGTACCTAGGACAGGGGCTGAACACAGGGCATCCCGTAGCTCTATGAAGGAGGATTGGCATCCAGGGGTCCAAGGGAGTGGGAAGGGGACATCTTTAGCTAGTAGAGAAAGCACCGGTTTCACAATGAGGCTGAAGTTTGGCAACCACTGCCGACAGAAGGAGGTGAGGCCTAGTAGGGAGCGGACCTGTTTCTGAGTCTTAGGGACAGGGGTCTCTAGAATGGTTTGGATCCGGTCGGGAGTACGTTTCCTTCCGTCTTTGGACAAAAGGTGGCCTAAGTAAGTGACCTGGGGTTGGCAGAATTGCAGCTTCTTTTTGGAGACCTTGTGGCCATTTTCCGCAAGGAAGTGCAGGAGTTGAATGGTGGCTGTAACTGCAAGTGGAGTGGTATCGGCTGCCAAAAGGATGTCATCGACGTATTGTATCAACACCACTCCATCGGGTAACTGGACTTCGTCCAGTTGTCTCTTGAGGGCCTGACTGTAGATGCTGGGGCTTTCTGTGTAGCCTTGGGGTGCTCGACAGAATCTATATGAGCGGGCGTTTAGGGTGAAGCCGAAGAGGTATCGGCTGTCTGGGTGGATGGGGATAGAGAAGAAGGCGTTCTTCAGATCAATGACAGTGAAGGTGGTGGCAGTGAAAGGAATCAAAGTCAGGATAGTGGTGATGTCTGAGACCACGGGGTACTGGGGTACAACTACTTTGTTGATCTCTCGAAGGTCGATGATGAAGCGGTACGCTTTCTCATCTCCCGCTCCTTGTTGATGATGGGTAAGATAGGGCTGTTGCAAACATTGCTAACTACTTCCTCTACCACTCCTGCGTCTATCAGTGACTGAATAATCTTTACCAATGCCTTCTCGCCCGATATTGTGGGAGTTTCGGGAGTATTGCGTTCGGTCGAACAGTGATGTGCACTGGGTCAATCATCATGCGTCCTACGTCCGAATCTGTCGTGGCCCACAGATACGGAGGCAGAGTGTCAAGTAGGGACGAGTCAGTGTCAGTGTCAGTGATGGAAAACATGCGTCGGGAAGGGCAATGTCTGAGCAGAATCGGGTTGTCGTACAGAAAAACTCGAACTCCGTCTTGTGAACATCTAATAGTGGCTCGGAAATGTTTCAGCAAGTCAAGTCCCATAATGGCGTCAGGAGTATTGGCGGAAAGCAAAAACGTTGTGTCAGTTGTGTTGTTCTCTAAGTCAAAGGAGATCGGTGTGGACAAAGGGTTAGTGGAGGGCGTTTCATCGAAACCTATCGATGTTACAAGCGAGCCAGACAAGGGTGCACTTGGAATCAGTCGTTTAGATAACGCACTACGTGTCGCGCCAGTGTCTACCAGAAATGGAGACTTTGTACCCAGGACCTTAGCTGTGACATAAGGACCTTGCTGGTCAACATAGAGCTCGACTGGATCCCTCCCTTGCCCTAGGCAGTCCTATGCGAAGTCGCGGGCATCGTCGCAGTCAGACTGCTGGTACTGGTTCTGTCGGGGACGGTCAAATGTATTCGGTCTGTTTGATCTATCGTTATCTGTGTCATTCGTGGACCCCCGTTGCTGTCCTCTATTTCTCGGTCCACCCGCTACGTCCTTGGGGTCCCTATTTCTGTTCATCTCCAACAGAACCGGACACTGGGATTTCCAATGGCCGAATCCTTTGCAGAATGTACACTGGTCCTCGCTAATGTCTCTACGTCCAACATGGGGTGTCGGGTACGGTCTTTAGGGGGTGCGTTCCTAGGGACATTTGTCTGGTAGTTCCCTTTGTATTGCTCTCGTCCTATAGTCGCCCCTTGCAACTGCGCAATCATCACCCTTTCTTTTAAGTCTTTCTTCTTTTTCTCTGTCACTCTATCGTTTTCATTTTTCTGGTGCTCATAATATTGGGCCATCTGGAGGATAGCCGCGGGTTTGGAGGCTGCCCAACTACTCTTGCTGGCCTGCAGTTTCTGAGAGCCCTCCTGCGACAAACCTTCTACATAATTCTGGACAAACAGATGGTGTCCAGTTGCAGTGGTCATGTCCTGGCCGCTGTAATCAGAGAACACCGTTTCAAACCGGGAGAAGTATTCCGATACGTCTTCCTGGGGTTTCTGACGACAGGCCGTTACTATCAACCAGTCTACTTTCATTTCTGGGATCAGGGTTTTCAATTTCTGTACAATTTTGTCTGGGAGTTCTAAAATGGATTTCAAAGGCTTCTGTCCAGGTTCTCCTTGCCTATCTATGCCATCGAGTTGTGACCAGGTATGTCCGAACAGCTCAAGGTGGTCGACTTTCCGGATTTGCTTCCACACATCGGCTGGCAGACATAACCCGAAAAACAAGTCGATGTCAGCCAGGGTCATAATCGTTGAACCTAGGGCTATACCTAAGTCAGTGTAGAAGGCAGTGGGATTTTTACGTAAATCGGGCAGAGACTTCCGGAACGTCAGAATATCTTGCCGATCCCATGGTTGGTAGACCCAGTTGTACACTACCCTCCCTCTTGCATCTTGGTGGTTGATGTCATCGTGCGTTCCCAGACCTAGTGGGGGAACCCAGTAGGGGGCAGCCTCTCTTATTGGCATCATGGTGCTAGCTCGCTCAGTTCGTGATTCGGTCGCTACAAGTGTCGTAGGTTTAGCTTCCGATTCTTGTTCAGTGAGGTGGCGGAAAACCTCAAGCGTACGCATAAGGAGGTCCGTCACGTCACACTCGCCCTCATCCCCGATATCGATCTTTCTATACAGAGTCGTTAGGCTCTCGGGACCTTTGTCTCGATATCGGTCCTCATACGCATTCAGGGCATGATAACACAGTTGTACAGCAAAGTGCCGTCTGTGGCTCCCTGCATATGAGTTGAACATATCCGTGATGTGCTCCTCACTCTCCTTTCTTTCTACCAGTGTCTTCACTATCTTGTCGATCCCTACTCGCTCATCTTTGCTCAACCTGTTCGTTCTTGTGGAATCTGTCTTTCGGGCCTCTGGGTCATCTAACACTGTCGCTTGTGCTGTATCTAGTACAAGGGGTTCGGCCGGCGCGGAGGCCATGGGGACCGAAGCTCTGGTACTACTCTCGCCTGTGCTTGGGGGTAGTGGGTACTGTGCTAAAGGTTGGGAAGGGGCATGTGGAGGGGGCATGTAGATGATCGGAGGACCTAACAAAAAATCATCGTTGGCTCGCTGTTTCGAGGGTAATTCAGGGTAGAGCGTAGAGGGTGTTCTAACCGGACACTGACTTGATGTCTCTATCTCTTGTTTCTGTTTGGCTTCTTCTCTCTCCTTTACCTCTTCTTCTAATTTCTTAGCAGCTAGGTGGGCTGCCTTTCGCAGCTCCTTTCCCAACCTACTTTCATTTATCTTTTTACTTTGTTCTGTTTCTTTGCGCCACATGTCGAGACTATCAAGCATAGTGGGCGTTGTCTTATGTTTCCCAAGGGCTGTTTCTAGCGCGCTTATTTTATCCTCATCGAAGGATCCTATCAGTGGCCACTGACTTTTCTGATCCTTCTTCGTATATTTATGCCACAGCTTGCTATAGGATATAGCGATCAATCCATGCTTCATAAACATGTCCTTATTAGGGGTGCCTTCCAGTGGAGCCGGATGGTTCATCTCTAATAAGCGGTCCGGGCTAAACAGGCTACCAATCAGTGGGGAGAAGATAGGCATGACGGATTACAACGGGGACAAAAGTCTGCACTACCTATCTTATCACTGCGTGCAAGGACTAGACAGAATATTTCTATTCTTCATTATTTGCAGGCAGTGAATACCTCAAAAGAACCAATATCGAACAGTCAATGTTCGGTCAATCAAACAA
Source organism: Lissotriton vulgaris (assembly GCF_964263255.1). Taxonomy (NCBI): domain Eukaryota; kingdom Metazoa; phylum Chordata; class Amphibia; order Caudata; family Salamandridae; genus Lissotriton; species Lissotriton vulgaris. The sequence goes on from NC_141689.1 coordinate 35,466,169, forward strand.
TCAATGGGGAGAATAAGTAGGCACGACGGGTTACAACGGGGACAAACGTCTGCGTTACCTACCCTTTCACTACCTGCAAAGAGAGAACCTGTTCTTCCCTGTTTGCAGACAGAGAATCTCCAGAAAACAATCCGCGAACAACAGTTCGGGCCAAACAATCAATCAGTGGGGGAGGAAGATAGGCACGACGGATTACAACGGGGACAAAAGTCTGCGTTACCTATCCTTCACTACCTGCAAAGAGAGAACCTGTTTTTCTCCGTTTGCAGACAGCTAATCTCCAAAAAGAACCAACAATTCAAAGAGTAATACTAGTATTTTCCAAATCAAACAATCATTTCGCAATTTGTCGTGTTACACGACCTTACCCGGACCGCATGGACAGTTTCTTGTCTTCCGAATCCAGCGCCCGATCGTCCTCTTTTCTTCGTGACCGTCGCGTCGCGGCACTCCTGATGGTTCCCAGTCAGGACCGTAGATCACTCGAGAGAGGTCTGTTCGGAACCAGTGAAGTTTGGATGATCGGCTGTCAGACGAGGGTCTATCGGACAGGAGCTCTCCCGATCGTTGCAGTCGTTCACTCTGTCGTCAGGACCTCTCCCACTGGATCCACGAGTCACTGATGGGCCCCACGTTTGAGACACCAATTGTGGAAAAAAGTAGGACCGATGACCTTTTTCAAAGTTGCCCGGCGCTAACCGCCTCTAATACCACTCAAGTTACCAAACAAAGAGGCAGGCGCTGGAGACTGGAAGGCAGGAAACAGAAGTTTTATTCCGACGGAGCAGAACACATCAATTCAGACAACAGGGTATCTTCTCGAGGTGCTCTAACCGCATCTCTGAGGCCTGGCCTCTTATACACAGGTTTATGATCTTTATTACAGTTTCTTGCATGTGGTACATTCTTGCAAATACTTTGAAGTATGGAAGGACATCCTCGGAATCCCCGCTTCAGGCCCGTTCCCACACACATTTACAGTAGAAGTCCCCACCCCGGTCACAACAGGTGACGATTGTCGCGCAGCTGGACATTCCGCCGATTCCCGGAATGTATGTGGTCGATCGGGTCTCATGGGGTGGTGGCTTTGATCAACTCGTGGATCCTTCGATGGGAGAAGCTTCCTACTGTATGGGGGCAATAAACAGCATCCGCAAGGCCAGGTGGTGGCCTGGGAACGAGCAGGACAATCGGGCACAGAGGAAAGGGGGGTTTTATCAAAGGACCCGGGATCATGAAAGGAGTGGAGGGAGGTGTCGAGCTGGGAACAGGATGGGGTTCCGAGGCAGGGTTGCGCTGGAGAGGGGTTTATGGCCCAAGCATGTGGGAGCGGGGGGGGCTGTCAGCGCGCGGGGGATGCCTGCGAGGTCAGGAGAGAGAGAAAGAGACGCACTGGCTGTCGGCGATGGGTAGAGAGGCCATGGTATTTAAAATGGCTGCCGCTTATGCGCACGAGTGGACTTAAAAAGGGGGCAAGATGGCGCCGATAATGTTGACACTGCAAACTTGATTTTAACACAGCCCAGCCTCGGTCTGCCACGGACGGCCACAGACGGTCCCGCCCTTGTCCCGGGCTTCTCCAGGCACGACCCGCGTGCGACCTCGCGAGGCAAGGGACCAGGCATGGTTATATGCGCCTCCTGGCGCGTTCCAAGGGTCGTCCTGGCGCAAAGGATCCTGGGTGATGCAGTCCCCAGCTGGGCCGGTGGAGCCAAGCCCGGCCGGACACCAGCAGGGAGTCAGAGGTAGGATGCGGGAGGGGGGGCGGAACAAAGCCCAGCCGCGATGGCAGCAGCAGCGGGAGAGTCATCAGCACACTCCAAGCCACGAGCCCCAGCCGCGAGTCACGAAGCTCTAAGCAGCGTTTCCCACCTGGCTCAGCACCAGGCGTGGTTATATGCGCCTCCTGGCGCGCTCCAATGGTCGTCCTGGCGCAAAGGATCCTGGGTGAAGCAGTCCCCAGCGGGACCGGCGGAGCCAAGCCCGGCCGGACACCAGCAGGGAGTCAGAGGTAGGATGCGGGAGGGGGGGCGGAAAATAAGCCCAGCCGCGACGGCAGCAGCAGCGGGAGAGTCACCAGCACACTCCAAGCCACGAGCCCCTGCCGCGAGTCACGAAGCTACAAGCAGCGTTTCCCCGTTCATTCACCTGATCCATCCCTTCCCCCTTCCTTTCATGCTAAGTACTGCCAGGTCCTCCTGACACATCCGTTCATTTACCTGTTCCATCCCTTCCCCCTTCCTTTCATGCTAAGTACTGCCAGGTCCTCCTGACACACCCGTTCATTCACCTGTTCCATCCCTTCCCCCTTCCTTTCATGCTAAGCCCTGCCAGGTCCTCCTGACATACCCGTTCATTCACCTGTTCCATCCCTTCCCCCTTCCTTTTATGCTAAGCACTGCCAGGTCCTCCTGGCACACCCGTTCATTCACCTGTTCCACCCTTTCCCCTTCCTTTCATGCTAAGCACTGCCATGTCCTCTTGACACATCCGTTCATTCACCTGTTCCATCCCTTCCCCCTTCCTTTCATGCTAAGCACTGCCAGGTCCTCCTGACACATCCGTTCATTCACCTGTTCCATCCCTTCCCCCTTCCTTTCATGCTAAGAACTGCCAGGTCCTCCTGACACATCCGTTCATTCACCTGTTCCATCCCTTCCCCCTTCCTTTCATGCTAAGCACTGCCAGGTCCTCCTGACACATCCGTTCATTCACCTATTCCATCCCTTCCCCCTTCCTTTCATGCTAAGAACTGCCAGGTCCTCCTGACACATCCGTTAATTCACATGTTCCATCCCTTCCCCCTTCCTTTCATGCTAAGCACTGCCAGGTCCTCCTGACACACATATTCATTCATGCTAATCAAATGAGAAAGGATCACTTGTCCTGCACAACCATAAGTATGCAGGAAGAACGAGGGGTGTCCCAATATAAAAGACCCTCATACACGTGATGGGTATGGTGGTATCTTAAGCGGTATATCTTGATTCTCCGCTCTCTAATCACGTGTGTGCATAATCATCAGGTCGATCAGGTTATGCAGCCTCCACCAGGAGGTTCTTACCCAAGGTTGATGCAGTAGTGAGCCAGTGATAAGGAATATAAAAGGCCCGAAAAACCAGATATAGGGAAATTTTATTTGGTCTGTGTTCAGGTCTGGTAAACTCTGGATTAGTGCATCTTATGAACTTGGTTTTGAGTAGTAGGTGCACTCAGAGTATTGAGGTCATGAATAGTGGGGGAAAAATAAAAAAATGGTCGACATGTTTCTGCCTCAATCGCCTTGATTAGGACTTACGGGCATTCATCAGAACCGTTAAGTGAATAACGTGAAAAAAGGATATAAATAATGTGCTCTTAAAAAGTGAGAAGAAATAGGGATGTTAACCTGTTTCTCTGTATTGGATGTCTCAATGTACCTGTAAAAAATAAGCACAATTGTTTTGCAACACACGGGAGGGGGTACGAGGGGACACACGCCAAGCATAAATCTGCTTAACACATCTATCCATTGATAGAATTCAAAACAACTAAAAAATGGCAATACTTCATTGACCGACAGGTAAGTATGGCAATGTCAACTCTCTCTTCAACACTCCAAACTCATGCAGAGGGCTATAGCATGCTTAGAGTTGGTGATGCATGCATGTATTCTCAACGTACTACTTGGTGCAGAGTAATACGTAGAGTCGGTTGTGTCTATCATTCGGTGATTGTGCACAAAGGTTGGTTCTGCTCGTATTGTGCATCATAATGAACATACCACACCTTCCCTTGTTCTGACGTGAAGGTATTCAAGGCGGCATAATACGGTGTATAATCACGCGTGTTATTTAGCAAGCATGACACTGACAGACCGTCATTTGTTATAAACGCATTCGGGAAGTTGTTACCTCGCGCATATATCTAATGCGCTCCAGTCGATTGGCCGAGCTTCAGGAGGACTGGAGGAAAGAGAGAGCTTGATTAAGGTTACGCATTGCAAAATACTTGCGGTTTTTAGCATTCTCATCCCTCCGGTCTCGCTACCTATTGCGTCCGATCCTGGCGTCCTCTGTGTACGCGCTGCTCTCGCCGAACCGGAAACAGTCCGTTCTGTTTCCGGGTCGATATTAAAGGGCGGTGATTACGTAGGGTAGTGATCCTATTGGCCTTTCTACGTGTTGTTATGGGAACCTAAGGTGTGTACTCCTGCATCCTTAGTGAAGTAATTCGCCGTGTGGAAAATAATAACAATATGATATTATGGCGCGGCAGGGGCAGGGAGGCCATAGCTAAAAGGCTTTCACGATAGTCATTTGGTAACACTCGGTTTGAAATAAAGGGGCTGTAGTAGGGTTGAAAGTCATACAGCATGCAGTGTTTAGTTTATACCCGGTGTAGGTGATTGTCATATCTTGTTAGCGCATTACAAATATGGTAAATGTGTCCAATGTTTAGATTGGAGCATATAAACGTCATGTTGTGTCTAAAGACAGTGTTCAGTAAATTGTTTGGTTTTAAGGCAAGGGACAGAGTTCTGGAGGGTGTGTTTTAACTTCCCAGAAAGATATCAAATGTTCAGACTGAGTGTTTTGTGAGGCTACATACAGAACATGAGCCACACGGATAGTGTCCTGTCACTTGGGGGTTGCCCCATAGGTTTGTGTGCTCTCTGGATATTCTTGGGGCAGGTCTTGTGTGGACTAGGATGTCTTTCAAATTCCTACTTCTCTTATTCGCAAACCTCGGTTTCTGCCATGAAAGGTTGCCTGATGTCAATATTCACCAGTTCTTGTTGATGATCTTTTTAATGCTATTAGTCATTAGTCATTAGTTACACATGTCAGGACTTCTTCAGAAGGTGTTTTAGGTACACTTTCAAGGAGTACCTCTCTGTTCTGATTTCTGGCACGCTTTTTACATTTGTTAATAACCTTCTTTGGGAAATCCCGGGCTCTAGTTTTTTGCAGAGATCGTTAGCCTGTGATTTGTACTCAGAGGTGTTACTGCATTTCCGCCGTAGTCTGAGGAACTGGCTATATGGTAAATTCTCTCTCAGAGGGCGGGGATGGAAGCTTTTGTAAGAGAGGAGGCTATTCTTTGCAGTGGTCTTGAAGAAGGTTCGAGTTTGGAGAGTACCAGCCTCGGCATAGATGGTTACATCTAGGAAATCAATGCTCTTATTGTCTGCACAGTAAGTACATTTCAAACATTCATCTTTCTGATTGAGCCAAGTGTGGAATTCTAGTAGGTTGTCTTGGTCTCCTTGCCAGATAATGAAAATGTCATCAATATACCGTTTCCAGAACAGTATATGGTGAAGATAAGGATTATTATTTTCGTTTAGGATGTGTAAGTCCTCAAAAGTGCTGACGTAGAGTCCTGCCATGCTCGGGGCAAATGTGCTGCCCATCGAAGTGCCATGACATTTCAGTACAGGGTGTCTTTGTTTTGGAAGAGGTTTTCCATATGTGCCATCCGGCAACATTCCAGTACAAAGTGTCTTGGAGTCTTGTAGGTCCATGTAGAGTTGAAAAGTATGTTTTCAAGAGTTTCCATGGTTTTCCCCTATGGAAGGCTAGTATACAAGCTTTCCACATCGAAAGCTTGTATACTAGCCTTCCACAGGGGAAAACCATGGAAACTTTTGAATGTTTGAAATTTACTTACTGTGCAGACAATAAGAGCATTGATTTCCTAGATGTAACCATCTATTCCGAGGCTGGTACTCTCCAAACTCGAACCTTCTTCAAGACCACTGCAAAGAATAGCCTCCTCTCTTACAAAAGCTTCCACCCCCGCCCTCTGAAAGAGAATTTACCATACAGCCAGTTCCTCAGACTACGGCGGAATTGCAGTAACACCTCTGAGTACAAATCACAGGCTAACGATCTCTGCAAAAAACTAGAAGCCCGGGATTACCCAAAGAAGTTTATTAACAAATGTAAAAAGCGTGCCAGAAATCAGAGCAGAGAGGCACTCCTCGAAAGTGTACCTAAAACACCTTCTGAAGAAGTCCTGACATGTGTAACTACGTACAGCCCAATGACTAATAGCATTAAAAAGATCATCAACAAGAACTGGCGAATATTGACATCAGGCAACCTTTCATGGCAGAAACCGAGGTTTGCGAATAAGAGAAGTAGGAATTTGAAAGACATCCTAGTCCACACAAGACCTGCCCCAAGAATATCCAGAGAGCACACAAACCTATGGGGCAACCCCCAAGTGACAGGACACTATCCGTGTGGCTCATGTTCTGTATGTAGCCTCACAAAGCCTACTAAAGAATTACAGCTACTGCCGAAGTTTAAATGGACCCTGAGAAGCCACACGAGTTGCAACACCAGCCACGTGGTCTATATGATCACTTGTGATTGTAACCTCAAATACATCGGCATAACATGCAGGAAAGCCAAACAAAGACTATGTGAACATCGGAGCAACGTAAAATGCAGAAAGAGCACCACGAAAATGGCCAATCACTATTTAGAAAAGGGCCATACAATACAAGATCCTCATTGGGTCATCCTTGAGACTTTACCCAATAAAGACAGTAATGCCGAAAAAACCCTCTTTGAGAAAGAGCAAAGGTGGGTACATAGGCTCAGAACTGACAGTGAAGGGTTGAATGAAAACATACCCTGGCTCAGCCTAACGAGAAAATGAAGTCACTGCACTCAGTCTGAACATTTGATATCTTTCTGGGAAGTTAAAATACACCCTCCAGAACTCTGTCCCTTGCCTTAAAACCAAACAATTTACTGAACACTGTCTTTAGACACAACATGACGTTTATATGCTCCAATCTAAACATTGGACACATTTACCATATTTGTAATGCGCTAACAAGATATGACAATCACCTACACCGGGTATAAACTAAACACTGCATGCTGTATGACTTTCAACCCTACTACAGCCCCCTTTTTTCAAAACGAGTGTTACCAAATGACTATCGTGAAAGCCTTATAGCTATGGCCTCCCTGCCCCTGCCGCGCCATAATATCATATTGTTATTATTTTCCACACGGCGAATTACTTCACTAAGGATGCAGGAGTACACACCTTAGGTTCCCATAACAACACGTAGAAAGGCCAATAGTATCACTACCCTACGTAATCACCGCCCTCTAATATCGACCCGGAAACAGAACGGACTGTTCACGGTTCGGCGAAAGCAGCGCGTACACAGAGGACGCCAGGATCGGACGCAATAGGTAGCGAGACCGGAGGGATGAGAATGCTAAAAACCGCAAGTATTTTGCAATGCGTAACCTTAATCAAGCTCTCTCTTTCCTCCAGTCCTCCTGAAGCTCGGCCAATCGACTGGAGCGCGTTAGATATATGCGCGAGGTAACAACTTCCCGAATGCGTTTATAACAAACGACGGTCTGTCAGTGTCATACTTGCTAAATAAGACGTGTGATTATACATCTTATTATGTCGCCTTGAATACCTTCACGTCAGAACAAGGGAAGGTGTGGTATGTTCATTATGATGCACAATACGAGCAGAACCAACCTTTGTGCACAATCACGAATGATAGACACAACCGACTCTACGTATTACTCTGCACCAAGTAGTACGTTGAGAATACATGCATGCATCACCAACTCTAAGCATGCTATAGCCCTCTGCATGAGTTTGGAGTGTTGAAGAGAGAGTTGACATTGCCATACTTACCTGTCGGTCAATGAAGTATTGCCATTTTTTAGTTGTTTTGAATTCTATCAATGGATAGATGTGTTAAGCAGATTTATGCTTGGCGTGTGTCCCCTCGTACCCCCTCCCGTGTGTTGCAAAACAATTGTGCTTATTTTTTACAGGTACATTGAGACATCCAATACAGAGAAACAGGTTAACATCCCTATTTCTTCTCACTTTTTAAGAGCACATTATTTATATCCTTTTTTCACGTTATTCACTTAACGGTTCTGATGAATGCCCGTAAGTCCTAATCAAGGCGATTGAGGCAGAAACATGTCGACCATTTTTTTATTTTTCCCCCACTATTCATGACCTCAATACTCTGAGTGCACCTACTACTCATAACCAAGTTCAAAAGATGCACTAATCCAGAGTTTACCAGACCTGAACACAGACCAAATAAAATTTCCCTATATCTGGTTTTTCGGGCCTTTTATATTCCTTATCACTGGCTCACTACTGCATCAACCTTGGGTAAGAACCTCCTAGTGGAGGCTGCATAACCTGATCGACCTGATGATTAAGCACACACGTGATTAGAGAGCGGAGAATCAAGATATACCGCTTAAGATACCACCATACCCATCACGTGTATGAGGGTCTTTTATATTGGGACACCCCTCGTTCTTCCTGCATACTTATGGTTGTGCAGGACAAGTGATCCTTTCTCATTTGATTAGCATACATATTCTGGAAACTGAATGGATCAGCCTTCCACCTCCCCCCTCTTTGATTAGAATACACATATTCATTCACCTGTTCCATCCTTTCCAGCTTCCTTTCATGCTAAGCACTGCATGGCTTGGGGGTCAGGGGTTTCCTTCACTGCACCTTTTCTTTATTTTCACTTTTTTGGGGGAACTCAGCTTGAAGCCAAGTCCCAAGATGGCTGCCAACACTTCCTGGTTGAAGTGTTGCCAGCTAATCATTTCCCTGCACAAGTTCTCTTTGTTCGGGAGGACTCTGAGAGCAGAGATAGCACTATAATTTCAAACTTACATTTCTCACAAACCACTGAAGATTGACACCAAATAGGCAAAAGGCACTTCCTTGAACCAACATCTACCGCCCCTGCCAATTTTGGTGTAAGTCCGTTTAGCGGTTCAGGCTGTAGCTGTGGCTAAAGGTTCCTATTGGAATAAACATCACAAACGCAACCTTATTTTGCACCCCAAATCCTCGGTCCCCACTGCACAGATCACCCCCAAACTTTGCATAACCATAGTACCCCCGTGAAACTTTTTGGGAAAATGTCATGCAGATTGGTCCAACGACGCCAAAGTTATAGCCTAGTCAAAAAATGCTTTTTCTATGGAAACTAGGTCTTATCTATAACTATGAAGTTGAAATGTAAGACATTACAAATCCCAAAATGATTTAAAAGTAGAGTAAAATGTAATTAACAAAATTACACCAAAATCACAAAAATCCATAAGGAGACTCGGAGACATCAATTTTTATAGTTTTAAGTAAAAATAGTGCAAAGGAGCATGAAGTGCCTATGATAGTCAGTGGTCGAAGTAGATCGGGACCTAGGTCAAAATTGGCACTGGCCGTAATGGAGGACATGTTTACACACCAAACAGGTTTGTCCTGGTCAAAGATTGTACATTTGACTTTAGTCCTTTAAGTCCCAATCCACCAAAGATGAACACTTTCTAAAGCCTCCCAGGACATCAGAGGAGGCACTTAGAGGCCCACGAGGGCATACAGTGTCCAGTCCAGGTCAAGTTGCAATTGGTCAGCTGGGCAGTTGCAGGAAAGGCCTCTTGTAGCTTGTAGTGTCCCCGTAGAATGTAAAGATCAGCCTTATGATCCTTGGAGTTCAATTTTTTGACCTGGGTATAAAAAAGAGAACAGATCCTGTCCTCCAAGGCTCTTCTCAGTTTGCAGACAGCAGGTTCAATCCTCTACTGATCTTCCTCAGGTCCAAGGGTGTTCTGACATGGGTGCCTGGTGGTGTCACATTTATTCTTGGCTTGAGCTAACGGGTGAGAATGACCTCAGGGGGCACTCTAACCAATGGGGTACAGGTTACCGGGGTTAACCCTACCCACTTTGGGCATTTTCAAGAGGGCGGATGTCTCTGACCAAACTAAACTTGGGCTCTGAGGGCTAGGCATTTGTGCGGGGAGTGTACTGTGGTAATCCTCATGTCCTGCACACATCTAACCCTTTAATCCAGTTCTAAGCAGCCACTGTCCCCACAACAAACCCAGAGACAGAAGTCTGGTAGAAGAAAGCTGAGCTTTCAGTAACCATACAGTGGATACACATGAATTGCTTTGGCATTCTGTTTGCCTTCTTTGAAGTGCACCCCAAATGTTATATGTAAACACAGCAGACCTGACAAACAGGTTGTGACACTGTAATGTTAAAAAGAGGCCCGCTGTGATTGGTGCCTGATAGGTTGGGGAGAATAAAGAAGTGTAAGCTAACATTTGCGTATGAAAGGTTAGGCCTCTTGGAAGAGCACCTCAAGCATCATATAACAAAAATCCAGCAGACCGATTGAGCAGGTCTTGACACTCCATCAGGATGTGACACTGTGATCTGACACTTAGATCTGACTCTGTGCTGTCAACTGCAATGGAGCACGGTCTGGCAGGTGAGAAGGAGCAAAAGAAGGGTGCAAGCCTAGGTATTAGCTACATCTGCTTGTGACAGGGTAGGTCTTTTTGAAGTTAATCATGTCCTTGGGCCCAGCCCACAGGCCATTCTGTCAATAGCACAACTACATCTCCCTAGACAGAAGGCCTTTTGTCCTTGTTCAGGAAGCGAAGGTGTGAAGGAGGTTCACACCTCCTTCACACCTATTGAAGTGCTAATTACTGGCTGGCAGAAGGGGGAGAATAAATGTAGCTTTAACTTCAGGCAAGGCAAAGTTATTATTTTTCAGTAATATCTAGACAAAATCTGACTTCACAATTGAATAGGATTTTTTATAACTATTAAAATAGTTGTTTCATTATTTTCCTACCGAGTCCCAATCCCGATATGCAGTATTAGCATTTCATATTGCATTCCTGTGTTCTGTAGAACAGCCCGCCTTGCTACAGTGTAAATAATTTGAAGGTGCTAGTTACTGTAAGTACATTTCCAACATCAAACTCTAACATGTCATATTTTTTAATAACATGCATCCTTCCCCTTAGGCAAAAGGACCTACTTAATTGTGACTTATTAATACTTAAAAGGAACACTTAGCCGTGTCAATAGAGGTTATGTGTACAGGCCGAATTTGCAATTAAAACCTGCACAACTTGGCTACTGGTGGCAGACCTACAGTCATATTTAAATTGTCACTGTAGCAGATAGCGCAATGAGTGTCGCAGTCCACTTCTGACATTTACTCTACAGGCCCTGGGTACTCCTTGGCACTACATATTAGGCACTTGGGGCTAAGGTAAATATGCCAATCAGGTGTAAGCCAGTCCTATCATGTTGAAAGAGGGAGCCCAAGCACTTTACCCCTGGTTAGCAGAAATAAAGTGTACAGAGTTCTGCGGCTAGCAAAAATAGGGTTCAGCAAAAGGAAAACCAAATCAGGGGTGACTCTGCAAGAAGGGGACATTTCCCATACTGCCGGATCTCCATTGATGTGACCAAATTTACCTCAGCTTATGGAAACACCGGAAGGCAGGATGAAGTTACGGGTACCTACCACTGGATGTGGGGAGGCTTCCTGCCTCTGAAAGAGTGTAAAACAGACACCCGTGCATCTGGTGGAACAGACCAGGGGTCGCAAGCAGAGGAGGGGGCGCCCAGTGGCAAAGGGGTGTTTCTTGTGTACCCCGCTGCAATCCTACTACAATATCAGTGGCGTCATTCTCAGAGGGCACGAACACACACGGATCCCCATGCACACACAGATACAAACACACTCAACATACACGCAAACACCACTAAAGTACACACAACATACATACACACAAACACGTGAACACACTAGTTCTTGTATATACACACTTATCGTGCAACACAAAATGCTTATCCTCAATACACAGAAGCTTTTAACTTTTACAAACCAAAACATGTTGTTTAGGTCGAGCCTAGTGCAGCGCATGCGCTGCATGCTCGACTTTTAGTAAGGGGGTTTTCAAGTGCTACCAAAGGCTTTTGCTGGCCTCAAGCTTGCATGCACGTGCACGCGCGCAGCCGCCATCTGTCTCTGCCGTCATGGGTCATGAAGTGCATCGTGATCACTTTCACTTTTGTGGCCCTGCGCAGCGCAGAGGCGCCATTTGGCTTTCCTCTCGCTCTCCCTGTGCGCGCGTACACCACTCGCGTGTTTTTTATTTTATTTTTGCTCGCGCACACACACAACTCCCGTTCTCGGCCGCACCTTTTCTTTTTGCTCAAGGCCAGTGCTTGTTTATATCCCAATTAGTTATTTTCAGCACACCCGCCGAAAGTCGCTTTCCTGCGTACACACACATGCTCCGTTCTCATTGAGCACGTGCCATAATGAGCGTGGTTGATGGTCTCTCTGAGTCGTGGTTCATCGAGGCTGTCTTCCGAGGTAACATGGGCCATCTGTGAGTCACTGCTCCTCGGAGTGCTGTGAGTCAACGTTCACCGAGGCCGCGCGCGCAGCCCCCTCTTTAATTCACTGCAACTTGGTTTGATGCCTGTTGATTGCCGTCTACGATCCTACAGGTTCCTTTGTCAGCCTCAAAATGGGGGATTCTGAGTCACTCTTTCCAGGATGTGCAGAGGTGGAAATGATCCATGTCACAGAGAGCTAATGTCACTGAGTGCACATTTTACAAGTACAAGAGAAACACGGTTGGAGCACTTCTCGCATACAGCTTGTCACACTAATTGTATGCCGCCGAGAGGACTTGTCTCAATGTGTATATCGCACAGAGGGGTTGTTACGCATAGTACAAGTTGTAGTAAGTGCGAGTCACATGTAGTACATAGTACAAAGTGCATAATGCAATGAGTGCTTATTACAAAGCGTATACCAGGTTGAGTGGCTCTCACCGTACTTTTCATACTTGGTGTACAGCACAGTGAGTGCATGTCAGACATGATTGGGCAGGGATTGCTTGTTTTCTTTCCCTTTCGTGTGTCTCTTCAAAGCTCGTTTCCTCATGTGTATTCTCTCCTTCGTTCCCCGCTCCTATTTCTCTCAGCCCTCCCCTTGTGTCTCTCCAGTGTCCCCTTATAGATCAGTTTGCCTTCTCTCCCACGTGTGGCCTGTCTATGTCCTTCTAATTGTCTGCATCCCCAGGTTCCTAGGGTTTCTTCCTCTCGCCTCACCTCCATCCGTATATTTGTGTCTTCCGTGCCCACCTCCAGCCTCTCCAGTTTTACCGTTCCCCCATAGTTTTCTCTGTTTTCTCAAGTCTTCTGCGTATCAACCTTCTTCCCCTCCCATGTCTGTCTCTCCAGTTTTATTCTGCCTTCAGATCCAGTCTCCCCCACCCCTATCCACGTGTCTCCTGCTCCTCCGCATGCTTCGTCTATCCAGTGTTCTCTTCTCACCCAATCCATCCTGTCTGTTTCTACCTCCTCGCCATGCCATGTGTACATCTCTCATTTCCTCTCGCTCTTCAAAGTCACCCCGTCTTGTTTTCCAATGCTGCTAGTAGCGCACATCTCAGTCACAACTTGATATTTACAGTTGCGGGAGAGAGTGCATCATTTTCAGCTTTCATTCAGCCACCTCTTGCTTAAGGGGGCACTCCTTCTCACCTTGCAGTGCACCCAGCAGCCATTTATTAAGCCATAGAAGTCTCTCGTTATGCTGAAGAAAATGTTTTGTTTGTAGCATGTGTGGTATTGCTGAGTAAAAGAGGGTCGCATCACTTCACTTGGGATGTGGAAGCATGGACCACAAATCTGCGAGCCTTTCAGCTGACGGAAGTACAGAACTGAAGCCACAAGGCGTGGCAACCTCACAGTCTGTTCGATGTAGTCACACACACACACAAGGTGGAGCTTTAAAACTCGTTGCTGGGATGCAATGGGGGACAGATGATTTTTATTTTTATTTTTTTAATGTGTTTTTGGTATTTTCACATTACAGTGTATGACATGATATATAACATATAACACATTTCGCGGCAGGTTCCCACAGGGTGCACGTGTTACAGTATTCGATACATATATTAGTGGGGTCGTTGACTGGGCCTATCAGGCTGCTCTTCTCTGCCCTACTGACTTTTATACATAGAACATATAGGTATTTGCAGTTGGATTCGTGTCTCAAGGGTGCATATAATATAACACAAAACATGAAGGTCTTAGGGGGTTATTTTGAGGTTGACCGTCAACCTCGCAAGGGAGTTTGAGACCACTCCGTCCTGTATTTACATCTTGCAGCTTAGCTGTTCTCATGTGGGGGTTTCTTCTTTCATGTATAGCCTATTTTAAGTTGTTCATGGGGGTCGTAAGGGCCTAGGAATTTGTCTAGTGTCGACCACATTCCTCTGTTGGGGTTCTTCCAAGGTGTGTTTTCTAGTGCTGTGCTGTCAGCCCCCCTTAGGTCTGTCACCCAGTTCAGCCACCCCTTGAAGGTGGCTCTGGTGGTTAGCACTGTTTTGACCGCTGTCGTTAGGAGGAAGTCCAGGAGGTATCTGTCTTATTATGTGGCTATGTCCGCCGTAATGTGCGCTGAGGTTGTCGCAAATTATGCTTTTAGAGTGCAGCCTAGGTCCTTAGTAATGAATTCGAACACTTTTTCCCAGAACTTTCTAACCTTAATGCATTGGAATGTGAGGTGCGCTAGATCTTCCTTTTCCGATGCGCAGTTCCAGCAGCAGTCGTTGTCTCTAAGTCCTATAGGCGCTAAGCTCGCTGCTGTCCAGTATGCTTGGTGTAGTAGCCAGAATTTCATCTGTGCTAGCACTGGGGAGATCATATTTTTTGATGGGGCCACCCAAAGGATGTGTATATCTTGCTCTGTGAGTGTGGATCCTAGCTGCGTTTCCCAGTAGGTGGTGTTTTTAGCATTGAGTTTGGAGGAGCTAGGGCGGAGAAACTTGTATAAGTGAGACACCTGGTGTCCCACTTTGTTTAGGTTCCCCATATACTGGAAGATTGAAGGTTTGTGCTTGGTTATTTTTGATTTTGTTAAGGCTGTTTTGATTGCGAGGAAATTGTATAGTTCTATGTCTGGTAGGTTATGTAGTGTTTTTAGGCTGTTGAAGGTATGTGGCTGCCCATCGTTTTCTAGTTGTGCCGGCTAGGATAGCCCTAGACTTTTCCATTACTCCTTGTCCAAGGGTTTCCCTTTATACTTGATTTTTGGGTTTGCCCAGAGGGATTCCCAGTGTGAGTTTGTAATGCTGTGTTCGAGTTTCTGGTCTACCTTGAGAACCGCGTTTCTAGTGGTTTTAAATATCGGGTTATTCTTTTGCGCCTGTTTGTTAGTGATGAGAAGAGTCGATGTTGTTTAGGATGGCCTTCTCGATAGAGAGCCAGGTTGGGGTGTGTTTCTGGTTCGGTAGTATCCAATATATTCCTTGTCTAGCTATGAGGGCCTGCTGGAATGTCTTGAGGTCCGCCACATGTAGTCTTCTTAGCCTTTTCTCTAGTCTTAGCTTTGGAAGGCTTATTCTAGGCTTTTTTTCACGCCATATGAATTTGTTTATCATTTGGTCTACCTTTCGGTGTAATTCTTCTGTGAGAGTGAGGGGATGCATTCCTGCTAGGTAGTTTATTACTGGATTGACCATCATCTTTATGGTGTCTATCCTCCCCCACCAGACGGATCAGGTTTCCAGGAGCCCTCTGATCTTTTCTAGGGTTATTTTCTCGTTCTGCTCGAGAGTGGTCTTCAGGTTCTTACCGAATTGAATTCCTAAGTATTTAACAAACCCTGGTTACCAGGCTAGCCCTGATTTGTCTGCTACCTCTCGGGTGGTGTGTATGTTAAGTGGCATACATTCTGATTTGTCTCTGTTGAGTTTGTATCCGGAGTGGTTGGAGTACCTCTCTATGGTATCTATGAGTGCTGTTATAGAGTGTTCTGGGTCCTCTGTTATTATGAGTATGTCGTCAGCATAGGCTGCTAGTTTGGCTGTGGTTTTGTTGATGGTTACTCCCACCAGATCTCTGTTTCCGAGGATGTCTTTAATCAGGGGTTCGAGTGCTAGTAGGAACAGCGCTGGGGATGTGGGGCAGCCTTGCCTCGTGCCCAGCTGGAGGCTGAATTCGTTAGATATTGACCCGTTGATGGCTATCTGTGCCTTTGGGCTTTTATATAGTGCCATCACTTTCTTCGTGAAGCTTTCACCCAGGTTGTATACTTGCATACTCTGTTCTAGGAATTGCCAGGATACTCTGTCGAAGGCCTTTTCCACATCTAGTGTGAATGCTACTGTCGGTTTATCCGATTTGGAAGAGTGCTCTATGACGTGGCAAAGGAGTCTAGTGTTGTAATGAGACATACGCGTTTTCAGGTAGCCTACCTGTGTGTTCCCAATCAGTTGTGGGAGCACATCGTTTAGTCTTGTGGCTAGGATGTTGGTGTATAGTTTGCAGTCTATGTTGATAAGTGAGATGGGGCTGTAGTTTTTGGGCAGTTGTGTGTCTTTACCTTCCTTGGGTATGACATTATGTTTGCTTGCGCCATAGATGCTGTTACCTCCCCTACCTTTTCGCAGTGGTTGAAGACTTTTTTTATGACCGGTAGGAGCTGATTTTGAAACGTTTTATAGAAGGGGGCTGTATAGCCGTCTGGACCTGGGGCTTTGTTGTCCTTCTGGGATTTGATAGCTTTAGTAATCTCTTCCGGTTTTATGTCTTGGCCTAGTACCTTGGCATCCTTGTCTGATGTCTTGGGCAAATTAAGACTGTCTAGAAAGGCCTTGCTGCCTGCTTGATCAAGATTGTCATCTCTTTTGTAGAGCTTTTGGTAGAATTCCATGAATGTTCGTAGGATCTCCTTATGTTGTGTGTGTGCGATTGCGTCTGTGATTGCAGAGATGCAGTGTTGTCTTTGTTTGTGCTTAAGATATGACGCTAGGATTTTCCCTGCCTTGTTTGCCTCGCAGAGGTTAATTTGTTTGTATATCTTTATCCATAGGCCTGCACGTTCACTAAGAATTCTGTTGAATTTGTACTTTTTCGGTGTGAGCTCTACAAGCGTAACAGTGTTCTTGGTGTCCCCAATGTGTTTGGTTTCTAGTTGTTTGATGTCTCTTTCTAGTTGGTCTAGCTGTGCTTTTGCTTCTCTATCGCGTCTGGCTTTGATCTCAGTTAACGCTCCTCTAACCGTCGCATTAAGTGCGTCCCACAGGCTCTTGGGGTTAATGTCTGGTGTGTTGTTATCTGTGATGTAGTCCCAGATGATTTTCTCAATTCGGGATTTGTCTTCCTGCTTTGCCATGACTATGTTGTTAAACCGCCATCTGCGGGTGGTGTGTTTGTTGTGTCGACCTGCTAGTTGTAGACTAATGCATGAGTGGTCGGAGATTGTTCTTGCGGCGATTTCCATGTGTTCTGTCAGGTGTGTGTGTGAACCTGAGATGAGGATGTAGTCTATTCTGCTGTAGGATTTGTGTGGGTTGGAGTAGAACGTGTAATCCCTGGTGTTGGGGTGTTGCAAACGCCAAGGCTCTTTCAGGTTAAATCTCTTGCATATGTTTTTAAGAGTGTTATGCGAGGCGGGGGCCGGACCTGAGATGTCGATTGTCTGTCTAGGGTGTAGTCAAGTGCCAGGTTGAAGTCTCCCGCCAGAACAGTCATGCCATTCGTGTAGTTCGCCTCCAGTTTCTTTGATATATCCTCCCAGTATGTTGTGTCGTCTGTATTTGGTGCATATATGTTTGCTACTAGTATGGTTTCGTCGCCTCTCTTCAGCTGAGTTATTAGTAATCTCCTTTTATTGTCATGCTGCTCGTTTTCAATGGTTATCTTAGATTTCCTATTTACTAGTGTGATGAATCCTCGCTTCTTGCTTACCGCTCGGGAGCAGGCAACCTGTCCTATCCAACACACTCCAAGCTTAGTCGCATCCTCCTTGGAGAGTTTGGTTTCCTGTAGGAGAATGATATCTCCTTTAGTCTTTGCAAGGTAGTCGAGTACCTTCTTTCTCTTGACCGGGTGGTTTAGGCCTTTCACGTTAAGGGAGATTATCTTAAGGTCTGCCTGCAGGGCTGCGTTGTTATTCTGTGTCATGGCTTACGCTGTGTGGACCTCGCTAACCATCTCACCCTTTATTGTGTGTTTTTTTCCTACCATGGGCAGATCGTTGGTGTGGTGGCTGCTGCCTATGGGCACCCTTGGCAAAGCTGCGGGCTCCCTGGTGGCTGGATGTAGTGGCCCTAATGTGCTGGACGGTCTACCTGAAAGTTTGGCGAGGACATATACGTGGAGGTGGACAAAAGTGATGGTCACACAGGACGGTCAGGACAGACAAACATACAAAGCGACACTAGACAGATGATGTTTAATTTGTAAGCCTGGGAGCCTTATCTCACAGACAACAGATGGCCCCAGAGGATGCTCTGTGGCTTGCACGCGCAGATCTGGCGACTACAGAGCTAGAACATCAGTTCACGTCTTGACATTGGCGCAACATCCTGTGATCTTGGCCAAATCATTTAATCTCCCTGTTTATACAAAAAGAATGTGTCCTTTTCATAAAGTAACCGCCACTCACGTGAAGCATTCTTTCGGCGTTGGAGCAACACCCTGTGATCTAAGGCAACTCAGCAAGTTACTTAATGTTCCTCCTCCCACAAAAAAAGAACATGGGGGCAGATTTATGTTGGACTTGCGCCAAGTTTGCGTCACGCAACGGCGGCGTAATTGTGGCGCATCCCTGCGACCCATTTACAACGTGACGCATCTTGGCATAGCCAATAGGTCTCGCCTTTGGGACCTTATAAGTGTTTAGCCAGGCAACAGTTGATGTGGTTGCACCAAGGATATTGTGCTGCATATCTAAATACTTATAAGGCCCACAAGCGAGACCTATTGGCTATGCTAATGCTTGTTTTAATAATGTGTGTTTGAACTGGAAACAATATATCAGGTTCGATTATGTGTGTGCGCGCTCAGCTCTCCTCTTTACTGCTCAGCACAACTGTCCCTTTCATTTCTAAACAGGTCTTTATGAATGTCCTCTCTGCCTCTGCTGCTGTAACCCCCCCTCCCCCCTCCCCCCGCCCCCATCAGGGGGTTGGAGGAGTTTGCTTTAATTGTCAAATTTCTAAGCCTCACCGAAGCCCCCAGTGTCTGATTTTCAACTTATGTAACACCATCGTTCCGCCGGCCCCCGGCTGCCCCGAGCACATGTATGGTGCAGTCTGAAGTGTGATGCATTTATTGGGGGAAGGGGGTGGATGTAGGTTGGTGGGGGAGGCGAGGGGGGGAAGGGAGACAGATAACAGCCCCTTTCAGCGTCCGTCGGTGATTCACTTTACACGAGTGCGGTGGCCTGGGGCTGAATTTCCCTGGAGACCCCCTGGTACCTGGGGCTGGTGACCCCTGGTGACCTGTGGACTGCAGAGGCACGTGAAACCGTAAAACACAAGGGGGGGTCCTGTGTGTCCCACTGGGACATGTTCTGACGCCTCTCGGTGAAACACCTGGCCCATAAATGTCTTTTGAAAATACAACCGAGGCAGGTTTACCCATAGGAAAAGGTCTCAGGTGAGACAGAGCCATAAATCAGAGACAGCTGGGGGTGTCTGAAGCAAGGGTGGCCTGCCCCCTCCTGGGCCGGGCTCGCTGAGGCACGGGTGAGTGAGGGCTGCTTCTAATGCCTCGCCCTGCTGCTGGCCCCTGGGGGCCCCTGGGGACCCGCTCCGTGGGACACGGGCAGGGTGTCCACGTCAGAACCATTCACATACACTGCCGTCGCTCTGCACGCCAGGAGATAGCGGGTGCGCTAATGAACCTACGCGGCCCCATAGGTTCAAATCAGTGTTTCATCTTCTCAGGGACGATACATTGAGAACCACTGACGTGAGTTACAAAGAGACACCGGGTTACCTAACGCCAAGAAAAGCCTCGGGGGTAAAGGGACAAACACACGTCAGTTTATAGCCATTGGCTACCTTGAAACTGTGGCACGGGCGCGGCCCTTCTGGACCCACACTGGACTCCTGGAGACTCCCCGGGACTGAGCTCAGGGGGTCCGAGACAGAGGTAAGTGAGAATAGCTCGGAGAGGTCTGAGGGGCTGGGTCAGAGTCAGCCACAAGACAAATGGTTAGACTCGGCCCCGGCCCTACTCAAGGCGCTGGTCCTGTGAGAAGTTGTCCATTAGTCGGCGTGACCTGTGTTCAGGGGACCCCCCCCCCCTCCCCGTTCTTCACATGCCCTGTTAGACCTCATCCTGGACAGGTGTGAGGGTTTATTCTAAGGTGTCCCTGTCGGGAATGAGATCTTCAAGCCAGAAATGCTGAATATTATCAAACACTGTAATGTTCCGCATTAATTCACAGATACAAAGTCATAGGTTGACATGGAGGTTTATTATGATGAACCCCATCCATCAGCCATCCAGGAGCAACTGACTCCTCCAGCAGGACAGACATTCCAAGGTCTATGTTCTATAGAACTTGAATCACAGGAAATGGAGAAGGAGAATGCCACACATCTCCCTTCCAATAACAACTTGAACATAGAATGCAAAACTGAAATGTAGGTGAGATTCTAAGAAAGTAAATCATGTATCCACACAGCTCTAATTGACATAGTCTTTCATATACAAGGGTACTGATATCTTCCGACCACTACGTCTCAGACCAGACTTAGATGACTCATCTGAGACATTAGGCAACTTAATACAAGACTTATTCAACTCTGAATTTTATTTGACAATTACATTTCGACTCAAATTCCACATCTTTCCATTCTCCAATTTAACAGCGTTTCTTAAGCATTTCATAACTGGTATGGGCGCAGTAAACTTTGACCAAGACAATGCTCCTACAGGAGCCTTCGCACGTACTAAATCACCCACATTTAGAAGAACTTGCTTTACCTTCTTCCTTTCATTAAAATAAACTTTGTTTTTGCATTGTAAATTTTCTTCTTTTTTTCTCCAAACACCAATACTATTGTCTTTTAGACCTTTACCCCAAGTCATCCAACCTGGAAACAAACTCATGTTAGGAGTTCTGCCTTTAAATAATCCAAAAGGTGACTTCCGAGTAGAGGTGTGAGGAGTGAAACGATGAGCCAAAATACACTTTTGTAATTCATCCTTCCAATTCAACGAATTGATCTTGGATAGTTGAATATTCTCTTTTATAACTCTATTAAATCTTTCAACTGCTCCATTACCTTCTGGGTGATATACTGAATATTTTTACGAATAATCACACATGATGAAAGAAACTCTTTCATTTGTCCAGAACAGAACTGAGGGCCAATGTCTGATAAAATAGTTTTTGGAAATCCTTCTCTCTTAAAAACATCTTTTAAAAAAGAAATAACACAATTAGAGGTCTCATCCTGTACACATGAAATCTCACCCATCTGGAATAAAGATAATCAAAACAATTAAATAGGGTGTACGATGTTCATCATTGAGGGGACCAACTATATCAATGGCAATATCTTCCCATGGACTATTGGAAAGTCTACGACAAACCATGGGAACAGTGTGAGTGGTGAGAACTTTATCACTTATTTTACATTGCAAACGTTCTCTAACTTCTCGCTCAATTTCCAAATCCATGGTAGGCCACCAAAAACAAGCTCTCAATCTTTCCTTAGTTTTCACTATCCCTAAGTGACCCTGATGTGCCTCCTCCATTAATTATTTCCTTAGTGTGGAAGGAGGAACCAATTTGGTCCCTCTCAATAAAATTCCTTTGTCAACAGATAACTCATCTATAGCTGTTCGCCACATTTTGGGTGAGGAATCATCATATACAACTTTTGTTTGAATCATGTCCATAACTTTCAACAACTCACTATCTTTTTGAACCTCTTCCTTCCACTCATCCTCTTTTATAACACCTGAGGTTATTTCACAAACACTGACTTCCTCTTCCAGGAAATCATCCACCAACTTTTCTTCCTCTACATCACAAACCAACCATGATAGACAATCCGCTGAAACATTCTCAACACCAGGAAGATGTTCTACACTAAAATTAAAATCTTGCAGACCAACAACCCATCGTCTTATACGTGATGAAATTAAATCCAGTCCCTTCTTTGTAAAAATTTATTTTACTGGTTTGTGATCTGAACAGACTTTAAAATAAGTTCCCTAAACAAACTTTCTAAACTTGTTGAGCGCCCAATAGATAGCAAACGCCTCCTTTTCAATTACCGAGTAATTTAATTCTGACCCACGTAAGCTCCTTGATGCACATGCAATTAAGTGTTCTTTACCATCTCCAGTTTGCTTTAAAATGGCACCTGACCCTTTCAAGCTTCCATCGATCACTACTGTAGTTTCCCCACCCGGAATGAATGCTTGTAAACTTGGTGCATTTTTTAAATCTCCTTTAAGTTCCACAAATTCTTTTTGACAATTATTAGACCAGATAAACTCTTTATTCTTTCGAAGCAACTGCCTCATACTACTTGATTTGCTTGCTAAATTATTTACAAACTTCCCGTAATACTCAATCATCCCCAAGAATGAGATGACTTGCTCTTTTGATTTAGGAGTTGATAAGTTGATAATAGTATCAACCAACTCTCTTTTTGGAACAATACCTGAGGCTGGGATGCAATGACCCAAATAGTTAACCTGTTGTACTGAAAACTAACATTTCTCAAATTTTAATGTGAGGCCAGCTTTTTCAAGCTTCCCAAGAATCACTCTCACATACATGTCATGTTCCTGTTGAGTCAATCTCTATATTAATAAATCATCTTGATAACACTTAACATTCTTCACACCTTTTAGAATAGAGGACATGACCATCTGAAAAACTGACGCAGCAGACACAAAACCAAACGGCATTCTTTTATATTTGAAATCACCCATGGGAGTGATGAATGCCGGTAAGTCCTGTGAACTCTGCGTCAGTTCTATTTGGTGATAGGCCTGTGTGAGATCTAGAGTTGTAAAAAACTTTGCAACACTCAGTGTAGACATTATCTCATCTATATTAGGCAGGGGAAATCTGTCAACGACCACCTCCTTGTTTAGAGACCTCAAGTCCACACAAAGTCTTATGTCGCCATTAGGTTTGTTCACGAAAACCACTGGTGCTACCCACTCTGAAGCTTCTACAGGAGAAATGATTCCTTGTTCGAGTAATTTGTCTAACTCCTGTTCCACTTTTTCTTGTAAAGCAATTGGAATCCTTCTCACTCTGGCCACCGAAGGTATAGCTCCATTTTTAAGCTTGATGCATTCCTTATATCCCTTTAAGCAAAACCAAAGCCTTCAAGAAATTTCTGTGGCAGATATTTTCCTAATCTACCATGCGACAGAGACTGCAACACGTCGCAATATGCTCACAACTTGATGTTGAGGTGATATTTCTCTTCCTCCTGTCTTCAATCCCATTCTCGTCGCCAGTGTAATGTTCCGCATTAATTCACAGATACAAGTCATAGGTTAACATGGAGGTTTATTATTATCAACTCCATCCATCAGCCATCCAAGAGCAACTGACTCCTCAAGCATGACATACATTCCAAGTTCTATGTTCTATAGAACTTGAATCAGAGGAAATGGAGAAGGAGAATACCACACACTCACCCTCAGATCTGGGTTAAATCCATCGTTCTCTCATCACACCACCTCAATTTGGACATAGCCATAAGCAAATCAGTCTTGACCCTGTGCCTCATGGGAACAGTCTAGCCTGAACTTCTAGGCCAGATTCTCCCTGGACCGGAAACAAGCATCATGGGACCTGTTTTGGAGTAACACCCCTCATCAGCCAGGCTAGCTTGAATCTAGTGGCACAGTGTGCACAAGACCCCTCGTTTTGGCATACCCTTTCCACTTAGGGTGACAAAACAAAAGGAACAAATGATGGACAGAATGTTGAACAATGCAAACATTCACCCGGTCACATATCTAAGTTAAATCCATCCTTTTATTGCTCACAACACCATCCCAGTTTGGACCCAGCCATATGCAAATCAGTCTTGACCCTGTGCCTCATGGGAACAGTCTAGCCCGAACTGCCAGGCCAAGTCCTCCTTGGACTTGAAACATGCATCAGCCAGGATAGCTTTACTCCAGTGGCATGGAGAGCACAGGACCCACGTCTGGGCATACCCATCCCACTCGCGGTGACAAATGCAAAAATAGAAGAATTGATGGACAGAATGCAGATCATTGGTCAGACATTCACCCCAGTACAGAGATCTGGGCCTAAATCCATCGTTTTTTTGCTCACCATGCCATTCCAGTTTGGACCCACCCATATGCAAATCAGTCTTGGCCCTGCTCCCCGTGGGAACAGTCCAGCCCGAACTGCCAGGACAGGTCCTCCCTGGGAGCAGGCTCAACTGGTTTGCATGTGGCTGGCTCCAAGCCATCGTGGTGAGCAAAACAAAGATGGGTTTAACCCAGATCTCTGTACTGGGGGTGAATGTTTGACCATGTTCAGCATTCCGTCCATCATCTTTTTGTGTTGCTATAGATCTTCAACCAAGACAGATGCTTCATGTCATTCTGGTATTTTTCGTCCCCAAAGTTTAATTCAATCAATCAATCAATCAATCAATCATAACATTTGTATAGCGCACTACTCACCCGGAAGGGTCTCAAGGCGCTTGGGGGACGGGGTTCGCTATTGCTCGAACAGCCAGGTCTTGAGTTGTCTCCTGAAGGCGAGATGGTCCTGGGTCAGCCGAAGATGGATGGGTAGGGAGTTCCATGTCTTTGCCGCCAGGTAGGAGAAGGATCTACCTCCGGCGGTGGCTCTTCGGATGAGTGGTACGGCGGCGAGGGCGAGGCTTGTGGAACGTAGCTGGCGGGTGGGTGTGTAGAAGGTCAGGCGGTCGTTGAGGTACTTGGGGCCCAGGTCGTGGAGAGACTTGTGTGCGTGGGTGAGGAGCCTGAACGTGATCCTCTTGCTGACGGGGAGCCAGTGTAGGTTCCTCAGGTGGCCAGAGATGTGGCTGCGTAGGGGGGTGTCCAGGATGAGTCGGGCGGAGGCGTTCTGGATTCGTTGGAGTCTTTTCTGTAGCTTGGCTGTGGTTCCGGCGTAGAGGGTGTTTCCGTAGTCCAGTCGGCTGGTGACGAGTGCCTGGGTGACCGCGTTCCTGGTTTCGGTCGGGATCCATCGGAAGATCTTGCAGAGCATGCGTAGGGTGTTGAAGCATGATGAGGAGACGGCGTTGACTTGTCTGGTCATCGAGAGGCAGGAGTCCAGGAGGAAGCCCAGGTTGCGTGCGTGGTCCGTTGGCTTGGGAGTGGTACCCAAGGCGGGGGGCCACCAGGAGTCATCCCAGGCGGAGGGCGATGGTCCCAGGACTAGGACGTCCGTCTTGTCTGAGTTCAGTTTCAGGCGGCTGTTCTTCATCCACTCGGCTACGTCTTTCATTCCTTCGTGTAGGCTCGCTCTGGCGGTGGCAGGGTCTCTGGTGAGGGAGAGGATCAGTTGGGTGTCATCGGCGTAGGAGATGATGTTGAGGTTGTGTTGGCGTCCGATGGCTGCAAGAGGTCTCATGTAGACGTTGAAGAGGGTGGGGCTGAGTGATGATCCTTGCGGGACGCTGCAGATGACTTCGGTGGCCTCGGATCGAAACGGGGGGAGGCGGACTCTCTGTGTTCTTCCGGCGAGGAACGAGATGATCCACTCCAGTGCCTTCTCTTGGATACCGATGTTGCTGAGGCGTTGAACTAGGGTGCGGTGGCAGACAGTGTTGAATGCTGCAGAGAGGTCCAGGAGGATGAGGGCCGCTGTTTCCCCGTTGTCGAGCAGGGCTCGGATGTCGTCGGTGGCTGTGATGAGGGCGGTCTCGGTGCTGTGGTTGGCTCGGAAACCGGACTGCGAGGGGTCGAGGGATCCGTTCATCTCGAGGAAGGCTGCAAGCTGTCTGTTGACGGTCTTTTCGATGACTTTGGCAGGAAAGGGGAGGAGCGAGATGGGGCGGAAGTTCTTGAGGTCAGTGGGGTCCGCTGTTGGTTTCTTCAGTAGGGCGTTGAGCTCGGCATGCTTCCAGCTCTCCGGGAAGGTGGCGGTGTTGAAGGAGGTGTTGATGATGTCCCGGAGTTGGGGTGCGATGATGGAGTCGGCCTTGTTGAAGACGTGGTGGGGGCAGGGGTCGATTGGAGATCCGGAGTGGATGGTGTTCATTGTGCGGGCTGTGTCTTCGGTGGTCACCGTGGTCCAGGTGCGGAGGGTGGCGGTGGGGGGCGTTGGTTCAATGGTTGGGTTCGTGGATGGTGCGCCGAAGCTGTTGTGGATGTCGGCGATATTGGGGTGGAAGAACGAGGCGAGAGAGTAGCAGAGATCTTGTGAAGGTGTGATGTTGTTGTTGCCGGAGCTGGGGTTGGAGAACTCCTTGATGATGCTGAAGAGTTCCTTGCTGTCGTGGGCGTTGTTGTCCAGTCGTTCCTTCAGTGATTTCTTCTTGGTGGTGCGGATAAGCTGGTGGTGCTTGCGGGTGGCGTTTTTGAGGGTGGTCATGTTGTCTGTGGTCTGGTCGAGGAGCCAGGCTTTCTCGAGGGTGCGGCAGTTTTTCTTGGAGTCCTTGAGTTCGTTGGTGAACCAGGAGGCTTTTTTGCTTCTGGGTCTGCTGGAAGGGTTCTTCAGTGGCGCGAGGTCGTCGGTGCAGGCGGTCAGCCACTGCGTGAAGTTGCGTGCTGCTTCGTTGGGGTCCGTTGTGCTGGCGGGCAGGTTCTGGCTGAGGGAGGTGGTGAGCTGCTCGGCGGTGATCCTGCTCCAGCTCCTGTGAGGAACCGGTTGCGGGTGGTGGTGGGTCGTGGTTCTTCTGAAGCTGAAGTGGACGCAGCTGTGGTCGGTCCAATGAAGTCCAGTGGAGTGGCTGAAGGTGATGTGCTTGCTGGATGAGAAGACGGGATCAAGCGTGTGGCCGGCGTAGTGGGTGGGAGTGTTCACCAGTTGCTTGAGTACGAGGTTGGCGAGGTTGTCCAGCAGGGCGGCGGTGTTGCGGTTCTTTTCGTTATCCAGGTGGAAGTTGAGGTCCCCTAGGAGGATGTAGTCAGTGGAGCGGAGGGCGTGCGGGCTGATGAAGTCCGTGATGTCCTCGCTGAATTGTGTACGTGGTCCCGGGGGTCTGTAGATGAGGGTGCCTCTGAGGGTCGTCTTTGGGTCGGTGTGTATCTGGAAGTGGAGGTGCTCGGTGGCGGCGAAGGTGTCGTTGGAGTCGGTCGTGATGCGCATGGTGTTCTTGTGTACGATGGCGATGCCTCCTCCAGTCTGGTTGACGCGGTCTCTCCTGGTGATCTTGTATCCGTCTGGGATGGCGATGGCGATGTCGGGTGCGGAGGAGGCGTTCATCCAGGTTTCTGTGAGGAAGGCGACGTCTGGTGAGGTTGTGTCGAGCCGGTTCCAAAGTTCGATGGCGTGTCTGTGGATGGAGCGGGTGTTGAGCAGGATGCACTTGAGGTGGCTGTTGTTGGTTCTTGGCTTGGTGGCTGTGTGCAGGTCCGGAGGCAGGTGAACTTGCAGGCTTGACAGGTGAAGGGTCCGTGGGTTTGTCTTGGGGTGGCTCGGTGGCAGGCTCTTGTTCGGTCGGGTTTGAGTGCGATGAGGGTGGCGGGGTCATAAGTCCGTCGTGTGGGCAGGCATCGTCGGGGGTCAGGGGTCCTGGCACTGGGCGCGGTCCAGGCGCGGACGGGCGCAGACGGGCTTACCTTTGGCGCACCTTCGGCGTGCAATCGGCGCACCCGCTGCGCGTTAGCGCTGCGCGTATGCATGGGTGTCATAAGAAGGATCCGGGAGGGAGGAGCAGCTGGGTGGCGGGAGCGGGGCGGCAAATGGGCAGGAGGGGGGCGGGGCCGCAGGGAGGCAGCGGCAGGAAAGGAGGTTAGAGGGCGGCTCAGCGGCGGCTGGGTCGCCCTGAGGAAAACGAAGGAAAAAACGAAGGCACAGCTAAAGTAGAAAGCGAAGGCAGTAAAGGATAAGGCAGACTAGGGCACAGCTGAAGTAAAAACGAAGGCAACAAAGATAAGGCAACTAGGGCACAGCAGAAGTAAAAAACGAAGGCAACCAAAGATAAGGCAAACGAGGCAGTAGCAGGGGTGTGTGGGGGCGACCTCGCCTGGTTACAGGCTCAGCGGTCGCTCCCTGCACCTCTGAGCAGTCCCCTTAAGAAGGAGCCGGGAGGGAGGAGCAGCTGGGTGGCGGGAGCGGGGCGGCGAATGGGCAGGAGGGGGGCGGGGCCGCAAGGAGGCAGCGGCGGGAAATTGGACAGGAAGAATAGAGAATGAAAAGGTTAAGAAGCCATGGCAAAGCCAATAGGTCTATGCAAGACCTATTGGCTTTGTCAATGTTTTTAAGACATTCTGCACATCATCACGAGATGCTTTGCACCACGGCTTAAAGCAAAGAAAAAGCTCAATGACGTGGCCAGCCAGTACCACCTCATAGCCTCTTTTTCAAAGTCATGTTGCACAGCAGCTCGCAGTGCTGTGCAATATGTTTAAAAAAAGCAGGGTGGGGAAACAACATGAGGGGGTAGGGGGCAGCAATAACAGACAGCAGGAGGGGGTTAGAGGAAAGCAAAACGAGGAAGGTGCGGGGGAGGAGAGAGGAAGTACCCAAAGGGGACAAAAGCAGCAGCCGGACACTAGGGACGTTGAATCTATCTGTGCTTGGTCCGTGCTCCACAGAAGGAAGGGAAGTGGCACTTGGCCTACGCCGGCAATTAGGAGTCTGCAAAGAAGAGTGGCACTTAAGCCAACAAATGGTAAACAATGGGCGGGTTCCAAGCCCTTTACTGTATACAGTAGTGTCTTACAGGCAGGTGTGCAGGCAGCACATGCGCTGTCGCAGGCTAGATCTAAAAACAGGCCTGTGAGCTATGACCTCGGACATGAGGCAGTGGAGTCCCTGGACCTGGAGAACCAGGTACGAGCATCAGCGTCGGCCTAACATCCTGCGAATCTGGGCAAATCACGTAATCCTAAAAGAGAATCTATTGATCCTACAGCTGACTATAAGCTAAGCTGATTCCCCGTATCGTGGGTCGGGGTGCAGGTTTCGTTGCTCTACTTTGAAGGCCAACAGGGCTATTTGAATTGGATCCTTCGAAACACAAATTAATACTTACGAATATTCCTCGCTCAAGTGGATTTCTCTTTGCCCTGATGAAGTTCCTATAACAGGAACGAAACGTGTTGGCTTTTGTCCTGTGTTTTTATGAAGAAAAATAAAGAACTTTTGAAATAGACAGGCTGAACAGTTACTTCATCACTGGTGCTGCCTCCACCTTCTTTGTAAATCACGTAATCCTCCTGTGCCGAAATAATTAAGGTTACCTTAATTAAAGTAACCCATGTTCATGTAAAGAGTTTGTGATTAAAAAAATGCAAAAATTATATAAGTGTACTATGGTCTGCCAGGGCTAAGGCTTGGTAATTGAAAACAAGCTTTAGCAAGGCCAATCCATCCCACCTTTGTAAGCTGATGCAATGGTTGATTTGTACATCTTTCATTAAAGGCACATGCCACAAAAATTAAAAGAAGAGGAAAACAAAGAAAACATGTTGCCACGTAAACGTGGCCGCCAGATGCATGCAATAACAATTTTAAAATAATAAAAATAAGACGTATGTAATTTTAATAGAAAAGTGTGGGTCCTTCCACGCAGGGAGGTGTATCTAAATTAGGTATAAAAACCCTTTTCACTTCGAATGCTCATCACAGAAAAATATGGTTCTAATCGGCACAAACAAAAGGCACTACTAGCAGGGCCGTTTCTCCATTAGGCAGGACTAGGCAGCCGCCTAGGGCGGCAAAATTAGGAGGGCGGCAAAAATCATGCGGGCAGCAGCAGCACTGAGTGGTGGTGTGCACTGTGCAAGCGCTGCGCACCTGCTGTTTGTACATAATGCTGCTGCGCAGAGAGCAGGCCTGCACGCACGCTGGGAAGCCGTTCATCATTGCAGAAAACCGTTTCCGTGGACCTGCACTGCAGGGCCGGCTTTAGGCATGTGCAAGCTGTGCACCTGCACAGGGCCGCCAAACCCCAGGGGCCGCCACGAGGAATCGGATACAATACATATTCGTGGGCGTGGCGGCCCCTGGCAGGGATTTGGCGGCCTCCGGCTTCCACTAACTTGCAAACACCCTGACCCCCACTTCACCCCGTCCAGTCCTCCCTTCACCCCCTCCCCTTCACTGGCCTTCGGCTCCGCACTTGTGTTCCTCGTTCCTCGTTCTCACCAAGGGCGTCGCGGCAGACAGACGTTGGAAGCAGAGTATTAAAATGATCTGCGCAGACTCAACCTCCTCATACTGCTACTAGACCGTAAGTGACCCCGGCCATCAGCACACAATGGCCTGGACTTGAAAGGGCCCCGGCGGCCGCCTCTCCGGCTTTGCCCAGGGCCTGCTGCTGCCCAGGCCGGCTCCGGCCCCGCTAACGTGCTGCTAAGTACCGGGGTTCAATTGAGCCTGAGCATAGTCTTTCAAGTGCCAAAATGCTGTACACAATTGTGGATTCATCCAAAAAGCACTGTATCTTTAGGCAAAAAGAGACTTAGAGACAAGCCCTCAAGTAAAACTTAGACCTTGAAAAATAATAACAAGGGCAAGGGTATATTGTGTATGACTTACAAAACTATGCGCTTGAGTGTTGGCTAACAGTTCCAAATGTATGCATGCTTACATATATGAAAAGTACACGTACCTTACACTTTTGCCACAGATTTACACTCGGAGTTTGTAAATACCAGAAGCAGTAAGGTTACTACACAGTGTAAACTTACTCAAAAGTGTAACTTCCATTTGTAAATCAAGCCCATAACGTCTATAAGTAAGCTTTTTTGCAGCCACAGAAGGGGTGCAGGCAGGGGGTAAAGGGGTCTGCATATCCTGCATGTGGGGGCGGGCAGGGGCTGGGAAGCACGGACCAGGCAGGAAATGGAGGCCCAGCCTTTCATTCCAATTCACACACCCGGGCTGCTGGTCTAGACACAGTCAATACACAAATATATCACATTTGCACCCGCATACCCGGCAACTTTTCAAAAACAAAATGAGGGTGATAAACCTCCCTCTCGCTCGATTTTTGTTGTTGCAATTTTTAATAGCGCCAACTCGGCACACGTGCGTGGGAGCGCTTTACACGAGCACCGGATTACATTCCCCAGAGTCAAGATTTTATTTTTTGTCTGGTTGCGCCCAGGGTCTTGCAAAGGAAACCCCCTCAAACCTGTCCCCTCCCGCCTCTTAGCCCTGCCTGCAGTACTGATAACCTGCGCCGGGGTCCTGCTGCTGACCTGCTGAGAGACGAGCTTTGATACAGCAGACTCACCGTGAATCACACGCAGACGAGGTGAGCTGTCCGAAGCATTACCTCTGGCAGTCGTGAAAAGTCGTTGCACGACTGAAGTATGGTGCTCGTCACACAGCACATGAAAACACTTTTCACATCGGTGCAAAAAAACAAAAGACAACACCCTTCCAGCCACACGCCCTGCACGGCGTTGCATGCTACCCATGAAGGCAACTGCATCAGTGCCCCTCGTGGGCTCAGTAAGCGCTATAAAATGCTACAGTACAAGTAATCCATTACTCGGCACGCTGGACCCTTGTTGCAGGTGCACCATGGCCACCGTGAACAGCCTGGGCTAGCGCCTTGAAGCTGACTGCCTGCTCCTTGTCCTTCCTTCTAGGGAGGAGACCGCAGTGTCTCTCACAGATCTGACAGGCGCCTGTGAGCGGCAGCTGGTGCCATCAGCATGCCTGGACCCTGCCAGACACATGCAATCAGGCCACTAATTTGTCCTTCTTACTTGCAGGTGAAATGACGAAAAGGCTAAATGCATTCTTGGCTTAGAGTTGGGTTCGGGGCTCCTGTGTCAGCTCTGCTATGTCTTTATTTTTTCTCCTCGTCTAAAAGGTTTTAACTTGTTTTTGTCTTATTAGAAACTTAGAAACATGCAATGTATGTATTATGGAGGTTGACTGTGAAGGCCTAATGACGCATTTGAAATTGTAAATGAGGCCTGTGAGTCTCCGAGGCTGAGCTCGTCCTCAGGGCCCCAGAGACACTGGCAAACTAAGAAGTGGTGTCGCATAGAAGTTGTCAAGTATGCGCTTATCCGCCTGCGCCATTTTATGTAGTCATTTTTTGTGTAGTCATCAGAAAAGCGTGCAGCTTCTTATGTGTAGTCAGTGCCGCATTTCCAACTGTGGAGGATGGTCAGCATGTAATATATATATTCTTGTAGCCTGGATGACGGGGGAAGAGAGTGATGTTAGAAAAAGGGAGGGGGCGTCATTTTTCAATTCTCGCCTAGGGCGGCAATAAACCTAGAAACGGCCCTGACTACTAGGCTTGAATTGCCATAACTTGAAGATGACGTTTAAACACACAAGGACGTCTAATCAACATTAAAAGAAGAAAGTATTAGCCACTAGACCTGGCACACACGTGCACCCCAGGAGCCAGTGGAGGCAGAGGGCTGCCCCAGAGTCCAGCTGTGCACATATACAAATATATGTCTATAGTTTCAGGATTGTTTATTGCACGAGGCTGGTGAGACGGCTCGAGCCGGTTCTTTGCAGGACATGAAGCCGGCGGCTGTGCCAGGGCCCCGGGGGGCACTCTATTTCCGTCGCGCGCCGCCTGGAGACGGACACTGCCTGCCAGTCACATGTCAGAGCCGCGTCGCTTCACCCCGGCGGTCCCTTTAGGGACAGAGGGGGAGGGGCGCGGTGAGACACTCACGGGACCCCGGGACCTGGGACTCTGTCTTACTTCAACTGAACGATGTACTGCAAAAATCAGCTGTCCGTGCACAGCTCTGTGCACCCCTAGTCCATAGAGGGAAACCTTCACAGACAGACCCTACACTCACCTGCCCAGAGAGGGAGACCTTCACAGACAGACCCTACACTCACCTGTCCAGAGAGGGAGACCTTCACAGACAGACCCTACACTCACCTGTCCAGAGAGGGAGGCCTTCACAGACGGACCCTACACTCACATGTCCAGAGAGTGAGACCTTCACAGACAGACCCTACACTCACCTGCCCAGAGAGGGAGACCTTCACAGACAGACCCTACACTCACCTGTCCAGAGAGTGAGACCTTCACAGACAGACCCTACACTCACCTGTCCAGAGAGGGAGGCCTTCACAGAAAGACCCTACACTCACCTGCCCAGAGAGGGAGGCCTTCACAGACAGACCCTACACTCACCTGTCCAGAGAGGGAGGCCTTCACAGAAAGACCCTACACTCACCTGCCCAGAGAGGGAGACCTTCACAGACAGACCCTACATTCACCTGTCCAGAGAGGGAGGCATTCACAGACGGACCCTACACTCACCTGCCCAGAGAGGGAGACCTTCACAGACAGACCCTACACTCACCTGTCCAGAGAGTGAGACCTTCACAGACAGACCCTACACTCACCTGCACAGAGTGAGACCTTCACAGACAGACCCTACACTCACCTGTCCAGAGAGTGAGACCTTCACAGACAGACCCTACACTCACCTGCACAGAGTGAGACCTTCACAGACAGACCCTACACTCACCTGTCCAGAGAGTGAGACCTTCACAGACAGACCCTACACTCACCTGCACAGAGTGAGACCTTCACAGACAGACCCTACACCCACCAGCCCAGAGAGGGAGACCTTCACAGACAGACCCTACACTCACCTGCCCAGAGAGGGAGACCTTCACAGACAGACCCTACACTCACCTGTCCAGAGAGTGAGACCTTCACAGACAGACCCTACACTCACCTGTCCAGAGAGGGAAGCCTTCACAGAAAGACCCTACACTCACCTGCCCAGAGAGGGAGACCTTCACAGACAGACCCTACACCCACCTGTCCAGAGAGTGAGACCTTCACAGAAAGACCCTACACTCACCTGTCCAGAGAGGGAGGCCTTCACAGAAAGACCCTACACTCACCTGTCCAGAGAGGGAGGCCTTCACAGACAGACCCTACACCCACCTGTCCAGAGAGTGAGACCTTCACACACGGACCCTACACTCACCTGTCCAGAGAGTGAGACCTTCACTGACCCTGAGGGACCCTACACTCACCTGCACAGAGCGTAAGACCTTCACACATGGACCCTACACTCACCTGTTCAGAGAATGAGACCTTCACAGACGGACCCTATACTCACATGTCAAGAGCATCGTCTGAGCTGTGCTCATGACGGAGCGGTTCCGTCATGGCCTGCTCGGCGCGCCTGCGCGGAGCGAATTTCGCGCCTGCGCTTAGTGTTCCATTGAGCGGGCCCGTTCGTGACCGAACTGCTCCGTCACGAGCACAGCTCAACTGCGGCTCGTGACGGAGCAGCTCCGTCACGAGCATGCGAGCGCTGCTCGACCCCCCCGCCCCCTTAGCGCCGCGGCGGAATTCCCGCCGCAGCGAAGGGGTAAATGACAACGGCAACTTTCAGACACAAACATCAGATATTACAAGGAAAGCAAACTCCCTTGTAGGGGCATTTAAAATCATTCAGAAATCAACAGGAGATTTGTCTTATCACCCTTTATTGAAAAATAATTGCCGCAAAATATTGCCTGCCTTAACTTACGGTAGTGAGGCTCTCAATGGTAAAGATGCTGAGATTATTAATATCGCCGTGGCCAAAACGTATAGATCTTTATTCTCTCTCCCGAAGAATGCCTCACAAGCCCAGGTGAGATTGGAGTTTGGGCTAAACAATCAATACTACGGAAGGAAAGGACACATACTAAAAGTATGGAACAGAATAAAAAACGATCAGGACAATGAAATGTCCCGTTTATTATGGCAAGAAGTAAATATTAAAACGAATACAATTATCAACTCCTACCTAAATAGCGCAATTACAGAATTTGGGATAGCACCCATCTGGAAAGCCACAATTACGTCGGAGAGCTTCAAAAAAACAATAAACAAACTCACTAATTACCTCTCATTGATTGAGGACAAAGATAATTTGGTTAAACGCAGCCATGCATGGTCAATTGTCTCTGGATTTAAGAATAAAAAGTTTCAAACTTACCTGGAAACACCATGGTCTAAGAAGAATAAACACATTTTTATTAATGCTAGATTTGGCTCCTTTCCAGGCACATGTCACTTAGCTCCTTGGAAAAGATTACAAGAAAAAAACTTATGCAGGCTTTGTAAAATAGGAGAAGAAAATATTTTACAGCTATTGTGTCTTTGTCCGGAACTGGAAATCGAAAGAAAATCTATGCTTAAAAGAATGTTTAACATGCGTGGTGTGAAGACATGTAGACACGCATTGATTGCAAGTCTAAATCTAGACGATCTGCCAATGAGTTCTGCACTTGTCAAATTCCTTTGTGCTGTACAGAAAAAACTGGAGGCTTCCGTTTGACCAAACAACAGTCTATGTGAATATGGTTTTTATAAAACTGTTTTAGAAACAATCTTAAAGGACAGACTTATTAGATAATCAAATGTGTATGATATATATTTGTATTCCTTGGAAACTAATTGAAAAAACTGATTGTTTTATAATTTTAAAAATTGGTGAAGTTTTAGCTACTTTTTTGTAAGATTTTAGTTAATCAAACAAATAAAAAATAAACTTGAAAAC
Source organism: Lissotriton vulgaris (assembly GCF_964263255.1). NCBI lineage: Eukaryota > Metazoa > Chordata > Amphibia > Caudata > Salamandridae > Lissotriton > Lissotriton vulgaris. The sequence continues at coordinate 35,501,482 of NC_141689.1, forward strand.
TCACCTGTCCAGAGAATGAGACCTTCACAGACCCTGACGGATCCTACACTCACCTGTCCAGAAAGTGAGACCTTCACAGATGGACCCTACACTCACCTCCCGTGAGAGTGAGACCTTCACAGACCTGACGGACCCTACTGTCACCTGTCCAGAGAGTGAGACCTTCACAGACAGACCCTACACTCACCCGTTCAGAAAGTGAGACCTTCACAGACGGATCCTACACTCACCTGCCCATAGAGGGAGACCTTCACAGACCCTGACGGACGCTACACTCACCTGTCCAGAGAGTGAGACCTTCACCGACGGACCCTACACTCACCTGCACAGAGAATGAGACCTTCACAGACGGACCCTACACTCACCTGCCCAGAGAGTGAGACCTTCACAGACCTGACGGACCCTACCCTCACCTGCCTAGAGAGTGAGACCTTCACAGACTGACCCTACACTCACCCGTCCAGAGAGTGAGACCTTCACAGACCCTGACGGACCCTACAGTCACCTGTCCAGAGAGTGAGACCTTCACAGACCCTGACGGACCCTACACTCACCTGCCCAGGGTGAGACGTCACAGACAGACCCTACACTCACCTGTCCAGAGAGTGAGACCTTCACAGACGGACTCTACACTTACCTGTCCAGAGAGTGAGACCATTACAGATGGACCCTACACTCACCTCCGGTGAGAGTGAGACATTCACAGACCTGACGGACCCTACAGTCACCTGTCCAGAGAGTGAGACATTCATAGACGGACCCTGGCTACACTCACCTGCACAGACAGTGAGGCCTTCACAGTCCCTGACGGACCCTACACTCACCTGCACAGAGAGTGAGGCCTTCACAGATGCGTGGCCTGTGGGGATGAATAAAAGAAGGACGGCCGCTCGGGGACGTCACTTCCGGCTACCACGGGTGTGCAACTGAGTGGTTTGTTGCGAGACCGCGCTCAGCCCATGCGCGCGCAAATCACTCCCCCAGCCGGCCGCTAGCACCCGCGACCCGCCCAACATTTTGTATCCGCCTGTGAGAGAAAAAGTGAGAAGAAACAATACTTTTACATTTCACCCATGTGATACCAGCATACTGGGTGTTGTCGTGTGCTCTCACTCCATTTACTCGCTGCGATCTGTGATCGAAAGAGCTCTCCTGGGTCCGTGTTGTTCCATCTAGTCGCATTTAGTGGCATGCGACAAAAAAATCACATCTTTTGTGCAAGTCCGTGAATCATAAACTGTAAAAAAAAACTCCATGATAACATTATCGCTGTGGTCTTATAAAGATAATCAGCAATCCTCCACCTCCCAATCATGCCAGCGGTTCTGCTCTTCCTCCTACTCTCACTCGTGATGATCCTACATCTCACGTATCTCCGTATCGCCAACTCGGCGATGCGGCGAACACAAGGAGTGTGGGTTTATTTTTTTTACATTTAATTTGACTTATTCTATCGTATGTTGACTTCCCCGACCCCCCCACCCCGCTCTCGACCCGCGAACCGCTCTTACATGTGCCGGCCGCCACTGGTCCTGGGTGTCCATAACTCGTGTCATCCTGGCTGTGTGTAGAAGTGTGCAGCAGGCGCTTAACCCACTGAACTGTGCAAGAGCATAAGAACATGTATCCTGCAGGCTACAAAATGATCTGTGCACGCAACGCTGTTCCCCACTGTGCTGTGTTGGTAGGATTTGCGCACATGACCTAGAAGTAACACTTGATCCTGTGCAAAAGCCCCAGTAAACGAAGAGTATTTTAAAATGATTAAAATCTGAAACCAGCTGTTTGTATACAATCTCTGCAGCAAGCGCATTAGCCAACTGATCTAACTTACACCCTAAGAGTTGCCTGGCTATCACTTCTCTCCAGAAGGAGCTCTATATCTATGCCACTTTACCAGTCGAAACACTTGGCCTACAACAGTGAATGCAACCTGGCGGTCAAGGGCTCAAATCTTGTGAGCCTGATTCTTGTCTTCTCCTGTCAGATACCTTCTGACAGTGGTGAGTTTTTGGATACCGAGGCAATAGCCTCATTACTCCATATTCGTTTGGAATGTTGTAGTCGCTGTTTAGGTTGTCTTATTGGTGTGTGACGCTTTGTCACAGTTGAGGTTGTATCACATGGTCAGCTCAGTGATGGGCCGCGGGTAGCGGTCAGTAGTGTTTGCAGAATTGTCAGCATGTTTCCTCCGAGAGTCTCGTCTTTGTCCGTCTAGATCCTTCTGTTTGTATTGAGGTTTGAGTGCCTGCCGCGGCTATAATGCCATCGGGCAGTGAGCGGGTTTTAGGTGCTTGCCGAGGCTATTATGCCTGCAAAAACAACAAGTGATGGACCGAATGTGGATCAATGTCACACACTCCCCCAGTCAAAAGATCTGGGCCCAAATCCATCGTTTTTTTGCACTCCACACCACCCTGGGTTAGACAATGGCGATATGCAAATCAGCTCTGACCCTGTTGCCCCATGGGAACAGTCCAGTCCGAACTACAAAAGCCATGTCCTTCCCAGAACGGAATCAAGCATCCGAGGACCGGACCGGTTTCGAGGTAACACCTCTCATCAGCCCGGCTAGCTTGACTCCAAGTGGTGTGGAGTGCCTGGGACCCACGTCTGGGCATCCCCAGCGCACTTAGGGCGGCAACTGCAAAAACAACAAGTGATGGACCGAATGTGGATCAATGTCACACACTCCCCCAGTCAAAAGATCTGGGCCCAAATCCATCGTTTTTTTGCACTCCACACCACCCTGGGTTAGACAATGGCGATATGCAAATCAGCTCTGACCCTGTTGCCCCATGGACTGGGGTGAATGTAAGACATTGATCTACATTCTGTCCATCAAATTGTTTTTTGTAATTTTCTCCCTGAGTGTACTGGGGTAGCTCAGACGTGGGTCCCAGAGCCTCCACACCACTGGAGTCAAGCTAGCCGGGCTGATGAGAGGTGTTACCTCGAAACCGGTCCGGTCCTCGGATGCTTGATTCCGGTCTGGGAAAGATATGGCTGTGTAGTTCGGACTGGACTGTTCCCATGGGGCACAGGGTCAGAGCTGATTTGCATAAAGCAATTATCTAACCCAGGGTGGTGTGGAGTGCAAAAAACGATGGATTTAGGCCCAGATCCTTGTACTGGGGTGAATGTAAGACAATGATCTACATTCTGTCCATCAAATTGTTTTTTGTAATTTTCTCCCCGAGTGTACTGGGGTAGCTCAGACGTGGGTCCCAGAGCCTCCACACCACTGGAGTCAAGCTAGCCGGGCTGATGAGAGGTGTTACCTCGAAACCGGTCCGGTCCTCGGATGCTTGATTCCGGTCTGGGAAAGATATGGCTGTGTAGTTCGGACTGGACTGTTCCTATGGGGCACAGGGTCAGAGCTGATTTGCATAAAGCCATTATCTAACCCAGGGTGGTGTGGAGTGCAAAAAACGATGGATTTAGGCCCAGATCCTTGTACTGGGGTGAATGTAAGACATTGATCTACATTCTGTCCATCAAATTGTTTTTTGTAATTTTCTCCCTGAGTGTACTGGGGTAGCTCAGACGTGGGTCCCAGAGCCTCCACACCACTGGAGTCAAGCTAGCCGGGCTGATGAGAGGTGTTACCTTGAAACCGGTCCGGTCCTCGGATGCTTGATTCCGGTCTGGGAAAGATATGGCTGTGTAGTTCGGACTGGACTGTTCCCATGGGGCACAGGGTCAGAGCTGATTTGCATAAAGCCATTATCTAACCCAGGGTGGTGTGGAGTGCAAAAAACGATGGATTTAGGCCCAGATCCTTGTACTGGGGTGAATGTAAGACAATGATCTACATTCTGTCCATCAAATTGTTTTTTGTAATTTTCTCCCCGAGTGTACTGGGGTAGCTCAGATGTGGGTCCCAGAGCCTCCACACCACTGGAGTCAAGCTAGCCGGGCTGATGAGAGGTGTTACCTCGAAACCGGTCCGGTCCTCGGATGCTTGATTCCGGTCTGGGAAAGATATGGCTGTGTAGTTCGGACTGGACTGTTCCCATGGGGCACAGGGTCAGAGCTGATTTGCATAAAGCCATTATCTAACCCAGGGTGGTGTGGAGTGCAAAAAACGATGGATTTAGGCCCAGATCCTTGTACTGGGGTGAATGTAAGACATTGATCTACATTCTGTCCATCAAATTGTTTTTTGTAATTTTCTCCCTGAGTGTACTGGGGTAGCTCAGACGTGGGTCCCAGAGCCTCCACACCACTGGAGTCAAGCTAGCCGGGCTGATGAGAGGTGTTACCTCGAAACCGGTCCGGTCCTCGGATGCTTGATTCCGGTCTGGGAAAGATATGGCTGTGTAGTTCGGACTGGACTGTTCCCATGGGGCACAGGGTCAGAGCTGATTTGCATAAAGCCATTATCTAACCCAGGGTGGTGTGGAGTGCAAAAAACGATGGATTTAGGCCCAGATCCTTGTACTGGGGTGAATGTAAGACATTGATCTACATTCTGTCCATCAAATTGTTTTTTGTAATTTTCTCCCTGAGTGTACTGGGGTAGCTCAGACGTGGGTCCCAGAGCCTCCACACCACTGGAGTCAAGCTAGCCGGGCTGATGAGAGGTGTTACCTCGAAACCGGTCCGGTCCTCGGATGCTTGATTCCGGTCTGGGAAAGATATGGCTGTGTAGTTCGGACTGGACTGTTCCCATGGGGCACAGGGTCAGGGCTGATTTGCATAAAGCCATTATCTAACCCAGGGTGGTGTGGAGTGCAAAAAACGATGGATTTAGGCCCAGATCCTTGTACTGGGGTGAATGTAAGACAATGATCTACATTCTGTCCATCAAATTGTTTTTTGTAATTTTCTCCCCGAGTGTACTGGGGTAGCTCAGACGTGGGTCCCAGAGCCTCCACACCACTGGAGTCAAGCTAGCCGGGCTGATGAGAGGTGTTACCTCGAAACCGGTCCGGTCCTCGGATGCTTGATTCCGGTCTGGGAAAGATATGGCTGTGTAGTTCGGACTGGACTGTTCCCATGGGGCACAGGGTCAGAGCTGATTTGCATAAAGCCATTATCTAACCCAGGGTGGTGTGGAGTGCAAAAAACGATGGATTTAGGCCCAGATCCTTGTACTGGGGTGAATGTAAGACATTGATCTACATTCTGTCCATCAAATTGTTTTTTGTAATTTTCTCCCTGAGTGTACTGGGGTAGCTCAGACGTGGGTCCCAGAGCCTCCACACCACTGGAGTCAAGCTAGCCGGGCTGATGAGAGGTGTTACCTCGAAACCGGTCCGGTCCTCGGATGCTTGATTCCGGTCTGGGAAAGATATGACTGTGTAGTTCGGACTGGACTGTTCCCATGGGGCACAGGGTCAGAGCTGATTTGCATAAAGCCATTATCTAACCCAGGGTGGTGTGGAGTGCAAAAAACGATGGATTTAGGCCCAGATCCTTGTACTGGGGTGAATGTAAGACATTGATCTACATTCTGTCCATCAAATTGTTTTTTGTAATTTTCTCCCTGAGTGTACTGGGGTAGCTCAGACGTGGGTCCCAGAGCCTCCACACCACTGGAGTCAAGCTAGCCGGGCTGATGAGAGGTGTTACCTCGAAACCGGTCCGGTCCTCGGATGCTTGATTCCGGTCTGGGAAAGATATGGCTGGGTAGTTCGGACTGGACTGTTCCCATGGGGCACAGGGTCAGAGCTGATTTGCATAAAGCCATTATCTAACCCAGGGTGGTGTGGAGTGCAAAAAACGATGGATTTAGGCCCAGATCCTTGTACTGGGGTGAATGTAAGACATTGATCTACATTCTGTCCATCAAATTGTTTTTTGTAATTTTCTCCCTTAGTGTACTGGGGTAGCTCAGACGTGGGTCCCAGAGCCTCCACACCACTGGAGTCAAGCTAGCCGGGCTGATGAGAGGTGTTACCTCGAAACCGGTCCGGTCCTCGGATGCTTGATTCCGGTCTGGGAAAGATATGGCTGTGTAGTTCGGACTGGACTGTTCCCATGGGGCACAGGGTCAGAGCTAATTTGCATAAAGCCATTATCTAACCCAGGGTGGTGTGGAGTGCAAAAAACGATGGATTTAGGCCCAGATCCTTGTACTGGGGTGAATGTAAGACATTGATCTACATTCTGTCCATCAAATTGTTTTTTGTAATTTTCTCCCTGAGTGTACTGGGGTAGCTCAGACGTGGGTCCCAGAGCCTCCACACCACTGGAGTCAAGCTAGCCGGGCTGATGAGAGGTGTTACCTCGAAACCGGTCCGGTCCTCGGATGCTTGATTCCGGTCTGGGAAAGATATGGCTGTGTAGTTCGGACTGGACTGTTCCCATGGGGCACAGGGTCAGAGCTGATTTGCATAAAGCCATTATCTAACCCAGGGTGGTGTGGAGTGCAAAAAACGATGGATTTAGGCCCAGATCCTTGTACTGGGGTGAATGTAAGACATTGATCTACATTCTGTCCATCAAATTGTTTTTTGTAATTTTCTCCCTGAGTGTACTGGGGTAGCTCAGACGTGGGTCCCAGAGCCTCCACACCACTGGAGTCAAGCTAGCCGGGCTGATGAGAGGTGTTACCTTGAAACCGGTCCGGTCCTCGGATGCTTGATTCCGGTCTGGGAAAGATATGGCTGTGTAGTTCGGACTGGACTGTTCCCATGGGGCACAGGGTCAGAGCTGATTTGCATAAAGCCATTATCTAACCCAGGGTGGTGTGCAGTGCAAAAAACGATGGATTTAGGCCCAGATCCTTGTACTGGGGTGAATGTAAGACATTGATCTACATTCTGTCCATCAAATTGTTTTTTGTAATTTTCTCCCTGAGTGTACTGGGGTAGCTCAGACGTGGGTCCCAGAGCCTCCACACCACTGGAGTCAAGCTAGCCGGGCTGATGAGAGGTGTTACCTCGAAACCGGTCCGGTCCTCGGATGCTTGATTCCGGTCTGGGAAAGATATGGCTGTGTAGTTCGGACTGGACTGTTCCCATGGGGCACAGGGTCAGAGCTGATTTGCATAAAGCCATTATCTAACCCAGGGTGGTGTGCAGTGCAAAAAACGATGGATTTAGGCCCAGATCCTTGTACTGGGGTGAATGTAAGACATTGATCTACATTCTGTCCATCAAATTGTTTTTTGTAATTTTCTCCCTGAGTGTACTGGGGTAGCTCAGACGTGGGTCCCAGAGCCTCCACACCACTGGAGTCAAGCTGATGAGAGGTGTTACCTCGAAACCGGTCCGGTCCTCGGATGCTTGATTCCGGTCTGGGAAAGATATGGCTGTGTAGTTCGGACTGGACTGTTCCCATGGGGCACAGGGTCAGAGCTGATTTGCATAAAGCCATTATCTAACCCAGGGTGGTGTGGAGTGCAAAAAACGATGGATTTAGGCCCAGATCCTTGTACTGGGGTGAATGTAAGACATTGATCTACATTCTGTCCATCAAATTGTTTTTTGTAATTTTCTCCCTGAGGCTATTATGCCATCAGGGCAGCGGTAGTTTTGCGTATCTGCCGGCATTTGCCTTCAGGCAGTAATGAGTTTTTGGATGCTGCGTTGCTGTTTCAGGTTCGCAGGGTTAGCGCTTCAATGGGACGTGGGTAGCGGTCAAATGGGTTTGTAGAGATATCTGCAAGTTTCCTGATCAGTGGGTTTTCTTTTTGATCCAGTCCTTTGTAGAATGTCCTGTTGAGTTTGAGGCGATGGTCGTCCAACATCTCGATGCCTAGGTCTCTGTGGATGTCTGCTGTTCGTGTGAACATGGGAGCACCTGCTGCAATCCGTAAGGCCTTACTCTGTAGTTTTTGTAGGTCCTTCCGAAGATGTGGGCGGCAGCCACTCCAAACTGGTGAGGCGTATGTCATAGTTGGTCGAATTATTGCAGTGACTACCCGCACCTTGCTCTGTATGGGCATCGACTTGGTCTTCAGGAGTGGGTATAATGCAGCCAGTTTGGATGCTGCTTTCTGGCAGGTCTTCTCTATGTGGTTTCTCCAGCTGAGTTTAGAGTCCAGAGTCACCCCTAGGTAGGAGCTGCTGTTTTCCCATTTGACCTCGTCCCCGTTGAGGAGGATCTGTGGGTGTTTCCTGTTCTGCTTCCTGGTAAATAATGTTGCAGTGGTTTTGCCTGTGTTCAAGGTTATCTGCCAGTCACTGTGGCAACGCAGCCTTTCTTTGAGGCTTTCGGAAGGGTCACCCCAGATTTTGTAGTTTTTCCGGCACAAGGCGCATGCGCTGTCAGCAAACTCTGTTGTTAAGAAATAGCTTAAAAACGGGCTTAGAGCTTTCTCATTACTTACCAATACTCAACATTGGTTGGCTTTCATGTCACTCTCATTTCCTTGTTTCTTATTGGTCACGCCTCCTGCTTTCTCCCAGGGCTTCTACCCTGCAGTGGAGCATGGACCTAGCACAGCTTTCTGTTAACGGGAGGTGTCCTTCCACTGGCAGAGAGCTCCTCCAGGGACTTTTTGTTTTACTGCTGCCTTGCACTGTGTGAGAGTGCATGGCACTGTATGAGAGTGCATGGCACTGTATGAGAGTGCATGGCACTGGATGGTCTCCGCCACCTTCATGCTGTTGTCCGTTGCTGCACCCTCCCTCCTCCCATACACTGCTCTGGTGTTGCTTCCCACTCACCTCTGAACCACTAACTGTTTTTTCTATTTCCGCCTCTTCCCCAACACCATTGTGTTGAATTCCCCCTGCACGTTTTTAGACATATTGCACAGCTGCCTGGGCGACAGTGCAACATGCCTTAAAGTAAAATAAAGCGCTATGACGCAGTCAACCCTGGGCACTTCAAAGCGCTTTTTTCTCTACTTTAAGCCATGCTGTACAGCAGCCTGTACTGCTGTGTAACATGTCTTAACCCCTTCGCTGCTCATGACGAGCTCAGCTCGTCATGCAGTACACTGGTTGTGTGCTTATGACGAGCTGAGGTCGTCATGAAACAATGGTATTCATATAAGCTCAGCACCCAGCGGGAATTGCCTTAGCAGTCAAGGTGTTAAAAACATTAACAAAGCCAAAGGATCTCATGTAGGTGAAACCTATTGCCTTTGCCAGTGCTTGTTGCTTTCTGCTGCTGAACCTGTTTCTTTTGGCTATAGGACTCTGTGCACTTTACCCCTGCTAAACAATGGTAAAATGTGTGTGCTCTTCTCTTTAAACATGGTAAAATTGGCATATACATGATTGGAACATTTAATTTACTTATAAGTAAATCGTATATGGTACTACCTGTACAAAAGGCCTGAACGTTAAATGCTACTAGTGGGCTGCAGCACTCATTGGGCCACCCACCAAAATATCTCCCTAAAGCATGTCTTAGACTTGCCATTACATGCTGCAGGCAGTTTTAAACTGCCATGCACTTGGCAAAATAATCCCTTTGGCAAGCATTAACATTCCTTTTAAATACTTATAAGTCATCGCTAGCGCAGGCTGCAAATGCTCAAACGGTACATGGTATTTAGAAAACAGGACATGTCTCTTTAATGTTTTACTTGTTCTGGCAGTGAAAAACCTCCAAACTCATTTTTCGCTGTGTCAAGGGTGTCAGCCCTTAGACTAACACTGCTTTACCTAATTACGTTTAATAAATGCTAAATTCAATTTGGCAACAACTAGAGAAATATTTAATCCACTCATTTTAATTGTAATTGAAATCCTCTTTAAAGACAATGTAGAATGTTAAATTACTTTTTGGAAAATGCAACTTTTAGAATGTTGTCATTTCCCTTCCTAAACTTTCTATGGCCTTTCAGTGAGTGGCCAGTTTGCTCATGGAGTGGTGAAAGAAAGAAAGCCGGCAAAGATCAAAATATGCTCATGGAACGTACACAGGTTCAGCAGCATGGACTAAGATCATGAAACCCAATCGTTCTTCCGCGAATAAGACATAATTCTCTTACAAGAGACCTGGAACTCGACCCATCCTGGAATTCCGGGATTTACTGATCATCACATACTAGCTGAGAGACTGTCCAACTATGGGCATCCACGAGGAGGCCTATCAACGTACGTGTCGCAAAAATGTAACTGGGAATCAGAGGAACAGGACGTATGGCTAAATTGGGTCCAAGTCACAAAAATCACAATAAAGCCCCAGCTGCAGCTTCTACTTATAAATGTTTACATACACCCTGATCGAAGAGCAAAAATTGAAAAAATGGGAATGCTAACCAAACTAATCAAAGCCCTGCAAAAAAACAACAAACAAAGCTCGTTGATAATATCAGGAGACTTCAATTGCAACCTAACGAGTTTTGACATGGGTAGATTTAATCAGGAGAAAAGTGTAGCAAAGAGGCCCAAACAAGCTTCACTGCGCAATTTAAAATCATTGGGCCTAATAATCCTAAACAGCAAAAAAATGGTTACTCTTTGCCGGTACCTACCTATATGAGCGGCAAGGTTAAGTCTACTATAGACTTTACAATTGTAAGTGCCAGCATAATAAACGCTATTGAGGAATACACAATAGCTCAGCGCATAGAAAGCAATCACTTCCCCATATCATACGGATGATCGTCGCAGTTCCCAGTGCTGAAAAATTGTGCTCGTTATTGCAACAACCTGAAAAATGTCACCTCCGGAAAATAAAGTGGAGGGGAGGAGAAACAAAGAACATCCAGTCCACAGCCAGTAACTTTATGATAAAACACGGGAGCTTAGAACACGGAGACCCCATAAAAAACTGGGAAAACCTAATAGAGGACCTGAAGGAAAAGCACTCTGTTCTACCAGGGTCAAATAGAAACAAAACAGTAAAGTCTGCACCCTGGTTCAACTCCGACTTAAGACTTGAAAAGAGAAAAATAGCCTGGGCATTAAAGATCCAACAGAGAACGGATACACTGGGTCTAAAACCAAACAATAACATCATTAGACGTTTGACGAAAAAATACCGGAAAAAGCTGTGGACCGCGAAGGCACTGTACAAGGAATCGATCTGGGAAAAACTGTTATTCACGAGTAAAAAAACAAATTCTCGAGTCTTTTGGGGCATTATTAACGATCTAAATAAAGGTGTAGTACTGCAACATGACCCCGGAATCGGGGACAGAGTTTGGGGAGACTATGTGAGGAACCTCTATTTAAAAAAGGAACCACACAGAAACAATAAGAACCAAGGTCCATCAACCAACACTGAACAAGGCAACTTAAAAGCAACACGCGATAGCGAAAGAACGCTTAAAGACATGGAATGCAAAAAATACGTTTCCCAACAACATACTCTAACTACCCGCACCCATTCAAAAAAGCTAATTCAAAAACTCAAAGCAGAGGGGGCTCCTGGACCAAACAGTCTTCCAACCGCAGTATTTAAATCCAACAACGAGTTCTGGGCCGAACATCTAATAGTGCTATTTAACCACATTTTTATAAAAGGAAACATACCTGCTTCTTGGAAAGGAAATATCATCCACCCGATTTACAAGAAAGGAGACCGAAGAAACACGGGGAATTACAGGATGATTTCCTTAATAGACGTTGAAGCCAAGATCTACGCCTCATGTCTCTTGGAGCAGCTGCAAGATTGGGCAAAACATAACAACATAATCCCTAGTTTCCAAATTGGATTCAGAAACAGGACGGGGACGTTAACAAACCTCCCATCTTGGGACTACTAACGGAGAACGCCAAAAAAAAAGAATCACCGTCTATATGGGTGCTTTGTTGACATAAAAGCAGCCTTTGACTGAGTAAGCAGATCAAGACTATGGGGAAAGTAAAAATGGGGGCTGCCGCAAAACCTACTAAACACAATAACTGGTTTGTACAGCAACACATGGGCAAAAGTAAAACAAGGGCAAGGGTCTAGCTTAACAGCAAAAATTGAAACCCAGGACGGCCTAAAACAAGGCTGTGTCCTAGCCCCCAGTCTATTTAACCTATATCTAGCAGACATTGGAAGTAACCTAGAAAAAATTGAGAGTCACGCCCCGAAACTTGGCAATGTTTCAGTTCCAATTCTGCAGTATGCAGACGATATAGTATTACTAAGCAAAACACCTATAGGTCTGCAATGCCTAATAAACACGTTATCATCTTACTTAGCACAAGAAAATTTGGTACTGATCAAAGAAAAAACAAAAGTGCTCTGGCTAGTGGAGGGTAAGAAACTGAAATTTAAATGGTCAATCTACGACTCAGTCTTAGAAGAACAGGACTCATACAAGTATTTGGGGATAACCCTTGGGCAAGGCAATTAAAAAAAGAAACACTCTCTGGCATTAAAAGGGAAGGCGCAAACATTAATCTATGCGTATAGGCAACTGCAATTAAAAATGGCCGGCCCGAACTACACCCATCTACTAAAAGTAATGGCTTCACAAATGTTACCAACCCTGTCATATGGGTTAACCACATGGCTTGGAAGGGAGGCAAAAACTTTAAATAATCTACAAAACAAAATCTACGAAGTAGTGTTTAATCTGCCACAATCAGCCTCTCCCGCAGAAGTCCGCCTTGAATTTGGCCTACAAAACCAACAAGCACTGGCGTTGCCAATAGGTCTCGCAGTAGGAAAATTGGAGCTATTACAATTCCAAATAACAATGCCTTTTATTTTTGTTTTCATTTTAAAAACATAAAGGGCTTTGTCATTTACAAAACCAATAGCTCCAACTTTCCTACTGCGAGACCTATTGTGCACTGCACAGTGTGGGTGAAAGTGGCACTGCGTGGGTGTGAGTGGCTTTGAGTGAGTTGCGTTGCGTGGGTGAGTGGCGTTGCATGTGTGAGTGTTGTTGCGTGGGTGAGTGGCGTTGTGTGGGTGAGTGGCATTGCGTGGGTGAGTGGCGTTGCGTGTGTGAGTGGCATTGCATGGGTGAGTGTGGCGTTGCGTGTGTGAGAGTGGGCTTGCGTGGGTGTGAGTGGTGCTGTGTGGGTAAAAGTGGTGCTGTGTGGGTAAAAGTGGCACTGCGTGGGTGTGAGTGGCGTTGCGTGGGTGAGTGGCGATGCGTGGGTGAGTGGCGATGAGTGGGTGAGTGGCGTTGCGTGTGTGAGTGGCGTTGCATGTGTGAGTGGCGTTGCATGTGTGAGTGGCGTTGCATGTGTGAGTGGCGTTGCGTGTGTGAGTGGCGTTGCGTGGGTGAGTGGCGTTGCATGTGTGAGTGGCGTTGCATGTGTGAGTGGCGTTGCATGCGTGAGTGGCGTTGCATGTGTGAGTGGCGTTGCGTGGATGATTGGCGTTGCATGGATGAGTGGCGTTGCGTGGATGAGTGGCGTTGCGTGGATGAGTGGCGTTGCGTGCATGAGTGGCGTTGCATGGATGAGTGGGGTTGCGTGGATGAGTGGGGTTGCGTGGGTGAGTGTGGCATTGCGTGGGTGATAGTGGGCTTGCGTGGGTGTGAGTGGCGTTGCGTGTCTGAAAGTGGTGCTGTGTGGGTGAAAGTGGCACTGCGTGGGTGTGAGTGGCTTTGGGGTAGTGAGTGAGTGGCGTTGCGTAGGTGAGTGGCGTTGCATGTGTGAGTGGTGTTGCGTGGGTGAGTGGCGTTGCATGTGTGAGTGGCATTGCGTGGATGAGTGGCGTTGCGTGGATGAGTGGGGTTGCGTGGATGAGTGGGGTTGCGGGGATGAGTGGGGTTGCGTGGATGAGTTGCGTTGCGTGTGTGAGTGGTGTTGCTTGGGTGAGTGGCGTTGCGTGGGTGAGTGTGGTGTTGCGTGGGTGATAGTGGGCTTGCGTGGGTGTGAGTGGCGTTGCGTGTCTGTAAGTGGTGCTGTGTGGGTGAAAGTGGCACAGAGCCTTTGATGTGGCCTGGCGCTGGAGAAATGCTGCTGCTGCTAATTAAATATAAAAAGTGTTTAGGGACTCATGGCTGCCGAGAGTAATAAGGCAGTGCTGGGAGGGGGGCTGCGCACCAACTGAAGTGCTCTGGTTGCACGGCCTGCGGCCGTGTGAAGTGATAAGCCTTTGAAGTACACAGGCATGCTGTGACGGAGGTGTGAGAGGTCTGGCAGGGAACAGATGGCCTGGCTGTGAAGCAGGTGGCGGGGCAGCGCTGGGGAAGCCTGTGGGAGGGTGATTGATGCCTTTGATGTGGGGAGGGAGGAGAGCCTTTTGCGAGCCTTGTGCAGGAGAAATGCTGCCGATGCGCGTGCATGTTTAATCACGTGATTCACGTGAACTTAAAGAAAACCGCGGCTAAAAGCCTGTGGTTTGACGATGATTTTGGCCACTTGAATTCTCGTTCCCTCAATGCGCTTGCGCGCATTGTAGGTCACGAGACCTAAAAATTCCGGTCAATGTCCAACTTTGCTAAACTATGTCATAAAATTCATTCTGCCCGAAGTGAGTCAATGGACAACATCTGCTGGAAGGAAATACATCATCAGGAAAACCAGCCTAGTAACAACTCATGGGGAAGCTACCTTAGCACCTGTTTGTCCAAACTGGGCCTACTAGAAGTATGGAAAAAATAAATAGACCAGGTACACTTCTGTAAGATAGCCAAAGATAGGACAAAATATCTCTAATGAAACGGCGCCACCATGGACAGTAATCGCCTCTTACACTCATCAAAAACCACAGGGATACTTAGCCTCCCACTTTAGTCAACATTTAAAAAAAGCTTTTGTTGCTTACCGAATGGGCCTGCACTATTCAAAGGATTTAAGACCTTCTTGGAAACACCAAAACGAAAGCTCCCACTGTAGACTATGCGGATATCAGAAGGAAACATTAATGCACTTGTTATGTGCATGTCCGGCTCTTATGACTTTAAGAAGACGATACCTACGGGCCATCTTTATCACGTTAAAGATCCGCACATGCCGGCAAGCGGTAATAAGCTGGCTAGGAGGCACCTCCTCCATCTTGGCATGTCGTGGACTTAAATTTATGACCGAGGTAACAAAGTGGCTACAAGAAATTTAACTGATAAAAGGCACTTAAAGTCAAGCACAAAGACCGGATCGAGGCTTGAAGGCCACTGCGGCCCAAACGACACTATCAAAACCTCGCCAAAGAACTTGACCGTAGCAATGTACTGTATCGGATGAAATAAGATCGGTGTCGTCTCTTTTACCAGTGACAGTATATTTATTTTTTATTAGCACGAAATTTTGTAATTTTAACCTGCTCAAAGATTGTAACCATTTTTATTAATCACACAATAAAATTAACTTCACCTTGAGTGGTGATGTCTCCCCCACTGGGAAATGTGTATTGGTGCCAGAGAGTGGACAAAGGGGCCTCGGCGTAGAGGGGGTGGGTCATCCCAACAGGGCGGCTGGGGAGGAGCTGTGCCCTGTATGAGTCCACTTCAGTGGGCCCTGCCCAGACACTCACAAAGGACCCTCATACCCAGCCTGCCCCTGCCATTAGTTTCACTAGTGAGGCTGAAGCAAACCCAGAAAAGAGGGATGGACTGGCCTGAACTGGTTTAGGGGCAGACAAAGGATCTGTCCCCCACCCACAGGCTGGCACTGGGTATAAACGTGGCCCCCTTGGAACCTGAAATCAGAACAGTCGTGGACCTGAGAAGATTCAAAGGAGGGCTGCCCTGCTGTCTGAGGGCGGGGCGCCTTGAATCCAGGACCTCAGAGGTCAGTTGCCTGACCTCCTGTTAAAGCTACAGGGACACAACAAGCTGCGAGAGGCCTTTTCCTGCACCTGCCCAGTGATCAGGACTGGACCCTGGGATGGCCTTACTGCCACCCTAGGAATCTCTAACTGCCCCCCACCCCTGAGGGCCTGGGGGCTTTGGCTGTGTACTGCTGTGTGGATTGGGACTTGAAAGACTCAAGTCAGAAGATAAAATCTTTCACCAGGATAAACCTGGTTGGTGTATCTGACGTGCGCTTCCTCGCGGTCGGCTTCAAATTCCACCACGCCCATTGACTATTATTGGCACTTTGAGCTTCTTCGCACTATTTTAACTGACACTTTTTAAAAAATTCTGAACTCTGGTTGCTGTTATTGGATTTTTACAATTTTGGTGTCTATTTTTTTAATTTATCTTGGGATATTTATTGCTTTTCATTTGGCATTTTTTTACTATTGAAGTGCTTCATAAATACTTTACACATTGGCTCTACCTTAAACCTGACGGCGTTGTGCAAGCGACCAGCGTGTTCAGCACAGGTTAATTTGTCGGCATTTGTGGTTCATCCTGGCAAGGCCTGAGATTAATATTTGAGGCGGGTTCTTACCCCCCTTAGGTAATACCACCATTTCTGTGGGGGGGTGAGCTGATTGAGTGGGGGCACCACTGTGGGGGTGGGTGAAGACCATGTGATATGGGGGGCAGGGGGGAGGGTGAAGCCCAGAGTGATATCAACGTGCGGAGTCCACGCACATGTGAGGGGCGCTGAGAGGCGGCAGCCGGCCTGATATATCATTCATAAAGACAGGGCACACCTTTCCTCCGATGACGTGGGCTCTGCCTTTCATCCCTTGAAGGTAACTCTCGGGGGACCCCATTAGGGAGCGTTGGAGGGCTTCACAGGGAGAGCGCGAGGGGCTGCCGTCCATCACCGCGATGAGGGGGCGATCAAAAGCAACGGGGGCATAAATGGCCCGTGTGAGGGGGGCGGGGGGAGGGGGTAGGTTATTTTAAAGCGGGCCGTCTGTACCGTTCACTTCCAGGACAGACCCTGGCCCGGTCCCAATTACAATTACATTTTTGGGATGCGAAATATTTACCCGTTATTATTTATTGATTAACCTCTTGAACACTTTTGAATTATAAAGAAAATAATTATAGTTTCGCATAATTAATCGTTCCGACATTAAGTAAGAAACAAAGTGTGTTTGACTCCATGAAATAAATGACTGTTGTCGGAGGCCCAGGCTTAAAATGAACAGACCCCTCCCAGGTGAAGGCACTGCCCTCTGTGACACACAGACCCCTCACAGACCCCTTCCAGTTGAAGGCACTGCCCTCTGTGACACACAGACCCCTCACAGACCCCTTCCAGGTGAAGGCCCAGCCCTCTGTGGCACACAGACCCCTCCCAGGTGAAGGCACTGCCCTCTGACACACAGACCCCTCCCAGGTGAAGGCACTGCCCTCTGTGACACACAGACCCCTTCCAGGTGAAGGCACTGCCCTCTGACACACAGACCCCTCCCAGGTGAAGGCACTGCCCTCTGACACACAGACCCCTCCCAGGTGAAGGCACTGCCCTCTGTGACACACAGACCCCTCCCAGGTGAAGGCACTGTCCTCTGTGACACACAGACCCCTCACAGACCCCTTCCAGGTGAAGGCACTGCCCTCTGTGACACCCAGACCCCTCCCTGGTGAAGGCACTGCCCTCTATGACACACACACCCCTTCCAGGTGAAGGCACTGCCCTCTGACACACAGACCCCTTCCAGGTGAAGGCACTGCCCTCTGACACACAGACCCCTTCCAGGTGAAGGTACGCCCTCTGTGACACACAGACCCCTCCCAGGTGAAGGCACTGCCCTCTGACACACAGACCCCTTCCAGGTGAAGGCACTGCCCTCTGTGACACACAGACCCCTCCCAGGTGAAGGCACTGCCCTCTGTGACACACAGACCCCTCCAGGTGAAGGCACTGCCCTCTGTGACACACAGACCCCTTCCAGGTGTAGGCACTGCCCTCTGTGACACACAGACCCCTCCCAGGTGAAGGCACTGCCCTCTGTGACACACAAACCCCTTCCAGGTGTAGGCACTGCCCTCTGTGACACACAGACCCATCCCAGGTGAAGGCACTGCCCTCTGTGACACACAGACCCCTTCCAGGTGAAGGCACTGCCCTCTGTGACACACAGACCCCTCCCTGGTGAAGGCACTGCCGTCTGTGACACACAGACCCCTTCCAGGTGAAGGCACTGCCCTCTGTGACACACAGACCACTCCCAAGTGAAGGCACTGCCCTCTGTGACACACAGACCCCTTCCAGGTGAAGGCACTGCCCTCTGTGACACAGAGACCCCTCCCAGGTGAAGGCTCATCTGGTATCGTAGCGCTGCATAGTTCAGCAAATTGCCTTTCATTTTCGTGTGCTGTGTGCTAGCGTAGCGCTTTGCTGAAGTAGCGCTTTGTGTACTTAATTAGTGCTGCTTGAAACTCTATCAGCGCGTTTGCCGCTAGCGCTCCGCTGTGCTCCCCCCTCCGCCTCCATTTTGTTTGTTGTGATCATCCTCGTGTGCCCGCCCCGCCTCCCAGCAGAACCGCCCTCCCACTGTCCTGAAATAGCGCTCCTTTCCCTGCAGGCGCCGTGACTCGCTCCTGTCCCACGGGCTGAGTGGTCGCTCCCAGTGCAGTCATCTGGTATCGTAGCGCTGCATAGTTCAGCAAATTGCCTTTCATTTTCGTGTGCTGTGTGCTAGCGTAGCGCTTTGCTGAAGTAGCGCTTTTTGTACTTAATTAGTGCTGCTTGAAACTGTATCAGCGCGTTTGCCGCTAGCGCTCCGCTGTGCTCCCCCCTCCGCCTCCATTTTGTTTGTTGTGATCATCCTCGTGTGCCCGCCCCGCCTCCCAGCAGAACCGCCCTCCCACTGTCCTGAAATAGCGCTCCTTTCTCTGCAGGCGCCGTGACTCGCTCCTGTCCCATGGGCTGAGTGGTCGCTCCCAGTGCAGTCATCTGGTATCGTAGCGCTGCATAGTTCAGCAAATTGCCTTTCATTTTCGTGTGCTGTGTGCTAGCGTAGCCCTTTGCTGAAGTAGCGCTTTGTGTACTTAATTAGTGCTGCTTGAAACTGTATCAGAGCGTTTGCCGCTAGCGCTCCGCTGTGCTCCCCCCTCCGCCTCCATTTTGTTTGTTGTGATCATCCTCGTGTGCCCGCCCCGCCTCCCAGCAGAACCGCCCTCCCACTGTCCTGAAATAGCGCTCCTTTCCCTGCAGGCGCCGTGACTCGCTCCTGTCCCACGGGCTGAGTGGTCGCTCCCAGTGCAGTCATCTGGTATCGTAGCGCTGCATAGTTCAGCAAATTGCCTTTCATTTTCGTGTGCTGTGTGCTAGCGTAGCGCTTTGCTGAAGTAGCGCTTTGTGTACTTAATTAGTGCTGCTTGAAACTGTATCAGCGCGTTTGCCGCTAGCGCTCCGCTGTGCTCCCCCCTCCGCCTCCATTTTGTTTGTTGTGATCATCCTCGTGTGCCCGCCCCGCCTCCCAGCAGAACCGCCCTCGCCCCTCCCCTCGACTACCCATTTATGACAGATGTTCCCGCGCGCAGCGTTCACGCGCAGCGTCCGCGCCCAATCCGCGCCGAAGGTGCGCCAAAGGTAAGCCCGTCTACGCCCGTCCGCGCCTGGACCGCGCCCAGCGCCAGAGCCCCTGCCCCTCGCGCTGCCCAGCCCTCCCGCATTACCTACGATGCCGCCACCCTCCTAGCCCTTAACCCCGGTCGCGCCCCCAACTGCGTCCAAGCCGCTCCTGGACACACCCATGGACCTTTCTCCTGCTACTCCTGCAAATTCAGCGGCACCGACAACATCTCCGCTACGACCACACCACAGATTCCCGACCCTAACCACTTACAATGCATCCTTCTCAACACCCGCTCGGTCCACAGACACGCCGTTGACCTATGGAATCTACTAGACACCATCTCTCCAGATGTCGCCTTCCTAACAGAAACATGGATGAACGCTTCCTCCGCCCCAGACATCACCATTGCCATCCCTGAAGACTATAAGATCACTCGCAAGGACCGTACCGGCCACACAGGAGGAGGAATCGCTATCGTCCATAAGAAATCTATCCGCATCTCAACCAGCTCTGACGTCAACCTCGCCAACTCTGAACACCTTCACTTCCAGATCCACATCGACCCCAAGACCACACTCAGAGGCACCCTCCTCTACAGACCACCAGGACCCCGCGCAAAATTTAGTGAAGACATCACGGACTTCATCACTCCTCACGCGCTCCCCTCCAAAGACTACATCCTTCTAGGAGACCTCAACTTTCACCTTGAAAAGATCAACGGCCGCAACACCACCACCCTCTTGGACAACCTCGCCAACCTCGGACTTAAACAACTGGTCACTTCCCCCACCCACATCGCAGGTCACACACTCGACCCCATCTTCACCTCCAGCAATCATGTCTCCTTCAGCCACACTACGGATCTCCTCTGGACTGACCACAGCTGCGTTCACTTCACCTACAACGAGCCGAAACCCATCAACCACCTCCAACCAACTCTGCAAAGAAACTGGAACAAAATCACCATCGACCAGATCTCCTCATCGCTCCTTCTAAACACCCCAGCCCACTCTTCTAACCCAGACCAAGCCGCCGCCAACCTCACCCTATGGTTATCCAACACCGCTGACACCTTAGCACCACTGAAAAAACGTCAAAGCAAACCTGGCAACAAGAAGGCCTCATGGTTCAACGATGATCTTAAGAAGTCCAAGAAACTCTGCCGCTCCCTTGAAAAGGCCTGGAAAAAAGACCCAACCACTAGCACCAAGGACGCCTTCAAAAACGCCACCCGCACTCACCACCAACTAATCCGAAAGGCCAAGAAAACAGCATTCAAGGATCGACTTGACAACAACGCCCACAACAGCAAGGAACTTTTCAACATCGTCAATGAATTTTCCAATCCCTTGGCCAACTCCAACGACATCACCCCCTCTCAAGCCCTCTGCGACTCACTAGCCTCATTCTTCCACAACAAGATTGCAGACATCCACAACAGCTTCGACAACCAACCCGGAGACCAACCCACCCAACCATATGCTGAACACTCCCCCCCCCCGTGAACACCCTTAACGACTGGAACCCAATCTCCACGGAGGACACCATCCGCCTGATGAACTCCATCCACTCAGGATCCCCCACAGACCCATGTCCTCACCACATCTTCAACAAAGCAGACTCCGTCATAGCACCGCACCTCCGAGACGTCATCAACTGCTCTTTCAACTCCGCCACCTTCCCGGAAAACTGGAAACATGCTGAACTCACCGCCCTTCTGAAAAAACCCACAGCGGACCCCACCGAACTAAAAAATTACCGCCCCATTTCGCTCCTTCCATTCCCGGCCAAAGTAATCGAGAAAGCTGTCAACAACCAGCTCGCCGCTTTCCTCGAAGCCAACAAATCCCTCGACTCCTCACAATCTGGCTTCCGAGCAAAACACAGCACTGAGACCACCCTCATCGCAGCAACAGACGACATTCGAACTCTACTGGACAATGGAGACACAGTCGCCCTCATCCTCCTCGACCTCTCTGCAGCATTCGACACAGTCTGCCACAGCACCCTTTTACAACGCCTCAGTAACATCGGAATACAAGGAAAAGCACTTGAATGGATCACCTCGTTCCTCACCGGAAGAACCCAGAGAGTCCGCCTTCCACCATTCAAGTCCGAGGCCACTGAAGTCATCTGTGGCGTACCACAAGGATCCTCACTCAGCGCCACCCTCTTCAACGTATACATGAGCCCCCTCGCGGCCATCGCCCGCCAACACAACCTCAACATCATCTCTTACGCGGATGACACTCAACTAATCCTCTCTCTCACCAATGACCCCAGCACCGCCAAAACTAACCTACACGAAGGAATGAAAGAAGTTGCCGAATGGATGAAACACAGCCGTCTGAAACTGAACTCAGATAAAACAGAAGTCCTCATCTTAGGTACATCCCCCTCTGCATGGGACGACTCTTGGTGGCCGGAAGCCCTTGGAAAAGCACCCATCCCGACAGACCACGCACGGAACCTAGGCGTCATCCTGGATTCTTCACTCTCAATGAACAGACAAGT
This sequence comes from Lissotriton vulgaris, assembly GCF_964263255.1. NCBI lineage: Eukaryota > Metazoa > Chordata > Amphibia > Caudata > Salamandridae > Lissotriton > Lissotriton vulgaris. The sequence goes on from NC_141689.1 coordinate 35,523,175, forward strand.
CAGCGCCGTATCCTCATCCTGCTTTAACATTCTTCGCATGCTCAAAAAAACATTTCGCTGGATCCCCACCGAAACCAGAAAAACAGTCACCCATGCTCTGGTCACGAGCCGACTGGACTACGGAAACACCCTCTGCGCAGGTACTACCGCTAAACTCCAAAAGAAACTCCAACGAATCCAAAACGCCTCAGCCAGGATCATATTAGACATCCCGCGCAACGAACACATCTCTGGTCACCTGAAAGACCTCCACTGGCTACCCGTCAATAAGAGAATCACTTTCCGACTGCTAACCCACGCACACAAATCACTCTACGACATCGGACCAGAATGCCTCAACTCACGACTGTCCTTCTACACCCCCTCCCGCCAACTACGTTCTTCCAGCCAAGCCCTCGCCACTGTACCTCGCATCAACAAGACCACCATGGGAGGCAGATCCTTCTCATACCTGGCTGCTAGAACATGGAACTCACTCCCCACTTACCTTCGCCTTACCCAGAACCACCTAGCATTCAGAAAGCAACTTAAAATGTGGATATTTGACAAGTAATCCTCTTCCCCTTCCTAAGCGCCTTGAGACCCTCTGGGTATGTAGTGCGCTATATAAATTCTTTGACTTGACTTGACTTGACTTGACTTGACTTGACACACAGACCCCTCCCAGGAGAAGGCACTGCCCTCTGTGACACACAGACCCCTCACAGACCCCTCCCAGGTGAAGGCACTGCCCTCTGTGACACACAGACCCCTTCCAGGTGTAGGCACTGCCCTCTGTGACACACAGACCCCTCCCAGGTGAAGGCACTGCCCTCTGTGACACACAGACCCCTTCCAGGTGAAGGCACTGCCCTCTGTGACACACAGACCCCTCCCAGGTGAAGGCACTGCCCTCTGTGACACAGAGACCCCTTCCAGGTGAAGGCACTGCCCTCTGTGACACACAGACCCCTCCCTGGTGAAGGCACTGCCGTCTGTGACACACAGACCCCTTCCAGGTGAAGGCACTGCCCTCTGTGACACACAGACCACTCCCAAGTGAAGGCACTGCCCTCTGTGACACACAGACCCCTTCCAGGTGAAGGCACTGCCCTCTGTGGCACAGAGACCCCTACCAGGTGAAGGCACTGCCCTCTGACACACATACCCCTCCCAGGTGAAGGCACTGCCCTCTGTGACACACAGACCCCTCACAGACCCCTCCCAGGTGAAGGCACTGCCCTCTGTGACACACAGACCCCTTCCAGGTGTAGGCACTGCCCTCTGTGACACACAGACCCCTCCCAGGTGAAGGCACTGCCCTCTGTGACACACAGACCCCTTCCAGGTGAAGGCACTGCCCTCTGTGACACACAGACCCCTCCCTGGTGAAGGCACTGCCGTCTGTGACACACAGACCCCTTCCAGGTGAAGGCACTGCCCTCTGTGACACACAGACCACTCCCAAGTGAAGGCACTGCCCTCTGTGACACACAGACCCCTTCCAGGTGAAGGCACTGCCCTCTGTGACACAGAGACCCCTCCCAGGTGAAGGCCCTGCCCTCTGTGACACAAAGACCCCTTCCAGGTGAAGGCACTGCCCTCTGTGACACAGAGACCCCTCCCAGGTGAAGGCACTGCCCTCTGTGACACACAGACCCCTCCCAGGTGAAGGCACTGCCCTCTGTGACACACAGACCCATCACAGACCCCCCACAGACCCCTTCCAGGTGAGGGCACTGCCCTCTGTGACACACAGACCCCTACCAGGTGGAGGCACTGCCCTCTGTGACACACCGACCCCTCCTAGGTGAAGGGCACTGCCCTCTGTGACACACAGACCCCTCCCAGGTGAAGGCACTGCCCTCTGTGACACACAGACACTCCCAGGTGAAGGCACTGCCCGCTGTGACACACCGACCCCTCCTAGGTGAAGGGCACTGCCCTCTGTGACACACAGACCCCTCCCAGGTGAAGGCACTGCCCTCTGTGACACACAGACACTCCCAGGTGAAGGCACTGCCCTCCAGTGCCCTCTGACACACAGACACCTCTCGGGTGAAGGTGATAGAGTGCGCAGTTCACCCGGGTCACTATTTTACCAATTTCCACGCACTGGGCCCTGACGTGCATACGAATGACTGTGTTTGCGTGAACCGGGTGAATTTTCCACACGCTACTATGAGTAATTCGGGGGGGTGACTCTCTCACCACTTACTATACATGTACCTGACTTACCACAGGCACATTACTCCTGATGGATCAGGAGCTAGCAGTGGACAAGTAGCAAGATTCCTACAAGGAGAAAAATACCTTACACATACAGTCCATTTAATAACATTAGGTGATACGTAATGACCACAGACACCTGATGAGGTTAAAAAAGTTTATATGAAAAGTGGATTGGTGTCAGTACAACGCGATGTATTACAACGCGTTCCGTTACAACGCGTTTTTTACATCGCAAAAACCATTACAATGCATGCCATTACAACGCATGGCATTACATAGCAGATACTTTTACAACGCATGGCATTACATCGTAAGTATAGGTAAGTATATCTTTTTTAAAAAAAATGTAATAAAGTTAATTAAATTAATTTAAAATAATAAAAATAATATAACATTTTTAAAACAGTAATTAATTTAATTATAGTAATTTAATTAATATTAAAATTGATATTAATGTAATATATTTAAAATAATATAATTAATGATATATAAAAAATTTATAAATAGAAAATAATATAATGTAAATAATGTAATTAATAACAATAAAAATAAATATAATTATAATTTAATTAAGTTATAAATAATACATAATATAATTATATTTAATAAAATTAAAAAAAAATAATTAATTAAACATTTTTAAATAATATAATTTAATAATAATCGTTTATAAATACAATTAAATTAATAATTGTAAATATAGTTATTATTTTAATTAAATTAAATAAAATTATTTTAATTAATTTAATTTATATAAAAAATAGAAAATAATATAATGTAATTAATAACAATAAATATAATTATAATTTAATTAAGTTATAAATAATACATAATATAATTATATTTAATAAAATTAAAAGAATTTAATTAATTAAACATGTTTAAATAATATAATTTAATAATAATCGTTTATTAATACAATTAAATTAATAATTGTAAATATAGTTATTATTTTAATTAAATTAAATTAAATTATTTTAATTAATTTAATTTATATAAAGTCGTAATACCCCTGTACCCCAAAAAACAAACCCAGCCCTAAAACCTAAAAACACCCCTGTACCCCAAAACCCAAACCCTGTCCTAAAACCTAAAAACACCCCTGTACCCCAAAACCCAAACCCTGCCCTAAAACCTAAAAACACCCCTGTACCCCAAAACCCAAACCCTGCCCTAAAACCTAAAAACACCCCTGTACCCCAAAACCCAAACCCTGCCCTAAAACCTAAAAACACCCCTGTACCCCAAAACCCAAACACTGCCCTAAAACCTAAAAACACCCCTGTACCCCAAAACCCAAACACTGCCCTAAAACCTAAAAACACCCCTGTACCCCAAAACCCAAACACTGCCCTAAAACCTAAAAACACCCCTGTACCCCAAAACCCAAACACTGCCCTAAAACCTAAAAACACCCCTGTACCCCAAAACCCAAACACTGCCCTAAAACCTAAAAACACCCCTGTACCCCAAAACCCAAACACTGCCCTAAAACCTAAAAACACCCCTGTACCCCAAAACCCAAACACTGCCCTAAAACCTAAAAATACCCAAACACCCCAAAACATATACATCAGTACCCCAAAACATATACTCCTATACTCATACTTATTTTAAAAAATACTTAAATTAATATATTTAATTTATAATATTTAAAAACGAAATAAATATTTTTAAATAATTAATAATAATTAAATCAATTATAAAATATTAAATAAAATAAAAAATTAAATACTTACCAATACTTACGATGTAATGCCATGCGTTGTAATAGCATCTGCTATGTAATGCCATGCGTTGTAATGGCATGCATTGTAATGGTATTTGCGATGTAAAAATCGCGTTGTAACGGAACGCGTTGTAAAAGATGCGTTGTAGCGGTAACACACCGAATTTAGTTTAGAATGAGTATGCCATAAGTAACAGGCAGATACAAATTAGAACATCAATGATAAAAATCATAACAAGAGTGTAGCTATGGATTAAGGCAAGCACCATAGATTACTAAGGAATATTCAGGGTATGAGCATTTTGGAACATGCTATTCAGTACGATTTTAAGCTAAGGCAAGGGCAATGAGACGGACCTAATAGGTGTACTAATATTCTTTAGACTAATTCCTAAACCTTATGCTATTCTTACTAAGATCACAGCAACCATACTAAAGGGAAGGGAAAATGGAACAAGCTAAAATATGCAATCAGTTTTAATAATCCTATAGGTAAGGGAAAAATGGAACATTACTAATAAACAATTTACATAAAATTACTTTCGATAGGTGATAGAAGAATATCACAGGCAAGAGTGCTTTATTAAGAAAAGGAAAGGTAGAGTATAGTTAGACGGACACCCATAGATATATTTACCTAGGACAGAATGAGGACTAACCCTGGCCACGGGTCAGTTTGGGAATAGGCAGGGACAAGGACCCTCAAGGATTCGGAATGCCAGTAGGCGAGCAGGTACAGCTCAGGACAGTCAGGACAGGATACCCCTCAGGTTTGGGTCAGGACTGGGCTCATCAAAAGGGCACGACCAACACCTGCAGCTTCGGATGCAACGCCTGCGTTACCCCCTCTCTGCACGGAATCCGCCAGTAACCCCGATTGGGTTTTCGAATTTCCCAGCAAAGTGCTTCGCCAGCACTTAAGACTATTTCCACCCCTTGGAGTTTGTGGAAAATACGGACAGAGTGCTCCGCAGCGCTCTGTATCAATCACCTATAGAGTTCGTAGGGTCAGTGACAGGTCAGCTACTCGGACAAGTCGGACAATTTCTCTAAGCTAAACTAGACTAGTTATACTGTTTTGGGACCCCTAGACCACCCACAAATGTTGCAAGTGACAAGGTCCAAACTTATGATTGGTCGAGAGGTGGTTAGGTCATTTTCACCTCCCAAATTCTATGTTCTCATAATTAATATTCAGTTTCAGTACCCACCCCTTACATTCCAGTTCTAAGGGTATGAGAAAGGTGTAAAACAATAGAACACACATAAGACTATACATTTGTATCACTTTGGTTACAGCCGAATTCTCTTCCCAGTGCATGGAAGATGTTCTCAGGCGCATCTCAGCTTCAGGAGCCAGCTGGCTTGGGTTTGCTTCTGCGCGGTTCGGCTTTTCCCTCATCACGTGACAGGGTTGTGGGAGGATTCTAAGATGGTGTCGCTCCCCACTCCCAGGCCCCAAATACGTGGTACATGAAAAGTAAGCGAAAACAAATAAGAAACACAGAAAAAATGAATTCACTGTCTACCATGAATAAGCTTCACTGCACCCCTTACTGTGTAATATCTATAGCATTGAGGGTTAATGCGGGAAAGACAGATATGCAGAAGCAGCATGAGCTAGCAGAGAGCATGGTTAAAGACAAGCGGCCATATTTAGCAACAATGCGCATGAGCAACAATATCCCTCCAAATTGCGAGTGCGTCACATCACGTGGGTATGACCGACGCATGCGCAGACTGGATTTCTGCGAAGCGGCCATTCAGTAGTGCACTCAAAACGTGGAGTGGGAGGGGGACTCCCTCCTACAGCTGAGCGCGCTGTTTTGCAACGAAACTCATAGGTTTCTTCTCAGTATTTTACATAATTTCATAACATAAACTGTTCCATATGTTATAAATCAGTCAATAATCCATGATTAGTCTCCTCGGTATAATGCTTTTATTTCCAATTTTAAGCAGATCTGTTATACCAGGTTAGAAATACATTTTGCAAACCCAATGCATTTCGGGTCTTTCCAACAGACCCTTCATCAGGGGGCTATGGATAGAGAAGAAACAGGACCTGTTAATTCACTTTACCAAATAGACACAAAAATAAGTGTACATGTAGATCAAAACATACAATTGTGTCATAATTGAATTCAACTCATTAACATGATACCCCACAAAACTAAAAGAATGTCTCTTGAATTTTTCACCACAAATACGGCGTAAATATCGTAACCATCATAACTTCCTATAAACATGATGCTAAATAGCGCTAAACAAAGATACATGCTCCATTCTGATGTTACTTACAAAAGACCGTCCGGTCTGGTGCCTAACTTCGGCGTCTCTGTGTTTCGCGCCAACGCTAAACAACTATTATGAAAAGTAGTTCCGTGCTCGTGATCGGAAAGCCTTCCAATCACGGCAGAAAGAAACTCGTCATGTGACCTGTTCCATAGCGCCTTCAAGGAAGTGAGAGGATTATTTACGCAAAGGCATAACTTAATGTAAATGCGGTTTCAGACAATGAAAACGGTATCTCTAAATTAAAAAGTGACCATAACATAAAAGTGACGGTATTAATATCAACAAATAACATCAAATGTAAATTATGTGAAAAACGATACTTTCATACAAAAGGATTGTAGGAACCTTAATGAACACATCAAGGGTCTCGGATATAGTTCAAACCCATAGTTGAGGTACTTATAAAAAACATGAATGTTCAATTCTATCATTAAGCCCAATCGGGTGGCTTGAATTAAGTTTTTTGATCCAATAGTATTCACTTCTAAGTCTTTGCTTAGTCGGATCCATGTCGTCGCGTGGAAGGATTCTCTCCAAGACCGTGTATCTTAGCTGGGAAATTTGATGACGTGCTTCAAGCCAGTGACTTGCCACTGTGGATTTTGGGTTCATGAGTCTGATATTACTCTTATGTTCAGTTATGCGTTTTTTCACTTTTCTTTCCGTCTGACCTACATAGGTTTTTCCGCATGGACATTTTATGGCATACACACAATTCATCGTGTCGCATGTACTGTTATGTTTCAGTTCAATATGATATCCTTTGGTAGGGTGAGTGAATTGGTTTCCAATAATTACATTGCCACAATGGGTGCAATTTTGACATTTTTGCATGCCTCGATAGGTCATAGTTGGTTTCTTAGGTGTATTCAACATTTCTTTAATGTTCTTTGATCTTTGAAAAGCGAAAGTTATATTTTCTTGATACAAACCTGTTAGATCGGGTTCTCGTTGAATAAGTCCCCAGTGTTTATTCACTATTCTTTTGATTTTGGTTGCATCTGTAGAAAATTTCAATACACACACTGTTTTTGTTTCCTGTGTTTTTACCACTTCTTTCAGCATACTGGCTCGAGATTGTTTAGCCACTTTGTTTAACGATGTTTGCAGTACATCATTCGGATATCCTCTTGCTTGATACTTTTTTGTTTGTTCTTGAAAACTTTGTTGCAACTCTACTTCATTGGAAGTGATTCTTTTTATTCTTATGAATTGCGACGTAGGCAGATGCTTTTTCAGTGTCATAGGATGGAAACTGTGAAACAATAGTGCAGAATTCTTGTCAGTTTTCTTGATATGGACATTTGTAGTAATGACATTCTTTATTATGGACACTTTCACATCGAGAAATGCTATGTTTTGCTCATCTATGGTATGGGTGAATTTTATCCTTTCATTACAGGCATTGAGAGCAATGATGTTGTTTTCCAAATCTCCTTTGGCTCCTCTCCATATTATGAATAGGTCATCTATGTACCTTTTGTACATGATCAAGTGATCTGTCCATGATGAATTCTCAAGAATGTGATCAGTTTCAAATTTGCTCATAAAAATATTCGCATATGAGGGCGCCCCCCCAAAGCCCATTGATGTTCCACTGCTTTGGTTGTAGTATTTTCCATTCCATTCAAAGTAGCTGCAGAATAATGCAAATTGCATGAGTTGTATAATTAGCAATTTTTGTTCTTCCTGTAGATTGCTTTTCGCAAGACTCCATTCCAATGCCTCTATGCCCTCGTTGTGGGGAATAGAGGTATATAAGGCGGTTACATCTATAGTGCATAGTAGATATGTTTCAGCAGTTTTCAGCACTAGCTTATTCAACATGTTCAAGAAAGCTGTCGTATCTTTAATGTACGTGGCTGAGTTTTGTACAATAGGTTGTAAGAACCTGTCAATGAATTTTCCTATGGGCTCAGAGATAGACCCACACGCAGAGACAATGGGTCTAAATGGCGGATTAGTCAAGTTTTTATGTATCTTGGGTGTCATATACAACTTTGGTCTTCTAGGATGTTTCATTTCTAGAAACTGTTTGGTTTTGTCATTTATCCAGTTATTCTCATGGGCATCATTGATGATCTTTTTAAGAATTAGTTGATATTCTTGAGTGGGATCCGATTCTAGTGGAAGGTAAATATCCGGGTTGTTCACATGATCATTCACATTTTTAGTGTAGAAATCTGTGTCCATGACTACAAGGGCTCCTCCCTTGTCTGCCTTTTGGAATGTCAGTTGTTTGTTATTGGTTACATTTTTTAACGTATTCCATTCTCTAGATGTGAGGTTACTTCTTTTAGGTTTACTGTACGTTATTTGTTGTATCTCTGTGAGAACTGATCTCTCGAAAGCTTCAATGGTTTTGTGGGTAAATGGAGCACAAAATGAACTTTTGGGGCGAAATTCTTTTCCCCAATTTGTTTCAACTTGAGCATCAATCGAATCTTTAAAGAAATATCTTAATTTCAGTGATCTGAAAAATTTGAACAGTGCTATATCTGTTTCAGCTGCATTTGAACGATATGTAGGTACAAATGTCATCCCTTTATTGAGAAGATCAGTTTCAGCTTGTGTGAATTGTTTAGATGAAATATTCACTATTAATTGTTTTTCGTTTTCTGGCTCCTTGTTCTTTCTGCTATGCTTTTTTCTGTTTCTGTTTCCTCGTCTTGTTGGTTTGTACTTATTGGTGTGTGTATTGAAATTTTCTACAGATGCAACCAAAATCAAAAGAATAGTGAATAAACACTGGGGACTTATTCAACGAGAACCCGATCTAACAGGTTTGTATCAAGAAAATATAACTTTCGCTTTTCAAAGATCAAAGAACATTAAAGAAATGTTGAATACACCTAAGAAACCAACTATGACCTATCGAAGCATGCAAAAATGTCAAAATTGCACCCATTGTGGCAATGTAATTATTGGAAACCAATTCACTCACCCTACCAAAGGATATCAAATTGAACTGAAACATAACAGTACATGCGACACGATGAATTGTGTGTATGCCATAAAATGTCCATGCGGAAAAACCTATGTAGGTCAGACGGAAAGAAAAGTGAAAAAACGCATAACTGAACATAAGAGTAATATCAGACTCATGAACCCAAAATCCACAGTGGCAAGTCACTGGCTTGAAGCACGTCATCAAATTTCCCAGCTAAGATTCACGGTCTTGGAGAGAATCCTTCCACGCGACGACATGGATCCGACTAAGCAAAGACTTAGAAGTGAATACTATTGGATCAAAAAACTTAATTCAAGCCACCCGATTGGGCTTAATGATAGAATTGAACATTCATGTTTTTTATAAGTACCTCAACTATGGGTTTGAACTATATCCGAGACCCTTGATGTGTTCATTAAGGTTCCTACAATCCTTTTGTATGAAAGTATCGTTTTTCACATAATTTACATTTGATGTTATTTGTTGATATTAATACCGTCACTTTTATGTTATGGTCACTTTTTAATTTAGAGATACCGTTTTCATTGTCTGAAACCGCATTTACATTAAGTTATGCCTTTGCGTAAATAATCCTCTCACTTCCTTGAAGCCGCTATGGAACAGGTCACATGACGAGTTTCTTTCTGCCGTGATTGGAAGGCTTTCCGATCACGTGCACGGAACTACTTTTCATAATAGTTGTTTAGCGTTGGCGCGAAACACAGAGACGCCGAAGTTAGGCACCAGACCGGACGGTCTTTTGTAAGTAACATCAGAATGGAGCATGTATCTTTGTTTAGCGCTATTTAGCATCATGTTTATAGGAAGTTATGATGGTTACGATATTTACGCCGTATTTGTGGTGAAAAATTCAAGAGACATTCTTTTAGTTTTGTGGGGTATCATGTTAATGAGTTGAATTCAATTATGACACAATTGTATGTTTTGATCTACATGTACACTTATTTTTGTGTCTATTTGGTAAAGTGAATTAACAGGTCCTGTTTCTTCTCTATCCATAGTCCCCTGATGAAGGGTCTGTTGGAAAGACCCGAAATGCATTGGGTTTGCAAAATGTATTTCTAACCTGGTATAACAGATCTGCTTAAAATTGGAAATAAAAGCATTATACCGAGGAGACTAATCATGGATTATTGACTGATTTATAACATATGGAACAGTTTATGTTATGAAATTATGTAAAATACTGAGAAGAAACCTATGAGTTTCGTTGCAAAACAGCGCGCTCAGCTGTAGGAGGGAGTCCCCCTCCCACTCCACGTCTTGAGTTATTTGAAGACAAGGGCAGGACGCCTTGTGACCCGAGTAGCGCTAACCCAAATCAGAAAAAAATTTTGACTTCAAGAAAACTTAATTAACCTTGTGTGCACCAGGATAACACGTTTCAAGTTACTATCCTCAGCCCTACCAATCCGTGGTAGCACCAACAAATAAACATGCAATTAGATGACATTGCATTGACCACCACCAACAAAGCAGAAACCTTAGCTTTCACTGCTGAAGCAGCAAAAGAAATTTATGATTTGATTCAGGAGACCAGGCAATTCACTTCACAGAAAACTACCACGGCACAGTTAATACGCCAATTTGAGTATTTGAGTAAAAAAGAAATAAATCAGAGGATGCATGCCACCACGCTCATCCATTATCATAGAAATCAACGAATACCCAGAGGCCTCAGGATTGCCCTCAAGCCCATGTTGTGCAAAAATAGTAAAAAATTCATTGAACGTTGGTATCAAATTTTAAATAAATGTTCGCTGGATTTGATTCTGCTTATAGTGGAAGAACTGTCTAAAGCATTAATAGAAATCGAAGAAGAAATCAAAGCAATAAAATCTCAAATTAGCACAATTGAAGATTTGGAAAAAACTCTAGAGGATGTGAATAATAAACTAGATAAGTACGCTAAAGAAGTGAATGAAAGAAAGATTCGAAAATACCGCAGAGACACTCTGGACTATAAACTAGATGAGGTTTATACTTGGGCCGATATTTACAATAAAAAAAAATGGCAATCCCAGCAGCAACAACCAAAAAAAACCACTACAACATCCTCTCAAGAGAGCATAGTATCAGATTCAGATATCGCATCTACAAGGAGACCCTTAACAAAAACTACAAGCCTCACAGGAGAAAAACCTTCCACCAGCAATGTCACTCCCCAAGTGAGTTTTTTAGAGATCAGCCCTGCGGCAAACGCTCCACCAATAAGTACAAACCAACAAGACGAGGAAACAGAAACAGAAAAAAGCATAGCAGAAAGAACAAGGAGCCAGAAAACGAAAAACAATTAATAGTGAATATTTCATCTAAACAATTCACACAAGCTGAAACTGATCTTCTCAATAAAGGGATGACATTTGTACCTGCATATCGTTCAAATGCAGCTGAAACAGATATAGCACTGTTCAAATTTTTCAGATCACTGAAATTAAGATATTTCTTTAAAGATTCGATTGATGCTCAAGTTGAAACAAATTGGGAAAAAGAATTTCGCCCCAAAAGTTCATTTTGTGCTCCATTTACCCACAAAACCATTGAAGCTTTCGAGAGATCAGTTCTCACAGAGATACAACAAATAACGTACAGTAAACCTAAAAGAAGTAACCTCACATCTAGAGAATGGAATACGTTAAAAAATTTAACCAATAACAAACAACTGACATTCCAAAAGGCAGACAAGGGAGGAGCCCTTGTAGTCATGGACACAGATTTCTACACTAAAAATGTGAATGATCATGTGAACAACCCGGATATTTACCTTCCACTAGAATCGGATCCCACTCAAGAATATCAACTAATTCTTAAAAAGATCATCAATGATGCCCATGAGAATAACTGGATAAATGACAAAACCAAACAGTTTCTAGAAATGAAACATCCTAGAAGACCAAAGTTGTATATGACACCCAAGATACATAAAAACTTGACTAATCCGCCATTTAGACCCATTGTCTCTGCGTGTGGGTCTATCTCTGAGCCCATAGGAAAATTCATTGACAGGTTCTTACAACCTATTGTACAAAACTCAGCCACGTACATTAAAGATACGACAGCTTTCTTGAACATGTTGAATAAGCTAGTGCTGAAAACTGCTGAAACATATCTACTATGCACTATAGATGTAACCGCCTTATATACCTCTATTCCCCACAACGAGGGCATAGAGGCATTGGAATGGAGTCTTGCGAAAAGCAATCTACAGGAAGAACAAAAATTGCTAATTATACAACTCATGCAATTTGCATTATTCTGCAGCTACTTTGAATGGAATGGAAAATACTACAACCAAAGCAGTGGAACATCAATGGGCTTTGGGGGGGCGCCCTCATATGCGAATATTTTTATGAGCAAATTTGAAACTGATCACATTCTTGAGAATTCATCATGGACAGATCACTTGATCATGTACAAAAGGTACATAGATGACCTATTCATAATATGGAGAGGAGCCAAAGGAGATTTGGAAAACAACATCATTGCTCTCAATGCCTGTAATGAAAGGATAAAATTCACCCATACCATAGATGAGCAAAACATAGCATTTCTCGATGTGAAAGTGTCCATAATAAAGAATGTCATTACTACAAATGTCCATATCAAGAAAACTGACAAGAATTCTGCACTATTGTTTCACAGTTTCCATCCTATGACACTGAAAAAGCATCTGCCTACGTCGCAATTCATAAGAATAAAAAGAATCACTTCCAATGAAGTAGAGTTGCAACAAAGTTTTCAAGAACAAACAAAAAAGTATCAAGCAAGAGGATATCCGAATGATGTACTGCAAACATCGTTAAACAAAGTGGCTAAACAATCTCGAGCCAGTATGCTGAAAGAAGTGGTAAAAACACAGGAAACAAAAACAGTGTGTGTATTGAAATTTTCTACAGATGCAACCAAAATCAAAAGAATAGTGAATAAACACTGGGGACTTATTCAACGAGAACCCGATCTAACAGGTTTGTATCAAGAAAATATAACTTTCGCTTTTCAAAGATCAAAGAACATTAAAGAAATGTTGAATACACCTAAGAAACCAACTATGACCTATCGAGGCATGCAAAAATGTCAAAATTGCACCCATTGTGGCAATGTAATTATTGGAAACCAATTCACTCACCCTACCAAAGGATATCAAATTGAACTGAAACATAACAGTACATGCGACACGATGAATTGTGTGTATGCCATAAAATGTCCATGCGGAAAAACCTATGTAGGTCAGACGGAAAGAAAAGTGAAAAAACGCATAACTGAACATAAGAGTAATATCAGACTCATGAACCCAAAATCCACAGTGGCAAGTCACTGGCTTGAAGCACGTCATCAAATTTCCCAGCTAAGATTCACGGTCTTGGAGAGAATCCTTCCACGCGACGACATGGATCCGACTAAGCAAAGACTTAGAAGTGAATACTATTGGATCAAAAAACTTAATTCAAGCCACCCGATTGGGCTTAATGATAGAATTGAACATTCATGTTTTTTATAAGTACCTCAACTATGGGTTTGAACTATATCCGAGACCCTTGATGTGTTCATTAAGGTTCCTACAATCCTTTTGTATGAAAGTATCGTTTTTCACATAATTTACATTTGATGTTATTTGTTGATATTAATACCGTCACTTTTATGTTATGGTCACTTTTTAATTTAGAGATACCGTTTTCATTGTCTGAAACCGCATTTACATTAAGTTATGCCTTTGCGTAAATAATCCTCTCACTTCCTTGAAGCCGCTATGGAACAGGTCACATGACGAGTTTCTTTCTGCCGTGATTGGAAGGCTTTCCGATCACGTGCACAGAACTACTTTTCATAATAGTTGTTTAGCGTTGGCGCGAAACACAGAGACGCCGAAGTTAGGCACCAGACCGGACGGTCTTTTGTAAGTAACATCAGAATGGAGCATGTATCTTTGTTTAGCGCTATTTAGCATCATGTTTATAGGAAGTTATGATGGTTACGATATTTACGCCGTATTTGTGGTGAAAAATTCAAGAGACATTCTTTTAGTTTTGTGGGGTATCATGTTAATGAGTTGAATTCAATTATGACACAATTGTATGTTTTGATCTACATGTACACTTATTTTTGTGTCTATTTGGTAAAGTGAATTAACAGGTCCTGTTTCTTCTCTATCCATAGTCCCCTGATGAAGGGTCTGTTGGAAAGACCCGAAATGCATTGGGTTTGCAAAATGTATTTCTAACCTGGTATAACAGATCTGCTTAAAATTGGAAATAAAAGCATTATACCGAGGAGACTAATCATGGATTATTGACTGATTTATAACATATGGAACAGTTTATGTTATGAAATTATGTAAAATACTGAGAAGAAACCTATGAGTTTCGTTGCAAAACAGCGCGCTCAGCTGTAGGAGGGAGTCCCCCTCCCACTCCACGTTTTGAGTTATTTGAAGACAAGGGCAGGACGCCTTGTGACCCGAGTAGCGCTAACCCAAATCAGAAATTTTTTTTGACTTCAAGAAAACTTAATTAACCTTGTGTGCACCAGGATAACACGTTTCAAGTTACTATCATTCAGTAGTGCAAGCATCATTACAATTAATAAACATAGATGCGAGCTTCTCTCGGACACCCGCGTGTACTGGAAAAGGTGAAAATTAAGACGGACAGAATTGGTTAATGCTTATTAAAGGTTAGACGAGGTTCATGAATGTGAGCAAGTCGCTTTACGTGCGAATCCTTGCTCCATCAATCCCCTCTTTGATGATATTTACTATCATCACTACAAATGGAAACAGATGCCAACCTCATTCTTGCATATCATTCATTTCTATCTCCACAAACTTGTTGTTGAGCTTTCTTCCTGCATCCTTATTAGGGTGAGAGCTTTTAGCTCTTTTGTAAATTTCATTCTTCAATTCTTCTAACTCTAGCTCATCAACATTTCTTTTCAATCCTCTTTGGTTCACTTTATATCTCTTTCTGCATTTTTGACATTTGCAGCAGATAAATATAATCAGTACAACCACACCTATTCCAGCTATTGGCATCAGTATTTTCCATAGAAGATTTTTACCCAAGTTAGAAAACCAACTACCTACAGAGGAGAGACCATCAGTCAGTCTCGTCCAGGCACTATCAACCTCCAATGGTTTGAGTTCTTTTTCCAAATTAGTTATGTTTCTTACATACTTCTTTATTTCAATGCTTTTATCAGGAATGTAAGTGCAACAATGTTGCGCCTTCAACATTCGGCAGACTCCGCCCTCTTTTGCCAATAAGGTGTCAAGAGCAAGGCGATTCTGTAAAAACATTGATCTGATCGCAACCATTTCAGTATTGACCAGCAGGAATCCAGCAGCAGTGTCAGTTGATAACCGATCCACTACTGTAGATAATATGCAGATACGGTGAGTATTCAGAACTACCCCCATTCCAGGTATCAGTGCACTAAATATATCACCTATGATTTCTCCTACACTTTCACGTTTACTACGCACTAAGCCATTAGTATCTTCATTGCTTCCAGCAGCATTGTTCACATGGTATATTTTCGGGAAAACAATGCCAAAGTAGCAGCTTCCATACCAGTGATCGGGCAGTTTGAAATAAGCCTTGTTTCCACATATATAATAAATTCCTGGAAACACAGGTTCTGACCCATTTTTGAAACCCCAACCTCCAATTACCTGGTAATTATGTTCACACTCGCTGGAACCGATGAATACATTGTTATAATAACTAGTCTTTTCTCTATGGAGACAGAGTTTCCCTTTCCGTTCAAAATCCAGCAACAATGCAGGACTAGCTTCGCCTTCTGAGGTGCTTTCCATATTCTCTGCCCATCTAGGGATTCTATCCTTCTCGTCAGTGGCCTTTTTCTGAAACTTTTCTCTCCTCCTTTCTGCCATTTTCAAAAACATCTTTTCCTGCTCCTGTAGGGAACAGGTCAGATTATTTTCTCTAGCTTCATTTAAGTCTATGTCACCTATAGTCAGGAAATATTCTCCCATATAACGGGTTACCTCGCTTCTAATATGTACAATGTTTAGATTTCCTCGAACAGGAAGTTCTGAAAAGATTACGTCAGTGTTTTTGTAGTAGTACTGTAAAGTGCTTCTATAGAATAAGCTTGCTAATATACTATAGGAAACTCCATAGGTCAGGGGTAAATGGTGATATGTCACGCTTTCAGCTACAGAAGTAGGTAGCTTCATACATACGTAACAATCTTCTATTTCCATAGCTTCTACATAGTGCACTAAAAGATTAGCGAAGACATTTAATTGAGTTCTGTTTTTCATCTTGTGAAAATGTAGTCCACCCTCATCTGATGCATCTAAATCGGTTCGTTTTTGTGTCAGTACAGCAGTGTTGTCACGTCTTTCTACACTTTGTGGTGTTTCTTCAGTCTGTACAGTTTCTGTGTCTAGGGTCTCTGGGTTAGTGGGGTACAAGTTAGGGTCTTTACTTATCATAAAAGGTATAAAAACTGTTAGTCCTATCCATATTATTATCAGTACGGCTATACTACAAAAACATATTTTACAGCAGGTTTTACAACAACTAAATTTGGATCTTCCATTTACACTCGAATCAGACATAGTGGCTTACAGGTGGTTTTCTAACCCCTCTTTATTTCTCTTCACCAAAGGTTCTTTTAGGTTTTCTCAAGGAGGGTCTTCGTCAGAACTCCGATCAGTAATTGACTCTTCGTCACTATGGCCACTGTGGTTTGGCTCATCAATTTCTTCCAATACCAAGTAAGTCCATTCAGGGCTCCGATACAGTTTGTTTTGTTTCTTTACTCGTGAGCTTCGTCGACTAGACTGGACTCGGGCTTCTTTTCTTTCACTGGCAGCCCTTTTTCGGTCTTCTAGCTTTTCTTCAACTGTTTTGATTCTCAGTCTCAGTCTTTTTTATGTATCGGGGTTCATTCTTTTTCTTGAGCCTTTTAGTGGTCGAGGACACTTGGCCTTCCTCGTGAACTCTCTTGTTTTCGCTTCGTTGTGGCACTCTTGTTTCGGCAGTGTCTATTTGCCTTCCTGTCTGACTAGTTCCAGGTCTTTCATAAATTTCTTCTGCCTGGTCCCTAAACTGGCTTTGTTCAGGTCTACTTTGTACTTGATCTTTATTTTCAGGTGATCGGGACTCTGCTTCCTGAATACGTTCATCTATTTCTACCTGTTCCTGTTCATGCACTTCGATCCCTTGATTTTCTTCCGCATGAACTTCAGCTTTAACCACTATCTGTCCCTTTTCAGTTTCAGAAGTTTCAGGAGGAGTGTCGATAACTTGGTCTGTCTCTACTTGGCCTATCTCCTGATCAGGTTTGTTGTGAGTTTCGATGACCTGACCTTCGTCCTCTAATTCTGTCTCACCTTCACTATCCCACTCACTATCTAGGTAAGAATATGTTTGTGTTCTTATTGGGTCAAGAACTTGGTCGTCGGCAGAGAACCACTCAGCGTCCTGACTTGAGCTCGGTAGTTCGATGTCAGCGGGATCTGGACTCTCTTCTGGAGTCTCCTCAGCTGCGCTACCTTCAGCTTCAGTCGCGTTTTCTCCTGTCACTGGCTTCGTATGGCTGGCATGGATCCACTCCGGCACACCCGCACACTTCACAGCAGTTGTGGTGACAAGGATCACTTGTCTTGGCTTTCCCTACTTTGGTCCAAGGCAACTCTTCCGGGTGTGTTTCTTTAACATCACCCAATCGCCAGGCCTCAAGTTATGTGCTGGAGATGTAGGCCATTAGACAGCAGTCTCTCCAATCTGGTGAGAGATAGAACACACTTGGTCACCCAGCTGCCTGCAGTATTCTAGCACCAAATCATCAGAAATACTTAGCAGTTTGTGTCCAGGTACCCATGCCTGTCGCATTACTCTTCCCATTAACACCTCATGGGGACTTAGGCCTGTTTTCCGGTTTGGAATACTTCTCAAACTCATCAGCACAAGGGGCAAAGCTTCTATCCAGTTCATTTTGGTGGAATCACACACTTTTGCCAGTCTGGACTTGATGGTGCCATTCACTTGTTCAACTATTCCAGAAGCCTCTGGATGATAGGCACAGTGCAACCTTTGCTTCATTTTATACGCTGTACAGAGTTCTTTGAGGATATCGTTAGAAAAATGCCCACCTTGGTCTGTTTCAATAGTCTCCGGAATTCCAAATCTAGGTATCAATTCCCTAAGTAATAGTTCGGCTACAGTTATGGCGTCATTTTTCTTTGCTGGGTAGGCCTCCACCCATCTAGGAAACAGGCAAACGATTACCAGGACGTATCTTTATCCTTTGCACATGGGCAACTGGATAAAGTCCGCCTGCATCCTGACAAAGGGGCCTTCTGCTTTTCCAATCGTGCTTTGTTCCACTACTGTCTTCTTTCCTGCGTTGAATTGCTGACACACTAAGCACCTCTGGCAAAGCTTGTCCGCAGTGCCCCTGAACTTTGTGTTACGGAATACCTTGTCAAACATACGGCACATTGCATCTCTCCCAATGTGTGTGTCCTCATGTATGATTCTAGCCATTGGGGCTACCAAACTGTCGGGTAATACAGGCACGCCAGTTTTGTAAACCATGACACCATCCTCATCTCTCGGTGTACATTCATCCTTCTCCCACCTGTCTTTCTCCTTTTGGTCTGTTGCCTGTTGTATGTCTCTCAATTCCTCCCAGGTAGACACACCTTCAAACATCATAAGTTGGCAGCTGTTTCCACCTCCCCATAATTTGATTTTGAGGGACATTTTGTATCGGGCGCAATATTGGGCAATTTGGTCAGCGTATCTGTTTCCGGCTGTCACATCATCACTTCCAGACCTGTGAGCCGCACACTTGACCACAGCCAATTCTTGAGGTAATTGGATCGCTTCCAGTAAGTTCTGTACCACCTTTCCATTTCTGATAGGGGTACCTGAGGAAGTCATGAATTCTCTTTGTAACCATAGTTGGCCGAAGTCATGAACAACCCCATAACAGTACTGACTGTCAGTATAAACAGTTATCCTTTTGCCTTTTCCCAGTTTACAAGCTCTTGTCAATGCGATTAATTCTGCTACTTGGGCAGATTTTACATCGCACAGGTAAGATGCTTCCAGGATTGTCTCCAACGTAACTACAGCATAGGCAGTACTCAGACCTCCATCCTCATGTCTTAAACATGAGCCATCGACAAATGTCAGAAGATCTTCATCAAGTAAGGCTATTTCTTTGATATCAGGACGTGGCTTGGTGCTAAATTCAGTCAAGTCCATGCAGTTATGCTCAACCTCATCTTCTTCAATATCTATGGGAATGGGCAACAGTGTTGCGGGGTTCAAAATATTACACCTGGAGATGATTACATTCTCAGCACCTATAAGAATTCTCTCATACTTAGTCAGCCGACTAGGGGTAAGGTACTGGGTCTTGGTTCGGGTCAGTAAGATCACAACAGAATGAGGAACATATACAGTGACCGGATGTCCCATAACAATGTTCTCACTCTGTTCTAGACTTACACAAGTAGCAGCTACTGCCTTCAGGCATCCGGGTAATCCAGCAGCCACTGGATCCAGAGTGGCCGAAAAGTAGGCCACTGGACGCCTATTCAGTCCATGTTCCTGTGTTAGGACTGAGAGTGCACAATTGTCTCTCGTATCACAGAACAGTTCAAAGTTCTTGGAATAGTCAGGCATTCCCAAGGCAGGGGCGGAGCACAGGCAATTTCGCAATTTTACCCAGGCGTTCATACTTTCATCATCCCAACTAACTGGATCTTCCACCCCTTTCTTGGTCATTTTTATCAAGGGTTTGGCTAGGGCAGCGAATCCTACAATCCATTGCCTGCAGTACCCTACAACTCCTAGGAACATTCTTACCTCTTTCTGGGTTCTGGGTAGTTCCATTGCTCGAATTATTTTGATCCTTTCTGTAGTAACTTTCCTGATCCCTTTCTCTATCTGGTGCCCCAGATATTTCACCGAGTTCTTACAGAACTGTAATTTGTCTGGTGATACTTTATGTCCTCCTTTTCCTAGGTGATTCAGCAGGGCAATGGTGTCAATGACACAGTCGGTTTGACTTTTAGACGCCACCAGAAGGTCATCTATGTACTGTACCAAAACAGACTCCTTTGGCAGTACTAAGGATTCAAGGCATTTCTTTAGGATCTGGTTGAAAATCGAAGGACTTTCAGTGTACCCCTGGGGGACACGATTCCAGACATAGATATGGCTGTCAAATTCAAAACTAAAAAGGAATTTGCTTTCAGGGTGCAATGGGATGGAAAAGAATGCATGGCACAAGTCAATGACAGTGAACCATTCCGCATTCCAAGGAATCTGATACAGTATCACTGCGGGGTTGGGAACAATGGGACAGCAAGGTACAACAATTTGGTTTACCTTGCGCAGGTCCTGCACTACCCGGTACTTTCCGCTAGGCTTTTTAATTCCAATTATGGGCGAATTACAGGGACTGCTCATTACTTCCTGTATGATGTTTGCTTCAAGCAACCTGTTTATTTCAATCGCGACTCCATCCTTTACTTCTGCACTCATTTTGTACTGTCTGGTTCTGGGGTATACAGCATTTGATTTTATTGCTATTTTAACTGGGTCTACATTTGCCATTAAGCCTACATCTTTCCCAGTGAAATCCCACACTTCAGGTACCACCTTTAGCTGTAGTTCTTCAGGTAAGTCTTTAATGGACAGGAGTTTAATTTCGGTGTCTGATTTTAACAACATCAATTTGTACAGGCTATCTTCATCTGGGGTCTGAATTTCGACGCGATTTGGTGTGCAAAAGATGGTACAATTCATTTTGCACAACAAATCTCGTCCTAGCAGGTTTACGGGACTGGAGTCACAGACCACAAATCTGTGCATTTCCTTGAAATTTCCAATGGAAATCTCCATGGGTTCAGTTACTGGAGTACTGATTATTTGATTTGAAACACCCACTACTTGGATGGCTTCTCCCGAGAGGGGTAGGTTAGGAACATCCACTGTTCTCACAGTAGAACGGGTAGCACCAGTGCCCAACAGGAAGGTGACGTCTTTACCTTCAACCTTTCCTTCAATGTATGGTCCAGTCTGGTCTACCGGTAAGGAGGAGCCAAGTACGCACTCCTCGTCCTCCCCCCTCAGGTACCGTCAGTATTGATCATCACAAAGGAAGGAATCGTTCAACAAAAACTGTGAAGCTGCTGCACTCCTTTCATTCTCTCCTTCCCACACCTCGGCCCTTTCATTCTGCTGAACCCGACTCTTATAATTTTGTCTAGGAGCGCGAGGAGGCTGCTTTACCTGAGGTTGGTTCTTCCGTGTCCCCTCTTTCTGCACCTGTGGATTTAAACCATTTACGGGGGCATTACCAGCCAGCAAATGTGGACACTCGTCTCTTCAATGCCCTATCTGACCGCACCCGTGACAGGGGAATTTTTTCATAGCCTCTTCCCGACTCATTTTTACCCGGGGTTTCCCTCCTCCCCCAGCAGTGGGGCTTTGTGCATTATTACTATTCAATTTACTTAACTGTTTTTCTTGCTGTTCCACCAATTTCACTTGTGCCCACATGACCTTCTCCTTAAGGGCTTTCTTCTTGTTTTCTATCTCGTCCTCGCAGTACTTGGCATATTTAAGGACATCATCTATGGGCTTACCCTGCCAACTGATTTTATTATCTCGAATCCACTGGGATATTTCAGGTCTTAATCCTAACACGAATCGATAACTGAAATGAGTCATATCCTTCATGTCCACATTATCGATTCCACTGTAAGTTTTGAACACCTGCAGTAACCTTTCATAAAAGGAATGGACGGTTTCATCGCGCTCTTGGGTAGTTCTATCTATCCGGGTCCAATCAGTTTCCTTTGCGGGCACCTTTTTCTTTAGGTATTGTATGACTTGATCATACTTCCTCATTACTTCAGGTGAGGGAGCTCCGGTTTTGGCGTCTCTCTCATATTCATCACTGGGCCAATCAATTTCAATTTTGCACTCAGTCCACAAATCTACAGGTACCACAATGTCGAAAAACCCATCCAGGTCTTTCAGAAGGCATTTCTGAACTTTTATGAAACGTTCAACCTGTCTGTACCAGTCGACTGGTTTTTCCCGCAATTTTGGGAAGTCATTTGTGAATGACACAATGTCTTGTCGGGACCAAGGGACGTGAACATATTTTCCCCCAGGTACCTCTCTCATGGGACACAATTTTTCTGTGGGACCTACTTCTTTGAGTACGTATTCTGAAGTCTGGGGTTTAACCCTACTATCTTCCTTTTTCTTTGCCCACCGGGTTTTCCATTTCTCCACGTCTCCCCATTTCTGCAGGATTTTCAATAATTCCTTTATCTGGGTTTGTTTTCCTGACGCATTCATATTTTCTAAGTCTTTGTCGGAAAAGTCTGCTCTGTATGATTTCTGGAGGACTTTAGAACGACTAACATCAATGCCCATGTCTGTGGCAATGTCCATTAACCTCTCATGGAGCAATCTAGTGTTCCTGGTAAGATTTTTGCTGATAAACAGTAACTTGTCTTCACTAAAGGAGTTTAACCTGTCCAATCCTACATTACCGGCCATTAATTCCTCTATTTCTATCCTTAGCTTATAGATTTCTAAGGGTTTCGGTTGGGGAGTATCCTTTTCTAACTCTTTGGTCCATCTATCCAATTCTTCTGGAGAAACTACGGTGGCACTCCTGACCCCTGAAGTGGTTTCAATCAGGACCTCTTTTGTCCTAGCCTGATGTCTTGCTGTTGGTACATTGATTCCAGGTTCCCTTATAGGCAGATCCATTAGGGCAGTGGTTCCCAAACTTTTTTGAGCCGTGGCTCCCTTGACCTAATTGGCAGTTGGCCATGGCTCCCCACCATTTTTTTACCCGCGCACTGTGGTGCCGCGGCGCACTCTTTGAGAACCACTGGTCTACATGAAGAATCAGGCCTAGACGTAATGAAGGATTCAGAGAGTAGCCATCACTATATTAAAACGTTATTTGCAATCACAAAGATCTTATACAGTACATCTCAATGCATACAACACCTTCATAGAGTAGTATAAAGCACTCCCACTAAAAGTAACCAGACTAGAGAAAAGCTCAAGGAGCTCTGTGGCGTTACAAGAAGTTTACGTGGGGTGGGCTCTGATCATGGGCGTCCGCAGAAATGTTTCCAGAGGGGGGGGGGGGCACATTTTTAACTTCATCACCATCCCCCTTGCACCCTTCTCCCCTCTGCCTTACACCCTTCTCACCCTCCCCCTTGCACCCTTCTCCCCCTCCCCCTCCGCCTTGCACCCTTTTCTACCTTGCACCATTCTCCCCTCTGCCTTGCACCATTCTCCCCTCTGCCTTGCACCCTTCTCCCCTCTGCCTTGCACCCTTCTCCCCTCTGCCTTGCACCCTTCTCCCCTCTGCCTTACACCCTTCTCACCCTCCCCTTGCACCCTTTGCCCCCTCCCCCTCCGCCTTGCACCCTTTTCTACCTTGCACCATTCTCCCCTCTGCCTTGCACCATTCACCCCTCTGCCTTGCATACTTCTCCCCTCTGCTTTGCACCCTCCTCCCCTCTGCTTTGCACCCTCCTCCCCTCTGCCTTGTGCCCTCCTCCCCTCCGCCTTGCGCCCTCCTCCCCTCCGCCTTGCGCCCTTCTCCCCTCCGCCTTGCACCCTCCTCCCCTCCGCCTTGCACCCTCCTCCCCTCCGCCTTGCACCCTCCTCCCCTCCGCCTTGCACCCTCCTCATCTCCGCCTTGCAAATTCAGCAAACCAGAGACACCCTTCTCACCCTCCCCTTGCACCCTTTGCCCCCTCCCCCTCCGCCTTGCACCCTTTTCTACCTTGCACCATTCTCCCCTCTGCCTTGCACCATTCACCCCTCTGCCTTGCATACTTCTCCCCTCTGCTTTGCACCCTCCTCCCCTCTGCTTTGCACCCTCCTCCCCTCTGCCTTGTGCCCTCCTCCCCTCCGCCTTGCGCCCTCCTCCCCTCCGCCATGCACCCTTCCCCTCTCTGCCATGCACCCTTCTCCCCTCTGCCTTGCACCCTCCTCCCCTCCGCCTTGCACCCTCCTCCCCTCCGCCTTGCACCCTCCTCCCCTCCTCCTTGCACCCTCCTCCCCTCCTCCTTGCACCCTCCTCCCCTCCTCCTTGCACCCTCCTCCCCTCCGCCTTGCACCCTCCTCATCTCCGCCTTGCAAATTCAGCAAACCAGAGACAAGCTGTAGCTGCAATTGCAACAAAGCACAAATTAATTCTGCAGATGCAGAGTACACACACATCCAAATAGCAAATGCAGCAGAGCACATTCAAGTCATCATAGCAAAGCACAAGAGAGCACACACACATACACTACCATTCACATGGCGCGTGAATACATTTCGCCACTTTTTTATAAACGTTTGATCCTTTGTGCTAGAAACTAATTTTTTCTGCTTAAATCTGCAGATTATGCAACAGTTAATGAGTTATGTGGCAAATCAATAATTGTGAGGAAAAAACTGCAGCCACATAAGTGCTCAATTCCTAATTATATGTTAAGAGCGTTTTAGCCTGGAGAAATACAAACTCAGGGTTCAAAACATAACATTGTGGTTGAGGGTTGTCCTTACTAATACTTTTTTATTATTTTCCAAAGCAACCCTGAACCATCTACATAAAAACAATTGTTTAAGCAGCATGTTACACTCTGTGATTTGCAAGAGGCACATGTCCATCTGCTCTATTTTATGATGAGTCAAAACTGGGATTAGTAAACGTTTAGATATCTCTCAAGGAGATACATTAATCGCCAGAGTTAAACTGACTTTTTGTATGATGGTTTTATAATTGCAGGCATGTAAATAACTCGGAAGTCGTTACCATTAGCCGTGTATTTCAAAGTAAATTGCGCACCCTGAACCCCAAAGCATGGCTCCTGTTTCAGTGGCACATACGTTGACATTAGTTTGTTTATCATGAATTCTTCTGAACACCGGACAGAATGTGGGATAGCAAGAACAGTTTTAATAATGACAAATCGAAATAACAAGTCTCCATGTCTCCCCAAGCCAATGCAATCCTGCCGTGCGTGCGCTAAGCTTCTGTAACTGCAGTATGGCCCATTGTCATTCTGTGTGAGAATCGCCACAGACATAATGACAATGGGGCTAATTGATAGACTGCAGGTCTGGGAGGAGCTGTTGAAACCTCTTCGGCACTTCAAAGAAATGTGAGCTGGCCTCCAAGAGCGAGTGCTACAATTTCCAAATCGTGCCGCGGCGCCCCTGGCTCCTCATAACGGCGCACCGGGGCGCCGCGGCGCACAGTTTGGGAATCACTGCATTAGGGAGATTACAGATTCACATTCACTTTCTTGATCATCGACTATGAGCGGCTCTTTTCTCGGGGGAGGAATGGTAGGGGTTGGTACAATTGGAGTTATAATAGGAGTTCTTGGACTAGCCATTCTATCCCCATAAAGAGGTATGGCAGGACCAATAGTTACTGGGATAGTCAGTGAATCCGGACTGGGATGTATCTGGGCTATGGTCTGAATTAAATCAATTCTCTGCTTGTTCAGGGCTTCCTTTTCTCGCTCACGCAAAACCCTTTCTGAAGAATTGTCATGCATCACTTGGGGTACCAACGTAGGGTAAATATTCGGGGCAGTTGGGATGACCAAACTTGGTCGGTCTTCCCCAAAAGGGCGGTAATTTGGAATTGCAGTACTATGTCTGCAAAACCCATCTCCTTCACTGGCTTTACTTTCAGTACCAGTTACGTCTGTCTCACTGGCCCTCCGATACCTGGGATATTTAGAGAACGGGTTCGGTGGACTCATGGGCTCTGACTCTGCGACATAGGGAGGTGGATTTTTCATCAACAAATCTTCTAGGTGTTCATCTTCTGAGTCCCCCACAGTCATTAAGTGGCGGGTTTTCTCCGTACATTTCCCTTTCCCCTCTTCGAGTACCCCAAACATGGGAAACAGTCCCTCAACCATCATATTCTGTCTCCACTGTTGCATCTTTTTCTCTTTAGTTTCTTTTTGGACCTTTGGATACCACTTACTCACTCCCTTATCCATTCGGGGTCGGTCTTGTTCTAGAGCTTCAATTTCCCACTCCTCTAACGCTTCATATTGAGTTAATCTAGGTCGGGGATGTAATTCATTCATTCGGGTTCTTAAGTTAAACAGGATTCTACCATTAAAGGTACCATCAATGGGAAATGCTAAGACTCCATCGTCTTCTGTGTACCTTACCCAGTTTTCCAACCATACACAGGTATGATACCCTTCATCAAACATCATGAAGGAGGCGGGAGTATTTGGAGGTGGAATGATCACACCCTCCCTGGTTCGTATGGGCTTGTCTTTCTTGAAATAATTTTTAATCTTTTCGGCAAATGACAATTTTCTCTCTTCCTCCGTACATATTGTAAGGTCTACCTCTCAGCATCTGCTCTTTATAAAAACCTAGATTCTGAGGATTAGGCAAGAATTCAGGATACCACATACACCTTTCCAGACTAGCTTCTAACTCGGCTTGATTAATTTTGTTTACCTTTGTGCTTCCAATGCTAGCGCAACTTTTATTTCGCGACAACCAATCAACACAGTGATTGCAAAAACCCTTGTCCAATGGGTGCGCGGCCTTTCGCGAGACGCGGTCTCACGCTCCGGCACTCACCCCTCCCTTACAATTTCAGCTTCACTACACGCCCGCTGTCTTGACCAATACCAGCGCGACACGGAGTGACGTCAGAGCAGCCTTCCGACTGACTCCCTCCTTCACAAGGTAACGGTAACTTTGAATTTTTCTCAAAGTGCAAGTGCTAAACTTAGTTAACAACACGTAACGTTCGCCGCTGTGTCTGAGTGTTCTAAAAAGAGAGAAAGTTTTTCTTTCGCTACAAGTAAACCACTTCTGTCTACTTTTCATTCACTCCGGATAGACTTCTCTGTCTAACCCCCCCACACGCGCAATATAGAACCTGCTATTTCCCTGACTTATCCACTTCTTTCCGGGATATATACTAAGTCAGGCTTTCACCAGCGGACTACCTTGCTTATCATCCAAGCTCCAAAGACCCTATTAACCCTTCCGTATGTGACCCTTACTAGGTGATATCACAATGGAAGTTTCATACAAAGGACTGGTGGCTATCAATTATTCAAGTACTAAAGGATCCTAATTAGTGCTTCCGGTCCTTTCTAACCATGCACTAATAACTCACAACAAGCGACGTCAACAGCTAACCGGATTCTGCTCACCGTTAGCTATAGACTTCCCCGGGGATTCGGACTACACTAAACGCTCACAGACAATGTTGTTAATATTACATATAATACTTATAGCAGCAAGGCAAAATCGTTTACATATATATAAAATCCTTTAAAACATTTGCGCAATATTTGAAGCAATGCAATCAGTATAAAAATTCTTAGCAGCACATTTTATTTTCACGGTTTATTTATTTAACTATCTTGTCTACCTATCTTAACTAGTCCGAACCATAACTCTGCTACCAGAAAATTACTGATAGAGCGCGCAGTTCACCCGGGTCACTATTTTACCAATTTCCACGCACTGGGCCCTGGCGTGCATACGAATGACTGTGTTTGCGTGAACCGGGTGATTTTCCACACGCTACTATGAGTAATTCGGGGGGGCGACTCTCTCACCACTTACTATTCATGTACCTGACTTACCACAGGCACATTACTCCTGATGGATCAGGAGCTAGCAGTGGACAAGTAGCAAGATTCCTACAAGGAGAAAAATACCTTACACATACAGTCCATTTAATAACATTAGGTGATACGTAATGACCACAGACACCTGATGAGGTTAAAAAAGTTTATATGAATTTAGTTTAGAATGAGTATGCCATAAGTAACAGGCAGATACAAATTAGAACATCAATGATAAAAATCATAACAAGAGTGTAGCTATGGATTAAGGCAAGCACCATAGATTACTAAGGAATTTTCAGGGTATGAGCAATTTGGAACATGCTATTCAGTACGATTTTAAACTAAGGCAGGGGTATGAGACGGACCTAATAGGTGTACTAATATTCTTTAGACTAATTCCTAAACCTTATGCTATTCTTACTAAGATCACAGCAACCATACTAAAGGGAAGGGAAAATGGAACAAGCTAAAATATGCAATCAGTTTTAATAATCCTATAGGTAAGGGAAAAATGGAACATTACTAATAAACAATTTGCATAAAATTACTTTCGATAGGTGATAGGAGAATATCACAGGCAAGAGTGCTTTATTAAGAAAAGGAAAGGTAGAGTATAGTTAGACGGACACCCATAGATATATTTACCTAGGACAGAATGAGGACTAACCCTGGCCATGGGTCAGTTTGGGAATAGGCAGGGACAAGGACCCTCAAGGATTCGGAATGCCAGTAGGCGAGCAGGTACAGCTCAGGACAGTCAGAACAGGATACCCCTCAGGTTTGGGTCAGGACTGGGCTCATCAAAAGGGCACGACCAACACCTGCAGCTTCGGATGCAACGCCTGCGTTACCCCCTCTCTGCACGGAATCCGCCAGTAACCCCGATTGGGTTTTCGAATCTCCCAGCAAAGTGCTTCGCCAGCACTTAAGACTATTTCCACCCCTTGGAGTTTGTGGAAAATACGGACAGAGTGCTCCGCAGCGCTCTGTATCAATCACCTATAGAGTTCGTAGGGTCAGTGACAGGTCAGCTACTCGGACAAGTCGGACAATTTCTCTAAGCTAAACTAGACTAGTTATACTGTTTTGGGACCCCTAGACCACCCACAAATGTTGCAAGTGACAAGGTCCAAACTTATGATTGCTCAAGAGAGGTGGTTAGGTCATTTTCACCTCCCAAATTTTATGTTCTCATAATTAATATTCAGTTTTCAGTACCCACCCCTTACATTCCAGTTCTAAGGGTATGAGAAAGGTGTAAAACAATAGAACACACATAAGACTTATACATTTGTATCACTTTAGGTACAGCCGAATTCTCTTCCCAGTGCATGGAAGATGTTCTCAGGCGCATCTCAGCTTCAGGAGCCAGCTGGCTTGGGTTTGCTTCTGCGCGGTTCGGCTTTTCCCTCATCACGTGACAGGGTTGTGGGAGGATTCTAAGATGGTGTCGCTCCCCACTCCCAGGCCCCAAATACGTAGTACATGAAAAGTAAGCGAAAACAAATTAGAAACACAGAAAAAATGAATTCACTGTCTACCATGAATAAGCTTCACTGCACCCCTTACTGTGTAATATCTATAGCATTGAGGGTTAATGCGGGAAAGACAGATATGCAGAAGCAGCATGAGCTAGCAGAGAGCATGGTTAAAGACAAGCGGCCATATTTAGCAACAATGCGCATGAGCAACAATATCCCTCCAAATTGCGAGTGCGTCACATCACGTGGGTATGACCGACGCATGCGCAGACTGGATTTCTGCGAAGCGGCCATTCAGTAGTGCAAGCATCATTACAATTAATAAACATAGATGCGAGCTTCTCTCGGGCACCCGCGTGTACTGGAAAAGGTGAAAATTAAGACGGACAGGATTGGTTAATGCTTATTAAAGGTTAGACGAGGTTCATGAATGTGAGCAAGTCGCTTTACGTGCGAATCCTTGCTCCATCAAAGGCACTGCCCTCAATGACACACAGACCCCTCCCAGGTGAAGGCACTGCCCTTTGTGACACACAGACCCCTTCCAGGTGAAGGGCACTGCCCTCTGTGACACACATACCCCTCCCAGGTGAAGGCACTGCCCTCTGTGACACACAGACCCCTTCCAGGTGAAGGCACTGCTCTCTGACACACAGACCCCTTCCAGGTGAAGGCACTGCCCTCTGTGACACACATACCCCTCCCAGGTGAAGGCACTGCCCTCTGTGACACACAGACCCCTTCCAGGTGAAGGCACTGCCCTATGTGACACACCGACCCCTCACAGACCCCTCCCAGGTGAAGGCACTGCCCTCTGTGACACACAGGCCCCTTCCAGGTGAAGGCACTGCCCTCTGTGACACACAGACCCCTCTCAGATGAAGGCACTGCCCTCTGTGACACACAGACCCCTCCCAGGTGAAGACACTGCCCTCTGTGACACACAGACGCCTCCCAGGAGAAGGCACTGCCCTCTGTGACACACAGACACCTCCCAGGTGAAGACACTGCCCTCTGTGACACACCGACCCCTTCCAGGTGAAGGCACTGCTCTCTGACACACAGACCCCTTCCAGGTGAAGGCACTGCCCTCTGTGACACACAGACCCCTTCCAGGTGAAGGCACTGCCCTCTGTGACCCACAGACCCCTTCCAGGTGAAGGCACTGCTCTCTGACACACAGACCCCATCTAGGTGAAGGCACTGCCCTCTGTGACACACAGACCCCTTCCAGGTGAAGGCACTGCTCTCTGACACACAGACCCCTTCCAGGTGAAGGCACTGCCCTCTGTGACACACATACCCCTCCCAGGTGAAGGCACTGCCCTCTGTGACACACAGACCCCTTCCAGGTGAAGGCACTGCCCTATGTGACACACCGACCCCTCACAGACCCCTCTCAGGTGAAGGCACTGCCCTCTGTGACACACAGACCCCTTCCAGGTGAAGGCACTGCCCTCTGTGACACACAGACCCCTCACAGACCCGTCTCAGATGAAGGCACTGCCCTCTGTGACACACAGACCCCTCCCAGGTGAAGACACTGCCCTCTGTGACACACAGACGCCTCCCAGGAGAAGGCACTGCCCTCTGTGACACACATACCCCTCCCAGGTGAAGGCACTGCCCTCTGTGACACACAGACCCCTTCCAGGTGAAGGCACTGCCCTATGTGACACACCGACCCCTCACAGACCCCTCCCAGGTGAAGGCACTGCCCTCTGTGACACACAGGCCCCTTCCAGGTGAAGGCACTGCCCTCTGTGACACACAGACCCCTCTCAGATGAAGACACTGCCCTCTGTGACACACAGACGCCTCCCAGGTGAAGACACTGCCTTCTGTGACACACAGACCCCTCCCAGGAGAAGGCACTGCCCTCTGTGACACACAGACCCCTCACAGACCCCTCTCAGATGAAGGCACTGCCCTCTGTGACACACAGACCCCTCCCAGGTGAAGACACTGCCCTCTGTGACACACAGACCCCTCCCAGGAGAAGGCACTGCCCTCTGTGACACACAGACCCCTCCCAGGTGAAGGCACTGCCCTCTGTGACACACAGACCCCTCACAGACACATCTCAGATGAAGGCACTGCCCTCTGTGACACACAGACCCCTCCCAGGTGAA
Source organism: Lissotriton vulgaris (assembly GCF_964263255.1). Lineage (NCBI taxonomy): Eukaryota > Metazoa > Chordata > Amphibia > Caudata > Salamandridae > Lissotriton > Lissotriton vulgaris. The sequence goes on from NC_141689.1 coordinate 35,554,652, forward strand.
GACACTACCCTCTGTGACACACAGACCCCTCCCAGGAGAATGCACTGCCCTCTGTGACACACAGACCCCTTCCAGGTGAAGGGCACTGCACTCTGTGACACACAGACCCCTTCCAGGTGAAGGCACTGCCCTCTGTGACACAGAGACCCCTTCCAGGTGAAGGCACTGCCCTCTGTGACCCACAGACCCCTTCCAGGTGAAGGCACTGCTCTCTGACACACAGACCCCATCTAGGTGAAGGCACTGCCCTCTGTGACACACAGACCCCTTCCAGGTGAAGGCACTGCTCTCTGACACACATACCCCTCCCAGGTGAAGGCACTGCCCTCTGTGACACACAGACCCCTTCCAGGTGAAGGCACTGCCCTATGTGACACACCGACCCCTCACAGACCCCTCCCAGGTGAAGGCACTGCCCTCTGTGACACACAGGCCCCTTCCAAGTGAAGGCACTGCCCTCTGTGACACACAGACCCCTCTCAGATGAAGGCACTGCCCTCTGTGACACACAGACCCCTCCCAGGTGAAGACACTGCCCTCTGTGACACACAGACGCCTCCCAGGAGAAGGCACTGCCCTCTGTGACACACAAACACCTCCCAGGTGAAGACACTGCCCTCTGTGACACACCGACCCCTTCCAGGTGAAGGCACTGCTCTCTGACACACAGACCCCTTCCAGGTGAAGGCACTGCCCTCTGTGACACACAGACCCCTTCCAGGTGAAGGCACTGCCCTCTGTGACCCACAGACCCCTTCCAGGTGAAGGCACTGCTCTCTGACACACAGACCCCATCTAGGTGAAGGCACTGCCCTCTGTGACACACAGACCCCTTCCAGGTAAAGGCACTGCTCTCTGACACACAGACCCCTTCCAGGTGAAGGCACTGCCCTCTGTGACACACATACCCCTTCCAGGTGAAGGCACTGCCCTCTGTGACACACAGACCCCTTCCAGGTGAAGGCACTGCCCTATGTGACACACCGACCCCTCACAGACCCCTCCCAGGTGAAGGCAAGGGGTATGTGACACACAGACCCCTTCCAGGTGAAGGCACTGCCCTCTGTGACACACAGACCCCTCACAGACCCGTCTCAGATGAAGGCACTGCCCTCTGTGACACACAGACCCCTCCCAGGTGAAGACACTGCCCTCTGTGACACACAGACGCCTCCCAGGAGAAGGCACTGCCCTCTGTGACACACAGACACCTCCCAGGTGAAGACACTGCCTTCTGTGACACACAGACTCCTCCCAGGAGAAGGCACTGCCCTCTGTGACACACAGACCCCTCACAGACCCCTCTCAGATGAAGGCACTGCCCTCTGTGACACACAGACCCCTCCCAGGTGAAGCCACTGCCCTCTGTGACACACAGACCCCTCCCAGGAGAAGGCACTGCCCTCTGTGACACACAGACCCCTCCCAGGTGAAGGCACTGCCCTCTGTGACACACAGACCCCTCACAGACACCTCTCAGATGAAGGCACTGCCCTCTGTGACACACAGACCCCTCCCAGGTGAAGACACTACCCTCTGTGACACACAGACCCCTCCCAGGAGAAGGCACTGCCCTCTGTGACACACAGACCCCTTCCAGGTGAAGGGCACTGCACTCTGTGACACACAGACGCCTTCCAGGTGAATGCACTGCCCTCTGTGACACACAGACCCCTTCCAGGTGAAGGCACTGCCCTATGTGACACACCGACCCCTCACAGACCCCTCCCAGGTGAAGGCACTGCCCTCTGTGACACACAGGCCCCTTCCAAGTGAAGGCACTGCCCTCTGTGACACACAGACCCCTCTCAGATGAAGGCACTGCCCTCTGTGACACACAGACCCCTCCCAGGTGAAGACACTGCCCTCTGTGACACACAGACGCCTCCCAGGAGAAGGCACTGCCCTCTGTGACACACAGACACCTCCCAGGTGAAGACACTGCCCTCTGTGACACACCGACCCCTTCCAGGTGAAGGCACTGCTCTCTGACACACAGACCCCTTCCAGGTGAAGGCACTGCCCTCTGTGACACACAGACCCCTTCCAGGTGAAGGCACTGCCCTCTGTGACCCACAGACCCCATCCAGGTGAAGGCACTGCTCTCTGACACACAGACCCCATCTAGGTGAAGGCACTGCCCTCTGTGACACACAGACCCCTTCCAGGTGAAGGCACTGCTCTCTGACACACAGACCCCTTCCAGTTGAAGGCACTGCCCTCTGTGACACACATACCCCTCCCAGGTGAAGGCACTGCCCTCTGTGACACACAGACCCCTTCCAGGTGAAGGCACTGCCCTATGTGACACACCGACCCCTCACAGACCCCTCCCAGGTGAAGGCAAGGGGTCTGTGACACACAGACCCCTTCCAGGTGAAGGCACTGCTCTCTGACACACTGACCCCTTCCAGGTGAAGGCACTGCCCTCTGTGACACACATACCCCTCCCAGGTGAAGGCACTGCCCTCTGTGACACACAGACCCCTTCCAGGTGAAGGCACTGCCCTATGTGACACACCGACCCCTCACAGACCCCTCCCAGGTGAAGGCACTGCCCTCTGTGACACACAGACCCCTTCCAGGTGAAGGCACTGCCCTCTGTGACACACAGACCCCTCACAGACCCCTCTCAGATGAAGGCACTGCCCTCTGTGACACACAGACCCCTCCCAGGTGAAGACACTGCCCTCTGTGACACACAGACGCCTCCCAGGAGAAGGCACTGCCCTCTGTGACACACAGACACCTCCCAGGTGAAGACAAAGTCTTCTGTGACACACAGACCCCTCCCAGGAGAAGGCACTGCCCTCTGTGACACACAGACCCCTCACAGACCCCTCTCAGATGAAGGCACTGCCCTCTGTGACACACAGACCCCTCCCAGGAGAAGGCACTGCCCTCTGTGACACACAGACCCCTCCCAGGTGAAGGCACTGCCCTCTGTGACACACAGACCCCTCACAGACACCTCTCAGATGAAGGCACTGCCCTCTGTGACACACAGACCCCTCCCAGGTGAAGACACTACCCTCTGTGACACACAGACCCCTCCCAGGAGAAGGCACTGCCCTCTGTGACACACAGACCCCTTCCAGGTGAAGGGCACTGCACTCTGTGACACACAGACCCCTTCCAGGTGAAGGCACTGCCCTCTCTGACACACAGACCCCTCTCAGGTGAAGGGCACTGCCCTCTGTGACACACACACCCCTCCCAGGTGAAGGCACTGCCCTCTGACACACAGATCCCTCCCAGGTGAAGGCACTGCCATCTGTGACACACAGACCCCTCCCAGATGAAGGCACTGCCCTCTGTGACACACAGACCCCTCCCAGGTGAAGGCACCGCCCTCTGTGACACACAGACCCCTTCCAGGTGAAGGCACTGCCCTCTGCGACACACAGACCCCTCCCAGTTGAAGACACTGCCCTCTGTGACACACAGACCCCTTCCAGGTGAAGGCACTGCCCTCTGTGACACACAGACCCCTTCCAGGTGAAGGCACTGCAGTCTGTGACACACAGACCCCTTCCAGGTGAAGGCACTGCCCTCTGTAACACACAGACCCCTCCCAGTTGAAGACACTGCCCTCTGTGACACACAGACCCCTTACACACCCCTCCTAGATGAAGGGCACTGCCCTCTGTGACACACAGTTCCCTCCCAGGTGTAGGCACTGCCCTCTGTGACACACAGACCCCTCCCAGTTGAAGACACGGCCCTCTGTGACACACAGACCCCTTCCAGGTGAAGGCACTGCCCTCTGTGACACACAGACCCCTTCCAGGTGAAGGCACTGCCCTCTGTGACACACAGACCCCTTCCAGGTGAAGGCACTGCCCTCTGTGACACACAGACCCTCCCAGTTGAAGACACTGCCCTCTGACACACAGACCCCTCCCAGGTGAAGGCACCGCCCTCTGTGACACACAGACCCCTCACAGACCCCTTCGAAGGTGAAGGCACTGCCCTCTGTGACACACAGACCCCTTCCAGGTGAAGGCTGCTCTCTGTGACACACAGACCCCTCCCAGGTGAAGGCACTGCCCTCTGTGACACACAGACCCCTTACACACCCCTCCCAGGTGAAGGCACTGCCCTCTGTGACACACAGTTCCCTCCCAGGTGAAGGCACTGCCCTCTGTGACACACAGACCCCTTTCAGGTGAAGGCACTGCCCTCTGTGACACACAGACCTCTTACACAGACCCCTTCCAGATGAAGGCACTGCCCTCTGTGACACACAGACCCCTTCCAGATGAAGGCACTGCCCTCTGTGACACACAGACCCCTCACAGGTGAAGGCACTGCCCTCTGTGACACACAGACCCCTCCCAGGCAAAGGCACTGCCCCCTGTGACACACAGACCCCTCACAAACCCTTCTCAGGTGAAGGCACTGCCCTCTGTGACACACAGAACCCTCCCAGGTGAAGGCACTGCCCTCTGTGACACACAGACACCTCCCAGGAGAAGGCACTGCCCTCCCGTGCCCTCTGACACACAGACCCCTCTCAGGTGAAGGGCACTGCCCTCTGTAACACACAGATACCCCCCTCTGGTGCTGGCACTACCCTGTGTAATGCACAGACCCCTCCCTGGCGCTGCCAGTGCCTCACATGATCTGCCCCCCTGGTCCCTCTGCAGCGCCCTTCTCCCAGGCCCTCGCATTTATTTACTACTTCATTACAATGTATTTTTCTTTGAAAACCGGGTTGAGGCACTTAAAATAACTTAATATTAATATACAGATTCATGAACACGTTCCAAACCTCAGTAAATAAATAAAAGTGGTAATATTAACCTATTGCTCACGTCTTTGGGGCTTAGCTTACCGACCTGTGAAAGATGAAATTCTGAGTTTGCCTTGCCGGATGGAAACTAAGTAGGTGCACTTCACAGCCACAGCAGATGTCAGAAGAGAGCGTCAAATTCACGTAGCATCTTGGCATCTCTAAGCATGGTCGTAAAATCCGTTCCGCTCGTGGAATTTGCGGATTTTCGGCAAATTCGCAATCCGCGAACTCTCGCGAATTTGCCAAAAAATTCGCAAATTCGCACGCAGCGGATTTATTTGCTTTGTTGATACAATATTGCGGCGCACGGCGTTCACTTACCATCATTCATCGTTTGCAGAGTTGTTTTTCTCCATATTTTGCGTGTGCTGCGCCATTTTGGATCTTGCTGCGGGATCCCGCGGGAGTTTGGCGACCGCGATTACGTCTTCGCGGCTTGCCACCTTGCACAGCACGTATCGCGAGAGCTCGCAATTGCGAACACGTAGATGCGGCGGGCAGCAACAATCTCGCACTCGCGAAATTGCAAAATTTGCAATTCTGCACAAGAAATCCACCAGCAAGCAGCATAAACCTTCTGAAAATGATGATTTTTATCAGAATAACTCCTCAGGTTGACATTTGCCTGCACCTATTTTTTGCAAGGAGTCCATTTTGGGAGGGGGGGGGGAGGAAAGAAGTGCCCCACAGTCTCCAACTTCCTGTTCATGTCCAGCAGGCTCCTCCCAGTGCTTTCTTCATGTGCTGGTCACTTTCATTTGGATCTTGACCTGGAAGGATTACTTTTTGTGGATGCTGCTGTATATTTGGATTTGAGGCCTTTTTGACTTTCTTTGGATCACTTTTGGATTAGAAATTTCACAAGTAAGTTTGTTTGGGGCATTACAGTTGCTGCACCTACAATTTTGGAATTTTCGATTTTTGGGCTGTTGTTGGGGCCTTTTGCCCAGGGGTACTCAGTGGTGGATGGACTGAGTCTTTCTGTGGGGTCTCTTTTATGTAAGCATCATGGAGGGCATGGATGGCATGGGATTGTGCTGATTTTTGTGTGTTTTTCGATTTTTTGGGGTGTTCATGGGGACTGGCCATGTGGGTGGGGGCCATTTTGAGTGCTGGTACAGGCAGGCCCTGGCCATGTGCTGGGGGGCAAGGGGCCATTTTGAATGCAGGCAGTGTTCTCAGGCCTGCACCCATTTTGCCTAGCTTTCATCCATTATGCCCAGGGGTAGTGAGTGGTGCATGGGCCTAGTCTTTCTGTGGGGTGTCTTGAATTTAAACATCATGGGGGGCATGGGTGGCATGGGATTGTGCTGATTTTTGTGTGTTTTTCGATTTTTTTGGGCTGCTGTTGGGCCTTTTGCACAGGGCTAGTGAGTGGTGCTTGGACTGAGTCTTTCTGTGGGGTCTCTTTAATGTAAACATCATGGAGGGCATGGATGGCATTGAATCGTGGTGATTTTTGTGTGTTTTTCGATTTTTTGGGGTGTTGATGGGGACTGGCCATGTGGGTGGGGCCATTTTGAGTGCTGGTACAGGCAGGCCCTGGCCATGTGCTGGGGGGCAAGGGGCCTTTTGAATGCAGGCAGTGTTCTCAGGCCTGCACCCATTTTGCCTAGCTTTCATCCATTATGCCCAAGGGTAGTGAGTGGTGCATGGGCCTAGTCTTTCTGTGGGGTGTCTTGAATTTAAACATCATTGAGGGCATGGATGCCATGGGATTGTGCTGATTTTTGTGCGTTTTTCGATTTTTTGGGCTGCTGTTGGGGCCTTTTGCCCAGGGGTAGTGAGTGGTGCATGGACTGAGTCTTTTTGTGGGGTCTCTTTAATGTAAACATCATGGAGGGCATGGATGGCATTGGATTGTGGTGATTTTTGTGTGTTTTTCGATTTTTTGGGGTGTTGATGGGGACTGGCCATGTGGGTGGGGGCCATTTTGAGTGCTGGTACAGGCAGGCCCTGGCCATGTGCTGGGGGGCAAGGGGCCGTTTTGAATGCAGGCAGTGTTCTCAGGCCTGCACCTATTTTGCCTAGCTTTCTTCCATTATGCCCAGGGGTAGTGAGTGGTGCATGGGTCTAGTCTTTCTGTGGGGTGTCTTGAATTTAAACATCATTGAGGGCATGGATGGCATGGGATTGTGCTGATTTTTGTGTATTTTTCGATTTTTTTGGCTGTATAACTGATGTTCCTTTGTCTTCCATTGCTTTTAGGTGCACAAGAGAACCACCAGTGCCAGGAAGAAGTCCTGCAGGGGTGTGTGCAGCATAACGTCACGCGACGTCACGTGTGGCCACAGACAAGACAACTCTGCAACTCGTGCAACTGCGGCCTGCTGTTCTGACATCTGAAGAAGATGGCCATAAAAAAAGTTCCCCGTAGCTCCTCTAGCAAGAAAGTTGCCAGTAAGGAGCAGAAGAAGCAAGTGGCGCCACTTACCAAGGAGACTGGTGTGCCGACCGCCATATTTTTTTGGAAAAAAATAAGTACGCCTGCAGCAGCAGCGGGGTCTGCTGGGGACCTAGCTGCCGGGAGCAGCACCCCCGCTCCATTGGGCTCAGTGCCACCACCACCACGCCAACTTAAGTCCAAGCCCTTGAGTGCTTTAGAGGCCGCCAGTATAGTTGTTCAATCACCCTGGACCAGTGATGTTGGCTCATCGCAAGAAAGTAGCAACAATGTCCCTCAATCAACACGGGTTGTTGTAACTCATCTGACGAGTGTTCAACAACCACAGCCGCAACAACAACCACATGTGCAAGTACAAGCCCAAGTACATGTGGAAGGAGAGGCAGCGCAAGGAGATGTGCAAGCAGAGGTGCATGGAGTGGCACAAGTGCCCACAATTATCCGTGGAAACATAACCAATCTTGTGTTTTCTTGGGGACAGCCATTGAAAGACCTTTGTGTTAAACTCCTACAAAATGTTTTCTCCTGTATGACTTGTCTCCATGCCAAACATGGCTAGTGTTGCACGTTTCCGAGCAGCTTTAAAAACATTGTCCGGGTCAACACCTGCCCTTAGCTTTGCTGTAACTCCTGAAAAAGAGACCCAGTGTGCAGTAATGCACATGTAATCAGTGCCTCCCGAAGTAGGGGCACATCAGGAAATCGACATTCAAGCCGAGGTATCATTTGTGGAAGCCACTCCTCCTGATCATTCATTGTAATCCTCATCCCTAGCAAGGAAAAGATCAAGGATGGTGTCTACATCTTCTTCAAACCCCCTTCCTTCTGATGATATGGATCAAAATTGGGAACCACCACTGCCGTCTGAGAGTGAGGCACACCATGATCTGACAAAGGTAGCTAAGCGTAAAAGGAAGGTCCCGTACTTATGGAGTGTGATGATGACGCTGAACAAGAAGTGGTGTATACTCCTGCTGATGAAGACTCTCACGACGAAGACGCAGTCATCAGAAACGTCACTGCAGCCCCAGCGGGCATGCAGCAAACCGACATTTTGACCCGAGCCCGAGAAGCTGCTGAGCGTTGTTAGAACTGGCTATTTCTGGTAGGCTAAGGCTGACGCCAAAGCCAGGCAGAAACCACCATTCTAGTCAGGGCAAGGAAGTCACACGCCAAGATAACCTCTGCTCACCCCCTTGGTAGCTTGGCACAAGCAGTAAGGCTAAACTCGGAGGCAATGTGTAAAGCATTTGCGCCAGCGCACAACAGCAACAACATACTAGGCACACCACAAAAGAGACTCCACACAAGGTTATTATAAAAATAACTTTTGTATTGTAAAAACACATCAGATAAAATCACACATATACATTGTGCCAACTGGCACAGGCAATATTCACAGGGATTATGTACACAAGACAGGGCCACAAGGGCCACTGTCATATTCAGATATAGCACTTCTAGATAAAATGTAGAATATAAAATCACTTCTAGAATGAAATAGTAAAACATAAAATGGTAATCACAAAGATAACAACCAGTAACCACTGGTAACAGGAACCAGGACCTTACTAGGACCACCTGTACTAAGAAAGAAGAACCACCTAAGTATCACACAGCATTAGGGGTCTAAGAAAGAATACATTACTCATGATGCAATAAACCTACATTCAGAGGAGTAGAAAAGACAACCACCTAAGTATCACTCAGCATTTAGGGGTCTAGGAAAAGGACACATTACCCATGATGCAATAACCTACATTCAGAGGAGTAAGAATAGAGCACATGATGCAATAAACTACATTCAGGGGTGCAGCGCAAGAAGACACATGATGACTAACCATTCAGAGGTGCAGCGCATGGAAAGGAAGACACATGATGCAGTAACACATTCAGAGGTGTTAAGAATAGGGCACATGATGCAATAAAATACATTCAGGGGTGCAGCGCAAGAAGACACATGACGACTAAACATTCAGAGGTGCAGCGCATGGAAAGGAAGACACATAATGCATAAACATTCAGAGGTGCCTAATAAATCAATAGCGCAAAAACACACAGTAGGCAATTACTATTTAAAAACATAGAAATCACATTGCGCCAACACTACATAAGCCACTACCTGTGGCAGTCCCTAGGCCAACTGGCCTTGTTGGGGCAAGGATGCCCTGGGTCCAAAGTCAGGGCGCGCTGCCATGCAGCGCCAGTCCAAAGTACAAAAGCCTAAACGTGGCAGTTGCCCACAAAGTGCTGGGCAACTGTGTACATCACAGAAAGGCCTAAACGTGGCAGGTGCCCACAAAGTGCTGGGCACCTGAAGAATCAACAAAACGGCGCCAGCTAAGCCACACAGGCTCTGAAGCCAACACTGCGCACGTTGGAGCCACACAGGCTCTGGCCAACACTGGTCAAACGTTGGAGCCACACAGGCTCTTAAAAACATATATGGCCCCTCTGAGCCACACAGGCTCTCTCAGCGTTGGGGCGACCCACTGCCAAACGGGGCCGCCCTGACTCTCCATTTACTTCTTCAAATGTCCCCCAGAGCCTCTCTCAGGGCTCAACATCAACAATGCCCCCTTCGTTGGAGCCTCAAGGCTCTGGCGTAACGTTGGGGCGACCCACTGCCAACCGGGGCCGCCCGAGCACCAACACTGCCTCACCGGCACACAAAACTCCATCTGCTCCCTCCCGGAGCAGCAACAGCACTGCCCCCGTCTCACCCGGCCCCAGCCCAGACTCACCGGGCCGCTTCTGATGCAGGACGGGCGCCGGGATCCTCTCCAGTCCACCGGGGATCCTGGCCGTGCAGCGGAAGAGCGCCCAAACCTCGGAGCGCTCTAGGACATCACCGCTGGCGCCTGCAGGGCTCTCCCTTCGCATGGGAGCCCAGCACAGGCAGGCGCCCGCCTCGCTGCTTCACCCGGTCCACCATCTCGGGACCGGGGCTTCGCAATCGCCGCCTCTCTCCTCTCGCTGCCGGCAGCCAATCCCAGCGCGGCAATGGGGCGGGACTTCCTCTGCAACCCGGAAGTCCCGCCTATGGTCAGGCGAAACGCTGCCTGACTTCCTGTGCGCGGCTCGGGCCGCGGCGGTGATTACGGGGGCAAATCGAGGGCTGGGCACCCTCAAAAGTAATATAAATTAGTTAAGCGAGGTAGGCACTCGCAAAGGGCCCCTGAACAGGAGAATGCCCGTGATTATAAAATAAAGTGCCCACGAAGCACTCGAGGCCACACAAAGGGCAGGAGCGCTTCCCACACGGGATAATCACAGCGCTCTGCCAGAAAGTCAAAAATAAAGCGCTCCCACGCGCTATAACAGCAGAAAGCACTCCCAGGTGCTTAGGACAGGAAAAGCAGCGCTCCCAAGCGCTAGAAGGTAAATCAAGCGCTTTCTGCAGGAAAATGCAGCTTCTCCATGCTGCTAAAGATCCAGAGATTCCAAGGGGGCAAAGTAAAGTTCCCCCTGTGAGAAGGTGGCCTGATATGCAGTGTTCACTATTCTAGTGAACACTATGTATCAGTCCAGCAACCCTTATTGATGATTGGTTGTAAGTCAACCTTATAGACCAGCTATCCTAGTAGCGTGGATACGAGCAGTCTAAGGCTAAAGACTCGAGAGGGCGTGTTAAGCCAGCTGTTTACCACACATATACCCCTTGAACACCAAGTGAAAGGACTCCACACAAGTGTTATGAAAATAAACAGTTATTTATTAAAGATCACAACAGCCCTGTACTCTTTATGAGGACAGGGTACTAAGCACAAACCAAAACTCTTACAAAAATACTTAAGTTAGCACAGTATATACAAATGCCCGAGGGGCACGGAAAACCATATACTCTGAAAGTGGAATGCGAAATTCCTAGCAGGTAAGTACAGTACTAATAGCTTTTGGAATCGCTAGGACTTGACTAGGGAATCGTTAGATTACTTCTAGGAGGCCTAGGGGACTCGGGTGCAGTGTGTGCACTCTCACGCGAGATGCGGACAAAAGTCTATGGTAGCTAGGAATTGAAAGTTAGTGTTCTCGGGCGAACCCGACCTGGTAGGGAGAAAACGAAAGTAGATTCTGACCCTTGGATAGTGAGGCTATGCTGGGGCACCGAAATGCCGAAGTTACCTAGCCCAGGGGCTGCAGCTGCATAGGTCTGAAAAGACGTCGGGAATCCTCGTAGACGGACCAGGAGCCGGAAGAAAAGATGCTGGCCGGTGACCAGTGAAGAAAGTTCAGTCGGATCCAAGCCTGGATCTTGAAGATAGATGACACCTGAAAGCAGAGGGGACCAAGTTCGAGACTACTAGCCAGTAGTCAGTGGGCACCAGGAGGGCACCGGATGGTAGCCACCTCGACTAGGTGAGTGGGTGACGCTTGACTCGAAGATCTCACGGACCAGGAGGCGTTGTCGGCGACCAGGATGGAGGATCGAGCTGTCCCACGAAGATAGAAGCTGTCGGCGTCGCTGGACCCAGGATTGGGCAACAAAGCCTTGGCAAATTCAAGCCCACGCGGTGGACCTAAAATGGCGTCTGGAGTGGACCAGGAGGGTCCGGGGTGCCTCTCTTGAAGAAGGAAGCAAAGGCCAGCCTGGAGCAACCAGACCAGCAGTCGTGAAGTCGTTGGGCGTCGTTCAGAGGGCCACAAGCCAGCCGGCTAGTAGCCAAACAACGCGGTGCACAGCAAACAGCAGAAGGGCCCCACGCAGATCGTGGAGATGCAGGGGGGCTGATCTTGGGTGCTGGAGCTGCGCAGGGTCGGGGCTTCTCGGACCCCAAAGCACTCACCAGTGGAGGACACGGTGGGCTTGCAGTAAAGATGTCGTGCAGTCTTGGCGATCGTCGGTCCCTTGAGGTCTCGTCGCACTCACGGTTCTCAGCTGGGCTGTAGAGGTGAGTAGAGGTCAGAGGGGCCAGGGAAGCCGGGTCTCGTCGAGCTGGGTCGTCGGATTCGTGATGAAGGACTTGCAGCAGACCGCAGTGTTCTTTAGGATGGTGCCTGCGGATGCAGGGTGACTACTCCTTAGCCACAAGGGAGAATCTTGAAGAAGAAATCGTGAAGTCCTTTCGAAGAAAGTGGTATCTTGATTCCAAAGATGATCTAATTTTAACAGGGGGCCCGCTCCCATCTTTATACTAAAAAAGGGGGCTGACCCGGTGACTAGGTCCTGCCTATGGGTGGGACTAGGTGGGGGGTGGTTACACCCCTCAGCCATGCCGGACTTCCCCAGGCCAGGGGCTGGTGTGCCCCTGGAACTGGTTCAGACCGGCCTATGCGTAGTGAGCACCGGGGTGCCACTCAGCAGTCACCTTCCTGTAAAGCCCTGCCTACCCAGGATACACAAAACCATGTCTGGGACGGTGCTAGCACCGCCCCTGACAGGAAACCCTTTGTCCAGGCTCCCCTCGCTGGAAGGACTCCCAGCTGCAGGGGGTCAGACTCGTGTCTGTGGTGGCAGCATCCATTTTGTGGAGCTGAGGCTTCAGTTAACTTTAACCGGGGTTCACAGTTACATACATGTCGTGTCCCTCTAGAAGGGTGGAATGCTAACCCCGTCGCCAGAATTGGCGAGGGGTTAGTATTCCAATTCGTATGACACCTTACTCGACATGTTTTGATAAAGCAATACCAAAGATAGCATTTAACCGCGAGGATTATAATGCACTTAAGAGTATATGGTATGCGATATCATGGAACAGCTATTAGGACTTGATTCCGCAAGCTGCAGACAGGCTCAGCTCATGCCAGAGCACCATCTCACACGATTCCAAGCACTCTGCCTTCAGGATTGTTAAGGCCTGCCATAGGAGTGACTGATAGGAATCTGTGTGTCCATTTTAGGGTTAGGTATAGGTATACTACACCTACAGCAAAGGGTGATTACACGACTTTGCCCCAGCTGTCATGCAGCCAGTTGTGTCAAATTTAGGAGGCCAGCCAGGGGTGGCATAATACATGCTGCAGCCCCTGGCAGCCCTGGGTACACCCATGCCCTGAGTTACAGGGTCTGATAGGGTGGCCCAGTACCAATTGGAAATGTACCTAGGGTACATGGAATCCATTTTAAAGAGAGAGCAGTAGGCCTGGGGTCCTGATTGGCAGGATCCCAGGTCGACTATGTCAAAAACCAGCTAAAACACAGGGCAAAAAGTTGGGGGCAACCATAGTCAGGAGGTACCTTCCTACACAACCCCCCCCCAAACGAAAGGAGATAAGGCTATCCTTGTCCAGGTAAGCCTCTATTACCTAAGTGGCCATATAAGGAAGGACCAGCTCTGGCTTGGTTTCCCCCTGTGTCATGGTCCACTAGGCAACCCCTCACCCTAAGGGTATCTGAGGGTCTCCACCATAGGGAATCTCTGTCTCTGGTGTGTCTTGGGAAAGAAGAAGGCTGATGCTGGGATGGAGTACTGAAGTGAGGCTCCTCTACCTTTGGGCTCAACTTCCTCCAATCACCATCCATCATATGTGCCTTTCTTTCTTTAGCTGAGATGCACTGAGCTCTCAGGGTCAGCCTCTGGCTACCTAAAGCTGGAGGCTGGGTCCCTCTGTTTGGCTTACTGGAGGGACAGGTCAGGTCTGGGGTTTTTAGGCCCCATGTTTGGCTGTGCCCAACAGTGTCCAGCTGTGGGAGTTCCCTAACTACTTTTAAGGGGGATCCCTCAGGAGTCTGACTTATTTTCACTTGGCTGGGTTTACCAGCTTCAGTGACCCTAATCTGCTGATTAAGTGGTTCTTTTGGACAGGGGGCCCTTTGGGGTCCACCACTGGCCTCCCTGGTCTCTTCAGCCCTGGGCTGACTGAGGCAGGGTAGAGAGGTGCAGGTTACCTGCTCCAGACTGGGTCCCACCTGGGAAGGGTCCACTGCCATCAGGGGCTCTGCCAGGCTAGGCCTGACTACCTCTGGGGCAGTTCCTTCAACAGGGGTAGAGTCAGTTCCCTGAGGAGGCTGGCTCTCACCTAGTGTCTGGGAGGGGGAAGACTCTTCTTCCTCCTCAATGCTCTCTGTTTGAGTGGAGTGAGCCATTGTTTCAGGCTTCACAACCTCACTATCTGTTTGAGTAGAGGCTGAGACCATTTCAACCTTGCCAACCTTTTCAGGAGGGCACTCAGTTTGTGTTTGGGCTGTGACTGTCACAGCCCTCCTATCCTGTTCTGGAAAGTCTGTCTGAGCCTGGGCAGTGGCTACCACTGCCCTTCCAACCTTTTCAGGGAGGAATGGTGCTTGGACGGGGGCTGTAGCTATTACTGCCCCACTAACCTGTCTGGATAGGCCTATCATTCTGGAGTGAGTTTCTTGCTCCACCTCAGCCCATGCTGAGAGTTCCAGGTCATTCCCCAGTAAGCAATCTACAGGTAGGTTATCTGTCACTGCCACTCTCATGGGCCCTGTGACATTACCCCAACTGAGCTTGACTACTGCCATGGGATGCCTTCTCTTCACTCCATGAATGTCTGTCACCTGATAAGTAAAACCAGGGGTCAGTTGAGCAGAGGGGACCAGATGGTCACTCACCATGGTGAGGCTGGCCCCTGTGTCTCTGAATGCCTCAACTTTCTGACCATTCACTAAAACTTCTTGTCTATACTTTCCCAAAATGTGGGGTCCAGTAGTGAAGTTGGCAAACCCCATGCCAGTCTCACAGACAAGAGTGTGGTCAGGGAACCTGGCTAGGCCATAGTCCTCCTGATTGCCCAAAGTAATGCCCACCACATTCTTGGGGGCACTCCCACCACCTGGGGGATTACCACTAGTGGTAACAGGAGGTTTAGGAGTATTACCTGGGGGTATATTTCCCTTATTACCATTTTTAGGGCAACTGGCATCACTTTTGTAATGGCCCACCTGTTTACAGGTATGGCAATAAGGTTTCTTCTGTTCTGAAGGAGTGTTCTGGGACCCACCACCCTTGTTGGAGTTTTGGGGCCCTTGGGAAGTCTTCTCTTTGGATTTATCCCCACCCTCCTCTTGAGGCTTGGTTGATTCCTTTTTCTGGTCACCACCCTGGTTTTTAGGCCTAACCCTGGTTCTGACCCATTTGTCTGCCCTCTTACCCAATTCCTGTGGAGAGGTCAGATCAGAGTCTACCAGGTGCTGATGTAATAACTGGTTCTGACAATTATTTAAGATTTGCTCCCTCATAATTAGATTATACAATCCTTTAAAATCAGTAACCTTACTACCCAGTAGCCAGCCTTCAAAAGCCTTAGTGGCACAATCAACAAAGTCAGTCCAATCTTGAGACTGAGTTTTCTGGGTGTCTCTGAACAGCATCCTGTATTGTTCAGTGGTTAAACCAAACCCATCAACCAGTGTATTCTTCAAGATTTTGTAATTGTTAGCATCCTCCACCCTTGTGGTGAGGAGCTTATCTCTACCTTTACCATCAAAGGAGAGCCACAAGATAGCTGCCCACTGACTTTGGGGAACACCCTGCACAGTGCAGGCTCTCTCCAAAGCAGTAATCCATTTGTGGATGTCATCCCCTTCTTTAAAGGGGGGCACTATCTTATTCAGGTGCTTTGTATCAAAACTCCTTTCCCTATTGCTAGGTTTATTGCTGCCACCAGTGGGCTGTAGCCCACATAATTCTTGCTCTCTAGCAAGGGCAAGTCTCTCTTTGGCCAGGGCAAGTTCTTCCCTTTCAATCCTCAGTTTGACTGCCCTTTCTTCAGCTTCATACACTCTCCTCTTAGGGGAAGACATCCCTCTGTGAGAAGAGTTGAGAGAGCCATTGGTTCGAAAGGATCTGTTGGAGCCTCTTGATAGAGACCTAACTCGTCCATTCCCAATGTTAAGCTGACCTGAGAGTGGCCCCAGGGGTCCCCCAGTACCAATCTCATGTCTGCTTAAGTTGGACCTGGTTAGTCTTCTGACTTCTACCTGTCCCTTATCTGCCTCACCCCCTGACAACTGGTCATCATCCTCATCCTCAGCATCATCTGCTTCCTGGAGGGGATGGTCCTGGCTATCAAAGGGTCCCTGTAAGGAGGGCAAACTTCCTTCTGGATTAGAAGGGTCTGGGTTACCAGCCCTACTGGCATCATAAGCCTCTAAGAGACCAATCAGAAAGGAAGTGGTGGGGTTAGACCCCTGTTTTAGTTTCCTGAGAGTACACACTTGTCTCATCTCATGGAAGCTAAGAGCAGCATATTTTGAAGTAAGGACCTGTGGAGGGTCCACTGACACAAGGGGATACTCAGAGTTTCCTCCTTTGTCTGACATGCTGATTCTAGTGTGGTGTAAGTGATGCACCTACCTACACTATGTGTTTACCTACTGATCCCTTGCTAAGAGTTGCAGCCAAGGTGTGCTAGGCCTTGAGGAGCTACAACAGCTGGTTCAGTAGAACTCAGAGTATTCTAAGCTTTAGTTATATGTACCTAACAGTACTTATGTGATCTTTCAACAAGATATTCTTAGGATACTTGTGGTAAAACAACAGCAAGCTCAAATCCCAACCGCTGCTCACCAATGTGAGAAGGTGGCCTGATATGCAGTGTTCACTATTCTAGTGAACACTATGTATCAGTCCAGCAACCCTTATTGATGATTGGTTGTAAGTCAACCTTATAGACCAGCTATCCTAGTAGCGTGGATACGAGCAGTCTAAGGCTAAAGACTCGAGAGGGCGTGTTAAGCCAGCTGTTTACCACACATATACCCCTTGAACACCAAGTGAAAGGACTCCACACAAGTGTTATGAAAATAAACAGTTATTTATTAAAGATCACAACAGCCCTGTACTCTTTATGAGGACAGGGTACTAAGCACAAACCAAAACTCTTACAAAAATACTTAAGTTAGCACAGTATATACAAATGCCCGAGGGGCACGGAAAACCATATACTCTGAAAGTGGAATGCGAAATTCCTAGCAGGTAAGTACAGTACTAATAGCTTTTGGAATCGCTAGGACTTGACTAGGGAATCGTTAGATTACTTCTAGGAGGCCTAGGGGACTCGGGTGCAGTGTGTGCACTCTCACGCGAGATGCGGACAAAAGTCTATGGTAGCTAGGAATTGAAAGTTAGTGTTCTCGGGCGAACCCGACCTGGTAGGGAGAAAACGAAAGTAGATTCTGACCCTTGGATAGTGAGGCTATGCTGGGGCACCGAAATGCCGAAGTTACCTAGCCCAGGGGCTGCAGCTGCATAGGTCTGAAAAGACGTCGGGAATCCTCGTAGACGGACCAGGAGCCGGAAGAAAAGATGCTGGCCGGTGACCAGTGAAGAAAGTTCAGTCGGATCCAAGCCTGGATCTTGAAGATAGATGACACCTGAAAGCAGAGGGGACCAAGTTCGAGACTACTAGCCAGTAGTCAGTGGGCACCAGGAGGGCACCGGATGGTAGCCACCTCGACTAGGTGAGTGGGTGACGCTTGACTCGAAGATCTCACGGACCAGGAGGCGTTGTCGGCGACCAGGATGGAGGATCGAGCTGTCCCACGAAGATAGAAGCTGTCGGCGTCGCTGGACCCAGGATTGGGCAACAAAGCCTTGGCAAATTCAAGCCCACGCGGTGGACCTAAAATGGCGTCTGGAGTGGACCAGGAGGGTCCGGGGTGCCTCTCTTGAAGAAGGAAGCAAAGGCCAGCCTGGAGCAACCAGACCAGCAGTCGTGAAGTCGTTGGGCGTCGTTCAGAGGGCCACAAGCCAGCCGGCTAGTAGCCAAACAACGCGGTGCACAGCAAACAGCAGAAGGGCCCCACGCAGATCGTGGAGATGCAGGGGGGCTGATCTTGGGTGCTGGAGCTGCGCAGGGTCGGGGCTTCTCGGACCCCAAAGCACTCACCAGTGGAGGACACGGTGGGCTTGCAGTAAAGATGTCGTGCAGTCTTGGCGATCGTCGGTCCCTTGAGGTCTCGTCGCACTCACGGTTCTCAGCTGGGCTGTAGAGGTGAGTAGAGGTCAGAGGGGCCAGGGAAGCCGGGTCTCGTCGAGCTGGGTCGTCGGATTCGTGATGAAGGACTTGCAGCAGACCGCAGTGTTCTTTAGGATGGTGCCTGCGGATGCAGGGTGACTACTCCTTAGCCACAAGGGAGAATCTTGAAGAAGAAATCGTGAAGTCCTTTCGAAGAAAGTGGTATCTTGATTCCAAAGATGATCTAATTTTAACAGGGGGCCCGCTCCCATCTTTATACTAAAAAAGGGGGCTGACCCGGTGACTAGGTCCTGCCTATGGGTGGGACTAGGTGGGGGGTGGTTACACCCCTCAGCCATGCCGGACTTCCCCAGGCCAGGGGCTGGTGTGCCCCTGGAACTGGTTCAGACCGGCCTATGCGTAGTGAGCACCGGGGTGCCACTCAGCAGTCACCTTCCTGTAAAGCCCTGCCTACCCAGGATACACAAAACCATGTCTGGGACGGTGCTAGCACCGCCCCTGACAGGAAACCCTTTGTCCAGGCTCCCCTCGCTGGAAGGACTCCCAGCTGCAGGGGGTCAGACTCGTGTCTGTGGTGGCAGCATCCATTTTGTGGAGCTGAGGCTTCAGTTAACTTTAACCGGGGTTCACAGTTACATACATGTCGTGTCCCTCTAGAAGGGTGGAATGCTAACCCCGTCGCCAGAATTGGCGAGGGGTTAGTATTCCAATTCGTATGACACCTTACTCGACATGTTTTGATAAAGCAATACCAAAGATAGCATTTAACCGCGAGGATTATAATGCACTTAAGAGTATATGGTATGCGATATCATGGAACAGCTATTAGGACTTGATTCCGCAAGCTGCAGACAGGCTCAGCTCATGCCAGAGCACCATCTCACACGATTCCAAGCACTCTGCCTTCAGGATTGTTAAGGCCTGCCATAGGAGTGACTGATAGGAATCTGTGTGTCCATTTTAGGGTTAGGTATAGGTATACTACACCTACAGCAAAGGGTGATTACACGACTTTGCCCCAGCTGTCATGCAGCCAGTTGTGTCAAATTTAGGAGGCCAGCCAGGGGTGGCATAATACATGCTGCAGCCCCTGGCAGCCCTGGGTACACCCATGCCCTGAGTTACAGGGTCTGATAGGGTGGCCCAGTACCAATTGGAAATGTACCTAGGGTACATGGAATCCATTTTAAAGAGAGAGCAGTAGGCCTGGGGTCCTGATTGGCAGGATCCCAGGTCGACTATGTCAAAAACCAGCTAAAACACAGGGCAAAAAGTTGGGGGCAACCATAGTCAGGAGGTACCTTCCTACACCCCCCTCAGCCCAGGCAAGGCAGAGGGGTCCCCCAGAAGTCCAGGAAAGTCCATCAGGTGCCCAGGGGCTGGGCAGAGCCAGGGATTCCCCTGAGCTCCAGCAGCAGCATGCCCCTGGCAGATTCAAGTTTAAAACAAGAACAATTTGGAAGGGGATACAACCCCTTTTTATACAGTGCAAAACCTTTGAAGTCCTTTGAAGCAGGCAGTGTGAGAACCAGCTGGACTGGTTTAGAGGGAAGTCCCCTTCAGTATCAGGGACAGAGGTGTCAGTCGCCCAGCGGGAGGTGGAGCCAGCTTTGTAGTTACACAGGAACAGCCCTTCACTATCAGGTGCCATCTCCTCCCACTTCCCTGGCAGCAGATGCTGCCTTTCATCCATGGGCTGACTCAGACAACCTCCTGGGCTCTCCAGCCCCTGTCATCCTCAAACCAGACAGTCAATCCACAAGCAGGCCCATGCACTCTGGGCCAGGCTCACCAGCCAATCACATGCTAGCACCAACTTGCACAAATATGCCAACTTCCAAAAGTAGGACTTCTAGACTAGACACAGCCATGTCGCATACATCATTTTGCAGCATTCACTCTCACGAGTTGATACATACCAAACTCGCCCCTGCACTCCCCACACATCAGGAACTACCATGGGCATACATACTCCCCATTCATTCCTATGGGAGGGCAGGTCACTCACCACACATACAGAGAGCTCATGCACTTTACACTGTACCACAGTGAAAAAGTGCGCAGAGGACTAAAATCACCAACACCAGGTTCCATCAATAGGCTAGGAAAACGCAAAAAGTCTAGGGGTGAACCTGCCTAATGGGCCGGGTCCAACACAACCCCCTTCCAGCCAAAACGCAGGGTAGACCAATCACACCACTGATGGGCTTCACTGCTTTGGGCGACAAAACCACGGACACGGCCTCGCACAGCAGGGACACCGTCCAGTTTTTCGCCACTCTGAACCTACATGGTTTCCTCCAAATAATAACTCTCTGACTCAACTAGGGTACCCCACTGGTACACACTAGTCATCCACAGCCAAGACCAGGCCATAGGCCATCCAAATCACAGGTCCTAACTAATCCACAGAGTGTGGGGTAGTAACCCCTGGCATACAATAGCCATTCTCCACTCTCTCTCTCAGTGTAGCTACAACTACCACTGATCCAACAACCTAGGGACCATACCCTCAAGCTGACCAGAGGTCACGGGCAAGAATGCCCCACCCTACCGCTACTTCTGGGTTTCCGCACCCTCACAGAAAAGCACTTCACCAGAACACAATTCTCCTACCAGATCAGGATCTCACTCCATCACTGGTCTACCACCTGGAAACTATTCCACTTCTGAGGTATAAAGCACACAGCACAGTCCCTCTTCAAGCAGGTGGGGGGACACAGCACACAGCAAAGTCCCCTTTCCTCTACCTTAGTGTAAACAACAAACTGCAGGTGGGCCCCAGACCACACAGCTAGGGCAGCCCCCTCAGTCTCTTCAGCTGATCTACTTTGGTAGAGATTCCTCTTGACCTAGAAGTTTCCTAATCTCCCAACCTAAGATCTAAACCCTCAGGTTACTCCGGGGTCAGAAGCAAGGACACCGTCCCTCTGCACCCCCTTCCAGTTCCAGTATGTCTCAGGCTAGACAGAGCACACGCCAGCGGCGTATCAGCGACACACTCTCCTCCAGTACTCCTTCCAGGTCAGGCCACACCCCAACCTGGCTTTCCCCCCCTCCTCGGGGAACGACCTCCAGAGGCCCCACAAATGGTCAAGCACTCTAGACGGTCAAATGCTCAGCGAGCCAGGACTTCTGCACCCTCCACTTAGGAGCGGTACTGCCCAACACTAGGACCGCCGGAGTTCTGGTTACAGACACTCCCCGTCCTCTAGACACAGGAAGATCCTCCTCAAATGACCTATGTACAGCTTAGACCCCTGACCTGGCGCTCCCTTAAGGAACCCTCCAGGCCCTGAGATAGGGTTTCAGGCCAACGTGGGACACACCGTCCCACACTCACTCCGCCTCCACTGAGACAGGGCGTGAGCCCCTACACCCCTACCATACTACTGGGACCAAGCTGGGTTACACATGAACCTCTTCCCCTTTACAGGATCATCAGATACACAAGCCACTCCTTTTGGAACCACTCCCTAATGCCTCTGCAAGACATCTAGCACACCGCCAGACATCCACCTTCCTGTCCAGTGCCTCTGCAGGACCTCCTGCACACCACCAGAGGTACACCTCTCATGCAAGCTCTTTAACAAAAAGAAAACTCACACCAACTCCTCCAGTTCAGCACATCAGTCATTCGCACACTCCCCCCCCTCGGACTGGTAAGGCAGTTTCCACCACCCCTGATCACTCAACCTGACCACACGTGACACAGGTACCAAACTCTGGGAGCGGGGAATGGGAATTAACACACTGGACACATTAAAGCTGCCACCACTGGATCCTACCACACTGGGGAATCCAGACACACACACTACACTCAGGGAACAACCACCCTCCTGAGCTAGTCATTTCTCCTCACACTCCCTCTCTTCCATCTACCCACACAGGGACAGGATTTGGGATTGGACACGGGACCCAGCAAGGGATTCCTAATCTATGGGAACCTCCCCCCTCTAATGGCGTCCCGCCCTGTCACTTTCTCTCATCTGCCACTAAACATAAAGCGCAGAAACACATTTGAAAATGACACTCTTGAGGAAAAAAATCAAAAACAATAATCCCAAACATGTGACTATCTGAAAGAAACAATTGCAGAGTTTTGTAATGTAGCCAGTTGTCGCTATGGCACTGCGCAAACACAAGTTCCAAATCCGCACCGCTGACCAACAATGTTAGAACTGGCTATTTCTGGTAGGCTAAGGCTGACGCCAAAGCCAGGCAGAAACCACCATTCTAGTCAGGGCAAGGAAGTCACACGCCAAGATAACCTCTGCTCACCCCCTTGGTAGCTTGGCACAAGCAGTAAGGCTAAACTCGGAGGCAATGTGTAAAGCATTTGCGCCAGCGCACAACAGCAACAACATACTAGGCACACCACAAAAGAGACTCCACACAAGGTTATTATAAAAATAACTTTTGTATTGTAAAAACACATCAGATAAAATCACACATATACATTGTGCCAACTGGCACAGGCAATATTCACAGGGATTATGTACACAAGACAGGGCCACAAGGGCCACTGTCATATTCAGATATAGCACTTCTAGATAAAATGTAGAATATAAAATCACTTCTAGAATGAAATAGTAAAACATAAAATGGTAATCACAAAGATAACAACCAGTAACCACTGGTAACAGGAACCAGGACCTTACTAGGACCACCTGTACTAAGAAAGAAGAACCACCTAAGTATCACACAGCATTAGGGGTCTAAGAAAGAATACATTACTCATGATGCAATAAACCTACATTCAGAGGAGTAGAAAAGACAACCACCTAAGTATCACTCAGCATTTAGGGGTCTAGGAAAAGGACACATTACCCATGATGCAATAACCTACATTCAGAGGAGTAAGAATAGAGCACATGATGCAATAAACTACATTCAGGGGTGCAGCGCAAGAAGACACATGATGACTAACCATTCAGAGGTGCAGCGCATGGAAAGGAAGACACATGATGCAGTAACACATTCAGAGGTGTTAAGAATAGGGCACATGATGCAATAAAATACATTCAGGGGTGCAGCGCAAGAAGACACATGATGACTAAACATTCAGAGGTGCAGCGCATGGAAAGGAAGACACATAATGCATAAACATTCAGAGGTGCCTAATAAATCAATAGCGCAAAAACACACAGTAGGCAATTACTATTTAAAAACATAGAAATCACATTGCGCCAACACTACATAAGCCACTACCTGTGGCAGTCCCTAGGCCAACTGGCCTTGTTGGGGCAAGGATGCCCTGGGTCCAAAGTCAGGGCGCGCTGCCATGCAGCGCCAGTCCAAAGTACAAAAGCCTAAACGTGGCAGTTGCCCACAAAGTGCTGGGCAACTGTGTACATCACAGAAAGGCCTAAACGTGGCAGGTGCCCACAAAGTGCTGGGCACCTGAAGAATCAACAAAACGGCGCCAGCTAAGCCACACAGGCTCTGAAGCCAACACTGCGCACGTTGGAGCCACACAGGCTCTGGCCAACACTGGTCAAACGTTGGAGCCACACAGGCTCTTAAAAACATATATGGCCCCTCTGAGCCACACAGGCTCTCTCAGCGTTGGGGCGACCCACTGCCAAACGGGGCCGCCCTGACTCTCCATTTACTTCTTCAAATGTCCCCCAGAGCCTCTCTCAGGGCTCAACATCAACAATGCCCCCTTCGTTGGAGCCTCAAGGCTCTGGCGTAACGTTGGGGCGACCCACTGCCAACCGGGGCCGCCCGAGCACCAACACTGCCTCACCGGCACACAAAACTCCATCTGCTCCCTCCCGGAGCAGCAACAGCACTGCCCCCGTCTCACCCGGCCCCAGCCCAGACTCACCGGGCCGCTTCTGATGCAGGACGGGCGCCGGGATCCTCTCCAGTCCACCGGGGATCCTGGCCGTGCAGCGGAAGAGCGCCCAAACCTCGGAGCGCTCTAGGACATCACCGCTGGCGCCTGCAGGGCTCTCCCTTCGCATGGGAGCCCAGCACAGGCAGGCGCCCGCCTCGCTGCTTCACCCGGTCCACCATCTCGGGACCGGGGCTTCGCAATCGCCGCCTCTCTCCTCTCGCTGCCGGCAGCCAATCCCAGCGCGGCAATGGGGCGGGACTTCCTCTGCAACCCGGAAGTCCCGCCTATGGTCAGGCGAAACGCTGCCTGACTTCCTGTGCGCGGCTCGGGCCGCGGCGGTGATTACGGGGGCAAATCGAGGGCTGGGCACCCTCAAAAGTAATATAAATTAGTTAAGCGAGGTAGGCACTCGCAAAGGGCCCCTGAACAGGAGAATGCCCGTGATTATAAAATAAAGTGCCCACGAAGCACTCGAGGCCACACAAAGGGCAGGAGCGCTTCCCACACGGGATAATCACAGCGCTCTGCCAGAAAGTCAAAAATAAAGCGCTCCCACGCGCTATAACAGCAGAAAGCACTCCCAGGTGCTTAGGACAGGAAAAGCAGCGCTCCCAAGCGCTAGAAGGTAAATCAAGCGCTTTCTGCAGGAAAATGCAGCTTCTCCATGCTGCTAAAGATCCAGAGATTCCAAGGGGGCAAAGTAAAGTTCCCCCTTCAGCCCAGGCAAGGCAGAGGGGTCCCCCAGAAGTCCAGGAAAGTCCATCAGGTGCCCAGGGGCTGGGCAGAGCCAGGGATTCCCCTGAGCTCCAGCAGCAGCATGCCCCTGGCAGATTCAAGTTTAAAACAAGAACAATTTGGAAGGGGATACAACCCCTTTTTATACAGTGCAAAACCTTTGAAGTCCTTTGAAGTCCTTTGAAGCAGGCAGTGTGAGAACCAGCTGGACTGGTTTAGAGGGAAGTCCCCTTCAGTATCAGGGACAGAGGTGTCAGTCGCCCAGCGGGAGGTGGAGCCAGCTTTGTAGTTACACAGGAACAGCCCTTCACTATCAGGTGCCATCTCCTCCCACTTCCCTGGCAGCAGATGCTGCCTTTCATCCATGGGCTGACTCAGACAACCTCCTGGGCTCTCCAGCCCCTGTCATCCTCAAACCAGACAGTCAATCCACAAGCAGGCCCATGCACTCTGGGCCAGGCTCACCAGCCAATCACATGCTAGCACCAACTTGCACAAATATGCCAACTTCCAAAAGTAGGACTTCTAGACTAGACACAGCCATGTCGCATACATCATTTTGCAGCATTCACTCTCACGAGTTGATACATACCAAACTCGCCCCTGCACTCCCCACACATCAGGAACTACCATGGGCATACATACTCCCCATTCATTCCTATGGGAGGGCAGGTCACTCACCACACATACAGAGAGCTCATGCACTTTACACTGTACCACAGTGAAAAAGTGCGCAGAGGACTAAAATCACCAACACCAGGTTCCATCAATAGGCTAGGAAAACGCAAAAAGTCTAGGGGTGAACCTGCCTAATGGGCCGGGTCCAACAAGCGTGATGTTGACGACGAGGCAATGGGACCATCACAGTTAACTAGTACACCACCACCTACCGCTTCCATATTTTCTCGCCAGAAGGGACCTGCATCCACCTCGACCTCTATTTCCTCAATTTGTGGTGCTGCAAGTGCACAACGTAGTAAAGTTCGGCAACACACATCCTCCACTTCATCTGGCATTAGCATGACCAGTATCGCCTCCTCCGCCCCCCACAGACATTTCAAAGATGCAGTTTGGGACTTCTTTAGTGTTAGCACAACAAGGGAAAACATAGCCATTTGTTGCATTTGTAAGCTTGGAGTTAGTCGTGGTAAGCTTGGTACCAACTGTGGTACCGGAGACCAGAGAGGTCATCTTGAGACAGCACACTGTCAAATGGCATGCGCACCTAAAGGAGATCAAGGAAGCTGAAATTGCAAGTCAACAAACTGTATCTGTTGATGTTTCATCTGATGATGACGAGGAGGAAGAAGCGTCAAACACCTCACTTACACCCAAAACCCCTGTCAGCAGCACACCCCCTGTGAGCCACACCAAGAGTGTGAGAGAGAGTGAGACACCAATGAGAAAAAGTTCATCATCACCGAGCGTAACTGGGTCGAAGAAGTCATCATCATCCCGTAAAATCATGGTCCAGCCCACCATTAGAAACATGTTGTTTTCAGATGCGCCATTTGAACGCAACCACCCAATGACGCGTCTGTATAACACTAAGCTGGCTAAAATGCTAGCTCTGGACCTTCTCCCTTTTTCTTTTGTGGAAGGGGTTGGTTTTCTTGAATAAGTGGCAACGCTCTGCCGTAAATGGAAGGTTCCTAGCCGGTTCTATTTTGCCAGAGTTGTGGTTCCAGCACTACATGAAGATGTGCTGGAGGTGATTGGGGCAGCTTTGCAGAAGAGTGCTGTTCACACTATACATCTGACAACAGACATGTGGACCAGTGGCACAGGCACTGATTGCATGTGGATTACTGCACACTGGGTCTCTTTTTCAGGAGTTACAGCAAAGCTAAGGGCAGGTGTTGACCCAGACAACGTTTTTAAAGCTGCTCGGAAACATGCAACACTAGCCATGTTTGGCATGGAGACAAGTCATACAGGAGAAAACATTTTGCAGGAGTTTAACACAAAGGTCTTTCAATGGCTGTCCCCAAGAAAACACAAGATTGGTTATGTTTCCACGGATAATGGCGCCAATGTAGTTAAGGCCATGGATATGGGTAACTATTTCAGAGTGCTGTGTTTGGCGCACTGTATAAACCCGGTTGTTAAAAAATTCTTGAGTGAATTGATATGGGTAACTATTTCAAAGTGCCGTGTTTGGCGCACTGTATAAACCTGGTTGTTAAAAAATTCTTGAGTGAAGAAAGTCCAGTGTGCGAGTTACTGACCACCTGCCGAAGAATGTGCAACCATTTCAGCCATTCTTTTAAAGCCCGGAAGCATCTGAGGGGCCTGCTACATCAATGTCGACTGCCAGTGAAAGCACTCATCCAGGAGGTGGCAACACGTTGGAACTCAACCTTCTACATGCTTGAGCGTCTGTATGAGCAGTGTGCGGTAGTGGATCAGTATTTCTTTACACAGGGTACAGCCATGAAGAACCTGAGGATACATGCGGAGCAATAGAAACTAGTTAAAAGCCTGACAGACATGCTTCGTCCTTTTGAGGTCTTCACGTGTGCAGTCAGCAGGGAGGACTGTAATTTGGGCAAAGCTATCCCATTGTTGCGCATGCTAGAGCACCAACTGAAGGCGGTGTCTACTACGTTTCAAAAAGATGAAGAAAAGCAAGAAGCTTTTGATTGGTGGAGAAATTATTAGAGCACCTACTTTGTGATGAACGTCTTCAAAAGATCCACACAGAACAGCATTACATTTGTGCTACTATTCTGAATCCACGCTACAAAAAGGCACTGGCAGGCAGAGCATTCTTTCCTTTTGGTGACGCAGAAGTTTCAAAGTGCAAACGTTGGCTAGCTCTGTCAGCCATGAGGTTTGAAAGAGAACGGCTGGAAATTGAAGGAAAAGGCAGTACATCAGCATCAGCAGGCCATCCGGAGTCAAAAGAATCCACTTCTGAACCTGTGGCTGTGGCAGAAGTGAGTGATTTTCCCTCTCAGCCATTAAATATACCAGCAACCGGATCATCTGCACCAGACACAACAGTAACATTGTGTGAAGAAGAGAATTGGCTAACTCAGCTTGGGTTTGCTTCTCAAAAGGTCCCAGCAAAATGTAAGCAAAGTGGAGGAAATGTGGAGAACCTTGAGTCGATGGTGCAGGACTATCTGAATGACTCAACAGAGGTCTATGTTCATGATGACCCATTGGCGTATTGGCATGGGAAAAAAGAATTGTGGCCAGAGATCTCCAACCTGGCTATAAATTACTTGTCTTTCCCACTTGCATGCGTGTCTTCTGAACGTGTTTTCAGTGCTGCTGGTGGCATTGTAATGTGCAAAAGGACCCGCCTCTCGCCCAAAAATGTGGAGAGGTTAACAATGATCAAGATGAATCAGCACCTAATACCACCAGATTGCAAAGTACAAGAATACACGCCGGAAGAAGACGAGGAGGACACCAACTTAGATGAGGAAATTTCATCTCTGTTAGGTGACCTACTCCCGCCTGAATTCGCAGAGTATGAGGACGAACTCTTCTTCCCTGACACCGAGCCCTGAAAATGAGCGAATGAATCAATAACTTTCTTTTTCGTCCTTATTCACTTTTATTCCTGCGTGTCTGTCTTTCTTTGTTTTGCAAAGTCTATATAAAAACAACTTTAATCACCGAATCAGAAAAACAAGCCCATCAGCAGAACTGTCTTCACTTATTTGCTTCTTGATTTGAAGATGCCGCAGTCTGCATTCCTCAGGTTCACAAGTTCACAAGAACATGCTCCTCTATCCTCCTCCTCCAGACTCCTGTTTCCCTCAAAGCAGATGGCTGGCTTACGCCCAATGAAGAAAGACTCTGCACTTGTGGGGGTGTTCTACTTCTTTGCGGGTGAGTTGACGGCTCTGGGGCCATTGCTGGAAAGGTCTAATACCGGGTAAAAGTGGTTTGGAGAAAATCGGAGTTGAAAAAGTTTTTGCCTTTTTGCTCACTATCATGTTTTCGGGGGGCCTGTTTGGGTGGGTTCCAGGTGTTTGGGGGTGAGTTTTGGAGTCTGGGAGCACTGCTGGCACAGTCTAATGTTGATTGCATTTGTTTTCTAGGACATCCATGGTGGAAAAGTTGAGTTATGACCTAGCTGCACAGCACGTTTGGACAGAAGGCCGAAAAATATTGTAAGTATGAGATTTTCCATTTTTGCTTTTTGCTTGTTTGGGGTGTTGTGCTTTTTTGCAGGTGGGTTGGCGGGTCTTGGGGAATTGCTGGGAAGGTCTAATACTGGATAAAAGTTGTTGGACCTGGCCTCGTGGCGTGGCCCCCCTCCTCCCGCATGGCGGGCCCCGGACTACCTCGACCCCTGAGCAGCACTATCCACCCTCCACGAGTGCCGCCCCTCCGGGCAGCCCCCCAGCTCTTCCCCGGTGGGACTCGACCTCCTCTCCTCTAACCCTCGGCTGGCCCGGACCCTTTCCCGGACCACCATCTCCGGCCCAGCCGCCATCTTGGACCCTCCATGACCAGGCCTCGTGGTCTCGGCCCGACCCCAGCCACAGACCCAGCAAAGCCCCGACATCGAGGCACCACGATACAACCAGGGGGTAAAGAGACCACTTGACGAATCAATGGGGGAAGGAGTTTCGATGGTTCCCCCATCCGCCTGGTTTCGATCACCCCCAGCCTCCCTGGGTGCTGGCTCAACCCCCATGCTGGGTGTCTGGACTCGCACATCCTGGACCCTCCGACCTCCAAGTGCGAGGGTCCGGACATCAAAGGGTCCCAGACCTAAAACTGGGGCAGCTCCAGAGCAGGTCGGGAGTTGTATCCTGGAGTCGAGAGACACCGAGACAAACTCATCTTTGTGAACCATCCTTGGAGTCCTGCTGGGGCTGCCGCGGCCCATCTTCGTGAACCATCCTTGGAGTCCTGCTGGCGCTTCCGCGGCCCATCTTCGTGAACCATCCTTGGAGTCCTGCTGGCGCTGCCGCGGCCCATCTTCGTGAACCATCCTTGGAGTCCTGCTGGCGCTGCCCTGGCCCATCTCCGTGAACCATCCTTGGAGTCCTGCTGGTGCTGCCGCGGCCCATCTTTGTGAACCATCCTTGGAGTCCTGCTGGCGCTGCCGCGGCCCATCTTCGTGAACCATCCTTGGAGTCCTGCTGGCACTGCCGCGGCCCATCTTCGTGAACCATCCTTGGGGTCCTGTTGGCGCTGCCGCGTCCCTACCGAAGAACCCTCTAGCTCGAGGATTGAGAGCTGTGCGCAAGATATCCCTGTACCAGACCGGTACAAGACTGTCCCGCTACCCCCATCCCACAAAGACTACGTTTGAGAGGATCCCTGAATCCTGTCCCTCTGTATCGCACGATAACCTGCCTAAAAGTACTGATAAAAGTGTTCAGAACCTATCTTTGTGTGGCGTCCATCTGTAGGGGGGTGGTTGCTCGGCTGTACGATCCTAGGAGAGGGCCCTCACCTGGAGGCCTCTCCCCCTTGCTTGGCCGACCCTAAGAGTTCCCTTCTAACATTGTTGGCCAGCGGCACGATCCGAGCCGACGCAAATCGTACAGAGATTAACTCGCCCCACTACAAACAAAAGCACACAGCGACCATAACGACTACAGAAACCGGACCAACCACAGAGTTCCAGATGGAACGACTGGAAGACTACAGTCACAAGGAATTGAAGCAATTCTGCAAAGACTTGGGTATCGCTACCACAGGACTAAGCACCAAAGACGATCTCAAGCAGGCCCTACAGACTTGGGTGGGGACGGGAGCGTCGCCACCCCAAAGCGAAGACATCGCAACCACCGAGAACATTACAACCCCAGAGGAGGAGAGAAACACGGGCCTCTCTCACGAGGATGCCCGAGAACGAGAGAGGAGCCGGCTCCACGAATTAGAACTGGCTAGACTCCGCTTAGATGGGGAGCTGCAACTGGCGGAAAAGAAAATAGCCCTTGAGCAACTGCGATTACAGGGAGACCTGGAAGAGAAAAGAAGCCAGAGGGAGCTGGAGGAGAAGAAGCTCGCGTACGAGCACGAGCGCAGTTTGAAAGAACTAGAGATTAAGGCGAAAAACGCGAACACCGGCGTCTCCGGGAACCAGAGCTCCCCTCCCTCTACGGACACCAAGGTCCACATCTCCAAAGATGTCGTCAGAGAGTACCATAAAAACGACGACATCCAGCAATGGTTTAAGGCCTACGAGGTAGCCATGACCTCCCACCGTGTCCCGCAAAAAGACTGGGGTGCCGGGTTGTGGGGGAGATTCGTCAACGAGGGGAGAGACGCCCTGCTACAGCTCACCGACGCTGAGATGACCTCCTACGAGCATATGAAAGCTGCCCTCCTCACTCGCTATGGGCTCACCCCCGAGATGTACCGGCAGCGATTCTGAGACTATTCCGAGACTGTAAAAGGATCCCCGGTACCACCTGGGTAGAATATGTAAACTTCTACAGCAGAGCCTTAGAGGGGTGGATCAAGGGCAGCCGGGTCACCACCTACGAACAATTGTTCGATCTCATCGTATGGGAACACCTCTCCAACAACTGTTTCGTCGAACTAAGGCAGCATCTCCTCGACAGCAAACTGACCGAGCCCCAGAAACTCGCCATTGAAGCGGATCGATGGGAAAGCACCCGGGTCCCCCGGAACTGGGCGGGAGACCAAGGCCAAGCCTCCCAGGGATCCCACCGTCCGCGAGGAGGAGGAGGAGGCCAGGGCCGGGGCCGGGACACCGCCAGGGTGCCCCCCACCAGCACTCCCCCTTCCCTGGCCGGGAGAGGAGCCCCTCCTACACGGCCGGGATCCCGCTCCAACGTTATCTGCCACAAATGCCAGCAACCCGGTCATTACGCCAATGACCCCAACTGTCCTAGAAACCAACCCTCCAACCTCACGGGCCCACAAAACCGCCAGATCGCCGCCGTCTCCCTGGGGGAGGAACAAGGCGAAGAAGAAGCCGAAGACTGTGAGCAATACCAGACCGAGTGGGTACCCGCAGCCATGTCCCTGGTATGTCTGGGCGAAAGAGACATGGTCCCCAGGGCCCCAATCCCGGCCAACACACAGAAGTACAGCCAGTGGGTCACCATTAATGGACACCGGGCCGAAGCCCTCCGCGACACGGGAGCCAGCGTGACGGCCATCCGTTGCCATCTGGTGACCCCGGAGTAAATTTTGCCCAATGTACTATGCCCAGTACGACCGCGGATAACTCTGAAAGCCTGTGCCAGATGGCCAGCGTCCCCTTTGAATGTGGGGGATTGTCGGGCATGCTGAAAGTGATCATCCGAGACGATGCCCCCGTAGACTGCCTCCTGGGTAACGACCTCGAGAGCTCCCCCTGGGCTGCCGTTGAGCGGAGGGAGCACTTGGGTATGCGTGGCCTCCCTGAATGGGTCTGTGCGACGACCCGATCCATGGCCGCCCGTGCCATCCCCTCCACTGAAGAACCCGAGTGGCCCGAGCCTCCCCCGGCCGTCACCACTGAAGACACCAACCCTGAACCCGGTCCACCGGGGCCCAACGATGAAGAAACTGCCCCGCTCCGCGACCTCCCAGAGCTGGCCCAGTGGCACCAGGAAGGTGGCCCCACTCAAGAACAGTTCCGTCAAGAGCAAAAAACGTGTCTCTCCCTCGAGGGGATCCGACAGCAAGCCGCAGCCCAGAGCGCAGGGGATGCCTCGGGGGCCCACTGGGTCTATTGGGACAATGAGCTCCTCTACAGTGAGCAGAAGATTGCTGAGCTCGGGGCCAGCCGGGTGCTGGTAGTCCCCCTCCGATTCAGAGACTTCCTCCTGAACCTGGCCCATGATGTACCTCTCGCCGGGCACCTGGGACAGGACAAAACTTACAGCCGCCTGGTGACCCACTTCTACTGGCCCAAGATGAGGAACGATGTGATCAACCACTGCCGAGCCTGCCCCACATGCCAGGCCAGCGGGGAGAGCGGCAGAAAACTAAAAGTCCCCCTGCAACCTTTCCCAGTCGTCAACACTCCCTTCGAGCGGATAGGGATTGACATTGTGGGGCCCCCGGAGCCCCGGACATCACAAGGTCACTGGCTCATACTCGTCCTGGTGGACCATGCCACTCGCTACCCCGAAGCCATTCCTCTCTGGACCGTGACCGCGCCCGTGGTGGGCCGGGCCCTGATGGGAATTTTCTCCCGGGTGGGCTTCCCCCGGGAAGTCGTCAGTGATCGGGGCACGAACTTCATCTCCCGATACATGAAGTCCCTATGGCAACGGTGCGGGGTCACGTACAAATTTACGACCCCCTACCACCCTCAAGGGAACGGACTGGTGGAACGCTTCAATCGCACCCTCAAGGGTATGATCATGGGCCTGGAGGAGCACTTACCACGCCAATGGGACGTGTTGCTGCCCTGCCTCCTATTTGCCTACCGGGAGGTCCCACAGAAGTCCCTGGGATTCAGGCCCTTCGAACTATTGTATGGGCAACCCGTTCGGGGTCCCCTAAGCCTGGTCAAAGAAGGATGGGAGGTGACCACCCAAAATACTCCTCCTGATGTGTACCGCTACCTCCTGACCCTCCGGAACCAGACTCGGCGGTTCCGGGAACTTGCCAAGGCCAACCTCGAAGCCAGTCAAGAAGACATGAAGCGCTGGTATTATCAAAACGCCTCGTCCATTGAGTTCGAGCCGGGACAACAGGTCGGGGTCATGTCCCCGGTCGAACCCTGCGCCCTCCAGGACAAATGGACGGGGCCCTTCAAAGTGGTGGAGTGCAAGGGCCCTGTCACATACCTGGTGGACGTGGAGTCCCCCAGGAACCCCCTCCAGGTCCTCCATGCCAACCGACTTAAGCCTCACTTTGTCCGCTCAGAACTTAGCCTCCTGATGGCTACCGACAGTGGGGCTGAAGAGCACTCCGAGCCACTACCCGACCTCCTGAAGACCCTCGAAAAAGACGGCTCCGTGGAAGGAGTCAACCTCTCTTCCACCCTGACCCCAGCACAACGGCAAAGTTGCCAAGACTTATTACGACAATTTTCCGATCTATTTTCTCTCACCCCGGGGTCACCCCATGGTGCCTCCACGATGTCGACACCGGGGATAGCCCACCTATACGGCACCGGGCCTACCGAGTTCCCGATCGGAAACGCGCCTGCATCCAGACGGAAGTGTCCAAGATGCTGGCTCTAGGGGTGATGGAGCCCTCCGACAGCCCATGGGCCAGCCCGGTCGTGCTGGTCCCCAAGGCCGCCGCCCCTGGCGTAGCCCCCGAAATCAGGTTTTGTGTGGACTACCGGGGCCTGAAGGCTGTCACCCGAACGGACGCTCACCCCATCCCTCAGGCTGATGAACTGATAGACCGCCTGGGGGCAGCCACTACCTGAGCACCTTTGACCTAACCGCGGGCTACTTGCAGATCGGACTCACCCCGGGCGCACAGGAGCGATCCGCCTTCTCCACCCCTGATGGCCACTACCACTTCAGGGTGATGCCCTTCGGGATGAAGAACGCCCCGCCATGTTCCAGAGACTAGTGAATAAGGTGTTAGCGGGGCTCGAGGAGTTCAGCGCCGCCTACCTGGACGATATCGCGTTGTACAGTCTCCACTGGGCTGAACACCTCCAACACCTCCGGGAGGTCTTGGCCGACCTCCGACGGACAGGACTAACAATAAAAGCCAGCAAGTGCCAGATCGGCCAAGGGTCCGTGACCTACCTGGGGCACCAGGTGGGAAGTGGCCAGGTGGCCCCCCTCCAACCCAAGATCGCCACCATCATGGCCTGGGAACCCCCGGTCACCCAAACAGAGGTCCGAGCCTTCCTGGGGCTCACGGGATATTACCGATGCTTCGTAAAAGACTACGGCAGTATTGTGGGCCCCCTCACAGAACTCACGTCAAAGAAACACCCACCGAAGGTACACTGGACACCCGAGTGTCAGGCCGCCTTTGAGACCCTCAAGACAGCAATGTGCACCGCACCAGTGCTCCAAGCCCCCGACTACAGCCGGGAATTTATAGTACAAACCGATGCCTTCGATCACGGCGTCGGAGCAGTTCTCTCCCAAATCAATGCCGAGGGAATTGACCATCCAGTAGCCTTCATTAGCCGGCGTCTGCTGGCCCGAGAACAGCGCTGGAGCACCATCGAGCGGGAGGCCTTCGCCGTGGTGTGGGCTCTCAAGAAGCTCCGGCCCTATCTCTTCGGCCCCCACTTCCGGGTACAAACTGACCACCGACGTCTGCAATGGCTGATGCAGATGCGAGGGGAGAATCCGAAGCTGTTGCGTTGGTCCATCTCCCTGCAAGGGCTGGACTTCACTGTGGAGCATCGCCCAGGCAACGACCACGCCAACGCAGACGGCCTGTCCCGCTTCTTCCGCCTCGGCGAGGAGAATACCCAAGGAGATGGGTGACTCTCCCTGCCTTTAGCTGGGGGGGACGCGTGTTGGACCTGGCCTCGTGGCGTGGCCCCCCTCCTCCCGCATGGCAGGACCCGGACTACCTCGACCCCTGTTCCCCGGCCAAGAGCAGCACCATCCACCCTCCACGAGTGCCGCCCCTCCAGGCAGCCCCCCAGCTCTTCCCCGGTGGGACTCGACCTCCTCTCCTCAACCCCCTCGGCTGGCCCGGCCCCTTTCCCGGACCACCATCTCCGGCCCAGCCGCCATCTTGGACCCTCCATGACCAGGCCTCGTGGCCTCGGCCCGACCCCAGCCACAGACCCAGCAAAGCCCCGACATCGAGGCACCACGATCCAACCAGGGGGTAAAGAGACCACTTGACGAATCAATGGGGGAAGGAGTTTCGATGGTTCCCCCATCCGCCTGGTTTCGATCACCCCCAGCCTCCCAGGGCGCTGGCTCCACCCCCCTGCTGGGTGTCTGGACTCGCACATCCCGGACCCTCCGACCTCCAAGTGCGAGGGTCCGG
The DNA here is from genome assembly GCF_964263255.1 of Lissotriton vulgaris. Lineage (NCBI taxonomy): Eukaryota > Metazoa > Chordata > Amphibia > Caudata > Salamandridae > Lissotriton > Lissotriton vulgaris. The sequence continues at coordinate 35,590,190 of NC_141689.1, forward strand.
ACATCAAAGGGCCCCAGACCTATAACTGGGGCAGCTCCAGAGCAGGTCGGGAGTTCAATCCTGGAGTCGAGAGACACCGAGACAAACTCATCTTCGTGAAACATCCTTGGAGTCATGCTGGCGCTGCCGCGGCCCATCTTCGTGAACCATCCTTGGAGTCCTGCTGGCGCTGCCCCGGCCCATCTTCGTGAACCATCCTTGGAGTCCTGCTGGCGCTGCCGCGGCCCATCTTCGTGAACCATCCTTGGAGTCCTGCTGGCGCTGCCGCGGCCCATCTTCGTGAACCATCCTTGGAGTCCTGCTGGTGCTGCCACGGCCCATCTTCGTGAACCATCCTTGGAGTCCTGCTGGCGCTGCCGCGGCCCATCTTCGTGAACCATCCTTGGGGTCCTGCTGGCGCTGCCGCGGCCCTACCGAAGAACCCTCCAGCTCAAGGATTGAGAGCTGTGCGCAAGATATCCCTGTACCAGACCGGTACCAAAACTGTCCCGCTACCCCCTTCCCACAAAGACTAAGTGTGAGAGGATCCCTGAATCCTGTCCCTCTGTATCGCCCGATAACCTGCCTAAAAGTACTGATAAAAGTGTTAAGAACCCATCTCTGTGTGGCGTCCATCTGTAGGGGGGTGGTTGCTCGGCTGTACGATCCTAGGAGAGGGCCCTCGCCTGGAGGCCTCTCCCCCGTGCTCGGCCGACCCTAAGAGTTCCCTTCTAACAAAAGTGGTTTGGCGAAAATAAGACTTGAAATTTTTTTGCCTTTTTGCTCACTATCATGTTTTTGTGGGCCTGTTTGTGGGGCTTCCTGGTGTTTGTGGGTGGGTTTTGGGGTCTTGGAGCACTGCTGGGTATGGATACTTTTGATTGCAAGAGGTTTGAAGCAAATCCATGGTGGCAAAAAGGAGTTAGGGCCTAGCTGCAGAGCGCGCGCGGAGTGATTCTGGAAATTTGCCTTAAAATTTTTAAGTCCCCATTTTTGTAGTTTTGCTTTTTGGCTGTTTGGGGGTCTTCAACTAGTTTCCACCTGGGTTTACGGCTCTGGGGCCATTGCTGGGAAGGTCTAATACCGGATAAAAGTGGTTTGGACAAAATCCATGAGGAAAAAGTTTTTGCATTTTCTGACATTTCGCTCCATTTAGCTTTTTCAGGGGCCTGTTTGGGGGGCTTCCTGGTATTTGTGGGTGGGTTTCGGGGTCTGGGAGCACTGCTGGGTATGGATACTTTTGATTACAAAAGGTTTGAAGCAAATCCATGGTGGCAAAGTGGAGTTAGGGCCTAGCTGCAGAGCGCGAGCGGAGTGATTCTGGAAATTTGCCTTAAAATTTTTTAGTGCCCATTTTTGAAGTTTTGCTTTTTGGCTGCTTGGGGGTCTTCTACTAGTTTCCGTCTGGGTTGACGGCTCTGGGGCCATTGCTGGGAAGGTCTAATACCGGATAAAAGTGGTTTGGACAAAATCGGAGGCAATGGTTTTTTTTGCGTTTTTGCTGACTTGCTTGTCTTTGAGGTGCTGCTTGGGGGGGTTCCGGGTGTTTGTGGGTGGGTTTTGGGGTCTGGGAGCACTGCTGGCACAGTCTAATTTTGATTGCATTTGTTTTTCAGGAAATCCATTGTGGAAAAGGGGAGTTAGGGCCTAGCTGCACAGCACGTTTATACAGAAATGAAAGATGGCCGAAAAATATTGTAAGTATGAGATTTTCCATTTTTGCTTTTTGCCTGTTTGGGGGTGTTGTGCTTTTTTGCGGGTGCGTTGGCGGGTCTTGGGGCATTGCTGGGAAGGTCCAATACCGGATAAAAGTGGTTTGGCGAAATCAGACTTGAAAAAGTGTATGCCTTTTTGCTCACTATCATGTGTTCGTGGGCCTGTTTGGGGGGCTTCCTGGTGTTTGTTGGTGGGTTTCGGGGTCTTGGAGCAATGCTGGGTATGGATACTTTTGATTGCAAGCGGTTTGAAGAAAATCCATGGTGGCAAAGGGGAGTTAGGGCCTAGCTGCAAAGCGCGCGCGGAGTGATTTGGGAAATTGGCCTGAAAATTACTGTCGCAATTTTTGTAGTTTCGCTTTTTGGCTGTTTGGGGGTCTTCTACTTGTTTTTGCCTGGGTTGACGGCTCTGGGGCCATTGCTGGGAAGGTCTAATACCGGATAAAAGTGGTTTGGACAAAATCCATGAGGAAAAAGTTTTTGCATTTTCTGACATTTCGCTCAATTTAGCGTTTTTGGGGGCCTGTTTGGGGGGCTTCCTGGTGTTTGTGGGTGGGTTTCGGGGTTTGGGAGCACTGCTGGGTATGGATACTTTTGATTGCAAAAGGTTTGAAGCAAATCCATGGTGGCAAAGTGGAGTTAGGGCCTAGCTGCAGAGCGCAAGCGGAGTGATTCTGGAAATTTGCCTTAAAATTTTTAAGTGCCCATTTTTGAAGTTTTGCTTTTTGGCTGTTTGGGGGTCTTCTACTAGTTTGCGCCTGGGTTGACGGCTCTGGGGCCATTGCTGGGAAGGTCTAATACCGGATAAAAGTGGTTTGGACAAAATCGGAGGCAAATTTTTGTTTTGCATTTTTGCTGACTTGCTTGTCTTTGAGGTGCTGTTTGGGGGAGTTCCGGGTGTTTGTGGGTGGGTTTTGGGGTCTGGGAGCACTGCTGGCACAGTCTAATTTTGATTGCATTTGTTTTTCAGGAAATCCATGGTGGAAAAGGGGAGTTAGGGCCTAGCTGCACGGCACGTTTGTACAGAATTGAAAAAAGGCCGAAAAATATTGTAAGTATGAGATTTTCCATTTTTGCTTTTTGCCTGTTTGGGGGTGTTGTGCTTTTTTGCGGGTGGGTTGTCGGGTCTTGGGGCATTGCTGGGAAGGTCTAATACCGGATAAAAGTGGTTTGGCGAAATCAGACTTGAAAAAGTTGTTGCCTTTTTGCTCACTATTATGTTTTCGTGGGCCTGTTTGGGGGTCTTCCTGGTGTTTGTGGGTGGGTTTCGGGGTTTTGGAGCAACGCTGGGTATGGATAATTTTGATTGCAAGTGGTTTGAAGAAAATCCATGGTGGCAAAGGGGAGTTAGGGCCTAGCTGCAGAGCGCGCGAGGAGTGATTTTGGAAATTGGCCTGAATATTACTAAGTCCCCATTTTTGTAGTTTTGCTTTTTGGCTGTTTGGGGGTCTTCTACTTGTTTTCGCCTAGGTTGATGGCTCTGGGGCCATTGCTGGGAAGGTCTAATACCGGATAAAAGTGGTTTGGACAAAATCCATGAGGAAAAAGTTTTTGTATTTTCTGACATTTCGCTCAATTTAGCGTTTTCGGGGGCCTGTTTGGGGGGCTTCCTGGTGTTTGTGGGTGGGTTTCGGGGTCTGAGAGCACTGCTGGGTGTGGGTACTTTTGATTGCAAGAGGTTTGAAGCAAATCCATGGTGGCAAAGTGAAGTTAGGGCCTAGCGGCAGAGCGCGCGTGGAGTGATTCTGGAAATTTGCCTGAAAATTTCTAAGTGCCCTTTTTTGAAGTTTTGCTTTTTGGCTGTTTGGGGGTCTTCTACTAGTTTCCACCTGGGTTGACGGCTCTGGGGCCATTGCTGGGAAGGTCTAATACCGGATATAAGTGGTTTGGACAAAATCGGAGGCGGAATGTTTTTTGCGTTTTTGCGGACTTGCTTGTCTTTGAGGTGCTTGCTTGTCTTCCGCAGTCTGCATTGGCTCCCTGTTTCCAAACGCTGCACTTTCAAACTGGCATGTACTACCTTCAAGGCCCTTTCGGATGCAGCCCCCGCGTTCATCTCTTCGGCCTTATCCCGTCACATCCCTTCTAGAGCTCTTCGCTCAGCATCACTAAATCTCCTTGATGTCCCCAAATTTAAAAGAAAAAAGCACGGTGGCTTTTCTGTCCTGGCCCCTTCCACCTGGAACTCTCTGCCACCTTCACTCCGTCTCTGCCCAAAGTATGACTGTTTCCGCAGACTGTTAAAAACCCTGCTCTTTCAATCCGCATATGAATAACCCTCCCACTCTGGTTCACGTTACCTGTCAATGAGCGCCAAGAAACCGATGGTAATAGTGCGCGTTACAAATAATTTTTAACGTAACGTAACCAGACACTCCTGCCCCTTTAATTCACCACCAGGCACTGCCTGCCCCTTTAATCCACCACCAGGCACTCCCTGCCCCTTTAATCCACCATCAGACACTCCTGCCCCTTTAATCCACCATCAGAGACTGCCTGCCCCTTTAATCCACCACCACACACTGTCAATTAATCAATCATACGGGACTTGTAGCGCGGCGTATTATCCATGAGGGTATACAGGCGCTGGGCTGCGGGTCTCAGTCGTAGAGCTAGGCCTTGGCTCCCTTCCTGAAGTCTGTCAGTGAGGGTGATGTTCCGAGGTGGAGGGGGAGGGGATTCCAGGACTTGGCAGCGAGGTGGGAGAAGGAGTGTCCTCCAGGCAGGTGGATGCGCGGAGTCTGTGCGCTGGTGAGGTGGGCGGAGCAGAGGTTTCTGGATGGTTGGTGGAAGGTCAGGCAGGGGTTCATGTAGGGAGGTGCTTCGTTGTGGAGGACTTTCTAGACGTGGTTCAGGAGCTTGAACTGGCATCTCTTCTGGATGGGGAGCCGGTGGAGGTCTCTCAGGTGCTCGGTGATGTGGTTCCTGTTGGGCAGGTTGACGATCAGTCTGGCTGCTGTGTTCTGTAACGTCTGGAGTCATCTCAGAGGTCGCTGGTGGTGCCTGAATAGAGTGTGTTGCTGTAGTGCAGACATCTGGTGATAAGGGTGTGCCTCACTGTTTTCCTGGTGGTGATGGGGAGCCATTTGAAAATTCTGCCGAGCATGTGGAGAGTGTGAAAACAGGCTGAGGGGACTGCTTTGACCTTAATCCACCACCAGACAATGCCTCTTTAATCTACCACCACACACAGCCTACCCATTTAATCCACCACAAGACACTCTCTACCACTTTAATCCACCAATAGACTGTGCCTGTACCTTGTATCCACCACCATACACTGGATGCCCCTCTAATACTTCACCAGACACTACCTGTCCCTTCAATCTACCACAACACACTACCAACCCCTTCAATCCATCACCACACACTTCATACCTCTTTAATTCATGGCGAGATACTGCCTGTCCCTGTAATTCACTGCCAGACAGTCCCTGTCCCTTTAATCCACCACCACACACTGCCTACCTCTTTAATCCACCACCAGACACTATCAGCCCCTTTGAAGCAACATTCAGCACTCGTGCCCATTTAGTCCACTCCAGACACTCCCTGCCCCTTTAATTCACCACCAGAGAGTACCTGCCCCTTTAATCCACCAACAGACACTAGCTTCTTCTTTAATCCACCACCACACACTGCCTACCTCTTTAATCCACCACCAGGCACTTCCTGCCCTTTAATCCACCACTATACATTGTTTTCCCCTTCAATCCACCACCAGGCACTTCCTGCCCATTTAATCTACCACCAGACACTCCCTGCCCACTGGTTTGTGAAAGATTTTGCACTGTGTGAAACTGCATGTGATGCTTGTTATACCTTTTGATCCATTAGAGCACAAAACTTTTGTTTTTTTAAAAATCAGCAGTTTATGGACTATGGATTATGTGGCAAGTGCAGTAAATCCATAATTAAGAAGAAAACACAACAGCCACAAGGTCACACAATTCCAGCTGCCCTGTTCATATGTGGCACTCTGACTGGCACTGTTATCACTAGCGGTGTGAGAAGCTGTGAAACTGAGCATCTCATAACTTCACCAGGTTCTTTTTAAAACAATGTCAGCTTCTGCTGCGGCTCGTTCACCAAGTGCTTTCGCTCCTCGGCAACCGGAAGCGGGACAGTGCTTTTTCCACCCAGTGCCTCAAAGTGATAATGACGGGCCTAAGTCATAGTGAGTAAGGCACTCTTGGTGGCCTCACCCTGACAATGGTGGACCTCTCACCTATCCCGATACTCAGGACGTCTCACCTATCCCGATACTCAGGACGTCTCACCAATCCGATACTCAGTACATCTCACCTATCCTGATACTCAGGACGTCTCACCAATCCGATACTCATGACATCTCGCCAATCCGATACTCAGGACGTCTCAACTATCCATTACTCAGTACATTTCACCTATCCCGATACACAGTACATCTCACCTATCCCGATACTCAGGACGTCTCACTAATCCGATACTCAGGACGTCTCGCCAATCCGATGCTCTCTGTTCAATCCTCTGAGGAGGATTTATTTCATCGTTAGCTCTTCATTGAGGGCTCAAATCAGTATCCGAAATTCCTGAAGCAATATTTTATTGCAATGTCAGTTACATTGGGCTTTGTTTATGGGCAATTGGCATAAGATGCACCGTAAGTCGTGTTCCTGCGCTGCTCTACACCAATGCAAAGGGCCGAAATGCACTGTATTTATGAAATATGGTGCATTCCTGTCCTTCCCCCCTGCGCTGGTGCACAGTTTTCTGTCTAGCTCCAAAGCAGGCACCCTTGCTCCATGGTGCAAGGGTGCCTCGGGTTACAGGCAGAATTGTTTTTCTGCAGGAAGGGGAACCTTCCTGCACACAAACAATCCTGAGAGGCATTTTCCTCTTTGAGTGCTGCAGAATGTAGTACTTCTGGAAACACAAAAAAAGGAGAAATAACAATATATCTCCTTGTAACGCCTGCTCTGGGGACCCGCAAGGTTTTGGTACAGCCCCCAGGTTAAAGTGATCAAGTAAATCTGGGTCAATATTTCTGGACTTGAAATACCACATGCTTAAACTAGTACTGTTACGTGTTAACTGGACTTGCAACGCTATATGTTTAAACTAGTAATGTTACGTGTTAACTGGACTTGCAACTCTATATGTTTAAACTAGTAATGTTACGTGTTAACTGGACTTGCAACTCTATATGTTTAAACTAGTAATGTTACGTGTTAACTGGACTTGCAATTCTATATGCTTAAACTAGTAATGTTACTTGTTTCTCGGACATGAAATGCTATATGTTTAAAATAGAAATGTTACGTGTTAACTGGACTTGCAATGCTATATACTTAAACTAGTAATGTTACTTGTTTATCGGACATGAAATGCTATATGTTTAAACTAGAAATGTTACGTGTTAACTGGACTTGTAATTCTATATGCTTAAACTAGTAATGTTATGTGTTTATCAGACATGAAATGCTATATGTTTAAACTAGAAATGTTACGTGTTAACTGGACTCGCAATTCTATATGCTTAAACTAGTAATGTTACGTGTTAACTGGACTTGCAATTCTATATGCTTAAACTAGTAATGTTACGTGTTTATCAGACTTGAAATACCACATGTTTAAACTAGTACTGTTACGTGTTAACTGGACTTGCAACGCTATATGTTTAAACTAGTAATGTTACGTGTTAACTGGACTTGCAACTCTATATGTTTAAACTAGTAATGTTACGTGTTAACTGGACTTGCAACTCTATATGTTTAAACTAGTAATGTTACGTGTTAACTGGACTTGCAATTCTATATGCCTAAACTAGTAATGTTACTTGTTTCTTGGACATGAAATGCTACATGTTTAAAATAGAAATGTTACGTGTTAACTGGACTTGCAATGCTATATACTTAAACTAGTAATGTTACTTGTTTATCGGACATGAAATGCTATATGTTTAAACTAGAAATGTTACGTGTTAACTGGACTTGCAATTCTATATGCTTAAACTAGTAATGTTACGTGTTTATCAGACATGAAATGCTATATGTTTAAACTAGAAATGTTACGTGTTAACTGGACTCGCAATTCTATATGCTTAAACTAGTAATGTTACGTGTTAACTGGACTTGCAATTCTATATGCTAAAACTAGTAATGTTACGTGTTTATCAGACATGAAATGCTATATGTTTAAACTAGAAATGTTACGTGTTAACTGGACTCGCAATTCTATATGATTAAACTAGTAATGTTACCTGTTAACTGGACTTGCAATTCTATATGCTTAAACTAGTAATGTTACGTGTTTATCCGACATGAAATGCTATATGTTTAAAATAGAAATGTTACGTGTTAACTGGACTTGCAATTCTATATGCTTAAACTAGTTATGTTACGTGTTAACTGGACTTGCAATTCTATATGCTTAAACTAGTAATGTTACGTGTTTATCAGACATGAAATGCTATATGTTTAAAATAGAAATGTTACGTGTTAACTGGACTTGCAATTCTATATGCTTAAACTAGTAATGTTACGTGTTTATCAGACATGAAATGCTATATGTTTAAAATAGAAATGTTACGTGTTAATTGGATTTGCAATGCTATATACTTAAACTAGTAATGTTACTTGTTTATCGGACATGAAATGCTATATGTTTAAACTAGAAATGTTACGTGTTGACTGAACTTGCAATTCTATATGCTTAAACTAGTAATGTTACGTGTTAACTGGACTTACAATTCTATATGCTTAAACTAGTAATGTTACTTGTTTATCGGACATGAAATGCTATATGTTTAAACTAGAAATGTTACGTGTTAACTGGACTCGCAATTCTATATGCTTAAACTAGTAATGTTACGTGTTTATCAGACATGAAATGCTATATGTTTAAACTAGAAATGTTACGTGTTAACTGGGCTTGCAATGCTATATACTTAAACTAGTAATGTTACTTGTTTATCGGACATGAAATGCTATATGTCTCAACTAGAAATGTTACGTGTTAACTGGACTCGCAATTCTATATGCTTAAACTAGTAATGTTACGTGTTAACTGGACTTGCAATTCTATGTGCTTAAACTAGTAATGTTACGTGTTTATCAGACATGGAATGCTATATGTTTAAACTAGAAATGTTACGTGTTAACTGGACTCGCAATTCTATATGCTTAAACTAGTAATGTTACGTGTTAACTGGACTTGCAATTCTATATGCTTAAACTAGTAATGTTACGTGTTTATCAGACATGAAATGCTATATGTTTAAAATAGAAATGTTACGTGTTAACTGGACTTGCAATTCTATATGCTTAAACTAGTAATGTTACGTGTTTATCAGACATGAAATGCTATATGTTTAAAATAGAAATGTTACGTGTTAACTGGACTTGCAATTCTATATACTTAAACTAGTAATGTTACTTGTTTATCGGACATGAAATGCTATATGTTTAAACTAGAAATGTTACGTGTTGACTGAACTTGCAATTCTATATGCTTAAACTAGTAATGTTACGTGTTAACTGGACTTACAATTCTATATGCTTAAACTAGTAATGTTACGTGTTTATCAGACATGAAATGCTATATGCTTAAACTAGAAATGTTACGTGTTAACTGGACTTGCAATGCTATATACTTAAACTAGTAATGTTACTTGTTTATCGGACATGAAATGCTATATGTCTCAACTAGAAATGTTACGTGTTAACTGGACTCGCAATTCTATATGCTTAAACTAGTAATGTTACGTGTTAACTGGACTTGCAATTCTATATGCTTAAACTAGTAATGTTACGTGTTTATCAGACATGAAATGCTATATGTTTAAACTAGAAATGTTACGTGTTAACTGGACTCGCAATTCTATATGCTTAAACTAGTAATGTTACGTGTTTATCAGACATGAAATGCTATATGTTTAAAATAGAAATGTAACGTGTTAACTGGACTCGCAATTCTATATGCTTAAACTAGTAATGTTAAGTGTTTATCAGACATGAAATGCTATATGTTTAAACTAGAAATGTTACATGTTAACTGGACTTGCAATGCTATATACTTAAACTAGTAATGTTATGTGTTAATTGCACTTGCAATACTATATGTTTAAACTAGTAATGCTACATGTTAACAGGACTTGCAATGTATATGCCTAAACTAGGAATGTTAAGTGTTTATTGCACTTGAAATGCTATATGCTTCTACTAGTAATGATATGTGTTATTTGCACTTGCAATACTATATGCTTAAACTAGTAATGTTACGTGTTTATCAGACATGAAATGCTATATGTTCAAACTAGAAATGTTACGTGTTAACTGGACTTGCAATGCTATATACTTAAACTAGTAATGTTACTTGTTTATCGGACATGAAATGCTATATGCTTAAACTAGAAATGTTATGTGTTAACTGGACTCGCAATTCTATATGCTTAAACTAGTAATGTTACGTGTTTATCAGACATGAAATGCTATATGTTTAAACTAGAAATGTTACGTGTTAACTGGGCTTGCAATGCTATATACTTAAACTAGTAATGTTACTTGTTTATCGGACATGAAATGCTATATGTCTCAACTAGAAATGTTACGTGTTAACTGGACTCGCAATTCTATATGCTTAAACTAGTAATGTTACGTGTTAACTGGACTTTCAATTCTATATGCTTAAACTAGTAATGTTACGTGTTTATCAGACATGAAATGCTATATGTTTAAACTAGAAATGTTACGTGTTAACTGGACTCGCAATTCTATATGCTTAAACTAGTAATGTTACGTGTTAACTGGACTTGCAATTCTATATGCTTAAACTAGTAATGTTACGTGTTTATCAGACATGAAATGCTATATGTTTAAAATAGAAATGTTACGTGTTAACTGGACTTGCAATTCTATATGCTTAAACTAGTAATGTTACGTGTTTATCAGACATGAAATGCTATATGTTTAAAATAGAAATGTTACGTGTTAACTGGACTTGCAATTCTATATACTTAAACTAGTAATGTTACTTGTTTATCGGACATGAAATGCTATATGTTTAAACTAGAAATGTTACGTGTTGACTGAACTTGCAATTCTATATGCTTAAACTAGTAATGTTACGTGTTTATCAGACATGAAATGCTATATGCTTAAACTAGAAATGTTACGTGTTAACTGGACTTGCAATGCTATATACTTAAACTAGTAATGTTACTTGTTTATCGGACATGAAATGCTATATGTTTAAACTAGAAATGTTACGTGTTAACTGGACTCGCAATTCTATATGCTTAAACTAGTAATGTTACGTGTTTATCAGACATGAAATGCTATATGTTCAAACTAGAAATGTTACGTGTTAACTGGACTTGCAATGCTATATACTTAAACTAGTAATGTTACTTGTTTATCGGACATGAAATGCTATATGTCTCAACTAGAAATGTTACGTGTTAACTGGACTCGCAATTCTATATGCTTAAACTAGTAATGTTACGTGTTAACTGGACTTGCAATTCTATATGCTTAAACTAGTAATGTTACGTGTTTATCAGACATGAAATGCTATATGTTTAAACTAGAAATGTTACGTGTTAACTGGACTCGCAATTCTATATGCTTAAACTAGTAATGTTACGTGTTTATCAGACATGAAATGCTATATGTTTAAAATAGAAATGTAACGTGTTAACTGGACTCGCAATTCTATATGCTTAAACTAGTAATGTTAAGTGTTTATCAGACATGAAATGCTATATGTTTAAACTAGAAATGTTACATGTTAACTGGACTTGCAATGCTACATACTTAAACTAGTAATGTTATGTGTTAATTGCACTTGCAATACTATATGTTTAAACTAGTAATGCTACATGTTAACAGGACTTGCAATGTATATGCCTAAACTAGGAATGTTAAGTGTTTATTGCACTTGAAATGCTATATGCTTCTACTAGTAATGATATGTGTTATTTGCACTTGCAATACTATATGCTTAAACTAGTAATGTTACGTGTTTATCAGACATGAAATGCTATATGTTCAAACTAGAAATGTTACGTGTTAACTGGACTTGCAATGCTATATACTTAAACTAGTAATGTTACTTGTTTATCGGACATGAAATGCTATATGCTTAAACTAGAAATGTTACATGTTAACTGAACTTGCAATTCTATATGCTTAAACTAGTAATGTTACGTGTTAACTGGACTTGCAATTCTATATGCTTAAACAAGTAATGTTACGTGTTTATCAGACATGAAATGCTATATGTTTAAACTAGAAATGTTATGTGTTAACTGGACTTGCAATGCTATATACTTAAACTAGTAATGTTACTTGTTTATCGGACATGAAATGCTATATGTTTAAACTAGAAATGTTACGTGTTAACTGGACTCGCAATTCTATATGCTTAAACTAGTAATGTTAAGTGTTTATCAGACATGAAATGCTATATGTTTAAACTAGAAATGTTACATGTTAACTGGACTTGCAATGCTATATACTTAAACTAGTAATGTTACTTGTTTATCGGACATGAAATGCTATATGTTTAAACTAGAAACGTTACGTGTTAACTGGACTTGCAATTCTATATGCTTAAACTAGTAATGTTACGTGTTTATCAGACATGAAATGCTATATGTTTAAACTAGAAATGTTACGTGTTAACTGGACTTGCAATTCTATATGCTTAAACTAGTAATGTTATGTGTTAATTGCACTTGCAATACTATATGTTTAAACTAGTAATGCTACATGTTAACAGGACTTGCAATGTATATGCCTAAACTAGGAATGTTAAGTGTTTATTGCACTTGAAATGCTATATGCTTCTACTAGTAATGATATGTGTTATTTGCACTTGCAATACTATATGCTTAAACTAGTAATGTTTCCTTTTTATCTGACCTGCAATGCTATATTCTTTAACGAGCAATGTTATGTGTTATTGGACTTGGACTTGCAGTGCTATATGAATAAACTAGTAATATTACACGTTTTTATCGGACTTGCAGTTCTATATAATTAAACTAGTCATGTTACGTGTTTATTGTAATTGAAATACTATAGGTTAAAGCTAGTAATGTTACTTGTTAACTGGACATGCAATGCTACATGCTTAACCTAGTGATGTTACGTATTTATTGGACTTACAATGCTATATGTTTACACTAGTAATGTTACGTGTTAATTAGACTTGCAATGCTGTGTGCTTAAACTAGTAATGCTACATGTTAATTGGACATTTCATTTCATATGCTTAAACTAGTAATGCTACGTGTTTATTGGATTTGAAATGCTCTATGTTTAAACTAATAATGTTACATGTTAACTGGACTTGCAATGCAATATGTTTATCTAGTAATGTTATGTGTTAATTGGACTTGCAATGCTGTATGCTTAAACTAGTAATGTTACGTGTTAATTGGACTTGCAATGCTGTATGCTTAAACTAGTAATGTTACGTGTTAATTGGACTTGCAATGCTGTATGCTCATTGCTTAAACTAGTAGGAGGACTCGAATTGCCACGGCCCAACTCAGACCTCTGTATCTTCATCCGTACCTAACTATCTCACCAGTACTCTATAACCTCTAATGTCTTCTTAGCACCATTGACTTCCCCTTTCTATGACATGGAGCACATTCTGTGCTCCGTCACCTAATGTTAGTTGAAGGAACCCTCGTGAGTGGGTGTGAATTACAGCAATGGCCAGTGGAATTATGTGGCAGTGAGGACCAAAATATCTGTCAGGGTTAAGGTAATAATCCAGCAAGCCGGAGGGCTTTTGCGTGGGTGGTGCCTGGGGGCAGTCTTTGTTGGCGCATGCGCAATGACCGTCTTCTCTCACTATCACCCACTACCGGTGCCCCTCATCTTTCCGTAGCCCCCTCTCATATTTCTGTAATATTTTTCAGCGCTGCTCACCCCTATGCAGGGTGTCAAAGCACATACACATTATACAGAAACAATGATTCATGTAAGTGTGTACATCCCTGTACATGAAACGTGGTGTACAAGGCATGGGCGTCGCGTATGATCCGTCCTTGTTGGCATTGAGTGTTAGGTGCTCTTGGCCTGGAGAAACGCAGAGCCAGAATTTTAAATGTAGCACAGAGGTTGGGTTTCTTGCTCCAATAGGAATTTACTATCGCCCAGGGGACCCTTTTTCCAATATTCTTTTGCTTGAACATGAAATTCCTAGAAAAAAACAAGAGACAAGAGGCATTTGGCTGAACAGGAACAGTTTGTTTAATTAAACAATGCAGCCGGGGACTGTCTCAATTTACATTCAGTCTAACATAGACTTTCATACAGTTCATCGAATCCAATAAAATAGTTCCGACCATCCTTTTTTGGCAAGGAATGTGTACCTCTGTCTTTGGAGTCATAAATGAGTGCATTGGATGAGGAATCCAGGTGGGCCCCACCTTGCGGCCAGTAAGTAACATGTCCAGATGTGTGGCATGGGGAGCGTGTGATCACTATGTGTACTGTGGGTGCTGTGTACTGATTGGCTAAGTGTTCCTAACTTCACGTGGCATTTGACTTTATGATGTATTGGGAACGCGCGCCCCTCTCTGGCCTTTATTGGGGTGAAGCTCCCCTTACTGTTGTGGTGTTGCTGCGCCTCTCCGTGGGACTGATCTGGGATTTCCTGTTTGCGCGTTTGTCTTCTGGCCGTGTGCTGCTCCACCTGTGGCCTGTCAATCAGTGACCTCAGGCCTGGGTCTTAGGGCTGGCCGAACTACGTATTTCTGAGTCAGGTTGACGCGGAGTTCACAAGAGGCGGGTTGATCAATAAAGATACGATTTTGATTTTGTGCATGAATGTATTGTTATTCAAATTGACATTGAATTTTTCAACATTAACATTCTAATAATAAAATATTGAAGGTAAAAAGCAAAGTTTCTAAACAAATGCATGGTTTGCATTCAGCCCTTGCGTCTGGTTTGCAGCTCCCTGTGCTGCGTTAGAGAGATTGTAATGTATGCAAGTACCTGAAGGATCTCTGGGACAATAGCTGTAACCCACTGGGCCGTCGACACAAAGTGCAGCTCTGATCCTCATCTTACATCTTGTACTTTGCAGCAGGCACATTAACCCTCCTTGCTGATGATGAGTCTGAACTGCCACTCGACAGAACTCAAGCAAGTATATTAATCACCAGAGTTAACTTGACACTTTTATTATTGGACGAAAAGTTGCTGGTCAGACAAACCTGTAAGATATTTAAAATGCAGCGCTCGAGCTTGTGCCTAAGGCCGCCATAAACCTCCACTGGCAGCAAGAAAAGACAGAGCGTGCAGCTTAATATGGCAGTGTCAATGGCAGCGTTGGTTTGTTATTTTGTGTTTTGGTAAATACTTCACTTTGTGCGTACAGTTTTAATGCCCGAATACAGCAGTCATCAGCTGAAAGGCGACCCGGTGAGCTTTCGCGGCATCGGGTCCTCGCATTCAACGGAGCTTGTTACGAAGGACTTCATTTACGAGGCACAAGCGGCACTTTTGCAACTCGGGAGTGTCACTTTTTTATGCTCCGGTGGCGCCATGTGCTGCAGCATACTTACACGGCATCACAAAGGCACTTTGCATGGATTGTCATGGTCTTGTGAATATGTGCCCCTCTCATGCATGAAAGGAGCGTTCCACGGGTGTTGCTCTGTGTGATCCCACGCAACCCGCAGCACCCATGGAATCTGAAGCATTCCCAGATGTACGAGGAAACGTAAACCTGGGAATGCAACGGTGGCAATAGGGAGGCGCCGCGAGGAGAAATATCAGTATTTCTCCTCGTTTTTTTCTTTTTCACGTGTGCTGCACTCTGTAGCACACACAGAAGGAGACAATCGCCTCCATTGATTGGTTCTGTGCAGAAAGGTGTCCCTTCCTGCTCAAAATCAATCATTTTTATTTTTTTCAGAGTTTTATATAGCGCAAACTTGACCCGAATCGGGTATCAGAGCGCTTTACATAGCACCAGTTACGTTACATGAGGACACACATTCATTTTTGTTAGACACGGGGAGATTAAGTGATTTGCCCAGGATCACAGGATGTTCAGCGTCACTGCCAGACTCGAACCCAGATCCCAGGTCCGAGGTCGAGCGCCCTAGCTGTTAGGCCAACACCCCGCAATGCAGGCGCCCTTGTAACAGGACTCAGGGGCGCCTGTGTTGGCGCTAGGCTGCTTTTTTAGGCCTGTGCTGAGGTCAGTACAGGAATGCCCTGTAATCTTGTAAATATAGCGCAGTCCTGCACTTTCAGAATGACGCAGCGCGGTACTGAAAATTTTCTTGCGGTGCTGCAATGCGCCACTCATTGTAAGCGATGCCATAAATGTTCTCTGTTGAAATCTGAATTATACGCAGCAGTGTCTGGATTGGGTGCCCAGTGCAGCTCTGGGATGGGTTTGCATCTCAGGTTCCTGAAACATCAAAGACTGCCTTTGCCTTCACCTTTATTCAAGGTTAAATCTCTCCAGGAAAGGGCTGCTGCTGGGTCCTTGCTCTGGGGCAGTGATCCATGCGGCCCCCTGGTGAGCAGCAGCAGTGGTCTGCTGTGCACCCTGACTCAGCAGCAATATCCAGAACGGGTGTCCGGCACCACTTAACTTTACAAACGCCTTCATCTTTTAAAGACATCTTACAACATCTGTAATAATAGGAGGAAGTCCCTTCGACATTCAAAGGCGTGTCTTTCACTGCATGCAGACGCTTTTCACATTAGTACATCAGATGACATCGCTGCATTGAGAGGTGTTTGTTTTTTATTATACTTTTCAAACGTGAATTTAGAAACATTCATGCCTCCTTCGACCCTTACAACAATGCCAATAGTGAACGAGGAGGCAAGTCAGTTGTCAAGTGCACCCTCTGGGCGGCTTGGATTGCTATTATAAATGGACAACATCATAGTTTATTAAATCAAACACAGGAGAAGGAAAAGGAGGAAAAGTGGGGAAAAAACAATTGCCTAAAATCACACAATTTGGTCAAGTGGGGAAGCTGGGATTGATCCCTGGTTGTCTGGTTTCGCATTGTGCATGCTTCACTTTCCCTAGACCCACCTTACAAACCCCATACTGCCCGACCGTCACACTACAAGCATCAGTGTGGACCTCGGTCACACCAGACCCCTGGCAAATGTCTGCGAGTGCCCAGGCTCTAGAATGTCTCTGGGCATCATCTGCCTAGAGCAGACAGGACAGCCCCCTGCAGCGGAGGAGAGGCTCCCAACGCACAAAAGAATAGTGTGGGCCCCCTAAGAGCTTCAGGGATTGACTAGGTGCTGCCGACCTCCCAAAATACATGAATAGATTTTTCACCATTCAGAGACGTCTGCAGCGTCTCATGTGTCAAATAAGAAGGTGTCTTTTTAGACTTGGATGTGGTCTGTAGAAAATATCTTTCCAACTCTGTTAGGATAGAAATCCTCACTCTAGTGACTCAGAATCATTTAATTTGCTTTCTCAGCCATGTATTCATTCACCCATTAACTATTCTTGCACATGGTAGCTCACTTTCATCCAACATGTACTCATTCATCCATACACGGTTTTACCCCTGTTTCCATTCACACAAGCACACAAACATGCCATTCAATAAAGGAGCCCTTAATGTACAATTGAAGCCAGGCCGATTGGTGCTGCCAATGCTTGTTTACATCTGTCTTGATAGCGCAGAGGTATACTAGATATACTGTTAGTAATTCTCTAAAATATACAGAGAAGGTTTCACCTGGAAAAATATATACACTTTCTCACATCATGTTATGGCTGTTAAGTGTATCGTTCCGCCTTCCAGGGCGTGCTTCCATTGGAATATAGCAGGGATTATTTTACATCCAAAAAGTACACTCAAACATCTTGCTGATTGGCACACTCATTTTATTTCCTATATGAATTCTGAACAAAGAGCAAGCTTGTTTGGGTACTTTTATCCCTGCATTGGCAAACCCACTAGGGAAACATTAATACGGCAACCAGGGTTTGTGATTGCAACACATTCCAACAGCACTTGCCTGTGTTTACATGAGTTGACTCATTAAAGTCAGTCATATTTACTTTTCCAGGAATTTATTTTAGTCATAGCCCTCTTTAGGTCTGGCCTAGAAACTCTCCAGCCTCATGTCCTCCCCCCCCCCCCCCCCCAAAAAAATGAATGCTAAAAAAGGCACATGCAGATAGAGACTTCCTTTCATCTCTCTTCAGCCACTGGTCGGTTCTAATGTCACTCACAGTTGTTTCTGCCAATGCAGCATGGTCCCTCCCACTTCTGCCACTGGGCCCCTTCTCTGTCAGGCATGGCACTGTGTCCTTGCACATGTGCACAACCACCTAAAAAGTAGTCCTCCTCAGTACCTCACGTGGTTGGTCGATGTTTATGTTTTCATTATATGTTGATATTTATTCTTTATTATTGTGAGAAGTTATTTTTTTATTTTTTTTTGCAACCATGTCCACAACACTTTTGGATGTCGGCATTTTTACTTTTTATTACTTTTACACTTTTGTTGTCGATTGCATATGCTTGCAAAAATGGTAAAAAAAAACACCAGAGGCTTGTCAACCATTCCTATGATCCCATCCCTAGTGACATTGCCCCTGATTTCTACACCCATACTCATTCCTACTGGATCTGTCTGGTAAATCTCTTCCACAGCCAAGGCGCCCTTCCTGTTGTCCTTAAAACAGGACAGGTTACTCCACTCCTTAAAAAAACCCTCCGCTGATGCGAACGACCTCAAGAACTACCGCCCCATGGCCAACCTCCCCTGCCTTGCAAAAATCACAGAAAAATGTGTTGGGAAACAACTTTGCAAACATATTAAGGATAATAATCTTGTTGACAATTTCCAGTCTGGGTTCATTCAAAACTGCAGCACTGAAACAGCCCTTGCTGCAAGTGATCGACAATGCGCTGCGTATACTCGATTCAGAGGAGTCTTGTCTTCTGATTCTTCTTGACCTCGCTGCAGCCTCTGACACTGTTTATCACAACACCCTCCTTAACACTTCAACAGGGAATGGGTGTGGAAGGCACAGTGCTTAAAGGGTTTGCCTGATTCCTCGCGGACAGATCCCAACTGATCCAGATAGCGAATGGTCTTTCGTCTCCATTGGCGGTAGGTCAAGGCGCCCCTCAAGGTTCTATCCTTGCACCCACTTTGTTTAATCTCTAACTGGAACCATTAGGGAACCTCCTAAGTAAAGCTGGGATCCTCTACCATCTCTATTCTGCTGACACTCAAATCTACCTCAAGGTGTCTTCCGCACACGATATCTCAATCTTCACCTGTACTCTCTACTCTATTCAAAACTGGATGTTCGCTCATCCACTCATTCCGAACCCTCCCAAAATGGAATTCCTCCTCCTCTCTACCTCTCTCTCTCTCTTCCTCCTGTTCAATCTTGGATGGATCGGCTGCATTTACTCAACAATAAACCTATCATTGTCGACAGCACAAAATCCCTTGGTGTCATACTTGACTAAAGGCTCAATCGACTCTCACACATCAATTCCATTGCAAAGAATGCACAATACCAACTGCGCCTTCTCTGGGGGATTCGATGTTTCTTTCCGGAGCAAGACCTCAAAACCTTGGTCCAAATATTAGTTCTCTCTAGATTGGACTATTGCAATTCTCTTCTTGCTGGCCTCCCCAAATCCCACCTTTCCCCTCTCAAATCTGTTCTCCATTCAGAGGCTCGTTTTGTCTTTGGGGGCAAAAGAAGTGACAACATCACACCCATTTTGTCCTCTCTTCGATGGCTTCCTATCGAGGCAAGAGCAATCTACAAGACTGCCTGCATCACCCACAAACCCTTGCACACTTCCTCCCTCTGATATCTGGTCATTAAACTGAACATTTCTGGAGACTCTAGACCATCTCGTAATGCAAAAAATGTACTGCTTGAGCCCCCCCCCTTGAAAAGGGAAAGATCGATGGCTCAATCCTTCTCAGGCAACGCGGTGAGAATCTGGAGCTCGCTTCCTCCACTGCTCCGCACCACCACCTCTACCCAGACCTTCAAAACCGACCTCAAAGCTCTGCTCTTCCAAAGACACTTCCAGAACCACCCCTTTTCATGTCCCGCATGGAAGTTCTTTCTTTATTGTAAATTTCTAATCTATGCCTGCCCGAATGTCATCCTAGTGTGTTGTTTTGCGCGTTTTTGAGTGACTGCCATATATTGCTTTATTTGACCTCTTCTTGTTTCTCGTTTGTTTCTTTAACATGTACATTTTGTAACACTCTCCGCATGTAACGTACTTGGTTCTATTGTGAAGCGCTCTGACACCTTTGGGTAAAGTCTGCGCTATATAAAAAATGCATTACATCAATGAATAAATAAATCCCAGAAAAGGCACAGCCAGTGCTTGCGTTGCTATTCGTGTTTATCCTGGCAGGCATTACACTTCCGGTTGGATTTGGGGGAAACTATTTGTATTACGTAATGTCATTTTTCGTGTGATATTTCGTAGGATGTTGGGATTCTGCCTACGAGACCACAGCTTCACTCCATTGGAGAGATGCAGTTTGGTACTTTACCGGTCCCCAAGTTCGGGCATAATTGAGCGGCCCTCTCCTAAGACAGGTAGCGCCTCGATGCGCAGTAGTTGAAAGAGTTGTGCTACGCCAGTCAATCATTCATTCACTCAACGGCGTCAGGCATACAAGGCGTTACTGGGGCTACCCCGTCTTTCCTGGCCTGGATCCCGGCTCACCCCCCGCGGAGCAGTGTTTTCTTCTGATTGATGGCTCCGGAAGCGCGTGTGCGCGGACCCGCGGACCTCTGACCCGCCCCCACCGATCTGTGCTCTGTGACTGTGGAGTGGCGGCCGGGGGCTCCTGCAGGCGGGGCCCGGGGTACTTAAGCGAGAGATGGATGGCCTGGCCAGGGGCCAGTGATGGAGCTGGCCTGATGTGCTGCCACAGCTGGCCGCAGGCAGCAGGCCATGTGATGACAGCTGGCCGCTGCTTCAGGGGCTGCGGCTGGTCCAGGGAAGCAAGGCCGGTGCGGCTGGGGCGGGCTCAGTCACTCACAGGCTCTGTGGGGAGCCCAGCGGGCTAAGACCGCCCCACCAGGCGCTGTCTCCAGAGTCATGGGCTGCGGCTGGTCCAGGGAAGCAAGGCCAGTGCGGCTGGGGCGGGCTCAGTCACTCACAGGCTCTGTGGGGAGCCCAGCGGGCTAAGACCGCCCCACCAGGCGCTGTCTCCAGAGTCATGGGCTGCGGCTGGTCCAGGGAAGCAAGGCCAGTGCGGCTGGGGCGGGCTCAGTCACTCACAGGCTCTGTGGGGAGCAGGGCCGGACTGGGAACTGAAAGCAGCCCTGGCAAATTTTGCCAGACCAGCCCCCATCAGGCGCGTAACGAGCGCGCGCAGCGCGGGCGCCCGAACGCCACTTGGGGGGTTTGGGGGGGGTTTGGGGGGGGTTCTCCCCCCAAGAAAACTTTGGAAAATGACAGACCAAAATGGTGAATTTTACAGCACATTTTTCATTACATATTCAAATTGTATCAACTTTCAAAGCACAGTAAATAGTAGATGACGACCTTAAAGAACATCAGGTTAGCCACCCAGTCATATGTACCCATAGACATTCTTTCAGAGAGCACCAAACATAGACACAAGCAGTGAATCAGAGAGAAGTAAAGTGAGAGTAACATTTTCTGTTTTCTCTGATAGAAATGGGTACCCCCAGTCACAAAGACTATATACATGGGCAATCACATGCATAGCCACTCTGTTATTGCATAGTTGTTCTAGAAGCAAGGATAAGTACATATGTTCAGCTGCTTTGAAGTGACAGGTCATGACTGCATGTTTGGGGGCATGTCTGGAGCTAAAGGTTTTCATATCAAAATGGTGAACACTGCATGCAGTCTCATGGAGTGCACCATGTTAGTAAACATTCTCTGTTTGCTTTCACTCCTGCAGTGTGTGCCTTGTCTAGTGGCACGACCTCCCAGGAAGACCCACACACATACACTTCACATTTGGGGACAGTGGCTGTCAAAGCGTTTCATGTAAACGTGTGTAAAAATAAAAAAACACTGCTAGTAGGTTCATGTGCTGCACTATTTTAAGTGTAATGGAGGGAGAGAATATAGGTGAAGGGTAACAAATTTACTGAGGCCTATATTATAGTACCTATATGGAATATAACACTCCATAATTTCAGACTCTGGTCTGCAAGCTGGCTGCTCTGTCCAAAGACATGATTCAAACCTGGATCACCAGGTTCTAAAGTCAGCAGCTCTAGGCACTCAGTCACATTTCTTACAAAGTAGGAAAATGGAGTTTATTACAGTGGTACTTCTTTAATTGACTTATGAAGACTAAACGGCTGGAGTCGAACAATGCGGATTAGATCCTGTTATTTGTAGGTGTGGTATAAACTATTCAGAAATTGCATTACACAGTGAGATATATTCCTAGTTTACTTGTCAAGGCATAAATAGATGTGAAAAACAGGAGTTAACATGAGCAATGCCTAATAGACTGTCAGTTTTCAGCAGATGCCTGAACCAGCAGACCAAGTGGAATTAAGTAATTTCTGCGTCACCTGTTTTTTGGAAAAATCCTAACACTGTGTCTTGTGAAAGAACAGAGACAGTGAGGTTTTGTGTTAAGGTTGGTTCACGATTGCTTTCTGTATATTATTATGGTAACCTAGTGTTAACATAAGCATCATCCTACAGATCTGAAAGCTATAACCCTCCTGAGTAGCACAATGGCTAATTGTGGTTAAAGTACTTAATAGGATGTATACATTTAAACGTTTTAAGAGAGAAAATACAAAAATGTACTTTTTAGACTTTAAGGTAGTACATTTTACATTTCATAAAATAAGTTCATTAACTTAATAACCTGTTGCACCAGCTCAAACAACCTGCTGAGATTGTATGCACTGCACTTAGCTGGATTAAGGAATGACAATAATAGGATATAAAAAGGTAATTACTTGCCCTTATAAAAATATTATTAAAAAATATGACACTGAGTTTGCGAACACAACTGCATTGCGGCTTGTTCATTAACCCACATTGATGTTAGAGATCTATAGAAGCTAGCAGAAAAGTTAAATGCATTAAATCAGAGCACTTATATTAATACACCAATTGGAACTGTTTTCTGCCAGTGGTGAAATGGTAGAAAACCGATAAACAGACATATGTGACAAAGTGCTAATTTACAGTGGCCAAATAAATGTTCACTATCAAACTACACTTCCAGTTTACCAACTCCAGTTTCCCCACAGGTGGTGAAAGGGTCGAGAGGCCAAGTAGTAGCGAGTTGTTCTGGATTCCAGTGGTGGCTGGGGACATATGAAAGTGGTGAGGTGTAATTGTTCACGATGAGTGGCTGGTGGTAAAACCAACAGTCATAAGGGGGGCTGCGGGGTGGGGGAGGGCAGTTCGGGTCTAGCCTGGAGAAAGTTTTGAAAACAAGAGTGGGCAAATGGTGCATTTTCAAGCAAATGTCAGAAAGCAACAAGTTTAATAAAGAGCTATATAAAACTTGGAATATGTAAAGCATACGTCTTTAGATATATTGTGGGTAAAGTAATTAACACATAACATGCAACACATTCGCTGCCATTCATTCCTGTCCAACAAAAATAACATTTAAAAATATATTTTAGAAGATATTCTATAACTTCTTGCAAGTAAAAGCCACTTCAGTTCTGCATCTTATATTGGTAATGTACAAATTATAGTATAAGAAACAGATAACAACTGCAAACTCCCTGAGATGGTCACAAAACTAGCATCGGGAGCCTCGTGGATTTTTTTTTCTGAAAGTTTACACAACCTACACTACAGCCAGATGCCATACATGCTTCTTTGAATTGTCAATCTGCTCTGCTGTGCTTGAGTCCAGGCCCTGCGTTCATGCCCTCAGAGTTACTTCAATGTATTGCTTGCATTTGGGAGGGGCTGAAAAGGCTGCTTTCCTTAAAGCCATTTGTCAGGCCATAAACACTAGGCTCAGGATGGACATGGGCTGTAAACTACTTTTTACATTTGCGGAATGCATAGAGGTAGATGTCCAAGTCGAAAACATTCTTGTGAACAATTCCATCTTCTATGTACATATTGCCCTTCCATCATGTTGCACATTGAAAAGCCATGAAAAAACCCTTCATGATGCTCCTGCAACATGCTTCCATTGTAAGAAACCAACACATTGGCGCTGTATTCTGTTAAATACTGGGTGCTCTTTCACTATGACCAATGCAAAAAACTCCTGGATGATGCTGCTGCTGACCACTGCTCTTACAAAAAATCGTATGTACATTACTCTTTCATTATACTAATGCATAAAAAGCCTGTACAAAAAACCCTGTACATTACCTTTAGAAATTACCATGGCAGCTGTGTGTAAAGTCCTCTTTTTCTTTGAGAAGCACCCTGGCTGCACACCCTCCTGCCTGTGAACGGTGTGAAATGTACATGACAATTATAACCAGGTACCAGGACTGCATTGGTGCCAGCTACTGAGAGAGGCCGTGCACACCTCACACATTACATGCAAGGCACATAAGGGAGATATGTGGCCTAGTTCTGGTGAAAGTTACCACAGACGAACAAGGTGACCTCTATGCTAATCATGGCTCCCTCGCTTGATCAAGATATGTTATTCTCTGCAAATAGTTTTATCTCCATGTCGCTCAACGCTCCTAGCAGTCACAATTAAAAGATTGGAAGCAGGCTAAACACAACTCTTGTGTGTAAATAAACATATCTCAAAAAGATTCACTTTTGCCATAAGACATACCATTACATTCAGATTTTGACATAGCTATTTGCGCGCATTACAGACAGATACTCGGGTGAAGATGAATGTTACACTGTTTGGCACACACAAAAATACAATAAAAAGCCATAGTGGAGCTGCGCCAGACACGTGGGACAGGCCATGCTGCATCTGTCTAAACGGGATAGCAATTGAGCACTTAATTTGTAAACTAAACTAGACACAAATAGCTTTGTGCGCACACAGACACAGCTCCAACCAAAACCCGTTTTTAAATAAATAAATCATCCTTTTGGTCCGGCTCTAATTTAGAAATCTCAGCAGTGCAGAGTCATAATGAAACCATTCTTCCTATATTCGGAGTAAGGGTTTCCAGAACTTTAGCAAAAACCTTGCTGTGTTATCCTGCTTATTATTTCCCTGGCTCCAGTTTTAGAGACACTGCGTCTCACTTGTAATTGCATTTTGTCACATGTTTTTGCAGCATCTCATCGTGCTCACCAGTGTCAGTTTTGTGACCTGCTTGCTGGCACCAGCATTTCTAACGGCCCACTTGCTTCAAATACGGTCTGCTGTGGTCTTGCAATGTTCACAGTGCTAGCTCCTTTCACTGCCCAAAAGTGTAATTGACGTGCATGAGCGCTCACCAGTGTGTCCTCTGCTGCTGCCCCATTCCAGTTTATCATGCTGTGTACCACCAGTGCAAGCGTATCGTGCAGCTCACATTCCCACGCTTGTGTGTGATACTGCATCCGACGCAAACACATTAGATCGCCCAACAGTAACAGCTTCAGGAGTCACCTGCTTCTCACGTGGCCCATAGGTTGCCCCTCTGTGCCACTGCCCTGCTGTGGAAGTGGATGTTCCTGACGTTTTTGACCAGTGTCCTCATCCTGCCCATGAAGCGCTAACGTTGTACTATGCTCACACCATTTAGCATCACAGGTTCTCAGGAAGGGGACTACAGAACCCGTGCCCCAATCAATTCATGACCTCTTCGCTGAGATTGCAACATCACTTGCTGGTAGAACATTGTGATGATAGTGGCAATAGTGAAATAACAGTGTGCAGGATTCCCACATATCAATATATTTAGCAAAAAATGTGGTGGGGCCACTGGTGAGATAGCTGGGGGCAGAGGCGCCACTGATGTAGTTGGGTGGAATTAACAAGGGCGGGAAGGGAGGGGCTGCGGGCCTGCTTTTTAAACCCAGTCTGTGTTCCCCTTGGTGTGTGTGACTATGGGCCTCCATACCCGCTAACGTTCATAGTTGTAGAGGCCTTAGGGGGTAGGAAGAGCTTCAGTTACTGGGGCTGAGGCCCCTTCCGGCAGATTTGATCGAGTGTTGCAGTTGGACCGGGGCACCTTCACTACGCCCAACTATGCTCTGCTATGGAAGGCCAGGCAGTGTCCAGTCAGGGTTCAGAGTCGGGTGGACGGATTAATTAATTGGATTTCATTTGTTTAGTTCTCCCATTGCAGGCCCGCCCGCTTCACCCCTCCCATTATTTTGGAAATGTGGAAACTTAAAGCTAAGTGCTTTTATTAATAAAAAGGGGTAAACAGTTCTACAATTTAGCATGACTACACTCACCTGCAGACAGGGGGCTAATTAGAAACAATTAAATGTTGTGCCTCGCTCTTTTTCGGACCTCTACTCGTGACTCGTGTCTGCCTCATTGACCTCTCGCACGCGCATTTAGCGCAAGCCCGACCTTCAAATCCAAACCCCACCCGAGTAAGGGGTGAACTAGGCCACGCGCAGGCGCGGGGGCCAGGCGGAGGAGGAGACATCTGAGCGCTGCCTGAGCCGTGGATCTGCGTGAACAGCAGCAGGTGGCGCATTTATTTAATTAATTTTACATGGAATACTGCCAGCGTTATGCACACACAGGCACAGCAGCACATTTAGCATTAATTATGCAGCAGATAGAATTAGCTGCTACTCGCGGACTGTCACGGTGTCGCCAGGGACAGGTCCAAATTAATTCCAAACCGGCCCTGCGGCCCCTTGGCACAAAACCGGCCCCCCTGACAGAAAACCGGCCCCCACCCCGTCCAGCCTACCGGGGGATTGCCCGGTGCCCGGACTTGCCAGTCCGGCCCTGGTGGGGAGCCCAGCGGGCTAAGACCGCCCCACCAGGCGCTGTCTCCAGAGTCAGGGGCTGCGGCTGGTCCAGGGAAGCAAGGCCAGTGCGGCTGGGGCGGGCTCAGTCACTCACAGGCTCTGTGGGGAGCCCAGCCGGGCTAAGACCGTCCCATCAGGCGCTGTCTCCAGAGTCAGGGGATGCGGCTGGTCCAGGGAAGCAAGGCCAGTGCGGCGGGGGCGGGCTCAGTCACTCACAGCCTCTGTGGGGAGCCCAGCCGGGCTCAGACCGTCCCACCAGGCGCTGGCTCCAGAGTCAGGGGCTGCCAACCCCCTGCCGCACACTGCAATGGAGGTGGGGCTGGGGCCGCGTGCGTCATGTGGCACACTGAAAGGCCAGGAGGGCGGGGTGGGGTCAGTCACATAGGGCCGGGCGCACACACTGAGGGAACCTGCAGGGATGGATGTCACCAGAAGACAGGCTTAGTCTCCCCAAGGTCAGAGCTGAGGTTTTCAGCCCATGGCAGATTGATTCGTCCCTGGCAGATGGGAAGGGCTGGGAGAGAGTCAGTCACTTGTCAGACTCGGCTCTAAAAAGTCAGATCCTGACTATCAGACTAAACATATTTATTAATTTATAACATCCTATCCCGATGGGAGCAGTGTTGGTTGAGTGTGAGTGACACGAGTGAGTGAGCATAAACAGAGCGTAA
This sequence comes from Lissotriton vulgaris, assembly GCF_964263255.1. NCBI lineage: Eukaryota > Metazoa > Chordata > Amphibia > Caudata > Salamandridae > Lissotriton > Lissotriton vulgaris. Next base: position 35,617,450 of record NC_141689.1, read on the forward strand.
GAGGGATTATGAGAACGAGACACGTGTCCTCGTTCTGTAACCGACTTTACCTTAGATTGTGTTTATCTTTCTATAGGTTGGGCACGGCGTTTTAAACTGTGGAAGGTTTTATTATGCAATAAACAAGAGGGTGTCAGCTGAGACCACAGTTGGGCGGGGAGCAGACACCTGTCGGGCCCCAGCTGCCATGAGACCTCAGTCACTCTGGTGGGGGGGCGGGCGAGGGGGGGGGGGGGGGGTCAGTCTGTTCCCCGGGCCCTTGAGAGCCTCAAGTGTTGGTAACAGAAGCGGAACGTCTCCCTCCGGAAGTGAAGTGGTGTCTGACGTCATTCAACAGGATTCTTCCCATGCGGTATTTTTTCTGTGGTTTGCTTCCTTCCTGTCGGCCTACTATGTAATGTATTGTCTTTCTGTTGTTTAATGTATGTATGTAAAGCGCTCTGATACCTACGGGTCAAGCTAGCGCTATATAAAACCCTGCTGCGTCACAAGCGGGTCAGAGGTGGCGACTCCATCTCTCGGTCATCTCTCCCTCATCTTCACCATCTTTGCCCTTCTCGCTCTATTTCCATAGTCTCTCCCTTTTCTTGTAGTCATTCCTTCATCTCTCGCTCTCAGCATCCCTCACTCTCTGCCTCTCTTTTGCGTCATCGGTCACTCACTCTCTCTCTCATTATCTCTCTTTTTCTGTATCGTTCTCATCTCTCCCGTTGCTCTCACCCTCACAGACTCCTCTCCCTGTCTCTCTCTGCCTCCTTTCAGTTCTCTCAGCCCTCTTCCAGTTGTTCTTCCCTCTTCTCTCCCCTCCTCCAGCAGTCTCCACGGACGCGTGAGTGACCTCCACCCCGTCAGTGGAGTGAGGGGGCCTGTGTCCACCTATGAGCTGTCCCAGGCAGAGGAGGAGACAGACACATGCCTTTCTTTAATCAGTGACGCGCCTAAAAAGGACTTCGAGGCACATTACACCATTCACCTGCTACAATTGCATTCACGCGCTAAATTGCAAAGAAATAGGCGCTATGGGGCGGCTGCGGGTCCTCTCGAAGCGCCTGCGCCGTACTGTTGAACCCACAGAAATGTTATAAATAGAAAACACACAAACGCGCATTCACAGGCATTGCCCGAGACCCTGGAACTCCCGCCCCCTGAAATCAGGCTGAACCCCTCGATTGCTTCATTCAAAAAAGTAGCTGAAGCGCTATCGACGAAAACATTTCTGCTCTGGAACCACAACCTCTCCTTTCCTGGCCCGATGTGGCGCAGTGTCCACACCCATGTTTATTTCTCGCCTGTTATGATCTTGCTTGTTGATTTGTTGGCTCGGACCTTCTGTACCCTTCTCAATGATGTTGTTGTGTGCCCTCCCAGTTTCTTCTCTCCTGACCCTTGCAAAGCTCTGATACCTGCAAGGGGCATGTACGCGCCAAATAAAACGATATAAATAAATAAAACACCCAGCGTCCTCGAGACCATTCCAAGCCTGATGCCCCTTCACTGCCCAAACCTTAATTTGCCTAAAACTGCCCGCTGCCTCCACACAACCCGAACCCCCCTGTCCATTTCAAATACGCTGCGCTCGTAGTGTTAAGGGTGGTCCTTCCGTTGCGGTGTCTCAAACGCCTCCCCGGGGCCAGGGCCGGTGCAGATGCTGCAGGCAAGGCCTGTCCCACCCGCTGCCACACTCGGGGTACTGAGCGAGCGCACCCACTGTAGGGGGCTGGGAGGGCCCCCCAAGGCATTTTTAAAAACATAAGGGAACATGGTGCGTTTTAATCATCTGCTGCTAAAATACCTTCACCTTTAAAGCCCGGCCGACGATATTACTGCATACCCCCTTCACCTTATGCCCCCTCTTCCCTCACATGCCCCCTCTCTTTATCTTATGCCCCCTCTTCCCTGAGATGCCCCCTCTCTTTATCGTATACCCCCTCTTCCCTCGCATGCCCCCTCTCTTTATCTTATGCCCCCTCTTCCCTCGCATGCCCCCTCTCTTTATCTTATGCCCCCTCTTCCCTGAGATGCCCCCTCTCTTTATCGTATACCCCCTCTTCCCTCGCATGCCCCCTCTCTTTATCTTATGACCCCTCTTCCCTCACATGCCCCCTCTCTTTATCTTATGCCCCCTCTTCCCTCACATGCCCCCTCTCTTTATCTTATGCCCCCTCTTCCCTCACATGCCCCCTCTCTTTATCGTATACCCCCTCTTCCCTCGCATGCCCCCTCTCTTTATCTTATGCCCCCTCTTCCCTCGCATGCCCCCTCTCTTTATCTTATGCCCCCTCTTCCCTGAGATGCCCCCTCTCTTTATCGTATACCCCCTCTTCCCTCGCATGCCCCCTCTCTTTATCTTATGACCCCTCTTCCCTCACATGCCCCCTCTCTTTATCTTATGCCTCCTCTTCCCTCGCATGCCCTCTCTGTTTATCTTATGCCTCCTCTTCCCTCGCATGCCCCCTCTCTTTATCTTATGCCCCTCTTCCTTCGCATGCCACCTCTCTTTACTGGATTCCCCCTCTTCCCTCACATGCTCCACATGCCCCTTCTCTTTATCTTATGCCTCCTCTTCCCTCACATGCCCTCTCTGTTTATCTTATGCCTCCTCTTCCCTCGCATGCCCCCTCTCTTTATCTTATCCCCCCTCTTCCCTTGCATGCCCCCTCTCTTTATCTTATGCCTCCTCTTCCCTCGCATGCCCCCTCTCTTTATCTTATGCCTCCTCTTCCCTCGCATGCCCCCTCTCTTTATCTTATGCCCCCTCTTCCCTCGCATGCCCCCTCTCTTTATCTTATGCCCCCTCTTCCCTCGCATCCCACCTCTCTTTATCTTATGCCCCCTCTTCCCTCGCATGCCCCCTCTGTTTATCTTATGCCCTCTCTTCCCTCGCATGCCCGCTCTCTTTATCTTATGCCCCTTCGCATGCCCCCTTTCTTTTTCTTATGCCCCCTCTTCCCTATCATGCCCCCTCTCTTAATCTTATGCCCCCTCTTCCCGCGCATGCCCCCTCTCTTTATCTTATGCCCCCTCTTCCCTCGCATCCCACCTCTCTTTATCTTATGCCTCCTCTTCCCTCATATGCCCCCTCTCTTTTTCTTATGCCCCCTCTTCCCTCACATGCCCCCTCTCTTTATCTTATGCCCCCTCTTCCCTGAGATGCCCCCTCTCTTTATCGTATACCCCCTCTTCCCTCGCATGCCCCCTCTCTTTATCTTATGACCCCTCTTCCCTCACATGCCCCCTCTCTTTATCTTATGCCTCCTCTTCCCTCGCATTCCCTCTCTGTTTATCTTATGCCTCCTCTTCCCTCGCATGCCCCCTCTCTTTATCTTATGCCCCTCTTCCTTCGCATGCCACCTCTCTTTACTGGATTCCCCCTCTTCCCTCACATGCTCCACATGCCCCTTCTCTTTATCTTATGCCTCCTCTTCCCTCACATGCCCCCTCTGTTTATCTTATGCCTCCTCTTCCCTCACATGCCCTCTCTGTTTATCTTATGCCTCCTCTTCCCTCGCATGCCCCCTCTCTTTATCTTATCCCCCTCTTCCCTTGCATGCCCCCTCTCTTTATCTTATGCCTCCTCTTCCCTCGCATGCCCCCTCTCTTTATCTTATGCCCCCTCTTCCCTCGCATCCCACCTCTCTTTATCTTATGCCCCCTCTTCCCTCGCATGCCCCCTCTGTTTATCTTATGCCCTCTCTTCCCTCGCATGCCCGCTCTCTTTATCTTATGCCCCCTCGCATGCCCCCTTTCTTTTTCTTATGCCCCCTCTTCCCTATCATGCCCCCTCTCTTAATCTTATGCCCCCTCTTCCCGCGCATGCCCCCTCTCTTTATCTTATGCCCCCTCTTCCCTCGCATCCCACCTCTCTTTATCTTATGCCTCCTCTTCCCTCATATGCCCCCTCTCTTTTTCTTATGCCCCCTCTTCCCTCACATGCCCCCTCTCTTTATCTTATGCCCCCTCTTCCCTCGCATGCCCCCTCTCTTTATCTTATGCCCCCTCTTCCCTCGCATCCCACCTCTCTTTATCTTATGCCCCCTCTTCCCTCGCATGCCCCCTCTCTTTATCTTATGCCTCCTCTTCCCTCGCATGCCCCCTCTCTTTATCTTATGCCCCCTCTTCCCTCACATGCCCCCTCTCTTGATCTTATGCCCCCTCTTCCCTCGCATGCCCCCTCTCTTTATCTTATGCCCCCTCTTCCCTCGCATCCCACCTCTCTTTATCTTATGCCCCCTCTTCCCTCGCATGCCCCCTCTGTTTATCTTATGCCCTCTCTTCCCTCGCATGCCCGCTCTCTTTATCTTATGCCCCCTCTTCCCTCGCATGCCCCCTTTCTTTTTCTTATGCCCCCTCTTCCCTATCATGCCCCCTCTCTTAATCTTATGCCCCCTCTTCCCGCGCATGCCCCCTCTCTTAATCTAATGCCCCCTCTTCCCTCGCATGCCCCCTCTCTTTATCTTATGTCCCCTCTTCCCTCGCATTCCCCCTCTCTTTATCTTATTCTTCCTTTATCCTTGCATGCCCCCTCTCTTTATCTTATGCCCCCTCTTCCCTCAGATGCCCCCTCTCTTTATCTTATGCCCCTTCTTCCCTCGCATGCCCCCTCTGTTTATCTTATGCCCCCTCTTCCCTCGCATGCCCCCTCTCTTTACCTTATGCCCCCTCTTCCCTCGTATGCCCCCTCTCTTTATCTTATGCCCCCTCTTCCTTCGCATGCCCCCTCTCTTTATTTTATGCCTCCTCTTCCCTCGCATGCCACCTCTCTTTATCTTATGCCCCTTCTTCCCGCGCATGCCCCCTCTCTTAATCTTATGCCCCCTCTTCCCGCGCATGCCCCCTCTCTTAATCTAATGCCCCCTCTTCCCTCGCATGCCCCCTCTCTTTATCTTATGCCCCCTCTTCCCTCGCATCCCACCTCTCTTTATCTTATGCCCCCTCTTCCCTCGCATGCCCCCTCTCTTTATCTTATGCCCCCTCTTCCCTCACATGCCCCCTCTCTTTATCTTATGCCTCCTCTTCCCTCTTATGCCCCCTCTCTTTATCTTATGCCCCCTCTTCCCTCGCATGCCCACGCTCTTTATCTTATGCCCCCTCTTCCCTCGCATGCCCCCTCTCTTTATCTTATGCCCCTCTTCCTTCGCATGCCACCTCTCTTTACTGGATTCCCCCTCTTCCCTCACATGCTCCACATGCCCCTTCTCTTTATCTTATGTCTCCTCTTCCCTCACGTGCCCCCTCTGTTTATCTTATGCCTCCTCTTCCCTCGCATGCCCCCTCTCTTCATCTTATGCCCCCTCTTCCCTCGCATGCCCCCTCTCTTTATTTTATGCCTCCTCTTCCCTCGCATGCCACCTCTCTTTATCTTATGCCCCCTCTTCCCGCGCATGCCCCCTCTCTTAATCTTATGCCCCCTCGTCCCTCGCATGCCCCCTCTCTTTATCTTATGCCCCCTCTTCCCTCACATGCACCCTCTCTTTATTTTATGCCTCCTCTTCCCTCGCATGCCACCTCTCTTTATCTTATGCCCCCTCTTCCCGCGCATGCCCCCTCTCTTAATCTTATGCCCCCTCTTCCCGCGCATGCCCCCTCTCTTAATCTAATGCCCCCTCTTCCCACGCATGCCCCCTCTCTTAATCTTATGCCCCCTCTTCCCGCGCATGCCCCCCTCTTAATCTAATGCCCCCCTCTTAATCTAATGCCCCCTCTTCCCTCGCATGCCAACCTCTCTTTATCTTATGCCACCTCTTCCCTCGCATGCCCCCTCTCTTTATCTTATGCCCCCTCTTCCCGCGCATGTCCCCTCTCTTTATCTTATGCCCCCTCTTACCTCACATGCCCCCTATCTTTATATTAAGCCACCTCTTCCCTCGCATGCCCCCTCTCTTTATCTTATGCCCCCTCTTCCTCACATGCCCCCTCTCTTTATCTTATGCCCCCTCTTCCCTCGCATGCCCCTTCTCTTTATCTTATGCCTTCTCTTACCTCACATGCCCACTCTCTCTATCTTATGCCCCCTCTTCCCTCGAATGCCCACTCTCTTTATCTTATGCCCCCTCTTCCCTGAAATCCCCCTCATTCCACACGGCCTCGCATCACACTGCTACCCTGGTCCCAACGAGGCCTGACGCTGCCACGAGCCGCTGCATGCAATGTGACCTACGGACACAGCATTCCACACTGCCGCACTTCACACTGTCAACCTGGTTTCAACGACGCCTGCGCTGCCACCGAGCCGCTGCATGCAATGTAACCTATGGACACAGCATTCCACACCGCCTCGCTTCACACTGCCACCCTGGTCTCAACGACGCCTGACGCTGCTGCGAGCCGCTGCATGCAATAAGACCTATGGACACAGCATTCCACACCGCCTCGCTTCACACTGCCACCCTGGTCTCAACGACGCCTGACGCTGCTGCGAGCCGCTGCATTCAATGTGACCTATGAACACAGCATTCCACACCGCCTCGCTTCACACTGCCACCCTGGTCTCAACAATGCCTGACGCTGCTACTGAGCCGCTGCATGCAATGTGACCTATGGACACAGCATTCCACACCGCCTCGCTTCACACTGCCACCCTGGTCTCAGCGACGACGGCGCCTGACGCTGCCCCCAAGCCGATGCATGCAATGTGACCTATGGACACAGCATTCCACACCGCCGCACTTCACACTGTCAACCTGGTCTCAGCGATGCCTGACGCTGTCACCGAGCAGCTGCATGCAATGTAACCTGTGGACACAGCATTCCACATGGCCTCGCTTCACACTGCCACCCTGGTCTCAACGGCGCTTGACGATGCCACCGAGCTGCTGCATGCAATGTGACCTATGGACACAGCATTCCACACTGCCGCACTTCACACTGTCAACCTGGTCTCATCGACGCCTGACGCTGCCACCGAGCAGCTGTATGCAATGTAACCTGTGGACACAGCATTCCACACCGCCTCGCTTCACACTGTCACCCTGGTCTCAACGACGCCTGATGCTGCCACCGAGCCGATGCATGCAATGTGACCTATGGACACTGCATTCCACACCGTCTCGCTTCACACTGCCGCCTTAAAAACCTATCTCTTTCTGCAAGCATTCCCACCCTAGTCCTCCCACAGCTGTTTTCCGGGTTCTAAAAGTCCTCAGCGCCAAGAAACCGCTAGGTAAAAGCACGCTTTATAAGTGTTTTTAAATTCAAATTCAAATTCACCCTGGTCTCAACGACGCCTGACGCTGCCACCGAGCCGCTGCATGCAATGTGACCTATGGACACAACATTCCACACAGCCTCACTTCACACTGCCACCCGGGTCTCAGCAACGACGACACCTGACGCTGCCACCGAGCAGCTGCATGCAATGTGACCTATGGACACAGCATTCCACACCGCCTCGCTTCACACTGCCACCCTGGTCTCAACGACGCCTGACGCTGCCACCGAGCCGATGCATGCAATGTGACCTGTGGACACAGCATTCCACACCGCCTCGCTTCACACTGCCACCCTGGTCTCAACGACGCCTGATGCTGCCACCGAGCTGATGCAGGCAATGTGACCTATGGATACAGCATTCCACACCTCTGCACTTCACACTGCCAGGTCTAAACGATGCCTGACGCTGCCACGAGCCGCTGCATGCAATGTGACCTGTGGACACAGCATTCCACACCTCCTCGCTTCACACTGCCACCCTGGTCTCAACGACGCCTGATGCTGCCACCGAGCCGATGCAAGCAATGTGACCTATGGACACAGCATTCCACACCTCTGCACTTCACACTGCCAGGTCTCAACGACGCCTGACGCTGCCACGATCCGCTGCATGTAATGTGACCTGTGGACACAGCATTCCACACCGCCTCGCTTCACACTGCCACCCTGGTCTCAACAACGCCTGACGCTGCCACCGAGCCGATGCATGCATTGAGACCTATGGACACAGCATTCCACACCGCCTCACTCCACACTGCCACCCTGGTCTCAACGAAGCCTGACGCTGCCACCGAGCCGCTGCATGCAATGTGACCTATGGACACAGCATTCCATGCGGCCTCACTTCACACTGCCACCCTGGTGTCAGCAACGACGATGCCTGACGCTGCCACCGAGCCGATGCATGCAATGTGACCTATGGACACAGCATTCCACACCGCCTCGCTTCACACTGCCACCCTGGTCTCAACGACGCCTGTCGCTGCCACCGAGCCGCTGCATGTAATGTGACCTATGTACACAGCATTCCACACAACCTCACTTCACACTGCCACCCTGGTCTCAGCGACGATGACGCCTGACGCTGCCACCGAGCAGCTGCATGCAATGTGACCTATGGACACAGCATTCCACACTGCCTCGCTTTACACTGCCACCCTGGTCTCAACGACGCCTGATGCTGCCACCGAGCCGATGCAGGCAATGTGACCTATGGATACAGCATTCCACACCTCTGCACTTCACACTGCCAGGTCTAAACGATGCCTGACGCTGCCACGAGCCGCTGCATGCAATGTGACCTGTGGACACAGCATTCCACACCTCCTCGCTTCACACTGCCACCCTGGTCTCAACGACGCCTGATGCTGCCACCGAGCCGATGCAAGCAATGTGACCTATGGACACAGCATTCCACACCTCTGCACTTAACACTGCCAGGTCTCAACGACGCCTGACGCTGCCACGATCCGCTGCATGTAATGTGACCTGTGGACACAGCATTCCACACCGCCTCGCTTCACACTGCCACCCTGGTCTCAACAACGCCTGACGCTGCCACCGAGCCGATGCATGCATTGAGACCTATGGACACAGCATTCCACACCGCCTCACTTCACACTGCCACCCTGGTCTCAACGAAGCCTGACGCTGCCACCGAGCCGCTGCATGCAATGTGACCTATGGACACAGCATTCCATGCGGCCTCACTTCACACTGCCACCCTGGTCTCAGCAACGACGATGCCTGACGCTGCCACCGAGCCGATGCATGCAATGTGACCTATGGACACAGCATTCCACACCGCCTCGCTTCACACTGCCACCCTGGTCTCAACGACGCCTGTCGCTGCCACCGAGCCGCTGCATGTAATGTGACCTATGTACACAGCATTCCACACAACCTCACTTCACACTGCCACCCTGGTCTCAGCGACGATGACGCCTGACGCTGCCACCGAGCAGCTGCATGCAATGTGACCTATGGACACAGCATTCCACACTGCCTCGCTTTACACTGCCACCCTGGTCTCAACTACGCCTGACGCTGCCACCGAGCCGATGTATGCAATGTGACCTGTGGACACAGCATTCCACACCTCTGCACTTCACACTGCCAGGTCTCAACGACACCTGACGCTGCCACGAGCCGCTGCATGCAATGTGACCTGTGGACACAGTATTCCACACCGCCTCGCTTCGCACTGCCACCCTGGTCTCAACGACGCCTGACGCTGCCACCGAGCCGATGCATGCAATGTGACCTGTGGACACAACATTCCACAACTGCCTCGCTTCACACTGCCACGCTGGTCTCAATGACGCCTGACGCTGCCACCGAGCCGCTGCATTCAATGTGACCTATGGACACAGCATTCCACACGGCCTCACTTCACACTGCCACCCTGGTCTCAGCGACGATGACGCCTGACGCTGCCACCGAGCAGCTGCATGCAATGTGACCTATGGACACAGCATTCCACACTGCCTCGCTTTACACTGCCACCCTGGTCTCAACTACGCCTGACGCTGCCACCGCGCCGATGTATGCAATGTGACCTGTGGACACAGCATTCCACACCTCTGCACTTCACACTGCCAGGTCTCAACGACACCTGACGCTGCCACGAGCCGCTGCATGCAATGTGACCTGTGGACACAGTATTCCACACCGCCTCGCTTCGCACTGCCACCCTGCTACCACACCACCGGGTTTTGCAGCAGCTTGACATGAGCTTGCAAAAGTCTATGGTTTGCTAATGGATGGTTCTCTGTTATTATTTGCCGTTTCCCCTCAAGCAGCCAATGTGCTGCCACACAAGCTTTCAGTTCTGAAGATCTGGGGACAGCAGAGCTGGCCCTCACCTACTTGAACGGAGTCCATTGTCCAGTTCTATCACGGGATCTTGCTTTTGATTTACAATGGCTCCAGGGTTCTCCTTTGAGCCCATAGACACGGTGGATTTGAAGGTTTTTACAGCCAAAGTATTATTTTTAGTGGCTATAAGTTCAGGGAAATGTGCGCTTTTCTGCCATTTTGGTAGACTCAATGCTCTTCCGTCTTTTCCCCCTTTTTGTGTTCCTTCCTTTACGGACACCCCCGGGTCCTACGACCCACTGAGCCAACAGCAGAGGGCGCTCCTTCTCTCACCTCGCGGCCAAATCCTGGACCCCCTCCCCCTGCACCTCGGGAACGCCGCTTCGCTCCAGCAATTCAAGACCTAGCGGTTCGAATGAACAGAGCACCGCGAAGCAGCGAGCAACTCCAGCGCCTTGTACCCTCACTTGTGATTTGCTGCTCTTCGTGAATCCTGGTTGCTTGATAAGATGGTGCTTAGAGTTTAGTTTTATCTTAATTTATCTTTTCCCTTCTTTGCAAAAACAAACACATCTTCATACACTGGACGTGCTTGGTGCAGGGGTGGAATTTTCAGAGATTCTTCCACCCCCTGCTTAAGACGTATCTCAGCATCCTTGGCTGCTTTAAAGGCTTTCAATAGAGGTTCATTACTCTGGACCCGATTCACAGAACTAACTTAAGACAAAATCCTAAACTTACTCATTTTGGTATTCACAGAAGACACTTACTCATTTCGGTATTCACAGAAGGCATTTAGGAGTCCTAAAGTTAGGAGTCCTAACTTCTGTGAATACCGAAATGAGCAAGTGCCTTCTGTGAATACCAAAATGAGTAAGTGCCTTCGGTGAATACCAAAATGAGTAAGTGCCTTCGGTGAATACGAAAATGGTAGTAAGTTTAGGATTTTGTCTTACGTTAGTTCTGTGAATCGGGCCCAGTCTATGTCCTAGTCTTTCCCATCACATCGTGAACAGCCCCCTCCACCCACCCATCTGGAGGGTTTACAATTTGGTGTCCTAAAAGATTTAAAAAAGTTAGTAAGGCAAAGGCTGTCGCTCGGCTTTGCCCTATATTGTTAGGAGGAAGGGGTGGGACTTCTTTGCAAGTTCTCACAAACTGTGGTGTTTCTTAAAAGTTTTCTTTTGGGTGTTCTCAGGCTGGCAAAGTATTTCTGTCTGAGAGTCGGAAGCCTCTAGTTGAAAGGACTGCGATGCGGAAGGCTAGGGCTCGGAGTAATGAAGATTATTGGTAAGTAATAAACACATACGCATACAAAACATGTCCCACCCAAATGTGAGGCATACGACAAGCAGGGGGAGAGAGTGAAGAAGAGACCACAATTCAAAGGTTGCCCATTTCAGGCCCCAGTTAAGGGTACCGGAGTCAGTATCTGATGGGTACCGGAGTCAGTATCTGATAACAACCAGAGAGGGAGCTACAGAGCTACTGAAACAGCGGCCGCCCATCCCCCACACCACCGTCCTAGCCCTGAATATAGGCTGGGGCACAAGATTGCTAGAATGACAAAAGGGGCTTCGATTATTGTTTAAGTAGATAATTGATTCTTTGAAAGATATCTAAGAGGGTCACGTGGTGCCTGTAACCACCTCCCTGAGGAGCACTTGAGATGTGAATGGCGCAGGCAAAGCCGCTCTGCTCTCCTGCTGGACACACGACAGATATATTTTTTATTTTCTGTCTTCATCCCTGCCTGTAGTGCATTTTCCTTGATTGTGTGCACTTCTTGCGCACAGGCCCTGCGGCTTATGAACTACGAGTGACTCACTGGTGCTGTTAGAGAGCGCGGGTGAGTTAAAAAAAGAATGAACTCAGCACTGAGTGAGGAAGACAGAGATGAACTTTAAAGGAAAGCGAAAAAAAATTGTCCAAAAATAAATCCTGAGGGTTCAGATGTACAAAGGTAAATGTTTGTAATTACCAAATGAGGGAATTTTTGTGATTCGATATTTGGTAATCGCAGACAGTAAAGTACAAATGTGTGTTTTACACATTTTGTGTTTCCAGTGGGTCACAAACAGACCTACCTCATGAATATTAATGAGGTAGGTTTTGGTTTGTGACCCATTGGGGATGGCACAAGTCACAGGGATGTGCCCTGCTGGGGTCAGCAAACCACCTTGTCTGTGATTGATTTTGAATAAAGCAATCTTTTTTTTTAAGTGAAGCCCATTTTCCTTATAGGAAAACGGGATGCGTTTCAAAAAGAAAAATTAAAAGTTTTCTTTAAATCTTTTTAGAGTAAGCTGTGGGACCAATGCCTGATCTTAAAGTTTTTTAAACAAACACTCACAAAGGGGAAGGGTTCCTTCAGGAAGCCCTTCCCATTAGTGAATGGGTTACCACCTACTTGAAATCAGCTGTATAATGGTTGCAAAAAAGTCACATATACCACTGCGATTCAGTTTTAGGAAAGGACGCAATAAACGCACCTCTTCTTCAAACAAACGTACACCCAATTTGCAATTCATTAACAGGTTACCGAATCACAAATGGGGTTTTGTACATTTCAAAAAGCCATTTTGGCTGTGAATCAAACACAAAAACTCTTTGTACATCTTTCCCAATAAATCTCAGAATTATGAAAACGGGCAGAATTCTTTCCAAAACACACTTGTGCTGGAGCCGGTGCTGGGACCCCAGAGTTTGAAAAGGCGCAGCAGCTAGGCTGGGATTGCACAATGCGCAGTGCATAGGTGGTCACCTGTGTCTGACTTGACTATAGTCACTCAGGGGGCAGCTGTTCTGCCCTTTCTAGTGTGGGCCACTCAGGTTACAGAGATACTACCCAGTACCTGGCAACCACAGTATCTACTCAAAGTGCAACACTTTGTAAATCGCCCAAACCTTTATTTTGTTCCTTTTCTTAACTAAATATCCGATGACCCTGGTTCCAAGATGAATAGAATTCAGGGGCTTCATCTCACCTCACAAATAACAACACGGCGCGGTTTGTTATTTATCGGATGCAATAGGTAACACCTATCAAAGGTTTTTGGGGAATAATGTGGATTTTGGTGTTTACTGCACCAAACACACATGGTACAGTAAAGAGTGTGGGCCATATTATCAAGAACGGTGATAGCATTATCGCTGCTTTAGCTTTAGCTTTAGCGGCAGGAAACTGCAGCTTAAGCGGCGATAATGGGCTTGATAATATGCCCTGGAGATTTCCCATAGAAGCCCAGGTTTGATGTACTTCACACCAGAACCTGGGCTTCTATGGGAATTCTCAAGGGCATATTGTCAATCCCCTTATCACTGTTTTAGCTGCAGTTTCCTGCCATTACAGTGGCGATAATTTTATCGCCGTTCTTGAGAATATGGCCCTGTATCTTTTCCTCTGTTGCATTCCGGTAGGTTTGCCATACCAAAATGTACCCAAGGGTGAGATAATCAACGCACTGAGTGATCACCGGGTGCAAAAAATAACACCCAACTTGTAACTCCAATCCCTGCGCAAACAGGAGTTTGCGCAGGGTCCACTCAAGATCAGGGCCTAAGGACCCCCCTCCTTTGTTACATTTCGGCAGGTCAAACCTGCCGACATTTAACAGGGGAAAAGCATACAGCATTTACTGTATCATGCAGATTTTGTTGTGTTAAACATCAAAATGCTCATGCTCTTCCCCAAACTCTCGTGATAGGCTGATGATAATAGCGTGTCCCGTCGTATCCTTATTGATGAGGTGCGATACATAGCACCGGCCAAGGACCCACCCTTGATCAGTGCTTTATTTATACCAGATTTCAGTGCTATCCTTTATGATTATCCTGTGTATACAATAATTCAGTGGTCTCATTGATGATTGCTCTGTTTATACAAGAATGCAGTGCTATCGCTTATGATTGTCCTGTTTACACCAAAGTGCAGTGCTTTATTTATAGCAGAGTGCAGTGCTGTCGCTTATGATTGTCCTGTTTATACCAGAGTGCAGTGCTTTATTTACAGAAGAGTGCAGTGCTATCGCTTATGATTGTCCTGTTTACACCAAAGTGCAGTGCTTTATTTATAGCAGAATGCAGTGTTATCGCTTATGATTGTCCTGTTTATACCAGAGTGCAGTGCTTTATTTATAGGAGAGTGCAGTGCTATCGCTTATGATTGTTCTGTTTATACCAGAGTGCAGTGCTTTATTTATAGCAGAGTGCAGTGCTGTCGCTTATGATTGTCCTGTTTACACCAAAGTGCAGTGCTTTATTTATAGCAGAGTGCAGTGCTGTCACTTATGATTGTCCTGTTTATACCAGAGTGCAGTGCTTTATTTACAGAAGAGTGCAGTGCTATCGCTTATGATTGTTCTGTTTATACCAGAGTGCAGTGCTTTATTTACAGAAGAGTGCAGTGCTATCGCTTATGATTGTTCTGTTTATACCAGAGTGCAGTGCTTTATTTATAGCAGAGTGCAGTGCTGTCGCTTATGATTGTCCTGTTTATACCAGAGTGCAGTGCTTTATTCATAGCAGAGTGCAGTGCTATCGCTTATGATTGTCCTGTTTATACCAGAGTGCAGTGCTTTATTTATAGCAGAGTGCAGTGTTATCGCTTATGATTGTCCTGTTTGTACCAGAGTGCAGTGCTTTATTTATAGCAGAGTGCAGTGTTATCGCTTATGATTGTCCTGTTTGTACCAGAGTTCCGTTGTCTTTATTTATAGCAGAGTGCAGTGTTATCGCTTATGATTGTCCTGTTTGTACCAGAGTGCAGTGCTTTATTTATAGCAGAGTGCAGTGCTGTCGCTTATGATTGTCCTGTTTGTACCAGAGTGCAGTGCTTTATTTATAGGAGAGTGCAGTGCTATCACTTATGATTGTTCTGTTTATACCAGAGTGCAGTGCTTTATTTATAGCAGAGTGCAGTGCTATCGCTTATGATGTCCTGTTTACACCAAAGTGCAGTGCTTTATTTATAGCAGAGTGCAGTGCTGTCGCTTATGATTGTCCTGTTTATACCAGAGTGCAGTGCTTTATTTATAGGAGAGTGCAGTGCTATCGCTTATGATTGTCCTGTTTGTACCAGAGTGCAGTGCTTTATTTATAGCAGAGTGCAGTGCTGTCGCTTATGATTGTCCTGTTTATACCAGAGTGCAGTGCTTTATTTGCAGCAGAGTGCAGTGCTGTCACTTATGATTGTCCTGTTTATACCAGAGTGCAGTGCTTTATTTATAGCAGAGTGCAGTGCTGTCGCTTATGATTGTCCTGTTTATACCAGAGTGCAGTGCTTTATTTATAGCAGAGTACAGTGTTGTTGCTTATGATTGTCCTGTTTGTACCAGAGTGCAGTGCTTTATTTATAGCAGAGTGCAGTGCTGTCGCTTATGATTGTCCTGTTTATAGCAGAGTGCAGTGCTTTATTTATAGCAGAGTGCAGTGTTATCGCTTATGATTGTCCTGTTTGTACCAGAGTGCAGTGCTTTATTTATAGCAGAGTGCAGTGTTATCGCTTATGATTGTCCTGTTTGTACCAGAGTGCAGTGCTTTATTTATAGCAGAGTGCAGTGTTATCGCTTATGATTGTCCTGTTTGTACCAGAGTGCAGTGCTTTATTTATAGCAGAGTGCAGTGCTGTCGCTTATGATTGTCCTGTTTGTACCAGAGTGCAGTGCTTTATTTATAGGAGAGTGCAGTGCTATCGCTTATGATTGTTCTGTTTATACCAGAGTGCAGTGCTTTATTTATAGCAGAGTGCAGTGCTGTCGCTTATGATTGTCCTGTTTACACCAAAGTGCAGTGCTTTATTTATAGCAGAGTGCAGTGCTGTCACTTATGATTGTCCTGTTTATACCAGAGTGCAGTGCTTTATTTACAGAAGAGTGCAGTGCTATCGCTTATGATTGTTCTGTTTATACCAGAGTGCAGTGCTTTATTTATAGCAGAGTGCAGTGCTGTCGCTTATGATTGTCCTGTTTACACCAAAGTGCAGTGCTTTATTTATAGCAGAGTGCAGTGCTGTCGCTTATGATTGTCCTGTTTATACCAGAGTGCAGTGCTTTATTTACAGAAGAGTGCAGTGCTATCGCTTATGATTGTTCTGTTTATACCAGAGTGCAGTGCTTTATTTATAGCAGAGTGCAGTGCTGTCGCTTATGATTGTCCTGTTCATACCAGAGTGCAGTGCTTTATTCATAGCAGAGTGCAGTGCTATCGCTTATGATTGTCCTGTTTATACCAGAGTGCAGTGCTTTATTTATAGCAGAGTGCAGTGTTATCGCTTATGATTGTCCTGTTTGTACCAGAGTGCAGTGCTTTATTTATAGCAGAGTGCAGTGTTATCGCTTATGATTGTCCTGTTTGTACCAGAGTGCAGTGCTTTATTTATAGCAGAGTGCAGTGTTATCGCTTATGATTGTCCTGTTTGTACCAGAGTGCAGTGCTTTATTTATAGCAGAGTGCAGTGCTGTCGCTTATGATTGTCCTGTTTATACCAGAGTGCAGTGCTTTATTTATAGCAGAGTGCAGTGCTATCGCTTATGATTGTCCTGTTTATAGCAGAGTGCAGTGCTTTATTTATAGCGGAGTGCAGTGCTGTCACTTATGATTGTCCTGTTTATACCAGAGTGCAGTGCTTTATTTATAGCAGAGTGCAGTGCTATCGCTTATGATTGTCCTGTTTATACCAGAGTGCAGTGCTTTATTTATAGCAGAGTGCAGTGCTATCGCTTTTGATTGTCCTGTTTATACCAGAGAGCAGTGCTTTATTTATAGGAAAGTCAGTGCTGTCGCTTATGATTGTCCTGTTTATACCAGAGTGCAGTGCTTTATTTATAGCAGAGTGCAGTGCTATCGCTTATGATTGTCCTGTTTATAGCAGAGTGCAGTGCTTTATTTATAGCAGAGTGCAGTGCTGTCGCTTATGATTGTCCTGTTTATACCAGAGTGCAGTGCTTTATTTGCAGCAGAGTGCAGTGCTGTCACTTATGATTGTCCTGTTTATACCAGAGTGCAGTGCTTTATTTATAGCAGAGTCAGTGCTGTCGCTTATGATTGTCCTGTTTATACCAGAGTGCAGTGCTTTATTTATAGCAGAGTCAGTGCTGTCGCTTATGATTGTCCTGTTTATACCAGAGTGCAGTGCTTTATTTGCAGCAGAGTCAGTGCTGTCGCTTATGATTGTCCTGTTTATACCAGAGTGCAGTGCTTTATTTGCAGCAGAGTGCAGTGCTGTCGCTTATGATTGTCCTGTTTATAGCAGAGTGCAGTGCTTTATTTATAGCAGAGTCAGTGCTGTCGCTTATGATTGTCCTGTTTATACCAGAGTGCAGTGCTTTATTTGCAGCAGAGTGCAGTGCTGTCGCTTATGATTGTCCTGTTTATACCAGAGTGCAGTGCTTTATTTGCAGCAGAGTGCAGTGCTGTCGCTTATGATTGTCCTGTTTATACCAGAGTGCAGTGCTTTATTTGCAGCAGAGTCAGTGCTGTTGCTTATGATTGTCCTGTTTATACCAGAGTGCAGTGCTTTATTTGCAGCAGAGTGCAGTGCTGTCACTTATGATTGTCCTGTTTATACCAGAGTGCAGTGCTTTATTTATAGCAGAGTCAGTGCTGTCGCTTATGATTGTCCTGTTTATACCAGAGTGCAGTGCTTTATTTATAGCAGAGTGCAGTGCTATCGCTTATGATTGTCCTGTTTGTACCAGAGTGCAGTGCTTTATTTATAGCAGAGTCAGTGCTATCGCTTATGATTGTCCTGTTTATAGCAGAGTGCAGTGCTTTATTTATAGCAGAGTCAGTGCTGTCGCTTATGATTGTCCTGTTTATACCAGAGTGCAGTGCTTTATTTGCAGCAGAGTCAGTGCTGTCGCTTATGATTGTCCTCTTTATACCAGAGTGCAGTGCTTTATTTGCAGCAGAGTGCAGTGCTGTCGCTTATGATTGTCCTGCTTGTACCAGAGTTTGGTGCTGTTCTTTTTTCCAGTGCACACTCGTCATTGATTCTCTCTCCGAGCGCAGTGTTGTCTCCATGCCTCTGGGTCTTCGCCCCCCCCCCCCGCCTCTCTCTCCTCTCTGCCTCGAAGCCCCTCTCTCTCCCCACCCCCTGTAATCCCCGCGCCGGTGCCGGCTTGTAATTCGAGCCCTGGGGGGTCGGGCACAGGCTGACAGCACCTGACGCTGCCACTGAAGCCAGACAGCGTGACGCAGAGGGGCCTCTCTTTCCAGGAAGGCCTTCAGATGTGGCTGTGGGGAGGGGGCTTCTCTGTGGGCTTCTTGGGGGGGGGGGGCGAGGGTGGGGGGGGGGGGGGGGGCATATTCCAGGAACAGCCAGGCTTCAACACATTAAAAGGTTGGTGTAGTACTGCTCGCGCACAGCTCGGGCCACGTGTGATTTTTTATTATTTATTTATTTATGCGTTTTTATATAGCGCAGACTTTACCCGAAGGTGTCAGAGCGCTTCACAATAGGAACAGAACTATCCAAGCCCGAGGATAGTTTATGAGCCCAGCAGCAAGGGGCACCTGGCTCTTCTGAAGGGTCGGAACACGGTGCTTATTTGGGGTATTTTTTTATCATTTTCTTCCTCGGCCAGAGCACGATTCTGCTTTTCAGGGCAGTGACCCCCACGTGTCCGTCTGATTTTTTTCCAAGGTGCTGACACTGTCGAGCCAAGGTTTTGTTCGGGCCCATCCAAAAATGGCAAAAAAGCGGCTCCTCGAGCAGTATTTACCGATCGCGTCACTTCCGCACAGAGAACAAGAGGAAACGGGAATGTCACCCCATAGAAGGCATGAATATGAATAAGTGCCTTCACAAAAACGTGGAGGCATCCCTAGGTAGGGCACACCTTTGGTTCTTGAAAACAAGACTCCTATAGAGAATGCATGATTTTTCGAATTAGTAAGTTTATTGTTTCACAATTCCGAATTTTTCATCATGATTTCAACGTAGAAATTAAATTCATTTCCAATGACAGTCAAACTGTTACACAAACGTTCTTACAACTCTCCAATGTATTTCGGGCTGAAGAGACCTTCATCTGGGAGCTCTAAAACATAAAACATGAAAGATATAGCATTCAGCTCCAGTGTCCACAGTATCAGAATAAAACAAAACAGCATACAGCGTGAATGCGTCAAAACGAGCGGTGAAAGGGAAGTGACGTCGATCGTGTCAAACGTGCCTTGGGTGTCTAAAAAGTGGGGTTCTTTAAGCGGTTGGTGATAGAGGGTCAAAACACTTACAGTTGTTTCAACGCGAATCGTTAAGATTTCTGACTGAAAAAGTTCTGTTCAGAATATCACCGTGCGGTTTGTGACAGCGCACTGAACCTTTTTCATTCTCGTTTTTTTGGAAAATCCTATCAAAAAACCGATGAAACCGATTCACGATAGACTGGACAGGATCGAATCAAGATTGGGGTGGATGGAACTCCTGCTTGCATCAACACAAACAAGGGGTCATCAGGGCAGCGACCGACATGGCAAGGCTACAAAAGTACCTGGACAAAATATTGAATGTAACACCACTAATAACAAATCTAATGATTCAGCGAGTACCAATGTCGCTTTAGTAGGCTGTCAAGCACCCATAGCAAACAGGCAAGGGAGAGCTGAGGGCCCCTCGACTAGTCCAGTAGAGGAAGGGGGAACAAAACGAAGAAGTATGGATGTCGGTGGGGGGTCCAGTAACTATGTAGCTCAACCCTCTGTGGAACAACCTCAGCCTGTGTCTAACCCAACCACAAATCACCCGGTAACTACACAGCAAACGATAGATCTACCCCCAGACTCATCACCCTACGTGGTAATTCTGGTAGGGGTACCACAGCTTGAGCAGGGGAAGAGGAAATCATATAGAGAGCTAAAAAATAAGTGCATTTATTGGCTCAATGAAAATCGTCCTTTGCCACCCTATATGAGTGCCGAGATATTGTTTGCTAGGCGGGTAAATTGGGTGGGAAGGCGGACAAAGACAGGAGAAGGGGATTGTATTATCATTAATTTTAGGGACCCACAATGTGTAGACTATATTTGTAATTGGGTACAGAAAGAACATACGGGTCGGATTCAGTCACTGCCTCCAACGTATTTTTATGCTCCAGCACACACTAGACAGTGGGGTAACCCAATTAACCCAAACAAGAATAATGGACAGAACCGGCTTGAACTGCAGAATATAAGGCTAGAGAACAGATTTGAAGTATTCTGCGGGTTGTCCGACTGTGACTGACAACAAATTCAGAAAGGTGTAGAATGTGAAGGCCGCTCCCCACCAATCCCAATTTCTACAGTAAAGCCATGCCATAGACCCTTGCCGACTAAAGAACCACTAATAATAAACCAGTGGAATACCCTGGATTTGCTGTCTTGGAATCTGGCAGGTTTATCAACCAAATTCCAAAACAAGGAATGGCTGGAGTACATAAATACATCTAATGTAATTTGTGTCCAAGAGACATGGGCAGTGGACCCAACTAACTTTAACCTGTAAGGCTATAAAATGTTTAGTGTCCCGGCAGTTAGATCTAATGCAGGAAGAGCGAGAGGAGGGCTTGTGGTGTGGGTCCGCCTGACTTTAAAAGGTATATGGAAGGACTTGCAGTGGAAGTCCGATTGTCTGTTGGCGGTACAGCTGAAAACTAAGGAACTCAATCTAATTATGGTCAACTTTTATAATGTGGGTGGGGGCAGAGGAGAGGAATTGGAAAAATGTCTCGCCACCCAGATGGAGCAAATGACAGATATCCTAGCACCACGATTTTTGATTGCAGGGGATTATAATTGCCACCTATGCCCCAACCTACTACCTTTCACAGAGAATTGGTCTTCTTGTAACATGGAAGAGGGTGCCCATTTTGAGCATACCACAGAAGGGGTCAAGCTAAATACAATGATGTTAAATCTGGAGTTGGAACACTCAATGGATTTAATACCTCTTAACCTGGAAAGTGGAGTCAACCCGACATTTAAAGGGAGAGGGTGCGGCTCCTATATAGATTTTGTATTAGTGTCACCTTCAATAAAGCTAAGATTACTAGAATTTAATATCGAGTGTAGTGGTTTTAGTGATCACAATCCCGTCACACTGGTAATGGTATTAGCTAAAGGGGAGAAGGAAACAAGAAGGAGACTAACAGATATCAGGGAGACGGTAACTGATCAGGGTAGACATCTAAAGTGGGCACAGAATACTTGGATTTATGTTTTAATTTGGACGTAAATGGGACCCCGGTAGTTGAGGCGTTTGAGAATTTAGGACGGCTAATTGATAGCCTTCTATATACAAAGGGGATGGGTAAAGTAGTGTCTAAACATAAATGGTTTGATAGAGGATGCTCCCAAGCACAGAATAAGCTCAGAGCAGCGCTCAAACACAAACCAAGGGATGGATTTATGATTATGCGCTGCAGAACACGCTACAAACAAGAAGTCATGCATAGGTAAAACGGAGACCTGGGAAGATCTGAGGGAGGCATCGGAAAAAAAGGACCTCTCAATGTTTTGGTCCATAATAAATAGACCCTGCTTTCAAGAAGGAGACAGCCCCTGTATAGCATTTAATGTATTGCCTGAGCAGTGGGTGGCCCACTTTTCCGGGCTATACAATTGAAGCACCCTGAAGAAGGGAGAGCAGGATGTGGGTAGGGTGATAAATATAGAAATGAATTCCTTCTTCCTACAGGAGATTGAGGGGGGCATCAGAGGCCTCACTCGTAACAAGGCACCAGGGCCAGACGGGATCCCGCCGGACCTATATTTAAGTAATATAGAACTGTGGGCCCCGATACTGACAAGAGTTATTAATGCCGCCATAGCATCAGGACTTCCCCGCTCTTGGTCGACGGCCATAATTGTTCCTATTTTTAAAAAAGGCAATAGGGACAACCCACAATGTTATAGGCACATCTCTCTGATAAATGTAACAGTAAAGGTAATGGGCAGGGCCATCTTGAATCGCCTCATGTGTTGGGAAGAAGAGAACTGTATCCTGACAGAAGTACAATATGGCTTTAGGGCAGGCAGATCTACCACTGACCAGTGCTTAAATTTATATTTATTGGTCACAAAATATACAGTGGCAAGCAATGAAAAAGTGTATCGATCCTTTATGGATCTGGCGGCAGCTTTCGATTGTGTAAATCGCTCGAAGCTGTGGGCCATACTCTTGGGTTTAGGTGTTGATGTTGGTCTCATTCACATCTTGAGACCCCTCCACCATAACACAACGGCAAAAGTGAGGTATAATCAAGAGGGGGGCTTGACCGAATCCTTTAAATGTACTAGCGGGGTAAGACAAGGATGTATTTTAGCACCCTTTCTGTTTTCCATATATATAAATGGGCTTGATTTTTTTTTAACCAGCTTACAAGTGGACTCCCCAAGGATAGGAGATAGATCAGTGCCGGGCCTGCTCTACGCAGACGACGCGGTCCTGTTGGCACGTACGCCATTGGGTCTGCAGCGTCTAATTGATGGGTTTATTGAGTTCATGAACGGCCTAGATCTATCTGCCAACTTAACAAAATCATATGTCATTGAGGTAGGCTCTAAAAATAAGGGGAAAGATTTTAACTATCGAATAGGATCAACGAATTTGGAAAAAGTCCAGTCTTTTTTATATTTGGGCATTTTATTTGATAAGAACTTAACTTTTAAACCCCTGATTGAGGGACATGGAAATAAACTAGCAGCAAGCTCTGGTAGAATTATGAATTTTGGTCGCCGTTTAGGACGCTGGTCCCCTGAACAAATGATGACCCTTTACAACTCCATCTCTGTCGCGAAAGCGATATATGGAGCAGAGCTGTGGGGAATAGGGAATGTAGATAGACTGCAGAGACAGGAAAATAAATACCTGAAGAGGCTTCTTAAAGTTCCACAGGGCACATCGTCCTACATAGTACATGAGGAACTGGGCTGTACATTTTTGGAAGATAGAGCACAAATAAGGCCTGTGGTGGCCTGGTTGAAAATATGGGTCGGTCAGGAAGCCACCCTGACCCAACAAATAATTTCAGATTGCCTGGGTAGAGAAAAAGGCAGGTCAATTCCCTGGCTAAAATACGTGAAAGAGGCTCTAGAGGGAATTGGTTGCGGAACTCTATTTTCAAACCCTCAAACTATTACTAAACGGGACCAAGTGATAGTAACCAAAAAGCTTCTCAAAACCAAAGAGGCAATACGGGAATCCGATTCAAAGAAACTGCAGACAGTCCAGGCTTATCAGGTAGTGAAATCTCGCAGGGGGCAGGATCCATATCTTACTCTTATATATAACCCACATGATAGGTTTCTAATAACAAGTTTTAGATTCGACATGATTCACCATGTGCTATCAAACCCTTCGGGGTTTACTGAGTCAGTTGAATCAAAGGGACCCTGCGGCTGCAATCAACGATCTCCGCAGGATGCCCTCCATTTTGTATTACTATGCCCATTTTATCTAATGCCCAGGCACCGTTTTTTAAGAGGAATTTAAAAGAAAGCTAATTTTAGATCCGCAAGAGACGCGTTGGCTTTTTTAAAAGTGTCAAAAGAACCCCTGACCTTATTTTGTGTAACAAATTTTTAAGGTCTTCTGTTAGATTGAGGTCCAGTATAGAAATATGACGACTGTTATTGAATTGGGGGAGGGATAACTGTTTTGCTCCCAAACTGTTTTTATGTATTATGTGAATCATTGTGTTGCTGAATGTGATTTTATTATCTTCTATGGTATCAATGGATGAATGGTCAGCACATTTTATGAATTGATTTTTTAATGTTGTACTTTTACGGTGTTAATTAAACGCCGAATAAAGTTATTGATGATGATGATGAAGATATAAACGTACGCAGAAGGGAACTAGAAAGAATGTTCTCTTTCCAAGGGGGGCCCTGGCAGCCCTTGGGGGCCCTCAGCAGTTGCCCGCTTTGCCCATGCCTTAACACGTCTCTGCGCTTTCTGTCGCTGTCTCCTTTCAGAGGACGGTGCCATCTAAGATACGGCGACCAACTGGCATGGGTGCAAATTCCGGACAGTGAGTGTAAAAATTCAGGAAAAAGGGTCAAAATTCAGGACAAAAATACAGGTCAGGAGGTCCAAATTCAGGACAAAACCTCCGAACAGGAGGTCGCGCAATAGAATATAACTAAGCCCATCCAAATCCAAACATAATCAGTAATTTGCAAACCTATCTATCGTGTATCCTTCCATCCACCCTTTCACTCATCCATCCATTATCCATCCATCCACCCTTTCACCCTATCTATCAGCACACTCATCTATCCACTCTTCCACCCATTCACTCATCCATTCCGGAGCAGTGGGTCACTCACTTTAGGGGTTTATATAATCATGAGCCTGGCACCCATGTAGAGTCATCGGGAACCCCAAGTCAGGCTCCCCCGGTAGTATTCACTCTTAAGGAGATTACGGCAGGGATGGAGGGTCTAACTAAAAATAAAGCCCCGGGTCCGGATGGAATTCCCCCTGACCTGTTTCTTAGTAATATAGAATTATGGGCCCCTCTGATGACCAGGGTCATAAACACTGGTATCACCTGCGGTCTCCCACCATCCTGGTCTAAAGCGATCATTGTGCCAATCTTCAAAAAGGGCAACAGGGACGACCCTAAGTGCTATCGGCCTATTTCCCTGATTGACGTATCGGCTAAACTTCTGGGTAGGGCAATCCTGAACAGACTGTCCGAGTGGACCGAAGAGAATAACATCTTCTCGGACACTCAATATGGGTTTAGGACAGGGAGGTCCACTAGTGACCAATGCCTGAACCTATATATGCTGACTGCCAAATATACCCTGGCCAGTGACGAACCCATTTATATGGGATTCATGGATCTGGCAGCAGCATTCAATCACGTCAACAGAGGAAAGCTGTGGGATATGATGTCAGGCATGGGGATTGAGAGTGGTCTAATCACCATATTGAGGGAACTGCATAGTGATACTACGGCCAAGGTCAGATTTAACAGGGAGGGAGGATTGTCTGACTCTTTTCCATGTAAGAGTGGAGTCAGACAAGGCTGTATTCTTGCCCCTTTTTTGTTCTCCCTTTACATCAACAACCTGGAGCAGTTTCTTTTGGGTTTAAAGGCAGATTCCCCAAGGGTCGGGCCGCGGCATATTCCTGTCCTGCTTTACGCAGATGACGCGGTCTTACTTGCACGCACACCTCGAAGCCTACAAATCCTGATAGACGGGTTCGTTAAGTTCATGAGTAACCTGGATCTATCTGTCAACCTAGGTAAATCATATGTGCTCCTGGCCGGCAAAAAACCTTCCTCTAAATTTACTTACACAATAGGCACCCATAGTTTAGAGGAGGTTAAAACGTTCTCTTACTTTGGAGTAACCTTTGACGGTGCTCTGCAATTTAACTCCTTGGTGGCGGAACGTTGTGGCAAAATGATTGCCTCTAACGGGGCAATAGCTGGATATGGCAGGAGGCTGGGTAGATGGAGCCCGGAACAGGTGATGAACTTGTACGGCTCCATAACATGCTCCAAAGTAAGCTATGGGGGAGAAGTTTGGGGCTTCGTGAACACTACTAGAATCCAACAGGAAGAACACATATCTGAAATCTATCCTGAGGGTACCACCTAGTACCGCTGGATTTATAGCTCACAGGGAGCTAGGGAGGCAATACTTGGACGATCTGTTAAAACTTAGGCCAATTGTGGCCTGGCTAAAAATATGGGTCAATCCAGATGCGCATCTAAGCAGAGAAATTCTATTGGACTGCTTAGGTAGGACTCATTGTATGCGCATCCCCTGGCTTAAATATGTGAGAAATACCCTTGAGGATCTAGGGTTTGGAAACCTCTTCATGAACCCCACAACTATCTCAGCACAGCACAAGAAACAAGTAGGGGAAATTTTCCTAGAGCGGAAAACCCAATGCCGAGCTGAGGCTGAAGGAGTGAAAAAGACCGTGAGGGCTCATAATCTGGTGAAGAGTGTGGAGGGTATGGAGCCTTACCTGTTTCTTGTGCATAATACACAGGATAGATTCCTTATGTGCCGTTTTAGACTGAATTTACTTCCTTTTATGTTGGCTTCACCAGCAGGTTTCACCACGTCAATTGAGCAGAAGGGACCCTGCGGCTGCGACAATCGGTCTCCGCAGGATTCCCTTCACTTTGTCTTGCTTTGTCCCTATTTCTCTATGCCCAGGCGTAGATTCCTTGTAAATATTTTAAAAAAAGCCCAACAGGAACACGCCAGGGATGCACTAGTCTTTTTGCAAAAAGCCTCTGACCCACTAACCTTGTGTTGTATTATGAATTTTATCAAGGTTGCGGTCCGATTAAGGATGACGAGGGGAGAGGAATGAAAGACTTGGGATTCTCTATTTTAAATTTATTGCCCTGTATGTTGGTATTTTTATTGTATTAACTATGTACAAGGATCTTGATCAATATTTAATGTTTTTTTATCTGTGTATATGTATATGTGCTTTTATGGTGTTTTCTAATCACCGAATAAAGATTCTTGAACAGAACACTCATCCATTCAGCCTTTTAGCCTTTCATTCATCCATCCACCCTTTCACCCTATCCATTGTTACACTCATCCATCCACTCTTCCACCCATCCATCCATTCACTCATCCATCCAGCCTTTTAGCCTTTCACCCATCCAGCCAGCCTTTCACTTATTCATCCATCTACCGTCACTTATCCTTCCACCCATTCCCCCTTTCAGGCATTCATCCCTCCTCCCTTTCTCTCTCCATTGGCCCATTTAATTAGCCATCCTTCCTACCACCCATCCACTACTCATCCACTCATGAACCCATCCATTGACCCTATCACTTATCCATCCAAACTTTCACTCTTTCACTCATCTATCCAACCTTTTGTCCATCTACCCTCCCTTTCACTCACTCACCCATCCTTACATCCACCCTTCAACTCATCCGTCCATCCATTCACACTTTCACTTATCAATTCATCAATCCATCCATCATTTTACTCATCCATCCACCCATTCACTCATCCATCCATCCTTTCACTCATCCATCCATCCTTTCACTCATCCATCCATCCTTTCCCTCATCCATCCACTCTTTTACCCATCGATCTACCTTTCCACCCATACATCCATCTTTTTACTTTTTCTCTCATCCATCCTTCCACTCACTCATCTATCCACAATTCTCTTATTAGCCATCCATTCACCCTTTCACTCATCCATTCACCCTTTCATTCATCCATTTACCCTTTCACTAATCTATCCAGCCTTCCACCCATCCCTTCACTCACTCACTCGCCCACATTTTCACATTAATTATATTTATGAGCTGAGCCTTTGTCTGCAGAGTTGCAGACAGAAGAGGCCCATCAAGAATTTCACCCTCGTTGTAGGTCCTAAAGTAAGGGGTGGGGTGGAGGTAGGGTTCACTATGCCCTTGCACATAGGCAATCTATGCACAGGGCCAGGACATGAGGTGCCTGTGAAATGGTGTAGTTTCCAGGGCTTTAAGTAGGATGAAAAAACTGGGGGTCTCTCCAAAGGTGGTGTCCGATGTAATTAAGGTTGTGGCTTAAAACACCTAAGCTAAAAATCTGTGTTTAGTATAGTGTTCTGCCCGACTGGTATTTTGCCTCTTCTGTTCTTGTATCCAGATATATAACAACAAATAAAGTTAAGCTTGCAACAAGCCAGAACTATTGGCTTTGTCAATGGTTGTTAGTTGCATAAAATAAAAAAAGTAGCAATCATGGCTTCCTTGAATATAATATTGAAAATGCATCAGTTCTAAAATGAGGAGATTGTGAAAGAACTCTAGCCCCTTCTTTTTAACTTCTTTCACCAGCGTCTTTTCTTGAACTAGATTCTCATGTAGCAGCATTTATTTATTTATGCGTTTTTATGTAGCGCTGACTTTACCCGAAGGTGTCAGAGCGCTTCACAATAGGAACAGAACTGATACATGAGAACATGACAAGTGCCAAACTACAAAAGCAAACGTTAAGTTACATGAGGCAAAAGTAACAATCGTGAGCAAACAAAATACAAGAGGTAGCAAACGGTGCATTACAGGAGGAAAAAGTGATGTGTGTGCAGGTTACAAAAGCGTACAAAGTACAAGTAGAGGTATAATACTGCAATAAATGGAGGACACTCAAACACAAGAACAAATGTTACGTAGGCAATGGTGGCACTTGTGCATGTATCGAAAGCAAACAAAATGTAAGAGGTAGCAAACAGTGTGTTACAAGGGAAAAGTGATGTGTGCATGTTACAAAAGAGTGCACATTTGCACATTTCTTCCACCTCCCTGAAAGCCCTACCTTAGACAGCATCAAGAGGAGGCCCCCACATGCTTTGCAGCCCAGACTGGCCCTTTGTCATTCTGTATGTGACAACCAGCCCCATACAGAATGACAATGGGCGGGTGGGGCTGCTCTTGTGCTCCGAGGTGGAGTGCAAGGCAGCACTCTCAGGGAGCTGAGGCTTCATGCCAGGAACAATGCTGTTCCCTGCAATGCCCAAAATTACGGACACAAGGCGTCCGTAAAAGGGATCCTCACAGACAACGGACGTGAGGTCCAAGTTAGAGACGGTCCGTGAAATTTACGGACGGTTGGTCACCTTATTCTAAGATGGCATCTCACTGGCTGGCCACTCCTGATACCGCAGCGGGGACAAGTGGTACCACAGTACCCATGTGCAGGCGCATCATGTGGGTAAGCCAAGAGTGCACAGGTGAAGGACTGGGTTTTTCTAAGACCCAGCGGTGCCAGGGGACAACACCTGAAACCTTTGTGGGTTACCTGTTCCGGCGTACAAATGACAGAGACACGGGACACTTCCTTCGGCGTCAAAGATCGAGGTTTATTTACTGCAGGGAACACAGAAGTCACGAGAAGTACAACGCATGTAGGTTCTAGGAGACTGCTTCAAATTGCATCTGTGGATCGCTCCTTTTATACAGTTTTTCGTCATAGAACAACATGGCAAACAAATGGTTACAACCTAGTTCCCACAGTAAATTTCATAGGGGGTCGCTTTCATGTATTCAGGGTCCGGAACATAATTACAGTAGCCTCGCCGGTTCCCAACTGTAAAAGTACATCTTCCCATCATTAGGGCATTCCATTCCGGCTGTAAACGAGTTAAGGAAGAGTCAGAAACAGGTGCAGAGGAAGACAAAGATAGACAACAGATTGAAAAGAGTGTAAGGGGGTGATATCGGAAACACGATTGCAGGATCAAAGGAGACGTGCCTAATGAATGCACGGCTGAGACAATAGACCGGCACGGCAAGATGAGCCTCGAGCGGGGCCATCTGCCTTGCAGTGTGTCATCCCCCTCGTCATAAAGACACCTTCAAAGGAACACGTGTCTTCCGCAAGAGTTTGGGAGTCCCAGGGTCACGAAGCAGACAGTGTCCGTTCGCTGGCTACTTGAGGGCAAAAACAAAATGGATGCCGTATCTAAAATGGAACCCGTGGGTTCAGATGAAGAAACCCACGAAACAGACGATCGGTTTAGGTTAGCATAGCGAAAACGCGTACACCCACTAAACTCGTCATTTGCGGTTCATAGATACCAAACTCGTCCATATTCGAACGAGTCAAAAACACCACTTACGATTGTCACGGAACCTCACAGGGGTGCAATGATGTAGTGGTCTAGGTGGAGTGAAACAGGAAGTGTGTCTCTAAAAGAGGCGTGGTCAAGAAAGCAAACCTTCTTTACTTGAAGTAATCCAGATCCACCACAGAGGCCATCAGCTCTGTTCTCCAGACCACCACAGAGGCCATCAGCTGTCTCCAGACCACCACACAGGCCATCACCGCTCCTCTCCGGACCACCAGAGAGGCCATCAGCTCTCCTCTCCGGACCACCACACAGGCCATCACCGCTCCTCTCCGCACCACCACAGAAGCCATCAGCGCTCTCCTCTCTGGACCACCACAGAGGCCATCACTGCTCCTCTTCGGACCACAACAGAGGCCATCAGCTCTCCTCTCCGGACCACCACACAGGCCATCACCGCTCCTCTCCGCACCACCACAGAGGCCATCAGCGCTCTCCTCTCTGGACCGCCACAGAGGCCATCAGCGTACCTCTCCAGGCCACCACTGAGGCCATCATCGCTCCTCTTCGGACCACCACAGAGGCCATCAGCGCTATTCTCCGGACCACCACAGAGGCCATCAGCACTCCTCTACGGACCACCACTGAGGCCATCACCGCTCCTCTCCGGACCACCACAGAGGCCATCAGCTCTCCTCTCCGGTATACACCTGTTACAACGCATTTTTTACAACGCAATACTGTTACAACGCGACTTTTACAACGCATACCATTACAACGCATTGCGCTGGGGGGCGCTCTAGGATAGGGAATAAGTATAATTTACTATCCAACACCTTCCCTAGGGTCCACGGGGACTGGAGTTAGAATAGTAAATTATACTTACCACTATCCAGCACCTCAAAGCGCTATGCGTTGTAATGGTATGCGTTGTAATGGTCGCGTTGTAACAGTAGGTAGTTGTAATGGTATGCGTTGTAACATGGTACATCCCTCCTCTCCAGACCACAACAGAGGCCATCACCTCTCCTCTCCGGACCACCACAGAGGCCATCATGTCTCCTCTCTGGACTGCTACAGAGGCCATCAGCTGTCTCCAGACCACCACAGAGGCCATCAGTTCTCCTCCCTGGACCACCAAAGAGGCCATCAGTTCTCTCAAGACCACCACAGAGGCCATCAGCTTTCCTCTCTGGACCGCCACAGAGGCCATCACCGCTCCTCTCCTTAAGCCCCTTGGCTAAGATTGTTCTTCCATATGGCATAAAGATAGTCACATATGCTGATGACACGCAACTAGTCCTAGCTTTAAACCATTTGGAAATTTGTCATCCTGCTTAAGACCCTGTTTGTAGTAGGTTGCCATGTGGAATTGAGCTCTTCTGCCTTAAACTGAACGGAGAAAAAGCAGGGCTAATGCTCCTAGGTAATTCCCCCGTTTTCAATCTGGGACTGCTGTGACCAGACTGTCTTGGCACTGCGCCTGCACCTACAAATCAGATTAAAAGCTTGGGCATGTGGCTAGAATGATCCCACAATTTTGAGCATCAGACGACGAAACTGGCTGCCACCTGTTACAGCATTCTCAGAATGCTCAGTAAAGTTCTTCCTCTCCTTCCCTTTTTGGCAAGAAGACTAATGTCCAGGCTCTGATCCTCTCCCGCCTGGACTATGGGAATGCCCTTTATATAGGATCCCCCAGAGCAACCACTTCTAAGTTGCAGATTGTTCAAAACTGTGCAGCTTGTCTGCTGCTTAAGATCCCCAACCGTCAATCTGCTATGCCGATATTGAAGGCTCTTCACTGGCTACCTGTATCGGAGAGAATTAAATTTAAGTCCCTATGCATCACCCACAAGTCCTTCTGGGGGAAAACTATCCTCTCTCCCTACCGGCCAAACAGATGCCTTCGCTCAACCAACCTCTGCATAGCCTCAGTTCCTAAAGTTAAAAAGGTGAGAAGCGGCGGGCACTCGTTCTCCTACAATGTCGCCAAACTGTGGAACTCTCTTCCCCTTCATTACGCCTAGAGTTCAATCTTCTGGCCTTTCGAAAGCTTCTCAAAACATGGCTTTTCCAAAACTTCACCCAGTGACTGTCATCTTCTGTCTGCTGCCGCTATTAGCACTGGGATGCCTTACGGTAGCTAAGCGCTCTATACAAATTTTTGTATTCTATTCTATCCTCCGGACCACCATAGAGGTCATCAGCTCTCCTCCCAGGACCACGACAGCCAGGGAGAGACTCTCCTGGTTCAAAGCGCGCTCCAAAATGTTCCTTCATGGCACAGCACAAAAAGAAGACACAGGGATTGTGGGAATGTACCAATGGGACAATGATACTGTATGGACGTGTGTACATGGATATCAACATCAAATGGAGCAAAACCCATTATTTCACCCAAGGAAAAATAACCTGAGACCCACTGATTGTCGCACTTGAGAATAAGAGTCGCTCTCAGGCTCCATTTATAATCTGTAACTTATGAAAAAATTGATAATACTTGGATTTATGTTCAGATAGCATACACATTTTAACCCCTTTCCTGCGGCCCCGAATTTTCCGCAGTGCGGCACTTCCGCAAAATGGGCGGGGCCGCGACGGCCATCGGCCGACAGCAGCACTGGGAAGGTAGTGCTGCCGTCGGCCAATGGCCGACGGCAGCAAGGAAGGGGTTAATCATATTCAAGTTTTTCCAACAGCCATCTCGATATTGAATCTTCTTACCAATGAAGCTATGGTTTATTCACCTAGCTGGCCCTTACAGCGTCAGTTTATTCATTTATTTTTGGGTTTTATATAGCGCTAGCTAGACTCAAAGGTATCAATGCGCTTTAGAGATATATAACTATACATATTCATGTGGTTCAAAACAGTCACAAAACCATAGAGCAATACAACATTAAGGTAGTACTAGTTAATTGTCTTGGGACCACTAGTGAACTCCCAGGTCGCCCAGGCGTATCTTCTCACAGGAAAAACTCACCCGCTGCCCAATATATAAACCATGCCAAAGCCAACCCACAAGAGGGATCCCCCTGCACGCTTCTGGAGATGGGCCTTGGCAACCGGGCCATAGCTTGGGCCTCTGGTGCAAGCACCAGCTCCCTATCATCCTCAGGGCAGTGCTGTAGAGCACCTGTGACGAGTTAGAGCCAGTCGCCGTAGTAACCACGTCCATCATGAACATAGCAATACCACTGACGTTGCTTGGTTACGGTTTAAATTCAAATCAGTTCAGAATTCTCCTGATGTTTTGATGCCTGAAGCCAATGTGTCTACCTGCTGTGTGCCAGCCGCGAGCCTACCCCACCACAGGCCCACATGGTAAACTGACTGTGAGTGCCCCCGGAAGGACGAGTTCCTGTGTAGAGGAAAAATGTCTCATTGCAACAGCTACCTAAGACTCAACAAACAAGTAATGACACCGAAGCACAAATGCACACCATCTTTGTTAAAATGTAAGTCGCCTCTAAGGCAACCATGGGCAATTGTCTTCAAAAAGTCCATATTGAGTAGTGTCTTTGTTAGAAATTGAGGTTTTTGGTTGGCAGAGTATTCGCCCTCTCCAAGCAGGAGCCACAATCCAAGTCAGGGTTAGTCAGATACACAACCTAAATTAGCCTGTGCTTACCCTCTGGTAGCTTGGCACAGAGCAGTCAGATTTAACTTAAGAGGCAATGTGTAAGGTATTTGTGCAACACTTTAATTACAGTAACACAGTGAAAACACCATAAATAGACTCCACACTGAGGTAAAAAATTAGTATTCTCTTTACTGAATAAAACAAGGCCAAAACGACAAAGTTCCAATTAGTACTTTTCAAGTTATGACTTTAACCCCTTGGCCGCGGCAGAAATTCTGCCGCGGCGCTGGAGGGGAGAGGGGGTCACACGGTGCTGCCGTGCTGGAGCGGGAACCACTCCATCACGAGCCACGGGCGCGCTGTGCTCACAACGGAGTGGTTCCATCACGGTCCTGCCCGCTCATCAATTCAGCCGCGCAGGCGCGGGATTGATGCAGCGTGGGCGGAGCGGCCGCGGCGTGACGGAACCACTCCGTCATGAGCACAGTGCGCCCGTAGCTCGTAACGGAGTGGTTCCGTCACAAGCACGGAATGGGTTAAAAGCGTGAAAGTAAACAGTGTGCTAAAGCAGCACTCTCAATCTTAAGGTTATTGGCGGCCACGCTAGATTGAGAGGGGGGAATGTCAATAGTTACTTCCTCGCCATACTGGGGCCAAAACACTGCTCAAAGAGGCATTGGGTGAAAGTTTTGCATGGGTTCCTCAGGGCCGGGGTATGCAGGGAAATGCAGCTGTCCACTAGCGCGCTGTCTGCCATGGGGACCTCGCAGCTCCAATTCACAACAGGACCTTTTCTCCAGAAGGGAAGGCAGTGTGCCGACAGGCTGTGCTGGTCTGGCCTTACAGAGTCGAAACAGACTCGGTGGTCCGATGGCAAGAAAAAGAACACAGAGGCAGTGATCTGTCTATCGGCCGGTCCCTCACCTCGGGGTTTCAGCAAATGGCTGACAAGGAAACACAGCGTGGGTCTACATTTCCTAAAAGCAGGCTGAGGTGGCAGTGATGTCGCCAGTAAACTCTGCATTGCACAGGTAATGCATCTGCAAGGAATGTGGCTAGCTCACTCGGCATCCACTGCCATGCAGCATGAGGCGGAGATGAAGCACCAATCCTTAGCACAATAAGGGCTCAGTCCTTGATAAAGCAAAGTGTTCGATCTTTCACAAAACACTCTGGTGATCAGGCACACACTGATACTTGTCAAAGTTCAGCTGCTGGACTCACGGGTTTCAAAGTCGCATTGCAGTGGTAGGGAGGTGAAATTTTAGATGGCCCTTAGAATTCATGAACAAGGGGCTAGCCAGCAGCCCATTGGAGTTACTTAGGATTCAAAAGGTTTTTGAGAGTAGGTTCAGCCCTTCTCACTGCAGGCAAGAGGCAGCAGGCCAACACAGCAGAGCATGTTGCAAAGTGGCAGACCCTACTGGCAGCATAGCAATCAGCAGGGAACCGGTCAACACAGCTAAGCAGTTAGAAAAGTGGCAGCCCTCCTGGCAGCGCAGCTCCTCTTCTTGGCAGAGTCTCCTCAGGACCCACAAGTGAACTGAGAACATGGTGTCAGAGGCCTAATACTTATACCCATTTAGTCTTTGAAGTAGGCAAACTTCAAAGAGACCGTTCAACTTTACATGGTCACTGCTCTTTCTTGCCTGACTCAAGGCGCTCTACAGGGGAGTATGCAGATGTTTGTGTAAGGATAGGCACAGCCTTATTCAGGTGCAAGTGTCTGCTCCTCACTCTCACTCTACTTCTGGAAGACCCATCAGTCTGGTGATGGGCCATCAGGATATGTGTGGCACACCTCAACTGACTTTCAAGAGGAAATGTGCAAAGCCCAGCTGTACCCAACCCAAACATGTATTGAGAGATAGGAAGACACAGAATGGTTAAAGAGTAGAAAATACCAACTATCTAAAAAGTGGCATTATCAGACTGGCAACTTAAAATCCAACATCACCATGAGTTGGGATTTTAAATTGTGAGTCCTGGGACACCAAACTCCAAATGTCTATCTCTTCCCAATTGGATATTACAATTAAAAGATGTCTATGGTAATCCGAATGCTACTCTATGGGAAAGGCAGGCCTTGCAGTTTTGAAAAATGAATTTAAGAGTATTTCATTACCAGGAGATGTAAAACTGAAAAATACATACCCTGCGTTTTAAATACACAGCACCCTGCCCTTAGGGTTGCCTAGGACCTACCTTGGGGTTGAATTATATGCAATAAAAAGGAGGGTTTGGGCCTGGCAAGTTGGTTAACTTGCTAGGTCGAAATTCACAGGCTCCGTAGTGGCAGGATTGAGCCATGTTTAAAGGGCTAATGAAGTGGGTGGGACAATCAAGGCAGCAGGCCACCTACTAGCAGTTATTTTACAGGCCCAGAGCACATATAGTGCATGTTACTAGGGACTTATAAGTAAATCAAATATTCCAGTTGAGGATAAACCAATATCAACATGTTTATAGAGTACAGAGCATATGCTATTGAACACTGCTCAGCAGTGGTAAAGTACCCAGAATCCTAAAGCCAGCAAAAATGAAATCAGAAAAAAGGGAGGGGAAGGCAAAAGGTTTGGGGGTGAATCCTGCAGAAAGGGACATTAATAATAGTTTTCAAACAACTATTTAAATATCTGACAGACTCATGGAGGTCCCTGGCAGAGGAGCCTGTCATCCACGTGTACCAGCAGATGATATGAGACCAGGCAATCACAGCCCCAGCAAAACCTTTTAGCCATCCGATAAATTTCAGTCATTAGTCATTCAAAGAGGCTCCCGCGCCCCCATGCTGTCAAGTCAATCTCGCTGATGTGAAGAATCATGAGTGCAGGTGGTAGTAGCACCCATCCTGCTACCTCCTGGGCAAGTCGGAGCCCCCCTGAAGCGGTCCAATGCATCTGTAGACTAGGCCTGGGCGGAGTTCACAGCGCTCAGCTATGCAGAACACTACGAGGTGCCGAAAAAACTCTGCCGCTCTCCATGAATGGTGGAGTTTGGTAAGCCGCACTGTGTGCGCTGATCTTTACCACCAGCAGTTTGTCCCGTACTGTTAATTCAGTGCAAACGGCACCCTGTGCAGCACAATAGGGCGCTTCTTATTTCTGTGGCTCGGTAGATGTTCTACTCGAACGGCAGCTTCCTCAATGCGAGCGGCAGGTTTCTCAGAGTGAGCGGCCGTGACCTGCCGCGACTGCCAGCATTTAGAAAACTCACCTACAGGCGACCTAGCATATGATTTTTATAGCTCGCAAACTTAACAATGGTGAGCCGTGAGAGTGGAAAAACTCTGTGCCTATTCGCAGAGTTTTTCAAAACTCTCCGTGGATCGCAGTGTGGGCAAAAGTCTGTGAACTCCGCCGGCAGAGTGGAACTCCGCCGGCAGAGTGGAAAAACTCTGTGCCTCTTTGCAGAGTTTTTCAAAACTCTCCGTGGATCGCAGTGTGGGCAAAAGTCTGTGAACTCCGCCGGCAGAGTGGAACTCCGCCGGCAGAGTGGAAAAACTCTGTGCCTATTCGCAGAGTTTTTCAAAACTCTCCGTGGATCGCAGTGTGGGCAAAAGTCTGTGAACTCCGCCGGCAGAGTGGAACTCCGCCGGCAGAGTGGAAAAACTCTGTGCCTCTTTGCAGAGTTTTTCAAAACTCTGAGCGGATAGCAGAGTGGTCAAAAGTCTGTGCAGAGTGGAATTCATCACCCACCCTTCCTGCAGGTTTGCCTCTGCTGCACGCCTATGAAAATTGACTCAATTAAATGAGGTTCCTGCTCTTCTTTCAAAGGAGTGCCGAATAATCCATACACTAGCTGCTGCCATGTGACCTAATACAAATAGTAGAAGAGGAAAATAAATGCTGTTAGTGTTGTGGCTTCTTGCTATCTCATGCATTCTCCCCACAGTCTTGATGTGAGTGAGGCCATTGGATGGTTGGAATGTTGAGAGCGTTTGTGATTGGATGAGTGGACAGTTGGAGTGAGATGGGCTAAGCAGCAGGATGCTGCTCCTGTTGGGGCGTTACCTGGTTTACCTGTAACCTGATCTGAACCTAATAAATCGATTTTATAACCTACAAGTCTACATATTTGATTGTGACAGTTTGTTAATGACATCCATCACTTTTGGAGCTCAGACTAAATTAGGTTGAGGCAAATGTAGCGCTCGTAGCAATCCAACTTCCTTATACAACCAGTAGCAATGTTATCGAGCAGTAGACCACAGGCCTAAAAATTTTTTATGTAGCGACTGGGCAACCCTAGATCACTCAATCCCCCTTTACAAGCGGGTCTGTCTCGGACAAAGGAGATTCACTACTATGTCCCCCGCCAACCAGGTAATGTGTTCCAACAATATCCCCCATCGACTCAAATCAAACTGGATTTATGTAGTGCTGCTAATCCCCCGGCAGGGTATTCAGGTGCTTGCAGGTCCCAGAAGGCTCATTGGAACAGCCAGGCCTTGAGTGCTCTTCAGAAATCCAGTAGAAAGGAATAGTCCAGAGCTGCATGTGTTGGCTGCTCCAGGTCTTTGCTGCGATGTAAGATCAGGAACATCCTCTGCTTCTGCTTCAGTGGATGCGAGAAGTGTGGGCAAGTGCCAGGGAAGCAGATCGTACATTTCTTGACCGCTGGGGGGAGTTCAGGTGGTGTTTGATGTTTGAGGGTCCTTGCTTGTGAGGAGTCTTGTGTGCGTGGGACAGCATCTTGAATTGGCACCTTTTCTATACATGGAGCCAGTGGAATTGCCTGAGGTGGAGAGTGATGTGGGTTCATCGTGGGAGTTCGATGACGAGTCTAGCGGCGGCGTTCTATATGATTTGAAGTCAGTGAAGGCGATTCCTACCTAGAGGGCGGTGCCATAGTCCAGTCAGCTGGGTATGAGGGCATGTGTCACGGTGTGTCTCGTGTGCAGGGGTAGCCAATTGAAGATCTTACGTAGCATGCGCAAAGCGTGGAAGCAGGCAGCAGAGACAGAGTTGATCTATGATTTCATGGTGAGCATCTATGATGATTCCGAGGTTTCTGGTGTGATCTGTGGGTGTGGGTGTGGGTTCGAGTCCCAGATCTTAGGGCCACCAGTTATCACACCATGAGTTGCAGTTTTTGTCGAAGATCAGTACTTCTGTCTTCTCTGCGTTCAGCTTCTGGCAGTTGTTCCTCACCAAGTCAACAATGCCTATCATGCATCTGTGAAAGGTGGTCTTGGTGGTGGTAGGGTCGTCGGAGAGTGAGTTGATGAGTTGGGTGTCATCTGCGAGGAACATTATGTTGAGTCCGTGAGACCTGACAATCTTGGCATGTGGGGTGATATAGGCCTTGTAGAGCGTGGGCTGAGGGATGAGCCCTGCGGGACACCACAGTTGACATTCTTGGGTTCAGAGGCGAAGGGTGGTAGGCAAACCCTCTGAGTTATTCCAGTGAGAAGGTAGACAATCCATCTGAGTCAGTCCTATTGGATGCCGATGTGGTGGAGTCTTTTGATCAGCGTATAGTGTAGTTGGTGTTGAATGATGCTGAGAGGTCGAGGAGGATTAAAACTGCTGTTCTCCTTAGCTGAGGAGGGTTTGGATATCATTGGTGGCTGTTATCTTGGTAGACTTAGTGCTGTGACCGCTGTGCAAGCCAGATTGGGAGGCATCAAGTAGCTTGTTCTACTTGAGGTGTATTGTGAGCTGCCTGATGGTTGCTTACTCCAATATCTTGGCTCGGCATGGGAGCAGAGAGATTGGCCAGCAGTTTTTGAGTTGGCTGGGGTTGGCAGAGGGTTTTTTGAGAAGTAGTCTGTCTTTGGCTAGTTTCCAGGCCTCCGGAAATGTGTCCGCGGTGTTTGCGGTATTGAGCAGGGTGGTGAGTTCCTGGCTGATCCTTTGGATTTCTGAGTTTGAAGATGTGGTGTGGCATGGATCTGTAGGAGCTCCCAAGTGGATGGACTTCATGATGCAGGTGGTGTCCTGGGTAAAGAGGTGGTACCGGGTGGTCAGTCTGTAGTTTGTGTCAGTTGCCGTGGGGTGGGGGCATGTCTGTCGAGGAAGTCCATGGGTGAGGGCTGGGTGTTGACAATTAATGTTTTGTGATCAGAATTTGGTCACAAAACATTAACAGTATTGCACCGTTACAACGCAACTTTTACAACGCACTACCATTGCATCGCAACTTTTACAACGCACTACCATTACATCGCAACTTTTACAACGCAAATACCATTACAATGCATGCCATTACAACGCATGTCATTACATAGCAGATACTATTACAACGCATGCCATTACATTGTAAGTATAGGTAAGTATATAATTTTTATTTAATTTTTTTTACTTTATTTCATTAATTTAATTAATATTAAAAAAATAATAAAATATTAATATATTAATTTAAGTAATTTTGGTTTATTTTTAGGTTTTAGGGCTGGGTTTGGTTTTTGGGGTACAGGGGTATTTTTAGGTTTAAGGGCTGGGTTTGGTTTTTGGGGTACAGGGGTATTTTTAGGTTTTTGGGCTGGGTTTGGTTTTTGGGGTACAGGGGTATTTTTAGGTTTTAGGGCTGGGTTTGGTTTTTGGGGTACAGGGGTATTTTTAGGTTTTAGGGCTGGGATTGGTTTTTGGGGACAGGGGTATTTTTAGGTTTTAGGGCTGAGTTTGGTTTTTGGGGTACAGGGGTATTTTTAGGTTTTAGGGCTGGGTTTAGTTTTTGGAATACAGGGGTATTTTTAGGTTTTAGGGCTGGGTTTGGTTTTTGGGGTACAGAGGTATTTTTAAGTTTTAGGGCTGGGCTTGGTTTTTGGGGTACAGGGGTATTTTTAGGTTTTAGGGCTGGGTTTAGTTTTTGGGGTACAGGGGTATTTTTAGGTTTTAGGGCTAGGTTTGGTTTTTGGGGTACAGGGGTATTTTTAGGTTTTAGGGCTAGGTTTGGTTTTTGGGGTACAGGGGTATTTTTAGGTTTTAGGGCTGGGTTTGGTTTTTGGGGTACAGGGGTATTTTTAGGTTTTAGGGCTGGGTTTGGTTTTTGGGGTACAGGGGTATTTTTAGGTTTTAGGGCTGGGTTTGGTTTTTGGGGTACAGGGGTATTTTTAGGTTTTAGGGCTAGGTTTGGTTTTTGGGGTACAGGGGTATTTTTAGGTTTTAGGGCTAGGTTTGGTTTTTGGGGTATAGGGGTATTTTTAGGTTTTAGGGCTGGGTTTGGTTTTTGGGGTACAGGGGTATTACGACTTTAAATAAATTAAATTAATTAAATTAATTTAATTAAATTTAATTAAATTAATTAAAATATTTACAATTATAAAATTAATTGAATTACATTACTTAAATTAAATTAATTACTTTTTTATTTATTTAGTTTATTATAATTAAATAATATTATTTACAATTTTTAAATTAATTAAATTTCTTTCATTATATTAAATTAAATTATATTAAGTATTATTTT
Source organism: Lissotriton vulgaris (assembly GCF_964263255.1). Classification (NCBI taxonomy): domain Eukaryota; kingdom Metazoa; phylum Chordata; class Amphibia; order Caudata; family Salamandridae; genus Lissotriton; species Lissotriton vulgaris. Next base: position 35,658,019 of record NC_141689.1, read on the forward strand.
ATTTTTATTTAAATTATATTTATTGTAATAAATTACATTATATTATTACTATTTATAAATGTATTATATTTCATTAATTATATTATATTAAATATATTAAATTAATTACAATTTTAATATTAATTAAATTACTATAGTTAAATTAAATTAATTACAGTTTTAATTTTTTTTAATTATATTTATTAATTTAAAATAATTAAATTAACTTTATTACATTTTTAAAAAAAAGATATACTTACCTATACTTACGATGTAATGGTATGCGTTGTAATAGTATCTGCTATGTAATGACATGCGATGTAATGGCATGCATTGTAATGGTACCTGCGTTGTAAAAATTGCGTTGTAACGGTCTGCGTTGTAAAATAACGCGTTGTAACGTCATAGATCCAACATTAACACATACCTATCTGATTCAGTATTTGAAAGGGACACCCTCAACATGCCCTTTACAAATTCTGAGGCGGTATTTGGTCACTAACCTAAATTGTGATTTGGTAAGGTGTTACTGAATTACAATTTAGTCTTGTAAATAAAAAAATACCTTTTTGCAGTCACAGACGGCCCCATTTGACGAATCGGACCCTTTGCAGTGACCAAAAGGCTTCCTACATCTGTTGCTCAGTCTGAAATGGAAGTCAAAAATCTTCAGTGGGGTAAGGCACCAGCCTGTGGCTCAGATGGGCTCTCCGAGGCTGGATAGCCATCAGACAAAGTTCCCATAAAACTGTTGACTTTTGGAAGGAAAGATCTGAGTTGGAGAAATTCAATCTTCGTGCCAAGGAAGGCCCCTAGCCGGTTGGATACTTTTGGTGCTTTCATCATGTGAAGATTTCTACCTTCAGACTTAGTCACTTTTTAGGAGCTCAGATTCTTCCAGCGGGGCAAGGCTTTGGCCAGAGATGCCCCTATGAGGCCAGATACCTTCTCCGTGAAGTCCCAATGAATCAATTTGCTGCTGCAGAAAAGCTCCGAGCGGGAGCAACTTGAACCTTTGGCCCAGTGGCTGCGCACTTTTATCGGATTGGCTTGATAGGTTGGTCCCAGTCCTCCAGAGTTTCTTGAAGCCAAAAGTTTCTAAATCATAGGTTTTAGCAGATGATAGGAGGTTTACACAAAGTTTAAGCTTTAACACTAGCTAAAGGTCCAGAACTTTGGGAGAGGTAGGGGGGGCGGCGTTAAGGGGATACCAAAGGAAGGGAGGCTACAGCAGGGTCCTGTTGGAATTTGTCAGCTAGGCAGTTGTGTCCCTTTTTCTTGAACAGGTGGTCAGCCTTATGACCCTTGTGGTCCACTGCTTAATACTCTGTACAAGAGGGAGAGAAGGTCCAGTCTTCTAGACTTTTCTTAGGTCACAGAGAGCAGATCCAGTCCGCTTCTGTTCTTCCACAGGGCAAGAAAGGGTTCTGAGATTGGTTTTGGGAAAGCCACATTTATACCTAGCACCAGCCTGTGGGTGGGAGGAAACTCTTGGCCACTCCAGAACCTATGGGTTAAAAGTTCCCAGTAGTAAACATATCACAATTGCTCATTTCCTGTGTGCCCTACTGCAAATAATTCCACAGCGCCCATCTCTACCTACAACTAAGATGGCAGAAACACTTTTCCCCTTTGCAGAGCTCCTGTGCCCATCCATCCTGTGCCCACCCAAGAGGTTGGCCATTGAAATGAGCAGCTCCTCCTCTGTGGTCACTCTAAGCCAGTTATTGGGGCAGCTCCCCTCCCACTGGGTTTGGTGCCTGCCTGATAGGTAAGGACAAAGGCAAGCAGTAGGCCTGGTGTCTACTAAAATTTGCTTACGACAGTGCAGTCTTCTTTAAAGTTAATCACGTTTCTGAGACTATCCTTGAGGCCATCCTATCAATAGGACACAAGACCTCCCAACCACCAAGGTCTTTTGACCCTGCTCTGGAAGCAAGTTCACACCTCATGAAGGGAGCTATTCAGCTGCCAAGTGGCCTTTCGGGCTCCTGCAAATGGGCCTCCAGAGGCTTTAGGCAGCAAAATGTAACTTTCTAAAAGTACATTTCAAAATGGCTTTCTGGGATTTTTCCCTGTAAGGGCATGTTTAATATTGAAGTTTTACATGCCCTATTTTTAATTACCAGGCACCTTCCCTCAAGGTCAATAAGGCTTACAAAGTGATGACTTTTTAATATTCTAAAGGAAGTTTTTACTATGTCAAAAGGGGGTTACTTTGACAGGTCGAATCTGCAGTCTGAATCTGCCCAGCCATGTTACTTGTGGCAGGCGTGCAGTCATGGTTTGCATTGTCACTTTAGTGGTGGCACAAAATGTGCCTCAGTCCATCAGTGACATTTAACTTACAGACCCTGGGTACACTTTGCACCATATACTAGAAAGTTACGGGTAAGTCAAATATACCAATTTTGAGTATGCAGATTTCATCATGTTGAAAGGGGGAGTACAAGCCCTTTATCTGTCACTGCCATTCAACCAACTGCCAGAGGTGATGTGGAATCTGGTAGGAGCGAAATGAGAATCCAGAAGCCAAGCTCCTGTGGCTCCCTGGCTCTGCTATCACTGGAGGATTGTGCCAGTCTCCTAGACACAACAGCGCCCAGGGGAAAGGGGAGATGGAGGAAAAAGAAAACATATACAAATTCAGGGCATATCAGCAAGGGCCGGTGATAATTATTGCTAAGCGCACTTAGCGCTAGGATAATTATCGCCGGCCAACTCTGAACTTTATCATGGAGATAGCGTGCTATCAGCAACACTTAAGTCCAAAGCGATAACATTCAGAGCGCAAGCTGCCAACTGTGCGATTATCGCTGGAAATCCCGCAATAATCGCACAACTTCTGGTGATAGCTTGCTGATAGGGCTACGCATACTTAGCCATGATAGTCACCTTCCATAGGATATCATGGCTGAGTCAGTTTCAAAGCAGGCGTGAGGAAAGTAGCGATATTAGAGGTGATCGCTACTTTTCTTGTTGCTATGCTTCTTTACGTGAGGTTTGATAATAGGAGAAATGTCGCTTAGCGTCATTTCTCCCATTATCCTGGGGAAGAACGCCCACTTTGCATCTCATTAGAGATGCAAAGCTGGGCGTTAAGGGAAAGGGCGAAGAAGCATGGATTCACGCGTTAGCCTGTTCTTGCTAATAGGGCCCTAAAATTATCGCCGCTTCTCATACGAAAACAGGCGCTAAAGCGGTGATAATTTTAACTCCGGCCCTTGCTGATATGCCCCTCAGAGTCTTCTCGGGACGTTCAATTCACACATGACTAGGTAATGGAACCTCTCGGACGTCAGTGTGTCTGGGAAAAAAGAGAAAAGAAACACTGTTTATCTGTCTCAGTTTATTCACTGCTAGAAGTCAATTGAACATGCAACTTCTTACCCAGAATTCCCTCTTTCCCCATTATCAGAAACCCAGTACACTTCAACATGGTAGTCCCAAAGGGAGCTAAAATAATTATTAACTTAGAAAATGCACATATGCTTCAAAGAAAACCACCCTTTCTCCCTGGAACCCACCACTTTTTATTCAATACCTTATACACCTTTCACCTGGAGGAAATGCTTCATTTACAAAAAGCTAAACAGCTGGAGAAACGAGAAACAAATTCACACCAAAGCAGCACCCCAAAGAAGCCCAAAATCAGAAAATAACTAATTAAAATAGTTCAAAAAGTCTTCAACAATAAATTGGCAATCAAGGACTCTTTGGCGCATGTAGAAGTCTCCGCCTTTTTGTTTTTTTCCTTTGTTCTCTGATATGCGACAGGTTCTACACGATCCAAAGCTGAGGATTCACAGGACTAAATCCAAACCGAACCAGTATCGATAATATTCTAGCGCCAGGATACCCCTCTGGGGTGAGCTGTGTGCTCTACAACTGCGGTAAGTACAGTCTGCGATTAATGGAGGCGCATGAGTCTTACCCGAAAGTTGAAGGAAGGGACTGCTATTGTTGAAATCTCTCTAGTGCTTGTGTTTTCCAGGAAGAAATGATTAGAAAACGCTGCCCTGAATGAGAAGAATTCCAAAATTGTCCATGAAAACAGAAAATGACGTATTCAGGCTGTCAAGAATGACAAGCAGGTAAGAAATGCTGGAATTCATGTACGTATTGCAGTGGCGGATCGCAGTGGGAGTGCTGTGGGGTGCGTCGGTGCTGGGTGGGGGGTAGTGGAGTCGGACATACGACGTTCACGAGTAAAGTAAGTAAATAAATAATTAAAACGGTCCATGGTCATTGTGGTGGGGTTTTCCACGCAACACCCATGGATTGTGACGCTTCCACAGATTTACAAGAGCATGTCAACCTGGGGAACTGCCAACACCTTACGCCTCCTGAGGTGAGGCACAGCGAGGAGGAATAACTTTCTTTCTCCTCATTTTTTCCTCCTTCTACATGTGGTAAATTCTGCAGCACACGTAGAAAGAGGAAAACGCCTCTCAAGATTGTTTTTGTGCGGGAAGGGGTCCCTTTTTGCACAAAAATAGTCCTGCCGACAGCACAGGCACTCTTGCACCATGGTGCATGGATCAAATAGGAACCAAGCTGTGATTCTTGTCTTTATTTTCTTTTTTTCCTCTCTTTTTTCGTGGCTCTATATTTTGATTGCACCCAAACGAGGACATTCGGCTGAACATTCACTGTCATCAAACCCATCCTGTAGAAGCTCACTCTATGGATGAAACACAACCTTGTTCTTTTTGATTATTGTTGTGATGCCTCTCTACGTTTCATATTGTTGCTTATAACTATCCCTTGGTTTATGCTCCTTGGCAGCAGGTGCTTGTATTGTGTGCACACGTTGATGCACATTTATGCTCAATGATAACACTCGGAGCAATGGTGCAGGTGCCGTCGCCACGGTCCGCTGCCTTTGCTTCATTGGTACCATGGTGCAAGGATGCCTGTGTTGGAGCTAGGCAGCTGATACAGTGCCAGAGCAGGAAGAAAAGACAGCAATGCACCATATTGGATAAAAAAGGGGCATTCCTGCCCTTTGCCCGTTGACGCAGGGCAGTGCAGCCAGGTGCCTGGTTGCGCTGCCCTGTGCCAAATCCGCATTAATATGCCCCAGTGTGTATTCATTTTGTGAAATGTCACAAACTTTAATTATGGAATGCAGCTGTCAAGCAAATCTTTTGCTTGCTTTCAACTAAAAAGTTAGTACACTTTATTTGTTAGATGTTTGTTATGAGGGTTCAAAACCTATTTTGAACAAATTAATTACTGTACTTGAATCAAATTATTGTAAACTTGAAATTTTCATAGAACATGTAATACAATATGACAACATTGATGTAAATATAATGTCTTGCCTATTTACTTTGATTCTTAGTGGCAGATGTATTAAAGAGTTTTACCCATTGTGTGTCTATAGGAAAATGGGTTCATACATATGACTCTTAAATTAATGAATATAACAGATAAACAGTGGATGATAGCAAGGGCCCAGTCATGTTCCGGGGTGCTTCAAGGGCCCAGTCATGTTCCGGGGTGCTTCAAGGGCCCAGTCATGTTCCGGGGTGCTTCAAGGGCCCAGTCATGTTCCTGGGGTCTTCAAGGGTCCAGTTGTGTTCCTGGGGGCTACATATGACCCTTAAATTAATAAATGTTACAGATAAACAGTGGATGATAGCAATGGTCCTGTCATGTTCCTGGGGGCTTCAAGGGCCCAGTCGTGTTCCTGGGGGCTTCAAGGGTCCAGTTGTGTTCCTGGGGGCTACATATGACCCTTAAATTAATAAATGTTACAGATAAACAGTGGATGATAGCAATGGTCCTGTCATGTTCCTGGGGGCTTCAAGGGCCCAGTCGTGTTCCTGGGGGCTTCAAGGGTCCAGTTGTGTTCCTGGGGGCTACATATGACCCTTAAATTAATAAATGTTACAGATAAACAGTGGATGATAGCAATGGTCCTGTCATGTTCCTGGGGGGCTTCAAGGGCCCAGTCATGTTCCGGGGGGGTTCGAAGGTCCTGTCATGTTCCTGGGGGCTTCAAGGGTCCAGTCATGTTCCTGGGTGCTTCTGGGGTCCAATCATGTTCCTGGGGGCTTCACGGGTCCAGTCATGTTCCGGGGGCTTCAAGGGTCCAGTCATGTACCGGGGGCTTCAAGGGTCCAGTCATGTTCCGGGGGCTTCAAGGGTCCAGTCATGTTCCGGGGGCTTCAAGGGTCCAGTCATGTTCCTGGGGGTTCAAGGGTCCAGTCATCTTCCTGGGGGTTCAAGGGTCCTGTCATGTTCTGGGGCTTCAAGGGTCCAATCATGTTTCTGGGGGCTTCAGGGTCCTGTTATGTTCCTGGGTGCTTCGAAGGTACTGTCATGTTCCTGGGGTCTTCAAGGGTCCAGTCATGTTCCTGGGGTCTTCAAGGGTCCAGTCATGTTCCTGGGGTCTTCAAGGGTCCAGTCATGTTCCTGGGGGCTTCAAGGGTCCAGTCATGTTCCGGGGGCTTCAAGGGTCCTGTCATGTTCCTGGGGGCTTCGAGGGTCCTGTCAAGTTCCTGGGGGCTTCAAGGGCCCTCTCATGTTCCTGGGGGTTCAAGGGTCCAGTCATGTTCCGGGGGGCTTCAAGGGCCCTGTCATGTTCTGGGGGGCTTCAAGGGCCCAGTCGTGTTCCTGGGGGCTTTAAGGGTCCAGCCATGTTCCTGGGGCTTCAAGGGCCCAGTCATGTTCCGGGGGGCTTCTGGGGTCCAATCATGTTCCTGGGTGCTTCAAGGGTCCAGTCATGTTCCTGGGTGCTTCAAGGGTCCAGTCATGTTCTGGGGGCCTTCAAGGGCCCTGACATGTTCTGGGGGGCTTCAAGGGTCCAGTCATGTTCCGGGGGGCTTCAAGGGTCCAGTCATCTTCCGGGGGCTTCAAGGGTCCTGTCATGTTCCGGGGGGCTTCAAGGGCCCTGTCATGTTCCGGGGGCTTCAAGGGTCCTGTCATGTTCCGGGGGCTTCAAGGGTTCAGTCATGTTCCGGGGGCTTCAAGGGTCCTGTCATGTTCCGGGGGGCTTCAAGGGTCCAGTCGTGTTCCGGGGGGCTTCAAGGGCCCTGTCATGTTCCGGGGGCTTCAAGGGTCCTGTCGTGTTCCGGGGGGCTTCAAGGGCCCTGTCATGTTCCGGGGGCTTCAAGGGTCCTGTCATGTTCCGGGGGATTCAAGGGTCCTGTCATGTTCCTGGGGTCTTCAAGGGTCCAGTCATGTTCCGGGGGGTTTCAAGGGTCCAGTCATGTTGAAGGACTGGGTTCTTTTGGACCCAGCGGTGCCAGGGCACAACACCTGAAACCTTCGTGGGTAACCTGCTCCGGCGTACAAGTCACAGAGACACGGGACACTTCCTTCGGCGTCAAAGAGTCAAGGTTTATTTACTGCAGGGAACACAGAAGTCACAGGAAGTACATCGAGTGTAGTTCGGGGAGACTGCTTCAAATTGTATTTGTGGATCGCTCCTTTTATACAGTTTTTACCCATAGGATAACATGATACACAATAGTTTACAACCTGGTTCCCACAAGTCGCTCTCAGAGGGGTCGCTTTGGTCACTTTGAAACACACAAGGTCCGGAACATAAGTGCGGAAACATTTGGCGGTTCCCAACTGTAAAAACCCATCTTCCCACCATTAGCAAATTCCAATCAGCAGTAAAGTAGATCGAAATAGGAACGAAGACAGGTGCAGAGGAAGACGGAGACAGTAGGGAGATCGGAAAGGGTGTAAAAGGGGAGTGTCGAGAAGCACGAGATACAGGCATCAAAGGGACGTGCCTAATGAGATGCACGGCTGAGACAATAAGCCCGTGCGGCAAGATGAGCCTCGAGCGGCGTCATCTGCCTTACAGCAGCAACCCCCTCGTCATAAAGACACTTTCAAAGAACATGTGTCTTCCGCAAATATCTTGGGAATCCCAGGGTCGCGAAGCGGACAGCGTCCGTTCGCTGGCTACTTGAGGGCAAGAGACAAAATGGATGCCGTATCTAAGATGGAACCCGTGGGTACAGATGAAAAACCCACGTAACAAACGAACGGTTTAAGTTAGCACAGCGAAACTGCGCACACTTACTAAACTCGTCATTTGCGGTTCATAGATACTAGACTCGACCATATCCGTGCGAGTCGAAAACACCACTTACAATTGTCACGGAACCTCAGACGCTCCTTTTGCCCTCATGTAGGCAAGCACTAGTCGGAATCATATTCGATATTCATCAGACCATCAAGATGTCGTTGTAGCATAGCTCTGTCCGATCGAGTCCCCTTGGTAACAGATGGTTGTCTCATACACGTTGTAGCACAGAGGCCACATAAGGCAGGACCACACTGTACACAAAGGCAACACGTGAACAGGAACACTACCACAACCCCGATGATCGTCAGAATCTTCCAACCCCAAGTCGACACCAGGCCCCAAAACCAACCGAGTAGCGTCCAATCCCCTACATCCACGTGTATGGATTCGGAGATCTTGTGCAACTTCAAGATGGCTTGATAGACAGTAGGAGCATTATCTGGGATGAAAATGCAACAGCTCGAATGGATCACTTTACATACCCCACCGCGATCTGCTAGGACAACATCTAAAACCATACGGTTTTGTAATGTCATAAGTCTCTCCGCCTGAAGTTCTGTGGTGATATTACCAAGGGCACTGGCAGTAATATTAGCTGTCGATTCTACCACTCGAGTCAAATGTCTCAGGTTCCTACTATTAACCATAGGTCCCCAAAACGGGAGGAAACCCTTGAAAAAGTCTCCTGCCTCTTGACCGGCAGTATCCTCTTCGCTAATTACGCCTCGTACAACTCTAGTCTTATGATAATCGGCATCTACAGTAAACGTCGGAGGCAACAGATTTGCAACGAAACATGAGCCCATGAAGTCTGCGGGCAACCATGTGTATGCACGATCGTGACAGATAAAGTATGTACCCTTGGCAGCCAGAAACACAGGGGACGGGGACATTGGCAGAACGTAACTTTCAGTGCAAGCACTTACTCCAAGTGAGGCTTGCGAGCCACGACCCACAAGACAAAGATTACCAGTGTGGGGTACGACCCATATTGGAAGCGAGCTTTTAAGCTGCTTTTCATTACTGAACATACTATATTCCCCTCTACTTAAGACCCTATAGGCTTGTACCTCTTCTCTAGGGATAAGAAAAGGATCATGGATCTCATCTTCCATATCCTCTATTGCCATCGATAGCACCCACTGATACGAGGTAGGACCAGAGTTGGGGGAACGTTGTTCTGGAGTGGGGTGGAAACCCAGTGCGCTTCGAAGCATTGTTTGGAATGCTCGAGCTGACCCTTGGGAACTATACGGTAACACCAGATATGGAATTCCCTTACCCGTAGTATGTGGCATCAACCCACACACCCAACAATTAGTAGTGTTAACCACTAACTGATGCTGATGGAGGAGCTGGATAAAGGAATTATTGCGGAATTCTACACGTCTAGCCTGTTCGTGTTCTGGTAACATATGAAAGGAATGAGGAGAAGCAGTAGAAGTAAGGTTAGGGTAAGGAGTAGGAGTAGGAGGAGCAAGGAAAACGTAAGACATAGTGTAATACACCCCACCCGCCAAAAATGCAGAAGCAGTCAAAAACAAAACAAACAATTGGGATACAAAACATTTCGTACGACTAAGTTTCTGCAGCTTGACTCTATACGCCTGAGCTCCTTCCAAATCATTCAGCTTCGAAAATGCCATTTTCCTACGACCGTCCGCAACGTTTCTTGACGCACTTCGTTCTGTGCAGCAATAGTCAATCCCCAGGAGTTCCTAGGAACCGACGGTCTTTAACCTAGCGTCAAGACCTACTGTCCAGAAGGAAGTACGCGCGCGGCCCTACGGCCCTCAATACACAATATGTATTTATTTAGCACAATATTTCTCAGCTGTGGAAGGAAAAAGATACAAGGAAGAAGCTTGATATATATATACAAAAACTTTCAATGATATGAATGTTCAAAATTGATCATGGGAAACGAGGATATTGCAGTTATCAATCTCAGCAAAGCAAGCAAATTTATTTGTCCTTAGTGTGAGATCGCAAAGAATATCGATGTTTCCCTGGACGTGTCTGCTCGTCGAACAAAGGATCTGTTGAAGAGACAGCGTCCTGCTGATCAGTTCGTTGATCTGGTCTTGAGTCTTTTGCTGACAAATGTTCAACAGTGGCTTTCTGCTGCGCTGAGGGTTCTCCAACAAGCTGTGCGTCGCTAAAAGGTACAAACGCCGGCAATGTTTCTGTTTCTGTTGACGCGATGCCTTTCCTTATCCACGGGTCTGCCGGCAAAGGAATAGGGACTCGCTTACAATGGGTAGCATGTACCCAATTTTTCCGCCCCTCAAGACGAACGGCAGTCCTCGTGGCCAGGAGCACCTGGTAAGGTCCGGTGAATCGGGGGTCCAGATTGTTTTTGCGTGAAAAATTTCGGGCAACCACCCAATCCCCGGGCTGGAGCTGGTGGCCTGGACCCTCCGTCTGCGTCGGCAAGGCGTCGTAAACCTGTTGATGAATTAACCTCAGTTTAGCAGTCAAGTCATGTAAGTAATCAATCAACATCGGAAACTCAAGATCAGAGAATACACCTGGCCTAGGAACCCCCCACACATTCGCAGGACGGCCGAACACTATTTCATAGGGACTAAGCCCTATTCGGGAGTGTACAGTCGCCCTAGTTGACAGTAATGCTAGAGGCAAAGCATCAGGCCACGAAAGTCCAGTCGTAGCCTGAATCTTCGCTAGTTTTAATTTAAGGGTGCCATTGTACCCTTCAACCAATCCAGCTGACTGGGGATGATTGGCGCTATGGAATTTCTGATTAATTCCAAGGCCCTTACACACACTCTTCATTACACTACCAACAAACTCACTTCCGTTATCTGACCACACGACTCTAGGCATTCCGTACCGAGGAAAGTATTCCTTCAGTAGGATTTTCGCAGTGGACAAAGTAGTATTATCCTTGAGGGGATAGGCCTCGATCCATCGGGAGAATGCGCAAACCACAACCAAAACGTATTTTAGGTTATTGCATCGCTCCATATGGATGAAGTCCAACTGGATCACCTCAAAGGGATACGAAGGAGGAGCAAAACTGCCAGGAGGAGTTGGGGTTCCTTTGCCAGGATTGTACATTATACACACCATACAATTCTTCACCAAACGTTCAGCACACTTAGTAATTCCATCATTCTTCCACACATCAGCCAGCAACTTGCAAATACCTTTCGCGCTAATATGTGCTAACCCATGTGCCATTTGCACAACGGCCAGTACATACGCATCAGGCAACATCCATCTTTTCTGATCCGACAAATCAATCCAGCAACCATTCACATCCAACCTTCCCGTACTTTCTTTCCACTTCATTTTTTCAGTGTCGGTGGCCTCATTCTGAATTGCTTTCACACTCTCTATGGTATTTTCACACATACTCGATTCTGTAGGCCACCTAACCGAACTCGTCACATACATTCGAGTGCTAAGGTTCCGAGCAGTCTCCTTAGCAATCTCGTCTGCGAACGCATTACCACGACCAACATCATCCGTCACTTTACGATGCGCACTACACTTAACAATTGCAACCTGTGCAGGCAAAGTTAATGCATCCAAAAGATCGTTCACAAGCTGGCCATGCTGTATTTTCGTGCCATGCGACGTCAGGAAACCACGCTCTCGCCACAACCGTCCAAAACTATGCGCTACACCGAAAGCATACTGACTATCGGTGTACACATTCACACGTTTACCTTTTGCTAATACACATGCTCTAGTAAGAGCAATCAGCTCTGCAGCTTGGGCAGAATTCTGATTCAATCTTGCAGTCTCAACAACAGTATTCAATGTCACCACAGCATAAGCAGTAGTCACATCACCATTCGGCAACTTAAAACATGACCCATCCACATACAGGGTGCCATCCGGGTCTTCCAATGGGGTGTTTTTAAGGTCCACACGACCTTTTGTTTCCTCTTCTGTCCGCAAGTAACAGTCATGTTCTGTTACTGCATCTGACTCTGCACTAATTGGTAACAAAGTTGCCGGATTTAGGACATTACAACGTTTTATCTGAATGTGGCTTGCCAAGAGCGTCAATTCGTACCCAGACAACCTCGCACTCGTCAAGTGCTGAGTTTTCGTACGATTCAAAAGAGTATCGACTGCATGCGGAACCATCACCGTAAGCATATTATCCATGACCAATCCTGCTGATTGTCGGATGGAGACCGCAGCTGCCGCAGTTGCTCTCAAACAGCTCGGCAATGCTCTAGCTACTGGGTCTAAGGTCGAGGAAAAATATGCACATGGACGCTGTTTACCACCAAAAGGTTGCGTTAAGACACTCAAAGCACAACCTTCCCTCTCGTGAACATATAACGTGAACGGTTTACTGTAATCAGGGGTACCTAACACAGGAGCCGAACACAATGAATCACGTAATTCAGAAAAACTTTTCTGACATTCTTCCGTCCATGGTAAAGGAGTCGAAACATCCTTGCACGTAAGAGCCACCAATGGTTTCGCTAGCAATGAAAAATTAGGAATCCACTGCCTACAGTACGACGTGATACCTAGAAAGGCACGCACATCTCTTTGGGTTTGTGGCACAGCCATGCGCGCAATCGCTGCAATTCTCTCTGGGGTCAATCTCCTTCCCTCCTTTGACAATAAGTGACCTAGGTAGGTTACTTCTTGACAACAATATTGGAGTTTAGAAGGTGACACCTTGTGATTTAACTCACAGAGATGTTGCAGCAACGACACTGTAGCGATTTTGCAGATGTCTTGAGTATCAGCAGCCACCAATAAGTCGTCGACGTATTGGATTAAAGCCGCACCAACCGGCAACCTAAACGCATCTAGTTGACCCTTCAAAGCTTGACTGTAAATCGATGGACTTTCACAGTAGCCCTGAGGAGCGCGTTTGAACCGGAAGCTACGTCCACCAAGAGAGAAACCGAAAAGGTCCCTACTCTCTTCGGCAATCGGGATGCTGAAAAATGCATTTTTCAAATCAATCACCGAAAACCATGAAGCAGTAGCTGGAATCAGAGTCAGTAGCGCCGTGATGTCAGGCACAACAGGGAATTGAGGAACCACAATTTTATTTACCTCCCGTAAATCGATAACAAAACGATAAACAGGCGGTTTGGTAGGATCAGTACGTTTAAGAATGGGCAGTACAGGACTATTGCACACGTTTCCCCGAGTTTCTTCAATGACATCTTTCTCGATCAAATCATAGATGATCGTTAACAAAGCTCGTTCACCATCAAGGGAGATACGGTATTGGGGAATACGTGGCAATCGCACATTAGATTTCAACTGAACAACATAAGGGGAGATATCAAGTAGGCCCACATCATTTGGACCCGTCGCCCACAAAGACGCAGGAAGAGAATCCAATTCCGGTGGAAGCTTATCGAGAGACAAGTACATGGGAGAGACTACTCTCTCTCCTAACGTAAGCTTTACACCCGCAGGAGAACAATACAAAGTTGCATACAAGCGTTTCAGCAAATCCAGACCCAAAAGATTTTCGCCACAACCAGTAGACAAAATCAATGGAGCTTCGAGCTCACGAGGCCCAATTTTAAGGGGCAAAGGGCACGAAACTGGATTGCTAACGGGGGCGCCAGAGAATCCAACGGAAACATTTGTTAAGCCAGACAAAGGTGCGCCAGGGAGTTTCGAATGCATGATAGAACTTTTCGCTGCACCAGTGTCCAACAGAAAAGGCTCAACGACGCCCGATGTAGCAACTGCGACGTAAGGCCCTCTCTGATCAACCGGAACTGATACCACTCCCTCTCCTTGTCTTTGGCTGTCCTAGTAATTACTATCGTCAGTTCCCTGATCGACGTAATAATCGTCTACATTATACTGCGCAGATCGTCCTTGCGATGATCCACGTTGATCGAAACAGTTATTAGGATTTGATGAATTGTCAGAACGGTCGTTCTGAGCACCACGACCTCTACCACGCGATGCGTTCTGTGAACCACCACGACCTCCTCTAGACGAAGTACCACTAGTACGGTCATTCAAAGCAGGACAATTGAATTTAATGTGTCCCTCCTGTCTACAATAAGCACATTGATTGTACCCTAACGAAGATCTTTGGAAAGAGGAATCATTACGCGGCTGCGATCGATTCGATTGCGACTGTGATCTATTCTGTTGAGGCGCAGTCTGATTAGAACGCGGCGGATATGCTTGTTGTAACAACACTTTAGTTTTTAGTTCTTTCGTTTTTTTATCAGCACGGTCATTTTCCTCTTTTTCTCTATTTTCGTAATATTGTGCCGTAGCCAATATCTGAGCTGAGGTAGAAACAGCCCACGCACTTTCTGAATTTTTCAATTTATGGCTCAAGTCGGGCAATAAGTTCGACACGAATTTATCTACAAACAACCTCTGTCCACCCTCAGTACCCATATCCTGTCCACTATGATCAACGAATGTTTCCTCGAACCTCGTAAAGAAGTCCGAGACACTCTCATCTTTCTTTTGCTTACAGGCTGACAACTTGTCCCAATTTACCCTCATAGCTGGCATAAGCGTTTTCATTAATGTAATGATTCGCTGGGGAAGAAGTTCAATCAACTGATCGGGTTTAGTAGCAGCCACTTGTCCCGCGTCTGCCGCTGTAATGGCAGCCCAATCACCACCTAATTCATTCGCATGATCTTGGTGACGAATCTTGGCCCATACCGGTTGCGGTACGACATTGCCAAACAACATGTCGATATCGGCCAGATTCATTATCGTAGCGTCTACGAGCTGCGACAATTCCTTGTAATATCCAGCAGGATTTTTGCGAGGATCAGGCAAAGTTTGTTTCACCTGAAGCACTTCCGATCGTTTCCAAGGGAGGTGTATCCACACTCTCTGGAAATGCGCCGCCACTGGAGCATTAGCATTAGTATTATCAGCGGGTACCCAAACCGGCGGAACTTCACGCATAGGATATTGGCCAGACCCATCTCCTTTCTCAATGTCCTCAACGAACAATGCATGAGGAATAGGAGCGGGACGAAGAGATAGCAACCGCTCAATAGCGCGTCGGACATTAGTGTCGACTATCAGTCCAGTTGCGAACTGAAGCCGAAGTTCAGACAGGGCGGACAGCACCTCGTCAGGCGCAAAGGCCACTATCTGATCATGTAAGAACTTGCACATTTCATCAAACACATACCTCTGAGTTGGTATGTTGAATTGATCAAACGTTTCGAGGACAACACGAGGTGGATTTCTAACAGGGTTTATCATCCAACCCATCGCCATATTGTATAGCGCAACACGTTCTCTATTACCAGGAAGCTGGCTACGTCTCTGAGGACCATCAGAACCAGCAGACCCAAAAACAGGTCCGAGCGACTGGAAGAAGTTTGTCGCAAGGGGAGAATTACGATTACGAGTAGAGGGAGAAGAGTAAGACACAGGACTAACAAGAGAAGGAGTAGAAACATTAGCAGCAACAGGGGTTAACAACACAGGAGCAGTAGCGTGAGCAGTAGCGGGAACAGGAGTATGTGGAAGCGGAGGAGCAGTAGGAATAGAACCAGGCAAAGGAGCAGGAACAGTCGGAAGAGCGGGTGCAGGTTGAGGAACTGGTGGAGGAATAACAGGTGGAAGAACAGGTACGGCAGGGACCACAGGAGCTGCGATACCCTGTACGTACGGGGGTGGCGACTTCATAAGATAAGACATTAAAGAATCCTCAACTGCCTCTTCCTTCTTATCCGACTCCGTAGGCAAAGCAGGATAGCATTTATCTATGGACATACGCTGTAATCTCTCAAACACTTCCTTATCCTTATCCTCCTTATCACGCTGAAACTGCTCAGCTTTCTTCACTATAGTAGCAACAGTATCTCGCTGACTACGTTTATTTTGTCTGATCTCTTTCTGTCGAGCTTCTTTGCGCCAGAACCGAAAGGCATCAAACATGGCCGGCCTAGATTTGCGTTCGAACAACTTTATTTCCAAATTATCTAAGATCGACGCTTCGAAGCTACCGTGAGGTGGCCAACGAAGATCGCCGTCTTTCTTTGTATATTTTATCCAATAATCGTTAAAAGCAATCGGGCCTAGCCCATGTTTGCTATATAAATCATAAGTAGGAGTTCCAACCGGAGGTATCGGACACGAGTCCTCCAGCAGGGAATCCGCACCACAAGGTCTAAAGCAACTGAACAAAGTACTACGACCAGGCATCTTGCACACTAGCCGAGTTTCACAAACTTCAAGGGTTACGGGATTTCGGGATTTACCAAGTCCCAGTAAAGAACAAAACCCTCGGTCTTTGGCGGCTGCAGTCGTCAAACAAATACAACCACAACAAAGTACGCTAGCAAAGTGTCACCGACAAAAACACTCACACAGCGTGTACAACAAAGACACCCGCTAAAGTGTCTACAACAAAAACACTCGCTAAAGTGTTTACAACCAAGAACTCTGGGAGCGACCCACAAATACTTAACTCAAAGATCAATGGCGTCCTCAGGAAGGCCCGTCAATCGTCTCGCTATACCAAGGTCTACGCCAGGCGCCAAAACAGGTCTACAGTCAGGGCAGCAGTCCGTCGCAGCCGTTAGGAGGCGGGAATCTTCGCGGGAAAAGTCTTCGGGCCACTTATTTCGACAACAAGATCGATGAAGCGGGGTGCACCTTCCCTCGGAGATTTCACACGAAGTTCCTCACGATCGTCGGGCTTGGACCGGTACCACTGATGAAGCCCCACGTTGGGCGCCAACTGAAGGACTGGGTTCTTTTGGACCCAGCGGTGCCAGGGCACAACACCTGAAACCTTCGTGGGTAACCTGCTCCGGCGTACAAGTCACAGAGACACGGGACACTTCCTTCGGCGTCAAAGAGTCAAGGTTTATTTACTGCAGGGAACACAGAAGTCACAGGAAGTACATCGAGTGTAGTTCGGGGAGACTGCTTCAAATTGTATTTGTGGATCGCTCCTTTTATACAGTTTTTACCCATAGGATAACATGATACACAATAGTTTACAACCTGGTTCCCACAAGTCGCTCTCAGAGGGGTCGCTTTGGTCACTTTGAAACACACAAGGTCCGGAACATAAGTGCGGAAACATTTGGCGGTTCCCAACTGTAAAAACCCATCTTCCCACCATTAGCAAATTCCAATCAGCAGTAAAGTAGATCGAAATAGGAACGAAGACAGGTGCAGAGGAAGACGGAGACAGTAGGGAGATCGGAAAGGGTGTAAAAGGGGAGTGTCGAGAAGCACGAGATACAGGCATCAAAGGGACGTGCCTAATGAGATGCACGGCTGAGACAATAAGCCCGTGCGGCAAGATGAGCCTCGAGCGGCGTCATCTGCCTTACAGCAGCAACCCCCTCGTCATAAAGACACTTTCAAAGAACATGTGTCTTCCGCAAATATCTTGGGAATCCCAGGGTCGCGAAGCGGACAGCGTCCGTTCGCTGGCTACTTGAGGGCAAGAGACAAAATGGATGCCGTATCTAAGATGGAACCCGTGGGTACAGATGAAAAACCCACGTAACAAACGAACGGTTTAAGTTAGCACAGCGAAACTGCGCACACTTACTAAACTCGTCATTTGCGGTTCATAGATACTAGACTCGACCATATCCGTGCGAGTCGAAAACACCACTTACAATTGTCACGGAACCTCAATGTTCCTGGGGCCTTCAAGGGTCCAGTCGTGTTCCGGGGCTTCAAGGGCCCTGTCATGTTCCGGGGGCTTCAAGGGTCCTGTCATGTTCCGGGGGGCTTCAAGGGTCCTGTCATGTTCCTGGGTGCTTCAAGGGTCCCGTCATGTTCCGGGGGCTTCAAGGGTCCTGTCATGTTCCGGGGGGCTTCAAGGGTCCAGTCATGTTCCTGGGGTCTTCAAGGGTCCAGTCATGTTCCTGGGTGCTTCAAGGGTCCAGTCATGTTCCTGGGTGCTTCAAGGGTCCAGTCATGTTCCGGGGGCTTCAAGGGTCCTGTCATGTTCCGGGGGGCTTCAAGGGTCCAGTCATGTTCCTGGGGTCTTCAAGGGTCCAGTCATGTTCCTGGGTGCTTCAAGGGTCCAGTCATGTTCCGGGGGCTTCAAGGGTCCAGTCATGTTCCTGGGGGCTTCAAGGGTCCTGTCATGTTCGGGGGGCTTCAAGGGTCCAGTCATGTTCCTGGGGTCTTCAAGGGCCCAGTCATGTTCCTGGGGCCTTCAAGGGTCCTGTCATGTTCCGGGGGCTTCTAGGGTCCTGTCATGTTCCGGGGGGCTTCAAGGGTCCAGTCATATTCCTCAGGGCTTCAAGGGTCCAGTCATGTTCCTGGGTGCTTCAAGGGTCCAGTCATGTTCCGGGGGCTTCAAGGGTCCTGTCATGTTCCTAGGGGGCTTCAAGGGTCCTGTCATGTTCCGGGGGGCTTCAAGGGTCCTGCCATGTTCCTCGGTGCTTCAAGGGTCCAGTTATGTTCCTGGGGGCTTCAAGGGTCCTGTCATGTTCCCGGAGTCTTTAAGGGTCCTGTCATGTTCCTGGGTGCTTCAAAGATCCAGTCATGTTCCGGGAAGCTTCAATGGTCCAGTCATGTTCCAGGGGGCTTAGAGGGTCCAGTCATATTCTGGGGGCTTCAAGGGTCCAGTCATGCTCCGGGGGGCTTCAAGGGTCTAGTCATGTTCCGGGGGGATTCAAGGGTCCAGTCATGTTCCAGGGGACTTCAAGGGTCCAGTCATGTTCCTGGGTGCTTCAAGGGTCCAATCATGTTCCAGGGGGCTTCAAGGGTTCAGTCATGTTCTTGGGGTCTTCAAGGGCCCAGTCATGTTCACGGGGACTTTGTGCTCCTGTGCAGGCACTGCATTGATTTCTCTGAATAGTTGTTTCTGCATGGACGACTCTCCCAGTAGGAGCCAGACCTCCCTTTATGAGTCAAACAGGTCTTGTGTGAACACAGGCTCTGGCCCGCTCTCCTGTAACCAGGGCCAGTGTGAATATGTTGCAGGAGAGGGCCGAAATATGCCTCACATGCTTTCCTAATGCAGCCAGTAAGGGCATTATGGGGATAATGTGTCACATTTTGCAATAGTATTGCTTCATTATTTTGTCATTTTTAAACTTGTTAGCTCTGTCTGGGCATTGGTTGCACCTCATTAGTACCAGTTTAATACCCAAATATAGCTATAAGCAGCAGAAAGTTGTTAGAAATGGTGATTTTCGGTTGGTTAAGGCTGCGCCAAAGCCAGGCAGGAACCACCATTCTACGTCAGTGCAAGGAAGTCACCCGCCAAGATAACCCCTGCTCACCCTATTGGTAGCTTGGCACGAGCAGTCAGGCTTATCTCAGAGGCGATGTGTAAATCTTTTGCGCGCGCACCCAGCAACAACACCCAAGGCCCACCACAAAGGAAACTCCACACAAGGTTGTATATAAAAATAGCCTTTGTATTATACCAAACACATTACATCGCCATCATCTACAGAAACACCATCAGCATCACGGCCAGCACCGAAGACGCCACCCCACCACTGAACTCCTACACTTCCAGATCCACACCAACCCTCAGTCCACCCTCAGTGGAACACTCATCTACCGACCCCGGGCCCACGCACACAATTCAGCGGGACCATCACCGACCTCATCAGCCCGCACGCCTTAACCTCATCAGAGTACATTCTCATAGGGAACCTCAACTTCCACCTAGAAAACAACAACAACAACACCACCTCCACCCTACTCGACAACCTCGCCAGCCTCGGACTCAAGCAACTGGTGAACTTTCCCACGCAGCGCACCGGCCACACCCTCGACGCCATCTTATCAGCGAGCCACCACATCGCCTTCAACCACGCCGCAGGACTACACTGGACCGACCACAGCTGCATACACTTCACATTCAAGAGGACAACATCACACCAGCACATGCTTCGGATCCCCCGCAGATGCTGGAGCAAAATCACCACGGACCAACTCACTGCATCTCTCAGCCAGAACCCACCCGCCGACACCAACGCACCCGACAACAGCAGCGCTGCACTCAACCTCACACACTGGATCACCAACTGCGCAGACGACCTCGCCCCACTGAAGAGCGACATCAACAAGACCTCCATCAGAAAACCCTCATGGTTCACAGACGCCCTCAAAGCTGCAAAGAAATCCTGCCGTAATCTCGAAAAGACGTGGCGAAAAGAACGAACTCCGGAAAACATGACTGCCCTCAAAACCGCCACCCGCGAATATCATCCACAGATCCGGAACACCACACCAACAACAGCAAGGAACTCTTCAGCATCGTCAAAGAGTTCTCCAACCCCAACGCCAGTAACAACGACATTGCCCACGAATATCATCCGCAGATCCGGAACACCACACCCACAACAGCAAGGAACTCTTCAGCATCGTCAAAGAGTTCTCCAACCCCAACGCCAGTAACAACGGCATTGCCCAGGCGCAAGACCTCTGCAACTCCCTCGCAACCTTCTTCCACCGCAAGATCGCAGACATACACGACAGCTTCGGACCCCAACCTCCACCTTCGAACACCAGCCCAGCGACCCCCACCACCACCATCAACTCCTGGACTCCCATCAGCAGCGAAGACACCATCCACACCATGAACACCATCCACTCCGGCTCCCCCTCCGACCCCTGCCCTCATCACATCTTCAACAAGGCCGACACCATCATCACCCCCCCCCCACCTAGGGAACATCATCAACAGCTCCTTCGCATCAGCTACCTTCCCTGAGAGCTGGAAGCACGCTGAGATTAACACCCTCCTGAAAAAACCCACCGCAGACCCCAGGGACCTCAAGAAATTCAGGCCCATCTCACTCCTTCCGTTCCGGGCGAAAGTCATCGAGAATACCGGCAACAAACAACTGACTACCTTCCTCGAGGAAAACAACATACTCGACCCGTCCCAGTCCGGATTCCGGGCAAACCACAGCACCGAGACGGCCCTCATCGACAGAAATCATCTGCGGCATACCCCAAGGTTCCTCACTCAGCCCTACACTTTTCAACATCTACATGAGCCCCCTCACCACCATCGCACGGAACAACCTGAGATTAACACCCTCCTGAAAAAACCCACCGCAGACCCCAGGGACCTCAAGAAATTCCGGCCCATCTCACTCCTTCCGTTCCGGGCGAAAGTCATCGAGAATAACGGCAACAAACAACTGACTACCTTCCTCGAGGAAAACAACGTACTCGACCCCTCCCAGTCCGGATTCCGGGCAAACCACAGCACCGAGACGGCCCTCATCGACAGAAATCATCTGCGGCATACCCCAAGGTTCCTCACTCAGCCCTACACTTTTCAACATCTACATGAGCCCCCTCGCCACCATCGCACGGAAACACAACATCAACATCACCTCCTACGCCAACGACACCCAGCTGATACTCTCCCTCACTAAGGACCCAGCCACCGCCAAATCAAACTTCCAGGAAGGAATGAAAGAAGTAGCAGACTGGATGAAGCACAGCCGTCTCAAACTCAACTCTGACAAGATGGAGGTCCTCATCCTCGGGCCATCCCCCTCGGCTTGATACGACTCCTGGTGGCCCCCGGCGCTGGGCACCGCACCGACACCCACAGACCATGCACGCAACCTGGGCTTCATCCTAGACTCCTCGCTCACAATGACCAAACAAGTCAATGGCGTCTCATCCTCATGCTTCAACACCCTACGCATGCTCCGGAAGATCTTCCGATGTATCCCCGCCAAAACCAGAAAAACAGTCACCCAGGACCTCGTCACCAGCCGATTGGACTACGGTAACGCCCTCTACGCAGGAACAACCGCCAAACTCCAGAACCGCCTCAGCGCATACAAAACGCCTCCGCACGACTCATCCTCAACATTCCCGACGCAACCACATCTCTACACACCTGAGAAATCTCTACTGGCTCCTGGTCAGCAAAAGGATCACGTTCAGACTGCTCACCCATGCACACAAAGCAGTCCACAACTTGGGACCTGAATACCGCAACAACCGACTCACGTTCTACACCTCCACTCGCCAGCTGCGGTCCACCAACCTCACCCTCGCCATCGCCCCACAGATCCGCAGAGCCACCACTGGAGGAAGATCCTTCTCCTACCTCGCAGCAAAGACCTGGAACTCCCTCCCCACTCACCTCCGACTGACCCAGGACCACCACAGCTTCAGGAAGCACCTTAAGACCTGGCTCTTCGAGCAGAAGCAGCACCCCCTCCCCCAGCGCCTTGAGACCCTCACGGGTGATTAGCGCGCTCTACAAACTCTATGACTGATTGATTGATTGATTGATTGATTAGATAATAAACACACACTTTACAATGTGCCACTGGCACGGGCAGAATTTACAGGGGATTATGTACTCAGGACAGGGCCACGTGGGCCACTGTCAGGAATAAGCACTTTTTAGAACTAGCACTTGATAGAATTAGCACTTTGTAGGAATAACGCTTAGCACAAAGAACATATAATAACTGTAGCACCAAATAGCAAATGTAGCACTCAACCAGTAACCA
This sequence comes from Lissotriton vulgaris, assembly GCF_964263255.1. NCBI lineage: Eukaryota > Metazoa > Chordata > Amphibia > Caudata > Salamandridae > Lissotriton > Lissotriton vulgaris. The sequence goes on from NC_141689.1 coordinate 35,680,501, forward strand.
GGTAAAAAGTATGTACCACCTAAGCAATCCTAAACACCTTAGGTAAATATCAAGCAGGGAACCATGAACTCACTAGCATAAGCTATACTAGGAAAAACAACCTCCTAAGCTTAACCCCTTTAGTGCTGCGAACGTCCAACAGTCGTCGCGTGCACTACCTCGCTAGTGCTGCACACGACCGTTGGATGTCCGAATCCCGTTAGCGCAATCGAACGTCCGCACTGGGGCGGAATGTTCGACGCGCTAAACGGGTTAAAAGTACATTCAGAGGTATAGGCATAAAGCATTACACATGATGTAGAAATCACATTAGGCAAGTAATCACATTTGCGCAAAATATCACATAGGGCATGAACACGTACCCCACACAAAAGCACAACACTTGAAACTGTCCCCCAGGCCAACTTGGCCTCTCAGGGGCTGAAACGCCCTGTGTCTAAAATGTCAAGGCAGGGTGCGCAGGCAGCCACAGAAATGTGCCAGAGGGACAAGCCTAAATGTAGCAGCTGCCCACTAAGTGCTGGGCAGCTGGGGAACCAGAGCCTGGCACCAGTGTGCCTCCTGGCTCTCCTCTGGGCTCCAAATAAACAAAATAGGGCCAAAACAACGTGGGAGCCTCGTGGGCTCGAGAGAACTGTGTGCCCGGGAGCCTCGTGGGCTCTGAAGAAACAACAGGGGCCTCAGGAGCCTTGTGGCTCTAAATAAGCAAATGCCGCCGTCGTTGGAGCCTCTAGTGGGCTCAAAATAATTGCTGCCCACCTGGGGGAGCAGCCCACTGCCAACCGTGGCCGCTCTACCCTCAGGAATGCCCCCAAGTGTGGAGATTAACGTTGGATCAGCCCGCTGCCTCTCGGGGCCGCACTATCACCAAAGAAAATGACCCCAGCTCTGGGTCTTCCGCCAAGACTGTGTGGCCCAACACGATGACAACACCCGCAGGAGGGGAGGGACGGACACCGGCAATGTGCCCCGATGCCCTCCTCTCCCACAATGAACACTGGGGCCCCAAGGGGCTCTCTTACTTACCCGGTCCTGCTCCTGGGCTGTGGGTGTCCTCACTAGTGGTGGGCGGGGCTCTCTGCACTTTGGGACCTCACTGGTGGCGGGCGGGGAGCACTGCCGGTCTCCCTCTCCACACGGGGGACCGGCGATGTGCGGCACGGCTCCCTAGGCACACGCAGGAGCGCGGGGTAGGCTCCCGCTCGTTTCCTGCTTCCTCCGCAGCAATTCCGAGGTCGGGCCCGCCCGGAGCAGGCGAGCTCTGCCTGGCTTCCGGGTCGAGTTTTATAATCGGGCCGCGGCGGTGAGTTTTCCCCAGCGGAGAATGACAGGTAGGCTCCCTCGGGAATGGCGATATCCACTGGGGTAGGCACCCGCTGTTTTAATTATGCCAACGAGCGGCACAGATGCGAGGTGGGCTCTCACTTGATTAATAGGCCAGAATCCAGGCAAAGTCGCGGGGTAGGCACCCGCGCAAGGATAATATTGAGGAAGGCACAAGAGGGGTAGGCTCCCTCGGAAGACCACATCCCTGGTGGGGTGGGCACCCGCTAGGCGTTTCAACACTGGCACATGGTCCCTGGCGCAGGGTGGGCACCTGCGCCAAAAATAAACAAAGGGGGATCCCCAGGCAGCCTCTCTGCGCTGCAGGCCCCCAGCAGTCCTCCAGGGTCGAGCACAGCGCTCCTCAGGTCAGCAGAGCCCCCTTCTCGGATGAAAAGTAAAGAGCTCCCAGGCGCTATAGGCAAAAGAAGTCCAGGGAAAGTCCTTTTTAGACTGCAGGGAAAGGGGGGGGAAGGCTGGCCCCGGGGGCCAGTTCACAGGGCCCTCCAGGCAGGGAGGCAGTCCCCAGTGGTGGTCCTCCTGGCGCCCAGCAGCAGCACGCCCCCCTCAAGTTAAGATCAGGAAGAGAACTTTGTAAGGGGTCACAGTCCCTTTTTATACACCTAACTCCTTTGTCTCAGGGTGCAGGGTGTGGGAAGACCAGTCGCAGCTGGTTTTGGAGCACTCTGATGTGCTCAGCCCCTCTCACCATTCACTGGCCATGCTAGGGTCATCAGTCGCACCACAGGGGGCGGAGCCAGCATTGTGTGGGGAAAGCCCAGCCCTATTCAGGTCCCAGGTGCAGTCCTCCCACCCATCTTGCTGTCAATTTCCCTATTCACCACCGGGCAGACGCATCCTGACTCCTGGAGCCAGGTTCACCAGACAACTCCAGCCAATCACAAGCCAGACAGTCATTTTACATTTATGACACACATATGCCAACTTCTAGAAGTGGCACTTTCACACTAGGCACATTAAGGCCGCACACATCATCGCGCAGCATTTAATTGCACGAGTCCGCACATACCAAACTCGACCCTGCACTCCCCACACATCAGGAACTACCAGGGACACATGCATTCCCCATGCATTCCTATGGGCGGGCAGGCCAAACTCACTACACGCAAGCACTTTACCCTGGGACACATTGATAAAGTGCGCAGAAGCCAAAAATAACTAACACCAGGTCACAATTAAAAGCAAAAAGTTTAGGGGTGAACCTGCCAGAAGGGCTAAGTCCAACAAAAGGTCACAGTCAGCCTTTGCAAAGAGCCTTCACTGCATGGCAACACGTGTCACTGCATTTTTAGCAACTTTTGAACCATTTCCGTTAGTAACATTATTTTGGGTTAGAATCTGCAGGATCTGGCAGATGATGGATTATGTGAGAAATGCGACAAATCTATAACTATGCAAAATTAAAAGCGGGCGCCCAAATGCATAATTCCAGTGGCCCTGCCTGTAAATCTGTCAACAGTTCTATGTTTCAGTAGTGATGTCATCTCATTCAATACTTATATAGCTGCTGGAGACGGGTAATTGTTGTCCCCTTCATCACCCTATTATGGACCGGAACCGGAAGTATAAAACAATCGTGGGGCACAGACTTGAGAGGGCGAATGACATCACACTCATTCACCCCACTGAGTGCACGTGTCAGGGTGGGCTGCTGGGGAAGGAATTCTTGTGTCATTAGTGCCTCTGTCATGCAATGATGGAAGTGTAATATTTGTACTTTATGTTGATGCTTGTGAAGGATAAATCTTTTGTTGTTAAAAGTAGATAATGACGCAAAACTATTAAAGAAAGCTTTTTTTATAAAATAATTCCTATCCTAGCGGACAGCTGCTGAAGTCCTCAACTTAGATTTGTGGCCAATAAATGTCTGGTCAAACCAGAGCAGCAGATAAAGTCAGCAGCAGGACAGACTGACGAGGCAAGAACTGCATTTATCATTCAGGTGTTTTTATGACAACCTCATCATTTTATTATTTCCTGTTTAATTGCCCTCCATTAAATCAGCTTGATGAATGGGGTTCTTACACCAGATATCAGACAGATAACTGGTTTGATTTCACCAGGAAGCTTATTAGTGCCACCGCAGCGCTCAGAAGCCTGCCCTCCTCGACATAGCGGAGACCCTTTTCGCACGGAAAGCTAGGGGGAGCGTGTAAGCTCTAAATGCTGGGTAAGGGCTGAAGACGGTGGGTGGACACTTGCCTACATTTTGATACGTCCAGGGGACCATATCACACAATGGTGCCTCAAGAATCGCTTCTGAGCTACTGTAGGGCCCACGTTTTGGTTCTTTTTTGTGTCTCCTTTTTGTTCTCTACATACAGCATGACCTCAAGACCCATTTTGGGCATGAGGAATGTCCAGAACTTGCTTAGTCCTATATGGCAGAAACATGTTGACCATACCATAGGACAATGTTTATATTGCTTTTTTAATCCTATCCACTAGGGGCGCCAGAATAAAGCTTTGTCTCCCACCAGGAGATCATTTTAATACACTTCTTTCTTTGCACTCTGTCCCTCACTCAACCCACATAGGAAGTAGTACATATTGTGCTGTAGTCAAGTCAAGTCAAGTCATAAAATTTGTAAAGCGCACTACATACCCAGAGGGTTTCAAGGCGCTTAGGAAGGGGAGGAGGGTTATTTGTCAAATATCCACGTTTTAAGCTGCTTTCTGAACGCTAGGTGGTTCTGGGTGAGGCGAAGGTTTGCGGGGAGTGAGTTCCATGTTTTAGCAGCCAGGTATGAAAAGGATCTGCCTCCCATGGTGGTCTTGTTGATGCGAGGTACAGTGGCGAGGGCTTGGTCGGAAGAACGTAGTTGGCGGGAGGGGGTGTAGAAGGACAGTCGAGAGTTGAGGCAATCTGGTCCGATGTCGTAAAGTGATTTGTGTGCGTGGGTGAGCAGTCGGAAAGTGATCCTCTTATTGACGGGTAGCCAGTGGAGGTCTTTGAGGTGACCAGAGATGTGTTCGTTGCGTGGGATGTCTAATATGAGCCTGGCTGAGGCGTTTTGGATTCGTTGGAGTTTCTTCTGGAGTTTAGCGGTGGTACCTGCGTAGAGGGTGTTTCCGTAGTCCAGTCGGCTCGTGACCAGAGCGTGGGTGACTGTTTTCCTTGTTTCGGAGGGGATCCAGCGAAATGTTTTTCTGAGCATGCGAAGAATGTTGAAGCAGGAAGAGGATACGGCGCTGACTTGTTTGTTCATTGAGAGTGAAGAATCCAGGATGACGCCAAGGTTCCGTGCGTGGTCTGTCGGGATGGGTGCTTTTCCGAGGGCTTCCGGCCACCAGGAGTCGTCCCAAGCAGAGGGGGATGTGCCTAGGATGAGGACTTCTGTTTTGTCTGAGTTCAGTTTCAGACGGCTTTGTTTCATCCATTCGGCGACTTCTTTCATTCCTTCGTGCAGGTTAGTTTTGCCGGTGCTGGGGTCATTGGTGAGAGAAAGGATCAGTTGAGTGTCGTCCGCGTAAGAGATGATGTTGAGGTTGTGTTGGCGTGCGATGGCCGCGAGGGGGCTCATGTATACGTTGAAGAGGGTGGGACTGAGTGAGGATCCTTGAGGTATGCCGCAGATGACTTCAGAGGCCTCGGACTTGAATGGAGGAAGGCGGACTCTCTGGGTTCTTCCGGTGAGGAACGAGGTGATCCATTCCAGTGCTTTTCCTTGGATTCCGATGTTATTGAGGCGTTGTAGAAGGGTGCTGTGGCAGACTGTATCGAATGCTGCAGAAAGGTCGAGGAGGATGAGGGCGACTGTGTCTCCATTGTCTAGTAGAGTTCGAATGTCATCTGTTGCTGCGATGAGGGCGGTCTCAGTACTATGTTTTGCTCGGAAGCCAGATTGTGAGGGGTCGAGGGATTTGTTGGCTTCGAGGAAGGCGGCGAGCTGGTAGTTGACGGCTTTCTCGATGACTTTGGCCGGGAATGGAAGAAGTGAGATGGGGCGGTAATTTTTGAGTTCGGTGGGGTCCGCTGTTGGTTTTTTCAGAAGGGCGGTGAGTTCAGCGTGTTTCCAGTCTTCTGGGAAGGGAGCGGAGGTGAAGGAGCAGTTGATGACGTCTCGGAGGTGCGGTGCTATGACGGAGTCTGCTTTGTTGAAGATGTGGTGAGGACATGGGTCTGTGGGGGATCCTGAGTGGATGGAGTTCATCAGGCGGATGGTGTCCTCAGTGGAGATTGGCTTCCAGTCGTTAAGGGTGTTCACGGGGGGAGGATGGACAGCAGACGGCAGGGTGGGTTGGTTTCCGGGTTGGTTGTCAAAGCTGTTGTGGATGTCTGCAATCTTGTTGTGGAAAAAAGAGGCTAGGGAGTCGCATAGGGTTTGAGAGGGGGTGATGTCGTTGGAGTTGGCAGAGGGATTGGAAAATTCCTTGACGATGTTGAAAAGTTCCTTGCTGTTGTGAGCGTTGTTGTCGAGTTGATCCTTGAATGCTGCTTTCTTGGCTTTTCGGATTAGTTGGTGGTGAGTGCGGGTGGCGTTTTTGAAGGCGTCCTTGGTGCTGGTGGTTGGGTCTTTTTTCCAGGCCTTTTCAAGGGAGCGGCAGAGTTTCTTGGACTTCTTGAGATCATCGTTGAACCATGAGGCCTTCTTGCTGCCAGGTTTGTTTTGACGTTTTTTCAGTGGTGCTAAGGTGTCAGCGGTGTTGGATAACCATAGGGTGAGGTTAGCGGCGGCTTCGTTAGCGTTGGAAGAGGGGGCTGGGGTGTGTTGAAGGAGCGATGCGGAGATTTGGTCCGTGGTGATTTTGTTCCAGTTCCTTTTCAAGGTAGGTTGGAGGTGGATGCTGGGTTTTGGTTTGTTGTAGGTGAAGTGAACGCAGCTGTGGTCGGTCCAGATGAGGTCCGTAGTGTGGCTGAAGGAGACATGGTTGCTGGAGGTGAAGATGGGGTCGAGTGTGTGGCCTGCGATGTGGGTTGGGGAAGTGACTAGTTGTTTAAGTCCGAGGTTGGTGAGGTTGTCCACGAGGGTGGCGGTGTTGCGGTCGTTGATCTTATCGAGGTGAAAGTTGAGGTCTCCCAGAAGGATGTAGTCTTTGGAGGTGAGCGCGTGTGGAGTGATGAAGTCCGTGATGTCTTCACTGAATTTTGCGCGGGGTCCTGGTGGTCTGTAGAGGAGGGTGCCTCTGAGTGTGGTCTTGGGGTCGATGTGGATCTGGAAGTGAAGGTGTTCGGAGTTGGCGAGGTTGGCGTCAGAGCTGGTTGAGATGCGGATAGATTTCTTATGGACTATAGCGATTCCTCCTCCTGTGTGGCTGGTGCGGTCCTTGCGTGTGATCTTATATTCATCAGGGATGGCAATGGTGATGTCTGGTGCTGAGGAAGCATTCATCCATGTTTCCATAAGGAAGGCGATGTCCGGAGAAATGGTGTCTAGTAGGTTCCATAGGTCAATGGCGTGCCTGTGGACTGATCGGGTGTTGAGAAGGATGCAATGTAGGTGGTTGGGGTCGGGTATCTGTGGTGAGGTTGTAGCGGAGATGTTGTCGGTGCCGATGAATTTGCAGGAGTAGCAGGAGAAAGGTCCATGGGTGTGTCCAGGAGCGGCTTGGACGCAGTTGGGAGCGCGTCCGGGGTTAAGGGTTAGGAGGGTGGCGGCATCGTAGGTAATGCGGGGGGCTGGGAGGGACGGGGGACAGGGGGTCTGGCACTGGGCGCGGTCCAGGCGCGGACGGGCGTAGACGGGCTTACCTTTGGCGCACCTTCGGCGCGGATTGGGCGCGGTCGCTGCGCGTGAACGCTGCGCGCGGGAACTACTGTCATATATGAATAGTGGAGGGGAGGGGCGAGGGCGGCTCGGCTGGGAGGCGGGGCGGGCTCGGGTCAACACGAAGCACAACAACAACAGCTACAAAATGGAGGGGGGAGTCGAGCAGGGCGCTGGGGGGTATTGCGCTATGACTTTGGCAAGAAAACAATGGTGCAAGCAGGCGAGGAGCACTCAATGCGGTTAAAGGCACAGTGAAGTAATGCAGCTCAGTTCTGTGAAACCGGCAGGCAAGCGGCGAGGTTGAAACAATTAATTAAATTAAATGGCAGTGCAAATTTGCTAGCGAGCTTACAACAAATAATTGAATGGCAGTACAAACAAATATGCTAGCGACGTTTTAAACAATTAATTCAATGGCAGAAGCAGCGTGGGTCAAATAATTAAATAAATGGCAGAAGCAGCGTGGGTCAAATAATTAAATAAATGGCAGAAGCAGCGTGGGTCAAATAATTAAATAAATGGCAGAAGCAGCGTGGGTCAAATAATTAAATAAATGGCAGAAGCAGCGTGGGTCAAACAATTAATTAAATGGCAGAAGCAGCGTGGGTCAACGATACCGCTACACGGTGGAGAGGCAGAGGAGCGACCACTCGGGGCAGAAGCACAGAGGGAAAACAGTAGAAAACCCCTGCTCCTCTCCCTCGGGGGGGGGGGTTGTAGCCCACACTAGGGGCCCGATTCACAGAACTAACTTAAGACAAAATACTAAACTCACTACCATTTTAGTATTTACAGAAGGCACTTACTCATTTTGGTATTCACAGAAGGCGCTTAGTCATTTTGATATTCACAGAAGTTAGGAGTCCTAACTTTAGGACACCTAAATGCCAAATGCCTTCTGTGAATACCGAAAGTCTTAAAGTTAGGATTTTTCTAAATTTAGTAGTAGTAAAGTTAAGGCTCCTAACTTTAGGACTCTTAAATGGCTTCTGTGAATACCAAAAGTCTTAAAATTAGAATTTTTCTCAATTTAGTAGTAGTAAAGTTAGGACTCCTAACTTTCGGACTCCTAAATGCCTTCTGTGAATACCGAAAGTCTTAAAATTAGGATTTTTCTCGACTTTCCTACTACTAAACTGAGAAAAATTCTAATTTTAAGACTTTCGGTATTCACAGAAGGCATTTAGGAGTCCTAAAGTGAATACCAAAATGAGTAAGTGCCTTTTGTGAATACGAAAATGGTAGTAAGTTTAGGATTTTTTCTTAAGTTAGTTCTGTGAATCGGGCCCTCCGTACCTTGCGGCCTAGTGTGAGGAGGCGATACTATGATGAAGCATATCGCTCTAGGGTGAGTGAGGGTTCTCATCCTAACACTGCAGTGTTTCTGTTCCTTATTCTCTCAACCAAGTACATAGTGTGTATTTGTTCATTTTGGAGCAGTACAGATATTTTTGGAGTCAACAATGCTCCGTCTACTCAAGTAGTGTGATGTGCTTTTGCCACCATATAATAGTAGGAGCAAGTAAAGGGTGTAGGAGTATTACTAGAAAAGGAAAAGCAACTGTCAAATGAGGGTCTAGGGGACTAGATTTACCGACCTATCAAGCTCATACCCCTTATGAACTATGCTACAACAACAAAGAAGCTTGAAGGCCTAAATTTCACAAGCTTACTGTACAGTGATATTTTCACACTGTCATCACACTGTTTTTATATTTGATGTCTTGGTAGATACCAATAAACATATTTTTTTACCTTGACCGTCATTTTAAATCACCATCACGTATCTTTTTGAGCACTGCACCCTATCAGCACCACTTGCGGTGAGGACACATCTTTTTTCAGAATCAGGATCTATTGGTACCAAGCCACTATCCTTGGGCTTGGCCACACAAGAACCTGTTGAGAAGGTCCTAGATGACGATGTTCCGCCACATGGGTGGGCTGATAGGACTTCTTTACATCTGATGGTGTCTCACCGTTAGTTGTGACTGTGGTGTGTGACTCTTCTGTGTGGCTACTTCTTTTGCTCAACCTTCCAGACCTTCAAGCTTCTTTGTTGTTGCAGTATTACTAGAAAAGCCTACAGACAGCATGTGTGCTTTGCTGGTGTGATGATGCAAGGCCACCATATGATGTCATCGCAATGCACAGAGTTGTAGAGCCAGTAAAAATACAGGGTCTAGTAAAAGGTGAAAAATCCAGTGTAATCATGCAAACAGGGTAGATTTCCTACACTTACTTATGGACTGATTGAGATCTTGGCAGACGGGTCACTCTGTCACAACCGTGATGGACATCCTGACTCCTGAAATATAAATCCCATTATTGTCTGTGGGATTTATATTTCCGGGGCCGGGATCTCCATCACTGTTGGGACAGAATGACCTGTCCACTAAGTTCTAAATTAGGTCCTTAATTATTTTCGTACTTGTGATCGTGCCAAATGAGGTTCCATGAATTCTGAACCCTTCGGCTCCATTTTGTGCATGGCAGCCATTTTGTGGTTGCCCTCACATAGGCCGATGGCTTTAGCTGACTTTTAGATGACCTGAGTGAACTGACCCTGTTGCCTGAAGCTGACTTTGTTGGGCCAGCTCCTTGCCCAGTAGCTGATCAAGATTAAGGATCAGAGCACAGGAGATTGTAAAGTTTGGTATGCACATACACACCCCTTATCCTACTTCTCATCTGTTTCTGTTCCTTCTTTTATGGCCTGTTTACGATATGGGTTGTGGTCTTTTATTATGGGTTTGTCCAGCTTGTGTAAGAAGAAATGTTGGGCTTTTTGCATGCTTGCAAAAGCTAGGACTGCCCCTTACTTTTATGCTGAGTTTTGTAACCCTAAGCATATGTAAGGCCTCTGTTCTCTGTAAACCTCAGACTGCCTCATTCAGTTGCTAAGGCTTCTGTGTGACGTAGCCTCACTCATTTGAGTTTAATAAAAATTTTCTCTTTATATTCCAGCTTCTGTGTCAAGTTCTTTGTTATATTAGTGAGGCCCCTGAGAATGAAGATTTCAGTTCTTCAAATGGCACGGCCAACGTGGGCTTCATCAGAGAAGTGACTATCTGTGGGAGTGATCTTGTCAGAAGGCTGAAATCTACTGAGTAGGACAGAACAGGATTCTACTAAGAAGGTACTCTGTGCGCAGGGATTTTGGAGATTCTTTGTCTCTGCAGCCCAGCATATTTCTGATCTTCCTGATTTTGATCCTCCGCATGATGTCACTCCTGACTGAGAACCTTTTTGGCGTGAGTATTCTAAAAAAGACCGTTAGGTCATGTAGAACTTGACAGTTAGAATTTGGATAACCTTTTGATTAGTAGGAGTAAGAAGTACAAGTGGGTCGCTCCCACGATTTTGTTTGGTTCTTGGTTTTGATTTGGTTATTGCAATTACCAAAGCCGAGGGGTTGGTTTCTTGGTTTTGATTTGGTTATTGCAATTACCAAAGCCGAGGGGCTCGTATATTTGCGAGTATATCATTTTTGATAACGCCTTGAAGTTTGAAGCTCGATTAGTGTGCTATAAGATGCCTGGTCTTAGCAAAGTTGGGACTGTAGCTTTGGAACTTTGGAATTTGTGTTGGCCAACTTTGGATTTGTATAGGTTTGTATATGCGAATTGCAATTTGTGTAGGCAGGTAATGAGGAGATGTTTCTCTATTTGGTTTAGTTGAATGGTGCAACGTATGAAGAGTACCTTAAGCACTACTTTGATTATAATATTGCATATTCTGCAGTATTTTTTGCATGCCTGTTTTTAAGCTCACATCGAAGAATGTGTTGCTTTTTTTTTTTTTGGAGGTATCATAGTGTGATGTTAAGTAAATTAGCCGGCTTCTTTAGAAGGAATATCTAAATAGGTTTATATTTAAAAACATATTTCTTCCTTGGTGATTTTGTATCCCCAGGGAATTAAAATATGACATAATACAAAACAAGGATCCTTTGTTCTGCGCAATTTTATGAATGAAGATATACAGAACGATTTTGTTTGGTGTTCTGCTAGCCAAAGCTAGTGAATTGAGTGTATTTCCGCTTCTTGGACATACATCAGTCTGTTGGGCTGTTTTTGCAGTCTTTTGGAACACTATTGAGAAGCGTTTCTTGTAAATATGACTTACAACTAGTATTTGCAAATGGTTTGGTTCAAGTACAGTCTGTGGACTGTCCTTTGTTTCTATCCTGAGTATTGATTTGTGGGTAAAATGTGTGTTTAAATGTCTATGTGGTTTTCTCATTAGTGCAACTTCTGTAAGTGAATAGCGATGGCCTGATTGAGAGAAGGTTCCGCTTGGTCGGGGATCTGTCCAACCTCTGTTCAGTGTGAGTGAGACTTTATCATCTACACAGATTGTGTCAAGTCGTGTCTCCGTCTTGGCCGCACGAGCCAGTTTTTGTGGACGGTTGGTGCCTTGCCCGCAGGCGGCCATTTTCACTAGGTCTCGCGGGACCCTCCGGGGCGCATCTTCCAGCATGGCAGCCAGGGGCGAAGCCGAGAAACGGAAGACTAAGACGCCCCTTCGTGGGGGACCGGTCCAATCCAACGTTATGGACCGGTACACTCAATCCAAAGGATCCCCTGGAGTCACCAGCTGTACCTCGGAGGATGCCAAGGAGGACTCAACCGCCCTTACTGACCCGTCCCTCCAGGACATCATGGGCGCCATTACTAACATGAGGGAGACCATCGGCCTGCAGTATGAGGCTCTCGCTCAGAAAATTGACACGGTTGCCATTGATGTCACCCTGATTATAGCCGACCTTTCCAAGACCAACGAGAAGGTGAAGTCGTTGGATCTGAAGACTTCTAGCCTCACGGCCAATGTGTCGGAACTTCAAACCGAACTTGGCAACTTGAAATCGACCAATGATCTAATGTCCCATCGGCTGGAGGATTTTGAGAATAGGGCAAGACGCAATAACATTCGCATCATTGGTGTTCCGGAAAACCCCGCGACTCACTCGATTGACCTCCTGGTTGAATATCTTGTCCTGAACCACCTTGCCCCTTCTGGACTGGGCAAGTTCTTCGCAGTGGAGCGCGCCCATCGCGTTCTGGGTGGAAAGCCTAAGCCGGGCGCTCCTCCGAGGCCTATCATCGCCAACATTTTTCACTTCAGGGATCGTGATGCTATCCTGCAGGCTTCGAGGGTGAGCGGCCCGGTGAAATTCGAGAATTCCACAGTTAACTTTTACCCGGATTTTACTCAGCTCGTCCAGAGACAAAGGATGGGCTTTCAGGGTGTTAAGCGACGTCTTCGGGTCTTAGGATTGAAGTACGCGTTGCTTTTCCCTACCAGGCTTCGTGTAGAGTACGAGGAACGGACATTCTTTTTTGACCGGCTGGAGAATGTGAGTGACTGGCTGGATTCCCTGCCCAGCCGGAACGACCGGACTGAGCCCCCAGGTGGTGCCGAGGGTGGTGAGCCTGTACGGAAGTGATGCTTCAGCCCCTGATCTCCGAATACTAGACATTGCTCAACTGAGTTCGATTTCTTTTGCATGCTATGTTTCACTGATGTTCCCTTCTGGGTGGCGGGAGGGATGGGCCTCTTTCCTCCTCCAGGGTCTTCTTGTAGAGTGGGAAGGTTAGGGCGACAGGCACACTGCATGTTGGGGTGGCTTCTTAGTCTACTGCAGGGGTGCAGGGAGGGGGGAGTTGTAACGGGTGTTGGTTGGGGGTGGGATGGGGTGTTTGTGAGTGTGTTTTTCTTTCTCAAGGCGACGTATTGGTTTCTTCTGTACTTCCAGTGTCCTGCTCTTTGTGGGGTGACTCATGCATCACTTGTTGGGATGGGGGGTAGTGGGTTGAGGTTATTATCTTGGAATGTCAATGGATTGGGTGATCGCATAAAACGGGGTGTGGTACTGCAGTATCTGCGTCACTTGTCTCCTGATGTGGTACTTTTGCAGGAGACACATTTGGTGGGAAACATGTGTCATGCTATGAATAGGTGGGGTTATCGCCTGGTCGCACACTCCGGGTTCACCACTGGTTCTAGAGGGGTGGGTATTCTGGTTCGGTCTTCTCTCCCCCTGGAGATTGATGATGTAATTCTCAATGACAGAGGGCGTTACGCCGCCCTCACTGGTAGATGGGAGGGTAAGACTCTTTCCCTGCTTACTGTATACGTTTCCCCGGGTCTCCAGACTTCTACCTTCTCAGATATTGGCCGTGTGATGCTGGAGCTCCCTGATTGCATTCTCCTTATGGGTGGGGATTTTAACTCTGTGCTTTCTGGTACTATGGATCGTCACCCCCCCAGGGATCTTCCTAATTCCCAGTCATGGCTTGGTGGGTTCTTGGACACCTTTGGTCTGGTAGACTGCTGGAGGTTGATGTATCCGACACAGAGTCAGTACACTTTTCACTCAGGGGCTCATGGGAGTCTCTCCAGACTTGATTACATCCTAATGCCCACTGCCCAGTCTTCCTCCGTTAGGAAGATCAGACACCTGGCCCGGGGCATTTCGGATCATTCTCCATTGTGGCTCTGCATGGACACTGGGGTGAACGCTGCGGGGCGGGTTGCCCCTATCAACTTCTGGTATTTGCGTCATCCCAAGACCCGTAACAGTCTGATAAAGTCCCTAGACCACTACTTCCTGGAGAACGAGGGGTCTGTTTCCGCCTCTGTGTCCCTGTGGGAAGCTTTCAAGACTGTTATTCGTGGACAGACCCTATCCTTAATTGCTGAAACTAAGAAAGCTAGGAATCAGGAGGTGGTGAGTCTTGAGGCGGAAATATTGGAATTAGAGGCTGACCTAGAATCAGGCGTTACCCATGACAGACTCCACGTCCTTGGTCTGAAGCAGCTAGACTACAAATCCCTTGTCATGGATGCTGCCAAGACGATGTACAGGGAGCAGCAGGGTAGACTGTACGATGTGGGGGATAAGGCGGGTAAATTGATCGTGTGACTTGACAGGAAGGAAAGAGCGAATCGTGTGGTCCCTGTGATTCAGACCTTAGATGGTGAGAGTGTGACTGACCCGAGTGAGATTGTGGAGTGTTTTGCGGATTATTTTCGTGCTGTGTACTCCCCGGTGTCTGATAGAGATGAAGACGACTCCCATTCATTGCTGCGTGACATTGCGCTGCCCTGCCTCTCTGAGGAGGATCGAGAGTGCATGGAGGCTCCGTTGTCTGTTGACGTGATTGCGACCGCAATTCGTTCTCTCCGTTCGGGCAAGGCTATGGGCCCGAACGGCTTGCCTATTGAGCTTTACCAACTGCCCCCTGATAAAGTTGCACCATATCTTCGCGACATGTTTATGGAGTCACATGATCTTGGTACCCTCCCTTGTGACCAGCGTTTGGCAACGAGCGTGGTAATTCCCAAGGAGGGCAAGCCTCGGGATCGCTGCGCATCGTACAGGCCTATCTCCCTGTTGAACGCTGAGCCTAAGGTTCTTGCCAAGGTTCTCGCCAATCGTCTGCTTACAGTGATTTGTGACCTGATCCATCCGGATCAATCCGATTTTATCCCACATCGGAACACTGCTCTCAACTTGCGGCGCCTACATGGTGTTCTCGCGAGGGCGGGGTCTCTTCGGGAGTCGGCCATCTTGGCTTCCTTGGACGCCACAATGGCCTTTGATATGATAGAATTGCCCTATCTCTGGGCCGCCCTCGTGAAATTTGGTTTTGGTTCGGAATTTGTCGGGTGGGTGAAACTTTTATACAGGGAACCGCTGGCTCAGGTGGTGGTCAACGGTCGAGTGTCCAAGTCCTTCACTCTTGGGAGGGGTACTAGACAGGGGTGCCCGCTGTCCCCCCTGCTCTTTGCTCTTGCTTTAGAGCCTCTTGCAGCCTGGCTCCGATGGGAGCCGTCGATAAAGGGCATTCAGTGGGCCCCCAATTTCGAGGACTGAGTCTCGTTGTATGCCGACGATATTCTTTTGTACCTTACCTCCCCTCGTAAATCCCTCAACGTCTTGTTTGACGTTCTCACCTCGTTCAGCAAGAATTCTGGCTTGGTCATAAATTGGTCTAAATCTTGTGTTTATGTCATCTCAGGCGGCCTTCCTCCATTACCAAGTATATTTCCCATTCAGATCTCTCAATCCGGCTTCAAAAATTTGGGGATTTTTATATCGCTAGATCCAGCTGCCCACTATGAGCACAATCTCCTTCCTCCTCTCGGAAGGTTGAAACTAGACGTGGTTCGGTGGCGTAGATTGCTGTTGTCGCCGCTCGGCCGCGCCGCACTCTTTAAAATGATGTCTCTGCCTTGGTTTTTATATGCACTCCAGAATTCGTTCGACGTCATTCCGGCAAGCTACTTTCGGGAGGTGGAAGGCTTACAGAGGCGGCTCGTTTGGGACGGCCGCACACGAATTGCTCTTGCAAAGCTAACTCTCCCCTGGTATGACGGGGGCATGGCACTCCCGGATATCAGGCGGTACTATTGGGCCTCCCAGTTGTCCCCAATCAATCACGCAATGTATGCACCCAGCCCAAATCCGGATTTCGAGATGGACAAGCATCAGTTGCCGGGCGGTAACTACAACAGGGCGCTTTACTCTCGCGCAGCGGGGAGGAGTCTAACGGGACCCACCAAGACTGCTGTGCGTGTGTGGAAGGATGCTAATGTGGCCATGGGATGGAACGATCGACTGACACTAGCGACCCCTTTGTATGCGTCGGAAAGACTGGGATGCCTCTGGACAACGAAAGGTTTTAAGTAGTGGGAAATGATCGTTATAAGCAGAGTGGGTGGCATTTGGGTGAAAGGTGCGGTTAAGACCTTTGAGGTACTTCAGAATGAATATGAGTTGAGTGATAGAGAGTTTTTCAGATATGCTCAGGCCCGCCTTGCCTTGACGTCGGTCTTCGCTGCCGACACTAATGTTCCCGAGTCCTCCCCACTTGAGGACCGTATACTCGATGGTCATCGGCCCAATGGTACGATTTCATTAATATATAAGAAGTTAATCAACAATCGGGCAGATCTCCTGGTGCGTCTCAGGGAGGCCTGGACTGGAGACGGGTTGGAGCTGGCAGTCAGCACTGTCTTCCCCGAAAGAGGTCGCCATTCCCGCCCGTCTCCATCTCGTCCAACTTAAAATTCTTCATCGGGTGTATGTTACTGGTCCTCGTTTGGTTGCCATGGGCTTCTCCTCTGATGGGTTATGCAAGCGCAGATGTGGTTTGAGTGCTACTTTCCTCCACATCATTTGGGAATGCCGGGAGGTGGCTGCGTATTGGACTCAAGTGCCTGCTGTAATGGTGTGTGTCACCGGGGTTGCTCTGCTGCCCGAGGCTCGGAGATGTTTGTTGAATGTGTGGGAGCCGAATGATTACAACGTCGCTCAGGCCCGGTGGGCGGCCCTTGGGAACATGATCGCAAAGAGGGACATTGCGCAGCTGTGGGGTTCCCGACAGCCCCCAGCCGTGTCAGTATGGAAGGAGAATATGGACTGGTGTATGTTTAGAGAGAAGACTGTGTATTTGGCTAGGGGCAAGCCTAGGGTGTGGAATAGAATTTGGGGTCAATGGAACGCTTATCGAGGGAACATCTGTATACCCCCGTTTGAGGAAAATCCGGACATTTCTCCATCCCCCTGATCCGACATTCCTGGAAGAGTCTACTCTATTTCCTGATTTTCTGACTTCCCCACTGACTCCCCCCCCGGCCATCTCCATTGCTTATCTGGTTATCTATCCTGTATCGAGGGTCCCCCACGTTGGAGTACGACTTTGTCTATAATGCTCTTCGCCTTGAGATTTGTTTGTTTGTTTTTTATCTTTTTGTTTCTTTCTATAAAAAAAAAAAGAAAAATAACTGTATCCTGATTCCATCCTGTGTTGCAGAGAATTGTATCCTGTATTTTGCCGGACCTCTAGGAGATCGGCCGCTGCTTTGTGATGTTCAATTACTGCTTTCTAAGCTCTAGCGGCCGGCCCCTGTGGTTGTAGGCCCATACTTGTAACCATATTCGCATTGCACAATAAAGTTTAAAAAAAATAAAAAAATTATTATTCACAATGGAAATTGTAGGTGCCAAATTAATATGGAGTGTTAGTGTAACAATTTTACTTTTAGAAAGGTAAAACTAAGGTGGCTTGATGTTGCAAGCTGACTGACAAGATGGTAACAGTTAAGTAATGGAAATTTATTTTTGTGTTTGTTAATGTGTATCATGTTTTGTCTTCTGATTAAAAGTTATATTTGATATTTGTTTGTTATGAGAAATGTTCCTCTTTTGTGTGTTGTGTATTTTTTTGCTTCTGTCTACAGATCATTCATGGATTGTTCTGGGTGATTTAAGGCTGACAAGACACGTGAGTTTGGTTGGTTGAAAGGAGATTTGTTTTTGCGTAACTCCTTTGGAAAGAAATGTTCATGTGTTTTTTTGTATTTGGTCCTATCATGAATTGTTCTTGCTGGCCCTGTATGTTAGAAGAGAGACAGTAAAGTTGTATTTGACAGCAGATATCCACTAACTGGTGATCTACTGTCAAAAGGAGTGTAAGTATTTTAAACCTGACAAATTAAGCAGGCCCGAATATTGGGTTTTGGGATGCAGGTTCACAGTGCATAAAGTACATGACATGGTGTTGTGTGTCACCGCTCATTCACATATTTTATTGTTTGTCTATGCTTTTTATGCTTAATATACAGCAAGTATATCTGATGGCTTGACGTTTTGTGCGTTTTTATTTTTTTATTTTATGCATGTTTTAGTTTTATGTTGCTGCTTTTGATACTATTACAAGTTTACCTGTGTTGTGAAGGGATATACATGACGATGTGTATCGCTGCACAACAGTTGGGCTGATTTGCTAACTTTCACAGATAATGATATTTTCATACTGTGCACGACACATACAACACTTCACCAGTGTATGTCAATTTGGCTATGAATAGTATTCAAGAAAAATAAAAAAGATATACAGGATCAAAGTGTGTCACCTGCTGTTAGTCACTTACTGCCCCTTCCCTTAAAGGAACAGGCAGCCCTACATTTATGTATCCTGATTGGACGCAAGGATAAAATTATAGATCTGTGAATCTTGTACATGGTGACCTAATTTCTATATTATATTAGTCAGTTTTGTTCTGCTTCCTAAGTAGTGTATGGCTTTGTACCATAAAGGAAACCAGGCTTCATTTTACCCTGAAGAAGGGACTGGAACATTAGTAAACTTCCAGACTGCAGTAATGTACCAGGAACACCTATATTATGTATAATTCCCTTTTGTATGACCAGATTGGTTTTTAAGAATTTTCTTTAGGCCTACTTCGAGGTTTTCCAGTCTGACTGTTAGGGTAGTGATGGACTGGTTAACTGACTCAATTCTATAGTAAGACACGTTTTCCACCTCAATAGGAGATACCTTACATTTATTTTTTTGAACATGACAAATTTTCAATGACTATTTTAATTTGGTTTTTTACCCTTTTGTTCCTGCTTCTTTAATTTTTGGTGACATCAGATGTGTTCTAAATAATGGAAATACCAGGACTCTCTAGTTCTTGTCTCTTGTTTCCACATTTTGATCATTTGCTTGTGTGGTGCGTAGTGCACCTGATGCACAGTTATTAAAAAGGGAGGTATCTACATGTCCCTGATAATCTGTATTATGCGATTTTTCTTTTGAGATGTTTTAGATAAGGAATTTAGGAAAACCTAGACTTAATCATGTCGCTATCTACCCTTAGATGATGGAGGATATGCTCTCACACAGAAACCCAATTGAAGAGCCTAGAGGCACTGTTTTTCCTACTGCCTTTGTCTTTGTATTGCCTTTGAGAATGACAGTGTATTTTAGACCAGAATTGTCCCATGGCGTATGGCCACTCCTTTGAAGATTGCAGGCCACCTGCTTGCAGTACCTTTGTTATACAATGAACTTTTTAAAGCCTCCCACTTGCTCCATCAGACGGCATTGGACATCACAGAACAAGAATTTCAGTGCAAAAGAGCGAAAAAAAAAGGATACCCGTTGTTTTGAGGCTTCCGTTGTCCACCTGTCATGTGCTGATAACCTCTGACAGTGTGCAGTCCCTTGATCCCCTTGGCCTGATTTTTGGCCACACACACCCCCCTTTTCCTTTGCTCCAACGGAAGTGCAGTGCACCGGAGGATCCAAGATTGGCAAAAGGCACTACATTCTGGTGCCCATGAAAGAGCAGCCTGAGCGTCCTCTGACACTGAATGATGAGTGTTGGAGCCTGAGAATGTTCCCGGGTCTGCACGAGATGATCTGTGCCCATGACCAATGAAGAGCACAATATCTGTAGTGTCTGCCGCAGAGGAGAGATACTGGTGCACTGCATTGAGACATTGAGACTTTTAAGTGAGCTGTGAGTGTTTGCCAGGAGGGCACTCCAACGGATACTGAGAAGCATTTTTTTCATGGGAGGCCTGAATCAAGAGGCCCATGCAACAACAGGAGCAGATTTGATGGACAATAGAAGCCTGCCAGAGAGGCTTGGAACGGACTCTGGGCATGGTTGTGGGTTCATAAGTGGTTTCCGTGTGATTGCATAAAATGGGTGTTAGGAGACTGATTCTTATTGTTTTGCTGGCATTATTTTAAAGTAGTATTCTGTTTAGTAAAAGCAGAATAAAGTCAATATTCTGTGGAAGAATATCCCCTTTTCACCTTGGAGCATTGATGAGGATCACCGCTGTTTCACCTGAACATAGAATAAGTTACTGAAATGCATAGGAGCCATAAAAATGTTACTAGATAATTTTAGGATTTGCTTTCTGCTTTGGGTTGTGAAAAATTATAATTTTGTTTGTAATAGAGGTCATTACTTTCTCCTGTTGTCTATATGTTCTTAATACCGTGTTTTCTAGTGTTTTTAAGTACGACGTTGTCTTTTATGGGTTGGATTGTTTAATGCTACCCAATTGACATCTGTACCACCTCCCAACCTATGTCTCTTCCTACTATTACTTCTTTGCATTCTTTCCATACTTTACCTGAACATGAACTGGTTAGGAGGTCAGAGTTTACTTTGTAAAGCTTCTGCATCAACACCAGTTAGTAGTGAACATCACTAATTGTTGGGTGGGTGGTCTTATGCCACATACTACAGATAGAGGTATTCCCTATTTGGTCCTGCCATATGTGGCCTTTGTGCTACTACGTGTGTAAGGAGACCTGTTCCGAGAGAGTTGCTAAGTAATAAAATTATGCTCCAACAACATCTTGATGATCTGATGAATATAGACCTGGATTCAGATTGACGTGAGTTTAGGTTATTGCCTATGTAAGGGCAAAAGTAGGGTCTGAGGTTCCGTGAATTCTGAACCCTTGTGTTCCATTTTGTGCATGGCAGCCATTTTGTGGTTGCCCTCACATAGGCCGATGGCTTTAGCTGACTTTTAGATGACCTGAGTGAACTGACCCTTCTGCCTGAAGCTGACCTTGTTAGACCAGTCCCTTGCCCAGTAGCTGATCAAGATTAAGGATCAGAGCACAGGAGATTGTAAAGTTTGGTATGCACATACACACCCCTTATCCTACTTCTCATCTGTTTCTGTTCCTTCTTTTATGGCCTGTTTACGATATGGGTTGTGGTCTTTTATTATGGGTTTGTCTGGCTTGTGTAAGAAGGAATGTTGGGCTTTTTGCATGCTTGCAAAAACTAGGACTGCCCCTTACTTTTATGCTGAGTTTTGTAACCCTAAGCATATATAAGGCCTCTGTTCTCTGTATTCCTCAGACTGCCTCATTCAGTTGCTAAGGCTTCTGTGTGACGTAGCCTCACTCATTTGAGTTTAATAAAAATGTTCTCTTCATATTCCAGCTTCTGTGTCAAGTTCTTTGTTATATTAGTGAGACCCCTGAGAATGAAGATTTCAGTTCTTCACAAAGAAAATGCGGGAAAATCCTGGCTCATGCAGTATCTTTCCTGGCTGGAAGGAACCTCCATCAATGACTTCATAGAACAGAGTTTTCAGTGGACTGTGGCAGCATTGACCAGGCTTTCGAGCCAGAGAGACGGTGTAGTGCCAGCACTGATATGGTAGGTGTTACACTACCTGGATGACTTCTTAATGATAGATAGAGCGGGGTGAAGGGAGATTATGGAAAACGACTCACCGGGTGGCGGAACAGTTTAGCATACCATTGAACCCAGAAAAAAACAGAGGGATTGAATCATATTCTGTGGCAATGAAGTCCTGGCTACCAGAGGACAAACTGAAGGTTTTGACCAGCCTTTAAAGAAGGCAAATAAGAGAGGTAAGTGTGAGTTGACCAACCTTCCCCAGATGCTGGGGCACCCGAATCTTGTTTGAAGGATGGTCACTGCTGGCAGGGCATCTGCAGCCAGTTGTCTTTCAACATGAGAGGAACTACAAACCACACCACAGAGTGAGTGACAGGAAGTGTGAGATGAGGCACATAGATTGGTTGATTTTTCTTTCTGGGTAAGGTCTGGGTACCATCAGCTCGGCTTCCCAAGGTCGGGGATCTGAGGAAGCAGGGGTGCTTTTGGTGTCGCATTTTCTTTACCAGAGGCGGTCGCACTCAGGGAGACCCTTCGTGTTGAGGCTGCAGGCGACTGTTTGGAGTCCAGGAGAGGTCGGCCACCACTACCTTCTACAGATACCCCGTATACGTCTGAGTCACACAGGGGTTAAAGCTTTTTTTGTATCTGGCTCAAGATACTGGAATAAACTACCTTTGGCCATTCGTAAAATCTCCATATACAGCACCTTCAGGAAAGAATTAAAAGCGTTCCATTTTTAAATACTTCCTGCTGCTGGTACGATTTCTAGTTCTCAGGTCTTATTTCTAGGTAAGCTCCGAGATGCCCCCAGGTGAGTCATGCGCTATAGAAATGAATATAACATAACGTAACACTGGAGTCAAAATCCTGATTGCTGGGGAGACTTCACTTGGCTGGGGAGCCACTCAGACTCAGTCCGTGGGCAGAGTGGGCAGAGGTAGCGGATCTGCCTGGATCTGGAGTCCTTGAAGTTGGTGTTTCCTGGATAGGGTCCCTGTTCTCGTGAGAGCTGATCTTTATTGAACTGTGGCAGTCTTCCTGGGGTTCTTGGAAGTTTCTGGCTACAGGACAGTTGTCATCTTCTTCAGAGGCTCTTCAAGCTGCAAACAGGCCGGGAGGGCTGGGGCCAAATCAGTCGTCATCTACAATCTTTGCTGCACTGCATCTTCTTCATCCTTCTTCTTCGTAGGTTGCTGGAATCTAAAGTTCAAGGTTCAGGGGTTTCCCTAAATATTGTGTGTTAAGGGGCATTACAGGTGCTGGGAGCTGGTAGCCAATAGGTTACTTGCCTTCTAGGGCGAACACACCCTTTGTATATCCCCTCGATCCCCTAACCTGACCGGGTAGAATCCTTCTATTCAAGATGGAGAATTTCATAAGAAGAGGATCACCTCGGTCCAGGGCACCTTAGGGGTGGTCCTGACACGGAGGGGCACAACTCTCCTGACTACTAATTTTCCCGCCAACCTTACCACCAAAAGTGGGGCTTGGTTAGGGGGGCGGGCATCTCCACTATCTGGAGAGGCCCTGGTCAGCATATCAAAGGGCAGGATGCCCTTGAAGCTCAACACCCTGAATGCTGTGCCTGCTTGGGGGTCAGTGAGAAGCACCTCTGCCCCAAGCAGGCTTTGTTCCTGACCCACGAGAGCAGAAGGGTTCCCACCTCAGGGAGTCAGAAACATGTATTTGTGTGGTAGGCTGGTGCAGAATGCTCGTATTTCAGAGGGCCTCTCTAAGATGCCCTCTGAGTGCATTTTATAATACACCCATCACTGGCATTGGTGCGTGTTTATTATGCTGAGAAGTTTGATACCAAACTCCTTAGCATTCAGTAAAGCCATCATGGAGCTGTGGAGTTCGTGATGACAAACTCCCAGCACGTGTACTCGATATGGCTTCAATGCACTTACAATTGCTGTGAATGGGCACGGTGGTGCATATTGTTCATGCTGCGATGCCCTCACCTGTGGCATAGTGCACCCTGTCTTAGGGCACTGAGGACAGACAGAGGGGTGACTTACCTATGCCACAGGCAGTGGTTTCTGGGCATGGCACACAGAGATGTGTGCCATGTCAATGCTTACTTTTTGTCTGCACCAGAGCACACAGGCTGCAATGGCGGGGTGCATGTGTTTAGGGAGGGGTCTCTGAGGGTGGCACAAAACATGCTGGCAGCCCTTAGAGACAATCTCTGGTCACAAGGCCCTTGGTACTAGGGGTACCCTTTATAAGGGACTTACATGTGGGCCAGAGGGGAGCCAATTTGTGGAAATAAAGGTACAGTTTTCGGACAGAACACAGGTCCTGTGAATCTGATTGGAAGCGACCCAGGGCACAAACAGTTAAATTGCATCAGAAATCAGAAAGAAAGTGGGGGAGTGGGGAAGGGGGGTGGGGGTTACTGAAACAGAAACCCATTTTTCTAAAGGTACGTCTGAATGCGGGGTACGCCATAGGTTATTTTAGAATTGTGTGGAACAGAGAAGAAGGGTGGAATTGGACTTAGTAGAAGTCTAACTACAACAAGAAATGGGAAGCCCTGAACCGAGACAAGATGCAAAAGGAACCGATGATGAATACTTTCTGCATGTGTCTGTGATGTTGGTCTTCATTATATGATGTGATGAGACCAGTTGTGCTGCCTAAGCATTCCAGATGTTATGTATATACTTTTTTATATGGTGCGACTCACATCTCTCTCCTTGTTTGGGGGAGTGGAGGGAGGGCGGGTGGGACAAATAACTGAACTGTAATGTTATCTTGTTCCTAAAATACATTTAAAAAAATGGTTTTGGGGGTTTGCGGGAAAAGGGGATAGAGAATTGATGAAATTGGCGTTCCAGATATTTGAGCTAGTAGGAGAAGCAGAGTAGAGGGCTTCCAAGTAAAAGGAGCGGGGAGAGCAGACACCAGAGTGTGGTCCGGAGTCAACGCTGCAGAAGAAAGCAAAGGGTAAAGGAGCCTGATCCGGTTACAGGGGAGAGAGAAGGAGGCATTTGTCCAGATACAATAATGGGTCAATTCTTGCAATGAGGGGAGGGTACCAGGGTCATTGCTCATTCGCACAGAAGCCTCGAAAGTAATGAAGTAGAAGCCTTGGGTTTGTTGCGGAAGCGCCTGAGAGGTGGGAGATGGACTAAGAAGGAGTTTGGCACTCACTCATTCAGGATTGGTATGTCATGAAGATTCTGAGTGAGTGTGACTGAGGGGCAGATAAAGGGGTTGGGAGCGGGAGATGCACGGCGGGACTGGAAACAGAAACCAGCCATGGTAATTTCTCTGGACCAGCTTGTTGTGGGGGGTTGTGAGGGATGGGAAGGGTTCCGGGGATGCAGCTGAGAAGGGCCAGTCTGGGGTCGGGGGTGCTAGTGTCAAGCACCGCAGCTGCTTTTGTTACAGGGGGCAAATAGTCCAGCCCTGCTTCAAAACCAGCCCCTTGGGTCAAAAAACAGCCCACCCTGCCGGCCTACTGGGAAAATGCCCAGTGCCCAGTACAGCCAGTCCGACCCTATGGAGAAGTGACTCAAAGTAGGAAAACAGGAGATTAGTGACGGCTGAGAACTTAGGCAGGCGTTAATGGGCGCTCTGTCCCAGAAGGGTGGGAAGGGGGTTTGGGTGAGTGGGCATTCAATAGTGAAATGAGCAGAGGAGTGTGCGGGAAAGCAGGTCTATGGGCAGCAGCTGGGAATTTATTTTGAAAGTCTTGATATGCATTGGGTGGAAAGCAATGGGATAAACTGATGGCAACACTTTGGGAGCTGAGGGACAAGTAGACCCAGCCAGGTATGGTGGTGCTGCACCTGGGGTGGAAAGATTGATTGAGTCTACCGAGCTGGAGGGGATTAAAATGATGAAAAAGGATTTAAGGTTCTTGAAAAAGACATAAGAGGACTGAGCTTTGATGCCTGTACTTGTTAGCCCGAAGGATGTGGAATGAGGGTCAGGAAACTGTTCGTGATGGACAGGGCGCGAGAAGAGATTAGCAGAGAGATGCTTGATTGCCGCAAGGCGAAAGGATGAATTTTATTAAACATAGCGAGATTGTCCATGAATCCCCTGTGCGGCTTTGACACAATGGGGTTCATTTGTGGTTGCTGGCAATAGATTGCATCTTAAAAATGAATGGAGAGGTCAGTGGAATGGATTG
Source organism: Lissotriton vulgaris (assembly GCF_964263255.1). Classification (NCBI taxonomy): domain Eukaryota; kingdom Metazoa; phylum Chordata; class Amphibia; order Caudata; family Salamandridae; genus Lissotriton; species Lissotriton vulgaris. Next base: position 35,705,689 of record NC_141689.1, read on the forward strand.
TGTGAATGGAAGTATGGGGGACAGGAAGAGCAGATGGATACACAAGAGAAAGGAGGACAGAGGAAGTCAGGGAAGAGAGAGCAAGAGCAGAGAATCAGGACAATTGTTAATCTGGTGAACGATGGAATGGAGAGCACATGAGAGAGTTAATCCATAAAGTTTGGTTGAGGTCAGAAGGTTTGGGGAGAATGGCGGTGGCTATGTTGGGATGGGAAACACCAAGGGTGGGAGTAAATGTTAGGACAGGGTTTCGTGCATAACAGATTGTCAGCTCAGCCGAAGAATGTGTGAGTCAGCCCAGCTTGCTGCCATTGAAGCAATTTCTTGCACCACTTATTTATTTATTTATTTGAAGAGTTTTATATAGCCTGAACATGACCTGTCCGGGTATCAAAGTGCTTTACAAAGAGCAGACAAGATAAACATATAAATGCAAAAAGAAATAGACAATGGAGTATTGTAATGAGTCCTCTCCCAATCCTCTAACGTCACATCCTGCCTCCACACAGACATGCACACTCTCTATTCTCATCAATTCTCCCACTTTCCCTGACTCTAGAGTATAGGAAAGCAAGAGTTAATATCTGCATTCGAAGTCTGATGATTGTGTGATTGTGAGCATTGTTATTGACTGATTAAGACTTCTTCAAATCAGCCCTTAGATGTTATCACCAACAGACATGGAATACCAGGCGCACGCCTCTTGCAGAGTTTATCAACGCTGACACTAACAGCCGAAAGGACATCTTCCCATCATCAAAAATGTCACCATGGGGGGGAGGAGCCAAGATGGCGACGAAGACGGATGGGTAGTCTCCCGGCTCCGCGAGCCTTTGCCTCCGGCGACGATATCCTGCTCTCCATCCTGTCACCGCGCTTCAGTGGGAAGACGGTGAAAGAGCGCTGCATCGACCGACGTTTCTCCGGTGTCCCTGCCTGCCTGCCAGCCGGAGATCCTGTTGAGCCGTTTGGACGGCTCTTCCTCGTCTAGGTACCGGGACCCATGCAGCGGCGTATAGACGGCGGCAGCCACGGCTACGAGGGGTGAATCCGATGCGGCGGCCCTGTCGCTATACTCCACGTTAAGCGCTGCTGGGAATATTATCAGCCTTTCCATCGGCTCTTCCAGATCGGCCGCCTGGAATTCCCTCCGGTACTCAGTTGTGCGACTTTGTTGAGGGGACGTGCTGTGCCCTCCATGTTGGAGTGCATCCACTGCTTCACTCTAAGCCTGCCCCTGCTCTGAATCGACCGGAGTGGAACTTTTCGGGGCATTGCACTTTCTTTGTTGCTCTGAGATGCGCCAGTGGCCTGGGTCCCTACAGTTTTGCGTGGACTGCACCCGTACACCCCAGTGTCTATCACGGCGAGACGGCAATGGTGGCTGGCTCAGTGGGGGAGATGGCGGACGTCGCCTTGCATACGGACTGGACCGCGCTACATAACCGTGGGCAGTGTGATGGTCCTGGCGCCGTGCCTCCGAAGTCAGCGACGGCGGAATTCCCAACCACCCTCACCTATGGCTCTGTTCTCGCTGCCCTAGCCGACTTGAGAGCCGAACTGTATGTGAGCGCTAGAGTGCTGGGACACAAGCTTGATGCTGCCGCACTTCAGTTGGGGTGTACCTCGCTGGCTTGTTTCCCTCAGCGCGCCGACTTGACTCTCCCTAATTTGGATGGGGATACAGTGTTGCAGCGCGAACCTTTGGTGGATCTCTTGTCGGGCGATGCTGGTGTGGATGGATCGTTATCTGCCTGCCTCCCTGAGGCTTCATTGTTGCTTTCCCTGCTGGAACTTGTTCTGCCGGGGCAATGTCTGTTTAATCTGGCTGCTTCAGCTCCACACGCTTCGCTATCATTTCAGGCTGATTTGAAACATCGGGCACACCTGGCGATTTTACTGTTTTGTGCCCATGGACTTGTTCGGGGCTGCGGATGTCCATTTTGTTTTGTGGCACTTCCTCCATGTCGAGAGCGGCCATCTTGCTCCTTTGTCTCATCTGTGGTGATTGCCCCACGGGAGACATGCCCGGGGGGACGGGTGCGGACTGGCCAGGGCTAAAGGAACCTTACCTACGACTGGAGCTGGATTGGCCGGTGGGGACTCGGACTGAAACACATCCCTGAACATGTATTGTTGCGAGATGCGGTGACTCTCCCCATGTTCTAATGTGTTCCTGCACGTTGTTTTGTTGCTAAGTGGGGTAATGTGTGCATTTTAGGCTGGGTGGCCCAGGGACTTTTAAGATGGCCCTCCACTGATATAACAAGTAATTATTCTAATAGTCTTTTTTTCTTTTTCTTTCTTTTCTTTCTTGCTCTATATTTCGGGTTTATTGGGTGACAGACACACTGCTGGGGGGGGGGGGGGTAGGCCGTAGCCTCTGCATGCGTGTAGGGTGGGGGGTTGGGTTTTGTTTTCTGGTTTCGGTTTCTATGGGCCTTGTTTTTTCTTTCGTTCTCGCTCTCTTCTTTTTTCTTCTATCTTGGGTCCGTGACTGGGATTGCTAGGGGGAGGGTGGCGGCGGACACTGGGAAGGGCGTTAGGCTCGACACTCCTGTTGCACAATCTTTGAGCCGCCATGCCTATTGTATGGACCTGACCTCCGTGATTAGTGGTTTACGTAATAACTTTGTCGCTAATGTCGTGATGCGCCTGCACGGACTTCGCTTTCTTACTTTATTGTTTATAAAAAATGACAAACTCTAATAGCTGCTACAAAAAACTTTAAAATTAACCTTCATTGCTCCTGAGACATGGTATCAAGACGGTTTCCAGTGTAACTTTCAAATGTTTGCTATTTGTGAAAGTGTTACTGTGTCACAGTAATGTATGAGCTAGTGCATCAAAAGTAATCGTGGCCGGCCGGATGGTTGTGGGCCCGTATTTGTCCTTTTACAATTGCACAATAAAGGTTTACAAAAATAAAAAAAATAAAAAAATGTCACCATGCCTTCTGTCGCTTCCAGCAACATCACCCCTTTACAAGACTTTACAAAACGCTCTCCTAACTTTTCTGTAATAGAATCCCCTCCTGATACAACAGATTTGATTAGACACCATTGCAACTCAACTACCCATCACAGCCAAGGAATGAACCCCAACCTCGTAACCCACTGTCACCACCGTTGAAATCGCTGATACCATGAAGACCATCTACTTGGGGGCACCCTCAGACCCTTGCCTCACCGCACCTTCATCAAAGAACTCCTACCAATCAGCGATGCACAAACACTCATCCTCAACACCACCAAAGGTCTTAGGAAAATGTATCAACCAATGCCTCACCGACCACCTCAGCAACCACCAGCTCCTCAATGCCAGGTATTCCAGATTCAGGCACCACCACAGTATAGAAACAGCACTCATCACCGCTGCAGACGACAACCACATGATCCTTGACAGATGACACATGGCAGCCCTCATTCTCCTGGACCTCTCTGCAGCATATAATACGGTCGGTCTCACATGTCACCCTCATCAGGACCCTGCATGAGCTTGGCATCCAAGGACCCGCTCTCCGCTGGATCTGCCCCTGCTTAATGGATAGACCACAAGCTGTCAGTCTGGCCCCTTATGCCTGGAAAGCCCTAAAACTTCAGCAGAGTGCCTCAGGGTTCATCGCTGAGCCCCACCCTACATGATCCACCTGGCCATTGTCATCCATGCACACAACATCCACATCCTCTCCTAGATTAATGACACTGGCCACATACTCTCCCTCTCAGACAAGACACACAGCATAAGAAACAAGTTCACCACCTCCTTGTCTGAAGTTGCTAACTGGATGAAGACCACATGCCTCAAGGTCAACACTGACCAGACAGAAGTAGTGATCATTGGCAAGAACACCCACCATGGAACTCCAAATGGTGGATGGACAAGCTCGTACCCACACAAATACCCAGCACTCACTCCAGGAACTTTGGTATACTCATTACAGCAAACTCGATATTATGGCACAAGTCACAGCCGTCACTTTATCCTGCTTCCGCACGCAGAACATGCTAAGGAAGATCTTCAAATAGGTCCCAAGTAACACTGGAAAAACTATCACTCGCACCTCAGTCACCAGTAAGATGGACTACTAGAACATCCTCTATTTTGGGATCACCAAGAAACTCATTAGACGACTGCAAACCATGCAGATTCATCCACAACTTCACACACCACATGTTAGAAATGGGGGTCTCTAGTTGGCAGGGGCTTGCACCTTTGTCCAAATAGGGACCCTTCTTCCTAGTAAGGATAAGGGAGTTACACTCCTAAAATAACCCCTGCTCACCCCCTTGGTAGCTTGGCACGAGCAGTCAGGCTTATCTTAGAGGCAGTGTGGAAAGCATTTGCACATAACCAACATGATTACAGTGTAAGCACTACAGAAGGACACCACACCAGCTTAGAAAAATAGGCAATATTTTTATATACTTTAAGACAAGACCAAAAATGTAAAAATCAACAATACAGTACTTAAAGATCTGCAATTGTCAAAATAAGCTTTAAAGACAGTTCCTTGATGTCGATAGCGCCGTCCGGGGCTATCACGGCATCGTGAGCAAACAAATTCATACAGTTGTGGTTGACTGCGGCGATGTGGGCCAGCTACGGTGTCAGCAAGACCCGCAAACAGTACCTTTCAGAAATGCAGGCCGGCAGCGACTTCTTGTTGAGCTCCTGAAAACACGGCTTCCACAGGCGTCGGTTCCGGAGGTCGGTGCAGGAGTCGTCGCGGCCCTCGAAGTCACACGTGTTGCAGGTCAACCTCCTCCCTGTTGGGATCAGGAGCGCCGGAGTCGCCAGTCGCCAGGCATCGTGTGCTGCAGCGCGAAGTGCAGCGGTGCGGCGTGCGGTGCCCCCAGGTCGCGGTGCGAGCAGCAGCTTGGTGGCGGCATTGTATGGCATCGTTGCTGAGACCAGGGTCGCGGTGCGAGATGAAGTCGGTGCTCGTCACGGTGCTGGCAGGTCACGGTCAAAGCAACGGCATCGTCATTGCTGAAGCGCTGTTCGTGGCTGATGAACTGGAGTCGATGGCACCAGCGTCAGTAGGCTAAGACTGCGGTGTGGGATAAGGGCGGTGCGTCTTGTAACTTTACGAGCGGTGCCCTCGAGCCATGGTGAAAGCAGCGGCATCTATTCCGGCATGGAGCGGCGGCGTCGGGGATACCAAGTCATTGTCGTAAAGTGAGGCAGAGCAGAGTGCGGTGCCCTCAGGTCCCGGTGTGAGCAATGGCTCAGTGGCGGCGTCAGATGGTGTCGTTGGTGAGACCAGGGTCGCGGTGCGGCATTGCGGCGGTGCCCTCTGTGATGCCAAGGCACTGTTGTGAAGTGAAGCGGTAGGGAGTGTGGTGCCCACAGGTCACGGTGCGAGCAGCGGCTCAGTGGCGACGTTTCTGCGGTGCCGTCAGGACACAGAATCAGCAGCGGCATCATAGATGTCGTCGAGTGGCTTTCCTCTGTTGCAGCACAAAACACACAGTCCGCAGTGCTGCGGGCAGAAGAGTTGAAGTCTTTGTTGTTCCTGGGACTTTTTGAACAGGGGGCAAGCTCTACTTCAAGCCCTTGGGGAAATTCAAAAAGCAGATTGCAGAATGTTCAGACCAGTCCTTTCACTACCCAAGACAGAAGCAGCCACTGTAGGCCAAAACAGCAAAGTACACAGCAAAGTGGTAGGTCCTCCTCACAGATTCTCCAGCTCTTCTTCTTGCCTGTCTTTTTGGTCCAAAAGAGTGCTAATGTTCAGGGGTCTCGGCCCCAATATTTATATCCCAAAGTCATTTGATCTCTTAGGCAGAGAGAGTGTCTGTGCCAAGCCAGAACCAGTTCTGCCTTCTTTGATGTGATTTCCTGGCAGGAGGTGGAGACGGCATTGTCAGAGGCATACCAGGCCCTTTGAGGTGCAATGAAATCTCCTCCCCCCCATTACAGCCCAGGTCTATTCAGCCCGTTCCTGACTCTACCTAGACTATCTGGAGCCACTCCTGCTCCCCAGCCTTCTGTCATCAAAAACCCAGGCAGGCAATCCACATTCCAGCAGAGGCACAGGGGATGACTGAGCAAGAACATGCCTACTTTCTAAAAGTGGTATTTTCAAACACAGAATGTAAAAATCACCTTCACTAAAAGATGCATCTTTAGATTCTGAGTTCAGGCATACTAAATTTTATTTCCCTACCTAGTTCCCAGGGCCAGTTATGTTTATAAGATGTTATAAACAAACTTCCCATTCTTTCCTATAGGGAAGAAGTAGGCTTGTCATAGTGAAAATCGAAATGGTCTGTAATTCACTATCATTCAGGACATACCACACACACCAGGGCATGTCCTACCTTTCACATACAGGGGTACCGTGGGCCTACCTTAGGGGTGACTAACATATAGAAAAGGGAATGTTTGGGGCTGGCAAGTGGGTGCACTTACCAAGTGGACACAGCAGTTACCAACTGCACGCAGACTCTGCAAAGGCAAGCCTAAGTTGTCTTTTTAGGGCTACTCGCATGGGTGGCACAAACAGTGCTGTAGGCCCATTGTTAGTATTTGATTTACAAGCCCTGGCACACACAGTGCACTGTACTAGGGACTAACAAGTAAATCAAATATCCAATCATGGAAACACCAATCCGTAACTGATCTTCAGAGTCAAAACCGGGAGGGCAGAAAGCAAGAAACTCAGGGGAAACACACCAAAGATACCATGTCTAACACCACACATCTCAGATCACACCAAAACTCAGGGAGCTCCACTGGCTACCGATACACAAATGAACTCATTTCAAACTCACACACACATTCAAGGCACTACACAACTTAGGCCCCACGTACCTGAACAGTTGCATTTCCTTCCACCAACCACCCACACACTCCCATTCTGCAGGACTCGCACGCATCTCATGCATGCACAGAACCAGATCAGATCAGACGTTCTCTAACATCACTCCTAAATCATGGAATGACTCCCACTCTACCCTCGCCCCTCCCCCTTTTCCAGAACATCATAAAATGCTGAAGACCTGTCTTTTCAAGTTACCAACCTAACATAGGCAGTGCAGGAAACACGCACCTGCTGAGAGCCAGGATAAGTACATGGGTGATAGTGCACTAAAATAGACATACCATACACATATCATGGCTGCACTGCTGGGCCCAGAGCATGGATTGCATGGATAAGTTATGGTATGTTATGACGCACTTATAACGCGCACAGATACTCAAGAGTGTCCCGCACGAAAGATATGTGAATCAGGCACGGTGTGAGGGGTGTCTGGTAGCCGCAGGCCTCCCTTACCGTGTTGCTGTCATTACTAAGGCGGGAATACTCTGTACCCAGAACCTGTTAGGTATAAATAGACTGTGCTGGCAGTGATATGGGCTCTTTGAAGTCCAGGCTGCCCGCTGAGAGCTTTTATTGTATTATGTTACAGTTGAGTAGTGTTCCAGGCTTTCAGATGCTGAATGGTGACTAGATGCCACAAGGGTCACGGGGGGGGGGCTGCACCGGCTTCATACATCCATGAGGAATAAACGCTGAGTAATAGAGCACTCAAGGAAGAACTGTGTGACAGATGAACTGGTGGGCACCTCTGTGTGTGCATCGGGCACACGTATGCATGGTTCCTTGTGTGTCTGTGGGAGTACCGCGCACCGCCATGCATGACTTCAAAATCTTTAACCCCACAGACCCTGGCAGACTCCTGCTGGGAGGAGGTACCTAAGCAATCAGGGCCTTGGTGGATATAGTGCCTTGCAGGGTGAACATTATACCACATTCAAGGGATGCAGGAAAATCCTCATTATTCAGAGCTGGATACAATGGCCACAGAGATGGGCAGTGGCAGAAAATCAGCCTTTCTGAAATGACCCATTGTAATGACCCTTCTGAATATGCTGGATAAATGAAGCTCCGCTCCTGTATATACTCACTCAGAGCCCTGCTCTCAATGATTATTGAAGCTCTGCTTCTGCACACACTCACTCAGAGCCCTGCTCATGGTTAATGAAACTGTTCTTTTTGCATGTGTCACCCTGAGTGGGACGAGTATGCTCAGACGTAAGTCCCGTGCTCTCCATGCAACTGGAATCAAGCAATCAAGGCTGACAAGGGCTGAAAGCCCAAAACCGGTCCTTGGATGCTTGTTTCCAGTCCAGGGAGGACCTGGCCTGTCAGTTCGGGTTGGACTGTTCCCATTGGGAGCAGGGTCAAGAGTGATTTGCATATGGCTGGGTCCAAACTGGAATGGCATGGGGAGCAAAAAAACGATGGATTTAGGCCCAGATCTCTGACCTGAAGTGATTGTATGACATTGTTCTGCATTCTGCCCATCAATTGTTCTTTTTTTGCATTTGTCACCCTGAGTGGGACGAGTATGCTCAGACGTGAGTCCCAGGCTCTCCATGCCACTGGAGTCAAGCTATCCTGGCTGATGAGGGCTGAAAGCCCGAAACCGGTCCTAGGATGCTTGTTTCCAGTCCACGTAGGACATGGCCTGGCAGCTCAGCTGGACTGTTCCCAATGGGCGCAGGGTCAGGACTGATTTGCATATGGCTGGGTCCAAACTGGAATGGCAGGGGGAGCAAAAAAACGATGGATTTAGGCCCAGATCTCTGACCTGGGGTAAATGTATGACATTGTTCAGCATTCTGTCCATCAATTGTTCTTTTTGCACTCAATGATTACTGAATCTCTGCTCCTGAATATACTCATTCAGAGCCCTGCTCTCAATGGTGAAATGAAGCGCTGCTTCTGAAAATATCCCCATCAGGTATCTGCGTGAGATTCTGTGACCACCTTGTCTCTGACTCCAAAGAGTTGATGCAAGCTGAGTGCAGAGATGTTCCTTCCAAGTGCTCAGACTATGAAAAGCAACTTCCAGATCTTCTGGCTGTTGGGAAGGATGTGGAGGCCTTATTTTTTTACTGATAACCTTTGACCTCATGACAATTCTTCTGAACTTTTCACTTGCTGTGAGTTGGCTGTCTGTGCGCGTACTTATTTTCCTGTTTTCTGATGGCAGGAGGTAGTAATGTTTGGGCGCCCGCCCTGACAGTTAGAAAGATTAGCAGTCTTAAACCTCATCTCTTCTCTTATTATCTCAAGTCTCGCATTCTTGTTGTTTCTCTCCCCCTAGCTTTATTATCTTTGTTTCACCTTGTTTGTCCCTTTTTCTCCACCCTATCTTTACTGTCTCTAATGTGAGTCTTTTCTTCAATGTCTTCCTCTGCCCTGTCTCTAGCACATTCTCTTTCTTTCTTTCATCTATGTCTCTCTGTTTGTTTTTCTTACTATCATTTTTAGGTCTCACCTATGCAGCGCACATACGCTGCATAGGAGACCTTTAGCCGTTGCTTTGCTCTTTTTAGAAACACATACTCGTGCTTGTTGAGGCATCCACCTTGCGGGAGCGAGCAGGGGCACGCCACAAGCACGAGTATCTGCTTCTAAAAAGAGCAGGCTGCATGCGCACATACGCACACACGCATGCACCACTCACGTGCTTGTTTGAAATGTAATTACTATGGCGCCCGCTTCACATACATCATTACGCACTGCTGCATACGCACGCACCACTCGCGTGCTCGTTTAAAATGTAATTACTATGGCGTCCGCTTCACATACATCATTACGCACCGCTTATTATCTATTTAATCTTGCCTCTGCTTCCACTATCGTCACTATGACACTCCTCAGCCTGGAAATGTAGCATTTTGTTCCTGTTCTCCCTTAATTCCCCGCATTCATAGGAAGGAGCCCCACAGCCAGCAGCAGTCACCCGTCCCCTCCTCCCATCTTAGCCTCCAGAGAGAGCCAGCCAGACCGAGTTCCCTTTCCATACCTGCCTCTGTCTTTTCAGCATTGGGCCTGGCAGAGCAGGCGCTCTCTCGTCCCATGCTCGGGCACCCACCACTGGTATGGAGAGGGGGAGCTGGAAAGAACAGCTGCAGTCCCTCTTCACATTTACTGTTCTCTCAAGACAAGAATATATGAGTTCTGTAGAAAAACAAAAGGTGACATAATGTTTTAAAGACCTGCCACTGTTATAACCTCGGCCGCTCTCTCTACAACCGCTTTTTGCTCTCTATTCCAGAGATCCAACATTAGCAAAGCAGTCTCAGCCCTGGCACAGTTCAGTCCAAATGGCCAGGCCACTTCTTCACCGTATGGTAACTCAAGTAACCCCAGGCATTTTGTAACCTTGTCGTGCCACATCAGTAAGGCACTGCACCAAGCTACGGCACCTATGCCAGGAACACAGTGGAGAAGTGTGGCTCAATGGTTAGAGAGGCAGACCCTGATGCAGAGCTCTAGCCCGGGTCCAGGGTTCAATTATCTGCCTCGGCGGGTCTTGGGCTCAAAATTCCACAGACCTGATAATTCTCGCCTCGGTGCCTATTCCAATCATAGAGTCCCACTCTGCAACTCTGGGCAATAGCTTGCTTAATCTCCACAACAGCCCCCACAAACCTAAGGATGCCTGGCCTCCACCTTGGGGGTGCTCAGGAGTGGACGCCTCACAGGGAAAGCCAGGATGGGTTCCACAGTGGTATTAGTACAAGCGCCTTGAGACCCTAAGCGCTGCGAGGCCTCCGGGTGGTTATGCGCTATATAAATGGAATTTTTCATTTCATTTCATTTCAGTAGTGCGCTATACAAGTATCAATTTACATTTACATTACATCTGCAACTTAGGGCAAAGTAGTAAGGTAGAAAGTGACAGATGGAATGCTTACATTAACAAGTATTTGCAATGCAAAAGATCTCGCATTTGCGAGACTTTGAGCTATTGGCATTGTTAAACGACAATGCCTTTTATTTATATGTTGGTTTTTAAAACAAATAAAAGGCATTGTAATTTATAATGCAAATAGCTTAAACTCTCGCAAATGCGAGACCTATTGCATTGCAAATGCTTGTTTCTCTCTGTGATGTTCTCTTTCTCTGGGTTTTCCACAGATACTTAGCCTCCCTCACTCTTTACTTTAGCATACCTTAATATCCTGATGCCCCAGTCAGGCCTCTGGATGCTTGATTACCATCCTTTTTTGTCCCTCAGGACTTAATTTAAAGTAACAGACAGGCTTCCAGGCTATACCCAGAAAACAGAAGTAACAAGGAGAAATAAAGACAATTCTCCTTGTTATGCCTGGGTCTGGGAGGCACACCTTACTGACACCAGGCCTGGGGGTAGTCTGCGAAGTTACAAAAAAACTCTGCGAAGTTCCGCCAGTGGCGGAGTGCAGTGCGAACTGCAGTTTGTGCTGGTATTCCTGCCGCTCAGATAGAAATGCTACCTGAGCAGCAGCTTGCGCTTGCTAACTTACCGTTCGCGATCACAAGCGGGGAAAAAACTCAACTGCACATTGCGAAGCGGAGTTTTCAGCACTCCATGAGCTCCGCGGAGTGCAGAGTGCAGAAAACTCCGCAAACTCCGCGAACGGAGCGAAGTTCACTGCCCAGGGCTAATTGACACATTCCCAGGTTTACAACTCTTTGAAAATAGTGCATAAAAATCTATGGGTGGAGGTGCGGGAACACCCCACTCCACACATGGAACGCCTTCCCAACGCAGAGCAGAATACGGCTGTGAAATGTGCTGCTTTGCGTTACCTTTAATGGGCTACACCACGCAGAGCCATGCAAGGCGGCTTTGCGTGGCTTCGTAAATCCCAGTTCAGGACATCTGTGGCCCGAAGCCCTCAGTAAATCCGTCCATAAACATTTTGTGAAGTGCTGAAAATGCGCTCTAACTTTCCTCGGTGTTGGACTTGGCCGGAATACAAGCCTGTGTGAAGCACCGTCAAGAGAACTCACTGCCACCCCCGGGGCGCAAGAGGAACCGTTGCAGCTGACCCTGGAATCCTCGCCGCGGCCCAGGGCTAGGTCAAGGAAAGTGCCGCTGCTATTTGCGGCCTCCGCTGCTGCCCTCGGAGCCTGGGGATGGCCGCTGCGGTAGTGGGAGGGACCGCGCTGGGCCTAGAAGCCAAGAAGGGCGTTGTCACGTGGCTGGGGCGCAGTTGACGTCACCGGCCACGCCCCCAGCCCGCTGTGCATCGATTGGCTGCTGCCCGGGCAGCCCGAAGAGGCTGACAAAGGACCCAGAAGGCCAGAGGGAGGTGTTGCGGGGCTCCCATGAGCTAAGGGAAGCCCCGGGATGGTGAAGGTGCAAGTCGGGAGCCTACCCTGCGCTGGCCCCAAAGAAGCCTGCAGCCTCGTGGAGGCTGCCTAGAAGTCCCGGGTCCCCGCGAGAGAGGAGGGGCCCGGGTGAAGCAGGGAGAAGTGAGGCGGCGGTCGGGGCTCCAAGGAGGGGCTGAGGAGGGCCCCAGTGCAGCGAGAAAGTGTTGCCTGTGACCCGCGGGGCTCCCGGTGGGAAAGGGAAGCCCCGCGCCTGCCGCCCAGACTGCCAAGGAAAGGGAGCAGAACCCCAGAGGAGTCCTGGTGAGTGGGGTTGTGTGGGGGGGTGGAGAGGGCAACAGGGCGCACTGTCGGTGCTTTCCCCTCCCTTGGTGTCAGTGTGATTTTCCAGTTGCCCCCCTGGCAGTGGGCAGCTGCAACGTGCAGCCTTAATTTTTAAAGCCCATGGGGGGCCCCACCATGGACAGGGTATGTGCCCACCCTCGGGGACTGTGTTGCCTTCCCAGGTGCCCTGTCTGGCAGCGGGCACCTGCAACGTTGGGCCCCAGTCTGCTTGTCTAGAAGGGAACCGAGGCTCCTGAACTGGGCTGAAGAGCGGCTTATAGCTGGTTGTGTGGTGCCTAGGGAGGACCCGCTGGAGTTATATAAATGTGTGATGTTTCCCCTAAGGTGCACCCTGTGATAATGTCTGATGCCCTGCACCCTGTGTTGGATGTCCCCTGCTAAGGTGATCATGCCCAGGTTGTCAGCAATGCCTACCCAAGGAAATGTTGCCTCAAGTATGGATGCCGGGTTCCACTGTATTGCCTCCCGCTAATGTGGCTTGCCCCTGCCTAGCGGATTGTTTTCTGCCTAGTGTGTTCCTGTAACACTTCTAGGCCTAATGTGCCCGGCTCATGGTAGTGTTGCCCCTGCACCAGTGTGCCTAATGTTGATGCCATGTTTATTCGCACAGTGTTCCTGGCCTAAGGCGTTTATGTATAATGGACCTTCATGCCTAGTGTTTCTTTCCCTCACATTGGTGTTGCTGATGGTTCATGTCAATTGCTAACGCCTTGTCTTTATTTCAGCCCTGGAAACCAACGGATGTACCTTTTTATTCTTTTTCCTATTAACCCTGTAAATAATCCCCCCTGGTGAACATTGCCCTGACACCCGTTGGTGCCCCATTGTGATTACTGTTTCTTACTTTTGCAGGTTGGAGACAATACATGAGTTATTCTTTATCATCCAAACCGGTGTCGTGTCTCTTTTGTGGTGCGCCTGGTGTGTCGTCTGTGCGTACTGCGTGGGTGCTTCACACATGTCCTCAGGAGTTTGGCCTGCCCGCTCTGCTCCATGCTGCCCCCGTAGAATTGGCTGCCCCATTTCTGACACTCGGTTATTAGGATTTGGAATCATTTTACTAGAATCCAGCCTCCAGGACACAGACCCACTGAACTGTCTGAGCTCGCACTCAGAGCCACAGAGTAACTAAGACTGAATGCACATTTTTCATAGAGTGTTACAGCCTGTCTGGCACTTCAGTCCAACCCAGTGACTGCAGTATACAGTGCAAAAACAACAGTTGGTGGACAGAATGCAGAACAATGTCATACATTCACCCCAGTACAGAGACCTGGGCCTAAATCCATCTTTTTTTTTGCTCACCATGCCATTCCAGTTTGAGCACAGCCATATGCAAATCAGTCTTGACCCTGTACCCCATGGGAACAGTCCAGCCAAGCCAGGTCCTTCCATATTCAGTGTAGCACCATATCTGTCTGTTCTGTCCCACCCAGTGACTGCCGTATACGGTGTAGCACCCCGCCTGGAATTTCTGTCCACCCAGTGACCGTAGTATACAGCATAGCACCCCACCTGGTGATTCTGTCCCCCCCAGTGACTGCAGTATACGGTGTCGCACCCCCCACCCTCCCCCCCCCCCGGTACCCCCGGCACTTCAGTTCCACCTTATGACTCTTGTGATACTCAGTAAACCTCGCCCAATAGCTTAAAATTTGCTGTAGTGACTCGTGTTATTTGCTTGATATAGCGCCTTCCTGCGTGAGCACTATAATTGGGTCTGGGGTCAATCCTTAGGTCTAGACACTGCTAGAATATTCTGATTTGTTGTGTTGTTCCTAGTTTGACCTGTCCTCTGCTCCTACATGTAAATACAAGCCCTGCTCCTGCTTAGAGATGTATCTGTGAGCAGCCACTCAGTCTGTTGAGGTCACTGACTTGCATGAAAGAGTGTCTGAGCTCCAAGCCCCCCCCCCCACCTCCTGGAGAGAGCGATCCCTGAGCCCTTATTTATGAGGCCTTGCGTCAGTTTTGCGCCGCCGGTGCGTCACTTTTTGTGACGCACCAGCGGCGTACAAAATGCGCCTTGTTGCGCCATATTTAAAAAGTGACGCATCTAGGTAGATGCGTCACTTTTTAAACCCCTGCGCCACATTATACGTGCGTCAGGTATAATGTATGCAGAGGGGACGTTCTCCCGCAAAAAGCCGTAATAGTGACGCAGTGAAATCTATGAGATTTCACTGCGTCACTTTTAGGATGCTGTTGCGTCAAAATCTTGCGCCTGCCTCACAGCAGGCGTAAGACTGACGCAAGCCCTTTCACATGGGGCTTTCCCCATGTGAAAGGACGCATTGCTGGAGTTGCGTCACTTTTGTGACACACTCCAGCAATGCGTCACTTTTGCGCTTACAGATGCGTCAGAAATACTGACGTATCTGTAAGTCCTTGCGACATGATGCGTCATACATTAAATATGACGCATCATTGGTGTCGCAAGGAGTGCGCAGTGAAAAGTGACGCATCGCTGTTTTCACGCAGCGATGCGTCACTTTTCATAAATGATGCCCCTGCTGCTTCGCTCGCTCTCTGGTCGAGAGAAACACCGATACCCTCAGTTGAGTGAGTGTGTGAGTGAGAGTACCCCCCTGTCAGCCAGGTTCTCCCACATACCTCTATGTCTGGTGTTCTTGGTTCTTGCCTGTATCAGGCCCTCGCTGACACTCTAAATGTATTTATCTCACACAAGCAGGCCTACCCTACATTTATGACGAGGCAAGTGACGTCAGTGTCCACTAAGTGGTACCATATACTGCAGCTGCTTCCTATCTCAGGTTTTTGCTTTTCTTTGCACAACGTGCTCTAGCACTGGAAGGGGCCCCACATGGCCTTACGGAGCCGGGTCCCGCCAAGTCTTGTGACACGTCGCAAGGATTCATGGATGCGTCAGAAATTCTGATGTGTCCGCGCGAAGGATGCAGCGAGGCATACGGCCCAAAAGTGCACATTGCACTATAGCAAAGTCTAAAAAACCAGAGGCGAGGAGTCCGTTATTACTGACGCAAGTAGCCACTGTGTAGGATAAATGTAAAGGGGAAACACTCACCTTGCACTCTATTACATTGGTTCTGTATGTCACGCATACAATGGGCATAGCGTGCTTATGTGTAATATGTAATTTACTGTGTTACCTACCTTAATTGTGCACTTACCTGTTGAGGGGATGTGATTTGATTGCAGATTACACAGTTTCAAGTCACTTCAGCTGAACAAATTCCTCTGAAACAGCCAATGTCCTTCCAACGCCCGGGCTTTTGAGGCGTTGGGATTTTGACGAATCTCAAGCTCAGCGGCCCTCCTACTGATAATGCGTCACTTTGGAACAAAATCATAAATAGCACAGCGTCCGTTTTACAGGGGATCCTCCGATGGCACGCCCCCGTGCATATGTTAAAACTAACGCGTCACAGCCGATTCCAACAGAGGAAAAAACTAACACAGGCCGAAAAAAAGGGGCAAGCCTCAAAGATGCATCACCTTGTAAATATGGAGTAGTGATGGCGGAGTCAAAAATGTTGAGGCATTGGAGGCACACGCTCCTTGTCACAACGGGGACATATCCTGTCCGCCAAAATATAAATCCCATCGCACAAACACCTGCGCGAGGGAGCAACCGTCGGCAGGATCTGAACCAGGCCGCGAGTCTGGCGCTCGCTCCCTGGCAGGGCATTTTGTGCACCCCGGGGAAGGAAGGCTTGTAAGTCCACACTTAGGAAACCCACCCCAGAAAGTGTGACCAGGATAAAGTGAAGATACGCAGCTAGCTGCGAGAGTCAATGTACACACGACTTCATCTGCAGTGGAACACCAGCTCGTGAACAGGGCCCTGTGCGCTGCAGACACCAGGGTGAGGAAGAAGCCACCTGGGAAAAGCAAAAGTTGGAGGGGGACAACAACTTTCAAATTGTGAAAAAAAGATGAGAAAATATGAAGGATGGAAGAAGCAGGGAGGGTGAATAGTGAAGAGGGGAGAGAACAAGAGAGGCAGACGAATAAAGACGAAAGAGACCAAAGATGGGAGAAGGAAGGAAGGAGGGAGGGAGGGAGGAACAAAGGAAGACAGGGAGGGAGGTGGAGGAGAGGGAGGGAGGGAAGGAAGGGTGGGAGTCAGGGAGGGAGGGAGGGAGGAGGGGGGAGGGACAGAGTGAGGGAGAGAGGTGGAAGGGAGGCGGATGGTAGGGGGAGGGAGGAAGGAAGGGAGGGTGGGACCAAGGGTAGAGGAAGGAATGAAGGGAGACAGGAAGAAGGAAGGAGAAACAAGGAAGGAAGAAAGGGAGAGAGGAAGGAGGGTGAAGGAAGTAAGGAAAGGAGGGAGGGAGGGAGTTGGAAAGAACGAAGAAAGAAAGGAAAGAAGGGAGGAAGGAAGGAAGGAACGAGGAGGGAGGGTGGGAAGGAAGGAAGGGAGAGAGGGAAGGAGGAATGAAGGAGGCAGGGTAGAAGAAAAGAAGGGAGGGAGGGAAAGAAAGGAGAAAGAGGGGGAGAGGTTGGTTTACAGAAACATCTGCAGGAAAGTGTTGGAGAAGGAGAAGGGGGAGTGAGCTTCGGTTGAAGATATCCGAGGCGGTGCTGCTGTGTGTCAGAGGGCCCTGCGTCCTCTCTTTACAGGAGCCCTCCCTGCCCTCTCCCCTCCTCACTGCCCCCGAGCTCTGCCCTCAGTAATCAGCCAGGCTGCCACCTGCCACTCAGAGCCCTCCTCGCTCAATTAAACACTAATCGCGGCATCTGCTCAATTAGAGGCACGTGTCTCTCAATCAGGCAGCATCACCCTGGGTACCGCCGCCTGCCAGGCCGGGGCATCAGCAGAAAGATGACTGCTAGTGGTCGCCGGGGCAATACTGCCCTCCGGTGGCAAATATCTAGTACTGCACGCTGCACTCTAACATTGCAGGAACATGAACTTTGATCTGCTTGTCATTACCGTGGCAATGCTGCCCTCGAGCGGCAGACGTCTAGTACTGCATGCTGCCAACCAACGCTACAGAGACAAGACCACTACCTGCTTGTCATCGCCGTTGTAATGCTGCCCTCCGGTGGCAGGCGTCTAGTACTGCACGCTGCACTCTAACATTGCAGGAACATGAAAACATGAACAGAGATCTGCTTATCATCCCCGA
Source organism: Lissotriton vulgaris (assembly GCF_964263255.1). Lineage (NCBI taxonomy): Eukaryota > Metazoa > Chordata > Amphibia > Caudata > Salamandridae > Lissotriton > Lissotriton vulgaris. The sequence continues at coordinate 35,723,272 of NC_141689.1, forward strand.
GGCAATGCTGCTCTCGAGCGGCAGATGTTTAGTACTGCATGCTGCCTGCCAACGCTGCCGAGACGTGAACAGAGATCTGCTTATCATCGCCGAGGCAATGCTGCCCTCCGGTGGCACGTCTAGTACTGCACGCTGCACTCTAACATTGCAGGAACATGAACAGAGATCTGCTTGTCAGTACCGTGGCAAGGCTGCTCTCCGGTGGCAGATGTCTGATCCTGCATGCTGCCAGCCAGCATTACAGAGACATGAACACATAGCATTGCAGGAACATGAACAGAGATCTATCTGCTTCTCATCGCTGTGGCAATGCTGCGCTCCAGGGGCAGACGTCTGGTACTTCACACTGCCTGCCAGCTCTACAGAGACGTCAACAGAGATCTATCTGCTTGTGGTCGCCGTGGCAAGGCTGCCCTCAGGTGGCACACGTCTCGCGAGGGGGCTCTGTGCCGGAGTTCTTTTGAGCTGTCGTTTGTGAAGTGTGAGTGTGATGGTGAGGGAGTAATGTGAGTAGAGTGCTAATGATTAAAAATAACTCTTAGGGAATTGAAGATTACGTTTAATGTGATAAACCCTAGGTTATGTTAAAAACATGTGTAGTCTAAGGTGGGTGTAATGATCCACGTTACCTCAAGATATACATAGTGGACAACATGTTTCTTACCAATAAAGTCGACACAGGGCAAGGCAATTTGTTAAGACCATGAAAAAAACTAACTCAACTGCTCCTAGGGAGACAGTCAAAAAGCACATGTCTTATCTAGTGCCGTGCTGTCCCACACACAAAATGATATAGATTATACTTTCTTGCGATCAACAAATGTACCGACCTAGAGGGGAAAAAAGAGGGGAGGGGTGGGAAAGGAATGAGAGGCACAACAGCGATACATACATTAGGTAATCACAGCATCTGTGCCTGATGTGGTGCGCATGCCAAGTGATTGCATGCTTGAGTTCAGTGCCTCGCTGGTCTAACAGTGCATCAGGGTCACATTCAGAGGTCAAACTGAAGGAGTGAGTGATCGCAGTTGGTGGATGGTGTTTTATAGGTTATGAAATACAAAGGCTGCTTAATTTGGAGTGTTGATCTCATGTGGGACAAGGTAAAATCGAAAAGCTCTATGAGGCACATTGATATCAAGCATGTATGCTGCTATGAGGCTCATTCACACTCAGAATATATGCCACTGTGAGGGTGGTGACTATGGCAGAGTGTGATGCCACCTCGAAGACAACAACATCTTGGACCTGTCGCTGTCCAGATTCAGACAAAACCACAGCACCGAGACAGCCCTCATGGCCGCCACAGACGACATCAGGCGCCAACTAGACAACGGCGAAACATCAGCCCTCATCCTCCTGGACCTGTCAGCCGCCTTCGACATGGTCTGCCATCGCACTCTAAAGACACGACTCCTAGAAGCTGGAATCCAAGAGAAGGCTCTTGACTGGACCACGTCCTTCCTCTCCGGCAGAACCCAGAGGGTCCGCCTGCCATCCTTCCGATCCAAAGCCACCGACATCATCTGCAGCGTCCCCCAAGGCTCATCCCTCAGCCCAACGCTGTTCAACATCTACATGGCCCCCCTCGCACAAGTGGCCCGCCATCACGACCTCAACATCATCTCCTACGCTGACGACACCCAGCTCATCCTCTCCCTCACCAAGGACCCACACACCGCCAAAACTAACCTCCACGAGGGAATGAAGGCAGTCACCGATTGGATGAGGAGCAGACATCTGAAGCTGAACTCGGACAAGACAGAGGTCCTCATCCTCGGACTCACCCCCTCAGCCTGGGACGACTCCTGGTGGCCGACCACACTGGGAACAGCACCAACACCCACCGACCATGCGTGCAATCTAGGCTTCATCCTCGACTCCTCCCTCTCCATGTCTAAGCAGGTCATCGCCATCTCCTCCTCCTGCTACAACACGCTCCGCATGCTCCGCAGGATCTAGAAGTGGATTCCGACCGAAACAAGAACGGTGACACAGGCCCTCGTCAGCAGCAGACTGGAGTACGGCAAAGCACTCTACGCAGTTATCCCAGCCAAACACCTACGACGACTACAACGCATCCAAAATGCCTCCGCCCGACTAATCGTCAACGTCCCCTGCCGCAGCCACATCACCCCCCACCTGAGAGGCGTACACTGGCTCCCCGTCGACAAGAGGATCACCTTCAAGCTCCTCACCCACGCACACAAAGCACTCCACAACGCCGGACCAGCCTACCTGAACAGCAGACTCAGCTTCTACACCCCCACCCGCCACCTCCACTCCGCCAGCCTCGCATTCGCTGCTGTCCCCCGCATCCAACCAACGACCTCCGGCGGCAGATCCTTCTAGGACCTCGCCGCCAACGCCTGGAACATCCTCCCTACCCACATACGGCAGATCCAAGACCTACTCGCCTTCAGAAGACTCCTCAAGACCTGGCTCTTCGAGCAGTAGCAGCGCCCCCCCCCCCCCCCCCTCCCCTCAGCACCTTGAGACCCTCACGGGTAAGTAGCGTGCTTTACAAGTATTTTGATTGAGTGATTGATTGATTGATTGATTGATTGATTGATACTAGCCATAAAGTCAGACATACATTCACACCGGTGTGATGAGTATTAGTAAAATTGGCAAGTAGCTGAAACTCTCAATGCTCTATGTGGGGCGTTTCAACAGAAAAGAGTACTCCATGGTATCTTCCCGCTAGATTCAAGGGGCAATACTCCAATGAGCAAAAGCGGAGTTGCACAAAGCGCCGTCCCGCCATTTAGGGAAAAGGGCACAAAATAACTACATAGAACAGGAGGTACTGTTGAAATTGTTAGAGAGGAAGGACATGGAACTTTGTAGAATTAGAAAAACAACTATTAAAGGAGGGTCAAGGGGAATATATTTATAGACCTTCCAAGTTCAAAAACCCCTATTAGAACTGTAAAGAACAAAAAGAACTAGAAGTTCTGAAAAAAGAGAAGAAGCTAAGTCCTCACGGTCCTCAATGAAAGCTACGCACTGATATTGCACTGAACCAGACCCAAATGGTCGATAGACACTAAGTGTACATTAGAAATCCTATCAGCCCACCCTCTTGGCGGAGCCTCGTCATGTAGGACATCTAGAACCAAGTTGGTGTATCCACGCCCAGATGAATTGGCTAGATATCATGCTGTTATGGTTCAAAAGATGGAAGTGTCCACGCCACTGGCGGTACTGGTACAGTGCAGTGCAGTGAAAAAAAGTGAGTGAGTGATATTAAAATGACGGTCAAGGCAAAAGAAAAATCCCTTTATTATTATTCACCTGGACGTCATATTAAAAAAGGGTGCAAAACAGTGTGACAAAATCACTGTCTACTTTGCTGTGTGGTTGATTAGGCCAACATGTTTCTGCCATCAGGTGAAACTACACCGGCATTCTTCAGGGCAACTAGTATAAAAATTGCTACTGCAAAGATACACTCTATTGATAGTGCAAAAAGTGAAGTATCAGACCAAAATAAGTCTGTCAACAGAAAATGTGGTCAATTGGACCATCCTACCGTATCCTCTTGAACCATGTGTTGATAGAGGATGCAGTTCCTGCGAACAAAAACAAAGAGAAAAAAAATACTGTTTGTTGTTCTCTAAACATGACAGACTACCACGAGCAGTCAACCCTGGAAGAGACTATCATATCATGCAATGAAGACCAAACAAGACTTTGCTCGGCCAGTCCAATCTGTGACGGTCGGTTGATTAATTACTGGTTGCACATAGGGTAAACCACAGAGAATTCTGAATATAGTATAGAAAGATAAATAGACTTACCCAGCAATGTGTGGGAGTCAAGCCTCACCTCACCCGGCAACGGCTCGGAGAATGAGGCCCCGCTCTATGCACAAAAAAATGTATAAACATACAGATAGACTGTCAGAAATCTGATCAGTATCCTCAATCATTAGTATGTATTCACAGTTGTGCATGCAAACGCTTGGTTGTAAGTTGCCCACAATGATCACAGTACCATGGAGAAAAAAGTGTTAGGTATAGCATCAAGTGTTGAAAGTGTAGGTAATAACTGACAAGGAAGATGGAGTGTTCATAGCATTACTCCCCTCATAATGTTGATAAGCATTTTCAACCCTAAAGGCTATCTTGATATTCTGTTTGAAATGCAGTATAGTATTCACTGAAATGAGAGGGATGGCTCAGCTGGCTCTATGCTGCAGCCTATTCTTCAGGGATAGTCTACCCTGAAACTTAACTAGTAAAAAAGATCAGTATGAAAAATTACCCCTCTAAGTAAGTATCTACACGTCAGAGCGCCGAACCGGCCGAGTAAACAGCTCCATTCTATCCCAATAGACAGAAGAAAAGCAAAATTGGGCCAGCGTGTGGCAGACAACGTCGAAACAACTCACCTCTCCGTCGGTACCTCTCGGCAAGATCCAAAGCCGAAGGGGAGGCAACGAGGAGAGGTGAGTGGCGCATTTAAATACCCCCCTTAATTGGTGGAGGTTGCGTTCATTCGGCTCAGCTGGTAGGCCGATGCCGGTCCTCCAATGCGAGAATCATAGTTACTGCGCATGCGCGCCGGTGAGCCACTCGTATTATCAATGTGGTTCAAAACCGGAGCATGCGCAGAGCAGGGATGTAAGCGTTCATCGCAAGAGCGCCTGCGTGTTGTTTAATGTGTGTTCGTTTACCCATGTTGCATGCGCGTTCTAAACTAGTATTTCAGTCCAGAGTCGGCGCTTAGGGAAATAAACAAAGATAATGAACAGATATTCATACAGCATAATAAGCTATCGTGTGGCTAGTGACTGCACATGTGATGGTACAGAGAGGAGCACGTCGGCGCTTGCGAGAATAAACACAGAAGATGAATAGATATTCCTATAGCATAATAAAATAGCGTTTGACTGCATATTTGATGGTACAGTAGGAAAAACGGGGCACTGCAGGACCAGTTAAGCACTTAATCCATGAAAGGTTAGAGATGTATTGCAATTTCGACGTAGAGATGTGGAAGGGAGCATGTCTTAGTCGCTAATGTATGCAAAGGCCATATCGGTGTGGGGCACTACAGGAATAGCTGATCATGTAGGTAGAACTTAGACATATGTAAAAACCACCATGGTGTACAGTGTCAAATATGTACGTCAGGCTATGTATTGGACTCAAGGAAGATGGAACCATCTCGTGTGTTTGTTGTAACTACCAAAGTCCAATCTAGGGGTAAGACTGGCATAGAGAGATGTTTTGTTAAACGGGCTATGTATTGCACAGTTTACATAGGGGGTCCCAGGTGGTATTAAAGACAGCGAACCGTACAATAATGGCACAGATTCCAGTGAATGGACAATACATTATGGTCAGTGCCCTGAAGGGTAAATGAGCTGTTCATATGGACACCCATGGGATATTGTCATTCAACCCTGTCACATCAGTTTTTAATTTGAAAATCCAACATTGTTCCTTGACAAACAAAAAAACGTGAAACATCTGTAATGTGTGCAGGGATGAAAGGTTGTTCCAGGACCACCCACCTCAAATCATCTGCTTTGTGTTTCTTAGCTAGAAAGTGATTTGTTAGGCAGGTAGACTGTTTATTGCAACGTATGGTGCTCTTGTGTTCACTAATACGTAATTTAATTTTTCTGGTGGTATGTCCGATGTATGCTAGACCACAAGGGCATGTGATCATATAGATCAATTTCTCAGAGTTGCAGTTCGTGTGGTTGATCAGTCTCCATGGTCTGGATGTTCCGATGTCGATAGAAAGGGTCTTCTGAGTCTGGGGGCAAACGGTGCAACCACCGCAAGGGTAGTGCCCCCGGACCGGAGCAGTATTCCAAATTCTGTCAAGAGTAGTAGTGGTATCTCTTCTCTGGGTCTTAGGCCTGGTATGAACCAGACTATCTCTGATGCTGGGCCCTCTTTTGAAGGCAAACAAGGGCTTGGGTATTGCACCAGATGCTGTGTTCAGGATCTTCCAATGCTTCAGCACCGTTTTTTTGACCACATTAGATAGGGTACTGAAAGTATGCACCATCGTAATCCTGTCAGAAGGCGTCTTACTGTGTCGATGTTCAATCAGTGCCTCTCGATTATTGTTGAACGCTCTTTTGTGCGCCCGACGTATCAAATGATTCGGGTAGTGACGTTCCTTCAGGTTCGACGATAGCTCTTTAGCGTGTTGTTCATACAAGGTGTTCGAGGAACAATTTCTACGAACCCTCAAAAATTGACCTACCGGTAAGTTGTCACGTAGTGACTGCGGGTGAAAACTCCGGTACGATAGCAGTGAGTTCCGAGCCATGGATTTCTTGTAAAGTCGACTTTGCAAGCCTCCCTCTCCAGGGAAGATGAGAAGGTCTAGAAATGGTAGCTGCTCTTTGCTGAATTCCATTGTGAAGTGGAGGTATTGATTTCTAGAATTCAACCAGGTATGGAAATCGGTGACCTCAATGCTTGTGCCTCTCCATATGACAATGATGTCATCAATATATCTGCGCCACAGCAACACCTGTCCATAGAAAGGGTTGCTGTGGTTAAGAACATGGTCTTGCTCGAACTGGTGCATATACAAATTAGCAAGACTAGGGGCAAAGACACTCCCCATTGATGTTCCGGAGACTTGGAGGTAGAGGTCATCCTGGTATTGAAAATAGTTCTCCATCATGGCCAGTCTGGCGCACTCCATGATAAAAGGTATTGGAGTGATTGTATCCAATGGTCTTGACTCTAACAAATTCCTTATGCAGTCCAAAGTCTCTTGTTGCGGGATGCATGTATAGAGAGACTCGACGTCGAAACTCACCAATAGGTCAGTCTCGACGTGGAACTCGGTCTCTGCAAGGAGTCGTAGAACATCACCGGTGTCTTGCAAGTACGTTGGTGTATCTTTAACGATTGGTTTGAGAAAGAAATCCACAAAAGTGGATAATGGCTTGAGTAAAGAACCGATCCCCGAAATAATCGGGCGGCCCGGAGGAGGTCTCTTCTCCTTATGAATCTTCGGGAGACAATAAAAATAAGGAACCACAGGATGTGTTGTGCTAAGATACCTGGCTTCTTGAGATGTAATCCATCCTTCACAGGATGCTTCTTCAATAAGGCTTTTGATGTCAGGGGAGACCCTCATGGTAGGATCTTCTGTAAGTCGGCGATAGGCTTTGGAGTCATTAAGTTGCCGTTTACACTCCCTGCGATAGATGTCAGTATCTTGTATGACAATAGCTCCACCTTTGTCGGCGGGTTTTATGGTGATGGTGGTATCTTTAGATAGGCCCATGAGTGCCAGCCTTTCGACTCTAGTCATATTGCAAAAGGTCCTTTTGTTTGTCTGGTCCATGTTCATAATGTCATGGGTGACTGCTTGCTCAAAGGCAATAACCCTCGCAGGAACTTGATGGTTGAGTGGCGTGTATGTGGATTTGGGTCTAAGACCTGTGTTACGGTCCAAAGAATCCTCCAAATTGATGTTATCATTAGTGGTTTTGAAAAAGAAATGTAAACAAATTTTTCTGTAGAAGGATTCCAATTCACACCTCAAATTGAAGGGGTCTCCTTCATTGGTTGGAACGAATCCTAATCCTCTGTTAAGGACTGAAGTCTCAGTAGGTGTAAGTATCCGGGTGCTGAGATTGACCACGAGATCACTGGTTTCTTCTAGGATTGGCCCCCTCTGTTGTTCGTGGTGTCCGGTGCCCAATTCACTGACTGTTGGCCTCTTCTCTTTCCGCGGCTTCTGCCTTGGCCCTGCCATAAAAAAGACTGGTCAAAGTAGAGATTTGGATTGAGTGGGTAGTTTGGAATTTGATGGCCCATAGGGGGTGGTCCCATCAGTGGTTGGTGATACCCCCAGGGTGCTGGAGGCCACCAAGGCCCTGGATTGGGTAGTACTGACCTCCTCGCCCTCGGTTAGATCTTCTCTGGGGACCTCTGCCTCGCCCTCTGTTAGGTGTCCCTCGGTTCGAATTGCCTTGATCACTAGACTCTGATTCTGAGCCTGAGGAAGAGTAGTTAGACCCGTATCTCTTCCCTCTGGTATTATAGACCGGGGCTACATAGGAGTCACTGATATAAGGGTAGGTGGTTTCCATAGAGAATCGTGCAAGATCTTTCTTGAATTTTTCAACTTTAGTCATAAGGATGTTATCATAATATTCTTTGTTAGTTTTATTAGTCTCGTCCAAATTCTTTTTGTAAAGCACTGGGCGGATAGCGGCATTAATTTGACCCTCTAAGACTTGGATCTCAACCAATAAGGCATCAGCTGTTTTCTTGGCGGTTTTGATAATCAAGATAAGCCAATCGCGCGTGCAGCGCCACGCAATCAATGCCCAGTCTTTTAAGAAACCCTTGTCTGTTAAAAAGAGACGTGGTGTATTTGTCACTATTAGACCTGATGGTGCACACTTACCACGGAGGTATTCGTTCATGATTACGCCATGTATGGAAGTGCGAGAGTGGTTTTTTTTCATATTCAATAAGGTCACCCAATCATCCTCAGTTGTAGTAGTGGATGTAGAGGATAAGCCATCTAAAATGCTAGGGTTGTCAGTCAGAAGTGTGTTAAGGTCCTCATCATCGAATGCCAACCCCCCAAAGTCAGCCATAGTTAGTGATCAGAGCAAGGCAACGCAATCAACCAGGTGAGCGAAAAAAGGACAACATAAATAGCGTGTTGTCAGAGAATAAAATGGACCCGCAGCGGAGGCTGCTCAATACAGAAAAACAACTATTAAAGGAGGGTCAAGGGGAATATATTTATAGACCATCCAAGTTCAAAAACCCCTATTAGAACTGTAAAGAACAAAAAGAACTAGAAGGTCTGAAAAAAGAGAAGAAGCTAAGTCCTCACGGTCCTCAATGAAAGCTACGCACTGATATTGCACTGAACCAGACCCAAATGGTCGATAGACACTTGGGGCCCGATGTAGGTAGGGCATTACCGATCGGTATCGGCCGAAAATACCGATTTTTGGCCCTTACCGATCGGTAAACAGCCATCGCGATGTAGGGAACCAAAAACAGAACGAATCGGACAGAAAACCGATTCGGAATGAGTACCGAATGGGAAAGAATCCGATACGTACATACCGAAAATCGGATATGTAACGAATCGGAAAAACACCGATTCGGTTACAAAGACCGAATCGGTCCATGTACCGATTCGTTAGTGACACCGAATCGGAAAATCACCGATTCGGTCCTACTACCGATTCGTTAGTGACACCGAATCGGAAAATTACCGATTCGGTCCTACTACCGATTCGTTAGTGACACCGAATCGGAAAATCACCGATTCGGTCCTACTACCGATTCGTTAGTGACACCGAATCGGAAAATCACCGATTCGGTCCATGTACCGAATCGGAAAAAATACCGAATCGGACATGAGCCGAATCGGAAATCATGCCGATTCGTATGATTCTCCGATCGGGAAATTCCCCGATTCCGACAGTTGGGGAGATGTAGGGAGGCACAGAAACACCGAAATCGGCTCAAAATCGGTAGAATTCACTCGGTATTTACCATGGATTGCAATCAGGTGGTAACCAACTCCAACCCATATAAACAGTCCCAAAATGCATTGCAACTTGCAGGATGGCAGCTTTCTATGTCATTGCGAGGCGGCTACGGCTACAGCAGGAAGGACAGAGGGAATGGCTAAGAAATGAACAGGTCTACAGACAGAGGATAACCCTGTTCATGCTCACTGAGGCTGAGATCCTACAGAGATACAGGCTGGACTCTGACACCATACTTGAGCTCATCAGGGACCTTAAGCCATACTTGGACCACCACACCCCAAGGGCACACGCCATCCCTGTGCACGTCCAGGTGCTATGCAGCCTACACCTGGTAGCGTCTGGTAGCTATCAAAGTGGAGCAGCAGCAGCAGGAGGGGTGAGCCAGAGCAGCCTGTCAAGGTTCTTCCACATATTCCTTGACGCCATGATAGACAGGATGGACCAATACATCTCTTTCCCTGCAACCCACGCAGAACTGCTACAAACCAAAGCAGACTTCTACCAGATGGCGCAGTTTCCCCAAATCATCGGTTGCATAGATGGCACGCATATTCCGATTTGCCCACCAGCGGACACCGAATACATATACCGCAATCGGAAATCGACACACACCATCAACGTGCAGGTGATCTGCAATGCCAAGTGCACCATCACAGACCTGGTAGCAAAATTTCCAGGGAGTACCCATGACTCCTATATATTCCAACAGAGCGGCATATATGCACGGCTGATGGCTGGCGATTTTGGAGAAGGATACCTCCTAGGTGAGCCACATCATCAGACCCCCATAACACATAGTAGGTAGGTGTAATACATGTATGCATGTGTCTAATGTGACCCCTTTCTCTTCCAGGCGACAGTGCATATGCCCTCCGCTCATTCATACTCACCCCCTACCTCAACCCCTCCACACCCAGCCAAAGGAGGTATAACCGGGCCCACATACGCACCAGGAATGTTGTTGAACGGACCTTTGGCATCTGGAAAAGTAGATTCAGATGCCTGCACAAGAGTGGAGGTGCAAGGCAGTATACCCCCATCACCTGCTGCAAGATCATAGCTGTATGTGCAATGTTACACAACCTTGCGGTCAAGAAGGGCACTGAGGTGGAGTTGTCTGACTACGAGGACTATGACGACGACGAAGCTGTGCCACTGACACAGCCAGCTGGGGTGTGTACGCCATGTGATGGCAGATACAGACGTGAGGAGATCACTGAGAACTATTTCTGACTGAGTACAGATGCAAAGACAGCTAAATGTTGCTTGGAAAATAAAAATTTTAATAGTGATGCACCACAGTTACATCACTGAAGTGCATCAAAAAATGGAGTCTGTAAAAACAAATAAAGTCCAGGGTTCTGGTTTGCTCATCCCCCCTTGCCAGCCTATTTTTTGGCCCGCTTTCCAGACCCACTGGGGTGTCCCTCGGCCCCCTCCGAATGGCCTGCAGCATCAGCGGATCGTCTGGTGCTCCTCCTTGGCTCTGATGCAGCGCTGGCCGGGCTGCTGCGGCTGTCTCTAGCATCACCCAGGTCCAGGGCAGGATTGGAGGCGGCGTTTGATATTAACATGGCCTCCATGGCCGTGGTGATCCTGGCCATCCCCCTGGTCAGCTCAGCCGTATGCTGACTGAGCACCGACTCCTGATTTGAGCTTCGATGGCACAGCTGTGCGGTCGCCGCTGCAAGGCGGGCCATGGCCCGGTTGAGCACCCGGGCATCCCTCCTGCGCGCAACCTCATGCTCCTCCTGCCTGGCAGAGGAGTGGGTGATGGCAGTGGTCAGCCTGCCCAACCCTGCTGCCACCTCCTTGTTGCTGTCCACAACAGCCTGGAACCCCTTCACCAACTCCCCCATCTGCAGGTTGTGCTGCAGGAGCTGGCGTTGGCAGGCCATGGTGGATCTGGCCTGTTGGCGCTGGATTTTGACCATCTGGCCCTCCAGGCCCAGGAACACACTGCCCTCCCGTGCTGGTGCAGCAGTGGTGGTGGTGGTGGTGGTGGCACGGCGTCTGGCACTGCTGCCTCCGGCCTGCTGAGTGGGCAGGGGTGCCACTGGTGGGGGTGTGGTGCTGGCCGGTCCCGGAGCCCCTGCTCCCAGGACAGGTAGGACGGGTGGCAAGGCCACGGTTGTGGCAGGTGCTGTTGTCGGCGGAATGGTCTGCCTTGTAGGGGAGTTTTCAGGTGAAAATTGCAAGGGGGGTGTGCTGGCCAGTACTGGGGAGTGCACTGCTTGGTAATCAATCACCAGGACTCCCTCCATTCCAAGCCCTGGGGTGTCTCCTTCCTCATCCTCATCCTCCTCCTCCTGGCCAGGCTGGCTGGTGCTCGGCCCTGCCACTGCAGTATTTGATGTTGAAGCTCCCTCTGCTGCCACAGTGGTGCCGCCTGATGGTGCCCCTAGGTACAAAGAAGCATTTGTAAACTGAGTGCCGATGTATTACAGTCAGTACAATTATGGCATTCCACATGTCCTTGCATCTCCTTACACCGTGTCACACTGTTTCCTGTCTTGTGATTCTGCACTGACATATTTGGCTAACTTCTGCTGACTACATGTACCATGATGCTTGTCTCTTGTATGTTGGTGACAGTACAGTGCTGGTGTTTGCCTATGCATTGTGTCTAATGGGGAGGTGTCTGGTAGGGTGTGTCATGATGCGCATGCTTCTTACCTGTAGCTGTGGCCATCGCAGTGCTGTCCAGGGTCCCGATCCCTACGATGCTCTCCCTCTCGATGGTGCTGGAGACAATTTCCTCCAGCTCGGTGAGGGGTGGCGCCGGGTTCTTGCCTCCTCCGGTGTGTCCAGCCTGCCTTTGGAGGTCGGCCAGCTTCCATTTCGTGAGGCTGCGGAGGTCGTAAAACCTTTTCTTAAGTTCCTCAATGGACCTGGGGGTGACTCCAGCAGCATTGACCTTCTGGGCGATGTCGGCCCACAATCTCCTCTTGGTGCTGTCTGGCACGTTGAGGGACAGCTTGCCAAAGAGCTGGCGGTGCACCCTCACCACCTCCTCAACCAGCACCTGAAGTTCTGTGGTGGTGAATTTGGGCTTCCTCTTTTGGGAGGACTTCTGGCTTCCTGCCTGATCTGCCATTTTCTCCTGCTCCTGCTCAGTCTGCAACCTCCTTCTCCCACTGCTGCTAACTGTGTGTTGGGCTCAGGCAGGCTTTCCAGAAACTTCTAGAAACTTCTTAATTGGCTGCACCTGCCAGGGTTGCCACTCCCTGTTTGGGTGGGGGAGGGGGAGCCACCTCATTGGCTGAATCGCCTATTGCCGAGTCGGCTTTTACCGATTCGGTAAAATCCGATTCGGTAAAATCCGAATCGGTAAAATCCGATTCGGTATTATCCGATTCGGTAAAAGCCGAATCGGTTCATGCAATGCATTCCTATGGGCTTTTTCGCCATGGGTCTATGATTGCCGATTCGGTTTTTACCGAATCGGCTTTTACCGAATCGGTATTCGCCGAATCGGAAATATCCGATTCGGTGGTAGCCGATTCTGTGTTTTCCGATTCGTTGTTGGCCGATTCGGTAATTTCCGATTCGGACCGAGCTGAATCGGAACGTACCGAATCTCATTACCGATGCCGACCGAATCGGTTTTCATTCGGTATTTTTTTCTTACATCTCGTTTTCCGATTTCAGAATACCGATTCGGCCCGCCTCGGTATTTTGAAATCGGAAAATCCCGTTTACCTACATCGGGCCCTAAGTGTACAGTAGAAATCCTATCAGCCCACCCTCTTGGCGGAGCCTCGTCATGTAGGACATCTAGAACCAAGTTGGTGTATCCATGCCCAGATGAATTGGCTAGATATCACGCTGTTATGGTTCAAAAGATGGAAGTGTCCACGCCACTGGCGGTACTGGTACAGTGCAGTGCAGTTAAAAAAAGTGAGTGAGTGATATTAAAATGACGGTCAAGGCAAAAGAAAAATCCCTTTATTATTATTCACCTGGACGTCATATTAAAAAAGGGTGCAAAACAGTGTGACAAAATCACTGTCTACTTTGCTGTGTGGTTAATTAGGCCAACATGTTTCTGCCATCAGGTGAAACTACACTGGCATTCTTCAGGGCAACTAGTATAAAAATTGCTACTGCAAAGGTACACTCTATTGATAGTGCAAAAAGTGAAGTATCAGACCAAAATAAGTCTGTCAACAGAAAATGTGGTCAATTGGACCATCCTACCGTATCCTCTTGAACCATGTGTTGATAGAGAATGCAGTTCCTGCGAACAAAAACAAAGAGAAAAAAAATACTGTTTGTTGTTCTCTAAACATGACAGACTACCAGGAGCAGTCAACCCTGGAAGAGACTATCATATCATGCAATGAAGACCAAACAAGACTTAGCTCGGCCAGTCCAATCTGTGACGGTCGGTTGATTAATTACTGGTTGCACATAGGGTAAACCACAGAGAATTCTGAATATAGTATAGAAAGATAAATAGACTTACCCAGCAATGTGTGGGAGTCAAGCCTCACCTCACCCGGCAACGGCTCGGAGAATGAGGCCCCGCTCTATGCACAAAAAAATGTATAAACATACAGATAGACTGTCAGAAATCTGATCAGTATCCTCAATCATTAGTATGTATTCACAGTTGTGCATGCAAACGCTTGGTTGTAAGTTGCCCACAATGATCACAGTACCATGGAGAAAAAAGTGTTAGGTATAGCATCAAGTGTTGAAAGTGTAGGTAATAACTGACAAGGAAGATGGAGTGTTCATAGCATTACTCCCCTCATAATGTTGATAAGCATTTTCAACCCTAAAGGCTATCTTGATATTCTGTTTGAAATGCAGTATAGTATTCACTGAAATGAGAGGGATGGCTCAGCTGGCTCTATGCTGCAGCCTATTCTTCAGGGATAGTCTACCCTGAAACTTAACTAGTAAAAAAGATCAGTATGAAAAATTACCCCTCTAAGTAAGTATCTACACGTCAGAGCGCCGAACCGGCCGAGTAAACAGCTCCATTCTATCCCAATAGACAGAAGAAAAGCAAAATTGGGCCAGCGTGTGGCAGACAACGTCGAAACAACTCACCTCTCCGTCGGTACCTCTCGGCAAGATCCAAAGCCGAAGGGGAGGCAACGAGGAGAGGTGAGTGGCGCATTTAAATACCCCCCTTAATTGGTGGAGGTTGCGTTCATTCGGCTCAGCTGGTAGGCCGATGCCGGTCCTCCAATGCGAGAATCATAGTTACTGCGCATGCGGGCCGGTGAGCCACTCGTATTATCAATGTGGTTCGAAACCGGAGCATGCGCAGAGCAGGGATGTAAGCGTTCATCGCAAGAGCGCCTGCGTGTTGTTTAATGTGTGTTCGTTTACCCATGTTGCATGCGCGTTCTAAACTAGTATTTCAGTCCAGAGTCGGCGCTTAGGGAAATAAACAAAGATAATGAACAGATATTCATACAACATAATAAGCTATCGTGTGGCTAGTGACTGCACATGTGATGGTACAGAGAGGAGCACGTCGGCGCTTGCGAGAATAAACACAGAAGATGAATAGATATTCCTATAGCATAATAAAATAGCGTTTGACTGCATATTTGATGGTACAGTAGGAAAAACGGGGCACTGCAGGACCAGTTAAGCACTTAATCCATGAAAGGTTAGAGATGTATTGCAATTTTGACGTAGAGATGTGGAAGGGAGCATGTCTTAGTCGCTAATGTATGCAAAGGCCATATCGGTGTGGGGCACTACAGGAATAGCTGATCATGTAGGTAGAACTTAGACATATGTAAAAACCACCATGGTGTACAGTGTCAAATATGTACGTCAGGCTATGTATTGGACTCAAGGAAGATGGAACCATCTCGTGTGTTTGTTGTAACGCACCACCGTACTCCATGGTATCTTCCCGCTAGATACAAGGGGCAATACTCCAATGAGCAAAAGCGGAGTTGCACAAAGCGCCGTCCCGCCATTTAGGGAAAAGGGCACGAAATAACTACATAGAACAGGAGGTACTGTTGAAATTGTTAGAGAGGAAGGACATGGAACTTCGTAGAATTACTCACGGTTCCGGATCGCCATGTGCAGCATGAGACCTACCCGTTGCCCTGCTGGTGCTCGAATGTGAGCACTCCCGAGGGATCCATAGTTCTAGTGGTGCCAGACTGATTACATTATTAAACACTTATATAGCGCACAGCTACCTCCAACGGAAGTGTCCCGGCGCAGTTTCCTAAAAAAAAACAGTATACTACAAAAATACAACCAAAACATGGCAGAGCAGTTAATTCAATCGAAAATTAAATATTCAGTCAAAAATTAAAATTTTAAATTAAACTGATGTGGTTAGCAAACTACTAGACCAGATCTTGGACACTGTGTGCTGGACAAAACGAGTGCCATTTTGGGATTAAGGGAAAAGATTAAAAAACGGGGGCCATCTTGGAGTGGTGTATGCCCTGATGGAAGTTAAGTGAGGTGTGTGCCATTTTGCAATGGTGATTAAGCCCTTACTGCGGTGAACATCCCAAAGTGGTGACAATATCCCATATTGCAGTGTGGACATGGGCATGCAAACTTTGTAGAGAGCTTGAGAGGGTGCTCCTTCTTATATAGAGGGCCAAACCTGCCAGTTGTGGTCATGTTGTCAGGGTCAAGGGTCAAGAGAGACCTTTGACCCTGTCTTCAGGCAGGTCACTCCCCACGCCGCACAGCTCCACTAGTAGGTCGGTGTGTCTCTGCTGCTTTGTACCGCCACTGCCGCAGGTTCAAGGCCCCTCTGCCTCGGTGGGCTGGCGCTGCTGTATTTTTGTGTTGCTGCCTGTGTAAATTGCGTTGCTACCCTGTGCACTTTTTTGTCTCCTTCGTTTTCCCTCTGATACCTCTGTGCCCCCTTCTCTTTTGCCTTCTGTAAATACGGTACCCCTGCCTTCACCCGTTTTCCCGCTGCTGCGTCCTCTGCGGCCCTGCCCCCTGCTCGCTCATTCATAACCCACTCCTGCCTCCCAGCTGCTCCTCCCTCCCACCTCCCCTACTATGGTGGCTGCTGCGTGGTGAGGAGAGCGACCCTTGACCCTGTCTTCAGGCGGGTTGCTCCCCAACCCTGCACAGCTCCACCAGTAGGTCGGTGTGTCTCTGCTACTTTGTACCGCCATTGCCGCAGGTTCGAGGCCCCTCTGCATCGGTGGGTCGGAGCTGCTGTATTTTTGTGTTGCTACCTGTTTAAATATTGTTTCTACCCTGTGCACTTTTTTTATCTCCTTTGTTTTTCCTCTGATACCTCTGTGCCCCCTTGTCTTTTGCCTTCTGTAAACACAGAGCCCCTGCCTTCACCTGTTTTCCCACTGCTGCGTTCCCCTGTGGCCCACCGCCCTGCTCGCCCATTCATCGCCCCACTCCCGCCTCCCAGCTGCTCCTCCCTCCCACCTCCCCTTATATGGCGTCCACGCCACGGGCGTGCCGAAAGTGGGCCTAAGGCAAGCCTGTCTGCGCCTGTCTGAGCCTGTACCGTGCCCAGCGCCAGACCCCCTGGCCTCGTGACCCCACACAATGACAACCAACACCACTAGTACGCCAGCACCCTTCAAGCTCTCAACAGCAGACCATCCCACACCTGCTTCCTGGCCACCCCAAAGCACACCCAAGGACCCTTCTCCTGCAGGAGCAAAAGCTTCACCAGCCTCCAAGCCGCCAAACCACCCACAGAGAAAGGATGCAACCACCACAGATGCATTCTACTCAAAACCTGCTCTGCCCGCAAACACTCCATTGAACTCTGGGACCTACTCGACTCCACCTCCCCAGATGTCGCATTCCTGACAGAAACCTGGATGAATACCTCCTTAGCACTGGACATCACCATAGCCATCCCTGACGGCTACAAGATCACCTGCAGGGACCGCACCAACAGCACAGGAGGAGGAATCACCATCGTCCACAGGAACACCCTCAGAGTTTTGACCAGCACCACCGACCACCTGCACTTCTAGATCCACACTGATCCCAACACCACCCTCAGAGGAACCCTTATCTACAGACCCCCTGGCCCCCGGCCACAGTTCAGCGACTCTATTGCTGACTTCATCAGCAAGCACGCCCTTGCCTCCACTACATCCTCCTTGGGGACCTGAACTTCCACCTCGACTCCAACTCCACCACCCTGATTGACAACCTTGCCAACCTCAGACTTAGACAGCTCATTACTACACCCACACACTCTGCCAGTAACAGGCTTGACCCCATCTTCTCCGCAAGCTCCCACATCACCTTCAGGCACACTACCGAACTCCACTGGACCAACCATTGCTGCATCCACTTCACCTTCCGGAAACCCACCACGCACCACCGCACTGAACAGATCCCCCGCCGCAGCTGGAGCAAAGTCACCGAAAGACCAGCTAAACACCACCCACGCCCAAAGCCCACCCGTCAACCCTACCGGCGCCAACACTGCCGCCTGCAACCTCAGACAGTGAATCGAGGACTGCACCAACACTCTCGCCCCGATCAAGAAACCCTCCAACAGTAGCACCAACAAAAAATCCAGCTGGTTCACCACGGACCTCAAGGCCTCCAAGCAAACCTGCCGAAAATTAGAGAAGAAATAGCACTGCGACCAGATCCCGGATAACTACGCAGCCCACAAGAACGCCATCCGCAGACACCATCACCTCATCAGATCCGCCAGGAGGGCCTCCTTCAAGGACCGCCTAGACAATAACACGCAAAACAGCAACTAGCTCTTCAACATCGTGAAGGAACTCTCCAACCCCAGCTCCAACACCAATGACATCCTACCATCACAAGACCTGTGTGACTCCCTTGCCACCTTCTTCCATCGCAAGATCGCAGACATCCACCACAGCTTCAACAACATGACCAGCCCGACAGCCACTGAGATCTCCGACCCCACGGCCGCCACCCAAAATCATGAAAACTATCCACTCCGGCTCTCCGTCAGGCCCATGCTGTTGGAAGGCGGTGACCCCAGGGGTCAAGAGGACTCTTCTAACCACCTGGAACCTCCTCTCCCACAATTACTGCCGAGTCTTATTGAGGGGGGAGTCCCCGCCGGGGAGGACTGATCGTACACACTGTCGACACACCACGCTTATGAACGGACACCACACCGTGATTCTTTATCAAGAAGGACTTTATCAAGATTAAGAGTAAGGAGCAATACACAGCGATCGAGGGATCGCGAAAGTCTCGTAACGAGGGATCGGGGAAGCGGGACAGTCTTAGGAGGCCAGCAGGCACGCCACGCACCCTGCGCACAGTTCTCAATCCTCGAACTGGGGGTACGGGGGCTGGCGATGGGACTTGCTGTCCTACTCACTTCTGGTTCAAGATGATCGTGAGGGTAGCGTCGATGGTCCAGCCGGACCAGAGAGTTCGTCAAGCCGTGACGAGGTCAGCAGGGCTTGGTCAGGAGTACTCCGTCGTACTCGTAAGCAGATGGAGCCGTGACAGCGTCAGCAGGGCTCCGATGGTTCAGGTCTCGTGTTCCGAGAGGGGGCCGCAACAGCGTCAGCAGGGCTCCGATGGTTCAGGTCTCGTGTTCCGAGAGGGGGCCGCGACAGCGTCAGCAGGGCTCCGATGGTTCAGGTCTCGGGTTCTTCGGGAGGGGGCCGCGACAGCGTCAGCAGGGCCCCGATCGTTCCGTTCCATAGGTTCGAGGATGAGCCGCGACGACGTCAGCAGGGCTCAGTGGGTCAGAGTCTGTTCTCCTCAAAGTCAGCCGCGATCAGATCAGCAGGGCTTTCTTGTCCAAGATACAACTGCCAACTAGATGGAAGGCAGGCTGTCTTATAGTACTGGAGCTCTTTGATGTCCGGACCCTCAGAGGCAGGAGGCCGGAGGTCCGAGGGCCAGGCGCCCGATTGTCTGGCGGTTGGTTCTTTGATGCTTTGGACCATGCGTCCAGGGGATCCCAGACGCCCATCAAGGCCTGGAGCCAGCTCGCTAGGAGGTCCAAGGTGTGATCGAAACCAGCCCCCAGGGATAGTTCAGAGGTGTGAGGGAAACCAGTTCCTCAGAAGGGGGCCGGAGGTGCGATGGAGGTCTTGGTTTCGGGTACTTGGGGAGTCGTTCACCCCCCGGGCGGATATGGGCGCGCCAGACGTGCATGCTTGGCTGTAGCCAGGAGCGGCCAGGGGCTGCCGAAAGGAAAGAAGGCGGCCGGCCGGCCGGGGTGGCTAAACATGGAGTCCGATGGTCACGTGCACGGGTGCAGGCACGCGGTCTGGGGATCGTCTCAGGTCCGGGGTAGGAGTGTCATGTACAGTTCTGGGTGGACGGGAATCAGCTCCACCCGTAGAACTGGAGCTGCG
Organism: Lissotriton vulgaris; assembly: GCF_964263255.1. Taxonomy (NCBI): domain Eukaryota; kingdom Metazoa; phylum Chordata; class Amphibia; order Caudata; family Salamandridae; genus Lissotriton; species Lissotriton vulgaris. The sequence continues at coordinate 35,743,099 of NC_141689.1, forward strand.
GAGATCAGCGAGGACCACGCCACGAGGCCGGGTCCAACATGCGTCCCCTCCAGCTGAAAGACGAAGAGAACTACCCATCCTCTTGGGGGTTCTCTTCGCTGAGGCGGAAGAAGCGGGACAGGCCGTCGGCGTTGGTGTGGTCGGCACCAGGCCTGTGTTCCACAGTAAAATCCAACCCTTGGAGGAAGATGGACCAGCGTAGCAGTTTAGGGTTCTCTCCTCTTATTTGCATGAGCCACCGGAGAGGAAGGTGGTCGGTCTGGACCCGGAAGTGGGTCCCGAACAGGTAGGGCCTCAGTTTCTTCAAGGCCCAGACTACTGCGAAGGCCTCTCGCTCGATGGTGCTCCATCTCTGCTCCCGGGGTAGTAGCCTCCGGCTGATAAAGGCTACCGGATGATCAATCCCCTTGTCATCCACTTGGGAGAGCACGGCCCCGATGCCATGCTCGGAGGCGTCGGTCTGAACCACGAACTCTCGGGAGTAGTCAGGGGCCTGTAGGACTGGAGCGGTGCACATGGCCTGTTTCAATTCTTCGAAGGCCTTCTGACAGGCGGGGGTCCAGATAACCTTCTTGGGGTTGGCCTTGGCTGTCAACTCGGTGAGGGGGCCTACAATACTCCCGTACCCCTTGATGAATCTACGGTAGTACCCTGTGAGCCCTAGGAAAGCCCGCACCTCGGTCTGGGTCGTGGGGGTCTCCCAGGCATTGATTGCGTCTATCTTGGGTTGGAGGGGGGCCACGAGGCCGCTGCCGACCTGGTGCCCTAGGTATACCACTGAGCTTTGTCCTATCTGGCATTTACTAGCTTTAATGGTGAGCCCGGCTCGACACAGGGCGTCCAACACCTCCCAGAGGTGGTGCAGGTGCTCGGGCCAGTGAGCACTGAACACCGCAATGTCGTCTAGGTAGGCTGCACTGAAACTTTCCATCCCGGCCAGGACCTGATTAACCAGTCGCTGGAAGGTGGCGGGGGCGTTTTTCATGCCGAAGGGCATGACTCGGAAGTGGAAATGGCCATCCGGAGTGGAGATAGCAGACCTTTCTTGGGCCCTCTCCGTGAGGCCGATCTGCCAGTAGCTGCTGGTGAGATCGAAGGTACTGAGGTACTGAGCCGACCCTAGGCGGTCAATCAGTTCGTCGGCTCGGGGGATGGGGTGTGCGTCAGTTCGGGTGACTGCGTTGAGTCCGCGGTAGTCGACGCAGAACCTCAGCTCAGGAATGGTGCCGGGGGCGGCCGCCTTCAGAACCAGGACCACGGGGCTAGCCCATGGGCTGTCGGAGGCTTCCACCACTCCTAGGTCCAACATTTTGTCGACCTCAGCCTTGATGCAGGCTCGGACTCGGTCCGGGACTCGGTAGGCTCTGTGCCGTACCGGAAGGCTGTCCCCGGTGTCCACGTCATGGACGCACCAACTGGTGACGCCGGGAGTGAGGGAGAAGAGGTCTGAGAATTGTCCCAGCAAGTGGCGACATTCCTCATGCTGTACGGGGGTGAGGGAGGAGGAGAGACTCACTCCCTCTACGGAGCCATCTTGATCCTTTGCACACAGGAGATCGGGTAGAGGGTCCGTTTCCTCTTCCTCTCCGTCGTCGGTGGCAAGGAGTAACCCCAACTCAGACCGCACAAAATGGGGTTGGAGCCGGTTTACGTGTAACACTTTCAGGGCGTTCCTGGCTGATTTCGTATCAACGAGGTAGGTGACCTGGCTCTTGCGCTCTATCACCTTAAAGGGTCCCGTCCACTTGTCCTGCAAGGCACAAGGTTCCACTGGGGACATGACCCAAACCTGTTGGCCTGGTTGAAACTCGACCAGAGTGGCATTCTGGTCGTACCAGCGTTTCATCTCCTCTTGGCTGGCTTCCAGGTTGGCCTTGGCCAGTTCGCAAAACTTCCGCGTCTGGTTCCGGAGGGCCAGGACGTAGGAGAATACGTCGGGGGTGTGGTCGGGGGGGCTGCCTCCCAGCCTTCCATGACCAGGCTGAGGGGACCCCGGACGGGGTGCCCATAGAGCAGCTCGAATGGGCTAAACCCCAAGGATTTCTGGGGTACCTCTCGGTAGGCGAACAGGAGGCAGGGTAGGAGGACGTCCCACTTGCGTCGCAAGGGCTCCTCAAGACCCATGATCATCCCTTTCAGGGTGCGGTTGAACCGCTCAACCAGGCCATTGCCCTGAGGATGGTAGGGGGTGGTGAACCGGTAGGACACCCCACACTGTTGCCAGAGGGACTTCATGTACCGGGATATGAAGTTTGTGCCTCGATCGCTTACCACTTCTCGGGGGAACCCCACCCGGGAGAAGATCCCCATGAGGGCCCGGCCCACGACTGGGGCCGTCACGGTCCGGAGGGGGATGGCTTCGGGGTATCGGGTGGCGTGATCAACCAGAACCAGAATGAACCGGTGGCCTAAGGAGGTCCGGGGGTCCAGAGGTCCGACGATGTCGATCCCCACCCTCTCAAAGGGGGTACTGACAACTGGAAAGGGCTGGAGGGGAGCCTTGCGCTTGCCTCCGCTTTTGCCGCTAGCCTGACACGTGGGGCAGGACTTGCAGTGGTGTTCCACATCAGCCCGCATGTGGGGCCAGTAGAAATGGGTCACTAGTCGTTGGAAGGTCTTATCTTGGCCCAGATGCCCTGCCAGGGGCACATCGTGGGCCAGGTTGAGGAGGAGTCCGCGGAAACGTAGGGGTACCACCAGCACACGGGCTGATCCTAGTTCCGCGGTCTTCTGTTCACTGTACAGTAGGCCGTTTTCCCAGTAAAGGTAATGGGAGCCGGACTGGTCTCCAGCGGCCTGGGCTGCGGCCTGTCGGCTGAGCCCCTCTAGGGCAGGGCAGGAGGTCTGCTCTTGGCAGAACTCCTCTCGGGACGGTCCTCCCTCTTGGCGCCACTGCGCCAACTCGGGGAGATCTGCTAGGGTCGGGTCTGGTTCGACAGCTGGTCCGAGGGGACCTTCGTCGGATGCGTTCTCTTCGAGGGAGGGCTGGTTGAGGACCATAGGGTGCTCGCCGCCCTCGGGGACATCAGGGGCTGAACTGGGGAACACAGGCTCTTCGTTCTCGGGGTTGGGCATTCTGGCGGTCATGGCCCGGGTGCTTACACAGGCCCATTGGGGCAGTCCTAACATGGCTAAATGGGTCCTTCTCTCTACCTCTTTCCACTGGGAACTCTCTAAGTCATTCCCCAGGAGGCAGTCTACAGGCATGTCCGTGCGAACTGCGACCCGCAGATCGCCCAAGACCCCCTCCCACTCAAACGGGACCTGGGCTTTCCTGCAGGTGCGGACAGAATTATCGGCTGCTATCACCCGACAGGAGGTGTGGGGGATGATCATGGACTCAGGAACTAGCGTGTACCTAACAGACGTGATGCTGGCTCCTTTATCCCGAAGGGCTCCTATGCTGCGCCCGTTAACCTTCACTGTTTGGCGGTACTTTTCGGTGTTGTCGGGCAGATAATCTCCGGGGATCATCTCACTATTCTCCAGGGAGGCTAGGACCATGGCTGAGGGTTCCCACTCCACCTGTTCTTCTATTTCTTCCTCTTCTAAGGCTACTGAGGATATCTGTCTAGTGGAGGGCCCAGTGGGAGTGGATTTCGGGGTCAGGGGACATCGGGGGTCACCGGCATAGTGCCCGGGTTGCTGACACTTGAAGCAGGTGGAGCTGGGGCGGAGCCCCGGGGGTCCTGCACTCGGGGCGGCCCTCATCGCGGGACAAGAGCGCGGGGTCTGGTTTCTGGGGGGACTACGCTGAAGCCCTGACTGGGAATTTTGCTGCTTGCCCCGACCTCCCCCACCTCGCTGGATGGAAGATCCTTGGTCGTTCCGTGGGGGGTCTCCCCCGGGCCCCTTCTGGACTCGGTGGCCACCCATCGATCGGCTTCCACAGCCAGTTTCCGTGGGTTGGCGAGCTTGCTGTCCAGGAGATGCTGTCCTAGTTCCACAAAGCAATTTGCGGACAAGTGCTCGTAAGCCACTAGGTCGACTAGGCCCTCGAAGGTGGTCACATTGCTGCCCTTGATCCACCCGTCCTGGGCCCGGGTGTAGTAGTTCACATAGTCCACCCAGGTGGTGCCAGGAATCTTCTTGCACTCCCTAAACCGCTGGCGATACATTTCTGGCGTTAGGCCATAGCGGAATAAGAGAGCGTCTTTCATGTGTGGGTAGACGTTCATGTGCGCCGTCGGTAAGTCCAGCAGGGTGTCTCTCCCCTCACTGAGGAAGCGGCTTCATAGGCCGGCCCCCCAGTCCTTCTCCGGGACCCGGTGAGCGGACATGGCCACCTCGTATGCTTTGAACCATTGCTGGATGTCGTCTCCTTTGTAAAATTCCTTTACAACGTCCTTGGGGATATGCAGATTCGTTTCTTTGGGGACCACCTGTTCCCCAAGGCCCGGTGATCCGGTTGCTTCTTTTCTGGCTTTCAATTCGAGTTCTTTGAGGCTGCGCTCGTGCTCGAGCTGAAGTTTCCGTCCTTCATGCTCCCTCTGGAGCTTCTTCTCCTCTAGCTCTCCCTGGAGCCGCAACTGCTCCACTGCCAACTTCTTTTCTGCGAGTTTGAGTTCACCCTCTAATTTGAGGCGTGCCAGTTCGAGCTCATGGCTTCGGTCACGTTCTCGATCGGCCATCTCCTCCGATGACCGCTCTCTCCCGGTTGCTGGGAACCGGGTCGGTTGCTGGATTCTCTCACCGGTTGGTGTACCGGGTTCGGTCTGTGGCCTCCCTCCCTCGTCTTCGATCGGGGGAAGAGATGCTCTGGACTCTACCCAAGCGGTCAGCGCTTTCTGGAAATCTTCCTTAGTACTTAGTCCGGTACTCGGGAAACTCAGCTCTTTGCAGAACTGTTTCAGCTCTCTATGTGTGTAATCTTCCAGGAGGTCCTTGTCGAAGGTTGTCTTTACACCAGATTCTGTAGTCGTCATTGTTGCTCTTTTCTTGTGCGTTTGCTTCGTGTAGGTTCAGGTAGTGTTTCAGTGGTACGATCTTTAGACGTAGGTTCGTATCGTGTCGCTGCCACCAATGTTGGAAGGCGGTGACCCCAGGGGTCAAGAGGACTCTCCTAACCGGTGCACAGACAAAATATCGACTCCAAAATATCGACTGGACATAATATCGAGTTTTAAATATAGACTGGACAAAATATCGACTGGACATAATATCGACTACAAAAATATCGTTTTTCAGGTAAGTGAAGTAATATCGACTGTATAAAATATAGATAGCAAAAATATCGAATTTTTAATAATATATAATATTTTATAGTGTATTTTTATGTAATAATATGTGTGAAAAGTGTGTATTAATGTTATAAAATATTTTATTAAATGAATTTTGTTTTTTTAATAATTGCGTAATGTAATTCTGTAGCGGGTTGTGGGTTTATAGGGGAATAGGGTGGGAAGTAATTGAATAATAATTAATTAATTAATATATGTTTGTAAATATTTATAATTAATAATTAATTGATAATTAATTAATAATAATTAGTTAATTAATTAATATAATTTTGTACATATTTTTTATTAGTAATTAATTGGTAATTAATTAATTGTAATTAGTTAATTACATTAATTAGAGTACATTTTAATATATATAATTTTGTGTTATTGTTAAGTAATTAATTGGGGGAAAATAATATTAATTATTAAAATAATTACAGCTAATGTGCTAATATATTTACTTTATTGTTATTGTTAATTAATAATTATTTGGTAATTAAATAATATTGATACATTTTGGGTAAAGGAGTATTTTTAGGGTTCAGGGTCAGTTTTCAGTTTTTGGGTAAAGGGGCATTTTTAGGGTTCAGGGTCAGTTTTTAGTTTTTGGGTGAAGGGGCATTTTTAGGGTTCAGGGTCAGTTTTCAGTTTTTGGGTAAAGGGGCATTTTTAGGGTTCAGGGTCAGTTTTTAGTTTTTGGGTAAAGGGGCATTTTTAGGGTTCAGGGTCAGTTTTCAGTTTTTGGGTAAAGGGGCATTTATAGGGTTCAAGGTCAGTTTTCAGTTTTTGGGTAAAGGGGCATTTTTAGGGTTCAGGGTCAGTTTTCAGTTTTTGGGTAAAGGGGCATTTTTAGGGTTCAGGGTCAGTTTTTAGTTTTTGGGTAAAGGGGTATTTTTAGGGTTCAGGGTAAGTTTTGGGTTTTTGGGTAAAGGGGTATATTTTAGGGTTCAGGGTCAACAAATAAGATTGTAAAAAATTATTTTTATTATTTTCATTTATTATTTAATTATTATAATTTAATTTAAGTATTTTTAAGTATATTTTAGTAATTAAAATTTAATATTAATTTAATTTAACACTGTTTTTAATAAAGTCGATATTTTTTACATCTATATTATTGTTAACGATATTTTGTACTCAATATTTTTGTACTTACCTGTTTGTAGATACAAACTCGATATTTTGACTGTCGATATTTTGTCCACGATATTTTGGCAAGTCGATATTTTGTCCCTCGATATTATTTCAGTGATCCCTCCTAACCACCTGGAACCTCCTCTCCCACAATTACTGCCGAGTCTTATCGAGGGGGGAGTCCCCGCCGGGGAGGACTGATCGTACACACTGTCGACACACCACACTTATGAACGGACACCACACCGTGATTCTTTATCAAGAAGGACTTTATCAAGATTAAGAGTAAGGAGCAATACACAGCGATCGAGGGATCGCGAAAGTCTCGTAACGAGGGATCGGGGAAGCGGAACAGTCTTAGGAGGCCAGCTGGCACGCCACGCACCCTGCGCACAGTTCTCAATCCCCGAACTGGGGGGTACGGGGGCTGGCGATGGGACTTGCTGTCCTACTCACTTGTGGTTCAAGATGATCGTGAGGGTAGCGTTGATGGTCCAGCCGGACCAGAGAGTTCGTCAAGCAGCGACGAGGTCAGCAGGGCTTGGTCAGGAGTATTCCGTCGTACTCGTAAGCAGATGGAGCCGCAACAGCGTCAGCAGGGCTCCGATGGTTCAGGTCTCGTGTTCTGAGAGGGGGCCGCGACCGCATCAGCAGGGCTCCGATGGTTCAGGTCTCGTGTTCCGAGAGGGGGCCGCGACAGCGTCAGCAGGGCTCCGATGGTTCAGGTCTCGGGTTCTTCGGGAGGTGGCCGCGACAGCGTCAGCAGGGCCCCGATGGTTCCGTTCCGTAGGTTCGAGGATGAGCCGCGACGACGTCAGCAGGGCTCAGTGGGTCAGAGTCTGTTCTCCTCAAAGTCAGCCGCGATCAGATCAGCAGGGCTTTCTTGTCCAAGATACAACTGCCGACTAGATGGAAGGCAGGCTGTCTTATAGTACTGGAGCTCTTTGATGTCCGGACCCTCAGAGGCAGGAGGCCGGAGGTCCGAGGGCCAGGCGCCCAATTGTCTGCTGGTTGGTTCTTTGATGCTTTCGACCATGCGTCCAGGGGATCCCAGACGCCCATCAAGGTCTGGAGCCAGCTAGATAGGAGGTCCAAGGTGTGATCGAAACCAGCCCCCAGGGATAGTTCAGAGGTGTGAGGGAAACCAGTTCCTCGGAAGGGGGCCGGAGGTGCGATGGAGGTCTTGGTTTCGGGTACTTGGGGAGTCGTTCACCCCCCGGGCGGATCTGGGCGCGCCGGACGTGCATGCTTGGCTGTAGCCAGGAGCGGCCAGGGGCTGCCGAAAGGAAAGAAGGCGGCCGGCCGGCCGGGGTGGCTAAACATGGAGTCCGATGGTCACGTGCACGGGTGCAGGCACGCAGTCTGGGGATCGTCTCAGGTCCGGGGTAGGAGTGTCATGTACAGTTCTGGGTGGACGGGAATCAGCTCCACCCGTAGATCTGGAGCTGCGGAGATCAGCGAGGACCACGCCACGAGGCCGGGTCCAACATATACCCACACCACATCTTCAACAAAGCCAGTGCCACCATCGCACCCCATCTCTGCAAGGCCATCAACATCTCCTTCGAGACCGTTACCTTCCCGGAGAGCTGGAAGCACACCAAGATCAACGCCTTACTCAAAAAACCCAAGGCAGATCCAAGGGACTTCGAGAACTTCCAGACCATCTCCCTGCTCCTGTTCCCAGCGAAGGTCATTGAGAAAACCATCAACAGACAACTGATCCTCTAACTCGAGGAGAACAGCATCCTGGACCCATCCCAGTCAGGGTTCCGCAGCAACCACAGTACCGAAACTGCCCTCATCCCTACCTGCAATGACATCATGGCCCAGCTGGACAATGGCAAAACAGCAGCCCTCATCCTCCTGGACCTATCAGCAGCCTTCGACACTGTCTGCCACCACACCCTACCCACACGCCTCCAAAACGCTGGGATCCGAGACAATGCTCTGGAAAGGACCACCTCCTTCCTTGAGGCGTACCCCAAGGATCGTCCCTCAGCCCAACACTGTTCAACGTCTACATGGCACCGCTCACCCACGTCGCCTAACTGCACAACCTCAACCTCACCTCTTATGCCGACAACACCCAGCTGATCCTCTCCCTCACCAAGGATCCTCTCACCGCCAAAACCTACCTCAACGAAGGAATGAAAGCAGTTGCCGAGTGGATGAAGAACAGCCGTCTGAAGCTCAACTCGGACAAGACGAAGTTCCTCATCCTCGGCTCCACCCCCTAGGCCTGGGATCACTCCTGGTGACCGACCACCCTGGGAACAGCACCAACACCCACCGACCCCGCACGCAACCTGGGTTTCATCCTCGACTCAACGCTCTCCATGACCAAGCAAGTCAGCGCCGTCTCATCCACATGCTTCAAAACCCTCCGCATGCTCCGCAAGATCTACAAATGGACCCCCACTGACACAAGAAGATCAGACACCCACACCCTCGTCAGCAGCATGCTGGACTATGGAAAGGCCTTCTACGCAGGAGCCTCGGCCAAACTCCTTAAATGGCTCCAACGCCTACAGAACGCCTCTGCACACTTGATCCTCGACATCCCTCGCCACAGCAACATCATACCCCACCTGAGAGACCTGCACTGACTTCTCGCCAACAAGAGGATCACCTTCAAGCTCCTCACCCACGCACACAAGGCACTCCATAACACCGGATCGGCATACCTCAACAGACAACTCACCTTCTACACCCTGAACAGCCAGCTCCACTCCACCGACCTCGGCACCGCCCCCCGCATCTGAAGAGCAACCAACGGTGGCAGATTGTTCTCCCACCTCGCCGCCAAAACCTGGAACACCATCCCCATCCTCCTACGGCAGACCCAGGACCTGTGGTACTGAAAATTCTGGACCCGTGTCATAAACATCGTCGTATCATGACGATTTTGGTGTCAGCAGACCGCAAATGACGAGTGTAGTGTGTCTGAGTGTTTTCGCATGAATCGATCTAAGAGAACACTCTGTATTCACTAAGCATGGGCGAATTTTGCGGATCTGGCGTTCGCGAATTTAGCGAATTTGCGAACTCGCAATCCGCAAAATCTGCGAATTCCCACGAATTTGCGGATTTTTTTTTTTGTGTTCGCAAGTGTTTCTGCCAGTTCGCGAGGATTTGGTAGTAGTTCGCAATTGCGAACTTACTTGTCGGCTCGCAACGGTCGCGACTATGTTGTTTCTACGTCTGGTTCATCATCACAGCCTCCCAGCACCCTCTGTTTCACCACTGCCACCCTCTCTTTGACCCATGCCACCCTCTGTTACATCAGTGCCAATTATGCCACCCTCTGGTTCATGATTCATCACTGTAGATGATGAGGGGGAAAAGCAAGCACACCTGCCCTGCTTCAACTGACATGAATTAATTTGGGGTTATTTTATTAACAACACCTGCCCTGCCCCAACTGACAATAACGAATTAGGGGCTAATTAACGTGTCACTGAATTTGAAGTTCCAGCCTGGCACCTGCTTGTCTGCTCCCTTAGCTGTAAATCAGGACCTTTGTGGCATACAGTTAAGGTCAGAGCAGGGTCACACAATAGTTGCAAGCAGGCAACCGAATTCTGGAGGGCCCCCTCAGGAAGCACAACAGGGAATCGTTACAAATCATGAGATTGACCTTTTGCACCTGCTCATTTGCTTTGCTTTTGCAAAAATCGTTTTTCGGTAATTTTGCGCTATTTGCGAGGCTCGGCGTCGTGCGAAACCGACCGCGGAAGCCGCCAATTCGTGCGAATGAGCTTTATATTTTTTTGCAGCGTGTTATTTCGCGAGTTTTTTTGCAGTATTCGCGAGCCGCTTGCAGCGCTACACGCGAATTTACCCCAAGGTCGAGTACGGGCGCGGCCATTTTGTTTGCGTGACGTATTTCCATTTCCACCCGCTATGTATAATCTCGCGAGGTAAGCTCATTGCGAGTACAAGTTTGCACGAGATCGCGAGGAAAATTGCGTGCGAACTTACTTTCGCGCTCGTGAACGGGCGGCCATCTTGTTTTTCATTCATTTCCTGTGTCTGGACATGGTATTTATCCTCTTGCTATCTTTGCCATCCTTTGCTTGTTTTGAGGTTTTTTTCGAACGATTTTGCTTCTTATCTATCCCTCTCTTTTCCTAGCTGTATATTTTTGTCTTTTCTGCTATTTTTGTTTACTTTTAAACTACTTTTTAAACTCTTTTCTTTTCTTCTTCCCTATCCTATTCCTTCTTAATTTTTCTTTACCTGCCCAGACCATGGTGAAGCCAGGTGCCGTGAAGCTGCCCAGGCACTTGAGGGACCCAGCGGCGGCGGGGAGGAGGAGTCCTGGACCCCGTGCCAGGACAGCATGCTGGCGATTGAGGGGGGAGCAGGTGACACGACGGGAGATCTTCAGCCCGGAGGAAGTGGGCGCGCTGGTCTACTTCGTTCTGAGCTGGGATGGGGCAGTGAGATAAATAACGGTGATGGATCAAGCCCTGATCTTTGGACTGGGTAAGAGTGGTCTGTTTAACTCAGACACTCTGTTCATCACCACCCCCTTTTTGTAAATCGTTGGTCTACTTCGTCCAGCGCCGCCTGCCCAGGACCATCGCTGGAGGCGGCAGGATCGCGGCCGGCTACAACATCCGGGAGCGCCGGAAGCGGTGGCAGAAGGTGTGCTGGGCCATGTCCCAACTCTCCGGAGTCCAGCACACCTTCTGCCACCGCTTCCGGCAGGATTGCGGCCGGCTACAACATCCGGGAGCGCCGGAAGCGGTGGCAGAAGGTGTGCTGGGCCATGTCCCAACTCTCCGGGGTCCAGCGCACCTACAGCCAGGTCACCCACCGCTGGACGGACGTCCTGGACAGGGAGCGCGACCTGCTGGACCAGCTCGGCTTGGAGATCCCCGGGCTTGGTGAGTAGTAGTAGCTATTTCATCACTCACTACTATGTTTTCTCCTGCTCTGTGTTGTTGTATTGCAAATATTTGTTTTTTACATGGAGCAAGCCAATAATGCTGCTGACGTTACATTCTAGTTAAATTATATTTCAAAATCTTCTGTGCATTTCAGGTGCACTGCTCTCCTTCTCAGTGGCGTTGCTACTATGCTTATTTGTTTTCTATTTTGTGGTCTCATTGGCCTGAGTAACAATTATGTATGAGTGTACTTTACAGAAGCTCAACTCGGACAAGACGAAGTTCCTCATCCTCGGCTCCACTCCCTAGGCCTGGATGACTCCTGGTGACCGACCACCCTGTTGTAAATATTTTACCGTATACGAGTTTGCCAGATAATTTCAGAAAATTAAATAAAATAGCTCAATCAAATGAGAGGCAGAGTCCGTGGTGTCTGAGTCATAAGGGCTTTAATCATAAATGATGACTCGAGTCATGGAGATCTATTCCATCAAATACAAGGGTTCGGTCAGGGAAGATGTCAGGAAAGATGTCAACGAATTATTCACAGTACATGACATATATAGCAAAATGACACAATAGTATTGAATACAGTAGGCGTGACAAGTGAAATGTATATGATAAGAACACATGTGCGTAGCAAAAAGGCGTGAACAAGGGTGTGCACATAGGCGTGTACTAGAACCGTCACAGAAAAGTGTCACAGGTGGGTGGATGCTTAGAGAAATCTTGCAGAGTCAGCTGGAACCTGTGGCCTAGATGCGCGCGCAGCTAATATGACGTGTGATTGACGTGCAACGGGAGGAAGCTAAGGGTCTGACTTTTAGCACTAGTAGAAGAGACAGAAGTCTGGCATGTCAGATCGACCTGTCCCTATAACATATCTGATATCTAGTATTTGGAGGATGTTTAATCTAGAGTAAAAGGTCTCTTGGGCAGAGGCCACTCTATACTGAATGTTAGTGCGTGCATAGGTGTCTGCGTGTCTACGTGCGGGGCCATGGACCTATTCTGGTAACGGAACTGTAAATTACTTGCACGGAGACAGGGAGACTTGCTCTGTGCTCTGCAGCCGGGGATATGTTTACCTAAATCACTAGACAGGAATGTGTTTTCGAGGAGCAGAGCTGGCTACGCTGATAACTTGAAGGTAAAATACTGCTTTTGGCAGGCAGGCCAGGCCGAGCCGGGCACCGCTCGCTTGCAAGGAAGTAAGGCAGAGGTCAGGGATGCATCTTCATGCTGCAGCTTTCAGAGGCAAAGGCAGAAATGGCTTGAAGACAGAAATCAGGGCCTAGCTCGGCAGAGCCAGGAAAAACGTGAAAGTACACCATATAAAGACGGTGGCACGGCATACTTAGGAACTGAATTATCAATCCATTCATGGTGGATCTGATAGAGGACATGTTAACGGTGGACGCAAATGTATTTGCGTCTCCAGATTCGGTGGTGGAGGGAAATTACATGTACTTGAAACTCGTGCATGGAGCCGTCGGGGTACACGTTAGGGGACACAATTGATCATAAAAATTTCAATCACCTCATTCCCTCCTTGTCCCCTACGGACCCTTCATGATATGTCGATGTTCATGAGACCATCAATCTGTTCATATAACATCATTTGCTCTTCTTTCTTTCTTCGAGAATGGGAACGTGAACTTGGATGGGGAACACAAGCTGTGGCGCACAAGCCGCAAATCGCTGGCCTACATTGCAGACATAAACAACAACTGAATACTATGGCCAATATGATTCCTAGGAATGACAGTAGCTTCCATCCCCAGGCTGTAATTACACTCCAGAGCCAACCGGACCAAGTCCAGGAGCCTGGATTCTGGTGTATCAGATGGGCAATTTCATGAAGTCTGGTAATGGCCTTATAGACTGATGGCGCGTTATTTGGAATAAACACGCAGCAACTGGATCCGATGACTCTACAAGCCCCGCCCCTATCAGCCAGGATGACGTCAAGGACAAGGCGGTTCTGAAGAACGACAAGTCTCATAGCAGACTGTTCCTCTGTTAAGTTGCCCAAGGCAGAAGTAGTCTCATTCACTACAGCTTCAAGTATTCTGGTTAATTTGCGTATCAGTTTACTATTAGAGACAGTACCTAGATAGGGAAAGAATCCTTTATTAAAATCTGTATATTGTTCCCATGCAGTTTCAGTCTGATCAACTATGGGGAGGTCTCTCTTGTGTCTAACAATATTAAGGCGGGAATTCCTGTGATAGTCAGATGGGGCTAGGAATACTGGTGGCAATAAGAATGCAATGAAACAGGTACCATCCCAGTCTGGGGGTAAACGGACATAGGCGGTCTGACCACAAATGAAATAGGAATGTCGGGAAGCTTTAAACGTAGACTTGCCTTTATCACTGAATTCGACCACAGTAGTGCAGTCACTGTGACCTAGATGTACTGAACCATTCTTTCTGACACATAATACACCTTTAGCGGGTAAAACAGATATGGAAGGCAAGTCTGGACTGGTTTGTGACTGAACATTTAGAATCATGAGGTTAAGTGTAAAATTGCCCAATCCATACACTTCATTTTCTAGATCTGTCCCTGTCATTTGCGGAAAACCCTCCTTATCGGGGAAACATGCCTTGTTCATGACTGTGTTCAGATTACCCCATATCCAATTGCTTTGAGAAACTCTAGACTCAGTGTTTATAGAGGATATTAAACTAAACCATGCACCACAGGAATCATTATGTGTAAACGGGTAAGGAAAGAGGGGCAAAGCTCCCTTGTAGTTCTGATAGGGAGGGAGTCGGCCACATATCCAACAATTAGTAGCATTGTTGATCTGGTGAGAATGGTGTAGCATACGAATAAATGTATTGTTGCGCAGCGCAAGTCGATAAGACAATTCGTGTGGAGGAAGGGCACTAAACGTGTGCTCGACAGTGTCATTAGAAAAAGAATGTGCAAGAGGAAAATACATGTATAACATCCAACTTATTGCAATAATCGTAAGACTCAGAAAAAACATAATAAGTAACGTGCAGACGCATCTGCTCCGGAGACTATTACAATAATTTCGTTTCTTGGTCTCCTGTCTACCTCTCTCTCTATTTGGGTCTAACTTGTACATTGTCAGAAACTGCCTAACCGCTTCACCCGAGGGGGACTTAAACAATTAAACTGTCTGACTTACTAGACCTTAATTTCTGTCGGTACTTCTCTTGAGGAGTTTTCTCTAGAAGGGGGAGTTTGGTATCAGTCACTGGTACGTGGGAGTTCTGGGATTCAGATTTTGGCGGAAGTCCAAAGAATCTCTTAACGTGACTGGAGTGCACCCAACCTTTGCGCCCCTCCAGTTTTACTGCTGTCCTTGTTGTTAACAAAACGATCTTCGGCTCCTTCCAGCGGGGCTCCAAAGGACTTGTTCTGTCAAAGTTCCGAACGACGACTACATCTCCCGGAACCAATTCATGTGGCTTCACCTCGGTGTTGTCTGGGAAGGCTGCCGCGACCTGTGAACGACATGATTGTAGTGCAGACATCAAGGAAGCAAGGTAATCTGTCAACATAGTACTATCAACATCGGTTATTTTTCGAGGCAGAGGCGTCCCCCACATATTAGGAGGTCTACCGAAGACCACCTCATACGGGGATAGCTCTGTCCTAGAGTGGGCTACCATTCTCATATAAAAAAGAGCAACTGGCAGAGCTACTATCCAATCTACTCCCTTCTCTTTACACACTTTTGCAAGGCGAGTTTTCAGAGTCTGATTGTGCCGCTCCACGAGACCTGCTGCCTCAGGATGCCGGACACAGTGAAACTTCCACTGGTACCCCAATAGAAGCGAGACCTGCTTCATGAGTTCGGATGAGAATGGCTGACCATTATCTGAATACACAACACGGGGCAAACCGTATCGAGGGAAAAACTCACGAACCAACTGCTTGGCAGTGGTCGGGGCAGTGTAATCTGGGACAGGATATGCTTCTGTCCATCGGGATAGGGCACAGACAACTACGAGGACATATTTGAATCCTCGGCATCTTTCCATCTGAATATAATCCATCTGGAGGACTTCAAAAGGGTAGTCGGGAGGATGAAATCCACCTTGCTCTACGGGAACACCTTTTCCTGGGTTGAACTGACAACAGATCATGCAGGTACGTACTTTCTGTTTGGCTGCTGCTCGTAAATGCTTGTTGAACCAGATATTCTGTAAACTGTCTAACATGGCTTTTTCTCCTAAATGTGCTGGACTGTGTGCTGTATTAATGATAACCTGAACCATAGAGTCGGGGAGAAACCA
Source organism: Lissotriton vulgaris (assembly GCF_964263255.1). Taxonomy (NCBI): domain Eukaryota; kingdom Metazoa; phylum Chordata; class Amphibia; order Caudata; family Salamandridae; genus Lissotriton; species Lissotriton vulgaris. The sequence goes on from NC_141689.1 coordinate 35,758,633, forward strand.
TGTGGTCTTTCCCTTCGTCATCCATCCTTGATCTGTCTGGACCCCTCCTTGTTCAGTCCATTTCTTTATTTCATCTGGAGTAGCATGCGTCTGTATGTCGATGACATCTTGTGTGGGGTCCCTGACAGTCATACTATGTGTCAGTGAGGTTACATCAGTCTTTGTCATGTCCGTTGTTTGAGTATGAGTCAGTGCTGTATGTTTCGCTATTCGATCTGCAAAATCGTTGCCCTGAGAAATCTTGTCTGTGACTTTCGTATGTGCCTTGCACTTCATGATAGCTATAGCTGTAGGGAGATGTATTGCTTCTAACAGAGCTTGAATGAGGGGACCATGCTGTATCTTGGCTCCGTGAGAGGTCAAGAAACCTCTTTCTTGCCAGAGGACACCGAAGTCATGAACGACTCCAAATGCATAACGTGAATCTGTGTATATATTTACTTTCAAGTCCTTGGCTCGCGTACAGGCTTGGGTTAGAGCAATGAGCTCTGCTGCTTGGGCTGACAGGGTGTCAATGCGATGTGTTTCTATAACTACAGTTTCAGTGGTCACTGCATATGCGGCCACTAACTCTCCTTTGCTTGTTCTTAAACATGAACCATCCACATAAAGTGTCAGGTCTGGATCAGATAATGCGACATCTGTCAAGTCTTGTCTGGGTTTCGTAACTGTGTCAACTACATCCACGCAATCATGTGGAGTAGGTTCTGTTGTGCTTGATGGTAAAAGTGTAGCAGGATTCAGTGTATTACAACGTCTGATTTCTATGTGTGGTTGGAATAATGTCAATTCATAACCTGTCAGTCGGGCTATAGTCAAGTGTTGAGTCTGGGTTCTGTTTAGGAGAACCTCTACAGAGTGTGGAACTTGTACTGTCAATTGATGTCCTAATACAATGGAGTCACTTTGTCGGATTGCTAGAGCTGTCGCTGCAACTGACTTTAAGCACGCAGGCAGGGCCTGTGCTACTGGATCCAATGTACTCGAAAAATAAGCACACGGTTTGTGTTTGTCTGCTTGTACCTGTGTGAGAACTGACAACGCTGTGCCATCACGTTCTGTGACAAAAAGTGTAAAAAGTTTGCTGTAACATGGTGTCGCTAAAACTGGTGCTTGACATAAGGCTTTCTTTAATTCGTCAAAAGCTTGTGTATGTTCCTGAGTCTAAGGGAGGACAGTCGAAGATGCTGCCTCCTGTGTTGTCAACTGTATGAGTGGTTTAGCTAGAAATGCATATTGTGGAATCCATTGTCTGCAATAGGAAGTGAGTCCAATAAAGGCTCGTACTTCTTTCTGTGTCTTGGGTTGTGGAAGATGTGCAATTAACTGAATTCGTTCAGGTGTCAGCTGCCTACCCCACTTGGACAGCAAGTGCCCAAGGTACACCACTTGCTGGGCACAGAATTGTAGCTTCGAAGGAGACACCTTGTGTCCCTTGTCCGCCAGGAAATGCAAAACTGTCAGTGATGCTTGTTCACATTCTGGTTCACTGCGGGCGGTGATCAATAGATCATCGACGTATTGGAGTAGGGCAGTGTTGGCAGGCATGTGAATACTGTCAAGTTGTCTTTTTAATGCTTGGCTGTAGATGCTGGGGCTTTCTGTAAATCCTTGAGGTGCGCGTGCAAATTTGAAGCTTCGGCCATTTAAACAGAATCCGAAAAGATATTGGCTTTCCGGATCAATGGGGACACTAAAGAAGGCGTTCTTGAGGTCAATTACAGTAAAGAACGTCGCCTCAGAATCAATAGCAGTCAATAGGGATGAAATGTCTGGGACCACAGGATACTGCGGTATAATACATTTATTCAATTCTCGTAAATCGATGACTAATCGATAAACAGGAGGAGCATTAGGATCTGTACGTTTAAGAATTGGAATGATCGGGGAATTACAAACATTGGAGTCGGTTTCTACAACCACTCCTTGTGCAATGAGCTCGTCAATGATTTTCAGTAAAGCCACTACAGCATCTGGTGGTAACTTGTATTGTCGAATACGTGGTAGTACTATTCCTGGCTTGAGTGTAACACGATATGGAGTAATGTGCATACAACCTACATCAGTGGGGCCTTGTGCCCATAAATGTGCAGGAACATTCTGTAACCTGGGGTCAAAATCTCTCAATACATAATGGCCTTTGAAATCACGAAGAAACAACCTTACTCCTTCCGGAGAACAACAAATTACAGCTCCTAGAGCTTTCAGGGTCTTTATACCAAGCAAGTTTTCTGGACATGATTTCGTGAGTAGTAAGTCCGTAGTACGAGATAATGGACCAACTGCTAGGGGAACAGGTTTCGATACTTCATTGACTATAGGCTTTCCTGAAAATCCAATGGAAACATTCTGTGAGCCTGAGAGGGGTGCCCATGGAACCTCTTCATGACTGATGGTCGTTCTGCTTGCCCCTGTGTCAATCAAAAATTTTCTATCCTTCCCTAATACCTGACTGTGTACATAAGGGCCTTCTTGATCTACAGGAACCTCAATAAGGGGCAAGCCAACCTCCCTCTCTAGGCTGTTTCATGTGTATTGCTGATAATCGGGATAGTCAGATTGTGCATACTGGTACATCTGCTGTGTAACATGTTGTGTTGCGGCAATGGGTTGTGGCTGTGGTACCGCTACGGTCTGTTGTGGAACCTGCATAGGCTGAACATTCTGTGGGACGTGTTGTTGGACCTGGTCCTGTCTAGGAGGACGCGGTCTCTCTTTAGTTTTACCTGAGGCTATGTTGTGTTTCAGAACTGCACAATCGTTTACATAGTGACCTGGCTGTTTACAATAGTTGCATATCCCTTTAACAGGAGCTGCTGAATTTGAATTATTGGATGGTGTCGTACCCCTTTTATGACCATCAGCTGGAACTGACTGAGCAACTAGTACTTTCATTTTCGTGTCTTTCATACGTCTCTGTTCGTGATCATGTTCTTCTCTGATTCTATTCTGGTGGTACTGTAACATTTGTAACATTTGGGAAGGCGTATTAGCTTGCCATGTGCTCTCGACTTTCAGTACACGGTTCTTAACCTGGGGCAGTGAATTCTCGACTAACTTTGATACAAAAAGGTGTGGGTATGACTCGCTACTTGTTTTCAGGCCACTATTAATAATAAAACATTTCTCGAATCGGGAATAAAAATCACTAGAGTCTTCGTCGTGTTTCTGTTTGCAGGCTGAGATTGCATCCCAATCCTCCTTTTTAGTTGCTAACAATCTTGGCAAGTCTTGTACTAACAATCCTGGTAGTGCTTTAGTTTTCTCCCCAAGACCTAAACCTGGGGTTCGACCAGTTTCTTCGGTTTCTAATTCAGCCCAATTAATCTTTTTGTCTCCCACCTCCCATTCTTTTTCCTTGAGTTTCTCGTAAATACCGGCAGGCAATAACACTTTCAGTATCTTCATAATGTTTGGATAGGTGTGATCTCCCATTAGTAACATGTCTTTTATTTCACGGTGGAAACCTGCGGGGTCTTTATCATGACTGGGCACTATTTTCTTCATTTCTAACAGTTCCATTTTAGTTATAGGCGTGTATACAAACACGCGTTCAAGGGTATCATCGGCTTTCCTGACTGGATGTACTTCTCGTAAAGGATTCTGTTTGTCTAAGTGATATGGTTGCCTGACTGGGGGTGGAACGGAAACAAGATGTGGAGTTAGGAACGTTCTATACTTGTGACGTTGTTCTAGAATTATTTCAATTAGATCGGTACCTAGACCTTGCCATCTTCTCATGAATAAGTCCTGCAATAAGTTATATAATGGGCCTGGGACGGATGCTTGATTTTCATACTGTATGATGAGGTGTTGGGTCATGTATATACCAGCTAGTCGCTGTTCTTCAGGAGTAAGACTTAAAATTGTTTGCACTACTGAATCATCTTTATATATGCTGTCATCCCCGGCCCACTGTAAAGCAGACCGGGCTAGTTTCTGATCTTGCAAGGTATTGAGTTCGTGATAACCTACTCTTTCTTTCAGTACTTTATCAGTAATCTGGAATATATGTTCAAGGGAACATCGCTCCGGTATCGGACAAAGGTAACGTTTCTTGTTTTCCAAACGAATGGGTCTGTTGAAGGGCCCATCAAGAGGGTACTGTCTATGTAGTTTCTCTCTACCTACATATGCTATTATGTCTTCCCCCGCTTGTTGCGAGGTTTCTGCTGCGTTCTCTGGTACTTCCTCATCTGAGGTCTCTTTATCGTCTGACCCAGAATGCCTTTCAGATTCTCGACGGGCATGTATTTCTATTATTTCTTTACGGATCTTTCTAACCATTGCATGTATACTTTTCTCTCTATCATGTTTACCCTCGGCAATATTCTGACTCCATTTTGTCAATCGCCCCATCTCTTCTTGTGGAAAACTAGGCTGATCTTGTTCCCTTATCAGACAATTAACCAAAAATCGCATTATTAAACCTTGTGTCTCAACTTTCTGACGTGATATAGCTTCACCAACACACTCGGGTCTTTCTCCTGTTCTAATGAAATGATATATATTGTCTAGATGTTCTGGCATTTCTGGTAATAACACCAAGTAATCTGTAACACGTCTTAAATGTAGGGATGCTAACATCATGGGTCCTGTTTTACCAGGCACTGTATCATATCTGCAATCTGTAAGCTGTTCTTTAAGCTTTTCGGCTGGGGCGGCCTTAGGCATACGCTGCATTGCTAATTCTCTCATTGTCATTCGATGTACTTGTGGCGGAGTGCGATAACCTCCTGTAGCACCTCCTGAGGCGGAGGCTTGAGCATAACCTGGCTGTAGGGTCGGTATCTGTAACGGGGTTGGAACCTGAGCAGCGCCAGGCCCAAAGGGATTAAGCGGATGAATACCAGCGGGAACAATAGGGGGGGCAATAGGTGCAGGAAGTGGTGCAGGAGGGGTCTGCTGTTGCGGACCTGGGGGCAGACGATCAGCAGGGGGTACAGGTACATGTGGTACGGTTACATTGGTATATGCGGGAGCTACGTCGTCTAAATAGGACGAAAGGAAAATATCTGCTGCGGTTTTGTGACGTAATTTAGTCGGAACTAATGGAGGGGGCAGATCTTTCGGTATTTCCGGGGTCGCCTTGGGCAGGCCCTCGGCCAGGACTGGATACAATCCTGTCATAATGGCATTACTCTGTCTTTCGTGTTGTTCTATTCTGACTCTCTGTCCTTCTTCTAGTAGCTCTTTTTCTTTAGCTTTTTCGGAATCTTCTCTGCTTTTCTCCACTTTTCTGAGCGCCTTCTCTGTTCGTCTATGTGAATCTTTACGCCATAATTCAATGGCATCTTTCTGTGATTCCAATAAACAAAAGAAGAGAGGTTAATGTCTCTTATAAGCCACTTGGATGGAGCCAACAGATTCAAGATATTCGCACCCTATTTGGGTTTGAAAGAAAGCCCTCACACACCGACCTAGTCAGTGTCATGCTTCATCATCGGGCCCCACCGAAGAGACCTAATGCCTCTTCGGTGTGCTACGACGCCAGAAGACTGCGGAGCTGGTATTGTGTTAAGGGTGTGTTGTGAGGATAAATTAAGCTTAAAAGTGTCTAAAGGGTATCTAAAAAAAGTTTATTAATGATCCCTAGGACACGAATACAAGAGTTCTATGTGTCTGAATTGTAAAGCCAAAGGTAATGGTTGGTTTAATTCAGAATTAATATGTCAACATGTTTCAGCCTTAGTGTTGGTTTTATTTTACCTAGGCATTCGTCAGGACAATGATAAACCCCGGCGGTATGGACTCTCTAATCGTCCACCCTAACCTGGGGACGTGAAAGTGAAAAATAAAAAAGGTGTTTAAAGTGCATAAAAATAGGAAGAGCAAATGCTCATTCCAAATCTTTCTGTGATTGTCTGGCTTTCTTTTTCCATAACGCTTCCTCTACTCTCATGATGCACTCGGCATCCCATGTCCCTGTAACGGGCCATCTCTGATTCTCTGCTAAGTCTTTCGTGTAATCCACCCACAAGTCTAGATATAATATGGCATCTAAGCCGTGCTTGTGGTACATAAAATGTCCGGGAGTGTCCCTGGGTGGGATGGGAACTGCTTCTTCGAGTATCCCTTTCCTAGTTCCTATCTGTCGCAATTTAGAAAACAAAGGCATATCTACCTCGGTCTAGATACAATAAACACAGTAAAAATGCAAACAATCACTCATACCACGACATTAAACCACATTGAAACATTTCAAAACGAACATAAATAACTGGATATCTGGATACTAGATGCACTGCTAAACAGTACAGATACACTGCTAAACAGTGCAGACCGGATTTGTGTACCCAAACCCGTCTTGACCGGACACAAATCGATGCACCCGTCTTGATGCGTCCCCAGCAACGGTACTCACCGGAAAGCACAGAACAGAAGGCCTCGGAAACTCGACTGGACTGGACCGCTACGACGTCACTGCTGCTGCCGCGCACTACGCATGCGCCTCGACACTACTGGTGGGCCTCTCGATACCTCGGACACTGCTCTCTCGGCTGGGCTCTGGTCGGGATCCTCCGCACTCCTCACCGCCTCGTCTGTATGTCGACCGCAGTCTCCGTCACCTCCGTAGGCCTGAGGGAGATACAGGAAAATCTGCAGATGCGCATGGGGTCCGTCACAGCTGTAGTCGGGGCCAAAGCCTGCGACGCATCGCCGGCGCATGGGGTGGGGGAGGGTCCCTATTCGGGCGCCAAATTATGTGGTAAATATTTTACCGTATACGAGTTTGCCAGATAATTTCAGAAAATTAAATAAAATAGCTCAATCAAATGAGAGGCAGAGTCCGTGGTGTCTGAGTCATAAGGGCTTTAATCATAAATGTTGACTCGAGTCATGGAGATCTATTCCATCAAATACAAGGGTTCGGTCAGGGAAGATGTCAGGAAAGATGTCAACGAATTATTCACAGTACATGACATATATAGCAAAATGACACAATAGTATTGAATACAGTAGGCGTGACAAGTGAAATGTATATGATAAGAACACATGTGCGTAGCAAAAAGGCGTGAACAAGGGTGTGCACATAGGCGTGTACTAGAAACGTCACAGAAAAGTGTCACAGGTGGGTGGATGCTTAGAGAAATCTTGCAGAGTCAGCTGGAACCTGTGGCCTAGATGCGCGCGCAGCTAATATGACGTGTGATTGACGTGCAACGGGAGGAAGCTAAGGGTCTGACTTTTAGCACTAGTAGAAGAGACAGAAGTCTGTCCCTATAACATATCTGATATCTAGTATTTGGAGGATGTTTAATCTAGAGTAAAAGGTCTCTTGGGCAGAGGCCACTCTATACTGAATGTTAGTGCGTGCATAGGTGTCTGCGTGTCTACGTGCGGGGCCATGGACCTATTCTGGTAACAGAACTGTAAATTACTTGCACGGAGACAGGGAGACTTGCTCTGTGCTCTGCAGCCGGGGATATGTTTACCTAAATCACTAGACAGGAATGTGTTTTCGAGGAGCAGAGCTGGCTACGCTGATAACTTGAAGGTAAAATACTGCTTTTGGCAGGCAGGCCAGGCCGAGCCGGTCACCGCTCGCTTGCAAGGAAGTAAGGCAGAGGTCAGGGATGCATCTTCATGCTGCAGCTTTCAGAGGCAGAGGCAGAAATGGCTTGAAGACAGAAATCAGGGCCTAGCTCGGCAGAGGCAGGAAAAACGTGAAAGTACACCATATAAAGACGGTGGCACGGCATACTTAGGAACTGAATTATCAATCCATTCATGGTGGATCTGATAGAGGACATGTTAACGGTGGACGCAAATGTATTTGCGTCTCCAGATTCAGTGGTGGAGGGAAATTACATGTACTTGAAACTCGTACATGGAGCCGTCAGGAAACACGTTAGGGGACACAATTGACCATAAAAATTTCAATTACCTCAACCCTGGGAACAGCACCGACACCCACCGACCCCGCACGCAACCTGGGTTTCATCCTCGACTCAACGCTCTCCATGACCAAGCAAGTCAGCGCCGTCTCATCCACATGCTTCAAAACCCTCCGCATGCTCCGCAAGATCTACAAATGGACCCCCACTGACACAAGAAGATCAGACACCCACACCCTCGTCAGCAGCATGCTGGACTATGGAAAGGCCTTCTACGCAGGAGCCTCGGCCAAACTCCTTAAATGGCTCCAACGCCTACAGAACGCCTCTGCACACTTGATCCTCGACATCCCTCGCCACAGCCACATCATACCCCACCTGAGAGACCTGCACTGGCTTCCCGCCAACAAGAGGATCACCTTCAAGCTCCTCACCCACGCACACAAGGCACTCCATAACACCGGACCGGCATACCTCAACAGACAACTCACCTTCTACACCCTGAACAGCCAGCTCCACTCCACCGACCTCGGCACCGCCCCCGCATCTGAAGAGCAACCAACGGTGGCAGATTGTTCTCCCACCTCGCCGCCAAAACCTGGAACACCATCCCCATCCTCCTACGGCAGACCCAGGACCTGTGGTACTGAAAATTCTGGACCCGTGTCATAAACATCGTCGTATCATGACGATTTTGGTGTCAGCAGACCGCAAATGACGAGTGTAGTGTGTCTGAGTGTTTTTGCATGAATCGATCTAAGAGAACACACTGTATTCACTAAGCATGGGCGAATTTTGCAAATCTGGCGTTCGCGAATTTAGCAAATTTGCGAACTCGCAATCCGCAAAATCTGCTAATTCCAGCGAATTTGCGGATTTTTTTTTTTTGTGTTCGCAAGTGTTTCTGCCAGTTCGCGAGGATTTGGTAGTAGTTCGCAATTGCGAACTTACTTGTCGGCTCGCAACGGTCGTGACTATGTTGTTTCTACGTCTGGTTCATCATCACAGCCTCCCAGCACCCTCTGTTTCACCACTGCCACCCTCTCTTTGACCCATGCCACCCTCTGTTACATCAATTCCAATTATGCCACCCTCTGGTTCATGATTCATCACTGTAGATGATGGGGGGGGGAAAGCAAGCACACCTGCCCTGCTTCAACTGACATGAATTAATTTGGGGTTAGTTTATTAACAACACCTGCCCTGCCCCAACTGACAATAACGAATTAGGGGCTAATTAACGTGTCACTGAATTTGAAGTTCCAGCCTGGCACCTGCTTGTCTGCTCCCTTAGCTGTAAATCAGGACCTTTGTGGCATACAGTTAAGGTCAGAGCAGGGTCACACAATAGTTGCAAGCAGGCAACCGAATTCTGGAGGGCCCCCTCAGGAAGCACAACAGGGAATCGTTACAAATCATGAGGTTGACCTTTTGCACCTGCTCATTTGTTTTGCTTTTGCAAAAATCGTTTTTCGGTAATTTCGTGCTATTTGCGAGGCTCGGCGTCGTGCGAAACCGACCGCGGAAGCCGCCAATTCGTGCGAATGAGCTTTATATTTTTTTGCAGCGTGTTATTTCGCGAGTTTTTTTGCAGTATTCGCGAGCCGCTTGCAGCGCAACACGCAAATTTACCCCAAGGTCGAGTACGGGCGCGGCCATTTTGTTTGCATGACGTATTTCCATTTCCACCCGCTATGTATAATCTCGCGAGGTAAGCGCATTGCGAGTACAAGTTCGCACGAGATCGCGAGGAAAATTGCGTGCGAACTTACTTTTGCGCTCGTGAACGGGCGGCCATCTTGTTTTTCATTCATTTCCTGTGTCTGGACATGGTGTTTATCCTCTTGCTATCTTTGCCATCCTTTGCTTGTTTTGAGGTTTTTTTCGAACGATTTTGCTTCTTATCTATCCCTCTCTTTTCCTAGCTGTATATTTTTGTCTTTTCTGCTATTTTTGTTTACTTTTAAACTACTTTTTAAACTCTTTTCTTTTCTTCTTCCCTATCCTATTCCTTCTTAATTTTCCTTTACCTGCCCAGACCATGGTGAAGCCAGGCGCCGTGAAGCTGCCCAGGCACTTGAGGGACGCAGCGGCGGCAGGGAGGAGGAGTCCTGGACCCCGTGCCAGGACAGCATGCGGGCGATTGAGGGGAGAGCAGGTGACACGACGGGAGATCTTCAGCCCGGAGGAAGTGGGCGCGCTGGTCTACTTCGTCCAGCGCCGCCTGCCCAGCACCATCGCGGGAGGCGGCAGGATCGCGGCCGGCTACAACATCCGGGAGCGCCGGAAGCGGTGGCAGAAGGTGTGCTGGGCCTTGTCCCAACTCTCCGGGGTCCAGCGTACCTACAGCCAGGTCACCCACCGCTGGACGGACGTCCTGGACAGGGAGCGCGACCTGCTGGACCAGCTCGGCTTGGAGATCCCCGGGCTTGGTGAGTAGTAGTAGCTATTTCATCACTCACTACTATGTTTTCTCCTGCTCTGTGTTGTTGTATTGCAAATATTTGTTTTTTACATGGAGCAAGCCAATAATGCTGCTGGCGATTACATTGTAGTTAAATTATACTTCAAAATCTTCTGTGCATTTCAGGTGCACTGCTCTCCTTCTCAGTGGCGTTGCTACTATGCTTTTTTGTTTTCTATTTTGTGGTCTCATTGGCCTGAGTAACAATTATGTATGAGTGTACTTTACAGAACTGCGTAATGCTAGACACTAGGGGCAGATTACATTTACAAGCCCCTTGCGCCACGTTTACGTTGCCTTGCGTGACGCAACAGCGACGTAAACGTGGCGCATCCCTGCGAGTCATTTACAGCGTGACACATCTAGGGAGATGCGTCACGTTATAAAGCCATGGGCCTGCGCCACAATGGGTGCGTTCCTAGTACGCAGGGTGGGCGGTCCTGCGGCTGTGCGCCTCGCAAAAGTGCCTGCCTGAAATCTACAAGATTTAACGCAGGCACTTCTGCGACGCTGCTACGTCAATTCAATTCCTTATGCCTGCTTGAAGCAGGCGTAAGGACTGACACAGCATGTTAAGTATTGGGTGGCCCTGAGCATTACTGGAGTTGCATTGCGTTGGCGACGTGATTCCAGCGATGCGCCGCTCTTACGTGACGAGATGCGTCACGCAAGTGCCTACCCTTGCGCCAGGGCGCGCCGCATTGTAAATGAGGCGCATCTGCCGTGTCGCAAGGGTAGTTTTGCGTGACGCATTTGATCTGGCGCATCTCTGGAGATGCGCCAGAACGCGTAAGTAAGTATGCCCCTAAGGGGCAGAATTGCAATTACCGTCGCATCCCTGCAAAGTAGCAGGGATGCGCCAGTAATTGTGCGGCCCGCTACCACCACCAAACATGGTGCGCCGTATTTGCAATGCGGCGCACCATGGGCCCAAAACGTCACCGAAGCTTTACTGCTGGAGTTGCGTCGCAACGATGGCGCAGCTCCAGCAATGCTCTGGGGTACCCTATCTCCCCAATGCTGGGTCAAGCCGTACGTCTGCTTCAAGCAGGTGCAGGGTTTGTGTGACGCATCATTGTCCTAAAGGTGACTGATTGAAATTTTGTAGATTTCCCTCAGCCACTTTTAGGATGTGTTCCAGCGCAGGAATGCCCTCCCTTGCGCCGGAACGCCCCCTGATGACGCAGGGCTTTATAACGGGATGCATCTCCCAAATGCGTCACGTTGTTATAATATTATACGCCGCACCATGGGGCCTCTTTTATTTAGCTGCTGCGTCACAAAAGTCACGCAAGAACGGAGCAAAAGAGCCGCAAGGGGCTTAAATCTGCCCCTTCCTTTGTACCCCTGACAATAAGAAAAATAGTGGCGGTGGATTGATAGTTTTACTACTTAAATGACTGGTTATGTAGCAGGCAACTGTTAGTGTTGTCACTGATCTGACTGAAATCACAATGGAGTTTGTCTGTCACTTTGCATCTTGCCTGCGGACTGCTGCCTGCCAGTCCTAGGTGAACCTTTCAGTACTTTGTTTAGTGAGTTACGTGACTTTCGAAGTCGCAGGTCCGCAAATCAATGAAAACTAACCCTAATCAATATAATTTCGCGGAAATATTTTGTTATTGTTGTTTTGAAATGTTTGATTTGGTTGACATTGACAAGCAACAATCATCCATGTTTTCTGTTCTTTCTTTCATGTTGTACGTCAGCTCCCCCCAGGGGCGAGGGGACACAGGAGCAGCAGGCGGCGGATGCTGTTGAACAGGGCCCGGATCGGGCAGGCGAGGGCTCCTTTGCTGGCCCCAGTAAGTTTTCATTTTAGACTAGTACCTATTTTTCCTAGCTTTCCTCATTTGATTTTTTCAAAATCGTCTTTGATCTTCTTGTAGACTGTATCTAAATTCTTATCCTGCCTCTACTATGACTCCCTGTGGTATTACTAGATTATTCTTATTAGTCTGTCTGTGTAGCTAACTAAGATTGCACGGTTGGCGAAACTCCCATTCTAGTCAGCAATAGCTCTATCAACTTAGTGCAGTGCAGTCCTCTGGGATGGTCCATAATTTCTTTTGAAGTGTTCTATCTGCTTTGAAAATTCCCAACTATAAAATGTGAATGACCACCAAGAAAGAATAAGATACTACCTTTTGGTTTGGATAGGAGGACAATCCATACCACTATTGTTGAGGGGACAATTCTTCTGCAGAAATAGAACTATGGACAATAAATAGTGCATTGCTTATCAACTATAATAGGCACTGTTAGAGTTTCCACATACCTCTGTGATAACAGACTTTGAACCCCCAATGTCCTTACTGACTGACTACATAGTGTGGCACAGTCATTTACCTCCTGAATTCATCGATCATTGATCCCCAATCATGAGTATCCAACGTAGCTCAAGAGTACGGACTCGGAGTCAGAGTCAAGAAGTGTCAGAGGCACGGACTCATGCTTGCAAAAATTGCAAAACCTTTCGCTCAGTCACTCTAGTCTGGACCAAAAAACACAGAGTCTATTTAAGTTTAAAAGCTTTATTAAAAGTAAACACATTTATTAAAATGAAGTCATAATAAAAAAACTAAACGTTTAACTGAGAATGGAAAAGTGGTTAGTGCTGACGATTAATTGGAGACATTTCTTGTGGTCGGGCCGAGCTCTCACCTGGTTTCAACTTGATCTTGTTGTTAGAAGTCCATCTTCTGTCTGTGTGGAGAAAAATGGTGCGTGTTAAAAAGCCAGCCTTCATCAGTTGTGCCAAAAAGTGCAGCAAGACAACACCCTTCCCTGGAAAAAGGGACATTTTTTTTTACTTTCGAGTACACAGTCACAAATTACATTGTTTTCACATGTCTTCATTCCTAGACCAAATACTAGTGAGTGGTTTATTCTAACATTCTTAAATGTACTTTGTAGGTGGAACATCTCGTGGCGGGGCCAGCGTGGAGGTGGTGGTGCTCGACACGGAGGCGGAGGGCAATTCTTCAGGGGAGGAGGCGGCGGTTCCAGTGCCGGCTATGAGAGTTGAGACGGTGGTGGTGGCGGGCAGAGGTAAGCTCTTATATATTCCTTACTTATTGAGATTGAAGACGTGGCTGGGAAGGAAAGAATATGAGATGCATGGCTGGGTGAATGATGAAGCAATGATTGGTGGAAGGACAACAGCCTGGGTGGGTGACACAGAAACTGTATGTGTCCATAATATACCTGGATCATGCTACTATCTGACTCTTAGATAGCATATGTGTATCTAGAGCAGGGGTACTCATAGTACGGCCCGCGGGCCGGTGGCAGCCCGGCAAGCCTTCCTTGGCGGTGCGCAGACCTTGCAGACAATCACTGCTCCCCCGGCCCCCACAGTGCAGAGGCTTTGTTGTATTTCACCTGTTAGCGCCCCTGCATCTCCACTCTGACAATCACTGCTCCCCCGGCCCCCACAGAGCAGAGTGGAGATGCAGGGCCACAAAGAGGTGAAATAGAACAAAGCCTCTGCTCTGTGGGGCCGGGCAAGCAGTGATTGTCAGGGTGGAGATGCAGGGGCGCTACAACAAACAAAGCCTCAATAATATGTAAATGGTCTTTTAAAGACCTGTTAAGTACTTTGGTGTGGCTGTCTGTGTGTGCGCGTTGAGGAAGCTGTCTCAGCCCGGGATGAAGGCTGACACAGACAGACACACACACAGTGAGATGACAGAGGGGGAGGGAGAGGGAGGGCAGGAGGGGGAGAGAAATGGAGAGGGAGGGCAGGAGGGAGAGAGATGTATGTAAATGCTGGGTCTGGTGGCTCAGTGGATGAAGGCATCTGCTGCAGGGACCTGTGTGCAACCTCATGGTCACAAGTTTTCGTTTTGCTTTAGCCCCGCCCCCTCTGACTCCGCCCCCACCAGTGCGGCCCTCGGCCACAAACTACACTGTAAATTTAGCCCCTGAGAGAAAGTTTGTGAGTACCCATGATCTAGAGAGAGTAGACGGTCAGTGGATGAACTAAGTGTAACTTTGAAGAGCATGTAACACTGCACCCGCACGTCCGTTCCAGTGTAGGAAAGGCAAGGAAAAGAAGTTGTAATTTTGTCCAAATACTACCATCAATAGTAGCAGTAGTTTGTATTGCAAGCACAGCATAGATCCGGTTATTACGGTGGCCACTCCCTACCTCTCCTAATAAGTTTAGTAGTACTCAGTCATTCATGTGTGGATGTATCACTGGTCACTCAATAAAAAGCAAAGCACCTAAAGTCATCCCATATGTAAGCAAAAACATCCCATGTGAAGTGATAGATAATCAGATTATTTATCTTCTTCATTTTTCCATTTCTAGTACTCATTTGCACTGTAGGGTGAAAGTTAAATTAATTAAGCAGTAGCCCTTGTAACAGAGTATTCTCAGTGACACCCGTAATAGAAAAGTAAGAGCTTCATCACCTGCATGTACTGGACCGGTACAGTAACGCAAGTCTAGGTCACTCATCATGGCGTGCGTCTCTTTTTCTCGGGTGCAAGTTCACTGCGCTGGCATTATGCCGGCTTGCAGAAGATAACGAACCAATTTTCCTAAACAAGAGACAAGAAGAAGAATAAGACTGGTGTACTTTCATAGTCGACTCCAATGGAAGTCCATAGTGCTCGTAGAATTTGTTCCTTAAACTCCCACTAATGTTAGAGCAAGGATGAAGAAGTGGGAGGTTAGATAGATACTGGCCTCAATAGTTATGTAATGCGCTTGCAAGTTGCTAGTTGTACTGCTACACAAATTTCTGCTGAATGATTGAGTTAATCTTAAAGAGCATTGGTTACAGACTATGTCTTTCTTTCTTCATATAGATGCTCCTTCCAAACAAACAAGGAGGAAGGAGCTGGCTAGAGCGGCCCGGCAACGGAGGATTGCTGCCACTGTTGCAGAATATCGGCGGCTGGTGGCCCTGGAGGACGACGAAAGTGTGCAGTCGACCACAACAACAACGTCGTCTGCATCGGCCTCCGTGCCCCCACCGGCTGCCACACAGCACAGTGCTCCAGCCAGACTGAGCCGGGCTGCCAAAGCCAAACGCCAACGCCGAGCAGCAAGGACAACAGCTGCCTCTCACAGCCATTGTAACTGCAAGGCACGCCTGCGCCGCAGTACCCTGAGGGTGTCCCGCCTTCAGCACGAGCTCCACCACTTTACAAACGTGTTGGAGGGGCTCTGCGTAGAGCACGCCTTGCTCCGCCAGGCGTATGATGCCCTGGCCCAAAAAGTAAACAGCATCCACCCATAGTGTCCCTTGCCCCTTTTTTAGAGACTTTTGGGGGGTGGGAATCGGGAGTTGGGTTTGGGACTTTTAAAGGACAACCGTTGGGGTTAGGGAGGGTCTTGCGGAAGATTATTTTGTTAGGGATATAAATATACTTTTTCAAACTTTATCTGAGCATACCTGTTTTTTACTGCTTGCCTGGTGGGTGGGGGTTTAACAGTAACTTTATTTTCCTGAAAGTTTAGTTCCATTTTCTTCCTTTAAGTGTAAATGCCCAAATGTTTTCAACACTAAGTGCCGCTCACAGAGTAAGTGAAGTGAATTCAAGAGTCCTAGGACTTTAGTAGTACTACCGTCAGTCTCTCGTCTCTCCTAATACTCCATTATACTCCCTCCCACCAAACGCTTATCTTACCTGTAATTTGTGTTTGAAAGTAGGGCTAGACCCAGGGCTGGCTCCACGGGAAACAGCGAATAAGGTTGGCAATCCTGGGCGGATAAAATTTCCTCATAGCGGTGGTACTAGTGGTGTGACACAGTGGCAGTTGCATGCCTATGAAAAAAAAGAAAATGAAATCCTGTTTGTCCTCCTGAGCAATACAACGGTACAATAGAGAATATAGCAGGTGACAGTACACTAGAACAGTGCCACATTGTAGCCTAACAAATGGTAAAGTATAACTACTAATTCGGTTGAAGTTCTTTGACATTAGCCATGGGTCTTTGTCAAGCAGAGTAAGAAAATATCCTCGGATTTCTTCACCAGCCTGTTGCTATCACATTATCCTCCCCAGCAAGTGTGTGGATGTATTGCTGTAATTTCAGTCAGTCAGTCAAAATATCTTTATTCGGCTTATTAAAAACCATACAAAGAGATGAACAATAAAATACATTTCATACAAGATTTATCATAATACACATGATACAGAAATTTAGCAACAGTTTTAAGATTAATAATAAACGGTTTAAGAAAAACATGTTGAAACATTAATAGCTAATCAAATCTTGGCAGGCAGCTTTCGCCCTTGAGGCGGCAACCAGAAATTTAGCAACGCAAAAAGTAATGTGAGGGTTAGGTAGTAGTTGTAAGTAGAGCAAAGCCGGTCTCACCTGCGTGAAGCCGGCCTTCTTGAGAGTTGGCAACAAGAATTTTTTTCTAGGCTCTAAATATAAACCACAAAACATAACAAAATGCATTGTATCTTGCACTGAGAACTGGTCACACCTGCAGGGCGGGGCTGATTCTGGTTTCTGTCAGTTATTAAAAGAGCCTAAATAATAATGCAGCAAATTAAATCTAAATTTGGTTAAAAGAAACCTATGGAAAGGGGGTGTAACATAACCCAGGTATGGTGCGAGTGATGGTGAAGTAAGCAGCAGGCAATGATCCCTCACTGCCGGCTTTGCTAGTTCACTCTCTTCACGGCACATCTCCCTCCTCCCCATAAAAGACTTTTTAACTGAGTCAAGATCTTGGATCCTAATGGACTCCGGGGAAGTAAAAAGCTCCGGCCGTCCTAGATCAGAAAAAGCCTTTGCCAGATAGGCCAGCCAGGGGATTCTGTTAGATTTGTCAAGGGACAAGACATCGGTCAGGATCTTGTGGTTTAGTGGGAGTTCTTCGTTCATCCATATTTTTAACCAAAGAATCAGAGGGGCCATGCTCAGCTTATCTGAGAGGAACTGGAGGCCAACTTCTTTATGTATGGAATACGTTGGCGTGGACTGAGGTACAGAGAGCAGGGCTCTGATGAATCCATTCTCTGCTTTCTGTATTGGTTCCACATTTGCGTATCCCCACAGTGCGGAGCCATATAGTGCGATGGCCACAGATTTGCTGTTGTAGATTTTTAAGATGGCTTCCATATGTTGGACTCCTGCCCAACCCACACACTGCAGGAACGAGGAATAGTCCAGTCCCCTTCCCCGACTCACCAGCCACTCACTGAATGAAACACATGAGTAAGCTGCTGACCCAGAAAAGAGGGTGGAAACAAAAAAGGTAACCAAACCTTCCACCCTGGGATCGTGTCTTAACAGAAACACCCGTCTCCTTCTTCTGCACCTGCAAAGGGGGGACACAATGTACACCCTACTGTGATTATTCAGTCCCCAGTCCTTCTTCCGCTACAAAACACCAATATCCAACCACAACATGTCACAGACACTTACCGGAAGGTAGGGCAGGCTTAGCGTCAAGGAGTTTGTCCTTTAGTTATACCCCAAGATAACGTCTCTTAGGTGACTTCCTAAAAGGACCACACGGGACAAGAAGGGCGTTTTAGATCTGGTTAAAGTAATGATAGGCAGGGTAAAAAACAGACCCCCTTGTACAGGTCTGAAAAAACCCCTCCCTGTCTGGGATTAGGGAATCAGGCTGGGACTCGGCGAGAACGCGTCTTGTCCTCCGCTCGTTATTCGAGAATGTAAACAAACCCAGCCGGGTTTGCTTCGCGGAATGGACAAAAACGTCACTTCCGCATAACGAAGCGGACGGGTAGCGCGCTCGCGACCGTAACTCCGCGTCTCCAAACACGGGAGAACAGCGAAAAGCGGGCAACCAACAAACAGGGGCCCCTGAATGTTAAGGCGGTTAACCCCAACGGTCCTAAATCAAGGTTAAGGGAAAATTACGGGACAAAAGGAAATAAACTACAAAACCCTCGCTAAGGGAAGGGACAAGAAAAAGAAACGGGATAAGCTGCAAACAAGGGACTAGGACCAGGGAGGAAACAAAAATGAGGGAAAAGAACTTGAGAACAGCAGGGAATCCTCCAATTCTTTACACGAGCCCGTGTAAAGACAACAGCCATCAACTGGAAACTCAGGAGCCAGAATGCAGGAACCACCAGGTAGCAATAACAAGCATGGACATAAGGGTAGGACTCCTTTTTATAATACCGGGGTGTCATGTGATGTATATGGGCATGGTCAGCAAAAGAGGACTGGGGACCAGGACCTAACAGTACCCCCCCCGACAATCCTCCCCACCGGTCTTGGCTTCCGGGGATGCAGTCTATGGAATAACCTCACCAACCGAGGCGCATGTATACCTCCGGCTGGTTCCCATGTCCTATCCTCCGGGGCATACCCCTTCCAATCCACCAAGTAATACAACCTACCCCTTCTCCGCCTTGAATCAAGAATGGCCTGCACCTCAAATTCCTCTTCGCCATCCACAAGTAAAGGGGCAGGGGGGGGCAGGACCTGATCGGTGGGAACAAAGGGCTTCAGCAAGGAAGTGTGAAACACGGGGTGGATCTTATATTCCGATGGTAGTGAAAGCTTTATAGCCACAGGGTTGATTACCTTACTCACAGGGAAGGGGCCTACATACCGGGGTTGTAGTTTACGTGAACCTGGTAGTTTCAGATTCCGGGAAGCCAACCATACCTGATCGCCTACCTTATAACCAGGGGCTGGAACTCTATGGCGATCAGATTGTACCTTCATAGCCTCCTTAGCGTCCTGTAAGCTACCCCTCGCCGCCTCCCAGATGTTTCCCAAATGTTTACAGATGTCATCAATGGCTGGCAAGTGCCCAGTGGGTTGAACAGCCAGGGCTCTAGGATGGTATCCCATAGAACAGTAGAATGGCGTCATACCCAAGGCCGAGTGTATGCTGTTATTGTAAGCGAATTCCGCAATAGGCAAGGCTCTCACCCAGTCACACGAGAGGGACGTAGTCAAGCATCTCAAATACTGTTCCATTGTCTGGTTGGTGCGTTCTGTCTGCCCATCTGACTGGGGGTGGTATGCAGATGACAACCGTACATCCATTTTAAGCACCAGACAGAGCTCCTTCCAGAAGTGAGACACAAACTGCGCTCCCCTGTCTGAGACGACCGCGGTGGGCAACCCATGCAACCGCACGATCGAAACCATGAACTCCCATGCCATCTCCTTCGCTGTGGGAATGTTACGGAGTGGTATAAAGTGAGCCATCTTGGTAAACAAGTCTACAACCACAAAGATAGCAGTGAAGCCAGAAACCAAGGGAAGGTCCGTAACAAAATCCATACTTATCGTATGCCAAGGGGAAGGGGGTACTGCCAACGGCTGAAGAAGGCCCGAAGGCTTACTATGTGAGGGCTTGTTGATGGCACACACAGGGCAAGCTGTCACATACTTCTGGATATCCTGTGCCACCGTATCCCACCAAAACCACCTCAGGCACAACTCCTTTGTCTTCCCAATTCCTGGGTGCGCCACTAAAGAGGAGGAATGACACCATTCTACCACCCTAGGTCTCAACTCTGGGGGAATGAACAACCTGTCCTCCTGATACAACAACCCCTCTCTAGCTACCACCTGAGACAATTGCAACCATGGGGCCAAGTCCATGTTGCGCAAAAGATCTTTAATCCTGGAAGCAAATTCCTCCACCGATGCTACTCCCACAATCCTTCTTCCATCAAGCATAGGTCTACTTTCCTTCTCTGCTTTCGCCTCCTCTGGGTCGACATGAATCCGCGACAAAGCGTCAGATTTAATCTGCTGGGCGGCAGGTCTGTAGGTGATTACATAATCATATTCATTAAAAAACAAGACCCATCGCATTTGTCTCGGTGTCAAGGCCCGGGCTGATCTAAAAAACTCTAGATTCTTGTGATCCGTATAGATGGTAACTATATGACGGGCCCCCCAGAGGTAGTGACGCCATTCCTCAAACGACAACTTCACCGCCAAAAGTTCACGCTCCGCTACTGTATAGTTCCGCTCGGCCGGCAACAATGTCTTTGAAAAATAAGCAATAGGGTGCATATCTCCTGTGCCCCCCTCCTTCTGGGACAAAACCCCACCAACTGCACCGGCCGAAGCATCCGTTTCTACAAAAAAGGGAAAGGACGGATCAGGATGAGCCAGTACTGGCGCGGTCGTAAAGGTCTCCAACAGTAACTGAAAAGCACTCTGTGCCTCCGGGGACCACTCAAAGAGCACCCCCTTTCTCAACAGACGGGTCATAGGTGCAACAATATCCGAAAAGTGAGTGATAAAACGCCGATAGAAATTGGCGAACCCTAAAAGTACCTGTATGTGCTTCACAGTAGTGGGCACTGGCCAAGATAAAATAGCCTGTATCTTTTTAGGGTCCATTCGTATCCCTTCAGCGGATATGAGGAATCCCAAAAACTCTACCTCCTTCGCATCAAACTGACATTTTTCCAGTTTGGCATATAGCCGATGTTCCCGCAGCTTCTGCAATACTTGTCGCACGTGAGTGTGATGGTCTACTCCAGTCTCTGAGAAGATAAGGATATCATCCAAGTACACAATCACTGTCTTATCCAGATGTTCACTCAAGACCTCATTTATGAAATACTGGAACGCCGCCGGCGCGTTACACAGGCCGAACGGCATCACACAGTATTCATACAACCCATGTTTAGTCTTAAAAGCCGTCTTCCACTCATCACCGGGCCGCACCCGGATCAAATGATAGGCTCCACGCAAGTCCAACTTGGTGAACACTGTGGCCCTGCGGAGCTGATCCAGCAACACGGGGATGAGTGGAAGAGGGTACCTGTTCTTAATAGTGGCCTTATTCAGTGTCCGGTAGTCCACACACGCCCTAAGAGTGCCTTCCTTCTTCGGTATAAAAAAGGTCGCTGAAGAGACAGGGGAAGAAGAGGGCCGGATAAATCCTAACGCCAACATCTCATCCAGATATTCTTTGAGATGTTTTTCCTCGGGTTCAGACAGGGCATACACTCTACTACAAGGCAAAGGAACCCCTTCCACGAGGTCTATCCTACAATCAAACGACCGATGTGGCGGCAGACTCTGCGCACAACCCTTATCAAACACATCGGCATATTCCACGTATTGTCTTGGAACTCCTGTCTCTTCCATGGCTGCGCAATATAGAGGAGGGACCTTCCCACTGGCCTCGCTATAGCAATGCTTCAAGCAATACTTTGAATCAAGAGTGACACGCCGAAGCACCCAATCAATCCTAGGATTGTGTTCCTGGAGCCAAGGCACCCCCAGAACCAACCCAAAGGAAGGCGCGTCTATCAAGTCAAACACCACACACTCCGAGTGTCCATTGTCACATAACAAGCGGAGCGGCAGGGTCCGCCTAGTGATGCACCCTGATGACAACTCAGTTCCGTCTATCGCTCGGACCGGCTCTGGCTGTTCCTTATCCCGACAAGGTACGCCGAGCTTCTCTGCTAGGGAGATGTCGATAAAGTTGCCCGTGGCCCCCGAATCCAATAACACCGAAACAGGCACCCTTTGATAATCTGCCAATAGCAGCTGTGCCGTAATCACAAAATGTCTGGGGGCCACATCCACTGCCCCCAGCACCTCATATTGAGCTCTGCTTGGCGGGAAGAGGTGTGCTCTCTCCACCTGGACATATGCCACCTTTTTGCCATAACCTGCACCAGAAGGTTTAACGGGACACTCCCTTGCGAAAGGCCCACCCTGTCCACAATAGAGACATAAGTTCTGATCTCTACATCTCTTTCTTTCTTCCGGCGTAAGGGGCCCCCTGACTCCTCCTATTTCCATGGGCTCTGGTTTGGCTTCACTGGGTTGCTGTTTCACCTCGGTCTTAACAAAGCTCCCTCTGGACACCTGAAAACGACCACGATCCCCGCGTCGCTCTGCCAACCTATGGTTCAATTTCACCACTAAGTCTATGAAAGCGGCGCACTCTTCAGGGGGATCTACTACTTGTGACACCACATCCTTCAGATCGTCATTAAGACCCTGATAGAATAAAGACGTCCGCTTATCGGCAGGCCAATGTGTCTCTGCAATCAATCTATTGAAAGAAGCGATATTTGTCAGAAGATCCTGTCGCCCCTGTCGTAGTTTTAGTAATTCCGAGTCACTAGCTTGCATGAACGCATGCTTGGCAAACAATCCCCTCATCAACTCCTTGAACGCATTGTAATCTCTCAACACCTGGTCGTTCCCTTCCACTAACGGGATAGCCCACTGGGCAGCAGTACCAGCCAGATATGAGAGTGTAAAGGCCACCTTCGCAGCATCGTCTGGAAATGCACCAGGTCTACATATGAAGTGTAACTGACACTGGTTCATGAACATCCCGTATTTCCCACTGTCACCATAAAACCGTTCAGGTGGAGCCAGAGGAACTGGAACAGGGGAATTTACGGTAATTGCCACAGGTGTACCTCCTCCAGGGTTACTCTGTCCTGCCCCCCCATATTGGAAAGTCGCCGGATGTATAACGGGATTTTGCGCTCTAGGTTGTGCCTGAGCCTGAGCCCTTACTGCTACCAGCTCTTGTCTCAACCCTACGTTCTCCTGTCTTAATTCCTGTACTTGCGCCTGTAACGCAGCAAGGGCCCCCATTATATCCAACATGGAGGGTGCTTCCGCGCCCGCCATAGCCCCTCCACCTGCCTCGTCCATCCAAGTTCGGGCAGTGTATTAATACGTGGGCTTGTTATTCTGTTGGACTCCTGCCCAACCCACACACTGCAGGAACGAGGAATAGTCCAGTCCCCTTCCCCGACTCACCAGCCACTCACTGAATGAAACACATGAGTAAGCTGCTGACCCAGAAAAGAGGGTGGAAACAAAAAAGGTAACCAAACCTTCCACCCTGGGATCGTGTCTTAACAGAAACACCCGTCTCCTTCTTCTGCACCTGCAAAGGGGGGACACAATGTACACCCTACTGTGATTATTCAGTCCCCAGTCCTTCTTCCGCTACAAAACACCAATATCCAACCACAACATGTCACAGACACTTACCGAAAGGTAGGGCAGGCTTAGCGTCAAGGAGTTTGTCCTTTAGTTATACCCCAAGATAACGTCTCTTAGGTGACTTCCTAAAAGGACCACACGGGACAAGAAGGGCGTTTTAGATCTGGTTAAAGTAATGATAGGCAGGGTAAAAAACAGACCCCCTTGTACAGGTCTGAAAAAACCCCTCCCTGTCTGGGATTAGGGAATCAGGCTGGGACTCGGCGAGAACGCGTCTTGTCCTCCGCTCGTTATTCGAGAATGTAAACAAACCCAGCCGGGTTTGCTTCGCGGAATGGACGAAAACGTCACTTCCGCATAACGAAGCGGACGGGTAGCGCGCTCGCGACCGTAACTCCGCGTCTCCAAACACGGGAGAACAGCGAAAAGCGGGCAACCAACAAACAGGGGCCCCTGAATGTTAAGGCGGTTAACCCCAACGGTCCTAAATCAAGGTTAAGGGAAAATTACGGGACAAAAGGAAATAAACTACAAAACCCTCGCTAAGGGAAGGGACAAGAAAAAGAAACGGGATAAGCTGCAAACAAGGGACTAGGACCAGGGAGGAAACAAAAATGAGGGAAAAGAACTTGAGAACAGCAGGGAATCCTCCAATTCTTTACACGAGCCCGTGTAAAGACAACAGCCATCAACTGGAAACTCAGGAGCCAGAATGCAGGAACCACCAGGTAGCAATAACAAGCATGGACATAAGGGTAGGACTCCTTTTTATAATACCGGGGTGTCATGTGATGTATATGGGCATGGTCAGCAAAAGAGGACTGGGGACCAGGACCTAACACCATAGGCCTGGCTCCTAGCCTACCAGCAAAGCTCAGAATTGCTGAGGATGATCGTGTGACGGCCAATCTCTTAGCTCTAACCTGTGGTCCCCAAGTCCCTTTCTGATCGAACAGTATGCCTAGGTAGGGAAATGTGGATACCCTAGAGACCAAGTCCCCCCTACAAGTGAATGTTTTAGTTCTCTTCCTACGACTCTCTAGGCCCACCACCATAGTGTGTGACTTGGCTACGTTTATTTTAAGGTCTAGTTGGTCCATAAACGTGCCAAAGGCATTCAATAGGCGCTGGAGGCCAACTCCCGTACGGGCGATCAGCACGGCATCATCCTCGTATAGGAGTGCCGGGATCTTTGTTGCTCCTACACGCGGGACGTCGGCTTCCTGCCCCTCTAGGTGCGCACCCAGGCCATTGATGTAGATGGTAAAGAGTAAGGGGGCCAAAATGCAGCCCTGCCGCACGCCCCTTAAGGATCTAAACAGAGCGGTACACCTGCCCTCATTGGTCACGCGTACACTCGAGAAGAGTTCTTGGTGCAGGGAGGACATAAAGGTGACCAATGCCTCATCTATGCCCATCTCCAACAAGATGGACCACAACTTAGTTCTATTGACTAAGTCAAAAGCCGAGGAGAGGTCCATGAATGCAAGATACAAAGACCCCTCCTTGGCTATAGTGTATTTGGAGATGAGCAGATGTAAATTAATGCACTGCTCGATAGTACCCTTTTTTTCCCTAAATCCATATTGGATTTCGGACAGTCCACCACAGCCCTCAACGTTCTCCCTCAGCCTAGATAGGAGGACTCTGCCTAGAATTTTTACCGAGGAATCCAGGAGGGATATAGGCCTATAACAGCCTGGATCGTCCCGCTGGCCTTTTTTAAAAATGGGGACAATAGTAGAGGTATTCCACGATGCAGGTACAAGATTGTCATTCACTGCATTAAACACATTTGCCAAGACCTCAGCCCACAGTTTTGGGGAATACATAAAAAAGTCGGCAGGCACGCCGTCAGGGCCAGGTGCCTTGTGCTTTGTGGTGGACCTAATGGCTTTCTCCACCTCATCTTGGTTAAAGATAATGGAGCACGTGACTGATCTTGTCAACACGGTGTCTGTAGTTGCGTCAGCAGTATCCCCGTAAACGTTTTTAAAGTGAGATAACCATTTTTCGTCAGGGATAACGCAGTCCATGATGTCATTATCATCATCTGAGAAGAAGGGCTGTTTAATAATTTCCCAGAATTTTTTACTATTCTTCAGGACTGCCGCCGAAAGGAGGTCCTCCCATGCTTCTTGTTTAATGGTGTCCTTTCGTTTTTTTAGTGCTAGTTTGTAGATTTTCCTGAGTCTGGTGATCTCATCGTTTGCCCTGGGGATACTTTTTAAAGCTACTAGTAATGATCTATGCGCTTTAGAACATTCTGAATCAAACCAACGCTTATTTCCTGGGATTACGTTTTTAGTATTAACCAAGAGGTCCTGTGACACCTGGACGCATATGGCTTCAAAGGCCTCTGCAACTTATTGACCCTGTGCGCCAGGATTTTTACAGACCTCCACCTGCCCCTTGATCTTCGGCATAACATTTTTCTGGAACCACCTTTGCCCATTTCAGGCGTCTTCCTTGGCCAGTTGTCCTTAAGGGATGGGTGGTTACTTTCAATGGGGATGGTCCTATATTGCCTCCCCAAGCCACTTCTAACTCTACAGGGTTATGGTCACTAAGGTGTGATTGTGTGGTGCGGTAGGCGTTGACCCGAGTAAGAGTGCTTAGGGATACAAATATATAGTCAATGATAGTACCATGAGGGATACCGGTGAAGGTTGGCTGTCTAATGCCTCCATCTGGTTCGTAGAGGTCGAAATTGGCTAGAAAATCCTCCAACTCCTCTCCCTCAATAGAATGTTCAAAATGGGGTCCCTCAGGCCCATCATCCCCATCGAGACTACTTCTCCTGCAATTTAGGTTGCACGGATGAATGTTAAAATCGCCTAATAAAATATAGTCTGTATCAAACGTATTATTCTGACTGACCGTGTTTAAAATAGTGTCCAAATCACTGATATTACGACCTCTGTAATCACTGTTCCCTGAGTTATAAAAATTTATGAAAATAGTCCTACTAGTGTTTGTGGTCACTCTTTCGACCAACAGGATATTGGGGGAGTCAGTGTCGATCTGCCTGCAGCTACCCTTTAAATCTAAAGAAAACAGAAATAAAAGGCCTCCCTTGGCCCTCCCCGTGCGACTATGGACAGCAGCTTTGGTAAAGGTGATAAAACCGTCCTACCACAAATTGTCACGAGTGTCCCACGTTTCCTGAAGCGCAATAATGTGGTGGCCTAGGACAAAGCTTGACCAGGATTTATCCTGACGTTTACCAGTTAGCCCCGCTATATTCCAGCTCATTCCAGCTCATTAGCCTACAGGAATCCATGGATGTCTCAGGTGCTAGGCACGGAACTGATGCCACTTTAGGCTCTCGAGGTGTTTGGTTTGGTTCATTAAATCCTACGTCCAAAGAACTGTGCAGGTTCACACTACCCCAACCCAAGGTCAGACTATGGTCGGGCAGATGAAACATGGGTATTGGGTAATCGTTCAAAATCGTGTAATGACCTTCGTGCACTGACTGGGGGTAAGTCTGATCCAGTTGTTGGGCTGTGACGTCTATCCCCTGGTTCGTGTCCTCTATATGTCAGTCACAGTCGTTTAGGCCCGACAGAACCCCGTATCTATTTCCCATACCCAGTCCCCAATCAAATGGAGTAGGCACCTGACCCCATCCATTTGCTGATGGATTCCACATAGGCTGGGGAGTATTAGGTCTCATTAAAAATGTTCATTCCCCTGCATAAACATAAACCCATTCCCCTGGCCTCTGTTATCATAGCCTGGAGTATTTGGTCCCCACCTATTTATATTGGGCCAAAGTGGCCCTGGTGTTCTTGCCATTGGCCCATGCGGGAAGTTGTGTTGCCCTAAACCACGACTACTCAAGGGGCAAGAATGGTTGTTGATAAATCTAGGCCTAGTTTCCCCACCCCAATGAGCAATTCTAGCGTTCCTTCTAGGCCTGGGGATATTGGAAAAACTCGCCATCTGGGTCTCAGTGTAAAAGAATTTCAGGGTAAGGGGAATTATGGATCCAGTTCTGCGTTGCGGTGGGAGGATGTTAGCAAGAATGTTAGGGAGTACTTCTGCGCTAGCAAAATTTAATATGACACAGTCCCCATTGAATTTCTTGGTCTTGTTCCCAATCCATGGTACCCTCCTTGCCATGACGATTTCCCCAGCTAGCTGGTCGGCACCCTGGTCTGCCATGCGCATATTATTGGTAAGCCAATATAAAGCTTTGTCCTTGAGACCTTGGGCGGATTCCTTTTGCTCCTGAGATAAAACAGGGACATTTGCCAATACCAGAACTAATGGTGAGGCTTCCAAAATAAATTGCGAGGAATCATCCCCTAAGTGCAATGGGGTTGGTGCCATAGGATGTGGCGTAGGGGGCTCACTAGGTACATCATGGGTGGGTGCAGGTGGTAGTAATTGGCCTTCCGGGATGGGCTGTTGTTGAATATCTGTAGGACCTGGGACAACACCCTGGTCTCCCTCCACGACAACTACAGGTTTACTAACTTCGCTGGCTAAGTTCTCTAAGTCATTCACCAACTTGCTTTGCAACCCTCCCATCTTTTTTATTTCGGATGTTAATTTATCAATCTTCCCAATGAGGGGCTTGATGATGGTTTTAATTTCGATGTCTATCATGTCTGAAATCCTGTTAAATAGATCATCATCGATGATTTGTTTGAGCTCATCAACTTCTTCACGCTCCACGTTGTTTCCTTTATGTCTAGGAGGTGAGTTAATCTTTTTCTTTCCTGACTGTTTACCCCCCCTTTTGGCTTGAGCTTTTCTACAATTTCTCACAGGACGCGTAACAGGGGAAGAAGATGAGGGAATCTCCGCAACAGTATTTTGCTGCTGCTCAGAGTCAGGTGTGACGTTTATTGACTGATCAGCTAACAAATCAGAGTTTCCGTCATCTGCCTCCAGATTAATTAAGTTAGCATCAGTTGTGAGGATTGAAGGGTCGGGCATTGGGGTATCAAGAGTTTGTGTACTGGGGTCAGGGCTCGGTGGGAGCAAAATTGGCGATTGACTCAAACCTAGGGATTCCCTTCTGTCATTATTTATTTTTTTA
The DNA here is from genome assembly GCF_964263255.1 of Lissotriton vulgaris. Classification (NCBI taxonomy): domain Eukaryota; kingdom Metazoa; phylum Chordata; class Amphibia; order Caudata; family Salamandridae; genus Lissotriton; species Lissotriton vulgaris. The sequence goes on from NC_141689.1 coordinate 35,786,908, forward strand.
ACCACTTGTACTAGGAAAGAGTCAAGGGTTTTAAGTGGTGCTGGGGTGACAGAGGCCGATTTTTTAGACATAATTACAAGTGGGCGAGAATAGGTTAAGAGGTCACAAACTACACAGGTAAATGATATAGGGTGATAGCAACAGGCTACAGTTCCAGCAAGGCAAAAGATAAGACAGTATCATACAACATATACAGTTTATAGATTAAATAAACTCAGATCCTGGGTCGATTACACAAAATGCTAGGGTTCAAATGTGTGATGTGCTTCCTAAAATTCAATCCCAAAAGGTCTCAATAAGCCACCTGTAAGGCAAGATCAATCAACTAAAACATCTAGTAAAGAAGACCATATATTCTAAATTTAGTCCTATTCTGTAGCGTTTATCCCCCCCTACTAGACCTTGTACCTGGGCGATTCAGTGAGGGCTCGAAAAACCCTGCCGACCCCCGTCTGGCAACGAGGAGAAGAGTGGAGGTACACTACAGATAATGGGCCGGGCGACAGTGATCAGGGGCAAACAATATCAGAAGTCCACGACTTTTATCTCATTAAAAACAGTACCTTGGCAAATCCGTGATGTAGGGTGTTAGGGAGTGGGCCCAGCCCGGCCTCCTTCGGCCCCGGACGGCCCCGCCCTTGTCCAGGGCTTCTCCCGGGACGCTCCCGCACGCTCCCGCTAGCGGGTACTAGCCTTCCCTTATGTAGATGGACCGTTAATTTGCAGGCGGGGCGTGGTGGACAGGGAGAGCGGCCAGGTGTTGGTGGGCGGGCGCGGTGTGCAGAGGCTTCTGGTCCTAGAAGTCCTGCTCCGCGCGCTCGCAGCCCTGGTCCAGTCCACGCTATTCAAACCTGATCCCTGTTCTCACTGGAGCGCAGCGGGACCCGCGAAGCGGGTTCCGCAAGTTGTTGAAGCAAAAATTAAGGGTCCAGAAATGCCCTCGAACCACGGCAGCAGCAGTCTCCGGTTTCAGGCGTCCCACAGCGATTTCTCCACTCTGCCCTTTTGAAGAGTTGCAGGCGGGGCGTGGTGGACAGGGAGAGCGGCCAGGTGTTGGTGGGCGGGCGCGGTGTGCAGAGGCTTCTGGTCCTAGAAGTCCTGCTCCGCACGCTCGCAGCCGTGGTCCAGTCCACGCTATTCAAACCTGCTCCCTGTTCTCACTGGAGCGCAGCGGGACCCGCGAAGCGGGTTCCGCAAGTTGTTGAAGCAAAAATTAAGGGTCCAGAAATGCCCTCGAACCACGGCAGCAGCAGTCTCCGGTTTCAGGCGTCCCACGGCGATTTCTCCACTCTGCCCTTTTGAAGAGTTGCTGGCGGGGCGTGGTGGACAGGGAGAGCGGCCAGGTGTTGGTGGGCGGGCGCGGTGTGCAGAGGCTTCTGGTCCTAGAAGTCCTGCTCTGCGCGCTCGCAGCCCTGGTCCAGTCCACGCTATTCAAACCTGCTCCCTGTTCTCACTGGAGCGCAGCGGGACCCGCGAAGCGGGTTCCGCAAGTTGTTGAAGCAAAAATTAAGGGTCCAGAAATGCCCTCGAACCACGGCAGCAGCAGTCTCCGGTTTCAGGCGGTAATTTAGTCACACATCAATCAAAACCACACAGCCCGGGGGAAGAGGGTTAGGGTTTGAAAAATGGATGGGTACGGGGGTTTTTGGGAAAGGTTTTGGGAGACAAGAAAAAATAGCACAGCATGGACAAACAATTGTGAACATAAACAAATCTTTGGGTACAAACCTATCCATCAATCTTTGAAAGTGCAGGCACTACTGCATGCATGTCAGTGAAAAGTAAGTAGTACTTTCGACAACTGTGGAAGAAAGAATGCGACAGTACATGGCGTGTGTGGAAATATTGATAACTATATTCAACATAAGGTCTCTGTTGCCAGATACCTGAGAGCATTGCTGGTCACTATAAATCCATTCACAACACTCAATGGGGTTGGTCTGGAAGGTATAGTAGATAGAAAATGAGAAATTGCTCTTTTTCTAGGTGTCCCCTCACTCACCAGGGTTGCCCCTTGGTGACATGCTTCATCATTGGGGCCATCCCAGTCCTCTACGGGCTGGGGCGTGCTGCGACTTGCGAATTACGTAGGAGCACTTACAAATGACTATGTGTGGTGCAGATGTGATAGTGGAGTGGACTAAGTGATGTGTTAAGGGATCAATTTAGAAGCAGAGAGAGATCCAAGAAATGCAGTCACAGTCATAGAAAGAAACAATGGATACTGTATCTGTATGTTGTTGTAGTTGTCCTGTTGAAATTGGTAAGTAAATTGCATGCAGAAAAAAATTCCTCTTATTAGCGGCACTCCTCCATTCCATCTGACGCTTCGTCCATCAATGTTGGTCACCAGAAGACAGCCTGTAAAAAAAACACAGCATGGACAAACAATTGTGAACATAAACAAATCTTTGGGTACAAACCTATCCATCAATCTTTGAAAGTGCATGCACTACTGCATGCATGTCAGTGAAAAGTAAGTAGTACTTTCGACAACTGTGGAAGAAAGAATGCGACAGTACAGGGCGTGTGTGGAAATATTGATATCTATATTCAACATAAGGTCTCTGTTGCCAGATACCTGAGAGCCTTGCTGGTCACTATAAATCCATTCACAACACTCAATGGGGTTGGTCTGGAAGGTATAGTAGATAGAAAAGGAGAAATCGCTCTTTTTCTAGGTGTCCCCTCACTCACCAGGGTTGCCCCTTGGTGACATGCTTCATCATTGGGGCCATCCCAGTCCTCTATGGGCTGGGGCGTGCTGCGACTTGCGAATTACGTAGGAGCACTTACAAATGACTATGTGTGGTGCAGATGTGATAGTGGAGTGGACTAAGTGATGTGTTAAGGGATCAATTTAGAAGCAGAGAGAGATCCAAGAAATGCAGTCACAGTCATAGAAAGAAACAATGGATACTGTATCTGTATGTTGTTGTAGTTGTCCTGTTGAAATTGGTAAGTAAGTTGCATGCAGAAAAAAATTCCTCTTATTAGCGGCACTCCTCCATTCCATCTGACGCTTTGTCCATCAATGTTGGTCACCAGAAGACACCCTGTCCACTGCCTGCCTGGCGGATGCTGAATTGCGGCTCGCTAAGGTGAAGCCTGACTCCATCCTTTTTTCCCCATTGCACAGACTGAAACCCGGCCTGTAATTATTCAACGAAAAACAGGAAGTGATATAATATTACAACACCACTGATAAATAAATATAAGGTATGTAGGCTGTGGAGTGCAAAAAGTCACACTTTGATTTTCCTAGAAGACAGTACAATATTTTTGAAAGTGCGTACTCTGTCTGAGTCACCTTTTGAAGGCTAACTAAGTATGGACAAATTAATGTAGCGGATCTTTCCCCTCAAGCTAGGTGTACTGTAAACTGTGTTTAAGAACAAAATTAGATCTTCCCAGCAGTGCTCCCACCCAGACCCTTACTAAAGCCAGTCGCAAAAATGTAGAAGACCCCCAATCAAATCTCAAAAAACGAGGCCTAGCAGAAAACTGGTGACAAAACGTACTTTGAAAGTAAAAGTAGGCCCAAATACCTCCTCATCCACCGTGGATTGTATTCAAACCACTTGCAAGCAACCAAGCAAAAGTATCCATAGCCAGCATCGCTCCAAGACTCGAAAACCCCCCCACCCAAACACATGCAATAGAAATACTGCTAACCCTAACGAACCCTAAGTTAAGAATAGTGGCAAAGGCTTTCCTTAACTATGCCAAATCCCCCCTTTCCTACCATGGATTTTCTTCAAATGACTTGCAACCAAAATTACACATTCTCACGAGTGCTCTAAGACCCCAGAACTCAGTTGCAAAAATCTAGAACACCCCGAAACACATGCAATCCTGCTGCTAGGGCTAACCCTAACGAACCCTAAGTTACAAAAAGTGCCAAAAGGCTTTTCCGCGTGGATTTTGTCCCAACCACTTCTATCCGGTATTAGACCTTCCCAGGAATGCCCCAAGACCCGCCAACCCACCCGCCAAAAAGCATAACACCCCCAAACAGGGCAAAACCAAAATCTCATACTTACAATATTTCTCGGCCTTCAGTCCAAACGCGCTGTGTAGCTAGGCCATAAGTCCGGTTTACCACCATGGATTTCCTGAAAAGCAAATGCAATCAAGATTAGAGTGTCCCAGCAGTGCTCACAGACCCCGAAACTCACCCACAAACAGCCGGAACCCCCCCAAAGAGCACCTCAAAGGCAAGCAAGTCAGCAAAAACACCAAAAAATCTCCGCCTCGGATTTGGGCCAAACCACTTTTATCCGGTATTAGAGCTTCCCAGCAATGGCCCCAGAGCCGTCAACCCAGGAGAAAACGAGTAGAAGACCCCCAAACAGCCAAAGAGCAAAAGTACAAAAATGGGGACTTAGTCATTTTTTGGCAAATTTCCCAAATCACTCCGCGCGTGCTCTGCAGCTAGGCCCTAACTCCCCTCTGCCACCCTGGATTTGCTTCAAACCTCTTGCAAAGTAAAGTATCCATAGCAAGCAGTGCTCCCAGACCCCGAAACCCACCCACAAACACCAGGAAGCCCCCCAAACAGGCCCCCGAAAACGCTACATTGAGCAAAATGTCAGAAATAGCAACAACAAAAAAATCGGCGTGGATTTTGTCCCAACCACTTCTATCCGGTATTAGACCTTCCCAGGAATGCCGCAAGACCCGCCAACCCACCCGCCAAAAAGTATAACACCCCCAAACAGGGCAAAAGCAAAATCTCATACTTACAATATTTCTCACTTCAGTCCAAACGCGCTGTGTAGCTAGGCCATAAGTCAGGTTTACCACCACGGATTTCCTGAAAAGCAAATGCAATCAAGATTAGAGTGTCCCAGCAGTGCTCACAGACCCCGAAACTCACCCACAAACAGCCGGAACCCCCCAAAGAGCACCTCAAAGGCAAGCAAGTCAGCAAAAACACCAAAAAATGTCCGCCTCGGATTTGGGCCAAACCACTTTTATCCAGTATTAGAGCTTCCCAGCAATGGCCCCAGAGCCGTCAACCCAGGAGAAAATGATTAGAAGACCCCCAAACAGCCAAAGAGCAAAAGTACAAAAATGGGGACTTAGTCATTTTTTGGCAAATTTCCCAAATCACTGCGCGCGCGCTCTGCAGCTAGGCCCTAACTCCCCTCTGCCACCCTGGATTTGCTTCAAACCTCTTGCAAAGTAAAGTATCCATAGCCAGCAGTGCTCCCAGACCCCGAAACCCACCCACAAACACCAGGAAGCCCCCCAAACAGGCCCCCAAAAACGCTACATTGAGCAAAATGTCAGAAATAGCAAAAATAAAATCGGCGTGGATTTTGTCCCAACCACTTCTATCCGGTATTAGACCTTCCCAGGAATGCCCCAAGACCCGCCAACCCACCCGGCAAAAAGCATAACACCCCCAAACAGGGCAAAAGCAAAATCTCATACTTACAATATTTCTCGGCCTTCGGTCCAAACGCGCTGTGTAGCTAGGCCATAAGTCCGATTTACCACCACGGATTTCCTGAAAAGCAAATGCAATCAAGATTAGAGTGTCCCAGCAGTGCTCACAGACCCCGAAACTCACCCACAAACAGCCGGAACCCCCCCAAAGAGCACCTCAAAGGCAAGCAAGTCAGCAAAAACACCCAAAAATTTCTGCCTCGGATTTGGGCCAAACCACTTTTATCCGGTATTAGAGCTTCCCAGCAATGGCCCCAGCGCCGTCAACTCACCTGCAAAGAGGTAGAACAACACCCCCACAAGTGCTGAGTCTTTCTTCATTGGGCGTAAACCAGCCCTCTGCTTTGATGGAAATAGGAGTCTGGAGGAGGAGGATAGAGGAGCATGCTCTTCTGAACTTGTGAACCTGAGGAATGCAGACTGCGGCACCTTCAAATCAATTAGCAAACAAGTGAAGACAGTTCTGCTGATGGGCTTGTTTTTGTGATTATGTGATTAAAGTTTGAATTATATTAACTGTGCACAACAAAGAAAGACAGACACACAGGAATAAAAGTGAATAAGGACGAAAAAGAAAGTTATTGATTCGTTGTCTCATTTTCAGGGCTTGGTATCACGGTCCATGAATAAGAATAAGGCTTCGTCATCATACTCTGCGAATTCAGGCAGGGTGAGCTCAGTGTCACCTGACAGAGAAGAAATTCCCTCATCTATGTTGCTGTCCACCTCGTCTTCATCCGGCGCGCTTTCTCGTACTCTGAAATCTGGTGGTATGAGGTGCTGATTCATCTTGATCATTGTTAACCTCTCCACATTTTTGGGCGAGAGGCGGCTCCGTTTGGAAGTTACAATGCCACCAGCAGCACTGAAAACACGTTCAGAAGACACGCTTGCGAGTGGGCAAGACAAGTAGTTTAAAGCCAGGTTGGAGAGCTGTGGCCACAATTCTTTTTTCCCATGCCAATACGCCAATGGGTCAGCATTAACATAGACCTCTGTTGAGTCATTCAGATAGTCCTTCACCATCGACTCAAGGTTCTCCTCCAAGGTTCCTCCACTTTGCTTAGCTGTTGCTGTGACCTTTTGAGAACCAAACCCAAGCCGAGCTAGCCAATCCTCTTCAGCCTCCAATGTTACTGTTGTGTCTGGTGGTGCAGATGATCCGGTTGCCGGTCTCTTTAACGGCTGAGAGGTCACTTGTGCCGCAGCCACAGGTGCAGAAGTGGATTGTTCTGACTGGGGATGGCCTGCTGATGCTGATGTACTGCCTTTTCCTTCAATTTGCTGCCGTTCTCTTTCAAACCTCTTGGCTGAGGAGGCTAGCCACTGTTTGTACTTTGTAACATCTTCATCAGCAAAAGGAAAGAATGCTTGGCCTGCCAGCGCCTTTTTGTAGCGTGGATCCAGAATAGTAGCACAAATGTAATGCTGGTTTGAGTGGATCATTTTAAGACGTTCATCACCTTGTAGGTGCTCTAACAATTTCTCAGCCAGAACAAAAGGGTCTTGGTTTTCTTCATCTTTTTCAAACACAGAACACACCTCCTTCAGTTGGTGCTCCAGCATGTACAACAATGGGATAGCTTTTCCCAAATTACAGTCCTCCTTGTTGACTGCACGCGTGAAGAACTCAAAAGGACGAAGCATGCGTGTCAGGCTTTTAACTATGTTCCATTGCGCCGCACCCATCCTCAGGTCCTCCTTCTGAGCTGTACCCTGTGTTTAGAAATAGTGATCGAGTACCGTATACTGCTCATACAGACGCTCAAGCATGTAGAAGGTTGAGTTCCAACGTGTTACCACCTCCTGGATGAGTACTTTCACTGGCATTTGACGTTCATATAGCAGGCTCCTCAGATGCTTCCGGGCCTTAAAAGAATGGCTGAAATGGTTGCACATTTTTCGGCAGGTGTCCACTACTCTGTACGCTGCACTGTCTTTATCACTCAATAATTTTTTGACAACCAGGTTTATACAGTGCGCCAAACACGGCACTCTGAAATAGTCACCCAGCTGCATGGCCTTAACTATATTGGCGCCATTGTCCGTGGAAACATAACCAACCTGGCGTTTTTTTGGGGACAGCCAGTCAAGGACCTTAGTGTTAAACACATCCAAAATGTTTTGTGCTGTGTGACGTTTCTACAAACCAAACATGGCTAGTGTTGCATGTTTCCGAGCAGCTTTAAAAACAATGTACGGGGCAACATCTGCGTTTAGCTTTGCTTTAACCCCTGAAAAAGAGACCCAGTGTGCAGTGATGCACATGTAATCAGCGCCTGCGCCACTGGTCCACATGTCTGTTGTCAGATGTATAGTGTGAACAGCACTCTTCTGCAAAGCTGCCCCAATCACCTCCAGAACATCTTCATGTAGTGCTGGAACCGCAACTCGGGCAAAATAGAACCGGCTAGGAACCTTCCATTTAGGGCAGAGCGCTGCCACTAATTTTAGAAAACCAACCCCTTCTACAAAAGAAAAAGGGAGAAGGTCCAGAGCTAGCATTTTAGCCAGCTTAGTGTTATACAGACGCGTCAGTGGGTGGTTGCGTTCATATTGCGCTTCTGTAAACAACATCTTTTTAATGTTGCCCTGGACCAAGGATTTACGGGATGATGATGAAGATTTCTTTGACCCAGTTACGCTCGCTGATGAACTTTTTCGCATTGGTGTCTCACTCTCTCCCACACTCTTAGTGTGGCTCACATGGGGTGTGCTGCTGACAGGGGTACTGGGTGTAAGTGAAGTGTTTGAATCGTCTTCTTCCTCCTCGTCATCATCAGATGAAAAATCAACGTTTTCATTACGTGCAATTCGGGCTTCCTTGATCGCCTCTAGGTGCGCAAACCATTGGACAGCGTGCGTTCTCCTAAGATGACGTTTCTGGACTCCGGTTCCATAGTTGGTCCCAAACTTACCACGACTAACTCGAAGCTTACAAATGCTACAAATGGCTACGTTTTCCTTTTTTGTGCAAACACTTAAGAAGTCCCAAACTGGAGACTTGAAATGTCTTTGGGGGCCGGAGGAGGCGGCGATACTGGTGGTGGTGGTCCTGCTGCTAATGCCAGATGAAGTGGAGGATGTGGATTGCCGAACTTCAGTACGTTTTGCCCTTTCACCACCACTAATTGAGGTCGAGGTGGCTGGAGGTCCCTTCTTGCGAGGAAGAAATATGGAAGCGGTAGGTGTTGGTGTACTAGTTAACTCCAAATCCAATGATTATTGTGTTTCCATTGCCTCCTCGTCGACATCATCATCACGCTCAGCAGCTTCTCGGGATAGGGTCAAAATGTCTCTTTGCTGCATGCCCGCTGGGGCTGCAGTGACCTTTATGATGACTGGCTCGTCGTCATCGTGAGAGGCTTCATCAGCAGCAGTATCCGTCACTTCTTGTTGAGCCTCATCACACTCCATAGCTATGAGTTTTTCGACGACCTTCCTTTTACGCTTAGGTATCTTTGTCAGATCATGGTGTGCCTCACTCTCAGACTGCTGTGATGATGGTTCCCAATCTTCATCCAGATTAAGATCATCAGAAGGAGGTGGGCTTGAAGAAGATGTAGACACCCCCCTTGATCTTTTCCTTGCTAGGGATGTGGAAGACAATGAATGATCATCAGGAGGAGTGGCTTCCTCAGATGATACCTCGATTTGATTGTCAATTTCCTGATGTGCCCCTACTTCGGGAGGAACAACTATTGTGGGCACTTGTGACCCTCCATGCACCTCTGCTTGCGCATCTCCTTGCGCTGCCTCTCCTTCCACATGTACTTGGGCTTGTACTTGCACATGGTGTTGTTGTTGCAGCTGTGGTTGTTCAACACTTGTCAGATGAGTTACAACAACCTGTGTTGATTCAGGGACATTGCTGCTACTTTCTTGCGATGAGCCAACATCACTGGTCGATGGTGATTGAAGAAGTACACTGACTGCCTCTGAAGCACTCAAGGGCTTTGACTTAAGTTGGCGTGGTGGTGGAGGCACTGAACCCAATGGAGCGGGGGTGCTGCTCCCAGCTTGGTCCCCAGCAGATCCTGCTGCTGCTGCAGGCGTACTTTTTTTTTTGCTCCCAAAAAACGCGGCGGCCGGCACACCAGCCTCCTTGGTAACTTGCTTCTTCTGCTCCTTACTAGCAACTTTCTTGCTAGAGGAGCTACGGAGACCTTTTTTGGGGCCATCTTCTTCAGAGCAGGTCAGACAGCAGGCCGCAGTTGCACGAATTGTAGAGTTGTCTGAGGCCAGACGTGACGTCGCGTGACGTTATGCTGCACACACACACCGCTGCAGGACTTCTTCCTGGCACTGGTGGTTCTCTTGAGTCTTGTGCACCTAAAAGCAATGGAAGACAGAGGAACATCAGTTCAGTTATACACCCCAAAAAAATCGGAAAAAAAACAGAAAAATCAGCACAATCCCATGCCCTCCATGATGCTTAAATTCAAGACACCCCACAGAAAGACTAGGCACATGCAACACTCACTAGTCACTACCCCTGATGAAAAGGCCACAACAACAGGCCAAAAAAACGAAAATCACAGAAAAATCAGCACAATCGCAAGCCATCCAGCCCCTCCATGATGTTTAAATTCAAGACAACCCACAGAAAGACTAGGCACATGCACCACTCACTACCCCTGGGCATAATGGATGAAAGCTAGGCAAAATGGGTGCAGGCCTGAGAACACTGCCTGCATTCAAAATGGCCCCCTCCATCACAGCACATGGCCAGGGCCTGTAGCAGCACTCAAAATCGCCCCCCACCACATGGCCTGTCCACAACAGGCCAAAAAAACGAAAATCACAGAAAAATTAGCACAATCCCATGCCATCCAGCCGCTCCATGATGTTTAAATTCAAGACAACCCACAGAAAGACTAGGCAGATGCACCACTCACTACCCCTGGGCATAATGGATGAAAGCTAGGCAAAATGGGTGCAGGCCTGAGAACACTGCCTGCATTCAAAATGGCCCCCTCCATCACAGCACATGGCCAGGGCCTGTAGCAGCACTCAAAATGGCCCCCAACCACATGGCCTGTCCACAACAGGCCAAAAAAACGAAAATCACAAAAAAATCAGCACAATCCCATGCCATCCAGCCCCTCCATGATGTTTAAATTCAAGACAACCCACAGAAAGACTAGGCACATGCACCACTCACTACCCCTGGACATAATGGATGAAAGCTAGGCAAAATGGGTGCAGGCCTGAGAACACTGCCTGCATTCAAAATGGCCCCCTCCATCACAGCACATGGCCAGGGCCTGTAGTAGCACTCAAAATGGCCCCCAACCACATGGCCTGTCCACAACAGGCCAAAAAAACGAAAATCACTGAAAAATCAGCACAATCCCATGCCATCCAGCCCCTCCATGATGTTTAAATTCAAGACAACCCACAGAAAGACTAGGCACATGCACCACTCACTACCCCTGGGCATAATGGATGAAAGCTAGGCAAAATGGGTGCAGGCCTGAGAACACTGCCTGCATTCAAAATGGCCCCCTCCATCACAGCACATGGCCAGGGCCTGTAGCAGCACTCAAAATGGCCCCCAACCACATGGCCTGTCCACAACAGGCCAAAAAAACGAAAATCACAGAAAAATGAGCACAATCCCATGCCATCCAGCCCCTCCATGATGTTTAAATTCAAGACAACCCACAGAAAGACTAGGCACATGCACCACTCACTACCCCTGGGCATAATGGATGAAAGCTAGGCAAAATGGGTGCAGGCCTGAGAACACTGACTGCATTCAAAATGGCCCCCTCCATCACAGCACATGGCCAGGGCCTGTAGCAGCACTCAAAATGGCCCCAAACCACATGGCCTGTCAACAACAGGCCAAAAAAACGAAAATCACAGAACAATCAGCACAATCCCATGCCATCCAGCCCCTCCATGATGTTTAAATTCAAGACAACCCACAGAAAGACTAGGCCCATGCACCACTCACTACCCCGGGTGAAAAGGCCACAACAGGCCAAAAAAACGAAAATCACAGAAAAATCAGCACATCCCAAGCCATCCAGCCCCTCCATGATGTTTAAATTCAAAACACCCCACAGAAAGACTCAGTGCACCCACCACTGAGTACCCCTGGGCAAAAGGCCCCAAAACAGCCCAAAAATCGAAAATTCCAAAATTGTAGTTGCAGCAACTGTAATGCCCCAAACAAACTTACTTGTGAAATTTCTAATCCAAAAGTGATCCAAAGAAAGTCAAAAAGGCCTCAAATCCAAATATCCAGCAGCATCCACAAAAAGTAATCCTTCCAGCTCCAGATCCAAATGAAAAGTGACCAGGAGATGGACAAAGCACTGGGAGGAGCCTGCTGGACAGGAACAGGAAGTTGAAGACTGTGGGGCACTTCCTTCTTCCCACCCCCCCCTCCCCAAAATGGACTCCTCGCAAAAAAAGTGCAGGCAAATGTCAACCTGAGGAGTTATTCAGATAAAAATCATCATTTCCAGAAGGTTTATGCTGCTTGCTGGTGGATTTCTTGTGCAGAATTGCAAATTTTATATTTTCGCAAGTGCGAGATTGTTGCTGCTTGCCGCATCTCAAAGCTCGCAATTGCGAAGTACCGCGATTCGTGATCACGGAGTACTCGCGTTGACAAACTCTCGCTGTAAAAGTTGGCAAGCCGCGATTACGTAAACGCGCTTGCCAAATTCCCGCGGGATCCCGCAGCAAGATCCAAAATGGCGCAGCACTCGCAAAATATCAAGAAAAATAACTCGACAACCGATGAATGACGGGAAGTAAACGCCGCGCGCTGCAAAATTGTATCACCAAGAAAAAAAAAATCCGCTGCGTGCGAATTTGCGGATTTTGCGGGAAATCCGCAAATCTCGCGGATTGCGAATTTACCAAAAATCCGCAAAATCCGCGAGCGTAATGGATTTTCCGCCCATACTTAGTATTCACGGATTTAGTTTGAACCCTCGGGTTCCATTTTGTGAGCGGCAGCCATTTTGTGGTTGCCCTCACACAGGCCGAATGACTAAGGCCAAAACGAGTCTGAAGGACACGTGCACCTTTGCTGACTCCTCTGTGACCTGGGCAAGCTTCCTCCACTGCCTGAAGCCAAACCTGTTCGGCCAGTTCCTTTCCCAGTGGCCGAATTAGATTAGTATCAAGGCGCACATGTCATAAACCTTTTCATCGCATACAGACTATGCCTAATCTCACACACACCTGTCCCTGTTTCTTTCTTTATGACTTGCTTTACGAGGAGGAGGGTCCGTCAATATCTGGTGAGAAAACTGGGCCTTGCCGAGTAATTGATTGTGGGCTGGACGAACTAAAATATGGGTTTGTCATCATGACTCTGCTTTTTATTTGTAGTGAAAGTATGTGAATGGTCAACTGTAAAAGAAGGAATGTTTGCCTAAAGCATGATATTTTGTATAAAAGAGAAGACTGACTTCGTAAGTTTGAGCAGTCTCCTGAGAACATACACCATGTTGTACTTCTAGGATACCTGTTACTGGCTGCGGCCAATAAATACGATCTTTGACTTCACCGAGAAGACTCTGTGTTTCTGTAGTCTGAAACAGGAAGAACTCGAAGTCTTTGGATGTGTTCCCTGGCACCGCTGGGTTCTGAAAAACCCGGTACTTCAGTTGGCGCCCAACGTGGGGCGGTATCAGCGGTACCGGTCCAAGCCCGAGGTTCGTGAGGAGCTTCGTGTGAAAATTCTGGAGGAAGGCCGCCACTTCATCGACCCCTGTATGTCGACGTGGTCCGAAAGTCTTTGCTGCGAGGTTCCCAGCTTCCCGACGGCTACGAAGGACTGCTGCCCTGACTATCGCCCTGTTTTGGACCCTTGATGATTGGTAGAGCGAAACGTTAGACGAGTCTTCTGGTGACGTCATCGATACCTCAGTTAAGTATGATTGGAGCGTCTCCCAGTCCTTAGTTTGGTTCTTAGTTTTTGGGTATCCTTTGGGATAGCTTTGTTTGGAACTTGCAAGTGCCAAAACCGAAGGACTCGTGTATTCACGAGACTATCGTATTCGATAATCCTTTGAAGTTTGAAGCTAGACTAGAGAGCGAAGATGCCTGGTTTTAGCAGACTTGGAAATTTGTTTTGTCTTGGTTGTAATAGGGATTCCCGATTGGAGGACTCGTGTCCGGTTCCTCCGACTGGAACTCCAACCTATGAACTTTATGTGAAACATGGCGTAGGCCCTATCACATATAATGAAGTATGGATCCGATACACCAGGAAAGATGGTGTTTTAAAATGGCCCCCAATATGGTAGTTTTGATGGGGAGATTTTGGATAATTTAGAGGTTACACTTTTTAAGAAGAAAGCCCGGCCGGCAATGTTTGACTCTTTCCGCATAAGGCGCAAAGAAGCCAAAGAGAAAGAAATTAAATTAGCGAAGAGGAATAAACGTGAACGAGGTATGTCAATGGTACAAGCTGCTGTTGCGTTTAGGGATAATGAGGAAGAGCAGGAAAGCGAACAGATGCTTAGAGTAAATAAGTTAGCGGTAGATAGATGCTACCCAGTCTTGCCGCCTAAAGAGCAGGAAGAGAAGAAAGATCTTGTGAAAGATCCTTTAATGTCACATCTCTTGAGTTCACCACCTCCTTATGCACAGAGTGTTACGGCACCACCGCCACCAGTTGTGATTGTGCAACCTCCGGTTGTTGTGCCACCCGTAATTCCTCCACAGCCAGCTCCTCTTCCGTTGGCTACTGTTCCTTTGGCGCAGCCTCCTCAGGGGCCGCCAACTTTGTCTCCCCCTTTGTCTGCTACTACTACGTCTGTCTGTAATATTCCTTCTGGTCCGACCTTGGATTCTTCTACTGTTGTTCCGTCTTCCTTTATTCTTCCATCTTCTCCTTCTACTAGACAGCATATGACCGCTGCTTTTTCTGGTTTTCTGACTCCTTTGTTGGGACAATTGGGTATGTCTCCTGTGAATGAGGATAGACAATCACGTAGTCAGTTGCCTGATACGGATGAGCGTGTAGTATTGGATCACATGGCACGTAGATGGGTTACGTATACCTCCCTGTATGATCTTGAGGGTATTATGGATGTTTTACGACAATGGAAAGCACCAAAGCAACGGTATGTTTTTGAAAGGATGTGTGTGTTCCTTCATGAACAGTGGATGGACGAAGTGGGTAGAGCGCCTGAAGAATTATATCGAGTGCGTTCTGAGTTTGTGAAAGGGACAATTGTGAGTCTCCTCGACATCGAGAGAGCGGTGTCGACGTTATTGTCGTTTCGTAATAATGCTCCTTCTGAGCGATTGTTTGAGCCTGATTCGTCAGTGAGGAGAAAAGCGTGTCAGTATACGATGCGTGAGGTTCCTCCAGTTTGGAGACCTGCTGATGCAAATGCTGTTCCACCTGTTGTTGCGCACTTTCAGCGAGTATGGGTACATGTTCCTTGGAAGCGTGCTAAAGTTCTAGCTCTTAAGTAGACGTTACCCGATCCGCGCAAAAATCCGGCGGGTTATTATAAAGAGCTCACTCAAACTGTGGGTTCGTGCGTCATGAATTTAGCGGACATAGACATGTTGTTTGGCAATGTTGTTCCACAGCCTATCTGGAACGTGATTCGACATACGGATCATGATAATGAATTGGGTGATACCTGGGTTAATCTTGTTGCTGCAAATGATAGACCAGTTGGAGGTGCTAAGCCTGAAGACCTTATTACCGATCTACCTGGTAGGATTATTAATTTCATGAAGACTTTGATGCCCGAAGTGCGTGTTAATTGGGACAAGTTGTCTGCATGTAAGCTGAAGAAAGATGAGACTGTGTCTGATTTCTTCACGCGGTTTGAAGAAACTTTTGTAGATCATAGTGGTCAAGATATGGCTACCGAAGGTGGCCAGAGATTGTTCGTCGGTAAATTCGTGCATAATTTGCTTCCTGAGTTGTGCACTAAGTTGAAGGATTCCGAGAGTGCTTGGCCCGTTTCCATGACAGCACAGATTTTAGCTACAGCCCAGTACTATGAAAATAGGCGCAAGGATGAGTTAGAAAAAGCGGATAAGAAGACTAAGGAATTGAAGACTAAAGTTCTTCTACAGCAAGCTTATCCACCCCGTACTAATAGTCAGCGCGATTATCAGCAACCTCAGCAATATTCGAGGAACTCGCAAAGGAACGTGTTTTCTCAACAGCGTCTCCCATATGGGCCTAACCAGTGTGCGTATTGTAAAGAAGAGGGCCATTTCAAGAATAGTTGTCCGGTTTTGTTGCAGCGCACGAATGGTGTTTCTAGTGTTAGAGGTAGAGGTGCTCAACAAGTGCCTAGAGGTAGAGGAACGCACCTTCTTTGCCTCCACAGAACTCGATGAACAGTTTTGACCAGCAGCAAGGATCGTCTGGTAGGACAGCACAGTATTATATGGATGATTACTATGGTGAAGGTGACGAAATGAACGGTATTGATTGTTAGGACAGCCATGGACAAAGAGAGGGAGTTGCTTCAGTTCCAGTAGATCAGAGTGGACCCTATGTTGAAGTGATTGCATCAGGTGTGTCAGAACCTTTTCTGCTGGATACTGGTGCTACAAAGAGTTCTATTATGCACTCGAAACTCCCTGGCGCACCTTTGTCTGGCAAAATGAATGTTTCTGTAGGTTTTCTGGCGCCCCCGTTACTAATCCAATTTCTGTTCCATTGTCTCTTTCTGTTGGACCGCGTAAGATCGAAGCACCCCTTCTATTGACTACAGGTTGTAATGAGAATCTGTTGGGTTTGGATCTATTGAAGTGATTGTATGCGACACTGTATTGTTCTCCGTTAGGAGTTCATCTTACATTGGGTGAGAGAGTGATCTCTCCAATGTACCTGTCGAAGGATAGTATTCCATCTGAATTGTCTTCTTTACCGGATTCATTATGGGCTATTGGTCCGAATGATGTGGGCTTATTGGACATTCCTCCATATGTTGTGACGCTGAAGGCGAATGCTAAGTTACCACGCATTCCACAATACCGCATCTCGAGTGATGGTGAGCGTGCACTTTTAGCGATTGTTGGACAGGCCACGTGAAGGGCTTGCTCCCTCCCCGCATGACAGGGCCCGAGCCCCGGCCCCCCAGGTGTTACCCCCGGAAGCGACCCGCACCCCGTCCCCTATGGGACTCCTGACCACAGACATCTCCGTACCATGGGGCCGAGCCACCACCAGCTTCATCGCCCGGCCCGGCCGCCATCTTGGACACTGCACCACGAGGCCGCGTGGCCTTAGCTCGACCCTAACCCTGGGCCTGGCCAGACCCCGCCAGCCCGGCACCAACATCCACCCAGGAGGTGAACGGACCACTTGGCAGGTCAATGGGAGAAAGAAGTGTCGATGGCTCTCCCCCGCCAGGTACCGATCGCCCCCAGCTCCCCCGGGCGCTGGCTCCACCCCCCTGCTGGGTGTCTGGACTCCCTCATCCCGGACCTCCCGACCTCCAAGTGCGAGGGTCCGGACATCAAAGGGCGCCAGACCTATAACTGGGGCAGCTTCAGAGCAGGAAGGCAGTTGTATCCTGGAGTCGAGAGACACCGTGACAAACTCATCCTTGACGGACTACTGGCGCTGCCGTAGCCCTGCCTCGTGAACCATTGTCCTTCTTGCCGGCGCTGCCGCAACCTACTGCATCCCTTATCCTCGTCGGGACCTGCTGGCGCTGCCGCGGACCGTTGTAACTACCACCTTCACCGGGACCTGCTGGCGCCGCCGCGGACCGTCGCCACCTACGATCATCTAGGGACCTGCCGGCGCTGCCGCGGCCCGTCCAGCTAGAACGCCGAGCTCGAGGATTGTGAGCTATCCATCATATCATCGCATCTACCAGATTGGTAACAAGACTGTCCCGCTACCCCCTTCCCCATCCAAGAGACTAGAATCGAGGGGACCCCTGAGTCCTGACCTCCTTGTACCATCCTATCGTACCTAAAGATTGCTTATAAAGAACGTAAACCTTATCTTTGTGTGGTGTCCTTCTGTGGGGGGGAAGTTACTCGTCTGTACGATCGCTGGAGACGGCTCTCCCCGGAGACCTCTCCCCTTGTCCTCGGCCGACCCTCCCGGTCCGTCTAACATTGGTGGCCAGCGGCGCGATCCGAATCAATGCGTAATCGTACAGAGAGTAACTCACCCCACGACTAAACCACAATGACAACCAAAGAAAGCGGATCCACCGAGAAATTCCAGATGGAGAAATTGGAAGAGTACAACCACCGAGAGTTGAAACAATTCTGCATTGAACTAAGCATTGCTACCACCGGTCTGAGCACTAAAGACGATTTCAAGCACGCCATTGAGTCTTGGGCCGAAACCGGGGCCGCCAGACCCCCGGACCAAAACGTTGCAGCATCAGAGAGGAACACCACGGCTCCCGAGGAGCGAAGAACAGGTATCTCGCAGGAGGAGATCCAAGAGAGAGACAGAAGCAGACTACATGAGTTAGAAATGGCACGGCTCAAAATGGACGGAGAACTGAAATTTGCCGAACAGAAACTGAACCTCGAACATATGCGACTCCGAGAAGAACGGGAAGAAAAACAGAGGCAAAGAGAGCTCGAAGAAAAGAGACTAGCGTACGAACACGAGCGCAAACTGGCAGAATTAGACATGCGGAAGCAAAACAAAGAACTAGGGGTGCCCGAGCAACCGCGCACCCCAGGAGCAACAGAGAAAAAGGTCCACATCCCCAAGGATGTCGTCCGAGAGTATTTCCGAGATGACGACATACAACAGTGGTTCAAGGCCTACGAGATCGCCATGACCTCCCACAGGATCAACCGAAGTGACTGGGGAGCCGGTCTATGGGGGAGGTTCGTCAATGAAGGCCGCGATGCCCTGCTACAACTCCCCGACCATCTGATGACATCCTATGACCACATGAAGGCTGCCCTCCTCACCCGATATGGGCTCACACCCGAAATGTACCGCCAGAGGTTCCGAGACTGCGCCCGGATCCCGTGTACAATGTGGGTGGAATACGTGAACTATTTCAGCCGAGCCTTCGAGGGTTGGATCAAGGGGAGCCACGTAACCACCTACGAACAACTTTTTAATCTCATGGTGTGGGAGCACCTCTCCAACAACTGCTTCGTCGAGCTCAGGCAGCACCTCCTCGACAGTAAATTGACTGACCCACGACAGCTCGCCGCCGAGGCTGACCGATGGGAGAGCACCCGAGTGGGCCGGAGTGGGCCACACGAACAGAACAGAAACAACCAAGGTCAGCACCGTCCCCGAGGAGGAGGCCAGGGACGAGGAAGAGACACCGTCCCGGCCGCCCCCGCTGCCAGCACCCAGCCCCCGGCCAGCCGGGGCAACACCCCGATGCGCCCGGGGTTCCGAGCCAATGTCACGTGTCACCGATGCCAGCGAGTCGGCCACTACGCCAATGACCCGAACTGTCCACAGAACCAAACTCCGAGGCCCCGCCAGGTAGCTGCCGCCGCCCTGGGTGGAGAGCAAATCTCCGAAGAACAGGAAGAATGCGAACAAGAACAACAAGAGTGGGAACCGGCCGCCATGGTTCTAGCGTGCCTAGGGGGAAGAGACATGATCCCGCGGGCCCCCCTACCCGCCAACACCAGAAAATATAGTCAGTGGGTGAACATTAACGGGCGCCGGGCTGAAGCACTATGTGACACGGGGGCCAGTGTGACGGCCGTCCGCTGTCACCTGGTGACCCCAGAACAGATCCTGCCGAACATTCTCTGCCCCGTCCGTTCAGCCGACAATTCCGAGAGTCTGTGTCGGATGGCCTGCGTCCCCTTCGAATGGGGAGGAGTCTCCGGCATGTTGAAGGTGACGGTCCGAGACGATGCCCCCGTGGATTGTCTCCTGGGGAATGATCTTGAGAGTTCCCCGTGGGCCGCTGTGGAAAGAAGAGAGCACCTAGGGATGCTGGGCCTCACGGACTGGGCGTGCGTAACCACCCGGTCCATGGCCGCCCGTGCCATCCCCCAACCTGAAGAACCCGAATGGCCAGCACCTCTTCCTCCGATCGCTCCAGTGGAGGACACCGTCCATACCGACCCCCCAGAGCCAACCCCCGAAGGGCCCGCTCAGCTCCAGGACCTTCCCGATCTGGCTCAGTGGCGTCAGGAATGGGGGCCCACCCGGGAGCAGTTCCGACAAGAGCAAAAGACCTGTCCCTCCCTCGAGGGACTCCGCCAGCAAGCCCTCGCCCAGAGCGCCGGGGACACCCCCGGAACCCATTGGATCTATTGGGACAACGACCTGTTATACAGTGAACAAAGAATCGCGGAGTTGGGGGCCAGTCGAGTGTTGGTGGTGCCCCTCCGTTTTAGAGACTTCTTGTTAAATTTGGCCCACGATGTCCCCCTGGCTGGACATCTGGGACAAGACAAAACCTACAGTCGCCTGGTGACCCACTTCTTTTGGCCAAAGATGAGAAACGACGTCCTCAACCACTGCCGGTCCTGCCCCACGTGCCAGGCCAGCGGGAAGAGCGGCCGCAAACTCAAAGCACCTCTGCAACCCTTCCCAGTGGTCATCACCCCGTTCGAGAGGGTGGGAATAGACATTGTGGGACCCCTGGACCCCCGAACAGCACAAGGACATCGGTTCATCCTGGTACTGGTGGACCAAGCCACCCGCTACCCCGAGGCTGTCCCCCTGCGGACTGTAACAGCCCCGGTGGTCGGCCAGGCCTTAATGGGGATCTTCTCCCGGGTGGGCTTCCCCCGAGAAGTCGTCAGCGACAGAGGCACAAACTTTATTTCAAAATATATGAAATCCCTCTGGCAACAGTGCGGGGTCACCTACCGATTCACGACCCCCTATCACCCTCAAGGAAACGGACTAGTCGAGCGGTTCAACCGCACGCTCAAGGGAATGATCGGGGGGTTGGAAGAGCTCCTCCGTCGCCAGTGGGATGTGCTGCTCCCGTGCCTCCTCTTCGCATATCGAGAAGTCCCCCAGAAGTCCCTCGGCTTCAGCCCTTTCGAACTATTGTACGGACACCCTGTCCGAGGGCCCCTCAGCCTAGTCAAAGAAGGTTGGGAGATGGCCGCCCTGAAGTCCCCTCCAGACGTCTTCAAGTACCTCCTGACCCTACACAACCAGACCCGACGATTCAGAGAAACGGCAAAAGCGAATCTTGAGGCCAGTCAGGAGGACATGAAGAAATGGTACAACCAAAATGCCTCCTCCATCGAATTCGAACCTGGCCAACAAGTATGGGTGATGTCCCCCACCGAACCATGTGCTTTGCAGGACAAATGGACGGGGCCCTTCAAAGTGGTCGAGCGCAAGAGCCCCGTCACCTATCTCATCGATATGGAGTCTCCCCGAAACCCACTCCGGGTCCTCCACGCCCACAGACTCAAACCCCACTTTGTGCGCTCGGAGCTCAGCCTCCTGATGGCTACAGACAGTGGAGCGGAAGAAGACTCCGAACCTCTCCCTGATCTCCTAAAAACCCGAGAGAAAGATGGTTCCGTAGACGGGGTCCGACTCTCGGAGGCCCTCACCCCAGAACAACACCAAGACTGCCGGGACCTCCTGCTGCAATTTGCGACCCTGTTTTCCCTCACCCCAGGGGTCACCCCCTGGTGCTTGCACGATGTGGAAACTGGGGACAGTCCCCCTCTCAGACATTGGGCGTACTGCGTACCAGATCGGGTACGTGCCTGCATCCAAGAAGAGGTGTCAAAGATGCTCACGCTCGGGGTCATCGAGCCCTCGGACAGCCCCTGGGCCAGCCCGGTCGTGCTGGTCCCCAAAGCTGCTGCCCCCGGCACCACTCCTGAGCTTCGATTCTGCGTCGACTATCGGGGCCTGAACGCTGTCACCAGAACCGACGTTCACCCCATCCCCCGAGCAGATGAACTAATCGACCGCATGGGGGCTGCCCGCTACCTCAGCATCTTCGACCTGACAGCGGGCTACTGGCAGATCGGTCTCACGCCCCGGGCTCAGGAACGATCCGCCTTTTCCACCCCCGATGGCCACTACCACTTCGAGGTCATGCCATTCGGCATGAAGAACGCCCCAGCTACTTTTCAGCGACTGGTGAACCAGGTGTTGGCGGGACTCGAGGAGTTCAGCGCCGCCTACCTGGACGATATCGCTGTGTACAGCCGCCACTGGGCCGACCACCTCCACCACCTCCGAGAGGTCCTGCAGGCCCTCCAACGGGCTGGCCTCACCATCAAGGCCAGCAAGTGCCAAATTGGACAGGGGTCCGTGACCTATCTCGGACACCAAGTAGGAAGCGGTCTGGTGGCCCCCCTTCAACTCAAGATCGCTGCCATCCAGTCCTGGCAGCCTCCAGTCACGCAAACAGAGGTCCGAGCCTTCTTGGGGCTCACCGGCTACTACCGGCGATTTGTGAGGGACTATGGCAGCATTGTGGGGCCCCTCACAGAGCTCACATCCAAAAATCACCCGAAGAAGGTCAACTGGATCCCCGACTGCCAAGCGGCCTTCGAGAAACTGAAGGCCGCCATGTGCACTGCTCCGGTGCTCCAAGCCCCCGACTACAGCCGGGAATTCATCGTACAGACGGATGCCTTAGACCATGGCATTGGGGCCGTCCTCTCCCAACTGAACCCCGAGGGAGTCGACCAACCAGTGGCCTTCATCAGCAGACGTCTGTTGGCCCGAGAGCAGCGCTGGAGCACCATCGAGAGGGAGGCCTTCGCCGTAGTGTGGGCCCTCAAAAAGCTCCGGCCCTATCTCTTCGGTACGCACTTCCGGGTGCAAACAGATCATCGGCCCCTGCAGTGGCTAATGCAGATGCGGGGGGAAAATCCCAAACTATTGCGATGGTCCATCTCCCTGCAGGGGATGGACTTCACTGTGGAACACCGACCTGGCCAGGACCACGCCAACGCGGATGGCCTGTCACGCTTTTTCCGCCTCGACGAGGAGAGTCCCCAAGAGGATGGGTAACTCTCCCCGCCTTCAGCTGGGGGGGACGCATGTTGGACAGGCCACGTGAAGGGCTTGCTCCCTCCCCGCATGACAGGGCCCGAGCCCCGGCCCCCCAGGTGTTACCCCCGGAAGCGACCCGCACCCCGTCCCCTACGGGACTCCTGACCACAGACATCTCCGTATCATGGGGCCGAGCCACCACCAGCTTCATCGCCCGGCCCGGCCGCCATCTTGGACACTGCACCACGAGGCCGCGTGGCCTCAGCTCGACCCTAACCCTGGGCCTGGCCAGACCCCGCCAGCCCGGCACCAACATCCACCCAGGAGGTGAACGGACCACTTGGCAGGTCAATGGGAGAAAGAAGTGTCGATGGCTCTCCCCCGCCAGGTACCGATCGCCCCCAGCTCCCCCGGGCGCTGGCTCCACCCCCCTGCTGGGTGTCTGGACTCCCTCATCCCGACCTCCCGACCTCCAAGTGCGAGGGTCCGGACATCAAAGGGCGCCAGACCTATAACTGGGGCAGCTTCAGAGCAGGAAGGCAGTTGTATCCTGGAGTCGAGAGACACCGTGACGAACTCATCCTTGACGGACTACTGGCGCTGCCGTAGCCCTGCCTCATGAACCATTGTCCTTCTTGCCGGCGCTTGCCGGCGCTGCCGCAACCTACTGCATCCTTCATCCTCGTCGGGACCTGCTGGCGCTGCCGCGGACCGTTGTAACTACCACCTTCACCGGGACCTGCTGGCGCCGCCGCGGACCGTCGCCACCTACGATCATCTCGGGACCTGCCGGCGCTGCCGCGGCCCGTCCAGCTAGAACGCCGAGCTCGAGGATTGTGAGCTATCCATCATATCATCGCATCTACCAGATTGGTAACAAGACTGTCCCGCTACCCCCTTCCCCATCCAAGAGACTAGAATCGAGGGGACCCCTGAGTCCTGACCTCCTTGTACCATCCTATCGTACCTAAAGATTGCTTATAAAGAACGTAAACCTTATCTTTGTGTGGTGTCCTTCTGTGGGGGGGGGGAGTTACTCGTCTGTACGATCGCTGGAGACAGCTCTCCCCGGAGACCTCTCCCCTTGTCCTCGGCCGACCCTCCTGGTCCGTCTAACAGGGATCATTTATGATTTGATCGACAGAGGTGTTATTGAGGAAATGAGAGGTAATGTGTGCAATAGTCCTGTTTTGCCTGTCTTGAAGAGAACTGAGTCCTCACAACCTCCTGTATACAGGTTTGTCATTGATCTTCGCGAAGTAAACAAAATTGTTGTTCCTCAATTTCCCGTTGTGCCAGATATTACTGCCTTGTTGACTTTGATTCCGGCTACAGCCACATGGTTTTCGGTGATAGACTTGAAGAATGCTTTCTTCAGTATCCCGATTGCCATAGAGAGTAGGGATATCTTTGGATTCTCTTTAGGAGGACGAAGTTTCCGCTTCAAGCGCGCTCCTCAAGGCTTTTGCGAGAGCCAATCGATCTATAGCCAAGCTTTGAAAACACAACTGGATTTGTTGATTTTACCTGATGGTGCAGCCCTTATTCAGTATGTTGATGATTTGCTAGTTGCAGCTGATACTGAAGAGGTTTGTAAGGAAGCCACTTTGTCATTACTGCGCCACTTGTCTGATTGTCAGCATAAAGTTTCTCTCTCCAAGTTACAATATTGTCGACAAGAAGTAACCTACTTAGGTCACCTCTTATCGAAGGAGGGAAGGAAACTGACCCCAGAGAGAATTCAAGCTATTGTGAAAATGAGTGTTCCTAAGACGCAGAGAGAAGTGCGTGCCTTTTTGGGTATTACGTCGTACTGTAGACAGTGGATCCCTAATTTTTCTTTGCTAGCGAAGCCTTTGATAGCACTTAATGTTAAGGATACTCCAAACCCTATTCTTGTTCCACAACCAGACAATACCTGGAACAAGCCGTTATAATTTGAGGCCGAGAACTATGGACAAATAAAAGAATCCTAGAGCTCAGTTAGGGAGAAGTATCTGCACTGAAACATATGTTTTTACGTCTCAGACTTCCCCTTTGTTTAGCAGCTAAGGGTACCTATTTCATCTGCCATGATAGAGCCTATACATGGTTGCCCCCTAACTTCTCGGGCACATGTCTTGTTTCGTTCCTGTTGCCTCCCACCTACACAGCTGTGGCAGATTACCATAAGACAAGGATAATTAGAGGTGTCATCAGTGAAGAAGACACCGCAGGACAAGAATTTGGAGATTTCGTAAAGGGTTTTCTGCCGTTCTGGGGGCCTATGGTTAACAGCAGGAACATAAGGCAATTGACAAGGGTGGTTGAATCCACTGTAGTTGAAACTGCCGGTGCCCTTAGTAATTTGACAGCTGAGCTCCAGTCGGATCGCCTTATGACTCTTCAGAACAGGGTTGCGTTAGACGTCATACTTGCAGACCGAGGTGAGGTATGTAAAGTGATCCAATCAAGTTGCTGCGTTTTCATCCCAGATAACGTTCTGACAGTTTACCAGGCTATTTCCAAACTGCATAAGATCTCTGAATCTATCCATGTGGATAAAGGAGACTGGTCATTGATGGGATGGTTCTGGGAACTGATATCTGCCTGGGGATGGAAAATTCTGATAGTCATTGGGATGGTCTTAGCCATTCTTTTTCTGTTCTGTCTGTGTGAACAGTGTGCTCCTGCAATATGTGGCCTCTGTGCTACATCATGTGTAAGGAAACATGTATTAAGAAATGAGCTAAGTAATAGGATGATGCTACAGCAAGACCTCAATGACTTTATGAATATAGACCTGGACTCAGATTAGCATGAGTATAGGTTATTGCCTATGTGAGGGCAAAAGGAGGGTCTGTGGTACTAAAAATTCTGGACCCGTGCCATAAACATCGTCGTATCATGACGATTTTGGTGTCAGCAGACCGCAAATGACGAGTGTAGTGTGTCTGAGTGTTTTCGCATGAATCGATCTAAGAGAACACTCTGTATTCACGGATTTAGTTTGAACCCTCGGGTTCCATTTGTGAGCGGCAGCCATTTTGTGGTTGCCCTCACAGAGGCCGAATGACTAAGGCCGAAACGAGTCTGAAGGACACGTACACCTTTGCTGACTCCTCTGTGATCTGGGCAAGCTGCCTCCACTGCCTGAAGCCAAACCTGTTCGGCCAGTTCCTTTCCCAGTGGCCGAATGAGATTAGCATCAAGGCGCACATGTCATAAACCTTTTCATCGCATACAGACTATGCCTAATCTCACACACACCTGTCCCTGTTTCTTTCTTTATGACTTGCTTTACGAGGAGGAGGTGCCCGTTTTTATTGGGGGTCCGTCGATATCTGATGAGAAAACTGGGCCTTGCAGAGTAATTGATTGTGGGCCGGACAAACTAAAATATGGGTTTGTCATCATGACTCTGCTTTTTCTTTGTAGTGAAAATATGTGAATGGTCAACTGTAAAAGAAGGAATGTTTGCCTAAAGCATGATATTTTGTATAAAAGAGAAGACTGACTTCGTAAGTTTGAGCAGTCTCCTGAGAACATACACCATACACATAGTTTATACGGAATAAATGGAATACGGATGATTTCTGTCAGTATGGTTGACAAAATAGTCCCTACAGGTTCAAGGTGAGGGAGTAATTTCAGATGTGTTGAATATCCAAGCTGTCACTTATCGGGGCAGTCAATCGGATAAACATATCACCAGAACATAAAACCACCACCATCAAAGGGCCAAGTGCTCTAAAATTATAAGTACACATATTTTAATAAAAATAACTAAACATGTGGTCACACATAGAAAATATTTTCCATACAATATTAAAAACCTTTCATTAGAATAAAAACGTAATACATAACATGTAACACAAAAAACAAGCAATTCAGTGCAATAACCTTCTTTCTTGCCTTAGACAGACCCTCCAGGATTTCGCGATTTCGTGATTTGCAAAAAAATCGCGAAATCGGCCGTTTTGTAAAAATGCCGCGATTTTTACAAAACGGCCCGCGAAATTTGAAAAATGTGAATTCATGCCAGGATTTATTTCTGCGTTCTCGATGGCACAGTAATTTTAAGATAGTTGTATATCGCCCTCAATTGGCTATTTATAGAATTACGCTACAGATTATTTGAGAGGAATTTAAAAAGTGCTCAGACCTGGAAACGAAGCACACCGCGGCCAGCGAGGGACAACAGCACCAGTAAGAGAAAAGGACTGGACAAGGGGGCTTGAAAGCTACAGGCGTACCAGGAATAAAAAGTGACAATTGCTGGGGTGTCAGATGTGCTCGATTGAAAAAATAAAATTGAGTACGTTTAAATCTAGCATTACTGGCTACTCAGCAGACCTGTGTAAATGCTCTCATCCACTCGCCCTCCGTAAGCGGAGCAGCGAGGTACGCTTCCCAGTTAGTTTGAGAAAGCTCAATAGTACGGTCTGCCTTTAGGGATTTATATAGACTCAAGATCAATCCTCTGGTGGAACCTGGGTCAAGAATTAATGACCATGTGTGGTATTCTACCCGTTCATCTGGGAACGAGGGCCAGATCTCCTGGGCTGTGCGTGTTATTTTTGCATGTTGCAAGACCTGGCCATCTGTGACCAGGTACCAGTCTTTCTCCTCTTGGAACGTCAAAAACGTTCCATTTGTATTTTGGGCAGTTAGACAACCCCTTTCATACCACTTCCTGATGTCCGTTACTGTTTGGATTTGGGAAAATCCCTGCAACCATTGCAGGGGTAGTGCTGTGGCTTATGGGGCCCTCCGGATAATCAGGGTGACTGCTTGTTCCCATGCTGTTGCCACTTGCCGTACTATGCGAGAGCATTCTTTAGGGGTGCGAGCGCCCATCATGACGTAGTGTGGGAGTGTCATACCGTTATTCCGATCCGCCAACAGTTTTTTCTCTGTGTTCCATCCCTCCGCGCACCATTGTGTCGCATATTGTATAAGTCCGCCAGATAGTAGAGCCTAATCCCTGGGAGACCCAGGCCACCCGATTCTGTATCAAGCTTAAGGAGATCTAATTTGACTCTGCTGCACCCTCCAGCCCATACTAAGGAGATCAAGAGACTGTTCAGTGTGTCAAACATGGCTTTTCGTATTGTACAGATAAGGTGCTTGTTGTATCTTTCAAGCACCTATGCAGCTGTTTGGAAGAACAGATTTATGGCCCCGAGGATGGGCGAATGGCCATTTTTAAAACACTTGCCTGCATGGCGTGGTTCAAATGAGGACACTAATTGTACAGGGCTGTGGTCATTAAACGGAATCAATTGAGCATGTTGGGTGTGTTTGCCCAGCATTTCTCAAGGATAGAAGGCGATTGTTGCGAGGTGAATGGATCAAGCACTAGCAATGAAGATATCCGGTAGGGTGTGTCTGTCAAGTTGGAGCAAAAGATGGCGGAGAAGGACAGGGCACCTCCTTCCTCAAGAAGATCCCTGGCAGAGAAGGCAAGGACACTGCACTCTTTTGCATATGCAAGGGTGATGAGGGGAATACTAGGGATTATGGGGACAGAAAAGCTATATGGTCAGCTGTAGTATTGGTCCTTAAGCATAGTGGTAGGGTGAGCGAGGGGATAGAGAGTAGAAGGCAAGGGTTAAGGTTGTCCGGCATGGCAAGAGTAGGACCGGACGTATGTTAAATCTACATTTCAATCAAACCAAACAAAATGTCTACATTGTAAATAAACCAAATATACATAGCTTTGTGCTGTTAAATAACTAAAAAAACAAAGATATATGTGTTTGTTGTAGGAAAAATGGCCAAATAAAATGCCGCAAAATTGCCGCTAAATTTCCATATTTGTGCCGCTAAATTTTCATTTTTGTGCCGCTAAATTTGCTAATCCATGCCGCTATATCCTGGGGGGTCTAGGCCAAATCATCAGACATAGATCATTTGTCTAAACGTTCATTCTCTTTACACATGATTTGTTAGTCACAACAAATGTCCTCACAGTCTCCAGTGTGCCTCTTTTAGTGAGCATCAGCGCGTTTCGGTGGCTGCTAATGTTTGACTGCCACCTTCTTCATGACATGATAGGATATCTCCCATACCTGAATACAAATCTTTTCTATATTCCTAGTGTCCTTCAATGGAGTGGGCAGGTATAGCCGTACATATACAATCTCGGGAGTACAAACACACTCTCCTCTTAGTTGGACACCAAAAGTGCCTAGAGAATATACTCCAGCTTCTATGTTTTCGGCACCCAATGTATAAACCAAATGTTGTGTGTTTCATGTTATGCATTATGGGGCATATTTACAAATACTGGCGCATCTCTGCAAATTAGCAGGGATACGCCAGCAAATGTGCGCCATGCCTCCGCCACCCATGATGCACCGCATTTACAATGCGGCACACCATGGGGCAAAAAAGGCACAGATGCGTCACGCATCTGTGCTGTAAAGATATCACATTGCTGGAGTTGCGTCGCATGCATCACGCAGCTCCAGCAATGCTCTGGGGGGCCAATTCTACTAATGCTGCGTCAAGCCTTACGCCTGCTTCGAGCAGGCGCAGGGTTTTGACGTAGCATTGGCCTAAAAGTGACTGAGTGAAATCTTGTAGATTTCACTCAGCCACTTTTAGGAGGCGTTCCTGCGCCGGAACGCCCCCCCCTGCACCAGAACGCCTCCTTAAGGCGCAGGGCTTTACAAAGTGACGCATCTCCCAGATGCGTCACGTTGTAAATAGCCCGCACCATGGCGCATCTTTTGCGCCACCGCTGCCTCACAAACTGATGCAACGGTGGCGCAAAAGAGGCGCAAGGGGCTTGTAAATCTGCCCCTATGTTTTTATTCTGATGAAAGGTTTTTAATATTGTATGGAAAATATTTTCTATGTGTGACCATGTGTTTAGTTATTTTTTAATAAAATATTTGTAGTTACAATTTTTGAGCATTTCGCCCTTTGATGGTGGTGGTGTTATGTTCTGGTGATACGTTAATTCAGTTGAGTGTATGATCTATGGTGTTCTGAGTTACCCAAAGGGGAATAGTTTCTGACTGAGGTCTACTTGGTGCCCTACTCCTTTGGTGGTAAAGGGACACCTCTCATTGATTTGAGAGAGAGGCTTATTGGGGCAGACCAGATCAAGGTCAGATATGGGGGTAACATCAGTTGTGGATCCCATCCCAGGGGATGTCATAGGATAATCTAGTTATTTGGGTAGACAGACAGAAAATCCATTGTTGCTCTTTCTGGAACAGATAGTGTTTGGTTGCATGTGGGTGGCAGTGCCTGCGGAGTCCGCGGGCAGAGGGCGGTGCAGTGCTGGAGACTTTGAATCAGCCACGGCTGGTGCAGGTGAGAGCAGTGGGGGCGGGTGGGGTGGTATTTTGAAGAACGAAGATGAGGGGAAATTAAATATGGCTTCTTCTCCCCACATCTTTCTGAAGCCCTTCATCAGCACTTTCCACACATCCTCGTTGTCCTCGTCACTCCTTCTTGCCAGTTTCTCTATCAGCACTAAAACTCTTCTCCTCTTCACCATTCTTTCACACACAACCACCAGCTCACTCTTAAACACTGCATCTTATTTTCCTGTGTAAATCCTTCACACTCAGCCATAACATTACAATTACTATTGGCACATATGCATGCTCTGCAGAGAGGCTAAGGGTTGGATGTGCATGAAGTCTGAACACCTTTATGACCCACTGACAGGCACGGTTTGAAACTTCAGCCTCATCTCCAGAGCTGTGCACACCCAGAGATGTGGCCTGCTGTCATGTGTCTTAAAAGTAGTCCTCCTACCCCAGCGACGTCCTCTGTGGCGAAGGCCACACAGTCTTTTCTTCCAACTTGAATTGGATCATGTGTAGTGCAAGATTATTCCGTAATGTCATAGTCTTATTCATATGATGTAATGACCTGTGACGCCATCAATATGAACATTTGCATATTTGAAACCTGCGAATTCTTCCTCTGTAAGTTGATAGAATGTTGGCAAGTCTGCGGTACATAAAGGCCCAGACTTACCATGATTTTTGCTTCAGGCTGCGTAGTTTTGGGCGTTGCCCCAAATCAAAATACATGTTGGCATTCCCTAAGCCGTGCAATGTCGCATTGTGTGTCCATGGATGGTTGCGTAAAGCAACACTATACTTTGCAGTGGATAGGTGTTACATGGGTGGACCATGGGCGTTCCTGTGCAGTAACCCATTTATTTTGACGCAAACCCTTATTTACAAACACGTGCGCCTACCCAACAGCGGTGTAACAAGGAGAAATACCTTTATTTCTTCTTGCTACTGAGCACAGATTTACTATGATTTGCCGTCCGCATTGCATCACTTTTGTGGTGCAGTCTAAACCCAAAATCTTTTGGTTGCCTTTACTAAGTCTCGCAAAGGGCCAGCACAACCTCAACATAATCTCCTACGCCGACGACACCCAGCTGATCCTCTCCCTGACCAACGACCCCGCCGCCGCCAGAGCCAACCTGCACGAAGGGATGAAAGAGGTAGCCGAGTGGATGACGACCAGCCGCCTGAAACTGAACTCGGACAAGACGGAGGTCATCATCCTGGGCTCCTCACCCTCCGCCTGGGACGACTCCTGGTGGCCTCCCGCCCTGGGCACCGCACCCAAACCGACAGACCATGCACGCAACCTGGGCTTCATCCTGGACTCCTCCCTCTCCATGACCAGGCAAGTCAACAACGTCTCCTCGGCGTGCTTCAACATCCTTCGCATGCTACGGAAGATCTTCTGGTGGATCCCCACCGAGACCAGGAAGACCGTCACCCAGGCCCTCGTCACCAGCCGACTGGACTACGGCAACGCCCTCTACGCCGGTACCACCGCCAAGCTCCAGAAGAGACTCCAGCGGATCCAGAACGCCTCAGCCAGACTCATCCTCGACATCCCACGAACCAGCCACATCTCCGGACATCTGAGAGACCTTCACTGGCTCCCCGTCAACAAAAGAATCACCTTCCGCCTCCTCACCCACGCACACAAAGCCCTACACGACCAAGGCCCGAGCCACCTCAACAGCCGAGTCAACTTCTACGCTCCCAAACGCCACCTCCGATCAGCCAACCACGTCCTCGCCGACGTCCCCCGCATCCGAAGAGCGACTACAGGAGGAAGGTCCTTCTCCTACCTGGCCGCCAAGACCTGGAACTCCCTCCCGTCCGACCTGCGCCTGACCCAAGACCACCTCTCCTTCAGGAAGAAGCTGAAGACCTGGCTGTTCGAGCAGTAGCGGCACCCCCCCCCCCCCCCCCCCCCCAGCGCCTTGAGACCCTACGGGTATGTAGCGCGCTCTATAAATGTCATTGATTGATTGATTGGTTTTGTACCTATAGTGTAATGCAAAGCAGCGCCTACCAATGCATTACTTTGCAACGGGTAGGTATTGCATGGGTTGCCGCAAGCACTCCCAGGCATTCACCAATGTAGGTGCCACAAACCCAAATTTACAAAGACTTGTAAACCCGGGTGTACCCAAAACGGTACATCTATCGACTGAGAGGTGACGAGGAGAAATATCTTTATTTGACAGGGTTACGCCCTCCTTCCATGGGAGCTGCATTCTGCAGCACACATAGAAAGAGGAATATGCCTCTAAGGGCGTGCTGGAAGGTGTCCCATCCTGCACTAAAAGAATTCTGCCCGTAACACAGGCGCCCTTGCAGAATGGCGCAGGGGTGCCTCGGTTACCTTGAGGCAGCCAGAAGTGCGCCAGCGCATAGAGGGAGCTGAACTGCACCATTTCAAGATAAATATTGCGCTGTTCATCTCTCTCCCATTCGGACAACGCAGCACAGTAGCTTGCCTTGCTGAGCTGCGTTGTATTATTTATCAGTAAATATGCCCCAAATGGTTCTGCCTCAACACACACCTTGGGGCGTATTTATGGGAATGATGGCGCAGGCCAGCCCAGCCGGTCACCTCGCTGCACTGCCCCACGTCACAGGAAAGGGGCAGAAGTGAGCTGTATTTATCCAACGTGGCACATTCCTGTAAGTTTGAGCAGCCTACAATCAATGCGGGCCCCATTTCACCATGGTGCAAGGGCACCTGTGTTGCGGGCAGGATTGTGTTTGTGCAGGAAGGGGCACCTTCCTGCATAGAAACAATCCAGCATGCAGCACACTTAGAAAGAGCAAAAAACAAGGAGAAAGAAAGATGTTCCTCTTCGTTACACCTCCCCTGGGAGCCGCATCTTTTGGTGCGTTGCCAGGTTTACCTCCTTTGGAGATTCTGTGAATGCGCCAAAATCCATGGGCGTTGCGTGGAGGACCCCGAGCTGCAATGCAGCGCTTGTGTTGCGTTGCATTCCTCCATATTCATGAAGCCAGTTAGAGCCACAGAAAGTGGCTTTGCGTGGCCTCATGAATATGGCGCTTTGCGTCATGCAAGTGCCACGTTGCGTGGTGCAAACATGATGAAAGCCATCATTCATATCCCCCTAGTGCCTAGAGATGAATGTCCATCACAGGCTGCAGGCTTTCAGCGGGTCTCCCCGCACTAAGGGGACTATCATGAGAAGCGTGCGCCGCCGGAGCGCCACATGCGCTTTGAGGGGCCTCATAGATATGGAGTATGACAAACAGCACAAGCCGCTGCCGTACCCAACTCTGCATGAAGAAGGCGTTCCATGGGCGTTGCGGCGGGTGTTCCCACGCAGCGCCCACGGAATTTGACGCTGCCCTAGTTTTACTAAATCACGTAAACCTGCGGCAGCAAAAAGACCTCACACCTCCCAGAGCAGGCGTAACGAGGAGAGAGACTTTTCTTTTTCCTCTTTTTCCCTCTTTCCATGTGTGCTGCATTCTGTGGGACTCAAAGAAAGAGAAACCCGCCTCTCAGGATTGTTTTTGTTTAGGAAGGTGTCTCTTAATACACAAAACCAATCCTGCTTGCAACGGAGGCAACCGTGCACCCTGGTGCTAGGCAACCAATAGTGCACAATTGCAGGGGAAATGACAGACAATACAGCGTATTCCTGCCCTTTCACTCACAGTGGCGTAGGCAGAAACGTTGAAATCGCTACAAAACAGGTTCTTGTGATACACCGAGAGATTTAAAAGTAGTTAAAGCCTGCCATCTACTGGCTGATATGAGAAATTGTGATTTCATTGTTTTAAAGGGTGCACTTCCCTGAAGGGCGTTTGAGCTTTTCTGTGCTTGCCTGTTTTCTGGTTAGGTGGAGCCTCAACAGCATTTGCACTCTCTGTTCGACCTGTTGTATCTTCTTCTATGGGCTCTTGCTTACTTTCCGATTACTATTGGTTGTTGTGTATGGCATTTAAAAATGCTGGCTTATAATTGGTGCATTGGTGGAAATGCCCCTCCTTTATCTGCTGAATTCCCTGGCTGGTGATATCATTCAGAGAATGTTTGTGTTGGCCATCACACTGTATAGTGTGTGATGGCTTCTCCTCATGGCCACGCCTACCAGCTTGGAAACCACTGGCTGCTTCACTCCAGCAACCATCGGCCTAGCTGTGGGGGCTAGAACGTAAATGCTTTCTGCAGTTCACCTGCAATGATTAATTTCTGAGCTCCACAGGCGTTTGTGCTTGAAACTGAATTGAGCCAGGGGGGGTGGGGGGGGGGGTACACAGTCATGGGATATGTCACTGCTTCCCCTGCAGTTGCTTCCTGGTGGTTGTTCCTTTGCTATGCAATAAAACGCTTCTTCATGACAGGGCACACATCCTATACGCTTTAATTTCCTTTTTTTTGTGGTATAATTTCATTTTAATTAGAACTCAGTTTGTTTCTGATTGGGAAGGACAGTGCCTGCCGAACCAGCGTCCCCAACCCCAAAGTCTGCAGTTCTGTATTTTGCACCCCATTCAAACCCCAACACCAGAACCTGGGCTTCTATGGGAATTTACAAGGGCATATTATCAAGCCCATTATCGCCGCTTTAGCGGCAAGTCCTGCCGATAAAAGCGGCGATAATGTATCACCCTTTCTTGATAATATGGCCCATAATTCCTCTACAAACATAAATAATCCACTCCACTGCAAACAAAAAACATATGTAAAAAACAATGATATTTACAACGCCTATAGCTCTAACTTTCACAGAGGCGAGACCCATTGCATTGCAAAACTTAGCGAGCAAAATTTCATGGGAATCAATATTGCAATTTACTGACCTTTAAAAATGCCTGCGAGGGCGCAGCAAAATTTCACAGCTCCAGCGCACTCGTGGTAAACCTTCACCTGTGTCTTATGTGTCACACTGCCACCGCCATCAGGAACGGTGAGAATGGGAAGAGCCGTATGGGCTACACAGACATTAACTGCCCCATTTTGCTGCACCCAGCGGGCTTGTGGCGCTTTATATTTGCACCAGTTACATTAGCCATTCATTGTAAGTAGGCACAGGAATATTAAGTGATTTGCCCAGAATCACAAGATGCTGAGCCAACGCCGAGACTCAAACCCGGTTCCCCGTTCCAAAGTCGAAAGCTCTGGCTATTAAGGAGCACAAGGTGCTCATCGCAAACTGGCCCGGGAACTAAAGTTGCGCTTTTGAATACATATATCTCGAAAAGTTAGCACATGACAGGAGTTAGACTGTAGCATATTTTTCTGAGAGTAGCAGGCGATAACAGCAGCCATCTCAGGTACTATAGGGCAGTTCCATTGTATTTTATTTGTATTTATATAGTGCTCCCTACCTCTGATGAAATGGAAGCTTGCGGGTGTCTCGTGTGACCCAGGCAGGATGTTTTTTCACCTTTTCTCATCACCAGAGATGAGATCTTATGTTTGTGTCGCTGCTCATTGCCAGGTGGTGAAGCAAACAGAGTGAAAGACACCGCTTTTCAGCATGAAGGGGATGGTTTAAGATTGGAGAACGGTGTGCGAATGCATCGTGATCTGCTAAGGAGTGTTTCAGTGTTGTACATGTGCATTTCCAAAAGCAATTACATTTTTTTTATTTGTGCCAACCTTCTTAGGGGCATATTATCAAGGGGCGTCAATAATATTATTGCCGCTTTAGAGCCCGTTTTCGGGTGAAAAGTTGTGATAAATAATATTAGCGCATTATCAGCAAGGACACACTAGCGCGTGTTTCCTTGCCTTAGCGCCTGTTGTCAGCACGCCTCACATCGCATCGTTAATGAAATGCAAAGGAGGCGTGCCTGAAAAAACCCCATTGGAAAATATCGCAAACCCACCTTCGCGATATTATCAACGAGGGGTAGCGATATTTGAAATCACGTTAAGTATGCCATAACGCAGGAATTAACGTCTGTTAAATTGCTGACTAAGGCATACCTAACATGAGGGGTGGATTGTGTGGCTAAGACCACAGACCCTATCATCAAGGATATCGCTGTTTTCCATGGAACATCGCTGGAAAACCAGCGAAGTGCCATGGAAATTTAGAATAAATACCTATATTTTATATATATACCTGGAGTGGTGCTCTTTTCATTTGGTCGTTCAAGAGATTATAGACTGGTAAAGCAAGCTGCTTTACATTCCTTCAAAACTTAGCCTGGAGGCTGCTCTCCACAGCTACCACTTGGATAGCTTTCTATAAAGGTTGTCTTTAACCTACCAACAATAAGGGTTGTTTGGACTGGTGCAAGGTGCCCACGAGAATAGTGGCCATCATATGCCAGGCCAACTTCTCACACACCGTGCCTCCCCAGTGTTGCCTACACGTCCGGTGGTGTTTTAGCCCCGGTTACCTCTGCCCCCATTGCTTCCCCACCCCAGCCTTTTTTCTTAGTCACTATTTCTAAAATGGAGATTTACACCTGGACGTAAATCTAAGGGTGCCCACCCACCTCAAATGAGCAGATGGAGGCTCCTACAACTGAATTTACAAGTGCAAAGTTACTACTAGTAATTTACCACCTGTTTGTTGGGAGACCTCTACTCTGATACACACACCCATACACATAATGCTCCATTGAGCTCCAAAACACAACCTAACCACCACCTATCCAACATAATCTATTACTAAACAATTCACTATCCTCGCTGGCCACCATCTAATATGACTTTCTTCGTAACAATACGAAACACAACGAAGAACGAACCCTACCGTCCTCTTTGAGCCAGGTGGACAAGAACCCTAGAACTGGAAATGGCGCCTAGCTTCCGAAAGCCCTCAGAGCTAATGAGGCTGGTTCAGTACTCAATCAACATCGCATGATGAAGATGCGAATACAGACGTCACATTTGCAATGACTGGGATTACAAGAGGTAGTGCACTTGCAATGAGTGTGAGACTTCCTGGCGGGGAGGGGCAGTGCCCTGGCTATGAGTGGGACGCATCCTTACCCCTTGGACGAGGCCGCGATTCTGCGCCTGTGCGGCGCTTTTAATAAGTGGGCAGGTTCATGACGGCCCCCAGCCGTCATCAGCACACGCCCACCTCGGTGCATGGCAGGCGGGGGCCGTCATCCGCATAGAAGGGGTTAATGTAGATACTACAGGTGGGATACTTGCCTTGTTAAGAGGCAGTGCTCTTACTCTGAGCGGATTACATGCTGGCGAGGAGTGCTCATGCGCCTGCTATGAGTCAGTGACCGGGTTCAGCGGTGTCGTTCTCCTGTTATGTGTGGGTTACTTGTTTGGTTCGGAGGCCTTGCGAGCATGCTATACATGGATTACTTATGTATTGAGTAGTGCTTGTGCACTTACTTTGAGAGTGTGTCCTGGGCATATTTATCAGCCCCTTGCACCGCGGAGCATCACTTTTTGTGATGTTCCAGTGATGTAAACGACAAAATCATATTTGTGAGGTCACGCAAAGCCACTTTTCGCCTCTTTGACCGACCTCATAGATATGAAGCAAGGCAGCGCAAATCGCAGCCTTGCCTTACTCTGCACCAGGGAGGCGTTCGGCGGGTGTTGCGTTCAGGGTTCCGACACAACACCCATGGATTTTGACCCTTCACCAGATATTCAAAACCATGTAATCATCATTATAACTTTATTCGGTCTTCATGACCATTAAAGTGCAAGTGCTTGCAATGCATTGATCCAAGATTACACATGAGATAAAACATCATTAAACAGTACATATATGTTTAAAGGATATTAAATCACCACTGATGTAATCAAACATATTCTAAAAAAAGAAAATCTATTAATATTTTAAAACATGTGCCACATATAAAAAAGAGATCCAGAGATTATCAAAATGTGAACGGTTTACAAGCTGTAACAATACATGGGTATTACAAAGCACAGCCTAACCCTTTTATGGTAATTACAGAAAGCAGATTATCGTGTCATGCACGCAAACCTTCGGATAATCCACATTTTACAAGGAACTTTGCAACACCACATGCTACAAAAGGCCTACAGTCTGATTTAAGGATGCGGAGTGCTTCCTGATGGCAACGGGTTCCCAATGACCTGCAAACTGGGGATAGACACTGAAGTCTTGGATAGTTATAAAGTGGACAAGCAAAGAAAATGTGGCCAATTGTTTCAACCATTGCAGCACAGCCCGGACAATGCTGGGTAGTGGACGAGGGCTGATGCCAAGTAGCTGTGAAGGAATTCACGGGGAGACAACCCACTCAGAACTGTTTATAAAGTTCTTATATCCTATGGGATGGTGATAAAATCCAGGTAGGCCTCAAAAGTGCTTTGCATTTTAAATTCCATGAATTCCATTGTAAGACGACCCACTGAGGATTGTGCAACAAAAGATTGTGCTACCCAACTCCAATACTGAGTCTTAACCACTTCTTTGCTAGGCAATTGGTCTACGTCTCAACTTTCTTAAGAACTTCCCAGGCCTATTGCTGCTAATAGTGATCTAGCTTCTTTAAGCCACCTAATATTTTTAAAGCGATCAGGGGCCTCATTTATGAAAAGTGACGCATCGCTGCGTGAAAACAGCGATGCTTCACTTTTCAATGCGCACTCCTTGCGACATTACTGATGCGTCATATTTAATGTATGACGCATCATGTCGCAAGGACTTACAGATACGTCAGTATTTCTGACGTATCTGTAAGGGCAAAAGTGAAACATTGCTGGAGTGTGTCACAAAAGTGACGCAACTCCAGCAATGCGTCCTTTCACATGGGGAAAGCCCCATGTGAAAGGGCTTGCGTCAGTCTTACGCCTGCTGTGAGGCAGGCGCAAGATTTTGACGCAAGAGCATCCTAAAAGTGACGCAGTGAAATCTCATAGATTTCATTGCGTCACTATTACGAGGCTTTTTGCGGGGGAACGCCCCCTCTGCATACATTATACCTGGCGCAGGTATAATGTGGCGCAGGGGTTTAAAAAGTGACGCTTCTACCTAGATGCGTCACTTTTTAAATATGGCGCAACAAGGAGCATATTTTACGCCGCTGATGCGTCACAAAAAGTGACGCACCGGCGGCGCAAAACTGACGCAAGGCCTCATAAATAAGGGCCCTAGTTTGTAAACCTCATCAAGCGCTGCCACATAATGGGAAAGCTCAGGGTTTTGCCTAAGACGCAACCAGAATGGTAAGGGACGCAGCCAGCTTTGACCACAATCGTGCGTCTACCCATATCTAATCGCAAAGGATGGAGTGGTGTGCTCTGAGGGAGTTAACATAAAGATCTTAAAAATGTGTTTTCTGTAATAAGCAAACTTTCGCCATTTCCGAATCCCCTGAGTTCGGCCCCATAGAGGGCAGAGCTCACTGCCTTATTTATTTTATTTATTTATATGCTTCTATAGCGCCTGAATAGACCCCCGAAGGGGTATCTCTGCGCTTTGCCATCCAGGGGAAACCTGCTACTGTACCCGGACAATACCAATAAATAGTGGGGGAATAAAATTAAATGCTAGAGAAGAGGTAGGTTTTCAGGGTTTTACGAAAAGATAAGTGATCCGAGCTGAGCTTTAGTGAGAGGGGAAGGGTGTTCCACAGAGCAGGCCCAGTATAGGCCAGAGCCCTACCTCCTTGACGGGCTTTTTTAATCTTGGGAACCTTGAGGAGTTGGAGGTTGCTGGATCGTAGTGCACGGCCCGGAACATATGGTGTAAAGACTGTGCTGAGAAATTTCGGGCCTATCCCCATCAGGCATTTGTGAATTGTGCACAAGATTTTAAATTTGGTCCGCAGTCGTACTGGCAGCCAGTGCAGTTCCGTCAGCAGTGGCTGGGAGGGAGTCCTGGGTGGAGCATTCATGACTAACCTCGCAGCCGTATTCTGGACCACCTGTAGCTTGTTAAATTGGCCTTCATTAGATGACAAAAGAAGGCCATTACAGTAGTCCAGTCTGCTAACGACCAGAGCCTGGACCAAGGTCTTTCTGTGGTGATCTGGGAGAAAAGGAAACACCCTTCTCAACAGAGAGATAACCCCAAAACAGGTACCAGCAACCTGGTTGACATGATCTTTAAAAGTCAGTGACTGGTCAAATAACACTCCTAGATTTCTTATGGTCTGCTTGGGGATTGGGGTGGGTCCTAGTTCACCAGGCCACCAATCACTGGACCATAATGTTACTGCTTCCCCATAAAGTACAACCTCGGTCTTAGTCACGTTGCACTGTAAGCAGTTGTTGGCCATCCATTTGGAAACTGCCCTCATTCCTTCTGTAAAAGTTCTTTGTAAGGCAGGGGAGAAGGTCTTAAAGGGGAACAGAAGTTGGGTGTCATCGGCGTAGGACACCGGTATAAACCCAAACGATCTCACTAAGTCAGCCAGGGGGGCCACATATACATTAAACAATGTGGGGCTCAAGCATGAGCCCTGTGGCACACCCCTGGTGAGCTCCCTGGCGGTGGATTTATGGGAGCCCAATCTGACTTCCTGAGAACGACCGGAAAGAAAGCTCTCCATCCAGGACAGGGCCATACCTCCCAATCCTATCTCTCTCAGCCGGCAGAGAAGCAAATCGTGAGACACCGTGTCGAAGGCAGCGGATAAGTCCAATAGCACCAGAATCATCGACCCTCCACTGTCAAGCGTCATCCTGATGTTATTGGTGACAGCCAGTAGGGCGGATTCGGTGCTATGGTTGGGCCTAAAACCCGATTGCGAGGGATCTAGGCCATCCGCTGTCTCGATATAGTTTGAAAAATGGGTGTTCACGTGCTTCTCTGTTAACTTGCCGATGTAAGGCAGGAGAGAGATAGGTCGGAGGTTAGTTAGATCCGTCCAGGGTAGGGTCGCCTTCTTCCTAATTGGGTTTACTACCGCAGTCTTCCATTCCATGGGGACTTGGCCTTTGGCTAGGGAGGTGTTAATAACTGCCAGGATCGAGGGGCCTAAGATGGAAATTAGTGGGGCCACCATTTTAGCCGGAAGGAGGTCGTTGGGGGAGCCTGTTTTCATATGGCCAATGAGGGTTGCCAGGTTTTGATCTGTGATGGGAGGAATGACAAACAGGGAGTTTGTAGCCTGAAAGCTGGATTTAGCTTGGGGAATAGATGTAGAACCCCCAGTTTTAGTAGTTAAAATTTTGTCATAAATCAAGTTAATTTTTTCTTCAAAGAATACTGACATTTCGTCACAAAGTGGTTGAGAAGCATCTTCAGTACTCTCAGTGGCTGCAGGTTTAATAAAATTTTGCAAAATTTTAAATAGTTCACGTGGACAATTTCCAGCCTCATCCAGTTGTACGGAGAAATGAACTTTCCTGGCTAGTTTTATTTTTTTATAATATGCTGACTGAGCCTCATGAAAGGCTTTCCTGGCCTCTTCATTTTTAGATGATCTCCAAGTTTTTTCTAAACGCCTGCATTTTTGCTTTTCCTTTCTGAGATCAGCTGTATACCACTTCTCCTGTTTGGTATGGGGGAATTGCTTGTGTGGTTTGAGAGGAGCAAGGGTATCGATAGCGGTTTTTAGGGACTTATTAAATTTCTCTAATGCAGACTCAGCAGTGTCTGCACCCGTGACAATTGGTTGCACCCAATGTTTGTGTAAATTGGTCGCTGAGATTTTATGCCATTCTCGCCGAAGAATTGGTGGGAGCAGGGTTTTTGGTGGTCGTTTAATCGGACCAGCCAGATAAAACTCCACCAGAAAATGGTCTGACCAAAAGATCTTTTTTGCAGGCAGACATCGTACTTTGGTGCTGTTAGAGAATATAAGATCCAGGGCGTGGCCACCTATGTGTGTGGTACCGTTGTTAATTATTTTAAGCCCCAGGTTCGATAAATCAGTTGTTAAGTGTATGGTTTCAGGCAATTCTGGAATATCCATGTGTGATATTAAAATCTCCAAGGAGGATAAAATCCTCTTTTGCTTTCATGTGGGGGGCTAGAGTTTCCAGAAGTAGCAGGGGAAAATCGGGGTTAGGGATAGGCGGACGGTACAAAAGAGCTCCTTTCCAGGATGTACTTCCTAATGTGATTTTAAAAATCATTATTTCCATCATTGGACTACATATTTTATCTAAAATAGTTGTCTTAAACATGTCCTTACATATAATTGCCAATCCACCCCCAGTTTTATTGGGTCTATCCACATGCATGATTCTGTATCCTGAGGGAACACCCAACACAACAGCAGGTGTAGTGTGGGGTTTCATCCAGGTCTCAGTGAAAAAACAGAGATCGGGTTGTTCTGTGTGAATAAGGTCCCAAATCTGTAGTTGGTGTTTTGGCATAGAACGCACATTTAAAAGAAGGCATTTGAGTTCCGGAGGAGTTGTGGTGATAGTAGCTTTGCCCTGAGTGCAGTCCTCAGTCAAGTCTGACTGAAAACGGCATTGGAGGCAAGAAAAACTCCCCTCAAGCTGTTTATATAGCAGCCGTGTATCACAGCTCACCCTGGGCTGCAACTGTCGGAGGGTTTGGGGTGTATACGTAATAAGGTTAGTACCTTCAGAAACAGGAGGCATAGTGGGATACTTTGCGACCTCCGCGCCTCTGTCTGCCTCGTCCTGTCGCGGACGGGCGCAGACGGGCAGCTCTTTGGCTGGTCTTCGGCGTGGTCTCGGCGATGCTGCGCGCGATCGCTGCGCGCTCACAGGGGGCGATGGCTAAATAGGCCCTCCAGAGTGGTGCACTAGAGCGCTAACCGCTCGTGGAGTGTCCCAGCAGGAAGTGACTGGCTCTCCCTGGCCCGCCCTCCGCACAACGGTACTGGTTACCGCGTCAGACCAAGGCGGGTCAGGAGAAAAGACGAGCACAGGCTTCCTTTTAGTGAGTATGTTTCGTTTTCCCTCCTCCTAGTAATCAGGACAAAAGGGCTATAAGGTAAAATCACCCTAGAGTCAATGTAAGTGTGGTGGAAATGCGTGTCAGAGATAACAGAGCAAGTATTCTACTCATAGATCTGCAAGGGGGGCAGCTGTTGGCCTGGTTTGGGTAGTTCTGCGTTCCTGGATCAGCACACCAAGGGTTCTGCCTCTGGTGGAGGTTCCGCTTTGAGATATGATCTTTCCATATCATTTTCTCGGATAGAGTAATACCCAGATATTCAAAGGTGGCCACTCTCTCAAGAACCATGTACACGTTAGAATGCACCAAAAACGTAGGCCTCCCCAAGGGAGGCACACCAAGGAGAAATAACTGTATTTCTCCTTCTTTTTTCTCTTTCCTTGTGCGCTGCATTCTGCACCCTTGCACCATGGTACAAGGCTGCCTGCGCTGGTGCTAGGCTGCCGAAACGGCGCTGGTGCAGGGGTGAAGGACAGGAATGCGCCGTACTTGATGAATGTGGCACATTCCTTCCCTTCCCAGTGATTCCGCAAGGTACATAGCTGCGCTGCCCTGCGCCCAAACCCCATAAATGAGGCCCTTGTTTGGTGAGGAGGGAAGAGCACTTGCAATGAGTAGGGGTCTTGCTTGGTGAGGAGTGGTCTTGGATTTGCTAAGAGAGGGCAGCGTGCTTCGTTACGAGGTGTCACACACCTGCGATGAATAGGCTATGTACTGCTCAA
Source organism: Lissotriton vulgaris (assembly GCF_964263255.1). Lineage (NCBI taxonomy): Eukaryota > Metazoa > Chordata > Amphibia > Caudata > Salamandridae > Lissotriton > Lissotriton vulgaris. Next base: position 35,830,097 of record NC_141689.1, read on the forward strand.
AGAGGCATCCAGCACTTGCTAAGATGGGATTTTTACAGCTCCCTTGCTTTGAGAGGGTTGATATTTGTTTGGTGAGAAGGTGCAGTCACTTTTATAAATAGAGTTTTCTGCATATTTAGTTCCCTTGCTAATGACGGGCAAACAGTTTTTGCGGAGAAACCTTCCAAATGTGACAACCTTTTACCTACCATCTTTCTCGACACTGTCAGATACTTGGGGCTCCGCCCTCATTGAGGAAATGGAAAGAAGGTATGGACAGATGCTCAGAAGATTGAATGTATGGTGTGCACTGCAAGAGGAGCCCAAAGAAATATGATAAGATCTGGGGGAAGTGGCTGGAGAAGTTGTGAATATACCCTTCTAGCCCGCGGGCTACACCAGCTATTAAAGGCCTGCTCTAGTTTTATAGCCTTTAACAAGGGAGTGGAACTTTAATAGCCAGTATAGCCCAGCTACTAAGGTCTATAAGGCTATTAGAACATTCTGCCACTAGAGGGCAGAATTTTCTAATAAATAAAACAAACGCCTCTCGGATTGCGAGGGTGTTTAAATCCCTTCGGACTCCATAGGGCCTTTGTGAAAACAGCATCGGAATGTTGCTCTGCGGGCCTTTACCGGCCATAGATGCACAGAGCATTCCATTGTCTTCAATGGAGTGCTCCACATTCTAATATTCTAATATTTTATAACAGACACCTCTTGTGGAATAGGGGATGTTTCTATATGTGCTGTTGCACTCAGGTCTTCCATTGCATCTCAGTATCAGAACAGGTCTTACCTGTAGAACACAAAGGTTATTGGAGTGTGCATTGATTGGACAAAAATGTCTGCATGTGGGCTAGATTTTTGTAAAATAAAACCGGTTTTGAAAAAAAAGCTTCAGCTGTTCATTGTGTGATCAGGTAACTTGAGTCTTTCTCACAGCTTTTCTGCTTCTGATTTCTTAGAGATCAGGAGAGAGAGTTGAAGAAGTTTTGTTATTGGAGACAATGTAGGCTGTGTCTAGAAGAATTCACAAGCCCTTTCTAACCTTCTAGTGCTTGTCTTTAAAAAGAGGCATCATATTTGACACTGCTCCCTGTACTGCACCTATTAATCTCAACATATTTACACAGCTTCATTACATTGAGCACAGAAAGCTGACAGGCCTTGCTGGCCCTGCAGGGTTACCGACATCCGATCCACATGCCATACATACATCTGTGCAGCAAGCTACACTTCTAAGCATCTCACTTTGACTCGACCTGTACCTGTGTGTTAGACCTATCCGCTCTAGGGTGGTCTTTCCCTGTGGTTTTTTTGCCCTTGCCTCATTTTTTCCACCTTCTTTTTGTTGGCCCTTAGGTCTTCGGGCACCTTTTCATGCATAATCCATGTTAGGGTGCAGGTGCTCTCTACTTCAAACATGGCTGCCACTGGCCCCTGCTACTGCAGCGTGGTATTTTAGTGTAGCACTGAGCTGCCAGGAGCTGGCTGGATCCCATACAATGCTGCAATGCCAGCCACTCCTCCCCTGTTCATAGGTAGAGTGGGGAAGCTCCCAGAACCTTCCAGAAGAAAGGCGGAGCTGATTTTTGCCGCCTTAGAGAGTGGTCACCTGACCTGGGCATTATTAAGCAAGGGAGGGAACTTTTTCTAGTCAGTTGGGGCATCACTGCCCTGGGGAACCCACGCAGGAGTTTTAGGCGGGAGGGCCTAGTTAGGAACTTATGCCACTGGGAGTGACAGGATTTAGGTGCTGCCTCTTAAGCAGAGTGAGGTGTCCTAGTCTAGCCCCCTGATCTGGCCCAGTGAGAGGGAACCCCAGGGTCCATCTGCAGTGACTGAGGAAAACTCGTCCGACCTCCAACTCAAACCTCCCCCCCCTCTTCAAGAAACCATCACCTAAGGGCGCAGAACCATCCAAGCGCCAAGAAGACTACTTTCCTTTGACCAGAGACTGCTTGGGATCGAACAGGTACTGGACTGTGCTGCCCTGCGCAACCCCTGCCTACAGTGGGACAACCTTGCCCCACCTGTCTCCCCCTGACTGAACTGCTCTGCTGTCCATTCTGCCTGCAGACCCTGCTGAACTGTGTGCCTAGCGCTGTATCCTGCTCCCCCTGCCCAGCGCTGTACTTGAGTCTGTCTGTCCTGTCAGGGAGCCTCCAGACTGCCTCCCTGCCCTGCTGGCGCCCAGCACTGTGAAGCGCCGCCCGCGCGCTGGACTGCCCCCGGGGGGGGGGCGCAGATCGACTCTGCCTTGTAGCCCTAGACCCCTCAGGAGGGTGTCACATTGCTCCTCTACGCGCTCACATACCTCGCCTGAGGAGACCTTGGCACCATCGCGGCATCGGCGCCCCCCACGCGACACCTCTGAGGCGTCTCCGGCCTGTCCTGAGGCCGCCAGCCTCCGCGCTTTGTCCAGCGCCGTGATTACCCCCTCGGCGGCCCCCGTATGCCAGGAGAGGGCCGCCGCATCAAGTCTGTCAGGCCGCACTAGGCCCGAAGCCTGCCTGGGCCCCTGTCACGTGAGCGGGAGCGACGCCGCATCATCGGCCGCGCCCCTGCCCAAGTCGCGCAGCCATTGGCTGTCCCCGCCGAGCTGTGTGGAGAAGGCCCGGCACTCGGAGCAGGCCGCGACTTATCGTGGAGGGGGTCAGGAGCCAAAGACCGCCCTCCGCTTTGCCCCTGCAGTGTGTGTCCTCGCCCCCGGCGCCGGTGCGCTGTGGCAGCTCCTTGCACCGCGCTGTGAGCGGGAAGCCCCTGGACTGGCTGAAGCTCATCCCGCCTACACCAATCCACAAAAGGGCCCCGGAGGGCCGAAGAAAGCAGGTAACTCCCGGGGAGGAGGGCGGAAGGCCGGATAAGGCCCGAGGTCACCCCTTCCCTGGGGAGAACTGAGACTGGGCCCCGTTGGCCCCCTAATGTGCCTCGAGAGACTGGCAGGCCTTAAGGGAGTATCTAGGTGACACGGGCCAAATATCTGTGCATGCCTGGAGTGCAGGCTATTCTAAATCTACTGTTTCTGGCCCACTGGGTGCTACGATCGGTCCCGTCTTGACGGCTTCATGCCTGCTTACATGTTTTCAAGCCTGCCGAGGAAGTGATAATATTTCCCTGTACTGAATTTCTTGCAGGGGCGGGCTTCTACGAATCCTGATGGGGATGTGATCAGATACTTATTGATTTACTCTATTACCATTTTGGATGACATAATTTCTGGTATTGAATGGTTGATATTTGCAAGGGGAAATATTCATAACTGCTCTTGAAACGTTAATCCATGGTTTATGAGAGTACCCCCTTTAGCTTGCTGAAGAGTATAGGATGACAGGCTGTGCTATTTAACGCTTGACTGCTTCAATGAAACACTTTACTGAAAAGGTTTTACTGCTCTAATGAAATGCTTCATCACTTTAAGGGAAATGCATGATGGAAGGTTTCCATGAAACGCTTCAATGAAGAACTTTAATGAAATGCTAACACCTGAACTACTTTGATCTAAAACCTATATAAAAGATCTTGATTTTGAAACACAAATACTGGTGTGGTCTCCATTATTGTGCCCACTTTGTGTCTCAGTGGATGAGTGTGTTGAGTGGCTACTTTACACGTAAGCCCCTGGCTGCCTTCCTGCTCGAGCCAAGCTACCCCCCCGGAGAACTGGTGGTCCCAGTTCTTACATTGTTGGCGAGCGGTGGGATTCAGGACCTGTAGCTACCTAACACCCTCCAGTGGGACAGAGTGCGCTGCAATTAATTGGACACCTGTCGTGCCTACAAGATAACTCAATTGCCCACCTTTTTCTAGTCTGCAAAGTTGTAGGAACCTGTGTTGACCCAGCATTGTGCCTACGTCCTAGAATCTTTCTTTCAGGATTATCTGGGGACAAAATGGAGTTCCAGCTGGCTGACCTTGATAGGTACACGGTAGTGCAGTTAAGGGAGTTTTGTCAGGGGATGGGGGTGCCTGTGGGGACGAGAGCTGTAAAAGAAGAGCTCCGTACCGCTTTGAAGGCATGGGTAAGGGCCCACCCAGGGGAGAGAGAGGATGAGGAACAGGGAGAACAGGTCACACCAAGGGAGGCGGACACTCAAGAAGACCCAGGCCTACTCAACATTGACATGTCTGACAATGTGTTGCCAGGAAGACGTTCCGGGGGGGTGGGGGGAGGGGGGGTGGGGGTTGAGTAGTGTATCTAGGGGAGTGCATCGTCGCAGGAGTTTGAGGACAGGAGGGTGGAGAGGCGATTAATGTGGGAGCTTGCCAAGCTAGAGCACCAGAGGGAGAGAGAAAGGGAGGATAAGCAGTTTGCTATGGAGGAAAGGAAGCTGGCGCACGAGCTTCAGCTCAAAGAAATGGAGCTGAGAGCATTGCAGTTGGGTGCGCCAGGGAGTCCTAATGGTGGCAGCGTACCAGAGGCTCAGCAGGAGCCCAGATTCTGGTTACCTAAGGAGGTGATAGCGAGCTACACCAAGGGGGATGACATTGGAGGTGGTTGGAGGCGTATGAAGTGGCCTTGACTGCCAAGGGGTGCCCGAGAAACATTGGGGAGGTGGTTTGTACCGGTATATACCCCCCGACGTCAGGGACACCCTCCTGTATCTGGAAAAGGCGGACCAGTTTAGGTATTCCCCCATGAAGGAGGCGCTTATTAAACATTTTGGCCTCAACCCCGAAAGGTACCGCCAGAAGTTCTGTGGCAGCCATAAGCTGTCCACGCAGAATTGGGTGGATTTTTTTGAGTATGCCCGTAAGGCTCTGGATGGTTGGGTGCGTGGCAGCGAGGTGCGTGATTTTGAGGGCTGTACAATCTTTTTTGAGAGAGCACCTCTTGGATAAGTGTTTTCTGGAGCTGCGCCAACATCTGGTGGACCGCAAGCTTACTGACCCCCGTGAGCTTGCGGAGGAGGTGGATACTTGGGTTAGCACCCGGGTGTCACACAAGGGCCTCGGGGGAGATGGCCTAAAAGGCGGACAGGGCGCCCCCCAGAAGAAAGAGGGTGGAGATAAAAGACCGGAGTTCTCATGAGGCCCACAAACTAGACAGTTTGGGAGAGGAGTAGGTACCCCATCTCAGAACCGTTCCCCAAAACCCACTTACCCTGACAAGAGTCAGCAGCCAAAAGTGGTCCGGTGCTATGAATGCGGAGAGGTCGGACACTACAAGGGAGATGCCCAGTGTCGCAAACGACCCCCAGCCCCCACTGGTGGCAAGAGTCCCAGGGTGGCTAGGGTAGCGCTTGGGTTTGTGCTGCCCCTACGTAGGGAAGGGGAGTGGACAGGCCTGACCCTGGTTTCACTTGGGGATAGAGAGATGGTCCCAGTGACGCCCTTACCATCGAATACTGCTAAGTACCAGCAGAGGGTGAAGGTCAATGGGGAGGAGGTAGATGCTCTGAGGGACACAGGTGCCAGCATGACCACCATGGTGAGGGGGCTGGTGTCCCCGGAGCAGGTAGTACCTGATGTGTTCCATTCGGCCGTGTTGGCTGACGGCAGTATGAGCTACTATCCAGTGGCTCAAGTTCCCTTTGAGTGGGGAGTAGTGTCAGGCCCGTTGAGAGTTGCGATCAGCCCTGCCTTGCCTGTGGACTGTCTGCTTGGTAATGACCTCGAACATACCGCGTGGAAGAAAGTGGAGTTTAAGGCCCACACTGAGATGCTGGGATTACCAGGGTGGACTTGCGTAGTCACGTGGTCCATGGCTGCCCGGCAAGAAGCTCAACCCGGGTTGGAGCCTGAAACAACGGCCCAACCCAATGCCAGTCCAGAGGAGAGTGTTGTGGAGGACACCCCCGTGTGATGGATGGGGAGCCCGCGGAGGTAACTCCGAAGTCCGTGGAGGTGGACGTTGTTCCCGTGGGGGACTTGCCGACCCTTGCCGAGTGGCATGTGGAAGGAGGGCCTACCCCGGAGGAATTCTGTCGGGCGCAGAAGGAGTGCCCCACGCTTGAAGGCATGCTGCGACAGGCCGAAGCCCAAGTGGTCAACCAAGAGGCCGGCAGTTACCACGTGTATTGGGAGGATGGCCTCCTGTACAGTGAGCCAAGGGTTCCGGTGCATGGATCCTCGAGGGCCTTAGTGGTCCCCCAGTGCTACCGGGCCTTTTTGATGGAACTGGCGCATGAGATACCCTTAGCCGGACACTTGGGCCAGGACAAGACCTTTGCAAGGCTAGTCCCACATTTTTATTGGCCCAGGATGAGAGTTGCCTCTGACACCTATTGCAAGACCTGCAAGACTTGCCAGGCCAGTGGCAAGACAGGGACCAAAGTGAATGCCCCTTTGGAACCACTCCCGGTGGTCGGGACCCCTTTCGAGCGGGTCGGTATTGACATCGTTGGGCCGTTGGACCCTCCGACCTCTGCGGGACATCGGTTCATCCTGGTGTTAGTGGACCACGCCACTCGGTACCCGGACACCATCCTTCTGAGGACCGTTACTGCACCTGTGGTGGCGCGGGCCCTGGTGGGGATATTCACCAGAGTGGGATTCCCCAAGGTCGTGGTGTCGGACAGGGGCACAAATTTCATGTCGGCCTACATGCAGGCCATGTAGAAGGAGTGCGGAGTGACCTATCGGTTCTCCACTCCTTACCACCCCCAGACTAACGGGCTTGTAGAGCGCTTCAATAAGACCTTGAAGAGGATGATCCGGAGCCTGCCAGAAGACTTGAGGCGGAAATGGGGCATCCTCCTCCCTTGCTTGCTGTTCTCGTACTGCGAGGTACCCCAGAAGGGAGTCGGGTTCAGCCCCTTCGAATTGCTCTATGGCCATTCCGTTAGGGGACCCCTCAGTCTGGTCAAAGAGGGGTGGGAGAAGACTTCGAAGAAGCTTCTCCGTGATGTTGTCAGCTACATGCTGGCATTCCGCAGCCAGATGGCCAAGCTGTGGAAGGAAGCCTCAGACAACTTAGAGGCTAGCCAAGCCGTCATGAAGGAGTGGTATGACCGCAACGCTCTGACGGTAGAGTTGGATGCTGGACAAAAGGTGTGGGTCATGGTATATGGGGAGCTTAGTGCCCTCCAGGACCGGTGGACTGGTCCGTACGAGATTGTGGAGCGTCGAGGCCAGACCACCTACGTCGTTGACTTGAAGACCCCCGTCAGCCCCATCGGGTGCTCCACGTCAACCGCCTGAAGCCTCACCATGAGCGATCGGAGCTTGCTCTCCTCATGGTGATGGATGGGAGCGAGGAGGAGGAAAGTGAGCCTCTTCCTGACCTTCTAGCGGCTCAGGAGAAGGATGGTTCAGTGGAGGGAGTTATCCTCTCCCCATCCTTGACCCCAGAACAACAGAGGGACTGCCGCCAGGTATTGGCGCAGCACGCCTCGTTGTTCTCCCTCACGCCTGGAATTACCCATCTGTGTACCCATGATGTGGACACAGGGGACAGTCCGCCAGTGAACACCAAGTCTTACCGGCTGTCCGAGAAAGTGAAGAACAGCATCCAGGGTGAGGTGACTAAGATGCTGGAGCTGGGAGTGATCGAACCCTCCAGCAGCCCATGGGCTAGTCCGGTCGTATTTGTGCTGAAAGCGGCTACACTGGGCACCACACCGGAACTTCGGTTCTGTGTGGACTATCGGGGGTTGAACTCTGTCACCAAGACAGATGCTCACCCGATACCACGGGCAGACAAGCTTATTGACAGGCTGGGAGCAGCCAAGTACCTCAGCACCATCGACTTGACATCCGGGTACTGGCAAATTGCCATGGCCGATGGAGCGAAGGTGAAGACAGCGTTCTCCACCCCCGAGGGCCACTTCCAATTTCGAGTGATGCCCTTCAGGCTCAAGAATGCTCCGTCCACCTTCCAGCGGTTGGTGAACCAGGTACTATCTGGCCTGGAGTCCTTCTCAGCGGCGTATCTGGATGACATAGCTGTCTTCAGTAGCACCTGGGAGGACCATCTGCAGCATCTCCAGGAGGTGCTGCGGGCGTTGCAATGCGCTGGCCTCACCATCAAGGCTAGCAAGTGCCAGATTGGACAGGGATCTGTCGTGTACCTGGGATACCTGGTGGGCGGGGGGTAAGATGCAACCCCTCCAGGCCAAAATTGAGACCATCATGGCCTGGGAGCCCCCCAAAACTCAGACTGAGGTCCGAGCATTCCTCAGCCTCACTGGCTACTACCGCAGGTTCGTCAAGGGATATGGCACCATCGTGGCCCCCTTGACCGAGTTGACGTCCAAAAAGCAGCCACGCAAGGTCATCTGGACGGCTGCTTGCCAGGAGGCATTTGAGACACTGAAGTGCGCGATGTGCACCGCTCCGGTGCTGGCCACTCCGGACTTCCAAAAAGAATTCATTGTGCAGACAGATGCCTCAGAGCACGGTGTAGGTGCCGTGCTGTCGCAACTCAACGATGATGGCCGACCAACCTGTGGTCTTCATATCCAGAAGACTCCTCCCTCGGGAACGGCGATGGAGTACCATCGAGCGAGAATCCTTTGCTGTGGTCTGGCCTTTGAAGAAGTTGAGGCCATACCTTTTTGGCTCTCACTTCCTGGTTCAAACCAACCACCGTCCCCTTCGCTGGCTCATGCAGATGAGAGGCGAAAATCCCAAGTTGCTAAGGTGATCCATTATCCTACAGGGGATGGACTTTAGGGTGGAACATCGGCCCGGAGCTGACCACGCCAATGCTGATGGTCTCTCCCAGTTTTTCCGCCTTAGTGTCGAGAATTCCCTAGAGGTTGGGTAGCTCTCCCCACTTTCAGCTGGGGGGGACGGATGTTAGACCTGTCAGCCCTAGGGTGGTTTTTCCCTGTGTTTTTTTGCCCTTGCGTCATTTTTTCCACCTTCTTTTTGTTGGCCCTTAGGTCTTCGGGCACCTTTTCATGGCTAATCCATGTTAGGGTGCAGGTGCTCTCTACTTCAAACATGGCTGCCACTGGCCCCTTCTACTGCAGAGTGGTCTTTTAGTGTAGCACCCTAACTGCCAGGAGCTGGCTGGATCCCCAACAATGTTGCAATGCCAGCCACCCCTCCCCTGTCCATAGGTAGAGTGGGGAAGCTCCTGGAACCTTCCAGAAGAAAGGCAGAGATGATTTTTGCCGCCTTAGAGAGTGGTCACCTGACCTGGGCATACTTAAGCAAGGGAGGGAACTTTTTCTAGTCAGTTGGGGCATCACTGACCTGGGGAACCCACGCAGGAGTTTTAGGCAGGAGGGCCTAGTTAGGAACTTATGCCACTGGGAGTGACAGGATTTAGGTGCTGCCTCTTAAGCAGAGTGAGGTGTCCTAGTCTAGCCCCCTGATCTGGCCCAGTGAGAGGGAACCCCAGGGTCCATCTGCAGTGACTAAGGAAAACTCATCCGACCTCCAACTCAAACCCACCCCCCTCTTCAAGAAATCATCACCTAAAGGCGCAGAACCATCCAAGCGCCAAGAAGACTACTTTCCTTTGACCAGAGACTGCTGGGGGATAGACCAGGTACTGGACTGTGCTGCCCTGCGCAACCCCTGCCTACAGTGGGCCCACCTTGCCCCACCTGTCTCCCCCTGACTGAACTGCTCTGCTGTACATTCTGCCTGCAGACCCTGTTGAACTGTGTGCCTAGCGCTGTATCCTGCTCCCCCTGCCCAGCGCTGTACTTGAGCCTGTCTGTCCTGTCAGGGAGCCTCGAGATTGCCTCCCTGCCCTGCTGGCGCCCAGCACTGTGAAGCGCCGCCCGTGCGCTGGACTGCCCCGGGGGGGGGGGGGGGGGGGGCGATCGACTCTGCCATGTAACGCTCTGTTGTTCTGGGGTCAAGGATGGGGAGAGGATAACTCCCTCCACTGAACATTGCCCCTCTACGCGCTCACATACCTCGGCGTCAAGCGCTGTGCCCAGCCCCAGAGGCGCCTGAGGAGACTTTGGCACCATCGCAGCATCGGCGCCCCCCACGCGACACCTCTGAGGCATCTCTGGCCTGTCCTGAGGCCGCCAGCCTCCGCGCTGTATCCAGCGCCGTGATTACCCCCTCAGCGGCCCCCGTATGCCAGGAGAGGGCCGCCGCATCAAGTCTGTCAGGCCGCACTAGGCCAGAAGCCTGCCTGGGACCCTGTCACGTGAGCGGGAGCGACGCCGCATCATCGGCCGCGACCCGCCCAAGTCGCGCAGCCATTGGCTGTCCCCGCCGAGCTGTGTGGAGAAGGCCCGGCACCCGGAGCAGGCCGCGAAGTTTCCAGCCCAGTCAAAGCAAAAGCATGCCAGATACATTCCCTCAAATATCTCCATTTATCACTTGATGTGCACAGATTACAAGAAAGGGTTGTGATCTGGCAAATACCCCAGGGCCTGAGGTCTGTGCACCGCCCTGGTGTCTCAATGTATATGGGATGGGGTACCACAGGCCCGCATCCATGGCCTTCCCAGCTTAAGAAACTGGCATCAACAAGTCCCTACTTCGCAAACTCCAGACAACACAGAACACTGCCGCCAGACTTGTCCTCGGCATCTCCCGACACGATCACATCAGCCAACACCTACGAAGTCTCCACTGGCTCCCTGTGGAGAAAAGAGTAACTTTCAAAATAATCACTTACGCCTACAAATGCCTACACAACAACAGACCCAAATACCTCAACAACAAAATCAACTTCCACATAGCTAAAAGAAAAACTCCAATCTTCCAACCACGCACTGGCCGAAGCCCTGCGCATCCACAGAGCCAGAGCAGGGGAAAGAACCTTCTCTCACATCGCAGCCAAGACTTGGAATGAGCTACCGGCAGACATCAGACGCACCTCCTCCCTGAACACCTTCAGGAAGACCCTCAAGACCTGGCTCTTCAGCTAAACACATCTGCAAATCCCCCCCCCCCCCCCAGTGCCTTGAGACCCTCACCGGTGAGTAGCGCGCTTACAGTTCCCTGGTTGATTGAGAAGCTCTGACAGGGTCTCAGGTCAGAGCTTTGGTTGGCCCACGGGTGGAAACCCAATCCCTGGGCTCCCTTCTTTCATCCCACCATGTTGCAAAGTGCTCTGGACAGGGTCTCCCAGGCTCATGAAGGTCTCCCCTGTCTACCCGGGTTCAGCAGCTCTGACCAGGCCACAGGTCAGAGCTCCGGCTAGCCTAGCGGCGGTAGCCCCTGGACCTGATCTCGTTTACCCAGCCTGCCATGTCCCAAAGTGTACAGGACTGGGTTCGGTAGGCCTGAGAAGGTCTCCCCTGCCTTCCTGGGTTAAGAAGCTTTGATCTGGCCCTGTGTCAGAGCCCCGGCACTCCCGGGATGGAAGTACCCAACCTTGGGTTTCCATCCTCAGCCCACCATGTTCCAAAGTGCCTGGATGGGCTACTGCTGGCCCGGGAAAGTTTCCCCTGCCTGCATGGGTCAGAGGTTTGGCTTACCTAGGAGGAAGCCCGTGGTCCTGGGTTCCCTTCCCTGGCCAGCTGTCCCAAAGTGCCCCACACAGGAGTACCCCTGACCGATGCAGGGCTCTGCTGTTGGGTGGGAGAAAAGTTCAGACCAGGCCCTGGGTCAGAGCCTTGTGTGGCCTCCCAACAGCCCTATGCCTGAGGCCCAGGCGGACTCAAGAACCCGGTCCGGCAGCCTCTTTCCCCACCAAGGACAAGCAGAAACTAATTCGTAAGACACAGTGAGACCAGATGACCATCCTTCAACCCCATTTTCAAAAACACAATTGTTCAGGGATAACTTATGAAACAGACAACATACACAATTTAACCAAACTGAAAATGTAAATGTTAAAAACCAAAGAAAAAGAGGTACCCACAAAAGATTTCTCTCAAAGTAGAAATATTGTGTGTTGTCAAAATTAGTCTTTGTGAAGAAAACAATATAATGCAAAAACAAATACATCAACAGGTGCAGGTTACCATGCTTGCCCCCACAGGCTTCTGTCTCTAATTTGGGAAAGGATGTGAGGCCATGAGCCCCCTGTGCGAAAGAGGGTCCCACTTTCTGCGGTCCAGGGAGTCGGCCCGGCTTCTCCATGCTTCAGCATCCAACTATGACATCAGATCAGACGTGGTGTCCCACTGGATTTATGCATATTATTAGGGAAATGAAAGGAAACTCTCAGCAATCCCTCAGTAATGGTGAAGAGGTAAGAGACTAGTCACGAGTCGCTGCTCGGTGGGTGTGCATGAAATGCATTGCATGAAGCCCAACTTTCAGGCTTTGCTTACGGGGCCCAAGTCCTTCTGATCCAGGCTAACCCCACAGATGGTATTTGGTGGGTAATGGCCCACCAACATGCCAGGAGTGGGTCTTCTTGGAGCCTGCTTGTTTGGAATTAAGCCTATCGCAGGTAGTAAACTCCATCTAAATAGGAGTGTGAGACCTATAGCCAACAATTACCATAAGGAAAAATTGAAACACACTTTGAAGAGAGAGTCCAAGAAGGTATGAAACTGTCAAGTAGTAACAAGGTGGGGTCCATGCGGTCCTAACAGAGGATTTACCACAAATCAAAGGGCGGTCACCCGGGAGGTCGATCCCCATACGGGATCTCTACCTGGGGGCACCCTGGGAAGGCTTCAGGTATGCAGGTGGCTCTCAGCTCCGGCAGAGAGTGCCTGGCAGCAGTTTACCCTTGTCAGTGGGGCCAAGAGAGATTGACTGCCTCTGAGCTTTCCCCAAGAATCCATCCCAGCAACCACCAAAGCCCCTCTTGGGATGCATGGTGCAAGGGAGCAAGGGACGGGTCCTCCTACTCCCGGCGCAACTTGGGCGGACTGTACTCAGTGCGCCCCAACCACGTTTTCCCACCAGGGGTATGTGTCAATGTTGGTTACCCACCGGGCCCATCTTGAAAGTTAAAACACAGCAGAAGGCGTCTAACAGAGAGACGATTATTAGGGCAAAAGACAAATCAAACCATCTAGTAGCTGGTTCCCTCTGAAGTTTTCTTCAGGATAGCTGGTCTTAAAACCATAGTCTTGTCTGGGAAAGGGAATTGTTAGAGGTCTTGGGACCAAAACAATATCAATTCATTCTCAAACTTTAAATGGGTGAGAGAGCCATCTTGCTGGCATGTAGCCAAGTAACAAATTTGAGAGCCACTTTTGTTAAGCAGAACTGGCGCTGCCGGAAGAACCGGACCCTAGGTTGAGGTGCCTGCTGCTGACGATCATAGGACCCCAGAAAACGAGTTGGTTGATATAGACAGCAGGACGGTAGCCATGGAAGCTGTAGTCCGCTAAGGAATAACAACTCACCGACAGAATCAGCTAACCCTAAAAATGGATAGCGTTGGAGTGCTGGAGTCATACCCCACTGTTGCTGGCGCTGACAGCTACAGGGGCTTAGCCACAATAAGTAGGATGACTGCGGAGGCACAAACAGAAGTCAGGGGAGGGCCTAGATGGAGCTGCTACCGGTAAAGATCTTGGTGGTAGGAGTAATTTCTTTTTGCAGTTATTTATAGCCCAAGCTTGACCCAAAGGTATAGGAGACGTTAACATGAGCACCAGTTACATTACACAAGGACACATTCATGTTTTTTTACGCACAGGGAGATTAAGTGATTAGCCCAGAATCAAAGGATGTTGAGCCAGTGCCGAGACATAAACCTGATTCCCCAGTTCCAAAGTCAGCTGCTCCGACCATTATGCTACATCCTCTCCCAACAAGAACTTTGGGGCTGAAATGGAGAAGGGTTCCTTATGAATAGCAGTTGAACATGGGTCTGTCGGTCCTCAGAGATGGGCGAGTGCCATTTGTAGGGAACGGATGATGACCTCAGCTGCCATCTGCCAATCAAATGTGAGCTGGGTTCAGATCCCCAGAGTGTTGAAGATGGGTGCTCTTGCGGCATGTAGTGCACTAACGCAAGCGATCCTGGAGAAGCCTTGCGGAAGCCCGAGGTAGAGTTTACTTTTCTTTGTTGAAAGGCATGGCAAGCTGGAATGGGTTCACCCCGAGATACGGGCCTGAACCTTACAAAACATTGTGGTTCTGGTGTCAGCCAATGAGCTCTCATTGTTCCTTGAAAATTCAGTGGGGATGTTGTAATCTTCGCACCAGGCCATACACATATCCGCAACGGCTCTCCAAGGTGAACGCCTCCCCCATCTTGAACAGTGTAGGTAAGGGAAGTCAGCGAGTCAGATCAATCCTGCTTGGTAAGAACCTGACTGAACACGAGTCTTCTGCCAAGGAGGCAGATCGAGATAGCGTGGAGTGCACTGCATGAATTAATTAGATTCTTGGCAGTTAGCACACTTTTTTAAAAATATTGCAAATTGAAGTTTTAATAGCATTAACATTGTGCAGACCTGTTTTTGTGCATACCAGTTTAAATATCACCGTTTCACCGCCGCTTTGCTCCCCAGTCCACAGCAGCAAGTGCTGTTTGTGTGGAGGGAGACAGCACGGCATAGAGGGAGCGAGAAGCCTCACTTCCTGATGCACACCATACGCGGCCATCTTGGCTGAGGCTGACGGTCTAGTTGTTGGATAGGACCGAGCCCAGCCGCCTACCTAAAGCATCTATGGAGACGACGTGCAGCGGACGCGCGCGGAGGGCGCACCAATGGCACGCCGAAGGTGCGCTAAAAGGTAAGCCCGTCTGTGCCCATCAGTGCTCTGGCCGGGCGCAAGGCCAGAAATGCTGCTCGATCGTCCAACACTATGAAATACGGCAGGGAGGAGCTTTTATCACTACGCTGTAGCTCCTATGCCTGTCAGCACCTTCAGACTAATCCCTATGGAAGGGCCCAGTTAGCTGTGGAGAATGTAAGAAAACATTTCCTTACTCACAATTCTCTGCTCTTACAGTTGGCTGTAAAGAATTAAGGGGGGGCTAATCAATGCAAGGTCCATGCCTAAACACGCATTGTATATCTATGATCTAATAATTGAGGATGACCTAGACTGCATGGGCGAATTTTGTGAATTCGCGATCTGCAAATTTGCGGATTTGCGAATTCGCGATCCGCAAAATTCTCGAATTTGTGCGAATTTGAGGATTTTTGTTTTTTGCGTGTTCGCGGGTTTTTTGCGTGTTCGCGGGGCTTTTTGCGTCTTCGCGAGCCGCTTCCATAGCGAAGTTACCCATGCAGTCGTTTATGGGAGAGGGAGAGAGAGATAGATAGATAGATAGATAGAAAGAGAGAGAAAGAGAGGGAAAGAGAGAGGGAGAGAGAGAACGAGAGAAAGAAAGAGAGGCCGGATCTCTGAAGGGCCAGATTCCTGAGTTGCCCCTACAGAACATACAGCTTTTTATTTTTAGCAAAATGCATATGAAAATTGTGCTGTAAAGGTCTCTTTTAGTTTAACCCCTCCTGAAAACTCAAAATGGGTGTATTTGCCATCCTCTCCCTTCTTCCTGTTTTTTATATCTGTAAGTGCTTCCTGATGAGGTTTAATTCCTTGGACAGGTGCCTTGTTGCCTACTTGTAACTATTCTCTGACCCTGCTTCAAGGGTCAGAGCAGGGTCAGAGAATAGTTGCAAGTAGGCAACAAGGCGCCAGGAAGCAATTAGCAGCAGGTGTCCAAGTTGAAGTTAATTTGTTTGTAACCCTTTTGTAAAAGGTTACAAAGAAATTAGGTTCAACTTTTGCACCTGCTGCTGTAACCCTTGCTTGGCTGGAAATTCGTCCCCGCTGATTCGCGGATTTTACCGCGATTTTGCGAGATTCGCGGATTGCGAAATCGCGGAAAATCCGCAAATTCGCCCGCGAAACGGATTTTACGCCCACCCTTACTGTCTATTTATCACAGAAACGTGGCTTAAAGCATGGTGTAATCCCAACAAAGTACATGCCCTACCACCAGGCTATCGCATACAAAGGATGGATAGAGGGGAACAACGGGGTGGGGGCGTGGCTATTATCCATAAGGATTATCTAAACTGTACTGTGGTGGAATTGCAGGAGCTGAAAGGGGCCAAAGGGATGAGCTTCCATATAAAGGTCAATGACACCTTCACGTTTGCAGGTGCTTTGGTCTATCGCCCCCCAGGTCCATACAGGGAATTTTTGGAAAGTATTGGGGATGCACTTAGCAACCTTGCACTTAGATTCGCCAATTTCACGGTTCTTGGGGACATAAACATCCATCTTGACTCCCCTACAGACCCAAATCAACAAAAAGAGAGGTAGGGAAAGAAGTGAACACTCTTAGTCCCCACTGTAACTAGAAAGAAAACAACAAAAGAGTGTTCCTTGGTTTGGAAGCACAGAAGTAAACGAGCACAAGAGACCAACAACACCAATTAGGTTTGTTTAGAAAGCCCTCACTCACCGACCTGGTCGGTGACATGCTTCATCATCGGGCCCCACTGGGTGTGACCGAATGTCACCCCAGTGTGCTTCAACGCCAGATTTACTGCGGAGCGGGTAATTTGAAGGTGTGAGGGCTAGGTGATGAGTTACGTGAACAGAGTGAAGTGGTAAATTAAAAATGCCTTGTATGTATCAAAAATAGGCGGTTTTCCTATCAGGCGTCCAAGATGTGGAATGCCCTCCCACTGGACCTCCGTGCCCAACCTAACCTTCTGCCCTTTCGAAAGTCTTTAAAGACTTGGCTGTTCCCTTAACCTCCTTCACGCTTCTGCCTGATCTATCCAGATTTTTTGTCAGCGCTGGGACGCTCTCGGGCAGCCATGCGCTTTAAAAATCTCATTCCATTACATGATAGGAAACCCGGAAATAGACAATAATACTTTCAGGGAGTGGATGTCTCAGCTCAAAGACAAAGCAGGGCTCGTTAAGGATAGGAATGGGCCCTTGGTTTATCCAGTCTCTGAAAGGAAAACAAGGAGAGGCACGTAGAGCCGAACGTAGGTGGCGTAAAGAGTATCGAGAGGAGGATCGTTTTAATTATAAAGCAGCTAGGAGCTCATATCATGCATTCATCAAAAAAGCAAAAATTAAATTTCACACTACAGCAATAGAAACGGCCAACAACTAACAAAAAACTATCTTTAAGATAGTAAATGGCTTTAACAACCCCAAAATATTAGTGCAGGAAATTCCACCCTCTGAAAATCTCTGCAACACAATCGCAGATTTCTTTGAGCAAAAGGTACAAGGCCTTACTAAGGACTTTGTAGCTCCTGTCAGAGAGCTAGGGGAAATTATCAGTATGGGGATTTGTCCTTCTGACTATTTGGAGACCTTTCGGCCAATTAGTCTGGAGGAGACACATCGGGCAATACTGGCAACCAAATTTAGGGTCACCATTTGTTCCATGCCCCCCATGCTCCTACATATGCTTGTTGACATTGTCAATCCGGCAATTAACAAAATTATAAATACCTCATTGGCCAACGCCAACATCCCCTCAGAATGGAAATTGGCGGCGGTTAAACCACTACTGAAAAAACAACTTCCTTATTCCACCACATTGTCTAATCTTCGACCAATTTCATTGCTCCCGATATTATGTAAAATAACAGAGTCATTTGTGAACAAACAAGTCACTAAGTTTCTTGAAGATAACCAGGCCTGGCACTCTAACCAATCAGGGTTCAGAGCACAACATTCCACCAAATCAGCTCTCCTGTTTACCACCGTTACCATCCGAATGGCCCTGGACCAGGGTAAGAAGGCTGTCCTGGTCCTTTTGGATCTGTCGGCAGCCTTCGACACGGTCTCACATACCATCTTGATTGACCGGTTAGTAACATCTGGTATAACGGGAAAGGTCCTGGACTGGATTAAGAACTTTTTAAGTGGAAGGTGACAAGTGGTTACCTTGGGTGACTTCTGCTCGAAGGAAAAACTATTGGCGACTGGAGTACCGCAAGGGTCTAGTCTAAGTCCGACACTTTTCAATGTGTACACTATCCCTCTGATCAGGCTGATATCGTCTTTTGGCATTGACGTGGTTGCATACTAAGCATGGGCGGAAAATCCGTTTCGCTCGCGGATTTTGCGGATTTTTGGGAAATTCGCAATCCGCGAGATTTGCGAATTTCCCGCAAAATCATCAAATTCGCACGCAGCGGATTTTTTTTGCGGCGCGCGGCGTTGGTGATACAATTTTTGCGGCGCGCGGCATTTATCATCGTTTGCCGAGTTGTTTTTCTCGATAGTTTGCGAGTGCTGCGCCATTTTGGATCTTGCTGTGTGATCCCGCGGGAATTCGCGAGCGCGATTACGTCATCGCGGCTTGCCAGCGATAGTTTGTCAACGCGAGTACGGCGAGATCACGTCTCGCGGTACTTCGCAATTGCGAGATTTGAGATGCGGCGAGCAGCAAGAATCTCGCACAAGCGAAAATATAAAATTTTCAATTCTGCACAAGAAATCCACCAGCAAGCAGCATAAACCTTCTTGAAATGATGATTTTTATCTGAATAACTCCTTAGGTTGACATTTGCCTGCACTTTTGTAGCGAGGAGTCCATTTTGGGGAGGGGGTGAGGGGGGTGGGAGGAAGGAAGTGCCCCACAGTCTTCAACTTCCTGTTCCTGTTCAGCAGGCTCCTCCCAGTGCTTTGTCCATCTCCTGGTCACTTTTCATTTGGATCTGGAGCTGGAAGGATTACTTTTTGTGGATGCTGCTGGATCTTTGGATTTGAGGCCTTTTTGACTTTCTTTGGATCACTGTTGGATTAGAAATTTTACAAGTAAGTTTGTTTGGGCATTACATTTGCTGCGACTAAAATTTTGGAATTTTCGATTTTTGGGCTGTTTTGAGGCCTTTTGCCCAGGGGTACTCAGTGGTGGGTGGACTGAGTCTTTCTGTGGGTTGTCTTGAACTTAAACATCATGGAGGCCATGGATGGATTGGGATTGTGCTGATTTTTCAGTGATTTTCGTTTTTGGGGCTGTACTTGTGGCCTTTTCACCAGGGGTATTTGAGTCTAGCATGGGCCTAGTCTTTCTGTGGGGTGTCTTGAACGTAAACATCATGGAGGCCATGGATGGAATGGGATTGTGCTGATTTTTCAGTGATTTTCGTTTTTTGGGGCTGTACTTGTGGCCTTTTCACCAGGGGTATTTGAGTCCGGCATGGGCCTAGTCTTTCTGTGGGCTGTCTTGAACTTAAACATCATGGAGGGCATGGATGGAATGGGATTGTGCTGATTTTGCAGTGTTTTTCGATTTTTGGGGGTGTTCATGGGGAGGGACAGGCCATGTGGCTGGTGGCCATTTTGAGTGCTGCTACAGGCACTGGCCATGTGCTGGCAGGCAAGTGGCCATTTTGAATGCAGGCTTTGTTGTTAGGCCTGCAACCATTTTGCCTACTTTTCAACCTTTATTTATGCCCAGGGGTAGTGAGTCTTGCATGGGCCTAGTCTTTCTGTGGGTTGTCTTGAATTTAAACATCATGGAGGGCATGGATGGATTGGGATTGTGCTGATTTTTCAGTGATTTTCGTTTTTTTGGGGCTGTACTTGTGGCCTTTTCACCAGGGGTATTTGAGTCTAGCATGGGCCTAGTCTTTCTGTGGGGTGTCTTGAACTTAAACATCATGGAGGCCATGGATGGAATGGGATTGTGCTGATTTTTCAGTGATTTTCGTTTTTTGGGGCTGTACTTGTGGCCTTTTCACCAGGGGTATTTGAGTCTAGCATGGGCCTATTCTTTCTGTGGGCTGTCTTGAACTTAAACATCATGGAGGGCATGGATGGAATGGGACTGTGCTGATTTTGCAGTGTTTTTCGATTTTTGGGGGTGTTCATGGGGAGGGACAGGCCATGTGGCTGGTGGCCATTTTGAGTGCAGCTACAGGCACTGGCCATGTGCTGGCAGGCAAGTGGCCATTTTGAATGCAGGCTTTGTTGTTAGGCCTGCAAGGCTGCAACCATTTTGCCTACTTTTCAACCTTTATTTATGCCCAGGGGTAGTGAGTCTTGCATGGGCCTAGTCTTTCTGTGGGTTGTCTTGAATTTAAACATCATGGAGGGCATGGATGGATTGGGATTGTGCTGATTTTTCAGTGATTTTCGTTTTTTGGGGCTGTACTTGTGGCCTTTTCACCAGGGGTATTTGAGTCTAGCATGGGCCTAGTCTTTCTGTGGGCTGTCTTGAACTTAAACATCATGGAGGGCATGGATGGAATGGGATCGTGCTGATTTTGCAGTGTTTTTCGATTTTTGGGGGTGTTCATGGGGAGGGACAGGCCATGTGGCTGGTGGCCATTTTGAGTGCAGCTACAGGCACTGGCCATGTGCTGGCAGGCAAGTGGCCATTTTGAATGCAGGCTTTGTTGTTAGGCCTGCAAGGCTGCAACCATGTTGCCTACTGTTCAACCTTTATTTATGCCCAGGGGTAGTGAGTCTTGCATGGGCCTAGTCTTTCTGTGGGTTGTCTTGAATTTAAACATCATGGAGGGCATGGATGGATTGGGATTGTGCTGATTTTTCAGTGATTTTCGTTTTTTGGGGCTGTACCTGTGGCCTTTTCACCAGGGGTATTTGAGTCTATCATGGGCCTAGTCTTTCTGTAGGTTGTCTTGAATTTAAACATCATGGAGGGCATGGATGGATTGGGATTGTGCTGATTTTTCAGTGATTTTCGTTTTTTGGGGATGTACTTGTGGCCTTTTCACCAGGGGTATTTGAGTCTAGCATGGGCCTAGTCTTTCTGTGGGCTGTCTTGAACTTAAACATCATGGAGGGCATGGATGGAATGGGACTGTGCTGATTTTGCAGTGTTTTTCGATTTTTGGGGGTGTTCATGGGGAGGGACAGGCCATGTGGCTGGTGGCCATTTTGAGTGCAGCTACAGGCACTGGCCATGTGCTGGCAGGCAAGTGGCCATTTTGAATGCAGGCTTGTTGTTAGGCCTGCAAGGCTGCAACCATTTTGCCTACTTTTCAACCTTTATTTATGCCCAGGGGTAGTGAGTCTTGCATGGGCCTAGTCTTTCTGTGGGTTGTCTTGAATTTAAACATCATGGAGGGCATGGATGGATTGGGATTGTGCTGATTTTTCAGTGATTTTCGTTTTTTGGGGCTGTACTTGTGGCCTTTTCACCAGGGGTATTTGAGTCTAGCATGGGCCTAGTCTTTCTGTAGGTTGTCTTGAATTTAAACATCATGGAGGGCATGGATGGATTGGGATTGTGCTGATTTTTCAGTGATTTTGGTTTTTTGGGGCTGTACTTGTGGCCTTTTCACCAGGGGTATTTGAGTCTAGCATGGGCCTAGTCTTTCTGTGGGCTGTCTTGAACTTAAACATCATGGAGGGCATGGATGGATTGGGATTGTGCTGATTTTTCAGTGATTTTCGTTTTTTGGGCCTGTACTTGTGGCCTTTTCACCAGGGGTATTTGAGTCTAGCATGGGCCTAGTCTTTCTGTGGGCTGTCTTGAACTTAAACATCATGGAGGGCATGGATGGATTGGGATTGTGCTGATTTTTCAGTCATTTTCGTTTTTTGGGCCTGTACTTGTGGCCTTTTCACCAGGGCAGGGTATTTGAGTCTAGCATGGGCCTAGTCTTTCTGTGGGCTGTCTTGAACTTAAACATCATGGAGGGCATGGATGGAATGGGATTGTGCTGATTTTGCAGTGTTTTTCGATTTTTTTTGTGGTGTATAACTGAACTGATGTTCCTCTGTCTTCCATTGTTTTTAGGTGCACAAGACTCAAGAGAACCACCAGTGCCAGGAAGAAGTCCTGCAGCGGTGTGTGTGTGCAGCATAACGTCACGCGACGTCACGTCTGGCCTCAGACAACTCTACAATTCGTGCAACTGCTGCCTGCTGTCTGACCTGCTCTGAAGAAGATGGCCCCAAAAAAATTTCTCCGTAGCTCCTCTAGCAAGAAAGTTGCTAGTAAGGAGCAGAAGAAGCAAGTTACCAAGGAGGCTGGTGTGCCACCCGCCACGTTTTTTGGGAGCAAAAAAAAAAGTACGCCTGCAGCAGCAGGATCTGCTGGGGACCAAGCTGGGAGCAGCACCCCTGCTCCATTGGGTTCAGTGCCTCCACCACCACGCCAACTTAAGTCAAAGCCCTTGAGTGCTTCAGAGGCAGTCAGTGTACTTCTCCAATCACCATCGACCAGTGATGTTGGCTCATCGCAAGAAAGTAGCAGCAATGTCCCTGAATCAACACAGGTTGTTGTAACTCATCTGACAAGTGTTGAACAACCACAGCCGCAACAACAACACCATGTGCAAGTATACGCCCAAGTACATGTGGAAGGAGAGGCAGCAAAAGGAGATGCGCAAGCAAAGGTGCATGGAGGTTCACAAGTGCCCACAATAGTTGTTCCTCCCGAAGTAGGGGCACATCAGGAAATCGACAATGAAGCCGAGGTATTGGAAGCCACTCCTCCTGATGATCATTCATTGTCTTCCACATCCCTAGCAAGGAAAAGATCAAGGGGGGTGTCTATATCTTCTTCAAGCCCACCTCCTTCTGATGCAAGTGATCTGTCTTGGGAACCACAACTGCGGTCTGACAGTGAGGCACACCATGATCTGACAAAGGTACCTAAGCGTAAAAGGAAGGTCGTCGAAAAACTCATACCTATGGAGTGTGATGAGGCTCAACAAGAAGTGACAGATACTGCTGGTGATGAAGCCTCTCACGATGACGACGAGCCAGTCATCACAAAGGTCACTGCAGCCCCACCGGGCATGCAGCAAAGAGACATTTTGACCCTATCCCGAGAAGCTGCTGAGCGTGATGATGATGTCGACGAGGAGGCAATGGAAATGGAAACACAACAATCATTAGATTTGGAGTTAAGTAGTACACCAACACCTACCGCTTCCATATTTCTTCCTCGCAAGAAGGTACCCACCTCGACCTCAATTCGTGGTGGTGAAAGTGCAAAACGTACTGAAGTTCGGCAATCCACATCCTCCACTTCATCTGGCATTAGCAGCAGGACCACCACCACCAGTATCGCCGCCTCCTCCGGCCCCCAAAGACATTTCAAGTCCACAGTTTGGGACTTCTTTAGTGTTTCCACAAAAAAGGAAAACCTCGCCATTTGTAGCATTTGTAAGTTGGCAGTTAGTCGTGGTAAGTTTGGTTCCAACTATGGTACCGGAGGCCAGAGAGGTCATCTTGAAAGAAAGCACGCTGTCCAATGGTTTGCGCACCTACAGGTGATCAAGGAAGCCCGAATTGCATGTAATGAAAACGTTGGTTTTTCATCTGATGATGACGAGGAGGAAGAAGACGATTCAAACACTTCACTTACACCCAGTACCCCTGTCAGCAGCACACCCCATGTGAGGCACACTAAGAGTGTGGGAGAGAGTGAGACATCAATGCGGAAAAGTACATCAGCGAGCGTAACTGGGTCGAAGATATCATCATCATCCCGTAAATCCTTGGTCCAGGGCAACATTAAAAAGATGTTGTTTACAGAAGCGCAATATGAACGCAACCACCCACTGACGCGTCTGTATAACACTAAGCTGGCTAAAATGCTAGCTCTGGACCTTCTCCCTTTTTCTTTTGTAGAAGGGGTTGGTTTTCTAGAATTAGTGGCAGCGCTCTGCCCTAAATGGAAGGTTCCTAGCCGGTTCTATTTTTCCCGAGTTGCGGTTCCAGCACTACATGAAGATGTTCTGAAGGTGATTGGGGCAGCTTTGCAGAAGAGTGCTGTTCACACTATACATCTGACAACAGACATGTGGACCAGTGGCGCAGGCGCTGATTACATGTGCATCACTGCACACTGGGTCTCTTTTTCAGGGGCTAAAGCAAAGCTAAACGCAGGTGTTGACGCGGACATTGTTTTTAAAGCTGCTCGGAAACATGCAACACTAGCCATGTTTGGTTTGGAGAAACGTCACACAGCAGAAAACATTTTGGATGTCTTTAACACAAAGGTCCTTAACTGCCTGTCCCCACTAAAACGCCAGGTTGGTTATGTTTCCACGGACAATGGCGCCAATATAGTTAAGGCCATGAGGGACGGTGACTATTTCAGAGTGCCGTGTTTGGCGCACTGTATAAACCTGGTTGTCCAAAAATTCTTGGGTAATAAAGGCAGTGCAGCGTACAGTGTATTGGACACCTGCCGAAAAATGTGCAAGCATTTCAGCCATTCTTTTAAGGCCCGGAAGCAGCTGAGGAGCCTGCTATATCAACGTCAAATGCCAGTGAAAGCACTCATCCAGGAGGTGGTAACACGTTGGAACTCAACCTTCTACATGCTTGAGCGTCTGTATGAGCAGTATACGGAACTCGATCAATATTTCCTTACAGAGGGTACAGAGGAGCTGAGGATGGGTGCGGCGCAATGGAACATAGTTCAAAGCCTGACACGCATGCTTCGTCCTTTTGAGTTCTTCACGCGTGCAGTCAGCAAGGAGGACTCTAATTTGGGAAAAGCTATCCCATTGTTGTACATGCTGGAGGACCAACTGAAGGAGGTGTGTTCTGTGTTTGAAAAAGATGACAAAAACCAAGACTCTTTGCTTCTGGCTGAGAAATTATTAGAGCTCCTACAAGGTGATGAACGTCTTAAAAAGATCCACTCAGGGGGGCGTGGCCAAGATGGCGGGGTGAGCGGACGCTTCCTCCCGTAGCTCCTCTGGCCCAGCTCAGCCTGAGCCCTGATTTCTGCGCTTCTCTCCCCCCGCGGCTGCACCGCGGGTGAGAGGATTGTGCCGGAGCTCGAGGGGCACATTTTGGTGCCACTTTGACCTCTGTGGCCCCGGGGGAAGTTCCCGAAAAGTTTACTCGGAGATCGCTCCGAGGAGTAGAGCCCGGATCGCCCCGAGGAGAAGAGCCTGGAGGCGGAGCGTAGTGCGGCGCTGTCCGCGCGCCTCGGCTGGCCCGAGTGCTGAAAAGCGGAAAGCCGGAGATCCCGAGGGAGCGGACTAGACGGACTCCGCGGAGTGAGGTGGCTTCCTGGCCGGTGCCCTGGTGACGGGCACCATTATTGGGCGATGGACCTTAGCCCTGCACCGGCGGTCTCCCCCCTCCCGGGGTCTCGAAGGGTGACGACTTGCGAACTCCGCGCCTGGAGGTCCTGGATAGCGGAGTTCGAGCAGTGCCCGAGCCGGGCAAATCAACTGGTGGTGAAGGGAGGCATCGGTTTCCTACTTTCCGGACTCGATACCATTTGAGGGTCGCCCACGGACTTGCTGGCCCGGGCTGCCTTCTTGGGTCCCACCCTCCCGCCATCTTGTCTTTGTGTGGCTGAGCCCAGTGACCCTGACCCGCGCCCTTCTCACACGGGAGCCTCGGCTCGTCCTGGCACCAACTCATCTGCTGCCCTCCCTGGGGGCACGAGACGGGAGGCCTACACTTCGGACGTTGCTGCCTGCCCTACTGGCCCGGGGGCCGTCTTGCCCAGGCTCGGACCGCCATTTTGTCGCCTGTGACGCACTACCCTCGTCCTCGGCGAGGGCCTCACATCTGGTGCCCGCGAGCGGCGGCGCTCGCCTACAGCAACTGACCCTGGGCTTTGCCGGGCCCCAAGATGACTGGAAGACGTGGCGCGGCACGAGGAGATCGCACTTTGCCGGAAATGCTCGGCAGGTCCCAGCAACTACGCGACAGGACGCAGCCGTCCCCGGGGGCCTCCCGGGCATCAACGGACGCAACTGTGGGCGAGCCGCCGGTCACGCGGTCCTTCATGGAGGACTTATTCAGCTCCCTCAAGGAGGAATTTCAAACTCTTAAGACCGAAGTGGCTGGAGAGGTCCGGGAGGTGCGCAGGGAAGTCGAGGGCCTGGGCGAGCGGGTCGATACTGTGGAGACGGCGGCTCAACGTCGCGATGAGGAGATAACCCATCTCCAGCAGGACGTCCTCCGCCTCCGGGAGCAATGTGTCGAGCTCCAGGCCCACTCGGAGGACCTCGAGAACAGGTCCAGGCGGAACAACATCCGGGTGCGGGGTGTTCCATCCGCGGATGAAGGTACGGACCTAGTGGCTTATCTGCAGGACCTGTTCCGCGACATCTTGGAGGAAGGAGCGGATTTCCCAATCCGCATTGACAGAGCGCACAGGGTGGGCCGCCAACGCCAGTCATCGGCACCCCCGCCTGATATCCTGGCATTCTTGCCGGATTTCCCCCTAAAGGAGCGCATCATGACGGAGGCCCGCAGGAAGCAACCACTGACCTTCCGAGAAAGACCTGTGGCGCTCTATCAGGACCTGTCCGCCATCACACTGCAGAAGCGCAGGTCTTTCCGCATCGCTACGGACTTTCTGCGAGAGCACGAGACAGCCTATTCCTGGGGTCACCCCTTCCATCTTATCTTTCGATGGAATGGGGTGCTGCATCAGCTGCGCTCCTTACAAGATGTCTGCGGAGTGCTGGGCCTTACTGCTACGGAGGAGGAAGGGGCTACACCCGCATGGCGGCGCTCCGAGCGGCGGGGCCGACGGAGGTCGAAAAGGCGCCCATCGTCAGCGCCAGCGAGTCGTCCAGACTCGCCCACCATCAGAGCTGAAATGGCGGAGGCCCTGAGGACTGCGGCCAGGAACTTGCCTGAATCTACTGGTGTGGCCTTAACGGCCTAACTTTTCTCCGGGGGGAGAGGCTCTTAGCTTTAACGATGCTGGGCTGGGGGCTGGGGGGGCGAGGGGGGTGGTGTGTGGCTGGACGTCCACTTGACTGTTTTCTGCAGACTCGCCCATCTGGGCTAGACTGAGACTATGGGGTGTTGTTTTTTGCTTTTTGTTTTGGCTGGTTGCCATAAGTGGGTTTTGGGGGGGTTTCACTGTTGGTTTGTTGTGGGGGGGGTCCCGTCCGAAGCTGTCCGAACGTGTACGATGCCGCTTCTGGCCTTCCCTGCGCCCCTGCCCCGCGCGCCCCCTCCGCTGATCCCCCGCCTGCTGCATAGCGCGTTGTTTCCCTGGAGGCGATGCCACCCCTGAAAGTAGTGACCCTTAATGTTAAGGGTCTGAATAACCCCGAGAAGCGTAGGGCGATCCTCTCCCTGTTGGAGGGGTCGCAGGCGGATATCTGCCTCCTGCAGGAGACCCATTTACTTCCCAGAGATTGCCATAGGTTGCGCTCTGCCAAGTTCCCCACGCAACTCTTTTCCTCTGCTGCAACTAAGACCGCTGGGGTGGCCATTCTTCTAGCTAGCTCCTTTAGGGGGGAGGTGTTGTATAAACATGCTGAGCAGAAGGGGAGGCTTTTGGTGTATCGCATGCGCTTCGGAGGTGTTGCCTTTACGGTTGGTTCGGTTTACAGCCCCAACGACCACCAGGATCGTTTCCTGGAATCAGTGTTGGTGGACGTTACTGCCTCGCCCGATCGCCATATTATCTTGGGGGGAGACCTGAATATGGTCTTCGACTCCTCTCTAGATAGGTCTGCCCAGCGCTTTCCGCAGACAGGGGAGCTTTCTAAGGCGGTACAGGACCAGATTGCAGAGATGGACCTGCATGATCTCTGGCGCACCATGCATCCCACCGTTAGGGACTACTCATATTTTTCCCACGCACACCGCACTTATTCGCGGTTGGATTATCTTTTGGTGAGCGGCCCGCTTCGCTCGGCCGCCACGGCGGCGGACATCGGGGTCTTGTCCCTGTCCGATCATGCGCCGGTTTCCGGGGTCTTTGCTTGGCCGGCGGCCCCCCCCTCCAGAGGGATGTGGCGGCTTCGGGACACGCTTCTCCATAAGAAATCGGTAGTGAAGCGAGTGGAGGAAAGTCATCCAGGACTACCTGACCCACAATAACAACTCTGACACGTCCCTGGCTACGCAGTGGGCGGCTTTGAAAACAGTCGTCAGGGGAGAGTTTATCTCCATTTCCTCGGCGGAAAACAAGGAACGCCAGCGCAAGAGGGAGGAACTGACGGCGCAGGTTAGGGAGCTTGAGCAGGTCCACCGCCGAACGGGGGCTCCTCGTGTTTGGAAGCAACTGAAGGCGGCACGGAAACTCCTCTCTGCGTTGGATCTAGATCGGGCGGAGTACGCAGCGCTGCGCCTGAAACATGCCTTTTACACCGGCGGAGACAGGTGCGGTAAGCTCCTGGCCCATAGGCTCAGGGCTGCGCAGCAACGCAATGTGGTGAAGGAGCTGGTGGGAGTGGATGGGATCCCGGTTTCCGGTGACGCGGAGGTGGCAGATACCTTTCGTTCCTTTTACGAGGCACTGTACGCTTCAGAACCTTCCCCACCGGGAGAGGCTGAGGCCTATTTGGAATCCGTGACCCTCCCGGCCTTGGACCCCTCCCAGGCGGACCACCTAGAGAGGGACATTCACGTGGAGGAGGTCATCTCCGCGATCGCATGGCTGAAGCATGGTAAAGCCCCGGGCCCGGATGGCTACACGGCCTTGTTCTACAAGACCTTCTGTCCCACTGTCGCTCCTCTCCTGGCTCGCTTGTTCAATTCCTTCTCCGAACCGGGTGCCATCCCACCGGACCTCCTCTCAGCGACTGTGTCGGTTATCCCCAAGCCGGGGAAGGACCGGACCTTGTGCGGCTCGTACCGGCCCATTTCGCTCCTAAATGTGGACCTCAAGCTTTACACCGGAATCTTGGCGGCCAGACTGGGGCTACACCTACCAGGTTTGGTGGAGGCGGATCAGGCCGGTTTTGTACCCGGTAGGCAGACGGTCGACAACACGAAGAGGGTGACGCACGTGCTGGAAAAGGCCTCACGCGTCCCGGGGGAGCGGATGCTGCTATCGGTCGACGCGGAGAAGGCCTTTGATAGGGTTCATTGGCCCTACCTCGAGCTGGTTCTTGGGAAACTGGGGATCGGCGAGAAGTTCCGCACTATGGTCTTTAACTGCTATAGGAGACCGTCGGCGTCAGTACGTGTCAATGGACACAGCTCCAGCAGCTTCGCCATTGAGCGCGGCACGAGACAGGGTTGCCCCCTCTCGCCGCTCCTCTTTGCCCTTTATATGGAGCCGTTTGCGCAGAGGATCCGCGACAACCCGGACGCGATTGGGGTGAAGATGGGGCAATACACACATACTGTCAGCTTATACGCGGACGATGTCTTGCTGACCCTAGATGACCCCAGGCGGTCACTCCCTGCCTGCGTCCAGGAACTGAACGCTTTTGCCCGCGTCGCGGGCTTTAAAATGAACATGGCTAAGTCGGCTGCACTGGATGTGTCGCTCTCTGCCGACGCCAGGCGGGACCTTCAAAGTCTCTTCCCTTTGCAGTGGTCCTCCTCCACGGTGCCTTATCTGGGCATTTTGCTTGCTCCCTCCCTGCCTGCCATGGTCGCAGCTAACTATTCCTCTCTGGGCAAAAAGATCAAAGAGGAACTCGGCCGATGGAACAAGGGCCTCCTCTCGTGGCTGGGCCGTATCGCAGCGGTGAAGATGACGATACTGCCCCAGATCCTGTATCTTTTTCGCGCTCTACCTCTTCAGCCCCCCGTGGGTTGGATACGGCAGAGGCAGGCAGACATCTCCCGCTTTGTGTGGCAGGGCCGTAAGCCTCGGATGAAGCGGGTCCTCTCCATGCTTGCCCCGGAGGCGGGAGGTCTCGGAGTCCCGGACCTCCGGAAGTACTTTCAGGCGGCGCAGCTCCGGTACCTGGTGGAGTGGAGCCGGTGGGAATCGGACAAACACTGGCTCTTTCAAGACCAGGCAGTTGCAGGCCGTACCCTCCAGGAGGTCCCGTTCCTGCGGCGCATTCATCGCCCGCCTAATCTCTACGCCTCCTTTATCACCCGGGTCCCACTAAGAGTGTGGGACGCGGTGTGTGAGCCTCGGGAGCTCACCACTTTTCCATCGCCGTTCACTCCCATTGCTGGCAACCCGGACTTCACTCCGGGTCTGGAGCCGGGGGCCTTTTCCCACTGGGTGAGTGCGGGATGCAGAGCGCTTTTCCAGATCTACGGGCCGGAGGGCGTGCTCCCCTTCCAGCAGCTCCGACAGGAGTTTGGCCTGACGGAAGGGGACAGACTGCGTTACATGCAAGTCCGCCACTGGGCTCTTCAACCCCCAGTGCGTGACGTCGCCGCCCGTTCGATTACGCCCTATGAGCGATGGTTGGTAACCCGGGCCTCGGACGCCAAACTCATCACTGATTTGTATAAGTTTCTCCAACCCCCGCCGTTTCATTACCATAACCCAGGGAGGGAGCGCTGGCACAGGGAACTGGGCAGGACCCTGAGCCACAAGGAGTGGGACAAGATTGCATATCGGGCGAGGCACTCTGCGTACCACACTGGGCTGACGGAAACCTTCACTAAAGTATCCACCTATTGGTACCACACCCCGGAGCGGCTCTACGAGATGCGCAAAATAGGCGATAAGGGTTGCTGGCGCGGCTGCGGACGGGAGGGCACCCTCACGCACATTCTCTGGGAGTGCCCGGTGCTGTCGGCCTACTGGAAGGAAGTCTTAGATGAGGTGGATAGGAATTTTGAGATCGAGCTCCCGCGCTTCCCCGCGTATGTCTTGCTTGGCCTCCCCAATGACCTGATGTACCCGCTGAAATCCCGCAGGGGCAGGCAGATTGCGATTGCGCTAGGCTCCGCCGTTCAGAACATACTTGTACTTTGGCGCACCCCCACTGCCCCCTCTATCACTGGTTGGTTGCATAGGCTCTGGCAGGTACTGGGCATGGAGAAGATGTCGCTAACGGTGGCTGGGAATGTTGACCAGTTTGAGGAGCTCTGGCATCCCTTTTTGGCACTGCTGTCCACGGAATTTCGCGAGCTTACGTGTCCACGGTACTTGCGCCTCCTTAGGCTGACGCCGCCGGCGCCAGCGGCGGAGTGAGTGTGCGGATTGGGGGCCGGGGGTCGGGGGTGGGAAGTGGAGTTATATGCTTCTAATGCTGACTTTCGGACGGGGATGTTGGGGTATTGTTTTCTTTCCTCTCCTTCTTTGCTTTTCTTTCTTCTTCTTTTCTGGGGTCAAGGGGCTGGTGGAACGGTATGCTTCTCCCTTACTGTGTCGCGGAGTCCTATTCTGGTTTGGCCTTGCATAGGGAGTGGGGGCCTACAGGGGGGTCGTTCACAATGCCTTATCGCCTTATGTCTTTGCCTTGTTACCCTCTGGGGCATCCTGCCTCCCTCTTTTTCTTCTGACTCGCTGCGACGTTTTGCTTCCTGTACTGTATGTTTACCTGACTTCCTGATCCTCTCCCCGTGTTTTTTTATGCCTTAATAAAATACTTTAAACCTAAAAAGATCCACTCAGAACAGCATTACATTTGTGCTACTATTCTGGATCCACGCTACAAAAAGGCGCTGGCAGGCCAAGCATTCTTTCCTTTTGATGATGAACATGTTCCAAAGTACAAACGTTGGCTAGCCTCGTCAGCCAAGAGGTTTGAAAGAGAACGGCTGAAAATTGAAGGAAATGGCAGTACATCAGCAGGCCATCCCCAGTCAAAACAATCCACTTCTGCACCTGTGGCTGTGGCACAAGTGACCTCTCAGCCGTTAAAGACACCGGCAACCGGATCATCTGCACGAGACACAACAGAAACATTGGAGGCTGAAGAGGATTGGCTAGCTCTGCGTGGGTTTGGTTCTCAAAAGGTCAGAGGCACAGCAAGAGCTAAGCAAAGTGGAGGAACCTTTGATGAGGACCTTGAGTCGATGGTGAAGGACTATCTGAATGACTCAACAGAGGTCTATGTTAATTCTGACCCATTGGCGTATTGGCATGGGAAAAAAGAATTGTGGCCACAGCTCACCAACCTGGCTTTAAACTACTTGTCTTGCCCACTCGCAAGTGTGTCTTCTGAACGGGTTTTCAGTGCTGCTGGTGGCATTGTAACTCCCAAACGGAGCCGCCTCTCGCCCAAAAATGTGGAGAGGTTAACAATGATCAAGATGAATCAGCACCTCATACCACCAGATTTCAGAGTACGAGAAAGCGTGCCGGATGAAGAGGAGGTGGCCAGCAACATAGATGAGGGAATTTCTACTCTGTCAGGTGACACTGAGCTCACCCTGCCTGAATTCGCAGAGTATGATGACGAAGCCTTATTCTTATTCCTGGACCGTGATACTGAGCCCTGAAAATGAGACAACGAATCAATAACTTTCTTTTTCATCCTTATTCACTTTTATTCCTGTGTGTCTGTCTTTCTTTGTTGTGCACAGTTAATATATTTCAAACTTTAATCAGATAATCACAAAATCAAGCCCATCAGCAGAACTGTCTTCGCTGGTTTGCTAATTGATTTGAAGTTGCCGCAGTCTGCATTCCTCAGGTTCACAAGTTCAGAAGAACATGCTCCTCTATCCTCCTCTTCCAGACTCCTATTTCCATCAAACCAGAGGGCTGGTTTACGCCCAATGAAGAAAGACTCAGCACTTGTGGGGGTGTTGTTGTACCTCTTTGCAGGTGAGTTGACGGCTCTGGGGCCATTGCTGGGAAGCTCTAATACCGGATAAAAGTGTTTTGGACCAAATCCCAGGCGGAAATTTTTGTGTGTTTTTGATGACTTGCTTGCCTTTGAGGTGCTCTTAGGGGGGGTTCCGTCTGTTTGTGGGTGAGTTTCGTGGTCTGGGAGCACTGCTGGGACACTCTAATCTTGATTGCATTTGCTTTTCAGGAAATCCGTCGTGGCAACCCCGACTTATGGCCTAGCTACGCAGCGCGTTTGGACCGAAGGCCGAGAAATATTGCAAGTATGAGATTTTGCTTTTGGCCTGTTTAGGGGTGTTATGCTTCTTGGCGGGTGGGTTGGCGGGTCTTGGGGCATTCCTGGGAAGGTCTAACACCGGGTAGAAGTGGTTGGGACAAAATCCAGGCCGATTTTTTTTTGGCTATTTCTGACATTTTGCTCAATGTAGCCTTTTCGGGGGCCTGTTTGGGGGGCTTCCTGGTGTTTGTGGTTGAGTTTCGGGGTCTGGGAGCACTGCTGGGACACTCTAATCTTGATTGCATTTGCTTTTCAGGAAATCCGTCGTGGCAACCCCGACTTATGGCCTAGCTACGCAGCGCGTTTGGACCGAAGGCCGAGAAATATTGCAAGTATGAGATTTTGCTTTTGGCCTGTTTGGGGGTGTTATGCTTCTTGGCGGGTGGGTTGGCGGGTCTTGGGGCATTCCTGGGAAGGTCTAATACCGGGTAGAAGTGGTTGGGACAAAATCCAGGCCGATTTTTTTTTGGCTATTTCTGACATTTTGCTCAATGTAGCCTTTTCGGGGGCCTGTTTGGGGGGCTTCCTGGTATTTGTGGGTGAGTTTCGGGGTCTGGGAGCACTGCTGGGACACTCTAATCTTGATTGCATTTGCTTTTCAGGAAATCCGTCGTGGCAACCCCGACTTATGGCCTAGCTACGCAGGGCGTTTGGACCGAAGGCCGAGAAATATTGCAAGTATGAGATTTTGCTTTTGGCCTGTTTGGGGGTGTTATGCTTCTTGGCGGGTGGGTTGGCGGGTCTTGGGGCATTCCTGGGAAGGTCTAATACCGGGTAGAAGTGGTTGGGACAAAATCCAGGCCGATTTTTTTTTGGCTATTTCTGACATTTTGCTCAATGTAGCCTTTTCGGGGGCCTGTTTGGGTGGCTTCCTGGTGTTTGTGGGTAAGTTTCGGGGTCTGGGAGCACTGCTGGGACACTCTAATCTTGATTGCATTTGCTTTTCAGGAAATCCGTCGTGGCAACCCCGACTTATGGCCTAGCTACGCAGCGCGTTTGGACCGAAGGCCGAGAAATATTGCAAGTATGAGATTTTGCTTTTGGCCTGTTTGGGGGTGTTATGCTTCTTGGCGGGTGGGTTGGCGGGTCTTGGGGCATTCCTGGGAAGGTCTAATACCGGGTAGAAGTGGTTGGGACAAAATCCAGGCCGATTTTTTTTTGGCTATTTCTGACATTTTGCTCAATGTAGCCTTTTCGGGGGCCTGTTTGGGGGGCTTCCTGGTGTTTGTGGGTGAGGTTCGGGGTCTGGGAGCACTGCTGGGACACTCTAATCTTGATTGCATTTGCTTTTCAGGAAATCCGTCATGGCAACCCCGACTTATGGCCTAGCTACGCAGCGCGTTTGGACCGAAGGCCGAGAAATATTGCAAGTATGAGATTTTGCTTTTGGCCTGTTTGGGGGTGTTATGCTTCTTGGCGGGTGGGTTGGCGGGTTTTGGGGCATTCCTGGGAAGGTCTAATACCAGGTAGAAGTGGTTGGGACAAAATCCAGGCCGATTTTTTTTTGGCTATTTCTGACATTTTGCTCAATGTAGCCTTTTCGGGGGCCTGTTTGGGGGGCTTCCTTGTGTTTGTGGGTGAGTTTCGGGGTCTGGGAGCACTGCTGGGACACTCTAATCTTGATTGCATTTGCTTTTCAGGAAATCCGTCGTGGCAACCCCGACTTATGGCCTAGCTACGCAGCGCGTTTGGACCGAAGGCCGAGAAATATTGCAAGTATGAGATTTTGCTTTTGGCCTGTTTGGGGTGTTATGCTTCTTGGCGGGTGGGTTGGCGGGTCTTGGGGCATTCCTGGGAAGGTATAATACCGGGTAGAAGTGGTTGGGACAAAATCCAGGCCGATTTTTTTTTGGCTATTTCTGACATTTTGCTCAATGTAGCCTTTTCGGGGGCCTGTTTGGGGGGCTTCCTGGTGTTTGTGGGTGAGGTTCGGGGTCTGGGAGCACTGCTGGGACACTCTAATCTTGATTGCATTTGCTTTTCAGGAAATCCGTCATGGCAACCCCGACTTATGGCCTAGCTACGCAGCGCGTTTGGACCGAAGGCCGAGAAATATTGCAAGTATGAGATTTTGCTTTTGGCCCGTTTGGGGGTGTTATGCTTCTTGGCGGGTGGGTTGGCGGGTCTTGGGGCATTCCTGGGATGGTCTAATACCGGGTAGAAGTGGTTGGGACAAAATCCAGGCCGATTTTTTTTTTGGCTATTTCTGACATTTTGCTCAATGTAGCGTTTTCGGGGGCCTGTTTGGGGGGCTTCCTGGTGTTTGTGGGTGTGTTTCGGGGTCTGGGCGCACTGCTGGCTATATATACTTTACTTTGCAAGAGGTTTGAAGCAAATCAATGGTGGCAGAGGGGAGTTAGGGCCTAGCTGCAGAGCGCGCGCGGAGTGATTTGGGAAATTTGTGAAAAATTGACTACGGTAAGTCCCCATTTTTGTACTTTTGCTCTTTGGCTGTTTGGGGGTCTTCTACTCGTTTTCTCCTGGGTTGACGGCTCTGGGGCCATTGCTGGGAAGCTCTAATACCGGATGAAAGTGTTTTGGACCAAATCCCAGGCGGAAAATTTTTTGTGTTTTTGATGACTTGCTTGCCTTTGAGGTGCTCTTAGGGGGGGTTCCGTCTGTTTGTGGGTGAGTTTCGTGGTCTGGGAGCACTGCTGGGACACTCTAATCTTGATTACATTTGATTTTCAGGAAATCCGTCATGGCAACCCCGACTTATGGCCTAGCTACGCAGCGCGTTTGGACCGAAGGCCGAGAAATATTGCAAGTATGAGATTTTGCTTTTGGCCTGTTTGGGGGTGTTATGCTTCTTGGCGGGTGGGTTGGCGGGTCTTGGGGCATTCCTGGGAAGGTCTAATACCGGGTAGAAGTGGTTGGGACAAAATCCTCGCGGAAAAGCCTTTTGGCACTTTTTGTAACTTAGGGTTCGTTAGGGTTAGCCCTAGCAGCAGGATTGCATGTGTTTCGGGGTGTTCTAGATTTTTGCAACTGAGTTCTGGGGTCTTAGAGCACTCGTGAGAATGTGTAATTTTGGTTGCAAGTCATTTGAAGAAAATCCATGGTGGGAAAGGGGGGATTTGGCATAGTTAAAGAAAGCCTTTGCCACTATTCTTAACTTAGGGTTCGTTAGGGTTAGCAGTATTTCTATTGCATGTGTTTGAGTGGGGGGGATTTCGAGTCTTGGAGCGATGCTGGCTATGGCTACTTTTGCTTGGTTGCTTGCAAGTGGTTTGAATGCAATCCACGGTGGGTAAGGGGTAATTAGGAAGGGGGTACTTCGGCCTACTTTTACTTTCAAAGTAAGTTTTGTCACCAGCTTTCTGCTAGGCCTCGTTTTTTGAGATTTGATTGGGGGTCTTCTACATTTTTGCGACTGGCTTTAGTAAGGGTCTGGGTGGGAGCACTGCTAGGAAGATCTAATTTTGTTCTAAAACACAGTTTACAGTACACCTAGCTTGAGGGGAAAGATCCGCTACATTAATTTGCCCATACTTATTTATCCTTCAAAAGGTGACTCAGACAGAGTACGCACTTTCAAAAATATTGTACTGTCTACTAGGAAAATCAAATTGTGACTTTTTGCACTCCACAGCCTACATACCTTATATTTATTTATTAGTGGTGTTGTAATATTATATCACTTCCTGTTTTTCGTTGAATAATTACAGGCCGGGTTTCAGTCTCTGCAATGGGGAAAAAAGGATCGAGTAAGCCCGTCTACGCCCGTCCGCGCCTGGACCGCGCCTAGCGCCAGACCCCCTGCCCCTCGCTCTGCCCAGCCCCCCCGCATTACCTACGATGCCGCCACCCTCCTAGCCCTTAACCCCGGTCGCGCCCCCAACTGCGTCCAAGCCGCCCCTGGCCACACCCATGGACCTTTCTCTTGCTACTCCTGCAAATTCATTGGCACCGACAACATCTCCGCTACGACTACACCACAGACTCCCGAACCCAACCACCTACAATGCATCCTTCTCAACACCCGATCGGTGCACAGGCACGCCATTGACCTATGGAACCTACTAGACACCCTCTCTCCAGACGTCGCCTTCCTTACGGAAACATGGATGAATGCTTCCTCCGCACCAGACATCACCATTGCCATCCCTGAAGACTATAAGATCACTCGCAAAGACCGTACCAGCCACACAGGAGGAGGAATCGCTATCGTCCATAAGAAATCTATCCGCATCTCAACCAGCTCTGACACCAACCTCGCCAACTCCGAACACCTTCACTTCCAGATCCACATCGACCCCAAAACCACACTCAGAGGCACCCTCCTCTACAGACCACCAGGACCCCGCGCAAAATTCAGTGAGGACATCACGGACTTCATCACTCCTCACGCACTCCCCTCCAAAGACTATATTCTTCTGGGAGACCTCAACTTTCACCTTGAAAAGATAAACGACCACAACACCGCCACCCTCGTGGACAACCTCGCCAACCTCGGACTTAAACAACTAGTCACTTCCCCCACCCACATCGCAGGTCACACACTCGACCCCATCTTCACCTCCAGCAATCATGTCTCCTTCAGCCACACTACGGATCTCCTATGGACCGACCACAGCTGCGTTCACTTCACCTACAACAAGCTGAAACCCATCAACCACTCCCAACCTACCCTGCAAAGAAACTGGAACAAAATCACCACGGACCAAATCTCCGCATCGCTCCTTCGAAACTCCCCAGCCCTCTCTTCTAACGCCAACGAAGCCGCCGCCAACCTCACCCTATGGTTATCCATCACCGCCGACACCTTAGCACCACTGAAAAAATGTCAAAGCAAACCTGGCAACAAGAAGGCCTCATGGTTCAACGATGATCTTAAGAAATCCAAGAAACTCTGCCGCTCCCTTGAAAAGGCCTGGAAAAAAGACCCAACCACCAGCACCAAGGACGCATTCAAAAGCGCCACCCGCACTCACCACCAACTGATCCGAAAAGCCAAGAAAACAGCATTCAAGGATCGACTTGACAACAACGCCCACAACAGCAAGGAACTTTTCAACATCGTCAAGGAATTTTCCAACCCCTCGGCCAACTCCAACGACATCACCCCCTCTCAAACCCTCTGCGACTCCCTAGCCTCTTTCTTCCACAACAAGATTGCAGACATCCACAACAGCTTTGACAACCAACCCGGAAACCAACCCACCCTACCATCTGCTGACCATCTTCCCCCCGTAAACACCCTTAACGCCTGGAACCCAATCTCCACTGAGGAAACCATCCGCCTGATGAATTCCATCCACTCTGGATCCCCCACAGACCCATGCCCTCACCACATCTTCAACAAAGCAGACTCCGTCATAGCACCGCACCTCCGAGACGTCATCAACTGCTCCTTCAACTCCGCTACCTTCCCAGAAGTCTGGAAACACGGTGAACTCACCGCCCTTCTGAAAAAACCAACAGCGGACCCCACCGAACTCAAAAATTACCGCCCCATCTCGCTTCTTCCATTCCCGGCCAAAGTCATCGAGAAAGCCGTCAACAACCAGCTCGCCGCCTTCCTCGAAGCCAACAAATCCCTCGACCCCTCACAATCTGGCTTCCGAGCAAAACACAGCACTGAGACCGCCCTCATCGCAGCAACAGACGACATTCGAACTCTACTGGACAATGGAGACACAGTCGCCCTCATCCTCCTCGACCTCTCTGCAGCATTCGACACAGTCTGCCACAGCACCCTTCTACAACGCCTCAATAACATCGGAATCCAAGGAAAAGCACTTGAATGGATCACCTCGTTCCTCACCGGAAGAACCCAAAGAGTCCGCCTTCCTCCATTCAAGTCCGAGGCCTCTGAAGTCATCTGCGGCGTACCTCAAGGATCCTCACTCAGTCCCACCCTCTTCAACGTATACATGAGCCCCCTCGCGGCCATCGCCCGCCAACACAACCTCAACATCATCTCTTACGCGGATGACACTCAACTGATCCTTTCTCTCACCAAGGACCCCAGCACCGCCAAAACTAACCTACACGAAGGAATGAAAGAAGTCGTAGAATGGATGAAACAAAGCCGTCTGAAACTGAACTCAGACAAAACAGAAGTCCTCATCTTAGGTACATCCCCCTCTGCTTGGGACGACTCCTGGTGGCCGGAAGCCCTCGGAAAAGCACCCATCCCGACAGACCACGCACGGAACCTGGGCGTCATCCTGGATTCTTCACTCTCAATGAACAGACAAGTCAGCGCCGTATCCTCTTCCTGCTTCAACATTCTTCGCATGCTCAGAAAAACATTTCGCTGGATCCCCTCCGAAACAAGGAAAACAGTCACCCACGCTCTGGTCACGAGCCGACTGGACTACGGAAACACCCTCTACGCAGGTACCACCGCTAAACTCCAGAAGAAACTCCAACGAATCCAAAACGCCTCAGCCAGGCTCATATTAGACATCCCACGCAACGAACACATCTCTGGTCACCTTAAAGACCTCCACTGGCTACCCGTCAATAAGAGGATCACTTTCCGACTGCTTACCCACGCACACAAATCACTCTACGACATCAGACCAGACTGCCTCAACTCACGACTGTCCTTCTACACCCCCCCCCGCCAACTACGTTCTTCCAGCCAAGCCTTCGCCACTGTACCTCGCATCAACAAGTCCACCATGGGAGGCAGATCCTTTTCTTATCTGGCTGCTAAAACATGGAACTCACTCCCCGCTTACCTTCGCCTCACCCAGAACCACCTAGCGTTCAGAAAGCAGCTTAAAACGTGGATATTTGACAAATAATCCTCCTCCCCTTCCTAAGCGCCTTGAAACCCTCTGGGTATGTAGTGCGCTATACAAATTTTGTGACTTGACTTGACTTGTCAGGCATCACAGTAGCGAGCCACAATTCAGCATCAGGCAGGCAGTGGACAGGGTGTCTTCTGGTGACCAACATCGATGGACGAAGCGTCGGCTGCAATGGAGGAGTGCCGCTAATAAGAGGATTTTTTTCTGCAGGCAACTTACTTACCACTTCCAACAGGATAACTACAACCACATAGATACAGTATCCCTTGCCTTTTTCTCTGACTGTGACTGCATTTCTTGGATCTCTCTCTGCTTCTAAATTGATCCCTTAACACATCACTTAGTCCACTCCACTATCACATCTGCACCACACATAGTCATTTGTAAGTGCTCCTACGTAATTCGCAAGTCGCAGCACGCCTCAGCCCGTAGAGGACTGGGATGGCCCCAATGATGAAGCATGTCACCAAGGGCAACCCTGGTGAGTGAGGGGACACCTAGAAAAAAAGCAATTTCTCCTTTTCTATCTACTATACCTTCCAGACCAACCCCATTGAGTGTTGTTGTGAATGGATTTATAGTGACCAGCAAGGCTCTCGGGTATCTGGCTACAGAGACCTTATGTTGAATATCGTTATCAATAATTCCACACAGGCCCTGTACTGTCGCATTCTTTCTTCCACAGTTGTCAAAAGTACTACTTACTTTTCACTGACATGCATGCAGTAGTGCATGCACTTTCAAAGATTGATGGATAGGTTTGTACCCAAAGATTTGTTTATGTTCACAATTGTTTGTCCATGCTGTGCTTTTTTTCTTGTCTCCCAAAACCTTTCCCAAAAACCCCCGTACCCATCCATTTTTCAAACCCTAACCCTCTTCCCCCGGGCTGTGTGGTTTTGATTGATGTGTGACTAAATTACAGCAATAAATCCACACACTTGC
This sequence comes from Lissotriton vulgaris, assembly GCF_964263255.1. Lineage (NCBI taxonomy): Eukaryota > Metazoa > Chordata > Amphibia > Caudata > Salamandridae > Lissotriton > Lissotriton vulgaris. Next base: position 35,870,211 of record NC_141689.1, read on the forward strand.
TGGGGAGGATAAGGTGATAGCAACAGGCTGGTGAAGAAATCCGAGGATATATTCTTACTCTGCTTGACAAAGACCCATGGCTAATGTCAAAGAACTTCAACCGAATTAGTAGTTATACTTTACCATTTGTTAGGCTACAATGTGGCACTGTTCTAGTGTACTTCTGTCACCTGCTATATTCTCAGTTGTACCGTTGAATTGCTCAGGAGGACAAACCAGATTTAATTTTCTTTTTTTTCATAGGCATGCAACTGCCACTGTGTCACACCACTAGTACCACCGCTATGAGGAAATTTTATCCCACCAAGATTGCCAACCTTATTCGCTGTTTCCCGTGGAGCCAGCCCTGGGTCTAGCCCTACTTTCAAACACAAATTACAGGTAAGATAAGCGTTTGGTGGTTTGGGGGTATAATGGAGTATTAGTAGGAGAGACGAGAGACTGACGGTAGTACTACTAAAGTCCTAGGACTCTTGGATTCACTTCACTTACTCTGTGAGAGGCACTTAGTGTTGAAAACATTTGGGCATTTACACTTAAAGGAAGAAAATGGAACTAAACTTTCAGGAAAACAAAGTCACTGTTAAACCCCCACCCACCAGGCAAGCAGTAAGAAACGGGTATGCTCAGATAAAGTTTGAAAAAGTATATTTATATCCCTAACAAAATAATCTCCCGCAAGACCCTCCCTAACCCCAACGATTGTCCTTCAAAAGTCCCCAAAAACCCAACTCCCAATTCCCACCCCCCAAAAGTCTCTAAAAAAGGGACAAGGGACACTATGGATGGATGCTGTCTACTTTTTGGGCCAGGGCATCTTGCTCCTGGCGGAGCAAGGCGTGCTCTACGCGGAGCCCCTCCAACTCGTTTGAAAAGTGGTGGAGCTCCTGCTGGAGGCGGGACACCATCAGGGTACTGCGGCGCAGGCGTGCCTTCAATGCCTTGCAGGTGCAACGGCTGTGAGAGGAAGCTGTTGTCCTTGCTACTCGGCGGTGGCGTTTGGCTTTGGCAGCCCGGCTCAGTCTGGGTGGACCACTGTGCTGGGTGGCACTGGCAGCCCGTGGGGGCACGGAGGCCGATGCAGACGACGTAGTTGTTGTGGTCGACTGCACACTTTCTTCGTCCTCCAGGGCCACCAGCCGCCGATATTCGGCCACAGTGGCATCGATCCTCCGTTGCCGGGCTGCTCTAGCCAGCTCCTTCCTCCTTGTTCGTTTGGAAGGAGAACCTATATGAAGAAAGAAAGACATAGTCTGTAACCAATGCTCTTTAAGATTAACTCAATCATTCAGCAGAAATTTGTGTTGCACTACAACTAGCAACTTGCAAGCACATTACATAACTATTGAGGCCAGTATCTATCTAACCTCACACTTCTTCATCCTTGCTCTAACATTAGTGGGAGTTTAAGGAACAAATTCTACGAGCACTATGGACTTCCATTGGAGTCGACTATGAAAGTACACCAGTCTTATTCTTCTTCTTGTCTCTTGTTTAGGAAAATTGGTACGTTATCTTCTGCAAGCCGGCATAATGCCAGCGCAGTAAACTTGCACCCGAGAAAAAGAGACGCACGCCATGAGGAGTGACCTAGACTTGCGTTGCGTTACTGTACCCGTCCAGTACATGCAGGTGGTGAAGCTCTTACTTTTCTATTACGGGTGGCACTGAGAATACTCTGTTACAACTCAAGGGCTACTGCTTAATTAATTTAACTTTCACCCTACAGTGGAAATGAGTACTAGAAATGGAAAATTGAAGAAGATAAATAATCTGATTATCTATCACTTCACATGGGATGTTTTTGCTTATATATGGGATGACTTTAGGTGCTTTGCTTTTTATTGAGTGACCAGTGATACATCCACACATGAATGACTGAGTACTACTAAACTTATTAAGAGAGGTAGGGAGTGGCCACCGTAATAACCGGATCTATGCTGTGCTTGCAATACAAACTACTGCTACTATTGATGGTAGTATTTGGACAAAATTAAAACTTCTTTTCCTTGCCTTTCCTACACTGGAACGGACGTGCGGGTGCAGTGTTACATGCTCTTCAAAGTTACACTTAGTTCATCCACTGACCGTCTACTCTCTCTAGATCATGGGTACTCACAAACTTTCTCTCAGGGGCTAAATTTACAGTGTAGTTTGTGGCCGAGGGCCGCACTGGTGGGGGCGGAGTCAGAGGGGGCGGGGCTAAAGCAAAACGAAAACTTGTGACCATGAGGTTGCACACAGGTCCCTGCAGCAGATGCCTTCATCCACTGAGCCACCAGACCCAGCATTTACATACATCTCTCTCCCTCCTGCTCTCCCTCCTGCCCTCCCTCTCCATCTCTCTCTCCCTCCTGCCCTCCCTCTCCCTCCCCCTCTGTCATCTCACTGTGTGTGTGTCTATCTGTGTCAGCCTTCAGCCCGGGTTGAGACCGCTTCCTCAACGCGCACACACAGACAACAACACCAAAGTACTTAACAGGACTTTAAAAGACCATTAACATATTATTGAGGCTTTGTTTGTTGTAGCGCCCCTGCATCTCCACCCTGACAATCACTGCTTGCCCGGCCCCACAGAGCAGAGGCTTTGTTCTATTTCACCTCTTTGTGGCCTTGCATCTCCACTCTGCTCTGTGGGGGCCGGGGGAGCAGTGATTGTCAGAGTGGAGATGCAGGGGCGCTAACAGGTGAAATACAACAAAGCCTCTGCTCTGTGGGGGCCGGGGGAGCAGTGATTGTCTGCAAGGTCTGCGCACTGCCAAGGAAGGCTTGCCGGGCCACCACCGGCCCACGGGCCGTACTATGAGTACCCCTGCTCTAGATACACATATGCTATCTTAGAGTCAGATAGTAGCATGATCCAGGTATATGGACACATACAGTTTCTGTGTCACCCACCCAGGCTGTTGTCCTTCCACCCATCATTGCTTCATCATTCACCCAGCCATGCATCTCATATTCTTGCCTTCCCAGCTAGTCTTCAATCTCAATAAGTAAGGAATATATAAGAGCTTACCTCTGGCCGCCACCACCACCGTCTCAACTCTCACAGCCGCCGCCTCCTCCCCTGAAGAATTGCCCTCCGCCTCCGTGTCGAGCACCACCACCTCCACGCTGGCCCCGCCACCAGATGTTCCACCTACAAAGTACATTTAAGAATGTTAGAATAAAGCACTCACTAGTCTTTGGTCTAGGAATGAAGACATGTGAAAACAATGTAATTTGTGACTGTCTACTTTAATGTTAAAAAAAATGTCCCTTTTTCCAGGGAAGGTTGTCTTGCTGCACTTTTTGGCACAACTGATGAAGGCTGGTTTTTTAACACGCACCATTTTTCTCCACACAGACAGAAGATGGACTTCTAACAACAAGATCAAGTTGAAACCAGGTGAGAGCTCGGCTCGACCACAAGAAATGTCTTCAATTAATCGTCAGCACTAACCACTTTTCCATTATCAGTTAAACGTTTAGTTTTATTATGACTTCATTTTAATAAATGTGTTTACTTTTAATAAAGCTTTTAAACTTAAACTTAAATACAATCTGTGTTTTTTGGTCCAGACTAGAGTGACTGAGCGAAAGGTTTTGCAATTTTTGCAAGCATGAGTCCAGATAGAACACTTCAAAAGACATTATGGACAATCCCAGAGGACTGCACTAAGTTGATAGAGCTATTGCTGACTAGAATGGGAGTTTCGCCAACCGTGCAATCTTAGTTAGCTACACAGACAGACTAATAAGAATATCTAGTAATACCACAGGGAGTCATAGTAGAGGCAGGATACAAGAAGATCAAAGACAATTTTGAAAAAAGTCAAATGAGGAACGCTAGGAAAAATAGGGACTAGTCTAAAATGAAAACTTACTGGGGCCAGCAAAGGAGCCCTCGCCTGCCCGATCCTGGCCCTGTTGAACAGCATCCGCCGCCTGCTGCTCCTGTGTCCTCCCCTCGCCCCTGGGGGGAGCTGACGTACAACATGAAAGAAAGAACAGAAAACATGGATGATTGTTGCTTGTCAATGTCAACCAAATCAAACATTTCAAAAGAACAATAACAAAATATTTCCGCGAAATTATATTGATTAGGGTTACTTTTCATTTATTTGCGGACCTGTGACTTCGAAAGTCACGTAACTCACTAAACAAAGTACTGAAAGGTTCACCTAGGACTGGCAGGCAGCAGTCCGCAGGCAAGACGCAAAGTGACAGACAAACTCCATTGTGATTTCTGTCAGATCAGTGACAACACTAACAGTTGCCTGCTACATTACCAGTCATTTAAATAGTCAAACTATCAATCCACCGCCACTATTTTTCTTATTGTCAGGGGTACAAAGGAAGGGGCAGATTTAAGCCCCTTGCGGCTCTTTTGCTCCGTTCTTGCGTGACTTTTGTGACGCAGCAGCTAAACAAAAAAGGGCGCCATGGTGCGGCGTATAATATTATAACAACGTGACGCATTTGGGAGATGCATCCCGTTATAAAGCCCTGCGCCATCAGGGGGCGTTCCGGCGCAAGGGAGGGCATTCCTGCGCTGGAACACATCCTAAAAGTGGCTGAGGGAAATCTACAAAATTTCAATCAGTCACCTTTAGGACAATGATGCGTCACACAAACCCTGCACCTGCTTGAAGCAGACGTACGGCTTGACCCAGCATTGGGGAGATAGGGTACCCCAGAGCATTGCTGGAGCTGCGCCATCGTTGCGACGCAACTCCAGCAGTAAAGCTTCGGTAACGTTTTGGGCCCATGGTGCGCCGCATTGCAAATACGGCGCACCATGTTTGGTGGTGGTACCGGGCCGCACAATTAATGGCGCATCCCTGCTACTTTGCAGGGATGCGACGGTAATTGCAATTCTGCCCCTTATGGGCATACTTACTTACGCGTTCTGGCGCATCTCCAGAGATGCGCCAGATCAAATGCGTCACGCAAAACTACCCTTGCGACACGGCAGATGCGCCTCATTTACAATGCGGCGCGCCCTGGCGCAAGGGTAGGCACTTGCGTGACGCATCTCGTCACGTAAGAGCGGCGCATCGCTGGAGTCACGTCGCCAACGCAATGCAACTCCAGTAATGCTCAGGGCCACCCAATACTTAACATGCTGTGTCAGTCCTTTCGCCTGCTTCAAGCAGGCATAAGGAATTGAATTGACGTAGCAGCGTCGCAGAAGTGCCTGCGTTAAATCTTGTAGATTTCACGCAGGCAATTTTGCGAGGCGCACAGCCGCCGGACCGCCCACCCTGCGTACTAGGAACGCACCCATTGTGGTGCAGGCCCATGGCTTTATAACGTGACGCATCTCCCTAGATGCGTCATGCTGTAAATGACTCGCAGGGATGCGGCACGTTTACGCCGCTGTTGCGTCACGCAAGGCAACGTAAATGTGGCGCAAGGGGCTTGTAAATGTAATCTGCCCCCTAGTGTCTAGCATTACGCAGTTCTGTAAAGTACACTCATACATAATAGTTACTCAGGCCAATGAGACCACAAAATAGAAAACAAATAAGCATAGTAGCAACGCCACTGAGAAGGAGAGCAGTGCACCTGAAATGCACAGAAGATTTTGAAATATAATTTAACTACAATGTAATCGTCATCAGCGGCATTATTGGCTTGCTCCATGTAAAAAACAAATATTTGCAATACAACAACACAGAGCAGGAGAAAACATCATAGTAGTGAGTGATGAAATGGCTACTACTACTCACCAAGCCCGGGGATCTCCAAGCCGAGCTGGTCCAGCAGGTCGCGCTCCCGGTCCAGGAGGTCCGTCCAGCGATGGGTGACCTGGCTGTAGGTGCGCTGGACCCCGTAGAGGTGGGATATGGCCCAGCACACCTTCTCCCACCGCTTCCGGCGCTCCCGCATGTTTTAGCCGCCGGCCGCGATCCTGCCGCCTCCCGCGATGGTCCTGGGCAGACGGCGCTGGACGAAGTAGACCAGCGCGCCCACTTCCTCCGGGCTGAATATCTCCCGTCGCGTCACCTGCTCCCCCCTCAATCTCCCGCATGCTGTCCTGGCACTGGGTCCAGGACTACTCCCCGCCGCCGCTGCGGCCCTCAAGTGCCTGCGCAGCTTCACGGCGCCTGGCTTGACCATGGTCTGGGCAGGTAAGGTAGGAAGAAGTAGAAAATTAAGAAAGAATAGGATAGGGAAGAAGAAAAGAAAAGAGTTTAAAAAAGTAGTTTAAAAGTAAAGAAAAATAGCAGAAAAGACAAAAATATACAGCTAGGAAAAGAGAGGGATAGATAAGAAGCAAAATAGTAAAAAAAAAACCTGAAAACAAGCAAAGGATGGCAAAGATACCAAGAGGATTAAACACCATGCCCAGACACAGGAAATGAATGAAAAACAAGATGGCCGGCGCCCGTTCACGAGCGCAAAAGTAAGTTCGCGCGAGATTTCCCTCGCGATCTCGTGCGAACCTCTAGATTTCCCTCGCGATCTCGTGCGAACCTCTACTCGCAATGCGCTTACTGCGCGAGATTATACATAGCGGGCGGAAACGGAAATACGTCACGCAAACAAAATGGCCGCGCCCGTACTCGACCTTGGGGTAAATTCGCGTGTTGCGCTGCAAGCGGCTCGCGAATACTGCAAAAAAACTCGCGAAACAACAAGCCGCAAAAAAATAAAAAGCTCATTCGCACGAATTGGCGGCTTCCGCGGTCGGTTTCGCACGACGCCGCGCCCCGCGAATAGTGCGAAAAAACCGAAAAACGATTTTTGCAAAAGCAAAAGCAATGAGCAGGTGCAAAAGGTCAACCTCATGATTTGTAACGATTCCCTGTAGTGCTTCCTGAGGGGGCCCTCCAGAATTCGGTTGCCTGCTTGCAACTATTGTGTGACCCTGCTCTGACCTTAACTGTATGCCACAAAGGTCCTGATTTACAGCTAAAGGAGCAGACAAGCAGGTGCCAGGCTGGAACTTCAAATTCTTTCAGTGACACATTAATTAGCCCCTAATTCATTATTGTCAGTTGGGGCAGGGCAGGTGTTGTTAATAAACTAACCCCAAATTAATTCATGTCAGTTCAAGCACGGCAGGTGGGCTTGCTTTCCCCCCCCCCCATCTTCTACAGTGATGATGAACCAGAGGGTGGCATTGATGTAACAGAGGGTGGCATGGGTCAAAGAGAGGGTGCCAGTGGTGAAACAGAGGGTGCTGGGAGGCTGTGATGATGAACCAGACGTAGAAACAACATAGTCGCGACCGTTGCGAGCCGACAAGTAAGTTCGCAATTGCGAACTAGTACCAAATCCTCGCGAACTGGCAGAAACACTTGCGAACACAAAAAAAAAAAATCCGCAAATTCGCGAGAATTCGCGGATTTTGTGGATTGCGAATTCGCAAATCCGCAAAATTCGCGAACGCGAGATTCGCAAAATTCGCCCATGCTTATTGCATACGCTGACGATACTCAACTGATCCTAGTCCTGGACAAAGATACACAGGACTGGGAAAAAAATCTTAAAAGTTGCCTGACAGCCACATTCGATTGGATGGGGAAGAACCATTTGAAATGCAACACGGGAAAGACGGAAATCATGCCAATGGGTCCACATAATGACTTTGTCCCTAAACTATGGTGGCCGGAGAATGTAGAGGTACCACCTCATACCACCAATGCAGCACGTAACTTAGGTATTAAGTTTGACTCCGCTCTATCTTTCAAACAACAGGCACTGACAGTAACAGGGACCTGTTTAAATGTCATCAAGGGATTAAGAAAATTCTTTGACCTACTTCCCTTGGCAGCTAGGAAAATGGTAACGGTCGCCCTTGTGACATCAAGATTGGACTATTGCAACATCCTATATGCAGGGACCAACAAGGTGGTCATGCACAAACTCCAGATGGTACAACACGCAGCAGCGAGGTTGGTGTTGAAATGGCCAAGGAAATCTTCGGCATCCGCGGCATTAAATACCTTGCACTGGTTATCAATAATCAAGTGGGACCTTTTTAAGATCCTGGTTATTACCTTTAGAGCCTTCCATTTTCATGGGTCAAAATACCTACAGGGGAGGTTCTCAGGGTACCATTCTGAGCGTACTTTGCGGTCCTCCAATGCCAACCTGCTGTCTCTCCCTACCTTTAGACTTAGTTCTAGGGGTGGCAAATCTTTGCCAGTCCGAGGGTCAAAGGCCTGGAATAAAATCCCCCCTCACCTCCGTGCCATAGAGCGGGATTTGGAATTCCGTAAGGCATTGAAATATGCCTGACATCTGCACCAGAGTACTAGTGTGATAAGTCCGGAAGTACTACCATAAGCAGCCTGACCAGTGCCTAGATCTTCCTGGTCAGTAGTTGCTCCTAGATGCTCCTTGGAGCGACAGTTGCGCGGTACAAATATTGGATTACATTACATCCATACCTTTGCGATAAGAATTGGCTTCAAGGACAGGGTAGTACCAGGCTGGAGCACGAAGCGTGGCTGGATGTGTCCCACTCATGGACAAGGCATTGCCCTATGGGGCTGTGGGAACTCCGGACAAAAGCCATATCCTTCCTGTGGATCACCCCAGCTACATGGTTACCTCTCCGTATGCCACTTGCTGGGGAGAGGGGCCAAAGTTCTGCCCCACCCAGCGTCAGCAGTTGACTTTGAACTGATGCCTGGTGCCTAGCAGCAAACTTAGAACTGGTGTGAAGGCACAAAACTGGTGTTGACGCGATGTGGTTTCTGTCCAGTGCTCTGCATATTTAAGTGAAGAAATTCAATGAAGTGTGGGTAAACGGCAGGATGAACTATGACTCTCTCAACCTCTGGTGAGTCTTTGTGATCTTTATCTCCCAGTGGTCCCGCTGGCAGCTATCTCTATAACTCTATCTCTTTGAGGAGAAGTTTATAGAGATCGGCCAAACAAGGATCTATCATGATCATGACATTCATAGCGAGAAATGGTGAATCTAAAGATTCCAAATGGGGTAAGACCTGTGTCGGAAGGTAGGATCTGCTTCTATGGTTACCCTCGTCTTTTGCTGATGTGATGCTGTTTTCTGACTAGTCTGACTAGGATCCGGCTAATCAGGACCTCAGTCTCTCTGTTTTCTCCCCCAAATTGTAAAGGTAAGTACTTAAGTACATCCCAGATTGGATACTGGGGTACCCCTTATAAGTCCCTAGTATATGGTACTAAGGTACCCAGGGCATAGGTACCGTAGAGGTCCCCCATAGGCTGAAGCATGTACTTTGACACCTATAGAACACCATTCAAACTGTAACTACAGGTCTGCTATTGCAGCTGGGGTAAGCTGGTGCTAACACCACTTACGACACATATAGGTTCCCTATATCTAGGGTCACTGCACGTAAAACCCATTTCACCCCTACAGCAGGCCTTTTCAATCCTGACGGCAAGGTGCTCAGTTCTAAGTGTGAGGGTGCCCCTGCATGGGCAGGAAACCCCTACAGCCTACGGACTCCATTCTCCCGGTGTTAGAAGGAGGTTCTGACACAATGGGTCACCCGGATTTTTCGCTTTTTGAGCACCTAATTCTTGAGCTTTTACTGTGGGTGAGCCTCATAAATTGGGACTCACCCACAGTGAACTCAGGATGCAAGAGACTGCATGGGGATTTTACTGGTGTCTTCCTGGCTTGACCAGGCCCCTGCACTGCAGCTGGAGTAAGGGACACCGGGCTGGTTACATGCAGACACATGTGTACATGCGTGTGCACACATGTGGGGGCTGCGCAGGTGAGATTTCTAGTGTGCGCAGCCAAGGAGCAGGTGCAGATAGACTGGTGTGGCAGGACTTATGCAGTATTGGGTGGTTACATGGAATAGGCTTTATACACTGGGAAGGAACATGCCAGCGAAAGTCAGTGTGTTTTACTGTGTTTCACTTCATTATTCCCCTATGGTGATGTGGAGCCCATGGGCTAGATTACCTTTCAAAAGGCCTACAGATCCCAGACACGCACTAAAGTCCACTGTAACGCATGTGAAAAGGAGTATTCTGCAGAGTCCAAAGTCATATTTGTACTGCTTTTGGGTCATCCAGAAATGTCACATTTCTCTGAGTCAGTCATAACCAGACCCAGACTGAGGGTTGAACTCAGCTGGATGGATTGAAAACCTTTCTTCTACAAACTAAGGCCTCCTCTCCTCGAAGAGAAGATGGGTGGGGCTATTTATTTATTTATTTATTTTTTAAACTTATAAAGCGCAACAAATACCACAAATGGTGTCTCGGCGCTGGGCAGACAGAGAGGCACCTCCTGTGCATTATTGGATGAATAGCCATGTCTTCACTTGCTTTCTGAAAACCATCAGTGAGGAACTGCTTTTTATATGGTGGGGCAAGGTATTCCAGAGCTTCGAGGCGGCTACCAAGAAGCGTCTGTCTCCCCATGTAACCGTTCTCACCCGTTGAATGCATAGAGATGCGGATGAGGCAGATCTTAAAGTTCTATTAGGGACATACACCAACAGTGATTCCCTAAAAAAGTCAGGTCCTAGGCTGTTCAATGCTCTATAGATGATACATAAAGCCTTAAATTTGGTTCTCTTTTTTACTGGGAGCCAGTGAAGTTGGTGGACAATAGGAGAGATGGATGCGAACTTGGGAGTTTTGGTCAGAATTCGTGCAGCAGCGTTCTGTACCATTTGTAGTTTTTTAAAAACCTGCTCCTGGGCATTCAACAGAAGCCCACTACAATAATCCACCTTGGATAACACCAAGGAGGACATAAGGGTTTTTCCCGCAGACAGGGGAAGGAAAGGTAACAACTTTTTCACTTTTCGTAACGTGAAAAAGGAAGAGGAGACTACCGCATTAGCATGACTGGTAAAACTTAGTTTGTTGTCAAACAACACTCCCAGGTTTCTAACCTTTGAAACTGGGGTGGGTGGGTTACCCATTTCTGGTGGCCACCAGATCGGGGACCAAGATGGTTTTAGGTCTCCAAACACCATTACCTCGGTCTTATCGGTGTTTAATTTTAGACAATTACTGTCCATCCAGTGACTAATGGCTCTCATACCTAACTGAAAGTTGGCTGCCACCTCACTCCCATTTTCATGCTACAAGCTCATCCATCAGCAGCTATCACTGGATGCCAGGCACCAGGCTGCACCAAGGAAGGAAGCAGCGAGGGGGCAAGGGGATTTTTCAGAGACCATGTGGCAAGAGACCCTGGACAAAGCCATTTGAACAAATCCAGAGGCTGGACAGGAAGGAGGGAGCAGGGGCAGGTAAGTGATGTGTCGCTGTTTGATAGTCCAAACAGAGACTTCCTGCCAGCCCCTATTCAACTTTTAAAAAGTGCTTGCACAGGAAGAGAAGCTCTATCTGGGGTGTGGTCGGCTGAGGCAGGAGGTGCTGGAGCCTGGCAATGGCCAGTTGGAGGGAGGAACCCTCTGACTGCCCCCAGGGCCCTGAACCGCCCCAGGAGGAGAGCTAGGTGAAAGGCTGGCGCAGGGAGCCAGTGAAGACTGCTCACTGAAGAATGCACCCTCTTGGAGACAAGGAGGGCAATGGAGAGTGCTCCCAGTGGCTGGGGCACCACCAGGAGCAAGAAGATGCACAAATGAAGAAGATCGGACCCCCAGGGGCTGAGATATGGCCCCCGGAAGGTAGGTGACCTTTGACCCCTAAGAAGACCGATGACAAAGCATGTGGGGCTCGCCCGCCGGTCTCAGAGATGGCCCGGGGAGAGTCAGGTCCCAGGGGCTGCCCCCAGAAGAAAGTAAAGTCGGGGAGTGCCGTCGAGCTCCCAGTGAAAGTGCCCCAAAAGGAGTGCCAGGAGCCCACCCTGGCCCCGACGAGACTGGTGGGAGGGGAGCACCGTCATGCCCCCCTCGCAGGAGAAAACAAGCCGGGGAACGCTATCGCGCTCCCCGCGAAGTATTCCCCCAGGGCCCGGGATCCCAAATCCGGGCCCTGTCGCAGTGAAGATAAGGCTAGGAGCGTCATCGCGCTCTCCGTGAAGACTGCCCAAGGGGTGCCAGGAGCTCGCCATCGCACAACCCCCCCCGAGAGGAGTATGCCCCAGGGGCCCGGGACCCCATCTCCGGGCCCGAAGAAGAGGATTGGTTCGCTGGCGGGGGCGCAGGACCCCATCCCCGTGGAAGAGGAGTGGCTCGCTGGCCGGGGGCCCGGAACCACATCCCCGGGCCCCGATGTCCGGGGGCAGGAGGGGGAGTGCAGCGCACTCCCCCAGGGCCCAGGAGACCTGCGCAAAAAGACAAATTAGCCCAGCACACTTTTCTATCGAAATAGATTGATGACACAGTGATCAAAACCACAAATTATTCAATTGCAGGAGTCGATGTTGTATATGGTTTAATTCTTTATTCATTTCTTTCTTTAAAAACTTTTGGAACTGCCAACGCGTTTCGTACCGTCCAGGGACTTCTTCAGGGCTACAAAAGTATATATACAAAAAGGGACATTTACAATATTGTACACACAAATACATAAATATACATACATCGACAATAAAAAACCATCACATTTTCCTTACACATCTTGAGCAAGAATAGTATCCCTTGCTCAATTCACAATTTATAGAGACACTACATGTTTAAATACTACGCAAGACTTCGCGTATGCTCGCTGGAGCGGGCAGAAAGAATGGTGGTGCTGGCTGCCGTTGCAGCACACAAGGGTGCTGCCCGGGCAGGGAGCAAGCGAGGACCGCAGGGGGTGGGTTCCCCGGGATGTCCTCTGACGATTTGGGCAACACGGGGGCCCGGGTGGGACCAGGCATCTAACTAAGAGGAGCGGCCGGGGGTGGGCTCCTAGAGCCATGGGAGAAACTCACCGCATAAGGAGCAGCTGGGCGTGGGCTCCCTGAGCTGTGCGACGTACCCTGGGGGTCCGGGTGAGACCGGGTCAACGATCGAGAACGGGGTAGGCGGCAAAGCCGCGAGCACGACAAGCACGGCTCTCCCCGGCACAGTGGGAGAGCCGCTCATCCCATATTCAAGAAAGGAGCCTGAAGCGCCCCATAATGCCTTGCAAGGCATGGGGAAAGGATATTTTGGGGTGCTTGGTGGCCCCCAGAGGAGGTGGTCACCCTCAAGTGTAACAAGAGGTGCAGGGGGAGCTAAAGGAGCAACACAGCGTTGCCCAGCACAAAGAGAAGTCCCTCCCTAAGTTCCAAGGGGACTTGAAAAGAATAACCCCTCAAAGGCTCAACCAGCATTGAAACTCCTTTTTGGCTGGATCTTTTGTTCTACACCTGGAAGAGGGTTGAGAAGTGCATCAAGGAGTGAAAGGCTGAGTTGGGGATGTCTGGAGAAGGGCATCCCCTGGAGGTGAAGAGGTGTAATTGCACCCGTAGTTTTACTAATGTTATTTCTTTTTGAGGGACTGAAGGTCAATGTGTAATGTGAAGTGCATGTGTAAGGTGATGGCATAAGTTAAGTGGGGTTATGTGCTAGGGTGTCTCGCTCTATATGTGTGATCCTGTGCCACAAATGTGATGAGTACTGTCAGTCTAAAATGATACTTAAACATGTATTCTTGCTGCTGCGCTTAGGTAAAGAACCCAGACTGCTAGCACTTAAGATGTAGAGGTGAATACTTCATGGTCAGTAGGAAATGCTCGGTCAGGGTTGTGTGTCACCAAGGCAGGGTTACCTATTTTAAATGCTTGTTGAGATAGTGGGGTGAGTCGCCACTAGGATGGTGCCAGTGCGCAGGGTCCTCGCAGCAGGTTATGTTCAACTAACTGCACTGGGGGCAAGATGATGTGCATACATGGGAGTGGTGGTACTAGACCCTACCCTCTGCGAGAAGGTTGGAGGTGTTATGCAATGTCACAAAGTAATTCCAACAGCTTATGTATATTTGTAAATTGGTGCATGGTATTGAGTAGTGTGTGTGTTTAATAAATGTACTCTTACTTTTATAAAGCAAAGTACAGACTGGACAAGCAATTATTGAGTGTTATTTTTGCGCACCTGCAAATGGCTATTACTAGCCCACACCACCTCCCTTGAGAAAGCCTCAGACTGCTCTGCAATGCTAGCCTCTGAAAGTCAGGCGCTACAATTTGGTGTTTGGTTCCCAGTGAAGGACAAATGTGTCATGTTATTTTTGCAGGCCTCACAGATGCTGCCTCGTTTTCCAACACCCGGGTTGTAAATGAGACAGCCATAAAACATATAGCGGGGCACTGCGCCCTTACACGATGACTATCTTGAAACTTGCTGCTATGAACCCTATCGTGTTTGGTATCAAACATGTTGGAATCATACCCCTACACCGTTACATACCCCCACACCATAAACGGAGTGGGAGATATGATTCCAAGCATGTAAAGGCCCTCTGTTAGGTCCTCAGTGCTCCCAATACCAGTCTTCTAGACCCGAACATCACAACATGGCTGCTGCCGACCAGAGACATGATATTGCCCTCCTGCTGCTGAGCCAAGCTCGAGCAGGGGAAGGCAGAACAATAGGCATCCTGTCACAGGGAGGTACCTCCCAGACAGGGGTAAGTGTACTGGGGTAGGGTGGGAGTGCTTGCCAGTACCACATAGTCTGCGTACAGGGCACATTCGGTGCCCTCCATGCATAGCCGTTGGCTCCCACTCTGGCACGAAACTGAACAAAGGACAGAGGAGTATCGGGAAACAGCGTTTACAATGCTGTCTTCACAACTTGGTACCATTACAACGCGGTTGTTACAACAACCGTGATGTAATGGCATGAGATGTATTCGCATGCAATGTGAAGGTACATATTCGGGAGTATACTCCCCCTGGTCCAGCAACTCCTTAGGGAGGGACGCCTGAATCGCCCCAACCCTTTCCTTAGGGTATTTAAGGGCTTACCTCAGGGTGGGTCCCTAGATTCATCGTGAAATATGATTCAATTCAGACACCACTTCAACTTTGACCGTCTGGGCACTCTTGACTTCGCTGAACTTCGCTCTGAGCATCAAGGCTGCAAGCGGGCAGACTCCTGCTGCTCCTGATCTATTTGCCCTGCTCGTCTACAGCAACGTCTGTGACTTTGCTCCATACAGGAAACCTTCAAAGACCTGTGGGCATCCAAGACACCTGAAGGAACCTCCCTGAAAGTGAAGGATTCACTTCCCTGGATCTGCAGGCACCGCAACTAGGCTGACCGGTCTGCTGATCCTGGGCTCCCAGGGACTCCAAAAGGCTCAGCAACACAGGTGTTGTTCTTCACATCCCTCAAGCCCTGCCCTGCTCTCTCACCTGCGTCAACTTGTCATTGCAAAGGCTTGTTGGCTTCCTTCCATCAAGATCTTTGGGCTCTAAGTAGCTCCAGTCTCAAGCATCTCCAGTGACGAAGTTTTTTGTCCTCACCACATCCCTTGCATCGTGGGCCTACATCTTTGGTGAGCTGCTCGAGGTCCTCTGTGCCTCCAGTGCCTCCGGCCCTTGGGCCCTTTCGAGGCTCCCCTGACTGTACGGGCCTGACCTGACTCTCTGCTTGTGGCACTTACCAAGGCTTGTTCGTGCTCCGCCGGACACGACCCCTCAACTCTCGACATCCAACGTGGGACAGCTCGTGTGTGGCTCCTGGTCTTCCACAGCGTCGCCTGGTCCACCCAACTGCAGTTCCAAGGTCACAACCGACTTTACATCACCCGACATCGGTGGGCATTCGTCATCCGTGCCTCCCAAGTGGCATAGACTCTGTCCCCTCTGCTTGCAGGTTCTTCATATCTTGAATCCACCTTTGCGTTCCACCAGACGCTTTCAACTTCCACAGCAGTGGCATCTTCCTGAAGCTCTCCATTGCGGTCTACGGCGCTTTCCTACGCCATTTAACACCTATGCACCTGGCTTCCATGGAGCAGGTATACTGGTTCCTAAGGTATCCACGGGTGGGGTGGCTCTTGAACCTTCTGTCTTCCAAGGGGTTTATTCAGAGTCCACTGGGAAGGGTCCATCTTCTTTCAAATTGCCACAGCGACTTACCCATTCACTTGCATTGATCCCGCAGTCATGTTCCTACTCTGCACACGGCCTCCGTGGGGCTCCTGTTTACCTACCATGGGTGGTTTGTTGGGTCCCTGGCACTTCTACGTCTTCTGGGTATAGTCTTGACTCGAGTTGTGGTTCGCATGCCACTATTTAAGTATATGGTTTGGTCTCCCGCTGGTGACCACTGTGTGTTTGTGCTACTTACCTATTTCTATCGTGAAGTATTGTGTGCATTGTGTGTATCTCCAGCCAGGAGATGTCTGTATGTGCTAGTGAGTGTCTTATATTAAATACATATTTTTATAAATACACTCTGTGGTACTTTTTCACTTAATCAACACCTATTAAATTATGTTCTGGTAAAACAAGCTGCTTTACACTCCTTCTGAACTAAGCCTGAAGGCTGCTCTCCACCGCTACCACTTAGAGAGCTTACTAAGGTTGTCTGAGTCGTCCTAGATCACCATAAGGGTTGTCTGGATTGGTGCAAGGGGCCCACTTACATAAGTGCCCACCATATACCAAGCCAGCTTCTTATATCCTGCATTACAAACACCCTATAAGATGATGAAGCGGCTGCTGTCACAAATGATTTACCTCCTTATTGTTTTTGTGAACTTTCCACCCAGTTCTAAAATCCCCATGAATAGCATTGAATTGCGTCATCATACTTTGTTGCCAGGTTCACTCTCCGCACTCAGCGGAAATGAGCAAATGATCGCGCTCTGAAAGCGTCAGATGTGCACCTTCATCACTGAAAAGCAGAGCAGACGTAACAGGACTGAGAAACCGACAGAAGTTCATGAGGTCACTGACAAACCCAAGGACAAGGAAAGGGGCGTCACCAAGAAAGTCACATATTGGGAATATCGCAACGAAAAAAAGAATTGCAATCTCTGCAGAGAATTAATGTGAATCATCAAAGAATTTAACAGACGTCTCCAACAAGCACAAGAGATGCTTCGTAAAAACATATCACTCAAAATGTGACCTAGAAGTTAAACTACTCCAAATGTAAATGTAGGAAAATGAAAGAGAGATACAATTCCTCTGGACCTTTTCTGATTTGAGATCCACAAAAAAGCGGAGTGTCGCAGCATGTGAGACTTGTACACCCAAAAGCACAAAATGATGCTGAATCCTCGGCTGAAGCAAGCAGCAAACCTTCAAAACTGTGGTATAAAGATGAAATATTGTTCATGGTTGAATTGGAAAACGTATATGAAAGGAAAAGGAATATTAATGTATTCTAAACAATCAAAAAACGTTATTAGAATAATAAACGTAGTCTCAAAATTACAATCAATTTAAATACATACACAAAATAAAAAATAAAAAAAGGCATGCTATTGTGACAACGAACTATAATGTTTAAAAAAGAGCCAATAGCAAACCTGGTTGTATCTGCGGGAAAAGAAGGACTGGTCTATACCACCTGAAATGATGGGGTTTCAAATAGGCATGAGATATAGCGATGTATGCTCAGCATTATGTATACGAAAATTTGAAATGTAGTAAGGCTTGGGAAGAAACACCATCGCAGGGACAAATATTTGAACACTCTCTTCACACCTGATACTGTCCCAAGGGACAGCCAAGCAGAACGCCCACAGCAACACCCGTTGTATGCCACTTTAACGCAGATACCTGCGTGAAAAGGTACCATATTTACAAAGCAGTGCTCGGCCACAAAAAGCACCCAGGGTATTTGAAGCAAAGTCTTATCTTCTAAAATATTCAGACCGGGCTTTGTGTGGAGAAATAACACCTCCTTGAGGCTGGTGCGAAGGAGGAGAGGCGTTTTTCTCTCTCTCTGCTTACGTTTCACCCACGGCAGATGTGGCGCATCGTGCGGCACACGTCAGTGAAGAGTATCTTGGTGATGGAATACCACATGTTCCTTCCTACTCAGTTGTATCTACCTGGTAAGGATGAAAGGCTGAGTGGGCCCTCCAGGGTTTGGACCTGTGACCAGGAGGTGCCACAGATCCCTGCAGTGGATGCATTAGTCCACCGAGCTCCCAGCATGCCATGCAGGGCGCCGGGTCTGTCTGGGTGCTGCGCTGGCAGCCAGGCTCCCGTGGGTGCCCACTCTGCGTTAGTGCACTTGGCCTGGGGGTGCCAGGGCTGGCAGGGCGCCACATGCTGACGCGGTGGTTTATTTATTGCAGGGCATCAGTGTAAACTGACCTGTGTTGAGGAGGGAGGGGGGGGGGGGTGCTGACCCTAGGCATGTGTGCCGCATTTAACGTTGGCAAACTTGGCATCGGGTTTCTGATTCGAGGCGCAGCCGGGCAGGGCAGGTCGGGGCCTGGCCTGGGCTCCCGTGCCCCCCCACCCCCTACCCCCCACCCCCGAGCCTACAGTACCGACTGTGACCCCAGAGGAGCCAGGGCAGGGCAGGTGGGGGCTTGGCCTGTGCCGGGAGGGCTCTACCAGGGACTCCTGCAGACACACAGAACCCACCCTGACAGGCAGCCTGACGGGCCCCTGGGGCCTTTATTCACAGAGGGGCCACAGACCGAGCCAGGCAGGGAGCAGACGGCGCACACCACAAGGTAAGGAGCGGGCTGGAGGGAAACTGCAAATATCCGCTCTTCATGTTGAGGACAAGTTACCACGGACCACCTCCGAGGGCCCAGAATATGAGGTATGCTGGCACTGAGGGTATGGGGGTGATGGGATTACCCAGGGTCACACAGTGTCGCGCCAGAGCCGAGCAGAGAGAGTGACCGCGGGCGAAAATAGTGCCCACCCTGGCCCAGGGGGTGGGCACACCGGGCTCTATAAGAATGCAAACAATAAATGATGAAAGAACGCAGTATCAAGTCAAACATTCCCTGCCCGTCAGAGGCCTCCCACCGCTGCAACACGGAACGACTCTTATTTAATGTTTGTAAATAGTGTGGTGTGTGTCGCTGGGCGCCTCCCGCGCGGCTTCACAGCACGTGTTCGGCAAACAGCACAATCAACAACAGACCGGTGTGAAGTGGGTACAAGACAAGAGGGCTTTCAAGTGCCGGGTTTGAAGTGGTGATTAATGCAGCAGGTGACGATATTTCACAAGCCTCACCATTGAAAGCGAACCGATGCAAAGCACCCGCGAGCCCCAAAGAACCCAGGCACCCCTCCCCCCCTCCATGGATGGAGCCCCTTCCCTCCTGTAGAGTTGCATGAGCCCCAGCCCCCCAGGTGCACACCCGCCCCTCCCCATGGATGGAGCCCCTTCCCTCCTGTAGAGTTGCATGAGCCCCAGCCTCCCAGGTGCACCCCGCCCCTCCCCATGGATGGAGCCCCTTCCCTCCTGTAGAGTTGCATGAGGCCCAGCCCCCCAGGGTTCCCCGCCCCTCCCCATGGATGGAGCGCCTTCCCTCCTGTAGAGTTGCATGAGCCCCAGCCCCCCAGGTGCACCCGCCCCTCCCCATGGATGGAGCGCCTTCCCTCCTGTAGAGTTGCATGAGGCCCAGCCCCCCAGGGTTCCCCACCCCTCCCCATGGATGGAGCCCCTTCCCTCCTGTAGAGTTGCATGAGCCCCAGCCCCCCAGGTGCACCCGCCCCTCCCCATGGATGGAGCGCCTTCCCTCCTGTAGAGTTGCATGAGCCCCAGCCCCCAGGTGCACCCCGCCCCTCCCCATGGATGGAGCGCATTCCCTCCTGTAGAGTTGCATGAGCCCCAGCCCCTCAGGTGCACCCCGCCCCTCCCCATGGATGGAGCGCCTTCCCTCCTGTAGAGTTGCATGAGCCCCAGGCCCCCAGGTGCACACCCGCCCCTCCCCATGGATGGAGCGCCTTCCCTCCTGTAGAGTTGCATGAGCCCCAGCCCCCCAGGTGCACACCCGCCCCTCCCCATGGATGGAGCGCCTTCCCTCCTGTAGAGTTGCATGAGCCCCAGCCCCCCAGGTGCACACCCGCCCCTCCCCATGGATGGAGCGCCTTCCCTCCTGTAGAGTTGCATGAGCCCCAGCCCCCCAGGTGCACCCCGCCCCTCCCCATGGATGGAGCGCCTTCCCTCCTGTAGAGTTGCATGAGCCCCAGCCCCCCAGGTGCACCCCGCCCCTCCCCATGGATGGAGCGCCTTCCCTCCTGTAGAGTTGCATGAGCCCCAGGCCCCCAGGTGCACCCCGCCCCTCCCCATGGATGGAGCGCCTTCCCTCTTGTAGAGTTGCATGAGCCCCAGCCCCCCAGGTGCACACCCGCCCCTCCCCATGGATGGAGCGCCTTCCCTCCTGTAGAGTTGCATGAGGCCCAGCCCCCCAGGGTTCCCCACCCCTCCCCGTGGATGGAGCGCCTTCCCTCCTGTAGAGTTGCATGAGCCCCAGCCCCCCAGGTGCACACCCGCCCCTCCCCATGGATGGAGCCCCTTCCCTTCTGTAGAGTTGCGCATGCCATGGAGACACATGTAGAGATTTCCTATGGTGGAGACCCTCTGATACCCTTAGGGTGAGGGATTGCATAGTGGACCATGAGACAAGGGGTAACCATGCCAGTGCAGGTACTTCCTTATATGGCCACTTAGGCAATATAGGCGTACCTGGTCAAGGATAGCCTTATCTCCTTTCGTTTGGGGGGGTTTGTGTAGGAAGGTGGATATCTGACTATATGGTTACCCCAACGTTTTTCCTAGTGTTTTTGCTGGTTTTCGACTTAGTTGGCCTGGGATCCTGCTATTCAGGGCTCCAGGCTATCTGCTCTCCCTATAAAATGGACTCCATGTACTTTAGGTACATACCTAATTGGGTATTGGGTCACCTTTGTGAGCCCCTGTATAGTGTACCATAGGTACCCAGGGCATAGGTGCATCCAAGGCCTACCAGGGGCTGCAGCATGTATTATGCCACCCCTGGCTGGCCATCCAAATAGGAAACAACTTTACAACGCAACTTTTACAACACACTACCATTACAACAAAACTTTTACAACGCAACATCCATTACATCGCATGCCATTACAACGCAACCATTACAACGCATGTCACTACAATGCATACCACTACAACGCATGTCATTACAACGCAGTCATTACAACGCATACCATTACAACGCATACCATTACAACGCATAGTACCCTTACACTATCCAACACTTACCCTACTGTTGCACCCCCTGGAGTTAGAATAGTAATTTTTACCCCTACACTATCCAATACTTACCCTACTGTTGCACCCCCCCTGGAGTTACAATAGTAATTTTTACCCCTACACTATCCAATACTTATCATAAATGCAATGTAATGGTATGCGTTGTCACGGTAGTATGCGTTGTAATGGAATACGTTGTAATGGATGTTGCGTTGTAAAAAATGCATTGTAAAGGTATGCTTTGTAAAAGTATGCGTTGTAACATCATACATCCCATCCAAACTGACACCACAGGCTGATCACTCAGCTTGGGTAAGGTGGTGCAATCACCCCTTACTTAGTATACCTATATCTACCGATATATATAGACACATATGCACCTATAATTCACTCCTACGGTAGGCCTCGACAATCCTGGAGGCAGAGTGCTTGGTTTTATGTGAGAGGGTGCCCCTGCATGAGCAGAGCCCCTCTGCAACTTTCGGAACCCTCTCCTTATAGCTGTTCTATGATATAGCCATACCATACTGCAGAGGGGTTGTGTTAGAAATAAATACATATATATTTGATATATACCTTGTGTGGTGTCCTTTCATTTGGTATTCAAGGGATTATAATTGGTAAAACAGCTTGCTTCACATGCTCTCTGAAGTCTTAGCCTATTGACTGCTGGTCCATGCTACCACTAGGATAGCTTGTCTATAAGGTTGACTCAACGGCGTCACTAGGGGGGTGCGGACTGCACCAGGTGTCACCACCACATGGGGTGACACCAATCCGGCTACGCTGTGTAAAACAGCTCTGCAGCCTCGCCTCTGCAGACTTCTCGGCTTTATCTCTTTATAAGACGATCTCATGCCCGGATAAGCACTCTCGCCGACACTTCTGAGGCGGGCGGGAACTGCATTCGCCTCCCTCAGTCTTCTCTATCAAAGAGGCTGTAAACTGCCAAAGGGCATTTCATTGATCGGGGCTCAACGCGCTGGCATGTGAGGTGCTAATATACAGGGGCCTGCCAGAGAAGGAATGGATGTTTGCCCAGACGATGCAGTTGGCATGACTCGGAAAACGGCCTAGCACCTTCCTCAAAGCCAGAAACCAGTAGAACAGACATGGTGTGTGCTATGGTGCAGGCAAAGGGGTTCAGAGGGACCGATGGGTCTTTTCCCTGCTTCCTGCCCTTTGTGCACACAATGATGCACTGAGAAGTTCCTTGCAGTGCCACTGCTGGGCCTTACGGCGGCATCTGTTTTTTGGTACATACTGTGGTGCATGGAGGAGTCGGTTACGCTCTCCTTCCTGGGAGTTGTGCTGTTTCCACTCCTTGGAGGGTATTGAAACAGTTCCTAACTGCATTCCGGCTGGGTGAATATTGGCTCCAGGTCTTCGCATTGTGGGTGATGCAGGAGTCACATACATGGGCACAGCCGGATGTTTGGTTGCTCCCACACTGTGGTGGCCAGAGAAGGCCTTTACTGTGTCACAAACGGGTGTTGTGGTTGCTCTGGGGGATGGAGGAGTCACACTTCATCACTGCTGGGTGGTTGGATACCTCCATGCCTAGGTATGTGCTGTGCTTGATGGCTGTGCCTCTGGTTGGCTGCTGCTCATGGTATCATAGCTCAGTGTATGTGGCAGTGCGTGATCATGCCACTTCTGGGGCTTTGCCTCTTCTAAACTTTAGTGCACACTGCGGTGCAATAAGGAATCCCTTATTTTTACATGTCTGAACTGCTTTCAATGTACATTGTATTGCAGGGAGGAATCAATTACTGTTTCACTGTTGGGTAGGTGGTTCCTCGGCTCGCACGCCTTCCTGCCCACTGTGTCACTGCTGGTTGTGTGGCTGCCTTCATACCTCGGTGCCCGCTGCGGTGCGAAGAGTAGTGACCTACAGGATCGGAGAGCCAAACTAAGGTCTCTTCACTAAAAATCCCGGGCCTTATTTATGAAGGACTTGCGCCACCGGTGCGTCACTTTTAACATGGGAAAAAGTGACGCACCGGTGGCGCAAGGTCTTCATAAATAAGGCCCCCCATTCTTTAAGGGGGTTCCACCTTTGTATGAGTGCTGCACAATGCAGCACACATGCCAAGTGGGAAAAACGAAAAGAAACTAAAGTATTTCTCCTCGTTGCGCCTGCCTCAAAGTGGGGCAGGATTTTGGCACAAATCCTGGTCTACAATTCTTTGTCAGGTTCTGGTTTCTTCTACGCCTTGATGCACTGCAGTGCCTGAGGGTCTCTATTTCTTGATATACTATATATGGTGTGGTGACGTTCCATACATGGTGGGGACGTAACACTCAGCCCTACACCCACCGTGATGCTGAGAGTAACCGTCTCAGTAGAGGCATTCCATCCAGCGGGTAAACAGCCATTGGTCACTAGCGTAGCTGTAGCCCTGGATCAAGCAGGAAAAAGGACCCTCTTGACTGCTGTCAGGTTAGTAAGTTTCAGAAATTATCAGGGCTCGAAGGACCCCCCAAGGGCTACTGGCACTGCTGGCACTGCTTTTGCTGCACCAATGGCAGATACGCCACTGGCCAGGCCCCCCCTGTCAGCAACACTGATGTCCCCAGATGCGGGTAGCAGGTCAGGGGGTTCCTTACTTTAGAGTGGAGGCTCTTTGGGTGGTGCTACCTTTAGGGGTGAGTAGTTGGTGTTTGTTGGCTGGAAGCTCTGGGTTAGTGCACATAATTTACGCCCACAGCCCATCATCCTTCCTTATGGGGTAAAGGACAGTGTATCTTGGATGCATTCAGTCACTACTGAGGCTGAAGAAGTCTCCTTTAGTGTTCCCTGCAGCATGACCCCAGTAGCAACGGCCACGCCTCTTTCATGTGACGTGGAGTCCCCAAAAGGTGGTGTCTGGAGAATGCTGTTTGGATTAATGACTGGGGGGCTCAGGGCCACCCAGTCGGAATCTCGTCAGTAGCAGAACTTCCTGGGGCCGTTTCTGGGCACTTTCACCCTGGAGCTGTTGGACACCCACTTTATATTGTCACCTGGTTGGATAGTTTGGACTAGGCCAGGCTGCTCTTCCCAGATCAAGGGTCCGTGGGTGGATCACTCAATTTTGCCATGGCATGGTGCACACTGAAACATGGTGAGGCATAGCCCAGCCCTTTCAAGTGGGCACCTGAAAGATAGGCATGAGTGCTGGAGTGAATGTACGAATGAAACTTAACTTTTTATTGTGTAATTACTTTAAATCACTGCAATATTCCAAGTAGTGCAATCATTTAAAACAAAAGAAACACTAATTGTCAAACGTGCAGTCAACAGTTATACACATTCATAGTATTAGGAAAAGCAGTTTAAAAAAACAGTTAAAAAAACGAATGGGAGCAGTTCAATACGCCTATCCCGAGCCCTGGAGTGGGCCAGCAGAGGGGGTGACACCATGAGTTACGCGCACTGGGTGACACCAACCCTAGTGACGCCACTGGGTTGACTTTACAACCACCATCAATAAGGGTCGTTTAGACTGGTGCATGGTGCCCCCTAGAATAGTGGACATCATATGCCAGGCTAACTTCTCACAATTGCAACCGGAGAATCCCTATTGAAAACAACAGGGCATCCACCGCCAAAACAGCACCTTGCATCCGGCTGCCCCAGTGCTGCTGTGGGTGCACTATGTGTGCTAACCTGAACCCCCCTTTGCCCTGAGCTTAAGTCCTTGTGGCCTTCTCCTGAGCCGCCACCAACCAGAGGTTCCTATCCCCCATTGGATAACATTGGGCCTCAGCACTCTGCACCTGGCCGCCCTAATGCCTCTTAGGGTGCTTTGAGAGTGCATCCTTGAACCCTGGGGGAACCCTGGTTCTAACCCCCAAAAAACACCAAACCAAGTACTTACCTGTAAACCAATAACTTCATTTCCTCCCATAGTATTGCTTTGCCTGCTTTTCTGTGAAAAAAGTTTTAAGTGTGGAGTTGGAAATTCTATGTAACATCAGACAAGTGTGTTTTGATAACAAATTGCATTACTTACTTTTATCCAGGAAATGTCCCAGTGTGGTATCTAAGTATGCCACACTGAGTAAGAAAAGTAATCTGAAAAGTAACTTAAACAATAACAAAAATGAGAGAGAGAGGGAAAGGACACTCTCGGTCCCCCACGAGGTAGTAATAAACAACAAAAGAGTGCCCACTGAAGGGTACAGGTGTCCAGCACAGAGACAAGGAAAGTTTTAATCTACCTGAATAGGAATTTCCCAGGGATTCTTTTTAAGCCCTCACTCACCACCCTGGGTGGTGACATGCTTCATCATTGGGCCCACCAGGAGAAACCGAATGTCTCCCTGGTGTGCTGCGACGCCAGGTTACTGCGGAGCGGGGTTTTTTTGTGACAGAATGTGAAAAGTGAGTTATATTAAAAATACCAGCAGCGCTTACCACACAAAAACTTTATTCCGTGGTTAGCTGGGTATTAGTTAAAAAGTATGTATCGGGAAATGTACCAACTAGTGTGTTGGGTGTTTTCCCCTTACGATTTACAAGGGGGTCAACATGTTTCTGCCCTTTAAGTGTACGTGTGTTACTGGGCATTCGTCAGGACCATGTAATTGTGTACCTCGGTGGTATAGGCACGCTAAGGCCTACCCTAGCCAGAGGACGTGAAAGTTAAAAGACAGATTTATGTGTCGAAAAAGAGGGTTCGAGCTAAAATTTTTGCGAACCTGTGGTCTGAAAAAGATTGACAAACACACATGAAAAGACAAAACGTAAAGGTTACTGGGTGGACTGGAGCGTCTTTCTGCTACAACTGTATACGGAGCTCTGTGCTTGGACTAAGGATGAGAAGCGTGCCCAAGGTGAGTTTTTATAGGTATGTTTAAGCCTGAAGCGGTGGAGGCCAGGCTGTCACAGGGCATCCAGCTTATCAGCACAAAGAACGGTCGCAACACAAACAGACGTACCATTCGTGCTAAAGTGATCAATGCGCCCAAAAAGTTGGACTGGTGACTATGTTGGACCCTAGTGGTTCAACCAGTGTCTACAAATTAAAATGAATAAAAGAATAAAAATGGCAAATTTCTCACTTGTGTATTAAAAGATCCACACCTCATGGGTCTCGGGAGGGGGGTGGTGGCGACAGTGGCACACCCTGAAAGAGTGAAAGGACATAGACTTACTTTAGCGATTTGAGCGGTACTTGGGGTACTTAGCTTAGTGTTAGGCAGGGCCTGGTGATGTGAGCAGAGATCCTTACGCCCGCAACGCCAAACACCCGCTAGGCACCTTGCGCTCTCCTCGAACCGGACCCCGTGGATGGGTGTTCGGATAGTGAATGGCATAGAAATACTCTCTCCCAGGTAAAGCGCGCGTAGTTGGGCGTTGCTTCCCGGGGAGGGAGGCGTGTCTGAGGATAGGGGTGTGCCCAATCGCAAGCACGCACGAGAACGAGTCTTGGAATACAAGCCCTCGCGTTGTTATGGTGACAGATTGGACGCGTGTGTGTCAGAAGTCCGGGTGGTAAAAACGTCAAACCCACAAGCATTAGTGTTGTCATAGTGAGTGATTAGTTTAAGTATCTTACACTGACAGGGAGTTTGTCAAAGACCAACCGTTGGTGGACTCTGAACACGCAGAAACAGGGGGGAAGGGGAAACTCATCGAGACATAGAGAGTCAGAGTTTTGAGCGTCAGAACTTTGAATGAGGTCACGAGTGATGGAACACAGAATCGAGACATATTATCGTTTCAGAACAGATGACCATGGGATCTGGTCATTTAACCCATTGATGTGGGTGCCTAACCTATGGACCCATCGTTGCTCTTTTTCGAAGAGAATGTTGGTGGTATTTCTCTCCGCGGTTACTTGCTCGATTATTGTCCATCTGAGATCATTGGGCGTGTGGTGTTGCTGGAGAAAGTGTTCGCTCATTTTGGTTGCAGACTTATGACACCTTATATTACTGCGATGCTCGCAGATTCTTTGTCTGATTTTACGTGTTGTCATCCCGATGTACCTTTTGGAACACGGACATTTTATCATATAAACGACGTTAGTCGAATTGCAATTAGTGTGATTCTTCTGTGTCCATGTTCTCCCCGGTTCGAGTGACAGTTCCTTAGTATGCGTGGTGAGGTGACATACACTGCAGTTGGCACATGGGAAGTGCCCTGTCACTGGTGGCAAACCCCATGCTTCAGTGATGGATCTAGTACCGGAGGTAGAGGTATCGACCTTCGGGCGTGTGTGAACCAAAGAGTCTTTAAGGCTGGTGCCTTTTTTAAAAGAAAAAAGTGGTTTTTCCCAATTTCTTTTATTGCTGTTTATGATTCTCCAGTGTTTATTGACAGATTTCTTCATCGCATCCGAGATAGAGCTGTAGGTTGTTACGCATGTTAAAGGTATTTCAGTTGGAGCTCTGATATTCTCTTCCAGTAAGGCCTCTTGTGGTTGATTCCTGGCGCGTTTGTTCCCTTTTTCCAGGATCTTTTTTGGATAACCACGCTTTTGTAGTTTTTTTGTCAAATCGGAGGCCTGAGATTTGTAATCTTTGATGTCCGTACAGTTTCTCCGTATTCGGAGATATTGCCCATATGGCAAATTTTCTCTCAACGGTCTTGGGTGAAAGCTGGAAAAATCTAGAAGATTGTTTTTAGCCGTTGGTTTGTAGTGGTAGTAGTTTTCAAGGTGGTCCCACTCACAGAAATGTTGACATCAAGGAAAACAACTCTTTCTTTACTGTAGTTGTTGGTAAACTTGAGATATGGGTCTCGGGTGTTTATCCAGGTCAAGAATGTTTTTAGGATGTCTTCATCCCCTTTCCAAATTAAAAGTATATCATCAATATACCTTTTCCATAAGGCAATTGATGGAAAGAAAGGGTTGTCTGCGGGCAGAATATGTTTGACCTCAAAGTCATAGACATACAATCCAGCTATGCTCGGAGCAAAAGTACTGCCCATAGATGTTCCGGTACTTTGTAAATAGAGCTCCCCTTGATATTCAAAGTAATTTTCTTTAAGGGCCATTGTGGCACACTGGACTAGAAACTCCTTAGGGGTTACATAGTTCCATTCGATGGATTCTAGGGCTCTCTCCATGACTCTGAGGGTGTCGTCTTGCGGAATGCTCGTATAGAGACTCTCTATATCGAGTGTGACAAGGATGATTGAATTTTCCGAAAAGGTCACTTGGCCTAGCAGTTGTAGGAAGTTTTTGGTGTCTTTAAGGTACGTTTGGGTATTCTGTACCAATGGTTTAAGGTAGAAATCACAAAATGTCGAGAGCGGTTCGAGGACAGAACCGATCCCGGAGACAATTGGTCTTCCAGGCGGTGGATTGATGTTTTTATGGGTTTTTGGTAGGGTATAGAAATACGGAACGACGCTCCCGCTCCCAGTGAGGAATGCCGCTTCATGTTTTGAAATCTGGCCATTCTCTTCTGCTTCTTTAACGAGGTTTGTGATGCGTTCTTTCAATTCTGAAGTAGGGTCTGTGGTTAACCGTTTATAGTTAACTCTATTGTCCAAGAGGGTGCGACAAGCTTTGTCGTAATCAGGGGTGTTTTGTATCACTATCCCTCCCCCTTTGTCAGCTGGTTTGATTGTTATGCTCTTGTCTTTTTTCAATTGCTCTAATGCTTGGAATTCTACTGCTGAGAAATTTTTGAATGTGGTCGGTAATGGTAGTGATTCCATGTCATTAAAGACCGCCTGTTCAAAAGCTATTATTTCTGCTGGGATGCTGTGAGGCGGTGGAACGAAAGTCGACTTCAACCTGAAATTGGTATCAAAAGCTGGAGGTTCAGTTTCAGCTTCTGTCCTGGCTTCGAAAAAGGCTTTCAACTTGAGTTTGCGGAAAAACTCGGCTAACTCGCAATGGAGTTTAAACTTATCCGGTCTCGCGGTGGGGACAAAGCCCAATCCTCTTTCTAAGACTCTCTCTTCCACTTGACTGAGAGATCTGTCGGATAAGTTGGTAATTAGACTCCTTGACCACTGGTGCTCGGTGTCACTGTTTTGCTCCGGGTATTGTCGCCCACTCGGTCCTCTGTTTGCCAGGTTACTCGTTGGTTCTGGTTGTTGTGGTTGTTGCCTCTTCTCCTTCCCCTTCCCCTCCCGCCTCTCTCTAAAAAAGGCGTCTGTTGTTGATGGTGTTGGGGGTAGTGGGGCTGCATGTAGGGGTTCCATCCCATTAGGGGAAATGGAGCATGCTGCGGGAACATAAAGGGAGGTGGACCATTACCTGGCGGTCCAAACTGTGCCCAGCCGGGTGGTGGGTTATGAAAATTCGCCCTTCCCCTACCACCTCTGCGTCCTCTCTGTTTGTTCGAGTGGTTGCTTGAGTTGCTGCTATTGGAGGAATCGCTGTCAGTGTCATCTGACTTGTTGGAATCCCTCCGAGGTGGTACGTACTCAGGTTCAGAGTAGGGGTAAACCGTCTTGAATTCAATTTTTTTTAAATCTTTCTGGAATTTTGTTATTTTGGACTGCATAAGAGATTCCTTATAATCCGTCATCTCTTTATTGATTTCCTCCAGCTTTTTTTTGTAACCAGTAATTGTGGCTTTGAAATGTGATTCTGTTTGCTGGATTTCAACCATAAGTGCTTCAGATAAACGGAGAGCTGTTTTTATAATGAGCACCAGCCAATCACGGGTGCAGTGCCAGGCAATCATTGCCCATTCTTTCCGGAATGTGGCGTCGTTGAGGAATATTCGCGGGGCATTGGTTACTATTAGTCCCTTAGGTGCAGTGTTAGATGTCAAATAGTGTTTCAAGATGGTGCCATGAAGAATAGTTCTGATGCGATCTCGTTTCTGCTCAGTGAGTTTCTCCCATTCAGCTGTGTGGGAAATAGCTTGGGATATTCCTGGGTCCGCAAAAAGGTTAGGATCAGCTAAAAGTTTGTCCACCTCTTGTTCTGTATAGGTGAGACCGAAATTTGCCATGTTTTAAAAGGATGACGGAATGACGTCACCTAGGGAAAAGTTTTGAAACTCTCACAGCTGCGCGCTGCTAGAACAATAACAACAACGAGAGAGAGAGGGAAAGGACACTCTCGGTCCCCCACGAGGTAGTAATAAACAACAAAAGAGTGCCCACTGAAGGGTACAGGTGTCCAGCACAGAGACAAGGAAAGTTTAAATCTACCTGAATAGGAATTTCCCAGGGATTCTTTTTAAGCCCTCACTCACCACCCTGGGTGGTGACATGCTTCATCATTGGGCCCACCAGGAGAAACCGAATGTCTCCCTGGTGTGCTGCGAGTGCGACGCCAGGTTACTGCGGAGCGGGTTTTTTTTGTGACAGAATGTGAAAAAGTGAGTTATATTAAAAATACCAGCAGCGCTTACCACACAAAAACTTTATTCCGTGGTTAGCTGGGTATTAGTTAAAAAGTATGTGTCGGGAAATGTACCAACTAGTGTGTTGGGTGTTTTCTCCTTACGATTTACAACGGGGTCAACATGTTTCTGCCCTTTAAGTGTACGTGTGTTACTGGGCATTCGTCAGGACCATGTAATTGTGTACCTCGGTGGTATAGGCACGCTAAGGCCTACCCTAGCCAGAAGACGTGAAAGTTAAAAGACAGATTTATGTGTCAAAAAAAAGGGGGTGCAAAAAGAACAAACCAAAAAGAGGGTTCGAGCTAAAATTTTTGCGAACCTGTGGTCTGAAAAAGATTGACAAACGCACATGAAAAGACAAAACGTAAAGGTTACTGGGTGGACTGGAGCGTCTTTCTGCTACAACTGTATACGGAGCTCTGTGCTTGGACTAAGGATGAGAAGCGTGCCCAAGGTGAGTTTTTATAGGTATGTTTAAGCCTGAAGCGGTGGAGGCCAGGCTGTCACAGGGCATCCAGCTTATCAGCACAAAGAACGGTCGCAACACAAACAGATGTACCATTCGTGCTAAATGATCATGCGCCCAAAAAGTTGGACTGGTGACTATGTTGGACCCTAGTGGTTCAACCAGTGTCTACAAATTAAAATGAATAAAAGAATAAAAATGGCAAATTTCTCACTTGTGTATTAAAAGATCCACACCTCATGGGTCTCGGGAGGGGGGTGGTGGCGACAGTGGTACACCCTAAAGGAGTGAAAGGACACAGACTTACTTTAGCGATTTGAGCAGTATTGGGGATACTTAGCTTAGTGTTAGGCAGGGCCTGGTGGTATAAGCAGAGATCCTTACGCCCGCAACGCCAAACACCCGCTAGGCACCTAGCGCTCTCCTCGAACCGGACCCCGTGGATGGGTGTTCGGATAGTGAATGGCATAGAAATACTCTCTCCCAGGTAAAGCGCGCGAAGTTGGG
Source organism: Lissotriton vulgaris (assembly GCF_964263255.1). Lineage (NCBI taxonomy): Eukaryota > Metazoa > Chordata > Amphibia > Caudata > Salamandridae > Lissotriton > Lissotriton vulgaris. Next base: position 35,901,498 of record NC_141689.1, read on the forward strand.
CGTTGCTTCCCGGGGAGGTAGGCGTGTCTGAGGATAGGGGTGTGCCCAATCGCAAGCACGCACGAGAACGAGTCTTGGAATACAAGCCCTCGCGTTGTTATGGTGACCGATTGGACGCGTGTGTGTCAGAAGTCCGGGTGGTAAAAACGTCAAACCCACAAGCATTAGTGTTGTCATAGTGAGTGATTAGTTTAAGTATCTTACACTGACAGGGAGTTTGTCAAAGACCAACCGTTGGTGGACTCTGAACACGCAGAAACAGGGGGGAAGGGGAAACTCATCGAGACATAGAGAGTCAGAGTTTTGAGCGTCAGAACTTTGAATGAGGTCACGAGTGATGGAACACAGAATCGAGACAGATTATCGTTTCAGAACAGATGACCATGGGATCTGGTCATTTAACCCATTGATGTGGGGGCCTAACCTATGGACCCATCGTTGCTCTTTTTCGAAGAGAATGTTGGTGGTATTTCTCTCCGCGGTTACTTGCTCGATTATTGTCCATCTGAGATCATTGGGCGTGTGGTGTTGCTGGAGAAAGTGTTCGCTCATTTTGGTTGCAGACTTATGACACCTTATATTACTGCGATGCTCGCAGATTCTTTGTCTGATTTTACGTGTTGTCATCCCGATGTACCTTTTGGAACACGGACATGTTATCATATAAACGACGTTAGTCGAATTACAATTAGTGTGATTCTTCTGTGTCCATGTTCTCCCCGGTTCGAGTGACAGTTCCTTAGTATGCGTGGTGAGGTGACATACACTGCAGTTGGCACATGGGAAGTGCCCTGTCACTGGTGGCAAACCCCATGCTTCAGTGATGGATCTAGTACCGGAGGTAGAGGTATCGACCTTCGGGCGTGTGTGAACCAAAGAGTCTTTAAGGCTGGTGCCTTTTTTAAAAGAAAAAAGTGGTTTTTCCCAATTTCTTTTATTGCTGTTTATGATTCTCCAGTGTTTATTGACAGATTTCTTCATCGCATCCGAGATAGAGCTGTAGGTTGTTACGCATGTTAAAGGTATTTCAGTTGGAGCTCTGATATTCTCTTCCAGTAAGGCCTCTCGTGGTTGATTCCTGGCGCGTTTGTTCCCTTTTTCCAGGATCTTTTTTGGATAACCACGCTTTTGTAGTTTTTTTGTCAAATCGGAGGCCTGAGATTTGTAATCTTTGATGTCCGTACAGTTTCTCCGTATTCGGAGATATTGCCCATATGGCAAATTTTCTCTCAACGGTCTTGGGTGAAAGCTGGAAAAATCTAGAAGATTGTTTTTAGCCGTTGGTTTGTAGTGGGTAGTAGTTTTCAAGGTGGTCCCACTCACAGAAATGTTGACATCAAGGAAAACAACTCTTTCTTTACTGTAGTTGTTGGTAAACTTGAGATATGGGTCTCGGGTGTTTATCCAGGTCAAGAATGTTTTTAGGATGTCTTCATCCCCTTTCCAAATTAAAAGTATATCATCAATATACCTTTTCCATAAGGCAATTGATGGAAGGAAAGGGTTGTCTGCGGGCAGAATATGTTTGACCTCAAAGTCATAGACATACAATCCAGCTATGCTCGGAGCAAAAGTACTGCCCATAGATGTTCCGGTACTTTGTAAATAGAGCTCCCCTTGATATTCAAAGTAATTTTCTTTAAGGGACATTGTGGCACACTGGACTAGAAACTCCTTAGGGGTTACATAGTTCCATTCGATGGATTCTAGGGCTCTCTCCATGACTCTGAGGGTGTCGTCTTGCGGAATGCTCGTATAGAGACTCTCTATATCGAGTGTGACAAGGATGATTGAATTTTCCGAAAAGGTCACTTGGCCTAGCAGTTGTAGGAGGTTTTTGGTGTCTTTAAGGTACGTTTGGGTATTCTGTACCAATGGTTTAAGGTAGAAATCACAAAATGTCGAGAGCGGTTCGAGGACAGAACCGATCCCGGAGACAATTGGTCTTCCAGGCGGTGGATTGATGTTTTTATGGGTTTTTGGTAGGGTATAGAAATACGGAACGACGCTCCCGCTCCCAGTGAGGAATGCCGCTTCATGTTTTGAAATCTGGCCATTCTCTTCTGCTTCTTTAACGAGGTTGGTGATGCGTTCTTTCAATTCTGAAGTAGGGTCTGTGGTTAACCGTTTATAGTTAACTCTATTGTCCAAGAGGGTGCGACAAGCTTTGTCGTAATCAGGGGTGTTTTGTATCACTATCCCTCCCCCTTTGTCAGCTGGTTTGATTGTTATGCTCTTGTCTTTTTTCAATTGCTCTAATGCTTGGAATTCTACTGCTGAGAAATTTTTGAATGTGGTCGGTAATGGTAGTGATTCCATGTCATTAAAGACCGCCTGTTCAAAAGCTATTATTTCTGCTGGGATGCTGTGAGGCGGTGGAACGAAAGTCGACTTCAACCTGAAATTGGTATCAAAAGCTGGAGGTTCAGTTTCAGCTTCTGTCCTGGCTTCGAAAAAGGCTTTCAACTTGAGTTTGCGGAAAAACTCGGCTAACTCGCAATGGAGTTTAAACTTATCCGGTCTCGCGGTGGGGACAAAGCCCAATCCTCTTTCTAAGACTCTCTATTCCACTTGACTGAGAGATCTGTCGGATAAGTTGGTAATTAGACTCCTTGACCACTGGTGCTCGGTGTCACTGTTTTGCTCCGGGTATTGTCGCCCACTCGGTCCTCTGTTTGCCAGGTTACTCGTTGGTTCTGGTTGTTGTGGTTGTTGCCTCTTCTCCTTCCCCTTCCCCTCCCGCCTCTCTCTAAAAAAGGCGTCTGTTGTTGATGGTGTTGGGGGTAGTGGGGCTGCATGTAGGGGTTCCATCCCATTAGGGGAAATGGAGCATGCTGCGGGAACATAAAGGGAGGTGGACCATTACCTGGCGGTCCAAACTGTGCCCAGCCGGGTGGTGGGCTATGAAAATTCGCCCTTCCCCTACCACCTCTGCGTCCTCTCTGTTTGTTCGAGTGGTTGCTTGAGTTGCTGCTATTGGAGGAATCGCTGTCAGTGTCATCTGACTTGTTTGAATCCCTCCGAGGTGGTACGTACTCAGGTTCAGAGTAGGGGTAAACCGTCTTGAATTCAATTTTTTTTAAATCTTTCTGGAATTTTGTTATTTTGGACTGCATAAGAGATTCCTTATAATCCGTCATCTCTTTATTGATTTCCTCCAGCTTTTTTTTGTAACCAGTAATTGTGGCTTTGAAATGTGATTCTGTTTGCTGGATTTCAACCATAAGTGCTTCAGATAAACGGAGAGCTGTTTTTATAATGAGCACCAGCCAATCACGGGTGCAGTGCCAGGCAATCATTGCCCATTCTTTCCGGAATGTGGCGTCGTTGAGGAATATTCGCGGGGCATTGGTTACTATTAGTCCCTTAGGTGCAGTGTTAGATGTCAAATAGTGTTTCAAGATGGTGCCATGAAGAATAGTTCTGATGCGATCTCGTTTCTGCTCAGTGAGTTTCTCCCATTCAGCTGTGTGGGAAATAGCTTGGGATATTCCTGGGTCCGCAAAAAGGTTAGGATCAGCTAAAAGTTTGTCCACCTCTTGTTCTGTATAGGTGAGACCGAAATTTGCCATGTTTTAAAAGGATGACGGAATGACGTCACCTAGGGAAAAGTTTTGAAACTCTCACAGCTGCGCGCTGCTAGAACAATAACAACAACGAGAGAGAGAGGGAAAGGACACTCTCGGTCCCCCACGAGGTAGTAATAAACAACAAAAGAGTGCCCACTGAAGGGTACAGGTGTCCAGCACAGAGACAAGGAAAGTTTAAATCTACCTGAATAGACCCACCAGGAGAAACCGAATGTCTCCCTGGTGTGCTGCGACGCCAGGTTACTGCGGAGCGGGGTTTTTTTGTGACAGAATGTGAAAAAGTGAGTTATATTAAAAATACCAGCAGCGCTTACCACACAAAAACTTTATTCCGTGGTTAGCTGGGTATTAGTTAAAAAGTATGTGTCGGGAAATGTACCAACTAGCGTGTTGGGTGTTTTCCCCTTACGATTTACAACGGGGTCAACATGTTTCTGCCCTAGCCAGAGGACGTGAAAGTTAAAAGACAGATTTATGTTTGTTCTTTTTGCACCCCCTTTTTTTCGACACATAAATCTGTCTTTTAACTTTCACGTCCTCTGGCTAGGGTAGGCCTTAGCGTGCCTATACCACCGAGGTACACAATTACATGGTCCTGACGAATGCCCAGTAACACACGTACACTTAAAGGGCAGAAACATGTTGACCCCGTTGTAAATCGTAAGGGGAAAACACCCAACACACTAGTTGGTACATTTCCCGACACATACTTTTTAACTAATACCCAGCTAACCACGGAATAAAGTTTTTGTGTGGTAAGCGCTGCTGGTATTTTTAATATAACTCACTTTTTCACATTCTGTCACAAAAAAACCCCGCTCCGCAGTAACCTGGCGTCGCAGCACACCAGGGAGACATTCGGTTTCTCCTGGTGGGCCCAATGATGAAGCATGTCACCACCCAGGGTGGTGAGTGAGGGCTTAAAAAGAATCCCTGGGAAATTCCTATTCAGGTAGATTTAAACTTTCCTTGTCTCTGTGCTGGACACCTGTACCCTTCAGTGGGCACTCTTTTGTTGTTTATTACTACCTCGTGGGGGACCGAGAGTGTCCTTTCCCTCTCTCTCTCGTTGTTATTGTTCTAGCAGCGCGCAGCTGTGAGAGTTTCAAAACTTTTCCCTAGGTGACGTCATTCCGTCATCATTTTAAAACATGGCAAATTTCGGTCTCACCTATACAGAACAAGAGGTGGACGAACTTTTAGCTGATCCTAACCTTTTTGCGGACCCAGGAATATCCCAAGCTATTTCCCACACAGCTGAATGGGAGAAACTCACTGAGAAGAAACGAGATCGCATCAGAACTATTCTTCATGGCACCATCTTGAAACACTATTTGACATCTAACACTGCACCTAAGGGACTAATAGTAACCAATGCCCCGCGAATATTCCTCAACGACGCCACATTCCGGAAAGAATGGGCAATGATTGCCTGGCACTGCACCCGTGATTGGCTGGTGCTCATTATAAAAACAGCTCTCCGTTTATCTGAAGCACTTATGGTTGAAATCCAGCAAACAGAATCACATTTCAAAGCCACAATTACTGGTTACAAAAAAAAGCTGGAGGAAATCAATAAAGAGATGACGGATTATAAGGAATCTTTTATGCAGTCCAAAATAACAAAATTCCAGAAAGATTTAAAAAAATTTGAATTCAAGACGGTTTACCCCTACTCTGAACCTGAGTACGTACCACCTCGGAGGGATTCCAACAAGTCAGATGACACTGACAGCGATTCCTCCAATAGCAGCAACTCAAGCAACCACTCGAACAAACAGAGAGGACGCAGAGGTGGTAGGGGAAGGGCGAATTTTCATAACCCACCACCCGGCTGGGCACAGTTTGGACCGCCAGGTAATGGTCCACCTCCCTTTATGTTCCCGCAGCATGCTCCATTTCCCCTAATGGGATGGAACCCCTACATGCAGCCCCACTACCCCCAACACCATCAACAACAGACGCCTTTTTTAGAGAGAGGCGGGAGGGGAAGGGGAAGGAGAAGAGGCAACAACCACAACAACCAGAACCAACGAGTAACCTGGCAAACAGAGGACCGAGTGGGCGACAATACCCGGAGCAAAACAGTGACACCGAGCACCAGTGGTCAAGGAGTCTAATTACCAACTTATCCGACAGATCTCTCAGTCAAGTGGAAGAGAGAGTCTTAGAAAGAGGATTGGGCTTTGTCCCCACCGCGAGACCGGATAAGTTTAAACTCAATTGCAAGTTAGCCGAGTTTTACCGCAAACTCAAGTTGAAAGCCTTTTTCGAAGCCAGGACAGAAGCTGAAACTGAACCTCCAGCTTTTGATACCAATTTCAGGTTGAAGTCGACTTTCGTTCCACCGCCTCACAGCATCCCAGCAGAAATAATAGCTTTTGAACAGGCGGTCTTTAATGACATGGAATCACTACCATTACCGACCACATTCAAAAATTTCTCAGCAGTAGAATTCCAAGCATTAGAGCAATTGAAAAAAGACAAGAGCATAACAATCAAACCAGCTGACAAAGGGGGAGGGATAGTGATACAAAACACCCCTGATTACGACAAAGCTTGTCGCACCCTCTTGGACAATAGAGTTAACTATAAACGGTTAACCACAGACCCTACTTCAGAATTGAAAGAACGCATCACCAACCTCGTTAAAGAAGCAGAAGAGAATGGCCAGATTTCAAAACATGAAGCGGCATTCCTCACTGGGAGCGGGAGCGTCGTTCCGTATTTCTATACCCTACCAAAAACCCATAAAAACATCAATCCACCGCCTGGAAGACCAATTGTCTCCGGGATCGGTTCGGTCCTCGAACCGCTCTCGACATTTTGTGATTTCTACCTTAAACCATTGGTACAGAATACCCAAACGTACCTTAAAGACACCAAAAACCTCCTACAACTGCTAGGCCAAGTGACCTTTTCGGAAAATTCAATCATCCTTGTCACACTCGATATAGAGAGTCTCTATACGAGCATTCTGCAAGACGACACCCTCAGAGTCATGGAGAGAGCCCTAGAATCCATCGAATGGAACTATGTAACCCCTAAGGAGTTTCTAGTCCAGTGTGCCACAATGTCCCTTAAAGAAAATTACTTTGAATATCAAGGGGAGCTCTATTTACAAAGTACCGGAACATCTATGGGCAGTACTTTTGCTCCGAGCATAGCTGGATTGTATGTCTATGACTTTGAGGTCAAACATATTCTGCCCGCAGACAACCCTTTCCTTCCATCAATTGCCTTATGGAAAAGGTATATTGATGATATACTTTTAATTTGGAAAGGGGATGAAGACATCCTAAAAACATTCTTGACCTGGATAAACACCCGAGACCCATATCTCAAGTTTACCAACAACTACAGTAAAGAAAGAGTTGTTTTCCTTGATGTCAACATTTCTGTGAGTGGGACCACCTTGAAAACTACTACCCACTACAAACCAACGGCTAAAAACAATCTTCTAGATTTTTCCAGCTTTCACCCAAGACCGTTGAGAGAAAATTTGCCATATGGGCAATATCTCCGAATACGGAGAAACTGTACGGACATCAAAGATTACAAATCTCAGGCCTCCGATTTGACAAAAAAACTACAAAAGCGTGGTTATCCAAAAAAGATCCTGGAAAAAGGGAACAAACGCGCCAGGAATCAACCACGAGAGGCCTTACTGGAAGAGAATATCAGAGCTCCAACTGAAATACCTTTAACATGCGTAACAACCTACAGCTCTATCTCGGATGCGATGAAGAAATCTGTCAATAAACACTGGAGAATCATAAACAGCAATAAAAGAAATTGGGAAAAACCACTTTTTTCTTTTAAAAAAGGCACCAGCCTTAAAGACTCTTTGGTTCACACACGCCCGAAGGTCGATACCTCTACCTCCGGTACTAGATCCATCACTGAAGCATGGGGTTTGCCACCAGTGACAGGGCACTTCCCATGTGCCAACTGCAGTGTATGTCACCTCACCACGCATACTAAGGAACTGTCACTCGAACCGGGGAGAACATGGACACAGAAGAATCACACTAATTGCAATTCGACTAACGTCGTTTATATGATAACATGTCCGTGTTCCAAAAGGTACATCGGGATGACAACACGTAAAATCAGACAAAGAATCTGCGAAAATCGCAGTAATATAAGGTGTCATAAGTCTGCAACCAAAATGAGCGAACACTTTCTCCAGCAACACCACACGCCCAATGATCTCAGATGGACAATAATCGAGCAAGTAACCGCGGAGAGAAATACCACCAACATTCTCTTCGAAAAAGAGCAACGATGGGTCCATAGGTTAGGCACCCACATCAATGGGTTAAATGACCAGATCCCATGGTCATCTGTTCTGAAACGATAATCTGTCTCGATTCTGTGTTCCATCACTCGTGACCTCATTCAAAGTTCTGACGCTCAAAACTCTGACTCTCTATGTCTCGATGAGTTTCCCCTTCCCCCCTGTTTCTGCGTGTTCAGAGTCCACCAACTGTTGGTCTTTGACAAACTCCCTGTCAGTGTAAGATACTTAAACTAATCACTCACTATGACAACACTAATGCTTGTGGGTTTGACGTTTTTACCACCCAGACTTCTGACACACACGCGTCCAATCGGTCACCATAACAACGCGAGGGCTTGTATTCCAAGACTCGTTCTCGTGCGTGCTTGCGATTGGGCACACCCCTATCCTCAGACACGCCTACCTCCCCGGGAAGCAACGCCCAACTTCGCGCGCTTTACCTGGGAGAGAGTATTTCTATGCCATTCACTATCCGAACACCCATCCACGGGGTCCGGTTCGAGGAGAGCGCTAGGTGCCTAGCGGGTGTTTGGCGTTGCGGGCGTAAGGATCTCTGCTTATACCACCCGGCCCTGCCTAACACTCAGCTAAGTATCCCCAATACCGCTCAAATCGCTAAAGTAAGTCTGTGTCCTTTCACTCCTTTAGGGTGTGCCACTGTCGCCACCACCCCCCTCCCGAGACCCATGAGGTGTGGATCTTTTAACACACAAGTGAGAAATTTGCCATTTTTATTCTTTTATTCATTTTAATTTGTAGACACTGGTTGAACCACTAGGGTCCAACATAGTCACCAGTCCAACTTTTTGGGCGCATTGATCACTTTAGCACGAATGGTACGTCTGTTTGTGTTGCGACCGTTCTTTGTGCTGATAAGCTGGATGCCCTGTGACAGCCTGGCCTCCACCGCTTCAGGCTTAAACATACCTATAAAAACTCACCTTGGGCCCGCTTCTCATCCTTAGTCCAAGCACAGAGCTCCGTATACAGTTGTAGCAGAAAGACGCTCCAGTCCACCCAGTAACCTTTACGTTTTGTCTTTTCATGTGCGTTTGTCAATCTTTTTCAGACCACAGGTTCGCAAAAATTTTAGCTCGAACCCTCTTTTTGGTTTGTTCTTTTTGCACCCCCTTTTTTTCAACACATAAATCTGTCTTTTAACTTTCACGTCCTCTGGCTAGGGTAGGCCTTAGCGTGCCTATACCACCGAGGTACACAATTACATGGTCCTGACGAATGCCCAGTAACACACGTACACTTAAAGGGCAGAAACATGTTGACCCCCTTGTAAATCGTAAGGGGAAAACACCCAACACACTAGTTGGTACATTTCCCGACACATACTTTTTAACTAATACCCAGCTAACCACGGAATAAAGTTTTTGTGTGGTAAGCGCTGCTGGTATTTTTAATATAACTCACTTTTTCTCATTCTGTCACAAAAAAACCCCGCTCCGCAGTAACCTGGCGTCGCAGCACACCAGGGAGACATTCGGTTTCTCCTGGTGGGCCCAATGATGAAGCATGTCACCACCCAGGGTGGTGAGTGAGGGCTTAAAAAGAATCCCTGGGAAATTCCTATTCAGGTAGATTTAAACTTTCCTTGTCTCTGTGCTGGACACCTGTACCCTTCAGTGGGCACTCTTTTGTTGTTTATTACTAAGTAACTTAAACAGTCATTTCTATTGTAACTGTAAACTAATTACATTAGTAACTGAAAAGTAATTTCAACTGTCGACTTACCTGTAATCTACCCAATTGCATTCAACTGCATATCAACTGTATTCAACCTCATTATTCATGCAAAGTACTATTACACTTACCTGCGCCAGGGCGTGCTTGGTTCTAAAAAATAAAATACAACTAAATAATATTTTTATACAAACAAATTGGTCTGAGTTCAGTCTTTAAGTGTGACATAATTTCTTGTCTGAGTGTGTACATAAATGCTTAGCACTACCCTCTGATAAAGCCTTACTGCTCGCCCACACTACCTCAAATAAAGAGTGAGGTGCGATCTACTTTACCTCTGCCTACCTTTGGGGATCCACTGGAGTCTGGGCACACTATACATTACGTTGGTATAGTATATAGAGAGCCAGCTTCCTACTCTGGGATCCTGTTAATCAGGACCCCACTACTAACTGTGCTTTCTGCCTACATTGGCCATGGTTCTTCTACAATTGGCTACTGGTAAACTCATGCAAGTCCCTAGTATAGGATCCTAAGATACCCAGGGCATAGGTACAACAGGGGTCTGCCATGGGCTGCAGCACATGTTGTGTCACCCATGAGAGACCACTTAAACTGTGACTACAGGCCTGCCACTGCAGCCTGCGTACAATGGTGCTAGCACCCCTCACAACAGATACGTTTCCTTATATCTGAGGTCACTGCACTTAAAACCTATGAGTTACCCGTATGGCAGGCTCTTCAGGTCTGAGTGCAGGGTGCTTGGTTATAAGTGTGAGGGTGCCCCTGCATGAGTAGGACGCCCCTACAAACAACCGTCGATTCTCCAGTCATTTTAGTACATATGGTGGCCATTACGAGATGTCGAACTATATAGTGGCTGCACTGATCCCGGTCATGTTTGATATCAAACATGTTGGAATCAGACCCCAACAACGATTCCAGAGTTGGAAATATGATCCCATGTACTGGGGGAGCTCCCTTGGGGTACCCCCCTTTACTCCCGATAACAGCCTTTCAGGGCCTGACAGCAACCTAGTGCTGCTGCCAACCATGGCCAGGATTCTGCCCTCCTGCTGCTGAGCCAAGCCCGAGCAGGGGAAGGTGGGACAATAGGTTTCCTGCCACAGGGAGGTGTGACCCCTTCCAAGACAGGACTTAGTGTGTTGGGCTGGGGTGGGGGCGCTTGCCATCGCCTCTAGACTGCTTTGAAGGGCACATTTGGTGCTCTCCTTGCATACTCCAATTTGAAAAAGTTCAGGGTGCCCTTGGCTCCCGCAATGGCGCTTAACTGGACAAAGGCCATGGGAGAAGCCTCCCCACTGTCCAGCCCAACCTCTGCGAAGGACCCATGCATCGTTCTAACCACCCTCCCAGGTCATTTAAGGGCTTAACTGTGGTTGGCTCTTCAGAGTCATCGTGGGGCAAGACTGAAACCATGTCACTCTTCCACTGTCTGGACACTTGGACTTCGCTGGATTTCGAGTGGAACCAAGACTGTACCAAGGAAGCTCAAGATGCTCCTGGTCTCACTGTTCTTCAAGTCTCCTTCATCATCTGTGTCTGTGCTTCACCAGGTTCTTCAACAGACCTGTGGGCATCAAGGACACCCGAAGGAATCCCCCATGGAGTGAAGGTGCCACTCCCCTGTATCTGCGGGCACTGCAATGAAGCTGACCGGTCTGCTACTCCTGGCATCCTATGGACTTCGAAAGGCTCGGCAATGCAGGTGGTGGTTCTGCAACTCCCTTTAGGCCTGGCCTGTCCCCTCTGCAATTTTGAGGCCAATATCTCTTGGTGGAATCGCTGGGACCAAACCCCTGTGCACAGCATTGGCTTGTCGTTGCCAAGGCTTGTTGGCAATGCGCTCCAAAGATGTTCAGGCTACAAGAAGCTCCAGACTCCAGCATCTCTTCCTGTCAAGTACAGCATCCTCACCACATTGTCTGCACCGTGGGCCTTCCTTCTTGGGGAGCTGCTCGAGGTCGTCTTGCGACTACAGTGCCTTCGGCCTGTGGGTCCCTTTGAGGGTCTTCTTCTGCTCCAGTGGGCTCCCCTGCTTGCCCAGGGCCTGCTCTGACTCTTGTGCTTGTGGTGAGTCTCTTGGACCTTGTAGGTTCCAATGAGCTCCTTCTTCGTTTTCTACACCAGTTGCAACCTCCAAGGCTTATTGGTGCTCCCGCAGGACACCGACCCCCTGGTTTTTTACTTCTGAAGTGGGACAGCTTATGCACGGCTGCTGGTCTCCCTCAGTATCATCTGCTCTTCACAGCTGCAGCGACAAGGTCACCATCAACACTTCTGAACCGTCAGACACCGGTGGGCATTGCTCTTCCGTGCCTCCTGGTCACCTCTGAGTGGCATAGACTCTGTCCCCTCTGCTTACAGCTTCTTCACTTCATCAGGAATCCACCCTTGGATTCCACCGTACTCTTGCACAGTCTTCTACAGCGACATCTTTCCTGAAGTCCTCCATTGTGGTTCAAATCGGTTTCTGACGTCACTTCGCAACTATGCACCCGGCTTCCCTGGTGTAGGTATCCTGGTTCCTGGAGTATCTACTGGTGGAGTGACTCTACAACCTTCTGTCTTCTACGGGGTGTCCTCAGGCTCCACTGGAAAAGGTCCACCTCTTAAAAACTGTGACTTCCCACTTGACTTCTATTGGATATGTGGCTGTGTTTCCACCCTGCACATTGCCTTCATTGGATTCCTGGTTACTTACTTTGGGTGGGTCCTTCTGTCCCCAGCTGCTCTAAGTTTCCTGGTCCAAGAACCAACTTCAGACACAGTTTGCATTCCACTTTCTTAGTATATGGTTTGGTCGCCCCCGGAGGCACTGTAGTTTGTGCTTACTTACCTATTTGTAATTGAAGTATTATCTATACTACTATAATAAAGGAAGAACTTTGCACCTTTGAGGTGGGTAAACTCGGGAACCACAGCGCCAATCCACACACCCAATACATCATTGTAATCGTCAGGGTGTGCAGATGGACATAGGATATATAAATAAAAAAATATACGTTATTTAAAAAATTGACGACAAAAAAAAGTAGTCCCTTGCAAGTAGCGCCAGCCGCGACCTGCGTGGTGACATCAGGAGCGCGGGGAGGAGCGGCGTGCAGGAGCGGAAGAGGAGCGGGGGAGGAGCAGTGACAAACGGCGGAATGGCGGTGTGGACCGGCGGACAGGCGGGAGGAGCGGTAAGCGGCGAGGAGTGGCGGAGCGGTGAAATGAGGAGCGCGGGGGAGGAGAGGCGGCTGAGGAAAGGCTCCGGGCAGTCGGGGTCGGGGCAGGCGAGGGACGGGGCGGGTAGGGGCCCGAGCTGCTTGACAATGTCAGGGCGGGCGGGGGTCCGGGCTGCTGCACAATGTCGGGGCGGGCGGGGGTCTGGGAAGCCTGATTGCTTCCGGACAAGGTCGGGACGGGCTGCTAGTTGTGTATATGTGTTTATATCTCTGTGTAGGAGATACACCAATGGCTTAGCGAGAGTTGTGTAATAAATAGACCTATTTTTATGTATACGCTGTGTGGTTATTTTTCCTTTAACCTACACTACATAATTAGAACTAGTAAAACAAGCTGCTTAACCCTCCTTCAAGATAAGCCTGAAGGCTGCTCTCCACAGATCCCACTTTTAAAGCTTTCAAAGGTTATCAAACACCACTAAAATCCCCATCAGGGTTGCCTGGATTAGTGCACATTGCCTCACTTAAATAGATGTGCACCATATATATATACTAAGCCAGTCTCCTGCACACCCCTTTACTAACATTGGGTGCGTTCCTGTTTGCTCTCTGCGCCGGGCCACTCATTGCAGCCTGGCACCAACACAGGCCCCCTTGCGTCAGGGTGCAAGGGTGCCTGCAATGAAGGCAGGATTATTGTAGGACAGGAATGGACACCTTCCTGCGCAAAAACAATCCTTAGAGGCGTTTCTTCTTTCGAAAGAGGAAAAAACGAAGTGAAATAAAGATATTTCTTCTCATCGCACCTCTGTCAGAAGGCGTCTCATTTTGACACGTCCCAGGTCAACCTGTCTTCTTAAATCTGAGAATGCACCAAAATCCATGGGTGGATGTGCGGGAACACCCACGCTCCACCCATGGGACGCCGCCCTGGGGCAGAGTACCGCCAGGCAGCGGCCTGTGCCACGCCACTCCGGGCTACGCAAGGAGGCCTCGCACGGCTTGGTAAATCTGACATAAAGATTGTGTTGTCCTTGAATCACACTGTGTGATGCACGCGCAACGCAAACCTATGATACATCTGGGACCGTGCAGCCGTTGACCACCCATGAGGTCCCCCCTACTGCACGTGTCCCCGGCCCTCCTCGCTGCCTCACCCACGTCACTGGGAGCGCAATGGTCCACCCATGATATCTCCATGCTGCCCCTTCCTTCAGCGGCCTAGCCAGCACAGACAGCTATAATGCACAGCAACCTATAGAAACTGAGATATACAGGCCAGCCTACATGGTGGGCAAGAGGGTTCTGGTAACAGACATTCACTGCTGACACCTGCAGCAATCTGGAGGTCGCGGATTGAATCTGAGCATGGCAGGCTCAGGCTTCCATCCTTCTGAGTTCGATAAGTTGAAAACCATGAAAGTGCATACAAATAACATCTATTGCTGGAAGCATTTAGAAATGTCAAAAGCATAGTATGAAGTGCTACCAAGTTTGGAAAACCAATTACCATTATATTGAGTGATAGTAACATCATTTGCTATATAAAAAAACGATCATTATTAATATTATATGTTCTCATCATCCTCTTTTACCCTAATAAATATAAAGACAACATTGGTCCTTCAAACATTAATCTTGTAAGGGAGCATCACTGCAGCCCTGAATAAAAGGGTCCCCTGGAATGCGTATCCTCTCTCAGTGTTTCTCTGTAGCATGGTCCCTGCATGCAAACAGTGAACATTCCATGCGCAACCACAGGCCTGGAATGTCTGGCTGAGCTCAGAGGCCCTTCTCTGGGCCCTCTGTGTGCATGCTTGGCCCCACTGTAGCCCCATAGAGGCCCCGTGGAATGAGTCCGTCCCCACTCACAGTGTTTCTCTGTACCGTGGTCCCTGCATGCAAACAGTGAACATTCCATCCGCAACCACAGGCCTGGAATGTCTGGCTGAGCTCAGAGTCCCTTCTCTGGGCCCTCTGCGTGCATGCTTGGCCCCACTGTAGGCCTTAGAGGGTCCTTGGAATGAGTCCATCCCCACTCACAGTGTTTCTCTGTAGCGTGGTCCCTGCATGCAAACAGTGAACATTCCATCCGCAACCACAGGCCTGGAATGTCTGGCTGAGCTCAGAGTCCCTTCTCTGGGCCCTCTGCGTGCATGCTTGGCCCCACTGTAGGCCTTAGAGGGTCCTTGGAATAAGTCCATCCCCACTCACAGCGTTTTTCTGCAACTGGGCCTTTGTTTGCACACAGTGGACTTTCTGCCTAGGATAACAGGCCTGGAATGTTTAAATGAGGTCAATATGTCTCAGGTGGGCAACTTCTCTACCACAGCGTTATCCCAATGGATCTCTGAATAGCAGGACCCCTTAGATAGAGTTCCCTCTCACAGTGTTTTACTATAGCTGGGCCCTTGTGTGCATACAGTGAACATTCCACCTAGACCAACAGGCCTGGAATGCCTAGCTGGGCACACTATGCCTCTCTTGGCCAATCTCTGCCCTACTTAGTCCCACTGGGACCTGTACACCAGGCCCCTTAGATGCAGTCTCCTCACAGTGTTTGTCTGTAGCCCTGCCCCTGTGTGCTTACAGTGAATGTTCCACATATGACACCAGGCCTGGAATGTTGAACTCAGCTGTCTCCAGTGGGTTATTTGTGTCAACATTCTAATTAAAATAATCAAGAGGGTTGAGACATCGGATCGGGACTGTCGGAGTCTTCATGAGACTATGTTCAATGGCAGTAAATGAAACCTCCAAAAGACAAGAATTCAAGTCAAAACAATACAGGTTTATTCAAAATCAAATTCATTCAGAAAGCAAAAATGTGCTAGGTAAATCATGTGGAATCAGCAATTAAATGTCAATCAATATAATTGAAAATCAAAATGCAGAAGAAGATTAACATAATCTCTAAAGCAAATAATCACCCAGAATCAAAATAGATTTCAATAAAAGGATTGACATATGGGCTTCCCCAAATGCATTGGGCTCGGGCCAACTCTTAATCAAATGGCAGACTGGCATAATAATAATAATAATAATAATAATCCTGTATCTGTAAAGCGCACAGCTATCTGTAGGTTTCCCATCGCTGGGGGCCATCGGGAAAATTAAGCAAGCCATTGCTCAGAGTCACATGGTGCTGGGCAGACCCTTGCCGGCGATTGAACCGTGATCCCCAGCGTTCAGCATCAGTTGCCCTGCCCGCTGCGCCACACCCCTTCCATAATGTTTCCACAGTTCGGAAATCAAGCAAGTATAATTAAAGTAAGAAAACACACTAGCACAGAGTCTACTCAGTTTAAGAGACAGAGAAAGTCAAATTATAAATAAATAGACAGACTAACAGAGAACCTACTCTCTCGGCAAGTGCAAAAACCTCGGCCCACATATTAAAAATATCATTTTTATAGGGTTTTAGATGGAAAAATCACACACTCGGGCAGATTTAACATTGTTTTGCATCACCCTTGAACCACGCATGGTGATGCAGAGCGACGCGATACCTAGAATCAGATTTACCAAGCCACGGAAGGCCATCCTACGCGGCCCTGCATGACTTGGTGAATCTGGCGTAAGGCCTTACGTTGCACTGCGGAGTGGAGGCATTATATGGGTGGGCTTGGATCTTCCCACGTATGAGGAACAGCGTTTACAACGCAACTTTTACAACGCAGTACCTTTACAACGCAACCATTACAACGCAAGTCATTACAACGACTTGCGCTGGGGGGCGCTCTAGGATAGAGAATAGTTTTAATTGACTATCCAACACCTTCCCTACAATCCACGGGGACTGGAGTTGGAATAGTAAATTAAACTATTCACTATCTAGCGCCCCCCAACGCAAGTCGTTGTAACGACTTGTGTTGTAAAAGTTGCATCGTAAAGGCATGCGTTGTAAAAGCATGCGTTGTAACGACGTACATCCCCCACGTATCCAGCCACGCATTCTAACTCATTCCCAGATTTCCAACGCTGGTAGACCTGGGAATGCATCAGAATTGTACGCCTTCCCACCAGATGCACAAAGAGGAGCTCTATCTGTATTACTCCGTGTTGCATCCTCAGCAAAAAAAGAAAGAGGATATTGCCTCTTAGGATTGTTTTTGTGCAGGAAGGTGTCCAAAAAAGCTGAATTAAGCAGTTCTGCCTGTAATAGCGCTGCACAAAAGTAATCCTGCCTTCAACACAGGCACCTTGCACCACAGTGCCAAGGTGCCTTCGATGGAGGCAGGCTGCCCTGGATGCGGCAGAGCAAGGGAAGGACAGGAATGTACCATGTCTCTCCCTTTCACACTTTGCAGTTCAGAGCAGCAAGGTGTCTTGTTGCATTGCTGTAGACCGGTCAGCCTTAAAGTAGTCCCCCCCCAAACGTTTTGCCTTAGTTTTCCATGTTTGCTGATCTCGTTTTGGCTGCCTCAGGACTCTATACATTTTATCAGTGCTGATCGGTGCAAATGTGCTCGTGCTCACTCCTCAAAACATGGCAACATTGGCTCATGCCCAACTGGATTATTTAATGTTTTTATATGTGCCTAGTAAAGTGATCTACATATTCCCAGGGCCTGTAAATTAAATGCTACAAGGGGGCCTGCCCCACTGATTGTGCCACCCACTGACGTAGCACTTTCAACAGGTCTCAGGCCTGCCATTTCAATGTTGCAAAAAAACCTTTTACCAGGTCCAAACCTTCCGTTTTAATACATATAAGTCCTCCCTAGGGTAGGCCCTGGACAGCCCAGAGGGTAGGGTGTAATGTAGTGTCTGTGGCCTGTCGTCTCAGGGTCAATTGACTGGGTGTAGCTGACACTTGGGCTTTGTATATTCCTCCTAGACAGCCACACATACTAGAAAACTTAGGTGTGCCTAGCTGGGCCATCAACGTCAGGATGGGAAGGTGGAACTGGGCCCATCCCTACTTGCACTTGAATAGGCTGTGTCCTGCCTCCACACAAAGGGCTCCCTAACTCCTGCTGTTAGTCAGGTGCCAGGACAGGGAATGCAGAATGCCTGGGAACTTCAAGGGGAATTACTAGACGTTTTCTCACTTTCCAGAGGAAGGGCACCAGGTATAAATATTGCATCTCCGACACCAACTAAGTGCACATCTGGACCTGTAGATACTCTGCCAGGAAGAAGGATGCTAGGCTGCTGAAAGACTGCCACTCTGCTGGAGTGCTGCTCTGAAGGACTGCTTCCCTGCTGGACTGCTTCCCTGCTGGACTGCTTCGCTGCTGGACTGCCTCGCTGCTGGACTGCTTCGCTGCTGGAGTGCTGCCCTGCTGGAGTGCTGCTCTGAAGGACTGCTGCCCTGCTGTACTGCTTCGCTGCTGGAGTGCTTCCCTGCTGGAGTGCTGCTCTGAAGGAGTGCTGCCCTGCTGTACTGCTTCGCTGCTGGAGTGCTTCCCTGCTGGAGTGCTGCCCTGCTGAAGCTGAACTGCTTCCCTGCTGGACTGCTGCCTTCCTGGACTCCTGCCCTGCTGTGCTGACCTGCTGCTGGCTGCAATCTTGCCTGGCTGAAAAGGACTGGACCTGCATCTGTTGAATCCAGGACCCCAGAGCGCCTCCAAGGGCTAGTTGGCTTGCCTATCGTCTCTAGAGCATCAGGGAGAGAAGGCTCCAACAGCCTTGAACCCTGCACCTGGACTCTACCATCTGTGAGTCTACCCTGTTAAATGATGATGATGCTGGACCCTTGGGAGTGGGCCTACGGTGGTCTGCCAGCCTCTGTGGATCCAGCAGTGCAACTCCGAGCAGAACCGACGCATCACCACTTGGACCAGTTGAAAAGACCCTCATCACCTCCGCAGCCTCTTGGGAACCGCAGCGTGTTGCACATCCTCGCCGCAGACCTTCACATCCCTCATCGATGGCAGCCTCAATGGCCTTGCTAGACTCCATATTGCAGCCTTGCAGCACTTCGGAATCGATACATCACCCCGACTGGGGCAGAGACCCAACACCAGACAACATGACCACCCTCAAGCTCGCCACCCGAAAACACCACCAACTGATCCACGCCACCAAGAAAACAGCATTCAAGGAACGACTGGACAACAACGCACACAACAGCAAGGAACTCTTCAACATCGTTAAAGAGCTCTCCAACCCCAACGCCGGAAACAACGACATCACCCCATCACAAGACCTCTGCAACTCCCTCGCCTCCTACTTCCACAACAAGATCGCAGACATACACAACAGCTTCAGCACACAACCGACGCACCCCACGACCGCACCAACGCCCCCCACCACCACCCTCCGCGCCTGGACCCCGATCAGCACCGAAGACACCAGCCGCACGATGAACTCCATTCACTCCGGATCTCCGACCGACCCTTGCCCGCAGCACGTCTTCAACAAGGCCGACGCTGTCATCGCACCCCATCTGCGGGACATCATCAACACCTCCTTCGACACCGCTACCTTCCCGGAGAGCTGGAAGCACGCCGAACTCAGCGCTCTACTGAAGAAACCATCAGCGGACCCCACCGAACTCAAAAACTACCGCCCCATCTCGCTCCTCCCGTTTCCAGCCAAAGTCATTGAGAAGATCGTCAACAAGCAGCTGGCCGCCTTTCTCGAGACGAACGGATCCCTCGACCTCTCGCAATCTGCCACCGCCAGAGCCAACCTACACGAAGGGATGACAGACGTAGCCAAGTGGATGATGAACAGCTGCCTGAAACTGAACTCAGACAAGACGGAAGTTCTCATCCTGGGCTCCTCGCCCTCCGCCTGGGACGACTCCTGGTGGCCCCCCGCCCTGGGCAGCGCACCCAAACCAACAGACCACGCACGCAACCTGGGCTTCATCCTGGACTCCTCCCTCTCCATGACCAGACAAATCAACGCCGTCTCCTCGTCATGCTTCAACATCCTGCGCATGCTACGTAAGATCTTCCGGTGGATCCCCACCGAGACCAGGAAGACCGTCACCCAGGCCCTCGTCACCAGCCGACTGGACTACGGCAACTCCCTCTACGCCGGAACCACTGCCAAACTCCAGAAGAGACTCCAGCGGATCCAGAACGCCTCAGCAAGACTCATCCTCGACATCCCCCGACACAGCCACATCTCCGGACACCTGAGAGACATGCACTGGCTCCCGGTCAACAAGAGAATCACCTTCCGTCTCCTCACCCACGCACACAAAGCCCTACACAACCAAGGCCCAGGAAACCTCAACAGCCGCCTCAACTTCTACGCTCCCAAACGCCAGCTTTGATCGACCGGCCACGCCCTCGCCGCCGTCCCCCGCATCCGAAGAGCGACAACAGGAGGTAGGTCCTTCTCCTACCTCGCCGCCAAGACATGGAACTCCCTCCCGACCGACCTTCGCCTGACCCAGGACCACCTCTCCTTCAGGAAGAAGCTGAAGACCTGGCTGTTCGAGCAGTAGCGGACCACCCATCCCCAAGCGCCTTGAGACCCTCCGGGTGAGTAGTGCGCTATATAAATGCTTTGATTGATTGATTGATTGATTGACTGCGCAACGCATCCATGACGCCAGACTTCGCATCACAAGCTCTCGTCAACAGTATCCTCAACGATAGCGAAGGAGCTCTCCAAGCAGCTTTGCCGCACCTCGGAATCGACCCATCGCTTCGGCTGCGCGGAACACTTCAGCACTGAGCTCAAATACCTCCTCTGGCCACTCTGTGATTCTGTGCACAGACCCCCTCTAGGCCCGAGTTCTGTGTCTCAGTGCTGATGTGGGCCCCTGTGTTCACTCACTGCACACCTCACCTAGAACCCCAGGCCTGGAATGTGCACTGAGCTCTCAGTCCTTCCTCTGCCTAATCTGTGTGCACGTTTGGACACACTGTGATCCTGTGCACAGGGCCCCCTAATCCTGTGTCTCCGTGCTTCTTGGGGCCCCTGTGTGCTCTCCCTGCTCCATGGCCGCCTGGTCTGGAACGCGGCTGAGCTCACAGTCTCTCCACCCTTGGACACAGTGTGATCCTGTGCACACTGGCCCCTAGCCCTGTGTGTCTCAGCGCCTGCTCCGGGCCCCTGCTTGCTCTCCCTGCTCCGGGCCCCTGCGTGCTCTCCCTGCTCCATGGCCGCCTGGTCTGGAACGCGGCTGAGCTCACAGTCTCTCCACCCTTGGGCACAGTGTGATCTTGGGCACACTGGCCCCTAGTCCTGTGTCTCGGCGCTGCTCGGGGCCCTTGTGGGCCCCTGAGTTCACTCACTGCTCCATGGACAGAAGGGGTGGGGTGTGCCCTGACCTCGCAGCCCCTCCACCCTTGAGCACACTGTGATCCTGGGCACACTGGTCCCTAGTCCTGTGTCTCAGCGCTGCTCGGGGCCCCTGTGGCCCCTGTATTCACTCACTGCTCCATGGAAAGCAGGGCTGGGATGTGCACTGACCTCGCAGCCCCTTCACCCTTGGCCACACTATGATCCTGTGTCTCGGCGCTGCTCGGCGCCCCTCGGGGCCCCTGCGTGCTCTCCCTGCTCCATGGCCACCAGGCCTGGAACGCCGCTGAGCTCACAATCCCCGGCTCCCCCGGTTCTGGAGCGCGTCGGGTCCAAGGCCAGCCGGGGAGCAGAGCCGCAGCCGGGACCACCAGGGGCAGGAGCCGGTAAGAGGCGGAGGAGTGTGTGGGGGGGGTGGGGGGCGAGAGATGATCGGAGGGGCGGATGCGCTTCTGTGATATATTTGAACCACGTCCAGGGTGCAGGAGAGGGGCGCGCTCGCGTCTCCAGCACGGGCGCAGTGCCGGAGTGCGCGGGGGGCCCCTGGGACCGAACCCTGTCCATGGCCCGGGCCGAGGCAGCGCACACCGCTGCGTGTTCCGCGAATGTACATCTCATTACAGTTATCAGCACGTTTGATACTCAACACAAAATGACCTATCGCTTTACGCCTGTTCACATCTCCACTCTTACGGGCTGGAGCGATGGGCCCAGGGTCACTCGTTGTTTGCGGTTCACTTAAAACTGGAAACAAAGTTTAGAATAAGCGCGGTTTTGAGAGCAGAAGTAAACATGAGTGCAAAGAATGCGGAGCCGCAGGTGTGAAGGGGCCTTCGGGCGAACCGGCGAGGTTCAGAGGTCTATAATGTGACGTTCAGCTCCGAGGACGCTGGAGGGCGCTGCAGCACCCGCCCTCCTCGAAGCACCTCCCTGGGCCTGGGTGCACATAGACATGCCTTGAGTACCTGCTGCTGAGGGCACCTTGCTGTCACCTCCACCCTCAGGGGTCAAAGGTTGACGGGGAAGGCCACTGCGCTTAGCACTTAGAGGACCTGAACGAACAGAGCTTTGAATGAATGAATGAATGAATGAATGATGGATTTATAGAGCGCGTGGTTACCCTGGGGCGTTCCAGCGCTGTACCACTGGGGAACCCGTCCTGGCTTTCCCTGTGAGATGGTCCCTTTACTGGGCACCCCCAAGGTGCAGCCAGGCTTCCCTGGCGGTGATGCTTTGGAGAACTGGCAGCAGTTTACTTCTTCTGGCCAAGTTAGCCATATATCTGACCATTTCTTTCATTTTCTCAAGTACCCTTTGGTAATTACCACGTACCAGGGTTAGTTGGCAGAGCAGTTTGTGCACTGGTTGTGTGAGCTTTGCTGACACACAACCAACTTTCTTTTTTGTCTAGTTCACGTAGAAGAGTGTTTTTTGATTGTTGGTGTCTTCTTTTCAAACTTAATTCTTGACATTTTGCTCCTTTAGAGCAGGATGGTTTCTCAAATCCACCTGTGTGTAGAAGAGCTGGCAGGGCGGACGCCCAGTTGCGTCTGCCGCTGTAACTTCCATATCAATAATAAGTAGGGGCCCCTGAAAACTGATCAGGGCAAGACCAACAGGGGAAAACAGAACCAACCACAAGCAGAAATGTCTGCCCCTTCTGATTGACACAAATGGCTCCCATAGAGTCCAATATCCATACATAGCAGAATTGAGCTCACCACAATGCATAGCCAGCCCACACAATTAACAGAACAACAAAATAGAAAAATACAAGTTTTATTTATTAAATTCATCACAAACAGATAATTAATTCCATCATAAAAGAGAACACAGATAACCATATTCACAGATCAAAACGAAACCGTCCCACACAAACCAAAAATCTTTCATTCACTCAACAACTCTTAATAACATTCTCCTCATCCTCCCCAAACACATTCCAGCAAACATACCCATATATCCATCACATAATTCGTCACTTATCCATAAAAAGATTTCAAGTGTAGCACACTATACTGTCCTGCGGCGTCTTCCCAGTTGCAAACTGGGGACCAGATATCGTAGTTGCAGGATAGAGTAAAACAACGGCAACGCGCGTTTCGGTGCCGAGCCAGATCTACAGCCACACCTTCATCAGGTCATTCAACAGTGGGAAATGAGGGGACAGGAAAATATCAGAACAGCAACACAATTCAAACACGACACAGCTGTCGTATTCAGGAAAGATCCCACGTTTACCGAGGATTCAATCCAGGACTCGTGATAGAAACTTCAAAATTGCAACAGCAGGCACCGGAAAGCTCGTGATCATTCAGACGAGCATCGCCACAGATTATGAAGGGAAGGCGAATTTTCAAAAAAGATACAGCAAACGAATGCTTTTTGTGCTCCGTCAGGGTTTCAATCTCGTCCATAGGCGAGTCTAAAAACAGACGAGCATCACCATAGATTACGAAGGGAAGGCAAATTTCCAAAGAAGATATAGCGAACAAATGCTTTTTGTGCTCCGTCAGGGTTTCAATCTTTGTCCATAGGCGAGTCTAAAAGCTGCTTAGTGGTCCGCCGCCACTGTAGATGTATAGAGAGATCGAAATGTGCCGGATTCTGGCGATATTCTTCCTTCAAGGAAGCGTCTCAGACTTTTCATGAAACCTCAAAAACCTGCAGCCTCCCGGATGGCGTGCATTCCCGAATGTGCATTACCTCGTGGGTCCGGTCGAGGGTGTTCCCAGGTGCTGAGCGGGTGCCAGGCATTGGGGCGGTGTGCCATTGCCGCCTCCACCCCGCTCCCGAGACCTATAGGGTGTGGATCTTTTACCCAACAAACTATACAGGTTCCTCTCAATTCTGAGGTAAATCCCACAACTTGTTGGTTTGTTTTTCGCACCTATTAATTTTTACACTATATTTTAACTTTCACGTCCTCTGGTAGGGTGGGCCTTAGCGCACCCACACCGCCGAGGTACACTCCACATAGTCCTGAAGAAGCCCAGTAAACTACACATAACGGGCAGAAACATGTCAACCCCACTTTAAGCGGAAATATCCAAAACATTATTTGGTAATTTCCCACACATACCTTTTAACCATGTCAGATTGACCACTGAATAAACTTTTTGCGTGGTACACTACCTTGACATTTTTAAACTCACACTTTTTTACATCACTGTCACAAAAAACCCAGCTCCGCAGTATTCTGGCGTTGTAGCACACCAGGGAGGCATTTGGCTTCTCCTGGTGGGCCCGATGATGAAGCATGTCACCACCCAGGGAGGTGAGTGAGGGCTTCCTTAAAAACTCCAATGCGATTTATTAAGATTCACTTATCCTCTGTACTTGTGCTCACATATTTACTACATGCCACACTTTTGTTGTTTGACTTTGACTTCCACATTTGTCTCAGCAAGTTTTCTGAAACTCAAAGTCTAGTTCCTGAAGGCCAGCATGTAACTAAACACATCCTGGGGAGGTTTCCTGGGAGATTGCTCCCAGCCTTCCTTGACCAGACTCAGAGGTCCTCTTATCGGATGACCATAGAGCAGTTCAAAGGGACTGAACCCCAGGGACTTCTGTGACACCTCGCGGTAAGCAAACAGCAGGCATGGCTGGAGGACTTCCCACTTACGCCTCATGGGCTCCTCTAGGCCCATAATCATGCCCTTAAGGGTCCGGTTGAATCTCTCAATCAGCCCATTACCTTGGGGGTGGTAAGGAGTCGTAAACTTGTAAGTTACCCCAAACTCCTCCCACAGGGACTTCATATATGTGGAAATGAAGTTAGTGCCCCTATCAGACACCACCTCTCTGGGGAACCCCACACAGGAGAAAATCCCCATCAGTGCACGTCTCACCACAGGGGCTGTCACTGCCCTGAGTGGGATGGCTTCAGGGTACCGGGTGGCATGGTCCACCAAGACCAGGATGAACCTGTTGCCCATGGCTGTCTTGGGGTCCAGGGGCCCCACAATGTCAATGCCCACTCGCTCGAATGGGGTACTGACAACTGGAAAGGGCTGGAGTGGGGACTTGATCTTCCCCCCACTCTTCCCATTGCCTGGCAAGTTTCACATGTCCAGCAGTGAGCATCTGAGCTCCTGCACATCTGGGGCCAATGAAAGTGGGTGACCAGCCTTTCGAAGGTCTTGGTCTGGCCCAGATGTCCGGCCAATGGCACATCATGAGCCAACCCTAGTAGGAAGGCTCTGAAGCACTTGGGTACCACCAGCACACGGACTGACCCAGGCTCAGCAACCTTAGGCTCGCTATAAAGGAGGTCATTCTCACAATAGATCAGATGTGACCCTGACTGATCACCTGCTGCCTGGGCTGCAGCCTGTTGCCGCAGCCCTTCAAGAGAAGGACACGTTCTCTGCTGTTCACAAAACTCCTCCCTGGTGGGCCCCCCTTCCTACTGCCACTGGGTCACTCAGGCAGGTCCCCCAGTTCGGCAACTTGTTGCCCTGCTGGACCGTGGGAACCATGGGGGCCGGTTTCCCATGCCCCCTACCTCTTCTCTTTAAGGCAGGGGCCTGGGTCATACTTTCAGGCTCCAGGTCCTTCTGAACATCCTGACTGGCTGCCAAGGACTGAGTGGTCGCGCACGCCCACTCAGGCAGACCCAACATTTTCAAGTGAGATTTCCTCCCCACCGTGGCCCAAGGGGAGTTCTCTAGACCATTGCCCAACAGTCTACAGGCATGGAGGGCCTCACAGCTACTTGAAGAGTTCTTGCAACCACCCCACTTGAAGGGAACCTGAGCCACCTCACACTGACTCTCTGAGTTGTCTGCAGACACTACGGGGCAGAATGCATGGGGGACAACCTGCTCTCTGGACACCAACCTGGAGCTGACAGCAGTCACACTAGCTCCGGTGTTCCTGAGAGCCTCCACCGTATGGCCATTGATGGTCACCCACTGCCGGTACTTCTTAGTGTTATAAGGCAGTGTGGGGTTAGGGACATTCTCAAAGTCTCCTAGCGAGACAAGGGTCAATTCTACGGGATCCCACCCACCTTGGGCACCCATCTCCTCCCCTCCCAGGGCTACACTAGCAATCTGGTGGGGGCGCGGGGGGTGGTGCGCTGGAGTCACTCTGGGGACACTGGGGATCATAATACCGGTCGCCCACTTTACCACACTTAAAACAAGTAAGAGGCCCCCTCTGAACAGGGCTACCTGACGGGGGCACTGGTGTCTTCTCAGGGGGAGGCTGGGACACCACTCCTTAGTAACCTTGGGAATTACTTTGGGGCCCTCTCTGGAACTCCCTCTGTTTACCCCTGTCCCCCCGGTTCTCTGGTGGGGACCATGCCCACCTTTGGCGAAGTCTCCCACCGGACCCTTGCGAACCTGGGTGCTCACCCAGTGGTCCGCCTCCTCAGCAAGCTTCCTAGGGTAAGTTAGCTTGCTATCAATCAGGTGCTGGTGTAACTCTGGCAAACAGTTACTAGATAAATGCTTCCATGCAAACAAATCATACAATTGCTCAAAAGTTTCCACCTTGCTACCCTTTACCCAGCAATCCATTGCTCTGCAAAAAAAGACACATATTCAACCCAAGTGGTACCCTCTAACTTCTTAAAGACTCTAAATCTCTGCCTGTAAATTTCTGGGGTCAACCCATATCGTATCATCAAGGCCTCTTTCATATGGGCATACACCATCCTCCTCTCTTCAGGCAGATTCAACAGGGTATCCCTCCCATCACTCACAAAGTGTCCCCACAACCCCGCTCCCCAATCCTTCTCAGGGACCCGGTGGAACACCACGGCTATCTCATATGCGGCAAACCATTGCCCAATATCCTCACTCTTATGGAATTACTTGATGACATCCTTGGGTATGTAAACTCTACTCTCAGTAGGTATTAAAGGTATGCTGCCACCAGAGGGGGAGATCTCTTGACTCTTAGCCTTCATCTCCAACTTCCTCTATATTCTCTGATGCTCAAGTTTCATTTTCTCAAGTTCAAATGCCAGCCTGTTATTCTCAATATCCAACTTTGTACTCTCTAGGCCTTTCTGACCTTCCAATTTGGCCATCTCCAAACTATGCCTCCTATCTCTCTCCCTGTCCTCCATCTCTTCTGGAGACAGACCCTTTGAGGACACACTAGTACCTGGATTGGAAAGTGCTTTACCTCCCACTAAATCCACTTCATCATTCTGCTGCCCTCCAGCATTCTTTCCCTCATTCCAAGTGGACTCTCTCACTTCTAACCAGGCCTTAAGGGCTTTCTGATACTCTTCCTTCCTAGAGAGACCCACAACAGGGACTGTGAATGCCTGCAAAAAGACTTTAGCTGTTTGGCAGTGTAGGTTTCTAACCTGTCTTCCTCAAAGATGAGATCCTCTGAAGCATTGGACGTTGGCCTACCCATTGTAGATATAACTGGTAATTACAATCAACAATAGAACAACATCAAACCGTATGTGGTTGCGCCTAGGCCTACACTCACTAGTAGCGTACACCAGTTATTGTATGTGGATCATAAATGCAAGTCATGATCCTCACCGCAGACCACCAATGTTAGAAATGGGGATTTCTAGTTGACAGCGGCTGGCGCCGAGGTCCAAATAGGGACCCTTCTTCCTAAGTCAGAGTAAGGGGGCTACACCCTTTGATAACCTCTGCTCAACAAGGTGGTAACATAGCACAAGCAGACTGACCTATCTCAGAGGCAGTGTGTGAAGCATTTATGACCATACACAATAACGCAGGGAAGACGCTACAAAAGGACACCACAAGCAGTTATAGAAAAATAGTTATGTTTATATAGACTGAACACGAGGCTTAAAAGCGCTCAAGGAGCCACAATGCACATAATTACAGATTCACTTCAAAAGCAATAGAGGCACTCAAAAAGCATGTGGAACGAACTTAGTGCGAGGCCGGGGTCCACGCGACCCGGTGGTGCACAATGTACCTGAGATATAAAGGGGGATGGCACGCAGCCTCACAAGGAAGCCACGATGATGACAGGCAGACTCGCAGCGGCCACAGCTCCCAGCTGTAGCAGTCCTCGGCATGCACTCACAATAATCCTGGGACAGGGCTTGAAGGCGGGCACCCAGCGGCACGCGCAGGGGATATCAAGATCCTCAAAGTGGTGACTAGTGCGGGCACTCAGCAGCAAAGCTCTTCACCTGCAGTGGGCCACACTAGCGATTGCAATGATTCTCGTAGGACGGCAAATGCGGGCACTCAGGTGCACAGCTCCTCAAATGCAGCGGCCCACAATAGCGATTGGGATGATTCTCGTAGGACGGCAAATGCGGGCACTCAGCGGCACAACTCCTCAGCTGCAGTGGCCCACAATAGCGATAGCGATGATTTTGGTAACACAGGCAAATGCGGGCTCTCAGCGGCAACAACTCCTCAGCAGCGGCGGCCCACAATAGCGATAACAATGACTTTGGTAGCACAGGGATATGTGGGCTCTCAGCAGCAACAGCTCCTCAGCTGCGGTGACCCACAATAGCGATAACGATTACGTTGGTAACACAGGCAAATGCGGGCTGTCAGCAGCAACAGCTCCTCTGCTGCGGTGGCCCACATTAGTGATAACAATGACTTTGGTAACACAGGGATATGTGGGCTCTCAGTAGCAACAGCTCCTCAGCTGCGATGGCCCACAATAGCGATAACAATTACGTTGGTAACACAGGCAAATGTGGGCTCTCAGCAGCAACAGTTCCTCAGCTATGGCAGCCCACAATAGCGATAACAATGACTTTGGTAACACAGGCAAATGTGGGCTCTCAGCGGCAACAGCTCCTCAGCTGTGGCGGCCCACAATAGCCATGCGATGACTTTCCGCCCGCTTTCCCTTCAGTAGAACCAGAGGCTCTGGAATTCTTAACAGAGGCCTCACCTGCGAGTAGAATCCCCCTCAAATAGGATTCCGGATGGCTGAGGGGTAAAGTCTAATGTCCCTGAGACTTCGGCAGGAGGCAAGCTCAAAACAGGCCTTTGGGTAGTTGCTTCAGCAAGATAGATTCTTTTCCTCTAGTTACACGGACAGAGGTTCATCTTGAGATCCGGAAGTAACACGCCGTATAGGGGTTTTAGCACAGCTGTTTATACCCCAAAAGTGTTTATTCTCAAAAAGTCACAAATCACTGAACCTAGACAGAACCAGTTTGGTGTCATCCTGGAGCACTTTGTTTACAAGGCTGCATCCCATCTTTCAGGAAGAGGGGGGCTGCCATCAGACTCACGGTGAGAGTTGGAGCCATCATTCACCTTGCCAGGCACAGCCCTGCTCAGATCAAAGGGTCACCACTCCCCATACTCCAACTGCAGATCTCTCTATTCAATCAAGATCGTGCTCAGCCTGCCCTGACCCTCCAAAACCAGACAGCCAATACACATAACAGCAGAGCACACCGGAGGCTTAGGCAAGAAAATACCTACTTCCTAAAAGTGGTATTTTCAAACACAGAATATAAAAATAATCGTCACTAAAAGATGCACTTTAATATTCGGAGCTCAGGCCTACTAAATTCGACTTTCCGATCATGTTCCTTGGATCAATTAGGATTATACCAATTCAGTCAATTTACAATAGGGAGCATTCGGGCTGTTGCACTGAATAGTAGTGGCACAGCGCCCAGAGCATCTAACACCAACAAACACAGAGGAGACAAATGCGAGAAATTAAGGTAGACCAACACCAATGGTGCCAGGTCTAACACCGATGCATCACCGTTCTTGCATGTAGGGAACTGACGCAACACCTTCCCTGCAACTCTTCTGTTTGTATAGTGTTACGCATCCTAAGTTATATTGAACGTAAAGTGTCACATTTACCATCTAAAGAGAACTAAGCTATTTCTACCATTCTAAAAGTACACTATTGTGGATTTTTGTTGTTTGTGGTCTTGTGTTAAGTCTATATAAAAAAATGTATTTTTATAATACAACCGGTGTGGTGGCCATCTGTAGTGTTGTCACTGTATTACTGTATGGGTTCACAAATGCTGCCTCTGAGATAAGCCTCCCTGCTCGTGCCAAGCTACCAAGGGGGTGAGCAGGGGTTATTTTAGGAGTGTACCCCCTTACCCTGACTAGAGGCAAGGGTCTCATTTTGGCTAAAGGTACCTACCTCTGCCAACTAGAGACCCAAAAATCTAACAAGAGGGATCTTCAATGTGAACCAATTAAAGTCTTCAAGCTGCCCTGCAGTGGGCAGAAGTAAATCTACAACCATTTGTAGTGGAAATGGGCCCCAAAAGAAAATGTGAATCCCCAACAATTCACAAGTTGATCGATGCCCACCACCTTTCCATATCATCCGCATACTGGAACCCTTAATGAAAGCAAATTTACTCGCACACAAAAATACTTTCTACTGGTGCAACTGTATGTGTAAGTAATTCAGTTCTCGTTTTGAGAATTTAAAATATACACTTTGAGCTGATATCAGAAAATATGGCTGCGTGAATCTCACCACACGTAATTAACACGCCAGGGGTGTTGTGATATTGACTGAAAGTTTCTGTGCGGTGCAGCTCAGAGATGGGAAACAACCTTTACAACGCAGTCATTACATCGCACTACCTTTACAACACAGTCATTACAACACAACGTCCTTTACATTGCATGCCATTACAACACCCATTACATCGCATGTCACCACAACGCATGTCATTACAATGTATGTCACTACAACGCATGTCATTACAACGCAATATAAGGTAAGTAATGGGAAATAGTAGTTTTTACCCCTACACTATCCAACACTTACCCTACTGTTGCACTCATTGGAGTGGGAATAGTCATTTTTACCCTTACACTATCTAACGCCTTCCCTACTGTTCCACTCGCTGGAGTGGAAATAGTAATTTTTACCCCTACACTATCCAACAATTACCCTACTGTTGCACTCACTAGAGTGGGACTAGTAATTTTTACCCCTACACTATCCAACAATTACCCTACTGTTGCCCTAAAAGTAATATGCGTTGTAATGGTATGCGTTGTAATGGAATGTGTCGTAAATGTAGTTTCTAAAAATGCATTGTGATGGCACCCAATATAAAATCATGCGTTGTAGTTGATGTTGCGATGTAAAAACTGTGTTGTAAAGGCATGCATTGTAAATGTTTGCGTTGTAGCATCATACATTCCTCAGAGATATGGTCCTCTAATGGGGCTGCCCTGTTGCCAGTGTTTTATCATGTCCTGTATGTTTGAATGATGACAAAAGTGCGAAATTCAGCAAAATTCGTTATTTTCCACTTTTGAAATGTAAGCTTAAAACTCCACAAACAAAAACAAATGACTTTAAAAGGATTTTAGAGCTGTCTTTTCTTTAGTGAGTAATAAAGCAAAAAGATGCGCTGTAAAGAATACACAGGATATTACATAGAATCTTCCACCAATCGAGAATCGCAAAATATGGATAAATGCTTCTTATTTTTGCCTGAAAATTGTTTTTAGCTCACGGCCATGCTTGCTTACTACTAAAAGCGTGAGATGATTTTTAGCTGTATTTAAACCTGGAGTGGGCAGCGCCTCATACTCATAGTTATCGAAGATGTCCTGGCTTCAGGGGTGTAATGAATGCCCTAACTGTGCCCTTCTCTTCTCTTGCAGTACAATGAGGACACCATGGCTTGGTACCAGTCCCAAGTACTGACCACGTGGCAGGAGGCCTTGAACAACTCGTGGGCAGCTGAAGATGGCACCGCCACCGCTACCAGGGAGCTCACGTCCCATCTCTACCAGAAACTTCTCAGAAGCAAGGAGGTGGTCCCCGTGGCCCTGCCAGCCAAGGACCTGCTCGGCCCACAGCTGCTGGACTTTGAACAGGAGGCAAGCAGCCCATTGGAGCGGGCGCGGTACGTTCCCGCCCTCCTCCGCAGCCAGCTCCATGTGGCCTCGCGTGTCTTCCAGACCGCGCCCTTCGTGGACTTTCTGCGTCAGCGGCTCTTGTGTCTCCAGAGGATCTTCCATGCTGTGTCCAGCAAATTCCACAGACCGGTGCGCGTGGACACGGCCATGACGCGGGACGCCCTGGTGTGCCTGAGGTCGGACACCAGCCTGGTCCAAAACACAGGAGGCCAGAGGGGGGCCGAGGTCCTGATTGAGATGGCCGTCCAAGCCGGCCTGAGGATGGTCTTCTCCCTCTTGCGCGAGCACTGGCATCTAGCCGGACAGTCCGCGGATGGAGACCTCTGCAGCGAAGTGATGCTCACAGCCTCCTCTGTGCTGGCCTCCCTTCCCCCCCTGTCCCTGGCCAGCGAGAACCGTATCCACCCTCTGGGTCAACAGAGCCTGGCGCAGGTCAGCGACTTCTTGAAGCAGATGAGCAGGCCTGGTGCCAGCAGCAGCCATGTTGGGCGCCGGATGGCCATGGAGCTGCTGCTGGCGCTGGCGGTGCAGCGGGGGTCCCTGAGGTTCCTCCTCGAGTGGGTTGACGTGGCCCTCTCTGACCACCCCATTGTGGAAGGGTCTCCTCGGTCCGACCAGGAGCAGGAAGAAGTCATCTCTCAGCTGCAGTTTTGCTCAGCCATGCAACAGATGCGATTGTCCTCAGTAAGTTTGTGCCCAAAGTACTTGAACCGAGGTACCAGACACAGGGTCTCCTGTCACCAAAAAGATCCTGTTCATGGCATAGTCTTCAGAGGCAGGACCCATGAAATGCTGTCAGGTTGCATGTTTTAGTGTTGTATGGTGTATGAAGTAGTACAGGGCCAGGCACTACTTTCCCCCAAAGGTTCCACTCTGCAGCTATTGAAATATAACCTGAAAATTCAAGTTTTTGGGAAACCTGTACTGAGAACTTTATCAATTTTTAAAACCATTTAATGTTAAATAGTCCTAATATTTCAAACCATTATTGTGCTAAAATCAACTGAGGCAAAATTCGATTACTTCCAAAGTTTGTAGAGAGAACATTATAGCTCTTACGCCTTTATAAAAATAACACTAGCTTTCCAGCTGCATGGAGACATTTATTGATTCTGAAAATGTTAATACAGTTTAATGTGTTCAACTCTAGATCAGTTCTCAGTAAAATGTGCACATGACTGAGCTACCATTGACTTGACTCTCAGCAAATGTCCAAGAAGGTAAATTATTCTCACTAAACTATTGTTTGATATTCCCCTAAACCAGGCAGAACCCCCCACTCTATTTAGGGAAAGTAAGTTACACACCAAAGATAACCTATCCTCACCCTTCTGGTAGCTTGGCACGTAAGAGCGATTGGACCGGCTGGGGGGATGTTGAGAGGCGAACACGAGGGAAAATTAATTATCTATTTAATTTTCCTTTGCAGTCATCTCTCGAAGCCTCCCCCTCCCCCCCCCAGCCGGCCCCACCGTTCTTACCTGCAGCGGTCACGGCTGCTTGGCACATAAGAGTCAGGCTTATCCCCTGAGGCAACGTGTAAAGCATTTGCACAACACACTCACACCAGCAACACAATAAATACACCAAAAAAGAGACTTCACAAAGAATAATTAAAAATATATATTAAATTGTATATATATTATAGACCTATACAGCATGAATCAATAATTACTTTGCCAACATTATTGTGCGTACTATGCCAGTACTAAAATAGCGTCCCAGTACTTATTCTCCAAATGTCTTCGATGTAGAAGTGACTTAAAAAAAACCTTAGAAGTGCACAACACCCCGTTAGATCCCAGTCCTGGCTCCAGACATCAGTAGGGGGTAAATCAGCCCTGTGTTTGGGGCCAGGACACAGCCTATACAAATGTAAGTGTGCCCGCCTCCCTCTCTTCCAGCCCAGGAAGATTATCAGTTTGCAGATGGATGAAGATGCCTCTCCTGTCCCACCCAGCCCTTCCTGTGTGGTGGCTGTCTGGAAGGTATTCACAAAGTGTAGCTGTCACTCTGCCCTAGACGTGGATTGGAGTCAGGCTGCAAAACACTGGTCATAAGCACAGAGAAATGCCACTTTCTAAAAGTGGAATTTCTGAAATAGTAACATAAAATACAACTACACCAGTAAGCAGGATTGATCACCTCCATTCTAAACAAACCAAACATGATAACACTACTCCTTTACAATCCGGAATTACCACTTAAACACAACTAAGGGAATTCCCAAGCCTCTGAGAGAAGTAGGCCTCACAGTAGTGAGAAAAAAATTGGCTATTTGTCACTATCAGGACACAACATACAATAAAGGCACATGCCCTACCTTCTTCTTACACAGCACCCTGCCAATAGGGCTACATAAGGCCTGCCTTAGGGGTGACCTATATGTATAAAAAGGGTAGTTTAAGGCTTGGAAAATAGTTTTAAATGGCAAGTCTTTGTGACAGTAAATTGTGCCTGCAGGCCTTGCAGTGGCTGGCCTTAGACAGGTTTGAAGGCATTTGTGGCTCAATTAACGCTCCAGGCAGACCAGTAGCATTTAATTTACAGGCTCAGGGTACATAGTATACCACTTTACAAGGGACTTTCAAGTGAATTAAATAGGCCAAACAGGTGTAAGTCAATCATGCCACGTTTTAGGTGAGAGAGCACATATACTTTAGCACTGATTAGCAGTGGTAAACTTCCCAGAGCACTTCAGCCAGCGAAAAGAAGGTCAGAAAAATTGCAAGAAAGACAAAACGTTTGGAGATAATCCTGCAGAAAGGGCCGTTTCCAACCATGTGGGACACTCCATTCCACAAACATATTTTATAAACAACACACCAACCACTAAGTCATCACTCTGTGAAATAGGACATAAAATACTGCTTTGGTTTTCCATTGTCCTGAAGAAGCCTCACTAAAACAGTTTGCAGGAGCTGAAACAATCCAATACCTTCCTATGACCCCATGCCCAGCTGTCCATTGTGCACATATAATATGTCTTTTTAGTATCTTAAATAATATTTCATGCAATTTAAACTTTAGGACGCTGGGTCCCTGCCTCTGTTGTCAATGTGGTAACAATACATTAAAATTCAAACTTAAAATAGTATGCATAACAATTTATTTGTACTTGTGTTTAATATAAACATTGAACATCACTTTCACTAGACTTATATTAAATTATAGTGCACATTTGAACCTGTAGGCACATTCATTTGGGGCATCACTAACAGAATGCCTAAGATCAAAGTGAAGCTAGGAACAAAAATTGTCTCTCTGTATTGAATTCAATGAATCAATCAATCATCGTATTTATATAGCGCACTACTTACCCAGAGGGTCTCAAGGCGCATGGGGGGGGGGGGGGGGGGGAATCTGCTACTGCTCGAACATCCAGGTCTTGAGTTGCTTCCTGAAGCCGAGGTGGTCCTGGGTCAGGCGGAGGTGGGTGGGGAGGGAGTTCCATGTCTTGGCGGCGAGGTAGGAGAAGGACCGTCCCCCTGTGGTGGCTCTACGGATGCGGGGGACGGCGGCGAGGGCGTGGCTGGTCGAACGAAGCTGGCGTTTTGGAGCGTAGAAGTTGAGGCGGCTGTTGAGGTATCCTGGGCCTTGGCTGTGTAGGGCTTTGTGTGCGTGGGTGAGGAGACGGAAGGTGATTCTCTTGTTGATCGGGAGCCAATGCAGATCTCTCAGGTGTCCGGAGATGTGGCTGCGACGGGGGATGTCCAGGATGAGTCGTGCTGAGGCGTTCTGGATCCGCTGGAGTCTCTTCTGGAGTTTGGCGGTGGTTCCGGCGTAGAGGGTGATGCCATAGTCCAGACGGCTGGTGACGAGGGCCTGGGTGACCGTCTTCCTGGTCTCGGTGGGGATCCACCGGAAGATCTTACGTAGCATGCGCAGGATGTTGAAGCACGACGAGGAGACGGCGTTGACTTGTCTGGTCATGGAGAGGGAGGAGTCCAGGATGAAGCCCAGGTTGCGTGCGTGGTCTGTTGGTTTGGGTGCGCTGCCTAGGGCGGGGGGCCACCAGGAGTCGTCCCAAGCGGCGGGTGAGGATCCCAGGATGAGGACTTCCATCTTATCTGAGTTCAGTTTCAGGCGGCTGTTCTTCATCCATTAAGCTACCTCTTTCATCCCCTCGTGAAGGTTGGCTCTGGCGGTGGCGGGGTCGTTGGTAAGGGAGAGGATCAGCTGGGTGTTGTCGGGGTAGGAGATGATGTTGAGGTTGTGCTGGCGTGCGATGTCTGCGAGGGGGCTCATGTAGATGTTGAAGAGGGTTGGACTGAGCGAGGAGCCTTGAGGGACGCCGCAGATGACTTCGGTGGCTTCAGATCTGAACGGGGGGAGGCGGACTCTCTGTGTTCTTCCGGCGAGGAAGGAGATGATCCACTCCAGTGCCTTCTCCTGGACTCCGACGTTGCTGAGGCGTTGTACTAGGGTACGATGGCAGACAGTGTGGAAGGCCGCGAAGAGGTCGAGGAGGATGAGGGCCGCTGTTTCTGTTGTCGAGCAGCGCTCGGATGTCATCGGTGACTGCGATCAGGGCGGTCTCGGTGCTGTGGTTGGCCCGGAAGCCAGACTGCGAGGGGTCGAGGGATCCGTTCGTCTCGAGGAAGGCGGCTAGCTGCTTGTTGATGGTCTTCTCGATGACTTTTGCAGGAAACGAGAGCAGCGAGATGGGGCGGTAGTTCTTGAGGTCGGTGGGGTCAGCCGATGGCTTCTTGAGTAGAGCGCTGAGTTCGACGTGCTTCCAGCTCTCCGGGAAGGTAGCGGTGTCGAAGGAGGTGTTGATGATGTCCCGCAGGTGGGGTGCGATGATAGCGTCGGCCTTGTTGAAGACGTGGTGAGGGCAGGGGTCGGTCGGAGATCCGGAGTGGATGGAGTTCATCGTGCGGACGGTGTCTTCGGTGCTGATTGGAGTCCAGGCGCGGAGGGTGGTGGTGGGGGGCGGTGGTTCGGTCGTGGTGTTCGTCGGTCGGTCGGCCTAAGATCAAAGTGAAGCTAGGAACAAAAATTGTCTCTCTGTATTGAATTCATTTTTTTCCTCAAGTACTTTGTCCAATGGGATTGCAGTGTTGAATTTGATAGGTCTTTTGGACTGATGTGTCCAGTTGAAGCCTCATGAAAAATGTTTTGAAACCTGATGGGTCCATCCAGCCTTTCATCCCCATTCGATTCCAATTTGAACCCTGCCATATGCAAATCAGTCTTGACCTTGCGCCCATTGGGAACAGTCCAGCCCGAACTTCCAGGCCAGGTCGGAGAGCACAGGACAGTCGTCTGGGCACAAACCCATCCCACTCAGGGTGACAAATGCAAAAAGAACAATTGATGGATAGAATGCACAACAAGGTCATACATTCACCCCAGTACAGAGATCTGGGCCTAAATCCATCGTTTTGTTTTGCTCCCCATGCCAATCCCGTTTGATCCCAGCCATATGCAAATCAGTCTTGACCCTGCACCCAATGGGAACAGTCCAGCCCGAACTGCCAGGCCAGGCCCTCCCTGGACTGGAAGGAAACATCCTAGTACCGGTTTCGGGGTTTCACCCCTCATCAGCCAAGTTAGCTTGGCTGATGAGGGGTGGCATGGAGAGAACGAGACCCACGTCTGGGCACACCCATCCCACTCGGGATGACAAATGCAAAAAAGACAATTGATGGACAGAATGCAGAACAATGTCATACATTCCCCCCGAGTACAGAGATCTCGGCCTAAATCCATCTTTTTTTTGCTCTCCATGCCATTCATGTTTAAACTCAGCCATATGCAAATCAGTCTTGACCCTGCGCCCAATGGAAACAATTCAGCCCGAACTGCGGAGAGCGGTGCAGTGATAGTGAAATAAGGGGGGTGCAAGGGTGGTATGGGGACCTTGCTGTTGACATAGGGTTTTGGGTAGTTTTTTAGGTTTGTTCTTTTGTAATATATGTCCCTCTTGTGATATTTCGCAGGGCGCTGCCGACGACACGACTCAAGGAGACATCCCAATGGCTGACTGCGAAGAAGACTTTACCCCGGTGCAAGGTGCGCTCCGGCTCATGGAGGAGGTGAGTGGAAACAGGTCAACTCCCTCAGGATATTACCGACTAGTAGCGCATCAAAATTTTCTTTGTAACATCTAGCTATTACGTATCTACCCCCGGTATCTACTTCAACCTCCTGTATCTTCAATCCAGAATTCGTGCTCACCCAAACCATCACTCCACTAGCAGGTAAGGTGAACCCTGGCGCAATACAAGTACCCTTCATTCTTCTAGACGACAGCAGGCCAGTGCCCTGGGAAAGATGGGTCTCCTGGAGTATAGCCACATCCACATGATTCCGTTGTAGATAGGTAACTACCTCACGGATTTTCCGTTTGTTAATGAGACCCCTTACATTCCATGACATTGATTTTAAATGGACATTAGTGTTAGTGGCTTGGTCTGCGGCCATTGTGTGTGTGTATATATTGGTACAGAATATACACAATGTGTAACCATTTATCTGAACCATTCATGCTATGTACGCGTAAAATAGGCCTGCTTACTGACAAACTGACTGTTAACCCCACCCTCGCACGCCATAGCCCTAAAATTGCAACCTGGCTCAACTTGAACAGTTGGGAGCAGATTCACAGAACTAATCTGAGATAAAATCCTAAACTTACTACTTTTGGTACTCACAGAAGGCTTTTAGTAGTAGTAAAGTTAGGTCTCCTAACTTTACTACTACTAAATGCCTTCTGTGAATACCAATAGTAGTAAGTTTAGGATTTTATCTCAGATTAGTTCTGTGAATCTGCTCCTTGGTTACCCCCCTTGCCCATAACAAAAAAAAAGTTAAACTTTTACTCCCAGTGTGTGTTACACTTGGAGGCAGTGGTTGCCCACCACTTGGTGCCTACTAAATGCCTACATCCGCCCTTCTAATATGGTTCCATCCAGGTAGGTACTGTTACTGTCAACTGTAACAAATACAACACAATACAGCTTACCGCAATTATACATCATCATATCTTACTAGTACCGCCGATGCACCCGAGCGTTTTTGCAGCTTTAAAAGTATGTCTCTAAAATGTTGCATTACCGCCAGTCTAACAATTCTGGGTCTCCTTGTGTGCCACCTTCCTCTGCTACGGACTTCTGAGAAACTTTCTTCTTGTTTTCTTTGCTGTGTTTTTTTAGGTCTTGCTGCAGTGCTTGGGGGTTATTGTATATTTTGGTCTCGCCATCAAGGGTCACTCTCAATCTGGCTTGATATAGCAATGCATATTCTAGCTGCAGCTCCCTCAATTCACGTTTCATGGGTGTGAATTGCCTGCGTGTCTCTTGTACTTGTGGAAAAAGGGCCTGCTCCGATCCTTCATATTTTAACACTCGTAGTTCCCTGGCCCACCAAAGCGCCATGTCTCTGTCCCTATAATTCAACAATCTTGCCACCATGGGCCGTGGAGACACCCCATGGGGTGGGCTGGGGGCCAATGATTCACCACGAATACAGGCAAAAATGTTTTATGCCCCAGCAGTGACACCAGGAGCTGTTCTGTGAATAATTCCATGTTTCCAGTTACTGTGGATTCGAGTAGAACTAGTATCCGCACATTATTGCTCCTAGAGCTCGCTTCTAAGTCCTCCGCCTTGTTACGCAGCATAGCCATTATTTTGCCCATTTGTTTCTGTGTGGATACAGCTTCAACTTGTGCGTCCTCAGCCTCAGACAGCCTGTGCTCTACCATGTCTAGCCTCTCAGCATGTTTATCTACACGCTCTGACATACCATCGATTCTATATCCCAAAAAGTCTATTTTTGCCGTCGATAGAGATCAGACTTTGCTGCATTGCAGTTAATATGTGCCATATATCCTCACCTGATTCAGCATCAGCATTCCCTTGTTCCGGAGGCAAGGAGTCTGTATTGTCCTTGCGGGCCCTAGTGGATTTGCGTTTTTCGAAATTGATCTTTAGCTGTGCCTTATCTGTCTTTCCCATAGTGCCAGGCTACGCTGCCATGCTACAAGAGCGAACTCTGAGGGAGTGGAACCCCGTTCGAAGGAGCTCCCGGATATCCCACTCGTACCCCATCATGCTTCCCACAAGGACTGTTGTGTTCTGCTGAGTAGATTGTTCCTCACCTGGCAGCAACGCTGAGCAGCTACAGGAGCGTATTACTTCACACACGTTATGAGGGCCAAAATTTCACCACGTGGGCCCAGACGCGTGTCGCTCCCTGTTGTTAGATGCCGTGGGGGGGAGTGGTGGAAGGCAGCAATTCGGCAGGCACCCACCGCCACCAGATCAGCCTGGCTGACTGCACCTGGCAACACGCGGGGCAGCATTAGTCGTGGGGGGGGGCATGCCCCGCCGTCACCCTCCTACCAGACATCACTGTTATGCCGCTCTCTGTCGTGGTGCGCCCAGACCCTCACAGGGGACGGCAGCGGGACAAGCAGGCCGGCTCCTCTCTACGGCCTCGCAGAGGTTAGACGGCGCAGCTCCACAGCACTCCAGTGCTCGTCCACACGGAGTTGGAACTGCACTCGGTGCATGGGTCACCGCCCGCCAGAATTGGCAACCGTGGGTCCACCCCTGGGTCTTCAGTCACAGGACCAACAGGAGTCTGGACCTCGCACTCTGCTAGTCCGCACCACAACTTTTTCACTGTAGAGAGCCGAATCGAGCTCGGTTAGCCACTGGCCATATATATCTGGGAAGCTCTGAGTTAGCAGCATCATGTCCGCTATGTATCGGGCGGTGTGGTTCCTGGATGCAGGCAGATTCCTTTAGTATATTGCGGGCGGTCTCCGGAGCTCTTTAACACTGTGGCCATCTTGTTGCTAGGCAAGCTCTGCCCCCCCACCCCCTCTCTGCACATAGGGTTTCTCGCTGCTACTCTTGAAGTTTTATTCTTGGAGCTCTATTTTAAATGGGTCACATAAAATCTGCATCAAAATGACGCAACAAAAATATCAATGGATTGTCATTACATTAAAAGTGACTGCGCTGGACGTCATTCTTACATGTTCCAGTATCCATGTATTTATCTGACTTGTGACAGGGACACACAACCGATCGTTTAATCACACACATGAGCTAGACACAAGAACCACAAAGGTCCTTGCAGATCCACAGTCTTGTGACTCGAAGGTGTCTTGCACTGAACAGAGGGGAATGCAGTTTTATCACCCTCAGTTGTTATGAGCCAATGTACCCCAATCTAGGCCTAGGTAGCTACACAACCTTGTACCTACATTTGTGCTACCTTGCTCTGCATAACGGTTCTAGCACTTACCTTTTACCCAGTTATGTGCTTAATAAATAGTAATCATTTTTCTCTGAAACTAGCCTCATTCATTATGCATGAGGATTCCTAGTGTCATATCTAAATCCCCTGCCCAGGACGTACACAGCAGGATTGATATAATCTGTATAATAACTCAAAAGTCCTGCTAACGTCACCCTTGGATGACAGGTCCACTGTACATAATGGCAAGCCATTGCATATCTAAGTAGAACCTCAGAGGGTACCTTTTGGGTATAAAAGAACCACAACTTCAATGGGTAACCA
This sequence comes from Lissotriton vulgaris, assembly GCF_964263255.1. Classification (NCBI taxonomy): domain Eukaryota; kingdom Metazoa; phylum Chordata; class Amphibia; order Caudata; family Salamandridae; genus Lissotriton; species Lissotriton vulgaris. The sequence goes on from NC_141689.1 coordinate 35,942,887, forward strand.
GAGAAGAAGCTTCCATGCTGACACAACAATCTGAGGTCCCTGCACTCAGAACCTCCAGCACGCAGTGGACTGACATCCGTTGCGGGGTGTCCAACTCGAGACCAAGACAAGGTCCTTTGTTCTCTCCCATCAGGCAATGGGGTTGGCTCTCTGGTTGTCTGGACTTATCACAGCACCGATTCCGACCAGGTCACAGCACGGAATCAGCTCTGATAAAATCGGCGGAAGACATAAGACAAGTGATGGATGCAGGGGGTAGAGCCGCCCTGATTATGTTGGATTTGTCCGCGGCCTTCGACACGGTCCACCACAGGTTGTTGGTGGACCGGTTGAGGGCCTGCGGAATTCAGGGAATGGCCCTCAAGATCTTTCAGGCCTTCCTTGCTAACAGAACTCAGGTGGTGGCCATGGGAGACTTTGAGTCGGCCCCTTTTGCACTCCCCTGTGGCGTCCCTCAGGGATATTCCCTTAGCCCGGCCCTTTTTAATGTGTACGTCTCCACCCTGGCGCCAGTTATAAGATGCTTCGGCTTTAATGTAACATCTTATGCAGATGACACTCAGATTGTAGTGTCTCTGCTACCTGGTGGAGTGGATGACACAGCGGACAGGTTCAGGGAATGTATGCGTGAGGTGAGTACCTGGATGGCAGAAAACTGTCTTAAATTGAACTCAGCGAAGACTGAAATCCTGTTATTCGGGCCAAAGACAACTTTTGGTCCCCAAGATGGTGGCCTGATGAATTGGGGACACCACCCTCTCCAGTCACTAAGGTGAAAAACCTGGGGGTTCTGATGGATGACACTCTCTCCTTCAGGCCCCAAGTCATCGCTCTGTCTTCTTCCATCCATTATATCCTGAAAACTACACGTAAAGTGCTGCCCTTTATCCCTGAATTATATAGAAAGACCGTGGTAACAGGGCTGGCAATATCCCTTCTAGACTATTGCAACAGCCTGCTTCTAAATGCCCAACAGGGGCTACTAAACAAATTACAAATCTTACAAAATACAGCGGCCCATCTGATTACGGAAACCTCCAAATTCTATTCGGTAGCACAAGATCTGGTAAAACTTCACTGGCTTCCAGTGCGGAAAAGAATAGCCTTTAAGACGCTTTGCGTAGTCTTCAAAGCACTGAAGGGTTTGGGCCCCCACTGCATGACCGCACTCTTTCAATGGTACAAGCCGACCAGGACGCTTAGGTCTTCTGACTAAGGACTTATCTTAGTCCCCAGAGCCAGGAAGGCTCGCTGGGGGGAAGGTGTTTCTCCCTGGGGGCGGCTAGGGCTTGGAACGCTCTCCCACTGGCCCTTAGGCAGATATCCGACCTTCTGCCCACAGAAGGGCCCTGAAAACCTGGCTATTCACGCACTAATCCACTTCGTTACGGACTCTAGCGGTTATCCCAGCGCCAGGACACCTTTCGGGTAACAGTGCGCTTAATAAATGTGTAAAATAAATAAATAAAATAAATGAAGATGGAGTCCCCGACTCCGGTGGGGCTGACTGGTATCTGATCTCCATCACCGAAGTGGAGCTTTGACCGGAGCATTCGCAGCTAATCTTCATCAAAGCGGAGGTTGAATGGAGCATTCACAGCTAATCTTCATCGAAGCGGAGCTTGAACGGAGCATAATTAACCAATCTTCATCACCGAAAGGGGGCTTGACAGGAACATTCGCTTTCGCTCTCCTAGTACAAAGCCCCCCCCCGCTTATAACAGCTCCGACCCCTATTGGGCCGACGCGGATCCTCGACTACCGAAAGGAGCCTGGATTAACAGCAGAGGAAGGGCTCAGCTTGCGTTTGACTTCACATGGGCACTTTGTTCAGTCCAGCAGCGAATGCGTCCTTCATCGGAGACGAAATGCAGCGGTTTGTCTATCAGCGGAGTTGTCCTGATAGAGCCCTCGGAAGGCAACCAGCAGCAGAACCGCATAGAGATCTGCTTTGTCCTGTACATGGGAAAGAGGAGTGAAAGAACTCAGTAGAGCAAGCCCACCCTCCTACGCTCTACTGACGATGTAGTGGCATTACACAGGTCTATTGCTATACACTTGTTTTTCTTTTGCGATTATATACACTTGCGAGTGAATAGCACTCCATTTGGTCAACACTTTAACTATCCGCTGGCAGTTTCTGCTTCGAGATTTAGGTCGACAAAATGGCGGCCCAGTTAAGTTAATTTAATTACCATTGTTTTGGGTTAGTGTCAAGTTTGCTGTTGCTCTAGGCAAAAATGTAATTGAACGTCTATGGAATCACGAGTTAAAAATTGAAAAAGGACTAAAACTCCATTAGAGCCACTGAACTTGAAATAGGACTACCTTTGGCTCAGCTCAGCTAATGAAAAGAGATACAATACTTCCTACTGGCTCTGTTATACACTCCCAATGAGGTGGCCATCTTGGACTGACTCCCTCACAGTGATCTAGCGCCTGTAAACTTCTGGTATTCGTTCTTTGCCCTCGCCATCTATCTATACAGAACAGAACCTCAATTTTAATTTTTACTAATTTATCTTTAAGTTCTATCCCTTTCTTCACGGCTCCTGCCTCACCCCCATCCCCTCATTCGCATGCGAGGGTGCGCATAGCACACTACTTGTACTCCATCATAGTGTTCACCATGACTCCCTCATAGTGATCTAGCGCCTGTAAACCTCTGGTACACGTCCTTTGATCTCACCATCTACCTATACAGGTCAGAACCTCAATTTTAATTTGTACTAATTTGTCTTTATGTTCTGTCCCTTTCTTTACGGCTCCTGCCTCACCCCATCCCCTCATTCGCATGACAGGGTGCGCATAGCACACTACTTGTACTAACCACTGCCCCTCCCTACCAGTTGCTCCATCACCCTCCTTCATACGCCCCCCCGCAATCGGGTCACATACACACATTTCGCCCCACAACATCTTATCACATACTAACAGCCCATCATCATGGAACCCACTGGTGCACATACTTACACCATCAACTACCCCCCCAACCTCTCAAAAAACATCCAAATGCTTTAACACGATTTGATAAAACTACACCCTGAAACACCCATCTCTGATCCCTACTTCTCAACAAACAAAGGGCATATAACCTCTGATATCATCTTCTACGCTAAACGAAGAGCACAATGGAGGAAATCGTTCCTAACTATATTTTCGAACTCCTCAACTAGGAAAACCGTGCATGGCCTCATTATTTCTATATCCCCCTCCCAAATTTTCAAAGAGGCTGCAGCCATCACCATCTATAATAATGGAACCATTTTCATACAATCAACAGACTGCAGCTCAAACCTGTTGGATAAGATCTTCCCCTTTATCAAAGAACAAGTGATAAAACCACAAACCCCTCCCCAGGCAATGCACACCACCAGTACACAATCTAGCACACCTCCAAATTCCACCCCTAGCCACAACCCGCTATTATCTCAACTACGATGTACACCCGAGCTCTCTGATACCCCCCTCCCTGATCGACTCATCCTTAAGACACTCCATCTTCTCCAGTTTTTACATCCATTACAGACTCACACACCAACACATTAATATCAAGACCATTAGTTACAACTAAGCTCCCCTCCCCACTAGATTCCTCCATAAGACACTTCCTTCTGACTGCTGCACAATCATTCAGACCCTTAACAGGCTCAGCATCCTCCCCTAGAACTAACATATCTCCCCCTATTGCCATCATTACTCCTTGCAAAACTAGCATTCCCACGATCACAGCCTCACAACACACCGCTACGCCTCCTCCATCCACTACCCTTTCCCCCATTCTCGGCAGTATCCCTTGCGAACCAGTCAATCACGTGACCACAACCCCACCACACATCTCTATGCCTCCTACACCTGCTCCTCATTCCTGTCCTCCCCTCCCTGATATGGAGCGGGAACCAGATAGGACGCACCACAACAACAACATCCTAGCAGATGCGCCTCCCTCTTACCATCCACGGGATATAAGTACATCTCCCACACCCATAGCACTTCCACTAATCTTGCTCCCACCCTCACCAGACCCCAGATTTGACGAGATCATACTCTCATTACGACAAATCAAAGAAGAACTTTAAGCGCTATCTGAGGTTCTTCTGAGCAAACCCTGGAACACTAGATGTGCATGACAGACTAAATCAAACTGTCACTTGACTCACTCAGCAATTACGCCGAAATTTTCGACCCCCAGATGGAAATCAGTTCCTTTTCAAAATAATTCAACCCGCCCAATACGAAGGACTAATCAGATATTGGAGAAAGATTTACTCACTCTACACAATTCATATAAACCCCCACACCGAAATCACAACACTTTGCCTCCAGATAGCCCGCGCAAATTAGCTCCAATCCCAACTATCCCCACAGCACTCACAGAACCACTAAACACAACCCTACAGGCATCATCGAAAACAACCTTAGACAAGTTCCCCTCATTCAGGAACCCACTACATCCCACATTACGCCCCGCCTTAAGTGTATACTACTAAACTGTAGATCAGCTTCAAGACACAAAGCCGACATAGCTGGCCTCATTCTCACACTAGAACCTGATTTGCTCATTCTAACCTAAACCTGGTTAAAGGATTCCTCTACACCCATCATTAACATACTTGTACCTCCGAACGACAGCATCATCAGACTGGAGAGAATTGATAAGATAGGGGGTGGTATCGCCTACATTCACCGGAATAATATCGCAGTAAACAAATCCATATCCCCTGTATTTTTCACTTATTGTGAATACATATGCCTCGACATCAATAGCAATGGCGAACCAATATGCTGTCTACACACCCTTTATCACCCACCTGGTGATAACCTCACTTTTACGGAACACTTCATGGACATAGTTTCTACTAATGCTGGACATCAAATTACCCAAATATTTCTCTGAGACCTCAATCTCTACTGGAATGACTCCAATGATGCAGTGGTCAATAGTCTCAAAAAATTCCTCGCTGACCTCGACCTCACCCAAATTTGCAACAGCTCTACACATGATAACGGTGCAACCTTTGATTTAGTAATCTCTAAATCTGAGCCAATCCACCTAGACACAATACATCCATGTGACTGGTCAGATCACCACATCATCACCTTCTTTATCAATGAAACATTGAAATATAATTCGGTTCAGCCCACAAGACCTAAAGTATGGAAGAGGGACCTGAAAAACATTGACCCTAACATAAGCACTACTCACAGCTACAACCTACTTCTTCCTCCTGAAGGGATATCAAATGTTCATGATCTTACCAACCACTATTTCAATTCCATGAATGTGATTCTAAATTAGTTAGCTCCCCTTCAATTGAAGAGAGTCTCCACAAAAGATTCTAAGCCCTGGTACGATGGAAGATTAAACGAGGAAAGACGAGCCCTAAGAATAACTGAACGCAGATGGAGAGCTGCTCCATCTGCCAATCATCTCAAGATACTAAGAAAGAAGATAATGCATACTATAGAAAGATGAAGCACACTAAAGCAGACTTCTTCCTGCACCAATTAGACCAGACAAAAAATCGTCCCAGAAAACTTTTTGAGTTAATCAAAACTCAATCAAAAGATGCACCTCACCTCCCCCAAGAGAAATGTGGCTCACGACCAAACTATGAAGAATTTGCCACCTTCTTCACTCAGACAACCGAAACCATAAAGAAAGACCTTCACAATGATCTTATCACACACACTGTCTTACATACAAACCCCTCACCTTCCTTTGTAAATGCTCCACAGCGAAACTCATCAAAGTTCGACTTAAAAAATAATGCATCTTGGTCTTCTTTTAATACCTACAATGAAGAATATATTCTTAAAATGATTACTGCACTGAATCCGGCTAATCACTTCACTGACCCTTTCCCTTCAAACCTCGCAAAAGACTTCATCCCATTGCTGTTGCCTCTATGGACCAAGATTTTAAATAACTCCCTATGCCAAGGTTGTATTCCTGACACCCTCAAAGCCGGGCAGGTATCCCCCATTCTAAAGAAACCTACGGCGGACCCTGTGAACTTAAACAATTACCGCCCTTTATCCAACATCCCTACCTTGGCCAAACTCTTAGAAAAATGTGTACACCTCCAGTTGGTAAGACATATTGAACATCTTAACCTCCTCAACAAATACCAATCAGGTATCTGTGCAGGTCACAGCACTGAATCAGCCATAACTCATATAATTGATGATGCTCTACAAATTCTAGATCAGAACTGAGTCTGCTTACTCATCTTGCTAGACCTTTCCTCAGCCTTTGATACCGTAAAACACGAAAACCTGATAGACCTTCTGAAACACAGAATGGGACTATCTGGATCAGTTCTAAATTGGTTCACTTTGTTCCTCCAAAACAGATCGAAATGATTTAAGGTCAACCTCTCACTGTCCAAACCCATCCTGGTCACGTTAGGATTCCCTCAAGGATCTTTACTATTTCCGACACTGTTCAATTTATTCATGGAACCACTCACTGAAATTCTCAACTCATCTAACGTGCAATATCACATGTACGCTGATGACACACAATTATACCTTAAGATCTATACCCTAGAAGACATCAAAGCGCTCAACACAACTCTCGGAAAAACTCAGATCTGGCTGGCCGAAAACCATCTAAAACTGAATGCCCTCAAAACCGAATTCCTCCTAATCGCTCCTCCCGCACAAGTACCCAGAATGCAAGAATTGATCAAACACCTAACAGCACCCAACTGCTAACCTCTTATCTTTGACTCAGCAAAATCGCAGGGAATTACACTGGACAGAAACCTCAATATGAAAAAACATATCAGCAACGCAACAAAAGGAGCAAATTTTCAGTTACATACTCTGAGAAAACTGAAACTTTTCCTGCTGGAAAAGGACTTAAAGCTGGCAGTTCAAGCTCTAGTCATCCCAAGAGTGGAATATGGGAGTGTCGCTCTCTACGGCCTACCCAGAGTTGCAACAGCCCCTCTATGAGCCTCAATCCATGCTGCAGCAAGCCTTATCACAGGCTCCAAAAGAAGCTCCCATATATCCCCGGACCTAAAATCCCTTAATTGGCTACCTTTTGAAGCCAGAATACATCTGAAAATAGCATGTATGACACATAAAGCCCTTCATCACAATGCACCCAGCGATCTGGCACAGAAACTGGCTCCCTCGTGTGGGGTCAGATCTTCAAGAAGTGCTAAAACCCTTCTACTGAAACCGCTAAAATTCAACAAGAAGAAAACATACAACCTAACCTTTTCAGGGATGGCACCCAGAATATGGAATGCTATACCCCCAGAAACCAGACGTAATCCTTCTACGGCATCTTTAAAAAAAAAAGTGAAAGCGCTTCTTTTTTTATTATTATTATTATTATTATTATTATTATTATTATTATTAAATTAAATCTATAAGGCGCACAGCTACCCGGAGGCTTCCCGGCGCACAGGACAGAATGCAGGCAAAACAGACAATCTTGTTACCGATTGAAAAGCCAGGTCTTGAGGCCTTTACGAAAGCTTTTGTGGCAAGTTTCGTGGCAAAGGTATAGAGTTCCACAGTACTGGGGCCAGGTACGAGAAAGAACGTCCACCCATGCGTGAGAGTATGAATCTAGGGACTATGAAGTAGGCTTGGGACGCGGAACTAAGTAGACGTGAAGGAAGATAAGACTGAGCTAGGGAGCATAGATAGTGGGGAGCAATACCCAGCTTAATCTTATGCATATAGCATAAGGCCTTAAATTTCATCCGTTGTTCTATCTTGAGCCAATGGAGATCACTCAAAATGCCTGTAACGGAGGAGGTTTTCTGTACCTGGCGAAGTAGCCTGGCCGCAGAGTTCTGCACCACCTGCAGTTTGCATATTAACTCCCTGTTAGCTCCTAGATAAAGGACGTTGCCATAGTCAAGCCTTGACATGATTAGGGCCTGGATGACTGTTCTCTGGGAAGATTCAGGCATCATCCATAATATCTTGCAGAGCCATTTGAGGATCATGAAGCAAATAGAAGTGGTCTTTGCTACTTGCTGTTTCATCGTCAGCTGATAATAAATCATTATGCCCAAATTGCGTACCGTCTGTACCGGTTTAGGAAGTTCACCCATTTCAGGCGGCCAGTGGTGCGGGCCCCAGAGATCTTTATCCCTCCCCATGATCAGAACCTCCGTCTTTCCTCTGTTTAGCTTTAACCAGTTAGTGTGCATCCAGTTAGCGATTTTGTACAGCCCTAGCTGTAGGGAAGAAATACTAGATTTATCTTTGGCGAATAGTGAAAAGAGAAGCTGGGTGTCATCTGCGTACGAGAAGATTGACAACCCAGCCTCTTCCGCGATGGAAGCTAAAGGGCTGACGCATAGATTGAATAGCATGGGGCTAAGTATAGATCCCTGAGGCACTCCATGAGGAGATGCTTAGGTCTTGGAGCAAGCCGATGGAGAGAAGGCCTGAAAAGTCCTGTTGGTGAGAACGTTTATGATCCACTAACGAGCTGATCCCACGATTCCCATAGACTGGAGTGCTTTTAGAAGGGTAGAATGAGATATCGTATCAAAGGAGGCACTCAAATCTAATAGAATGAGTGCCACAGTTTCCCCTTTATCCTGAAGCAGGCGTATAGTTTCGGTACCTCCTAGAAGAGTAGACTCTGTTGAGTGGCCGGCTCTAAAGCCTGATTGGGATCTGTGAAGGATGTTATCAGATTCCACAATCGTGTTAGCTGTTGTTTCACATGTTTTTGAAGAATTTTTTAAAAAGCAGGGAGATGGGGAATTGGGCGAAAGTTGTAAGGCTCAGTCGGATCCGCATTTGGTGTTTTCAAAGGAGGAAGAAGCATTGCGTGCTTCTATTCTGCAGGTAGAGTGGCTTCTCTTAGTGAAGCATTTGGGTGATCCATAATGATCCTTAATGAGGAGAAATTAAGTTTTTGAAAAATATTGACTGGAAATGGATCATTAGGGGAGCCTGATTTAAGACTATTTAAAATGGAACTAAAAGATAAAGGGTCTAAGGGTTGCCAGTTTGCAATTTTGCTAGTGGATGCTGAATCAGGGATCCCGACTGGGCTACTGCAGTCAGAAGTGTGGAATGAGTTTGTTAAGTGCTGTTCTTTTTTAGTAGTTGAAGACTTAAGTTCTGCATGGATCTTTTCTACCTTTTCGATAAAGAACTCTGCCACAGTTTTGCAGTGTGACTCATCAAGTAACGGGGGTATTGGTTAGCATGTTGCTCCTGGGAGATCCCCAACTAGCTTAAACAGAACTTTTGCATTATTTTGCGCCGATGTTCACATATTCCGCACGCACAGCTTTACATAGAGAATTGTATTCTCTCTTCGCGGTTTTATAACACTGCTTGGATTCTGAGGCATAGTCCTTCCCCCAACATCTCTCTAACGCCTTACATTTAGTTTTTTAAATTTTAAGTTTTTCGGTGAACCATGGGGCTGGAGGGCGGTGATTATTTAATTTCTGCAATGGGATGGGAAGGCAGGTGTTCACAGATGTCATTAGCCAGGTGTGGATGGTAGCTGTGTCCGAGAGTTGAATGCTGGTGGGCGTGCTCAGGGTCATGTCTTTGTGTAGCTTCATAAATCACATCGAAGGTTTGCGTCGCTCTTTTATCACGATGCGTGGTGCACGAGCGACGCAAACTGGCTCATAAAGAGGCCCCCAATCAAGCAGTGATCTTATAAAGCGCTACTACTCACTAGTGAGGGTTTCAAGGCGCTCAAGTTCACAGGATGGTCTGTGTGTCCCCCTGGTCACCTGGGATGGGCCTGCTTGTTGATGTGCTCTCTCTCTGGGGGTGGGAGGTGCTTGTCAGCATTCGGGCACCTCTGCCATGTCACTGGCAAAGCCTGGGTCTTCGATACGCCGTCACCTCCAGAGGTTCGTGGAATGAGGGGCACCTCGCAGCAGACCCCAGGGTTGGTACCTGTGATAGAACTGGGCACTCTGCCACTGCTGTTGACCACCGTGGCTGTCGATTGGCAGAATCCTCGCCAGCCAACAGAACCTCTGGCTTTGCCAGGTTTAGCGTCCGCCTAGTGTGATCCAGTTTCTTTAGTCACAACAGCTCTTCTGAGATCATTCTCGGCCAATGGTTTGATCTCCAAGAGGATTCATCTGTTGCCTGCTTGGAAGAGACTGAACGTTGACAGAATTGAACCAACAGATCCGCCAGCAGCAGGTCTGTGATGAAAGAAGCGGGCGTGAGATGGACCCCACAGGGAACTCACAGTACATGTGGGACTGGGCTCGGACATGTTTATGTATTGATCCAAAGTATTTCTGCATTCACTCCAGTGTGATCCTGTGAACCCTGAAACTGCATCATGGTTTTCCTAAATGCAAAGAACATTGGGCCACATGTATGAAGCCATTCTGCACTTGCAAACGGTGCAAATAGCTCAATCTGACCATTTGTGAATGAAAAATAGCCCGTTAAGATGAATTAAAGTCTTTGTAGTCGCAATTTTAGGTAACTGCAAACATTATGATCACCTAAAATTGTGACTACAAATATGGAAGCTCAATTTGTGATTCCCCATGCACATGTACCAAGCATTTCCTAAATGCAAAGGGAGAATTTAGGAAATGCTATTACTATCGACTCCATGTAAGTAAGTAACCATGTGCAAATTTTGAAAAGTGCCCAAAAACGCATTATTCAAAGTGCCATGTAGCGCACACATTCCCCAAGGGATGTGTGCGCTTTGCATGTGCACTGTCAGACAAGGTCTTCCTCAGGATCTGTCGAGTTGATATAAGGGCCCACCTCTCGATACCTCCAATTCTGATTGTAGTAAATACACAGAATATTGAAGTGATCAAGCGGGGGGAAAAGGGTGTTGGGAAGGGAACAGCAGGGAAGGAGATCTGAAAAGGAAAAGTTAACGCTGCAAGTCTTTTCTAGTATTTGCGAAAACTCTGCAACAACTTAAATAACGAATAATACTTCTTAAATTAAAAGGCTTTTGACTTTAAACACTGCCTAAACTCCAATGTTATCACATGAAACAATGTTTTGAATTGCACATCAAAAACACAATAGAATCTCAGGATTACCAAAGACTTATTGACATTTTTCTTGTAAATAAACTCTTTACAATGATAGTCATAAATGTCTCTTTGCCTTATAAATATCTGCTTTACATTGATAACTCCGAATATCTCTTTATCTTGTAAATATTCAGTTTACATCAACAACAGGAGCGTAGCTGGCGGGAGGGGGTGTAGAAGGAAAGTCGTGTGTTGAGGCATTCGGGTCCAAGTTCGTAAAGTGCTTTGTGTGCGTGGGTTAGAAGGCGGAATATTATCCTCTTATTGATGGGGAGCCAGTGGAGGTTTTTCAGGTGACCCGAAATGTGATCTTTACGCGGAATGTCTAGAATGAGTCTGGCTGATGTATTCTGGATGCGTTGGAGTTTTTTCAGAAGTTTTGCGGTGGTACCGGCGTATAGGGTGTTTCCGTAGTCCAGGCGGCTTGTAACCAGTGCGTGGGTGACCGTTTTTCTAGTTTCAGTGGGGATCCATCGAAATGTTTTTTTGAGCATGCGAAGAATGTTGAAGCAAGATGATGAAACGGCGTTGACTTGTCTGGTCATCGAGAGTGAGGAGTCCAGAATGACGCCCAGGTTTCGTGCGTGGTCTGTTGGGATGGGTGCTTGTCCAAGGGACTCTGGCCACCACGAGTCGTCCCAGGCGGAGGGGGAGGTACCTAAGATAAGGACTTCTGTTTTGTCGGAATTCAGTTTCAGGCGGCTGTGCTTCATCCACTCGGCTACTTCTCTCATTCCTTTATGTAGGTTGGTTTTGGCGGTGTTAGGGTCTTTGGTGAGTGAGAGGATCAGTTGAGTGTCGTCAGCGTAGGAGATGATGTTGAGGTTGTGTTGACATGCGATGGCCGCGAGGGGGCTCATGTATACGTTGAAGAGGGTGGGGCTGAGTGAAGATCCTTGTGGCACGCCGCAAATGACTTCAGTGGCCTCTGATTTGAATGGTGGGAGGCGGACTCTCTGAGTTCTTCCGGCAAGGAACGAGGTGATCCACTCCAGTGCTTTTCCTTGAATTCCGATGTTTCTGAGGTGTTGTAATAGGGTGATATGACAGACTGTGTCGAAGGCTGCGGAGAGGTCGAGGAGGATGAGGGTGACTGTGTCACCATTGTCCAGTAGAGTTCGAATGTCGTCTGTTGCTGCGATGAGTGCGGTTTCAGTGCTGTGTTTGGCTTGGAAGCCGGACTGTGAGGAGTCGAGGGATTTGTTGGATTCGAGGAAGGCGGCGAGCTGGTTGTTGACAGCTTTCTCGATGACTTTGGCCGGGAATGGAAGGAGTGATATGGGGCGGTAGTTTTTGAGTTCGGAGGGGTTAGCTGTGGGTTTTTTCAGAAGGGCGCTGAGTTCGGCGTGTTTCCAGCTATCTGGGAAGGTGGTGGAGTTGAGGGAGCAGTTGATGACATCTCGGAGGTGGGGTGCGATGATGGAATCTGCTTTGTTGAAGATGTGGTGAGGGCATGGGTCTGTGGGGGATCCAGAGTGGATGGAGTTCATCAGGCGGATGGTGTCATCAGTGGAGATTGGGTTCCAGTCATTAAGGATGTTCAAGGGGGGTGAAGGTACAGCAGAAGGTTGTGTGGGTTGGTTTCCGGGTTGGTTGTCGAAGCTGTTGTGGATGTCTGCGATTTTGTCGTGGAAGAACGAAGCTAGGGAGTTGCAGAGGTCTTGAGAGGGAGTGATGTTGTTGGAGTTGGCAGTGGGGTTGGTGAACTCTTTGACGATGTTGAATAATTCCTTGCTGTTGTGGGCGTTGTTGTCAAGTCAGTCTTTGAAAGCGGCTTTCTTGGCAGTTCGGATCAGTTGGTGTATGCGGGTGGCGTTTTTGAAGGCGTCTCTGGTGCTGGTGTTTGGGTCTTTTTTCCAGGCCTTCTCAAGGGAGCGACAGAGTTTCTTGGATTTCTTAAGATCATCGTTGAACCACGGGGCGTTTTTGTTGCCTTGTTTGATTTGACGTTTTTTCAGGGGTGCTAGGTTATCGGCGCTGTTGGTTAGCCATTGAGTGAGGTTAATGGCTGCTTGGTTGGGGTTCGAAGAGTGGGCAGGGGGGTTTTGAAGGAGTGATGAGGAGATCTGGTCGATGGTGATTTTGTTCCAGTTTCTTCGCAGAGTAGGTTGAGGATGGTTGTGGGTTGTGGTCTTATTATAGATAAAGTGAACACAGCTGTGGTCCGTCCAATGGAGAGCTGTGGTGTGACTGAAGGAGATATGTTTGCTGGAGGTGAAGATAGGGTTGAGTGTGTGACCTGCGTAGTGAGTGGGGGTATTAACAAGTTGTTTGAGTCCGAGGTTGGCGAGATTGTCCAGAAGGGCGGTGGTGTTGCTGAAATGGTATTCCTTCTTTGATTGTTTGATTCTCCCCTTTCTTTTCCCATTTTTTCCATTGAGAAAGAGGAAAGTTTTCATAAATATTTTCTAGGAATTGGTCAGCAGACAACAAACAAAGTACTTTATCTGGATCTATGATCGCCTGTGGAGCTCCTTCAAATCTTTGCAAAGAGGAATCTTTTCTGGAAAGAGCACCTGCCTTTTTATTATCTTGTCCTGGACTATAAGTTACAACAAAATCATATTCTGCAAAAAACATCATCCATCTTAACTGCCTTGGTGTTAACATTCTGGCTGAACTCATGAATTGCAGATTTCTGTGATCTGTATATACTGTTACGGTGAATTTTGCTCCCATTATATAGTGCCTCCATTCTTTGAATGCTTCTAAAGTTGCCAGCAATTCTTTTTCAGCGATAACATAATTTTGTTCTGCTGAGTTCAATTTCCGGGACATGTATGCTACTGGATGCATTTGACCAGTTTTGGGATGTCTTTGAGAAAGAATGGCTGCTATAGCTACATCTGAGGCATCGGCTTCAATAATGAAAGGTTCATTTACATCTGGATGCATCAAAATTGGAGCTGCTGCAAATGCCTTTTTTAAATTCTGGAATGCATCGTTAGCTTCTGGAGTCCATTCGAATTTCACCTTTTTCCTTAGTAATCGAGTGATAGGAGCAACCACTGCTGAAAAGTGATCAATGAAACGGCGATAGAAATTCGCAAATCCCAAAAAGCACTGTACATCTCGAACAGACTTTGGAATGGGCCATTCAGCTACTGCTTGAATCTTTCTATCAGTCATTTTCATGCCAGTTGGTGTGAGGAGCACTCCTAAGAACTCTACTTCAAAAACATGGAAGTCACATTTAGTTAATTTACAATACAAATTATGTGCTTGCAAGGTTTTCAAAACTTGTTTAACATGGCCTTCATGTTTTTCCACTGAGTCTGAATAGATTAAAATATCGTCTATATAAACGATTACAAACAGGTCCAAAAATTCTCTTAGAACATCATTGAGGAAAAACTGAAAGGCCGCTGGGGCGTTGCAAAGGCCAAATGGCATTACCAGATATTCAAACAAGCCATAACGAGTTTTAAAAGCGGTCTTCCACTCATCTCCTTGTCTTATTCGTACTAAATGATAGGCCCCTCTAAGATCAAGTTTGGTGTAAATCACTGCTGTCTTAACTTGATCTAAAAGGACCGGGATCAAAGGCAAGGGATATTTGTTCTTAATCGTTATCTTGTTCAACGCCCTATAGTCTATGCAAGTTCTCAATTCCCCATTGGCTTTTGGGATAAAAAACAAAGGGGAGGCGGCTGGGGATTTAGAGGGGCGAATAAAACCATTTTCCAAATATTGATCCAAATAGTCTCTCAGATGCTGATTTTCTTTTTCCGATAAAGCATAAATTCTACAATTTGGTACACAAGACCCTGGTATGAGGTCAATCTGGCAGTCATAATTGCGATGTGGTGGGAGTTTCGCAGCCTTTTCTTCACTGAATACCTCTTGATATTCTTTGTAGACTCTGGGTAAAATTGTCTCTTTTTCTTCCGCTGTTGCTATTTGACTCACAGTTGGTTCCAAAAAGTTTAAACAGGATGACTGACAATAATCAGAAAGAAATACAAGTTCTCTTTTTTGCCAATCAATCAACGGATTATGTAAACAAAGCCAGGGCATTCCTAAAATAAATCCGTATTGGGGAGCTTGTATTACATCAAATTGTACTTCTTCTCTATGTCTTTGTTTCTTTGAGTCTTCACAAACCATTATGACCCTGGAAGTTTGCATCGTAACTGGCCCTCCGGACAAAATTTTCCCATCCACTGCTTGCACAATTTCTGGTGTTTCTTTTTTCTCACAGATGATACTTAGCCGTTGAGCAGTTTCCAGATCAACAAAATTTCCAGTGGCTCCAGAATCGATTAAAACTTCCATTTGCCAGATTTTTAGAGTTATTTGAATTTGAACTGCCAATCTAAAATGAGCTTTGTAGTTCGTTACACAAGAGTTTATGGAAGGGTAAGCGAAGGTACCCAAGAGATCCCCTTCTAAACATCTTGGGCAAATTAGGTTTCCGACGTTTGATCTGTTCCTTCAATAACTGCTGCTTTATTGTTATTAGAAGATTTATTCTTGGGTTTCATCATGCAATCTTTTACAAAATGTCCTTTTCGACCACAGTATAGACACTGACCATTTTTCCGTCTGTTATCTTTTTCTCCTTTGATAGAGGTTGCCGAAGAATTCCGATTTCCATTGGCTCTGAACTTGATTCGGAATGAGCAAATGGGGTTCGAGATCTTGGTTCGTTCTTCCAACTCGGTTTGTCACTTCTTTTTTTATCTGATCTTCTTTCAGAGAGTCGATGATCAAGACGTAGGGTTAGGTTTATTAAATCTGAACAAGCTGTTGGTTGCGGATCAATTTGTGCCAGAACATCCTTTAACTCATCTTTTAAACCTTGATAAAAGAGAGCAGCCCTTTTTTCTTCTGGCCAAGAGGTTTCGGCAACCAGTCTATTAAAATGAGACAAATATGTAATGAGGTCTCTGCTTCCTTGTCTTAACTGTAATAATTCTCGATCAGCAGATAGGGTGACAGTTCGCCTATCAAACACCTTTTCAAATTCCTCAACAAAGCGCCTCCAATTGTATAACAAAGCGCTATCTTGCCTTACTAAAGGAACCGCCCAATTAGCAGCATCTCCAGATAGATAGGAGATTAGAAACGCAATCCTAGATTGAGGGGTAGGAAAGGCGGCTGGTCTACAGGAATAATGCAACTCAATTTGTGTTAAAAATGTTTGCACTTTCGAAGGATCCCCCGAAAACCGTTCAGGAGAAGCTAAAGGAATCTGCGGTGGTACAGTGACTGAAATGTTAGTAGCAGCTCTAGAACCAGTATCCTGAACCTCATCGGGAAGTGGAGTACTCTGAAGTTGTATATTTTCCACTTTTTCGCCCAATAACGTGGTTGCATTCATGGTTTCATTCAAATCAGCCTGCATCTTTACAATTACTGCCACCAAATCATCGATGGTGGCCATTATAGCAACTCCGACAGATCGGGAGGAAAGGAATTCGTGGGCTCACTATTCTGTCAGACGAGGTCTTCCTCAGGATCTGTCGAGTTGATATAAGGGCCCACCTCTCGATACCTCCAATTCTGATTGTAGTAAAAACACAGAATATTGAAGTGATCAAGCGGGGGGAAAAGGGTGTTGGGAAGGGAACAGCATGGAAGGAGATCTGAAAAGGAAAAGTTAATGCTGCAAGTCTTTTCTAGTATTTGCGAAAACTCTGCAACAACTTAAATAACGAATAATACTTCTTAAATTAAAAGGCTTTTGACTTTAAACACTGCCTAAACTCCAGTGTTATCACATGAAACAATGTTTTGAATTGCACATCAAAAACACAATAGAATCTCAGGATTACCAAAGACTTATTGACATTTTTCTTGTAAATAAACTCTTTACAATGATAGTCATAAATGTCTCTTTGCCTTATAAATATCTGCTTTACATTGATAACTCCGAATATCTCTTTATCTTGTAAATATTGAGTTTACATCAACAATCTTCTAATTCAAAAAAACTTCACATGAATATTCTTTCTTTCAGCAAAATAAATCCTTTTGCTGAAGACTGCAAAATGTATTACACCAGTTAAGAATAGCGACCAAAAACCATTCAAAGTAGAACCCAACAAGATAGAGTCTAAACTCTCAATGAATTATTCCACAAGAAACTCAGAATGATTTTATTTGACCAGAGAAACTGACTAAACGCACATTTGCAAAGATTGCGTCAAATGTTAGTCTTAATACTTGAACTTAAATGGTCCTACCTGTAGAGTACGACCTACTCTACTCAAAGAAGGGCGTGGCTGCAGGAAACCATAGATTCGGAGAAGTAACTTACAGGATCAACTAAGGTCTCCACAGCACTCTTGCAACAGGATTCACCTTCTGCAAAGGACCTTCAGCTGGATACCGATTGCGCTGCAACAAGAAGTCAGAAAATGCTTCCCAAGCTCTAATTCCAACTCAGAGCATCAGAGGAAGCTGCCACACCTTCAAAATCCCAGGAATAGTGTGCAAAGGGGCTTGGGCGTGGTCGCGCACGTTTACGTGACTACGCCCGGTGTTTTAAGCGACCGTTTGCCGTTTCTCACACATCTCGCGGACGCGTTAAAGCCGCTTGCCAAGTCTCACGCATCTCGCGTGAGACTGCCAAACCTCACGCATCTCGCGGACGCGTTTAGGGTGCCATATCTAACGCATTAGGCGGACAGGGGAGGATAAACACCATACATAGTGCACAGTGCAATACAGAAATGGCTTTTTTCAACACAGTACATTATCTTAATCATAGGGCTACACAATGTAACCACCAACGCCCCTTAACATGAAAACGATGTATCTTTCCACACAGGTGTCTAGGGCATGATGGTACAGGACGTGGGGTGGGCCCTAGACCGCAGACCACCCTAGTCCTGACAGCACAGTTTTTTTGGAGGTACTTCAGGGGGACCGGGCGCCCTTGGTATTGCATTACCTAATTTGTGATTACCAATTAGGTCATCGCAAATTAGCAAATGCAAAACCATTCACACCTATTGGCCCTTAAGCCCATAGGACCTAATGGAGTAGTATTACCTAATTGCGATTGTGAATCTTTAGGAATCGCTATTAGGTACTCGCTATTTTCTTACATACTATTTCACATTCCTTACATAGAGATTATCTAAAATTCACTATTTAATGAATGCAAAATTGGTTTTTGATACTTGTGGCCCATTGTTACACCTTGTATGGGGTTGTGATCTGGCTATAAGTGATAAGAAAACATAATAATACAGAAGTTTGGGTGTTTTTTTTTAACTGGCACCCACTCTATTTTCTGACCACTGTGTTTCCCCTCCTTCTGTCCGTCTGTCTGTCTCTAGATCTGCCAGCTGGCCTCCCAGACCACGGGTCTCCACGGCTGTCCTGCCAGGGCCCCCAGCCGTGAGCTGGAGGTGGTGGCCGTGTTCGTGTGGGGCAGCAACAGCAGCCACCAGCTCTCGGACTCCTCCTCGGACAAGATTCTGCACCCCAAGCTGGCCCCGGCCTTCTGCGACGCCGCAACGGTAAGGCTTGGCGGGACCGGGGGTCTGCACCGCTGCACCAGGGGGCGGGGCCAGGGCCCGGTAAGGCCGGGTGGGACCGGGGGTCTGCACTGGGGGACGGGGCCAAGGCCCGGTATGGCCGGGTGGGACCGGGGGTCTGCACCAGGAGACCGGGCCAAGGCCCGGTAAGGCCGGGTGGGACCGGGGGTCTGCACCGGGGGACGGGGGTGGGGCCAAGGCCCGGTAAGGCCGGGTGGGAGCGGGGGTCTGCACCAGGGGTCTACACCAGGAGACGGGGCCAAGGCCCGGTAAGGCCGGGTGGGACCGGGGGTCTGCACCGGGGGACGGGGGCGGGGCCAAGGCCCGGTAAGGCGGGTGGGACCGGGGGTCTGCACCGGGAGACGGGGCCGAGGCCTGCACGGCGCCTGCAGGTGGCCATGGTGTGCCATGGTGGTCAGTGCCAGGGCAGGGGGCTCTCCCTCTCAAGAGTGTGACGAGACACTCACACTGCTCAGCAGCTTCAGTGTTCTGGGGATGCCAATCCCCACTGGCCTGATCCACTTTGTCATTCTACCTTGGGGAGTCCGTGTACTCCACCCAGCCTACCCACCTACTTCCGGGCTTTAGGTTTACATCTTCAAGCACGAAAACTCCACTCATGTCTTCTCCCCCCACTGCTGCAGCAGGACAATGGGCTCCACCCAGCCTCTTCACAACAGATCCAGGGAGCATACCAATTCCTGTTAAAGGGGCGCCGAATGATGTCAAGGGAAGTGTGGCTCACCGATTAGAGCGGCAGACCCTGAGGCAGAGGTCTGGCCCGGGACCAGGGTTCAATTCCTGACGCGGCAAGGTCTTGGGCTCAATGTCCACGGACTCGATAATTCTCGCCTAGGTGCCTACTCTAATCATGGGTCCCACTCTGCAACTCTGGGCAATAGCTGCTTAATCTCCACAACGGCCTCGAAAGCGCTAGGATGCCTGGTCTCACCTTAGAGGTGCCCAGTAAGGGCCATCTCACAGGGAAAGCCAGGAAGGGTTCCACAGCGGTATACAGTGCCAAGATACCTTCTAGGTGATAGTGCGCTTTACAAGTATACACACATTTACATTTACATAATAGATTGCAACGCCCCTGTTGACATCATCGCACAAATGCACACTCTAGATGCCATTTGCTGCTGATTGTTGGCGATGGGCCTAGAGGTACAGGTTTTTCCACTGGGTGGTGCCTTTAAACAGATACCTGTTAAAGGGGTCATCTGCTGAGTGATGTCACAGTGGGCGGGGCTGCCATTATCACACAGAGATTCTAGAGCCCCTGTTGCTGCCGATCGTTAGAGCTGGGCTCACACCTGCTTTCTCCACTCTGTGGTCCCTTTAAACATGTTACACCTCAGATACAGGAAGTAGGAGCTCTTAACAGCCCACCCCTCTCTTCTGTTCTATAACACAGGGGGGGGGCACGATTCAAAGCACAACCGGCCTGTACCTACCAGACAGGGCACCACACAGACACAGGAAACGGAGGGCCCAACCAGCCTGTACCAGTCAGCAAATCATATCCAGAAAATACATTCTCATATCAATAACCATCCAACATTTGTCTTCGTGCTCCCTCGTTGCTTCCGGGTCACAGGGCACCTCTCCCATGATCCTCCACTGGTCCTGTTAGTTTGGAGGGGGGGGGGGGGGGAGGGTGAAGGAAGGGAAGCCCTTACATGAAGCTGAAAGTCCATATACCACAGCCTCACCCAAAGAAGTCATTGTGGTGTTGGGAGGAGATGAAAGGCAGCTTGGGCTGTAGCACAGGGCGTTGCTGGTAGATGTATTTCAATCTGCTCCTGCACTCCTGAGAGTCACAATTTGGTTAAACAAAATGTACAGCCTTTCAGAAAATAGCTAAAAGCGTGAAAAGGTCGTTGTGAAGATCTCTCTGTTTGAAGTTGGCAGCTCCTCTTCCTCTCTTTATTCTGTCTCCTTGACCCTCGCCTCCTCCTCTTCCTTCCTTCCTCTCTTCCCCTCATCCTTTCCCCTCACTCTCTCCTCACTCTCTCTCCCTTATCCTTTCCCTCACTCTCCCTCCCCTCATCCTTTCCCCTCACCCTCTCTTCCCTAATCCTTTCCCCTCACCCTCTCTTCCCTAATCCTTTCCCCATCACGTTCTCTTCTCTCATCCTTTCCCCTCACTCTCTCGCCCCTCATCCTTTCCCCATCACGTTCTCTTCTCTCATCCTTTCACCATCACTCTCTCTCTCTCCCCTCATCCTTTCCCCATCACTTTCTCTTCTCCCATCCTTTCCCCTCACTCTCTCGTCTCTCATCCTTACTCCATCACTCTCTTCTCTCATCCTTCCCCCTTTTCACTCTGTTCTCTCATCCTTTCTGCATCACTCTCTCCCCTCATCCTTTTCCCATCACTCTCTCTACCCTCATCCTTTCCCTATTACTCTCTCATCCACTCATCCTTTCCCCATCACTCTTTCCCCCGCATCCATTCCCCAGCACTCTCTTCCCTCATCCTTTCCCCATCACTCTCTTCCCTCATCCTTTCCCCAGCACTCTCTTCCCTCATCATTTCCCCATCACTCTCTTCCCTCATCCTTTCCCCAGCACTCTCTTCCCTCATCATTTCCCCATCACTCTCTTCCCTCATCCTTTCCCCAGCGTTCTCTTCCCTCATCCTTTCCCCATCACTCTCTTCCACCATCCTTTCCTCATCACTCTCTCTTCCCCTCACCTTTTCTCCATCACTTTCTCTTCCCTCATCCTTTCCCCATCACTTTCTCTTACCCATCCTTTCCCATCGCTCTCTTTCTTCATCCTTTTCCCATCGCTCTCTCTTCCCTTCCCTCATCCTTTCCCCATCACTCTCTCCCCCTCATCCTTTCACCATCATTCTCTCTCATCTCTCATCCTTTTCCCATCACTCTCTCTTCCCTCAACCTTTCACCATCACTCTCTCTCCACCTCATCCTTTCACCATCACTCTCTCTCATCTCTCATACGTTCTCCATCACTTTCTCTTCCCTCATCCTTTCTCCATCATTTTCTCTTCCCTCATCCTTTCCACATAACTCTTTCTTCCCTCATCCTTTTACCATCACCCTCTCTCTTCTCTCATTCTTTCCCCATAACTCTCTTCTCTCATCCTTTCCCCATCACTCTCTTCCCTCATCCGTTCTTCATCACTTTCTTCCCTCATCCTTTCCCCATCACTCTCTTTCCTCAACCTTTCCCAAGCACTCTCTTCCCTCATCCTTTCTCCATCACTCTCTTCCCTCATCATTTCCCCATCACTCTCTTTCCTCAACCTTTCTCAAGCACTCTCTTCCCTCATCCTTTCTCCATCACTCCCTTTCCTCATCCTTTCCCCATCTCTCTCTTCCCTCATCCTTTCCCCATCACTCTCTTCCCTCATCCTTTCCCCATCACTCTTTTCACTCATCCTTTCCCCATCACTCTCTTTCCTCATCCTTTCCCAAGCACTCTCTCTTCCCTCATCCTTCTCTTCCCCATCCTTTCCCCATCACTCTCTTCCCTCATCCATTCCCCATCACTCTCTTCCCTCATCCTTTCCCCATCACTCTCTCTTCTCTCCTTTCCTTATCACTCTCTTCCCTCATCCGTTCCCCATCACTCTCTTCCCTCATCCATTCCCCATCACTCTCTTCCCTCATCCTTTCCCCATCACTCTCTTTCCTCATCCTTTACCAAGCACTATCTTCCCTCATCCTTTCTCCATCACTCTCCTCCCTCATCCTTTCCCCATCACTCTCTTTCCTCATCCTTTCCCCATCACTCTCTTCCCTCATCCTTTCCCCATCACTCTCTTCCCTCATCCTCTCCCCATCACTCTCTTACCTCATCATTTCCCCATCACTCTCTTTCCTCATCCGTTCCGCATCACTCTCTTCCCTCATCCTTTCTCCATCACTCTCTCTTCCCTCATCCTTTCCCCATCACTCTCTTTCCTCATCCTTTCCCATCACTCTCTTCCCTCATCCGTTCCCCATCACTCTCTTCCCTCATCCTTTCTCCATCACTCTCTCTTCTCTCCTTTCCTCATCACTCTCTTCCCCCATCTGTTCCCCATCACTCTCTTCCCCATCCTCCCCATCACTCTCTTCCCTCATCCTTTCTCCATCACTCTCTCTTCTCTCCTTTCCCCATCACTCTCTTCCCGATCTATTCCCCATCACTCTCTTCCCTCATCCTTTCCCCATCACTGTCTTCCCTCATCCTTTCCCCATCACTCTCTTTCCGCATCCTTTCCCAAGCACTCTCTTCCCTCATCCTTTCTCCATCACTCTTTTCCCTCATTCTTTCTCCATCACTCTCTTCCCTCATCCTTTCCCCATCACTCTTTCCTCATCCTTTCCCCATCACTCTCTTACCTCATCCGTTCCCCATCACTCTCTTCCCTCATACTTTCCCCATCACTTTCTTCGCTCATCCTTTCCCCATCACTCTCTTTCCTCAACCTTTCCCAAGCACTCTCTTCCCTCATCCTTTCTCCATCACTCTCTTCCCTCATCCTTTCCCCATCACTCTCTTTCCTCATCCTTTCCCCATCACTCTCTTCCCTCATCATTTCCCCATCACTCTCCTCCCTCATCCTTTCCCCACCACTCTCTTCCCTCATCCTTTCCCCATCACTCTCTTTCCTCATCCTTTCCCAAGCACTTTCTCTTCCCTCATCCTTCTCTTCCCCATCCTTTCCCCATCACTCTCTCTTCTCTCCTTTCCCTATCACTCTCTTCCCCCATCCGTTCCCCATCACTCTCTTCCCTCATCCATTCCCCATCACTCTCTCTTCTCTCCTTTCCCCATCTCTCTCTTCCCCCATCCGTTCCCCATCACTCTCTTCCCTCATCCATTCGCCATCACTCTCTCTTCTCTCCTTTCCCCATCTCTCTCTTCCCTCATCCTTTCCCCATCACTCTCTTTCCTCATCTTTTCCCAAGCACTATCTTCCCTCATCCTTTCCCTATCACTCTCTTCCCTCATCCTTTCCCCATCACTCTCTTCCCTCATCCTCTCCCCATCACTCTCTTCCCTCATCATTTCCCCATCACTCTCTTCCCTCATCCTTTCCCCGTCACTCTATTCCCTCATCCTTTCTCCATCACTCTCTCTTCTCTCCTTTCCCCATCACTCTCTTCCCCCATCCGTTCCCCATCACTCTCTACCCTCATCCTTTCTCCATCACTTTCTCTTCCCTCATTCTTTCTCTCTAACTCTCTCTTCCCTCATCCTTCCCCATCACTCTCTTCCCTCATCCTTTCCCCATCACTCTCTCTTCTCTCATCCTTTCCCATCACTCTCTCTTCTCTCCTTTCCCCATCTCTCTCTTCCCCCATCCGTTCCCCATCACTCTCTTCCCTCATCCATTCCCCATCACTCTCTCTTCTCTCCTTTACCCATCTCTCTCTCCCTCATCCTTTCCCCATCACTCTCTTTCCTCATCTTTTCCCAAGCACTATCTTCCCTCATCCTTTCCCTATCACTCTCTTCCCTCATCCTTTCCCCATCACTCTCTTCCCTCATCCTCTCCCCATCACTCTCTTCCCTCATCATTTCCCCATCACTCTCTTCCCTCATCCTTTCCCCGTCACTCTATTCCCTCATCCTTTCTCCATCACTCTCTCTTCTCTCCTTTCCCCATCACTCTCTTCCCCCATCCGTTCCCCATCACTCTCTACCCTCATCCTTTCTCCATCACTTTCTCTTCCCTCATTCTTTCTCTCTCACTCTCTCTTCCCTCATCCTTTCCCCATCACTCTCTCTTCTCTCATCCTTTCCCATCACTCTCTTTCCTCATCCTTTCCCTAGCACTCTCCCTCATCCTTTCTCTCTCACTCTCTCTTCCCCATCACTCTCTTTCTTCATCCTTTCCCCATCGCTCTCACTTCCTTTCCCTCATCCTTTCCCCATCACTCTCTCTTCCCTCATCCTTTCCCCATCACTCTCTTTCCTCATCCTTTCCCAAGCACTCTCTTCCCTCATCCTTTCTCCACCACTCTCTCTTCCCTCATCCTTTCCCCATCACTCTCTTCCCTCATTCTTTCCCCATCACTCTCTTCCCTCATCCTTTCCCCATCACTCTCTTCTCTCATACTTTCCCCATCACTCTCTTCCCTCATCCTTTCTCTATCACTCTCTACTCTCATCCTTTCCCCATCACTCACTCTTCTCTCATTCTTTCCCCATCGCTCTCACTTCCTTTCCCTCATCCTTTCCCCATCACTCTCTTCCCTCATTCTTTCCCCATCACTCTCTTCCCTCATCCTTTCCCCATCACTCTCTTCTCTCATACTTTCCCCATCACTCTCTTCCCTCATCCTTTCTCTATCACTCTCTACTCTCATCCTTTCCCCATCACTCACTCTTCTCTCCTTTCCCTATCACTCTCTTCCCCCATCCGTTCCCCATCACTCTCTTCCCTCGTCCATTCCCCATCACTCTCTCTTTTCTCCTTTCCCCATCTCTCTCTTCCCCCATCCGTTCCCCATCACTCTCTCTTCTCTCCTTTCCCCATCACTCTCTTCCCTCATCCTTTCCCCATCACTCTCTTTCCTCATCTTTTCCTAAGCACTATCTTCCCTCATCCTTTCTCCATCACTCTCTCTTCTCTCCTTTCCCCATCACTCTCTTCCCGCATCCTTTCCCAAGCACTCTCTTCCCTCATCCTTTCTCCATCACTCTTTTCCCTCATTCTTTCTCCATCACTCTCTTCCCTCATCCTTTCCCCATCACTCTTTCCTCATCCTTTCCCCATCACTCTCTTACCTCATCCGTTCCCCATCACTCTCTTCCCTCATACTTTCCCCATCACTTTCTTCGCTCATCCTTTCCCCATCACTCTCTTTCCTCAACCTTTCCCAAGCACTCTCTTCCCTCATCCTTTCTCCATCACTCTCTTCCCTCATCCTTTCCCCATCACTCTCTTTCCTCATCCTTTCCCCATCACTCTCTTCCCTCATCATTTCCCCATCACTCTCCTCCCTCATCCTTTCCCCACCACTCTCTTCCCTCATCCTTTCCCCATCACTCTCTTTCCTCATCCTTTCCCAAGCACTTTCTCTTCCCTCATCCTTCTCTTCCCCATCCTTTCCCCATCACTCTCTCTTCTCTCCTTTCCCTATCACTCTCTTCCCCCATCCGTTCCCCATCACTCTCTTCCCTCATCCATTCCCCATCACTCTCTCTTCTCTCCTTTCCCCATCTCTCTCTTCCCCCATCCGTTCCCCATCACTCTCTTCCCTCATCCATTCGCCATCACTCTCTCTTCTCTCCTTTCCCCATCTCTCTCTTCCCTCATCCTTTCCCCATCACTCTCTTTCCTCATCTTTTCCCAAGCACTATCTTCCCTCATCCTTTCCCTATCACTCTCTTCCCTCATCCTTTCCCCATCACTCTCTTCCCTCATCCTCTCCCCATCACTCTCTTCCCTCATCATTTCCCCATCACTCTCTTCCCTCATCCTTTCCCCGTCACTCTATTCCCTCATCCTTTCTCCATCACTCTCTCTTCTCTCCTTTCCCCATCACTCTCTTCCCCCATCCGTTCCCCATCACTCTCTACCCTCATCCTTTCTCCATCACTTTCTCTTCCCTCATTCTTTCTCTCTAACTCTCTCTTCCCTCATCCTTCCCCATCACTCTCTTCCCTCATCCTTTCCCCATCACTCTCTCTTCTCTCATCCTTTCCCATCACTCTCTCTTCTCTCCTTTCCCCATCTCTCTCTTCCCCCATCCGTTCCCCATCACTCTCTTCCCTCATCCATTCCCCATCACTCTCTCTTCTCTCCTTTCCCCATCTCTCTCTCCCTCATCCTTTCCCCATCACTCTCTTTCCTCATCTTTTCCCAAGCACTATCTTCCCTCATCCTTTCCCTATCACTCTCTTCCCTCATCCTTTCCCCATCACTCTCTTCCCTCATCCTCTCCCCATCACTCTCTTCCCTCATCATTTCCCCATCACTCTCTTCCCTCATCCTTTCCCCGTCACTCTATTCCCTCATCCTTTCTCCATCACTCTCTCTTCTCTCCTTTCCCCATCACTCTCTTCCCCCATCCGTTCCCCATCACTCTCTACCCTCATCCTTTCTCCATCACTTTCTCTTCCCTCATTCTTTCTCTCTCACTCTCTCTTCCCTCATCCTTTCCCCATCACTCTCTCTTCTCTCATCCTTTCCCATCACTCTCTTTCCTCATCCTTTCCCTAGCACTCTCCCTCATCCTTTCTCTCTCACTCTCTCTTCCCCATCACTCTCTTTCTTCATCCTTTCCCCATCGCTCTCACTTCCTTTCCCTCATCCTTTCCCCATCACTCTCTCTTCCCTCATCCTTTCCCCATCACTCTCTTTCCTCATCCTTTCCCAAGCACTCTCTTCCCTCATCCTTTCTCCACCACTCTCTCTTCCCTCATCCTTTCCCCATCACTCTCTTCCCTCATTCTTTCCCCATCACTCTCTTCCCTCATCCTTTCCCCATCACTCTCTTCTCTCATACTTTCCCCATCACTCTCTTCCCTCATCCTTTCTCTATCACTCTCTACTCTCATCCTTTCCCCATCACTCACTCTTCTCTCATTCTTTCCCCATCGCTCTCACTTCCTTTCCCTCATCCTTTCCCCATCACTCTCTTCCCTCATTCTTTCCCCATCACTCTCTTCCCTCATCCTTTCCCCATCACTCTCTTCTCTCATACTTTCCCCATCACTCTCTTCCCTCATCCTTTCTCTATCACTCTCTACTCTCATCCTTTCCCCATCACTCACTCTTCTCTCCTTTCCCTATCACTCTCTTCCCCCATCCGTTCCCCATCACTCTCTTCCCTCGTCCATTCCCCATCACTCTCTCTTTTCTCCTTTCCCCATCTCTCTCTTCCCCCATCCGTTCCCCATCACTCTCTCTTCTCTCCTTTCCCCATCACTCTCTTCCCTCATCCTTTCCCCATCACTCTCTTTCCTCATCTTTTCCTAAGCACTATCTTCCCTCATCCTTTCTCCATCACTCTCTCTTCTCTCCTTTCCCCATCACTCTCTTCCCCCATCTGTTCCCCATCACTCTCTACCCTCATCCTTTCTCCATCACTTTCTCTTCCCTCCTTCTTTCTCTCTCACTCTCTCTTCCCTCATCCTTTCCCCATCACTCTCTTCCCTCATCATTTCCCCATCACTCTCCCTTCTCTCATCCTTTCCCATCACTCTCTCTTCCCTCATTCTTTCCCATCACTTTCTCTTCCCTCATCCTTTCCCATCACTCTCTTTCTTCATCCTTTCCCCATCGCTCTCACTTCCTTTCCCTCATCCGTTCCCCATCACTCTCTACCCTCATCCTTTCTCCATCACTTTCTCTTCCCTCATTCTTTCTCTCTCACTCTCTCTTCCCCATCACTCTCTTTCTTCATCCTTTCCCCATCGCTCTCACTTCCTTTCCCTCATCCTTTCCCCATCACTCTCTTCCCTCATCCTTTCTCCACCACTCTCTCTTCCCTCATCCTTTCCCATCACTCTCTTTTCTCATCCTTTCCCTAGCACTCTCTTCCCTAATCCTTTCTCCACCACTCTCTCTCTACCTCATCCTTTCTCTCTCACTCTCTCTTCCCCATCACTCTCTTTCTTCATCCTTTCCCCATCACTCTCACTTCCTTTCCCTCATCCTTTCCCCATCACTCTCTTCCCTCATCCTTTCTCCACCACTCTCTCTTCCCTCATCCTTTCCCCATCACTCTCTTCCCTCACCCTTTCCCCATCACTCTCTTCCCTCATCCTTTCCCCATCACTCTCTTCTCTCATACTTTCCCCATCACTCTCTTCCCTCATCCTTTCCCCGTCACTCTCTTCCCTCATCCTTTCCCCATCACTCTCTCTTCTCTCATTCTTTCCCCATCGCTCTCTTCCCTCATCCTTTCCCAAGCACTCTCGTCCCTCATCCTTTCTCCATCACTCTCTCTTCTCTCATCCTTTCCTCATCACTCATTTCCCTCATCCGTTCTCCATCACTCTCTCTTCCCCCATCCTTTCTCCATCACTTTCTCCTCCCTCATACTTTCCCCATCACTTTCTCTTCCCTCATCCTTTTCCCATCACTCTCTCTCCCGCTCATCCTTTCTCCATCACTCTCTCTTCCCTCATCCTTTCTCCATCACTCTCTCTTCCCTCATTCTTTCCCCATCACTCTCTTCCCTCATCCTTTCCCCATCACTCTCTTCCCTCATCCGTTCCCCATCACTCTCTTCCCTCATCCTTTACCCATCACTCTCTTCCCTCATCCTTTCCCCATCACTCTCTTTCCTCATCCTTTCCCAAGCACTCTCTTCCCTAATCCTTTCTCCACCACTCTCTCTTCCCTCATCCTTTCCCCATCACTCTCTTCCCTCATCCTTTCCCCATCACTCTCTTCTCTCATCCTTTCCCCATCACTCTCTTCCCCTCATCCTTTCTCCACCACTCTCTCTTCCCC
Source organism: Lissotriton vulgaris (assembly GCF_964263255.1). Classification (NCBI taxonomy): domain Eukaryota; kingdom Metazoa; phylum Chordata; class Amphibia; order Caudata; family Salamandridae; genus Lissotriton; species Lissotriton vulgaris. The sequence continues at coordinate 35,971,848 of NC_141689.1, forward strand.
ATCCTTTCTCCATCACTTTCTCCTCCCTCATCCTTTCCCCATCACTTTCTCTTCCCTCATCCTTTTCCCATCACTCTCTCTCCTGCTCATCCTTTCTCCATCACTCTCTCTTCCCTCATCCTTTCTCCATCACTCTCTCTTCCCTCATCCTTTCTCCATCACTCTCTCTTCCCTCATTCTTTCCCCATCACTCTCTCTTCCCTCATCCTTTCTCCATCACTCTCTCTTCCCTCATTCTTTCCCCATCACTTTCTCTTCCCTCATCCTTTCTCCATGACTCTCTCTTCCCCTCATCCTTTCTCCATGACTCTCTCTTCCCCTCATCCTTTCTCCATGACTCTCTCTCCCGCTCATCCTTTCTCCATTACTCTCTTTCCCCTCATCCTTTCCCCATCACTCTCTTTCCCGCTCATCCTTTCTCCATCACTCTCTCTCCCCACATCCTTTCTCCATCACTGTCTTTCCCCTCATCCTTTGCCCATCTCTCTCTCTTTCCTGATTCTTTCTCCATCACTCTTTCTTCTCTCATCCTTTCCCCATCACTCTCTCTCCCCTCATCTTTTCTCCATCCCTTTCACTTACTTCATCCTTTTCCCACCCCTCTCTCTTCCTTCGCCCTTTAGATCGAAGCTGGCCAGTACTGCAGTTTTGCCATAACCTCCACTGGGGCAATGAAGGCCTGCGGAAAAGGCAGCTATGGACGGCTGGGACTTGGCGACTCAACCAATCAGAGCAAGCTACAGCGCCTCCCCCTGGACCCCATCTACACCATCCGCAAGCTGAGCTCCTCCAAGGGCTCGGACGGGCACACGCTGGCCCTCACCGCCGACGGGGAGGTCTTTAGCTGGGGAGACGGCGACTACGGCAAGCTCGGGCATGGGAGCACGGCCACCTACAAGCAGCCCAAGATGGTCCAAGGCCCGCTAATGGGCAAGGTAGGAGCCGGGACTGCACGGCAGCCTCAAACAGGGGACAGGCCAGCCCTGTGCAAGCAGGCATCTCCCTAGAGCAAGACATCCCCCACCCTGTGTAAGCAGCCATCTTCCTAGAGCAGCAGGACATCCCCCACCCTGTGTAAGCAGCCATCTCCCTAGGGCAAGACATCCCCAGCCCTGTGTAAGCAGGCATCTCCTTAGAGCAGCAGGACATCCCAGCCCTGTGTGGGCAGGCATCTCCCTAGAGCAAGAAATCCCCAGCCCTGTGTAAGCAGGCATCTCCCTAGAGCAGCAGGACATCCCAGCCCTGTGTAAGCAGGCATCTCCCTAGAGCAGCAGGACATCTCCCACCCTGTGTAAGCAGGCATCTCCCTAGGGCAAGACATCCCCAGCCCTGTGTGGGCAGGCATCTCCCTAGAGCAGCAGGACATCCCAGCCCTGTGTGGGCAGGCATCTCCCTAGAGCAGGAGGACATCCCAGCCCTGTGTAAGCAGGCATCTCCCTAGGGCAAGACATCCCCAGCCCTGTGTAAGCAGGCATCTCCCTAGAGCAGCAGGACATCCCAGCCCTGTGTAAGCAGGCATCTCCCTAGAGCAGCAGGACATCCCAGCCCAGTTGTGGGCAGGCATCTCCCTAGAGAAGCATGACATCCCAGCCCTGTGTAAGCAGGCATCTCCCTAGAGCAGCAGGACATCCCCCACCCTGTGTAAGCAGGCATCTCCCTAGAGAAGCAGGAAATCCCCCACCCTGTGTAAGCAGGCATCTCCCTAGAGCAGCAGGACATCCCAGCCCTGTGTAAGCAGGCATCTCCCTAGAGCAGCAGGACATCCCAGCCCTGTGTGGGCAGGGATCTAACTAGAGAAGCAGGACATCCCAGCCCTGTGTAAGCAGGCATCTCCCTAGAGAAGCAGGACATCCCAGCCCTGTGTAAGCAGGCATCTCCCTAGAGAAGCAGGACATCCCAGCCCTGTGTAAGCAGGCATCTCCCTAGAGCAGCAGGACATCCCCCACCCTGTGTAAGCAGGCATCTCCATAGAGAAGCAGGAAATCCCCCACCCTGTGTAAGCAGGCATCTCCCTAGAGCAGCAGGACATCCAACAACTGAAGTAGCCAACCATTATAACAAACTTCTTGAAAGCCCTTTCTATCAAGCAAACTAAACTAAACTAAACTAAACTAAACTAAACTAAACTAAACTAACTCCCTTCCTAGACTACTTTGAAGACACTTGGGTGGGAAGGCTACATAGGTCAGGGCACCGTAGACAACCCAAGTTCCAAATCTGCTAGTGGAACGTTTACAATAGCACTCTAGCTCAAAAAGCTAAATCCAAAAACGCAGTGGAAGGATGGCATAATTCCTTCCAAGCCACAATAGGAAGGGACAACAGACCCTACATAAACTTATAGAACCTATCAAAAAAGAACTGAGCTATCAAGAGCTAAGACTAGAGCAATCCCTAACTTGGGGGCTCATTAGGATGGCAGAAGGACAGGAGTAAACCGGGACCGTCCTCCATACATGCGGCAGTCCCCCACCACAAATCAGGATGAGACCGTCACCATGGCGGTCGCATCTTGCATATTCACCATTGAAGCGGGTGCTGCTGACAGCAGCATCCGCCGCAGTGTCAAAAATGCAGGTTCTGGATTTCAGTGCACTACGTGGCAGGCACCACACGGTGCCTGCCACATGGTGCACTGAAATGTAGGGGTTTACCATGGGTACCCCATGTACCCACACCCCCCTAACGCTTTGGGGGCCGGGCCCCCAAACAGAACCTCAGCCAGCCTTCTCATGACGGTTTAGTCCTCATGGAAAGTCTGGCTCAAAGGCTGCATCGTGATATGGTGGACAGTGCCCTATAGGCGCCGCCACTATTTTATGCCTGCAGGCCGCTCCGCCAGGCAATCGCTCCAATTGCGAGTGGCGGGCCCGTGACGAACGGTCTTTCCGTCCACCATGGTCGCAGAGTGCATCTGCCCGCCATCATAATCTGATATGAAAAACAATGGTCCTAGACCGAAATTTAAGATAGAACAAAGTAAGCCTATAATCCTTAGTTCCTTATTTTGAGCTTTAACATCAATTACTCACAGTACTAAATACAATCAAGAGACTGATTATGCAACAACCCAGACTAACTTGTTGGGAAATAAAGATTTGTATTCCACCAAATTTGAACAATAAAATAAAGGTTCATTTAATTTTTGACACTTTTGGTACATAAGGAGAAGACTCCTAAGAAAGTGTCAATCCTTCTGCCATCCTAAAGGGCCCCTAAATGTGGCCAAGAAAAAAGTGACTGGAATCAATGAACCAGTCCATAATTCTCTGTGTTTTTAAAAATCACAAACTTTTGCTCTTTTTCACTCACCTTTTCAATTCTAGAGCACCTCTGTCTTGCACGTTCTTAGGAGTATCCTCCATATGTACCAAACGTGTCAAAAATTAAATTAACCTTTAACTTATTGTTGAAATTTGGTGGAATAAAAATCTTTATTCCCCAACAAGTTAGTCTGGGTTGTTGCATGTTAAGTCTATTGATTGTATTTAGTACTGTGAGTAATTGATGTTAAAGCTCAAAATAAGGAACTGAGGATTATAGGCTTGCTTTGTACTATCTTAAATTTAGGTCTAGGATCATTGTTTTTCATATCGAATGGTACCCAGGTCCAGTACCATTTTGGGTCACCCCATTTTTGATAATCCCCATCATAATCTGGCGGGTTGTCACTCCACGTTAAGTGACAGACAGATCGCCACCGCACGGCTTTCGGTGGCGCTCCGTCCATCATCATAATGAACCCCTAAAATCGTCCCTCAACACAATAAATAAACTGAAACAATGTTTGAATACCTGCAACATAAAACCCAACAATTTCCAAACACGAAAGGACTAGAATACCTAGACATGATTGCTAAATCTATACTTTAAATAAAAAAACAGTGCTAAACATCATACACATTTTAAAATGACAAAACATTTAAACAACATAAGTGTACTCTTTTTTAAATGAATAATTATAAGTATGTCATTTAAAATTAAAAAACAAACATAAAAATATATGACATAATATAATTATTAAAATAAAAATAAAAACCAATGTAGCAAAAAACATTTCCCACCAATAATAATAAAAAATAACTTACAATTATGTAGGATTAGACAAGCCTGGAAAACCAATAAACCCATAGGAGAAAAATCGAAAGACTAATCCATTCAAAGATAAATCCCCCCAAATAAAGCAAAAATCCAATTGTAGAAAAAAGGCTCCAACATTTCAACTCTCTCACAAACGAAACCCTAAAAAACCCAAAAATGTGTTAAAAAAACAGCCAGAATAGAACTGTTAAAAAAAGCATCCAACGACACAATCCTCTCAATAATGAAACCCTCAAAAACACAAAAAGTGGGTTTATAAAAAAAAACACTCCAACAAAGCCAAAAAATAAAAGGAATGTAAAGTAACTAACACTACATAACACTCTACTTCTATCCAAAACTCCGTCAAACACATAAAACACTAGACTACCAAAATAACACCAATTCTACGGGATGCTGATTACAGGTGATTTCAACAGTAACTTGACAAGAGTAAAGAGTAACAAATGCAAAATCCAAACAATAAGGAACAACCTGGAATCATTGGGCATAATGACGCTAAACGGAAACACAAAGAGCGACCAACCTGCAAAAATTACTTACATGTGCGGAAATAAAAAATCCATAATAGACTACACATTGATTAGTAGAGAGTTCATACAGCTGGTTAATCATTTTGGCATAATAATTCGACCTGAAAGCGACCACTTCCCGCAAGAAACCATACTGAACTTAAACTCCCAACAAAAAGCAAGTATTGCGTTGCTAGCTATAATCCCGGAAGTTCACAATTTAAGGAAACTCAAATGGAGAAGCGCCATAACAAACGCGATAATGGAAACAGTGTATTCACAAGTAGAAAATACACCGACACCGGAACTTCACTCGCTTGCAAAAAACTGGGAAAATCTATATACACTTCTGTTAGAAAAATTTCCGGCAAAGCCAACAGCGAAACATGCATATGATGCCCACAAACTGCCATGGTACACCACAAAGCTAAGAGACAAAAAAAAGGAAATTGCCAAAAAATTAAGACAAAAGGCCGCAATAAACAGACAGGGAGTGGTTATAGACAACAGCGAGTTACAGAAAATGCGAAAAGACTATAAAAAAGATTGAGGAAAGGCAAAAAGGCTATATACTGGGAAAATTTGGGTGGACCTGCTAAGGACAAGTAAACTCCCAAATAGCAGTGAATTCTGGGGCCTAATCAACAAAATATCAAAATGAACTGGTGTCCAGCAAAACATAGGAATAAGTGAAACCGCATGGCTGAAACACATGGACACCCAATACAACAACCATACGTTGCACCCCGTGCACAGAATCAAGGAAGGAAACAATCAAGGGAAAGGATGTGGGAAATGAAGTAACAACACACGGAAAAGACAAATGGGAAAAAGAAACACCAAGCGTGGCACCTATGAAGCCACCCCCATTGACAACAGTGAAACAAAAGACTCTAATGATAAAAAAAATTGAAAGACGAAGGCGCAGCAGGCCCCAATGGGCTACCAAACGCCCTATTTAAACAAGACCCGGATTTCTGGGCAATTTACCTTACCCCACTCTTCAACCAACTCTTCACGGATAAAAAGATACCACGGTCCTGGTATGGTAATATCTTCCACCCTATTTACAAAAACGGGAGCAGATTGGAACCCGGGAACTACAGGCAGATAGCCCTCATCGACGTAGAGGCAAAACATTTTTCATCATGTATATTACACCACCTACAGGAATGGATAAATAAAAACAAAATAGTCCCGAAGTTCCAAATGGGTTTTAGAGAAGGCATGGGATGCACCACAAACCTCTCTGTTCTGTCGCTGTTAATAGAAAGAGCAGAAAAAAAGAAGGCTGGACTTCTGGCATGCTACATCAACTTAAAATCTGCGTTCAACAGAGTGCCAAGAGACCGGTTGTGGAAAAAGCTAGAATCTTGAGGCCTCCCGCAGCAACTAATAGACATAATAATCGCCTTATACAGCGAAACATGGGCCAAAGTAAAACTAGGAGATGGGAGAAGGATATCACAACAAACAAACATAAGAAATGGACTTAAACAGGGCTGTGTGCTCTCCCCAAGCCTATTTAATGTGTATCTAGCAGACCTAAACAGTTACCTGCTACAGGTAAAATGGTCACCCCCCGAAACTGGCTAACAAATCAATTCAGTTTCTGCAATACGCAGATGACATTGTGGTTTCAAGCCACACACCGATAGGGTTACAAAGGGTCATAAACAAATTAACAGAGTACTTCGACCTAGTAGGTTTGGAACTTAACAATAAAAAAACAAAGGTCGTGAGACTGGCGGGCCAGAGCAAAGGATCTTTTTGATGGTATGCAAAGAATATCCAAATTGAGGAGACAACCACATATAAATATTTGGGTATTAAACTGTGCAGAAACATGTCCATGGTGGAACAAAAACGAGATATCTCAGCCAAAGCACAATCGTTGACCTTCGCCTATAAACTACTCCAAAAGAAACTTAAATACCCCTCATACGGCCATCTTCTAAAGGTCATGGCAGCTCAACTTTTACATACTTTGTCTTATGGGTTGGAAATATGGAACGGGAAAGAAATCGACATCCTAAATAAATTACAGATTAGAGTATATATATCCGTATTTAATCTTTTTAAAGGACCGTCCCCAGCACAAATACGCCTGGAATTTGGATTACAAAATCAAGTCTACCAGAGGAAAGTAATCTTTGCAAAATGGTGTTGGAAACTTAGAGCATCAGAAATAGGATCTCTAAACAACCTTTGTTGGCTGGAAATTAAGAAACAATATGAAGAAAAAGAACCAAACACTTGGGGCACTTAAATGGGAACCGCCCTGGAGTCACTAAAAATCGAGGAGGTTTGGAACAGCCATTTGGAACGAACATCTTTCAATAAAGTTTGCAAACTAAATGCAAAGTCACTATCCTTGATAGAAGACAAAAGGATCTGAGCCAAACGCCATCATGCTTGGTCCGTAATCAATTCATACAAAAGATTAAAACCACAATTGTACCTTGAAGCTCACTTTCGGCTATCGCTAAAAATAAAATTCATGGCATATAGACTGGGTGATCATTGCTCAAAAGATCTAATTCCAACTTGGAAAAGTAAACAGCAAGAAAAGACATGCCGCCTTTGTGGGTAACACACAGAAAGTTTGTACCATTTAATGTGCACGTGCAAGACAGTAAAAAACGAAAGAAGATATTTGTTGAAATCAATCCTAAACGTTTTAAGAATTCGCACCTGCAGGCAGGCGGTCACTAGCTGGTTGGGCGCATCATTGAACATCCTTACATGCCTTTCATGACTCTGGTAGAGACTTTACTCGCGAAAAGTGAAACAGATTAAACTCGGGCGATCTTCTTTTTAGGATTTGTAAATTTTATGAATACAAATTTTATCTTTTTATACCGATGGTCCTTTTTATACATGTATACTTTAAGGTTGTGATGAACCAAATAAAGTTAATTTTTGACGTTTGACATCTACTACTACCTCTCCTAAAACGATCTAAAAAGTAAAGTAAATCAAACTTACGTTAACCGATGAAACACAGCTCTTAACTGCGAGGTTCCATCTTTCAAAATGACCTAAACACGAAACAGATAGACAGAAAAGTGAGGAAATAAGAAAACAAATGGCCATGTTATAAAAATTAAAAAAAGACTTACTCCCCAGAGAAAAGCATGGATAAATATTTTTTAAAAATCGAAAATGTAAATGTATTAAATATTACATTTAAAAAAAATAAACATTTAATATATATTAAAATGGATGTTTATTTCATATACTGTAAATGTACAAAAAATATAAAAGTTGTTCATTATAAAATATGTGTTAAAACATATATTTGCTATAAAATTGTAAATTATTTAATTCATTAAATAATATTTTATTAAAAATAATTATATAAAATATATTAAAATAAACGTAAAAAGAAATGTATTTATCAAAATTATGTATATACAAAAATATTGTTAATTTTGCAATGTACATGAAAAATATATGTTAAAAATATATTATACTTTCTAATAAATATTGAACAACATGAAAATATCTGAAATATGTTTTTTATATTGTAAATTGAATTACAAAACCAAATAAAAACAATTAAAATAAAAAAAATGTTAGATACAAATGATTCCAATAAAAACTAACATACATATCCTTTCTTATTTGAATACACATATAAACTATAAAAATGAAATAAATAATGAACAACAGAAAATTACTATTCCTAACTCCAAAACCAATTCAACTTACGGATGGTGCTTTATAATAAACCATAATAAATCACTATTCCAACTCCAAAACCAACAAAAAGCAGTGCAAGTGCTGGATAATAAACCCAAAAGATTACTATTCCAACTCCAAAACAAAATAAACTCAGGGAAACTGCTGGATAATTAACCCCAAAAGAATTACTATTCCAACTTCCAAACCAGCTAAACTCAGAGAAAGTGATGGATAAAAAACCATAATAAAATACTATTCCAACTCCAACACCAAATAAACTCAGGGAAAGTGCTGGATAATAAACGCACCAAACATTCCTATTCCTAACTCCAGAACAAAATAAAAATTCTACTTAAAAACAAAATATATATATACAAAAATAAAAAATACTTTTAAACCATAAGAAATAAAAATGTTTAAAAACTTACATACTATAAACAAAATTGAAAATGTAATACAAGTTTGAAAAAAATGATCACAAATGTTCTTCAAAACATAAATATACAATAAATAATTCTTCTACATTCAAATAATTAAAAAAATATTATTAGTAATTCAAGACACCTCTTTTCAAAAAAGTGAAAATATAAAAATATTAAATTCTAAATTACAAATTAATTTAAATAGTTAAAATCTGAATAATCCAAATATTGTTTTTTTTTAAACAAAATTTTTGGGACAAATGTTTTTATATAACATTTAAAAATAATAAACTAACCATATATTTTTATTTAAGAATAATCTAAATACATAAATATGTTTTTAATATTTTAATAATTCTACATAAACATACATACAAACAAGAAAATTATATATAATCAATAAAATTAACTTTTTTAATTTTAAAAATGTAAATTTTTTATTAATATTTCAATATTTAAAAAATATTTTACATACAAATGTATTTTTAAGCAACACTCTAAAATTACTCCCCACCCTTATCCCCTTTAAAACCAACATCCTGCTACTAAATTCTTTACAACAAATACAAATACAATAAATATTTTTTATTTACTCCCCACCCTTATCCCTGATAAACCCAACATCTAGCTCCTAAAACCCTACTAAAAAACAATAAATACAAACATTTTTACAAAACTAATAGATTAAAAAATATATGACTAATACAACATAGATTTTTAAAAAAAACAACATTAAACAAAACACAAAAAAATCAATCTAATCAAGAACCATATATTTGCCATCAACATTTACAAAATAGATATTTCTATATTACATGAAAATCAATATTTTTAACATCGAAAAAACGTATTTTGATATTTTGCACAATCGATATTCTTTACGCGATATTCATGTAAATCGATATTTCGATGTTGATATTCTGTCTCTGCACCATGCCACCTCCAGAGACAAAGAAAGTGTGTGCACAACCAGAGACAGAAACACTGGGTGCTGACAGAGGGTGTGTGCGCACCTCCAGAGACAGAGGGGCCCATTTGGATGGCAGGCGGACTTTGCCCACCCGCCATCCTCACGGTCCTTGGAACCGCCTGCCATAAGAGCGGGGGTCCCGTGGGGGGTATTAGGATGCGCCCACCACAGTGGCAGGCACATCCTGCATTTTCAACATTGTGGTGGGCGGTGCTCTCAGCACCGCCTGCCACAATGCTAAAAATGCATGTATGAATTCGCATACACAAAGCGGCAGGCACCGCTCGGTGCCTGCCGCTTTGTGTATGCAAATGCTGGGGGTACCACAGGTGCACCCCCCACCTCGCCTTCACTCTGGGGGCCCGCAGGGGGCCCCCAAAGTGAAGACCGTCTGCTTTTTAAGGCATCTGTTGTAGCCCATACTAATATGGCTGGCGGTGTCTGATAGACACCGCCACCATATTAAACCTTTTCCGGCCTGACCGGGGCGGAAAAGCGACGGACGGTCTTTCTGTCCGCCGCGGACATATGGCGGTGGTTCATTCTGGTTAGGATGGCAGGCATTTTGCCCCCGCCAGGCCGGCGGTGGCCACCGCCAGCCTGGCGGGGGCAATCCGCCCGCCACCCTAATGGGCCCCAGAGTGTGTGTGCACCTTCAGAGACCGAAAGTGTGCAGCTCCAGAGACAGAGAGTGTATCTCACCCCCAGAGACAGAGTGTGTGTGCACCATCAGAGACAGAAAGTGTCTGTGCAGCTCCAGAGACAGAGAGTGTATCTCACCCCCAGAGACAAAGTGTGTGTGCACCTCCAGAGACAGAAAGTGTCTGTGCAGCTCCAGAAACAGAGAGTGTATCTCACCCCCAGAGACAAAGTGTGTGTGCACCTCCAGAGACAGAAAGTGTCAGTGCAGCTCCAGAGACAGAGAGTGAATACACCCTCAGAGTGAGTCTCACCCTCAGAGACAGAGTGTGTGTACACCATCAGAGACAGAAAGTGTCTGTGCCGCTCCAGAGACAGAGAGTGTATCTCACCCCCAGATGCAGATAGTGTATGTCACCCCCAGAGACAGTGTGTGTCACCCCCAGAGGCAGAGAGTGTGTTTCACCCCCCCGAGACAGAGTGTATGTGCAGTTCCAGAAACAGAGAGTGTATGTCACCCCCAGAGAGAGTGTGTGTGTCACCTCCGGAAACATAGTGTGTTGGTCACCTCCAGAGACAGAGTGTGTGTCACCGCCAGAGACAGAGGGCCCCATTAGGATGGCGGGCAGATTACCCCGCGCCGGGCAGGCAGTAGTCACCACCGGCCCGGCGGGGGCAATCCGCCCGCCATCCCTGTATAAAAGACCCCCTGCCATATTATTATGGCTGGGGGGTCCGTGGCGGACGGAATGACCGTCTGCCGCGTTTCCACCCGGTTACATGTCGACCGGGCCGAAAAGGGTTCAATATGGTGGCGGTGTCTTTCAGACACCGCTAGCCGTATTAGAATGTGCCTTTGTGAATGCCTTTCCGTGGCGGCATTGCCGCCCATGGACTCCGGGGGCATGGGGGGTGCACATGGGGGGTACCTATGGTACCCCCCAGCCTTTCAAAGAACAACGTGACAGACACAGCGAGGTGCCTGTCACGTTGTGCTTTGAAAAGCACAACATATATTCTTAGCATTGCGGCGGGCGGTGCTTCCAGTACCGCCCGCCGCAATGGTAAAAAAACGGGATGCGCCCGCCACTGTAGCGGGTGCATCCTAATTGGCCCCACTGGACCCTCGCCCTTATGGTGGGCGGTCCCTTTCACCGTAAGGACGGCGGGCAGACAATGTCTGCCCGCCATCCTAATGATGCCCAGAGTGTGTATGTCACCTCCAGAGACAGAGTGTGTGTAACACCTCCAGAGACAAAGTGTGTGTCACCTCCAGAGACAGAGAGTGTGTGTCACCTCCAGAGACAGAAGTGAGTCACCCCCAGCGACAGAGTGTGTATGTCACTTCCAGAGACAGAGTGTGTGTGTCACCTCCAGAGACAGAGTGTGTGTGTCACCTCCAGAGACAGAATGTGTGTGTCACCTCCAGAGACAGAGTATGTTTGCACCCCGAGTGACAGAGTGTGTATGTGTCACCTCCAGAGACACGGTGTGTCACCTCCGGAGACAGAGTGTGTGTCACCTCCAGAGACAGAGAGTGTGTGTCAACCCCTGAAACAGAGAGTGAGTCACCCCCAGAGACAGAGAGTGTGTGTCACCTCCAGAGACAGAGTGTGAGTCACCCCCAGAGATAGAGTGTGTTTGTCACCTCCAGAGACAGAGAGTGTGTCTCACCTCGCCCTTATTGTGGGCGGTCCCTTTCACCGTAAGGACGGCGGGCAGACAATGTCCGCCCGCCATCCTAATGATGCCCAGAGTGTGTATGTCACCTCCAGAGACAGAGTGTGTGTAACACCTCCAGAGACAAAGTGTATGTCACCTCCAGAGACAGAGAGTGTGTGTCACCTCCAGAGACAGAAGTGAGTCACCCCCAGCGACAGAGTGTGTATGTCACTTCCAGAGACAGAGTGTGTGTGTCACCTCCAGAGACAGAGTGTGTGTGTCACCTCCAGAGACAGAATGTGTGTGTCACCTCCAGAGACAGAGTATGTTTGCACCCCGAGTGACAGAGTGTGTATGTGTCACCTCCAGAGACACGGTGTGTAACCTCCAGAGACAGAGTGCGTGTCACCTCCAGAGACAGAGAGTGTGTGTCAACCCCTGAAACAGAGAGTGAGTCACCCCCAGAGACAGAGTGTGTGTGTCACCTCCAGAGACAGAGTGTGAGTCACCCCCAGAGATAGAGTGTGTTTGTCACCTCCAGAGACAGAGAGTGTGTCTCACCTCCATAAACAGAGTGTGTGTCTCACCTCCAGAGACAGAGTGTGTGTGTCCCCTCCAGAGACAGAGTGTGTGTGTCACCTCTAGAAACAGAGAGTGAGTCACCCCCAGTGACAGAGTGTGTGTCTCACCTCCAGTGACAAAGTGTGAGTGTCACCTCCAGAGACAGAGTGTGTATGTCACCTCCAGAGACAGAGGGCGAGTCACCCCCAGAGACAGAGTGTGTGTTTCACCTCCAGAGACACAGCATGTGTGTCACCTCCAGAGACAGAGTGGGTGTGTACCTCCAGAAACAGAGTGTGTATGTCACCTCCAGAGACAGAGTGTGTGTGTTACCTCCAGAGACAGAGTGTGAGTCACCCCCAGAGACAGAGTGCGTGTCTCACCTCCAGACACAGAGAGTGTGCCTCACCTCCAGAGACAGAGTGTGTGTCACCTCCAGAGACAGAGTGTGTGTGTCCCCTCCAGAGACAGAGTGTGTGTGTCAACTCTAAAAACAGAGAGTGAGTTACCTCAGAGACAGAGTGTGTGTCTCACCTCCAGAGACAGAGAGTGTGTCTCACCTCCAGAGACAGAGTGTGTGTCACCTCCAGAGACAGAGTGTGTATGTCACCTCCAGAGACAGAGGGTGAGTCACCCCCAGAGACAGAGTGTGTGTGTCACCTCCAGAGACAGAGTGGGTGTGTCACCTCCAGAAACAGAGTGTGTATGTCACCCCAGAGACAGAGTGTGTGTGTCACCTCCAGAGACAGAGTGTGTATGTCACCTCCAGAGACAGAGGGTGAGTCACCCCCAGAGACAGAGTGTGTGTGTCACCTCCAGAGACAGAATGTGTGTGTCACCTTCAGAGACAGTATCTGCAACGCATTCTGTGAACAGGATTAAAAGAATCAAAGTCAGCCCTGTGAGGTATTTTAAGGAAAAAGTTGCCTGCAAGGGATTTGTTTGGTTATTTAAATTTAACAGTGTAATGCAGTCTATATTAGTTAGACTTAGCAGCTGAATGGAACAGCAACTGTTCAACGTATTATGAATCTGTCAACCAAAATCTATAGAAACTACCACACTAGCTCTATAGGAATAGAATAACTAATACAGATTCTGTAAAGAACTTGTGATTTCAAACAATAAATGAAGTGTCGAACACAAGAATGAAGGTACAGCAACACGAAAAGGTTTGTTTTTAGAAAAAATTATTATTTTTTATATTCATACAGAAATAAATCATTGGAGAAAATCTAGGGTATATAGTTATTGACAATTGCATAAGTATCTTGTGTAAATGGAACTGATGAAACAATCCATAAATACAGAAGAACACAATCCAGTCTGTGACAAAATAAGCAAAGTTGACTTCTTTAAACGATGATAAATAGAAAGTCAAGGATGGGAAGGAGACTTGGATTGGATTGTCGACGTTTCGGTCTCAGTGGTGTAATCCAGAGACCATCATCAGGACAAGGAGATAATGCAAATGAGGATGACCCTTATACTGTGAATAGGACCAGGCTATTGGTGGACTCACGTAGAGTTTAGAAATTAGTTGCCTTAGGGAAGCTTGAAGTCTGCCCCTTGGTTATATCCAAATGTTCGGACCAAACAAAGTTTAGAATCTTTGTGTTGAGGGAACCTGTAGAATGAGTTTCAGGATCCAAGATAGTTTGACAAGTGAATCAAAACGAAGCGTCAGTTCTGTGTCCAATGGAGGCTGAACTGACGCTTCGTTTTGATTCACTTGTCAAACTATCTTGGATCCTGAAACTCATTCTACAGGTTCCCTCAACACAAAGATTCTAAACTTTGTTTGGTCCGAACATTTGGATATAACCAAGGGGCAGACTTCAAGCTTCCCTAAGGCAACTAATTTCTAAACTCTACGTGAGTCCACCAATAGCCTGGTCCTATTCACAGTATAAGGGTCATCCTCATTTGCATTATCTCCTTGTCCTGATGATGGTCTCTGGATTACACCACTGAGACCGAAACGTCGACAATCCAATCCAAGTCTCTTTCCCATCCTTGACTTTTTATTTATCATCGTTTAAAGAAGTCAACTTTGCTTATTTTGTCACAGACTGGATTGTGTTCTTCTGTATTTATGGATTGTTTCATCAGTTCCATTTACACAAGATACTTATGCAATTGTCAATAACTATATACCCTAGATTTTCTCCAATGATTTATTTCTGTATGAATATAAAAAATAATAATTTTTTCTAAAAACAAACCTTTTCGTGTTGCTGTACCTTCATTCTTGTGTTCGACACTTCATTTATTGTTTGAAATCACAAGTTCTTTACAGAATCTGTATTAGTTATTCTATTCCTATAGAGCTAGTGTGGTAGTTTCTATAGATTTTGGTTGACAGATTCATAATACGTTGAACAGTTGCTGTTCCATTCAGCTGCTAAGTCTAACTAATATAGACTGCATTACACTGTTAAATTTAAATAACCAAACAAATCCCTTGCAGGCAACTTTTTCCTTAAAATACTTTGACTGCCCAAGCCCGCAAGGGTATATTGGGTTACCCACCACTACTACCAGCCATGTGAGGTGACATCAGTTTTTGACACCGGAAGGATGATGGTTCTTCTCCTGGAAAGACAGGAGCAAAGGCTGAATGTATCAGGACACGTCTACTCCTGAGAGGGGAACAGAGCTACCGACAAAAGCCACCACTACACTTTACAAGCACAAGAAGGGCAGGTCGATTCTCATTACATAAAAAGATACACCAGGGAAATAAAAGGCTAACAATGAACAAACCACTCTACCATTGATGTCCTGCTGAGGAGAGAGTGTGGACAGCTACTGATCGGAAGGGAAAAGTGGAGTGAGTTGGTTTAGTAGCGACATGCAGGAAAACCAGGACTGCAGTTCAGGCAAGCAGGATCCCTGGGAGATGTTTGATGGACGAGGGGCCTGAGCCGCCACCAGGCAACCAGCATGAAGACTCACCCAAGTAGGAAGCAAGACAGAACTTCTAGACACCCATGACTGTCCTTCTGGTGGTGTGTCAGCCAAGCAAGATCCCTTGGAGATGTCTGATGGACGGGTGACATGTTTTGCCAACAGACACCCCCACTTCAACCAAGGGGGAAGCAAGACAGAATATCTGGACACCCAGATCTCCCAAGAGGGCTCTGGAGCTGACTGGAGGTACAAAAACTATACATTTAAAATAGAAAAATAGAAAAACATACTGCTCAGAGACCCATCACAAGCATCAATTCTTGATGATAAACTTAACAGCAGCAGCCAGACCTCACTGACAGGAGACTGGAAACAGCAAGTTGCCACTAATTGGACTATAAGTCAAAATTGAATTAGTCAGAAAGCTGGATAGAACCCCATCATCGAAGAAGCCATGCCATTATGTATGTATGTATGTATGTATGTATGATCTAGCAGGAACGAAGCCGAAAGGCATCTAGGGTTGTCCTGGTCCAAAGTTAGACTTTATGTGAGGCTACTAACATTTCACACAAAGCAGCACAAGTGAAGTTGCTGTGCTGCGCTGTGTTGTGTGAAATGGAGAAGGCAGAACTGTGCTGTATTTTCAAAGATATGGTGCAGTTCTGCTCCCTCCTGGTGCTGGCACACCTGTGGTTGCCTGGATACAACACACGCACCCTCTTGTCATATTGCAAGGGTGCCGGTGTTGTGGTCAGGCCAGTTTGTGTGTATGAAGGGATACCTTCCTGCTCAAAAGTTATCCTTTGAGGCTTTCTCCTCTTTGAATGTGTGATGCAGGTTGCAGGATTCAGCACACATGCAAAGAGGAAGTGAAGAGGAGACATAACACACATATGCCACAGGTAGATTCAACATTTCAGTGCAAACTCATGTTTGCAAGTGATAATAATAAAAAGATTCGTAGAGCACCTGGTTACCCCATTCGGAGTGTCCCAGCACTAGTCTTCATAAGTCTTTACACGTATGGGTTTGCGTAAAAATACATGGGTAGATTCATAGGGACGCGAATACTCTATCCATGTAACGCCTACCTGGTGCAAGGTAACGCCGGCCATGGCATATTTTTACAAAGCCACGCTTAGACAAGCAAACCGGGCTTTGTGTGGCTTTGGAAAATGACTCAACCCTGGATAAATCTTAGCCTAAATGTCAACACTACACTTCGGGTCTGGGAAGTGACTCCTTGCAGCCACCTACATTAGCACATCATGTGTGACCTGTACCGAGGTGACAGTATCTCTACCCCTCTCTTCCAGGTGGTGGTGTGGGTGTCAGCTGGCTACCGTCATAGTGCTGCAGTCACCTCGGATGGAGAGCTCTACACCTGGGGGGAAGGAGACTTTGGACGCTTAGGTGAGCACCAGACCCGCTGTTGTGCATGTTGAGATCTCTACATGTGGAGGAAGGAGACATTAGACGCTTAGGTCAGCATGTTTGGGTGCATGTTGAGAACTCTACATCTGTGGGTGCCTAGTTGAGCATCAGACCTATTGTCGTACGCATTGAGAGCTCTACACCTGGGGGAAGGAGACTATGGACACTTAGGTGAGAATTAGGCATGCTTGGGTGCATGTTGAGAGCTCTACACCTGGGGGAAGGAGACTATGGATGCCTAGGTGAGCACCAGACTCACTGTTGTGCATGTTGAGATCTCTACATGTGGAGGAAGGAGACATTGGACACGTAGGTGAGCATGTTTGGCTGCATGTTGAGAACTCTACATCTGGGGGCGCCTAGTTGAGCATCAGAGCTATTGTTGTACGCATTGAGAGCTCTACACCTGGAGGAAGGAGACTATGGACACTTAGGTGAGCATTAGGCCTTCTTGGGTGCATGTTAAGAGCTCTACACCTGGGGGGAAGGAGACTTGGGATGCCTAGGTGAGCACCAGACTCACTGTTGTGCATGTTGAGATCTCTACATGTGGAGGAAGGAGACATTGGACACGTAGGTGAGCATGTTTGGGTGCATGTTGAGAACTCTACATCTGGGGGCGCCTAGTTGAGCATCAGAGCTATTGTCGTACGCATTGAGAGCTCTACACCTGGGGGAAGGAGACTATGGACACTTAGGTGAGAATTAGGCGTGCTTGGGTGCATGTTGAGAGCTCTACACCTGGGGGAAGGAGACTATGGACGCCTAGGTGAGCACCAGACCCGCTGTTGTGCATGTTGAGATCTCTACATGTGGAGGAAGGAGACATTGGACACGTAGGTGAGCATGTTTGGGTGCATGTTGAGAACTCTACATCTGGGGGCGCCTAGTTGAGCATCAGAGCTATTGTTGTACACATTGAGAGCTCTACACCTGGAGGAAGGAGACTATGGACACTTAGGTGAGCATTAGGCCTTCTTGGGTGCATGTTAAGAGCTCTACACCTGGGGGGAAGGAGACTTGGGACGCCTAGGTGAGCACCAGACCCGCTGTTGTGCATGTGGAGATCTCTACATGTGGGGGAAGGAGACATTGGACGCTTAGGTGAGCAAGTTTGGGTGCACGCTGAGAACTCTACATCTGTGGACGCCTAGTTGAGCATCAGACCTATTGTCGTACGCATTGAGAGCTCTACACCTGGGGGAAGGAGACTTTGGACACTTAGGTGATCACCATACCTGCTGTTGTGTATGTTGAGAACTTTACATGTAGGGGAAGGAGACTCAACCAGGGGGGCATCAGACCTCTTTCAGTGCATGTTGAGAGCTTTACACCTGTGGATACCTAAGAAAGCATCAGACATGTTGTTGTACATGTTGAGAACTTTACACCTGGAAGGATGGAGACTGTAGACACTTCGGTGAGGATTAGGTGTGCTTGGGTGCATGTTGAGAGCTGTCCACCTGGGAGAAGTGACATTGGCCGTTTAGGTGAGCATCAGACCTGACCTGTTTGGGTGTATGTTGAAAACTCTACACCTGTTGATGCCTAGTAGCGCGTTAGACCTATTGTAGTGCCCATTGAGGCCTTTACACTTGGGGGAAGGTGATTTTGGAGGTTTGGAGGTTTAGGTGGGTATCTGACCTTTTTTCATGCTTGTTACGAGCTCTACATCTGGGGGGAAGAAGACGTTGCACACCTAGGTGAGCAACAGGCCTGCTGTTGTGCATGTTGAGTGCCCTGCTCTTCATTTTAAGGTACGAAACTTTAGACATGTAGGTGAGCATCAGACCTGCTTACTTGCATGTTGAAAGCTCTGAACTTGGCTGAAGAAGACAACAGATGCATAGGTGAGCATCAGACCTACTGATAGACTTGGCATCTTTTGGCATGTTTCCCCAGTGTTTTTGCTCTCTGACCTCCCAGTTTTTACTCTGTTTTTGCTGGCTTAGTGTCTCTCCGCACTTTCTCACTGCTGTTCAGTGTTAAAGTGCAAGTGCTCCTTTTGTTAATTGGGTTATGGATTGGTGTTTCCATGATTGGCATATTTGATTTACTTGCCAGTCCCTAGGAAAGTGCACTGAGTTTGCCAGGGCCTGTAAATCAAGTGCTGCTAGTGGGCTGCAGCACTGATTGTGCCACCCATACACGCACCCTGTAAATGTAACTCTGGCATGCCATTGCAGAGCCTGTGTGCAGTCTGGGACTGCCATGTCGACTTGGCAAGTGTACCCACTTGCTAGGCCCTAACCTTCCCTTTTCTTATATGTCAGTCACCCCTAAGGTAGGCCCGAGGTATCCTGTGGGCAGGGTGCAGTGAATGTGAGGGGTAGGACATGCTCTGGTGTGTGTGGCATGTTCTAATAGTGAATTACTGTAAATTTCGTTTTTTCACTATTGCAAGGCTACCTGTTCCCATAGGAGAGAATGAGGAGTTTGTTTATAACATCTTATAAACATAACTGGCCCTTGGAACTAGGTAGAAAAATAAAGTTTAGTATGCCTGAATTCAGAATGTAAAGATACATCATTTAGTGAAGGTGATTTTTACATTCAGTGTTTGAAAATAGCACTTTTAAAAGTAGGTATTTTCTTCCTCAGCCTTCCAGTAGGCCTCTGCTAGGTTTGTGCATTGACTGTCTGGGTTTTGGATGACAGGGGCTGGGTAGGAGCTGTGGCTTCAGATAGTCTGGGTGGGTCAGGAAAGGGCTGAATAGACCTGGCTGCATTTAGAGTACGGGGAAGAGATTTCCTTTCACTTCACCGGGCATGTTCTACCTCTGACAATGCCGACTCCACCTCCTGCCACAAAGCCACACCAGAGAGGGCAGAACTGGTTCTGGCTGGGCACAGACACTCTCTGCCTGAGAGGAAAAATAATTTTGGGCCATAAAAAGTGGGGCCCAAACACCTGAACTTTAGAACTCCTTTGCACCAAGAAGACTGCCAAGAAGAAGAGCTGGAGAAGCTGTGAGGAAGAACTACCACTTTGCTGAGTGCTTAGCTGTGTTGGCCTGCAGTAGCTGTTTCTGTCTTGGGCAGTGAAAGGACTGCACTGAACTTTCTGCAATTTAGTTTTGTGAGTTTCTCCAAGGGCTTGAGGAAGAGCTTGCCCCATGTTCAAGAAGTCTCAGGAACAGCAAAGACTTCAAACTCTTCTGCCCTCAGCACTGAGGACAGTGTGTTTTGTGCTGCAACACAATAAAAAGCAATCCGGCACTGCTGCTGACTTTGGGTCCTGAAGGCACTGCAGAGGGCACCACCGCAGCAAGTTCAAGTTCAAGTTCAAGAATTTATATAGTGCACTACTCACCCAGAGGGTCTCAAGGCGCTTGGGGAGGGGTTCATTATTTATCAAATAGCCAGGTTTTAAGTTCTTTTCTGAAGGAGATGTGGTTCTGTGTAAGGCGGAGGTGAGTGGGGAGTGAGTTCCAGGTCTTGGCCGCCAAGTAGGAGAAGGATCTGCCTCCCATGGTGGATCTTTGGATACGCGGAACTGCGGCGAGGCCTTGATTGGAGGATCTTAGTTGGCGGGTGGGTGTGTAGAAGGATAGTCGAGTGTTGAGGCATTCGGGTCCTAGTTTGTAGAGGGCCTGGTGTGCGTGGGTGAGGAGACGGAATGTTATTCTCTTGTTGACGGGAAGCCAGTGGAGGTCTTTCAGGTGGCCGGTAATGTGATCTTGGTGAGGGATGTCCAAAATGAGTCTCGCTGATGCGTTTTGGATGCGTTGGAGTTTTTTCTGTAATTTGGCTGTCATTCGGGCATATAGGGTGTTTTCGTAGTCTAGTCGACTCGTAACCAGTGCGTGGGTGACAGTCTTTCTTGTTTCGGCGGGGATCCAATGGAAGATTTTTTTGAGCATACGAAGTATGTTGAAGCAGGAGGATGAGACGGCGTTGACTTGTTTGGGCATCGAGAGTGAGGAGTCTAGGATGAAGCCAAGGTTACATGCGTGGTCTGTGGGAGTGGGTGCTGAGCCCAGATCCGCGGGCCACCAAGAGTCGTCCAAGGCAGAGGGGGATGATCCTAGGATGAGCACTTCCGTTTTGTCTGAGTTAAGTTTAAGGCGGCTGTTTTTCATCCATACGGCTACTTCTTTCATGCCTTCGTGAAGATTGGTTTTGGCGGTGTTGGGGTCTTTGGTGAGGGAGAGGATCAGCTGGGTGTCGTCAGCGTAGGAAATGATGTTAAGGTTGTGTTGACGCGCGATGGAAGCGAGTGGGCTCATGTAAACGTTGAAGAGGGTGGGACTGAGTGAATATCATTGTGGTACACCGCAGATGACTTCCGTGGCTTCTGATTTGAATGGGGGAAGTCGGACTCTCTGAGTTCTTCCTGCTAGGAACGAGATGATCCAGTCCAAGGCTTTTTCTTTTATGCCGATGTTGCTGAGGCGTTGTATGAGGGTGTTGTGACAGACAGTATCGAAGGCGGCGGAGAGGTCAAGTAGAATGAGGGCCACTGTTTCTCCGTTGTCCAGTAGTGTTCGGATGTCGTCTGTAGCTGCGATGAGGACGGTTTCGGTGCTGTGTTTGGCTCGAAATCCGGACTGTGAGGGGTGAAGGGAGTTGTTGGATTCGAGGAAAGCGGCTAGTTGTCTATTGACGGCTTTCTCAATAACTTTGGCCGGGAATGGGAGGAGGGATATGGGACGGTAGTTTTTAAGTTCAGAGGGGTCTGCTGTGGGTTTCTTCAGGAGGGCGCTGACTTCGGCGTGTTTCCAGCTTTCTGGGAAGGTAGCAGAGATGAAGGAGCAGTTGATGACATCACGGAGATGGGGTGCGACGATGGAGTCTGCTTTGTTGAAAATGTGGTGAGGACATGGGTCGGTTGGCGAGCCAGAATGGATGGAATTCATTAGGCGGATGGTGTCTTCAGTGGTGATTGGGTTCCAGGCGCTGAGGTTGTTAGAGGGCGGTTTAGGTTCTGAGGGGCTGGAGAGGATTGTTCGTTGGAGCTGTTTTCGAAGCTGTTATGTATGTCGGCAATTTTGTTGTAGAAGAAGGAGGATAACGAATCGCAGAGGTCTTGGGAGGGAGTAATGTCGTTTGAGGCTGCGGTGGTGTTGGTGAATTCTTTGACGATGTTGAATAGTTCCTTGCTGTTATGGGCGTTGTTGTCGAGTCGAGTCTTGAATGCTGATTTCTTGGTGGATCGTAGCAGCTGGTGGTGTTTGCGGGTGGCTGCCTTGAAAGTGGTCATGTTGTCGGTGGTTGGGTTTTTTCTCCATGTTTTCTCGAGAGTACGGCATAGCTTTTTGGATTTCTTAAGGTCATCGTTGAACCAGGGGGCCTTTTTGCTGTCTTGTTTGGTGTGATGGTTTTTCAAGGGTGCTAATTCGTCGGCGCTGTGAGTGATCCATTGTTTGAATTTGATGGCAGCTTGGTTTGGGTCCGATGAGAGGGCGGGTGGGTTTTGGTTGAGCGATGAGAGGAGTTGGTCGGTGGTGATTTTGTTCCATTTTCTTTGAGGGATAGGTTGTGGGGGGTTGTAGGTCGAGGTGGTTTTGTAGCTGAAGTGAACACAACTGTGGTCCGTCCAATGGAGAGCTGTGGTGCGATCGAAGGAGATGTGTTTGCTGGAGGTGAAGATTGGGTTGAGCGTATGTCCGGCAATATGGGTGGGGGTGTCAACAAGTTGTTTGAGACCGAGATTGGCTAGGTTGTCAAGAAGGGTGGTGGTGTTGCAGTCGTTTTTCTTTTCCAGGTGGAAGTTGAGGTCTCCTAGTAGCATGTAGTTTTCGGAGGCGAGGGCATGTGGGCTGATGAAGTCAGTGATGTCTTCGCTGAATTGTTTACGGGTTCCTGGAGGCCTGTAGATAAGGGTGCCTCTGAGTGTGGTCCTAGGGTTGGTGTGGGTCTGGAAGTGGAGGTGTTCGGCGGTTGTAAGGTTATCGTCGGAGTTGGTCGTGATTTTGATGGTGTTCTTATGGACGATGGCGATGCCTCCTCCTGTTTGGACGGTGCGGTCTTTTCGAATGATCTTGTAATTGTCCGGGATGGCTATGGCGTTGTCGGGTGTTGAAGAAGCGTTCATCCATGTTTCAGTAAGGAAGGCGATGTCCGGTGATGTAGTGTTGAGTAGATCCCAGAGTTCGGTGGCGTGTCTGTGGATCGAGCGGGTGTTCAGCAGGATGCACTTCAGGTGGTTGGAGTCGGAGCTGTGTTTGGGGTTAGTGATAGTGGTATGGGTCTTGATGCTGGTAAATTTGCAGGATTGGCAGGCGAAAGGACCATGGGAACGTCCCGGGGCAGCTTCGTAGCATTGAGGTGTGCGTCCGGGGTTAAGGGCTAGGAGCGTGGCGGCGGCATACGTTATGCTGGAGGAGTGTGGTTTGCGAGGGCCAGGGGGTCTGGCGCTGGGCGCGGTCCAGGCGCGGACGGGCATAGACGGCTTACCTTTGGCACACCTTCGGCGTGCATGGGGCGCGACCGCTACGCGTGAACGCTGCGCGCGAATGCATCTGTCATATGTGGATAGTGGAAGGGGAGGGGCGAGGGAGGGTCAGCTGGGAGGCGGGTGCGTGGTGGAGGGGACGGGCTCCGAGGCACAGTAACACCAAATGGCTAAAGAAGCGAAACCGGAACCGGTTGGGGCCAACAAGAGTGAAAGCTTCGTGGGCAGAGGCACAATAACAGTAATATAATCAAATAATGTTACAACTACACAATTCTGGCGAGCGTTATGTGAGGCTACTAATTTTAAACTAGAAACTTAAAAGGCAATGCAGGCGTTACTGATTGGGAACATTGCTAGCACGAGCAGCGTGCTCCAAAATGCAGGCAGCAGTACGATACCAAATGCAGCAGCGCGCTTCGAAATGCAGGCAGCAATCCGATTCCAAAATGCAGTCAGCGGTGAGAGGAGCAACCTTGGGTAATGGCGCTTTGTGGTCAGCAAAGTGATCGTAGCACGGGCCAGTGGCTGCGGGGAGCGACCGCTTCTGACGGCGTCAGGACGCTGCTCCGTAACCCTGGTCTCACCGATTATGCCTGCTGATGCCGCCACCGAGCTGCTGCTCACACCATGACCTGTGGGCACCGCACTCCGCATCGCCTATCTTCACGACTCCTACTTGGTATCCCCGACAACCCCGCTCCACAACTAAATCAATGCTGCTGCTTGCACCGTGGTTCAAGGGCACCACTCGTAAGTTACAGGACGCACTGCCCTCATTCCCCATCGCAGCTTTGGCACGCCGGCACCATTGACTCCAGTTTGTCAGCCGGCAACAGCGCTTTAGCAACAATGACGCCGCTGCTTGCAGTTTTACCTGCCTGCACCACGTGGAGCACTGCATCACTTCACACCGCAACCCTGGTCTCACCTACGACGCCATCTGATGCCGCCACTGAGCAGCTGTTCCCACTGCAACCTGAGGGCATCGCACGCTGCACTGCTGCAATTCACCCCGCAGCACCCGATGCCTGCCAATGCCAGCGCTCCTGACTTCAACCACGAAGAGTTCGATCTGCAATGCATGTGACTTCAAAGGCCCAACGACTCATGCACCAGCCTCTGGAACCAACGCCCGCAGACGCCTCGCTTTCGGAAGCTCAACAAGAGGTCCAGGATGCACTGCATTTCTAAAGGTACTGTTTTTCGGGTCTTCCTGACACCGTAGCTGGCCCGCAACGCTGCTGTCAGCCAGAACTGTTTGGATTTGTTTGTTCACAACGCCGTGGTAGCCCCAGAGGGAACTTTCAACTTCAAGGAACAGTTTTTCAAGGTTACTTTGATAACTGAAGATTTCTAAGTGCGGTATTGTGGATTTTTATTGTGTTTGGTCTTGTCTTAAGTATATAAAATATTGGATATTTTTCTAAGCCGGTATGGTGTGCTTTTGTAGTGCTTATACTGTATTGCTGTTGGTTATGTGCAAATGCTTTACACAGTGCCTCTAAGATGAGCCTGACAGCTCGTGCCAAGCTAACAAGGGGGTGAGCAGGGTTTTTTTAGGGAGTGTAACTCCCTTATCCTGACTAGAAGGAAGGGACCCTACTTGGACAAGGTGCAAACCCTTGCCAACTAAAGACCCCCATTTCTAACACCTGTCCTTTTGGGGTGTATGTTGGGAGCCTTGAGAAGTCTGTATCTGTGGTGAAGGACTCTTTGGACACCCAGTTGAGCATCAGACCTGCTTAGTTGCATGTTGGAAGCTCCACACCTGGCGGAAGAAGACATCATACACATAGGTGAGCATCAGACATGTCCGGTTGGGGTGCATGTTGGGATTCATGAGAGCTCAATACATGTGGTGAAGGAGACTTTGGACACCCAGGCTTTACATCAAGCCTACTTGGTTGCATGCTGGTAGTTCTGTGTATGGGGAGAGGAAGTCTTTGAATGCCAAGATGAGCATCAGACATGTCCTATTGAGGTGCATGTTAACAGTTTATACCTGGGGCAAATAAACTTTGGACTCCTAGGAGAGCATTGTCGGAAAGTGCTCTTTTTGACATGGTCACCCCCACTTTTTACTGGGTATTCAATGCAATGTTGACTGGAAGTGCACTCTGTTCCTGCTAACCAGGTCTCAGTTCCAGATCTTCTTCCCTAAACTGTACAATTGTTTCCCCAACCCCAATTGTGAAAACGTTATCACCCTCGTAGGTCCCTGGTAAATGGGACTCCTAGTACCTATGTCCTGAGATACTAAAAAAGGGTCCCTAACAGCTGTAGCATGCATTGTGCCACCCTTAGAGACCACTCACCACACTCATGCCACCGCAGGCTGTGTGTCTTGGTGCAGAGCAAAAATAAAAATAAGACATGGTACACAGCCTGTGTGCCATGCCTGCAGAATCAGCATGTTGTATAGGTAAGTCACCCCTACAGCAGGCCTTACATCTCCAAAGTAGGGTGCACTATCCTACATGTGTGGGCATATTTGCATGGACAGAGTTGGCCGTGTACTGACCAGGCCCATTACTGCCAGTACAAGTGACCAGGGAAGCCATTTCAAGGACATGTGCTGGACCCTGGTAAAAACGAGTTCCCCAACTACATGATGGCTTCACTGAAACTGTGGATGTTTGGAATCAAAGATCTCATATTAATAAACCCACACTGATTCCAGTGATGTATTTATGCATGCACCCGGAGGGCACCTTAAAGGTACCCCTGAAAACCTACCAGCTACTAATGTGCCGACTGACTGATCTCAGCCAGGCTGCCACCACAGATGAGTTTCTGACCCCCAGAGGTGAGGGCCTTTGCTCTCAGGAGGTCAGGAACGAAGCCTGCTCGGGCGGAGGGTCCTTCTCCCCCTTCCACAGGGCGACCTGCAAATTAGAATTTCAAGGCAGGGGGCTTCAAAGAGCCCACCACCTTTGGTATGCAATTCTGTCTTCCCTTACTGCCAGATTTTGCCAGTGCAGGGCCCATTTGCTACCTGGACAGGCGGGAAAATTAGTCGTCCGAGAGCCGTGTTCAGCTTCAGGCTAGTTCCACCCCTAAGGTGGGCTACTTGGAGTGAAGGTGAAAATCAGAACTATGCCAACTTTGAGATGGCAAACTTGGGAACTCTGGGAGAGGGTTATGCCGACTTACCACAGGAAGTGGTCATATATGGGGCATATTGAGCCCAGATGTCAGTAGCCCATTGTTTGGGAAGTGCTGAAGATGACACAGTAAGCTCATTGGTGAGTACCAGCCAACTGCACCCAGGGTGTTGCTTACGTGAGGCACTTCCTTGACTCACCTAACTTTTCTCTTTGAACATTTGTCAGACATCACTGTGGTAACCTGGCCTGCTTTGAATTTTTAGAAAAGACACATGGAAGGTATATGATTAGATATCAATCCCTGTCCCACGAAGAAGCAGAAAAAGTGTGACATTTCCTTACAATGCTGACATAGCTGTGTGTTATATTACTAGGGCTTTGGGCTGATAGCTGTTTTCTTAAGCATCTAGCAAAGATTGTGATCCCACGTGTGCCGCCTCATAACTGTTTGCAGCTTTTTACGTACTCCTAACCATGTCTATTCAAACTACCCTAACGGACAACTACTTGTTGAAAGTTGTCACCAGAATTAACAGCGATAGAAGGAAATCGCTAGGGAAAGGTAATTTACCTGATTTCCCATCGGACCTACCACTGGATCCCACTAATGAGGGCAGTAACAACACTAATGTGGCAGCCGAGATTGATAACATCAGTATTAATGTAGAATCCATTGCTGCTGAGGCCCCAGTGGATCCTACTGTAGTGAAAGACTTACCAGACCTATCTGAGACTCCCGACGGCACCCCGCAACAATCCACTAGGTCCACACGGTTTATGAGAGCATGTAGGAAACCTGCTCCTAAACGGGGAAGCCATTCGGCCAGGAAAAAAAAGGACACCACTCATATTATTGTTATTATTATTATTATTATTAAAAAGGATTTGGTACCGCGCACATACACTAATTGGTTTCTTGGCGCTCATAAGGAGAACATTGGTGAAAATGGGGCTCCTACCAAGGACAATTGTGTCACTATTAATATTAACCAATTTGACCTGTTAGTGAGCTGTATTGATGATAAACTGAAGTCGGTTGTGGAGCCTTTATTGGTTAAAATTGATGCATTGTCGGCTGAAGTATTGAGATTGGGGGCTGTGGTGGATCAGCATGTAGCCAAATTGGATAAATCCATATTACCAATAAGAGATGCTACATGTCCTCAACCTGCACCTAAACAAGATAAGGGAAGGCCTCGCCACATTAATATTGCCCCCACTAGCACAAATGTAGGAAAACAACCACCACAGGCGACACCTGTTTTGACTTGCTCGAAACCTCCACCAGCACGTAACACGGGTCGACCTGTGCAGGTACCGGTGGTTGCATTAGCAGCCACAGGGCCTGCAGGTGTAAACTCTGGTGCAAGAACATCACCAGCACCAAATACAGCCAGGACCATGCCATCGCCAGCTGAGCCAGCTGCTATAGTGGGTTCCGATAGGGTGCCTGTGAGCATAAGTAATCGCCCAGTAGACCTCCCCCCAGAGTGTGTACCCTATGTTGTGGTTCTAACTAATGTCCCGTCTTTAGTCCAGGCCCCACAACCTCAGGAGTCCGGAGATTCTTTAAAAATAAAACGGTCTCATGGTTAAACCGCCACTGCGGTTATCCAGTTAGCTACTCTGATCAAATTATATCTATCAGAAGGGTTAACTGGATCGGTAATACCCGTAAGACCTGCAGGGGTGACTGTGTGATTATTAATTTTAAACACCCCCAACACGTTGCGACGGTCTTACTTAGAGCAGCTGCCTTAACGCAGTCTGAGACTGATGTCGCCGCAAGACCTTTGGGCTATTTTTATAATCGTCTTAACAGGTTGCCTTCTGCTAAATGTAGAGAGGGGGTTTTCAATTCTAACTTTATATCTAATGGAAATAGATCTTTGATACCCATTTTCAGCCCTGGACTTACGGGTGGCAGACCCATCTCGCATACGCCCATGTTGAACCCTGTTCCTAGTGGGAATAGATTTGTAACACACACTCCTAATTTTGCACCCACCTGTGATAACATTTTCTCGCCTGTTAATGGGATGGTCTATCAAGTTCCGGTCCAGAACAGGTACCAGTCCTTGAGTTTATCTGACCAAAACGATTGACATCAGATGGGGCCTGGAACTGGGAGGGACGTTATCTCAAGTACTAACAAGAGTAACACAAGTGAGGCAAGAGAGGACCTACCTTCTAACATTATGGGCAATCCTGAAAGTGGGTCAGTAGTTCACTGTGCAAATGAGATTGCTGAGGTTACTGTGAATACTACAGGGAATTCATAGGTACTTGCATAGACGGGCCGGTATCTGAACAAAATAATAGGGGTAATTGTTCCAATAACACTGTTGATATCACCAATAACTGTCACTCTATGGGGATTTATATGGCAAGTTGGAACATTGCCGGATGGGCATCTAAGGCATTCAAAATGGAATGGGAGGACATTGTAAGGTCCTATGATATTTTATGCCTGCAAGAGACGTGGTGTGTTGATAAACCTAGCTTTGAAGGGTATATATGCTACAGTTTAGATGCCTCTGAATCTAGCCACGGCAGGGCAAAGGGAGGTCTTCTTATTCTTATTTCTGTAGATGTAAAGTTGACTATCATTAAACATTCGCTAGTTGAACCACACTCACAAATCCTATGGGTACGTCTACCGGATGGCACTGATGTGCTTCTAATTAATTTTTATAATAATATTTTTACCAATTCCCGGCACAAAGCTATAGATGAGTTATCGTGTGCTCTAATGAAGCTGGTAAGCGAAGCAACATGCACTTTTATTTTTGTTTGGGTGGGGGATTTTAATTTACAAGTATGTAGTTTATCCTCCTCTAGGGTTTGTGGGATCCTAACTAACAACGGGGAGAGTATGTCCCACTTTCCACATAATGCTTATGGAGAGGCAATCAATAGCACTATGGTCTCGTATGATCTAGAGCTACTGAGTACTGTCCAGGAGGGAAGCGAGGATTCAATTCCCACCTTCACTGGAAGGAATGTGAGCTCCATCATAGATCATATTATGGTCTCATCTAACTTGGTACCCCATTGCATAATTAAAGTGAGGGATACATCCTCCCTGAGCGACCATAACTGTGTTAGCTTGCAAATAACTACATGGATGATTAGAACTGATTCACCCACCAAAGTATTGGCAAATATAGAGCCACATAGGCCTAATGGGGTTAGGCTAAGATGGAGAGGTGAAAAATTGACCACAGTGGAACCTTTAATCATAAATAAATGCATGACGGACATTGACATTATTTTATCCTTAGGATGTCCGTCTCATTAGGTTATGACTCATTTCCTTAATATTAATACTGTCATTAATAACATCTTCATGGGGAAAAAAGTAGGTAAAGGAGGGAAAGGGATTGGATGGTTTGACCATGCCTGTACGTCCCTGCTCTCCCAACTTAAACAAGCTTTGGCTGTTACCCCAAGGGACAAGGATAGAGTCAAACTTTTAAGATTCGATTATAAACAGGCGCTATCCAAAAGAAAGAGGGAATTACAGCAGGAGGCCTGGGAGCATCTCACCCAGGCAGCAGAAACTGACGATAGTCGTCTGTTTTGGTCCACTGTTAACTCCCCATTCCTCCAAGATGACAAAATCCTGCATCTTTCATCTAATGTAGGCAGAGAGGACTGGGTGAACCATTTCATCGCGATTTTCCAAGACAATACTATGACGCCCAACGAAAATAGGACATGGCCTGTAGTGCCTTTAGATATTTCGTTGGGAGAGGTGGAGAATGGAATCAAAAATAGTAAGGGCGGTAAGGCCCAGGTGCCAGATGGAGTCCCGATAGATGTTTACAGGGCCCAGCCGCAGCTTTGGGGACCAATACTTACATTGGTACTCAACGCTGCTGTAACCACCATGATTCCACCAACATGGGGCGACTCCATTATAGTCCCAATCTATAAAAAATGGGGGACAAAGCCCTGGCAAGTAATTACCGGCCCATCAGCCTGCTCGACTTGTCTGTTAAAATCATGAGCAGAGTTCTGCTTCTCAGACTAGAGGAGTGGGCTGATGAGAATGGAATCCTTGCAAACTCACAATATGGATTCAGGAAGGGAAGAGGGACCCTAGATCAGTGCCTGAATCTAGAGTTGTTGATAGGCAAGTACACCAGAGCTAAACCCGGTAACATCTATCTTTGCTTTGCTGACCTTAGCAGTGCTTTTGATTTAGTCAATCACTCACTTCTTTGGTCAGTTTTGCTTGACATGGGTGCCCCGAAAGAAATTATCTTTTTTCTCGCCAGACTATACAGCAAGCTGAAAACATGTGTTCGGTATGGTGTTGACGGGGAATGTACTAGAAATTTTAATGTGAAACGGGGAATTAGGCAGGGTTGTGTCCTTGCGCCCCTTTTGTTTACCCTTTTTGTTAATGGTGTTGAAGTTGCCTTGAAAAGTGTCAAGGCCGATGCTCCACAGGTTGCAGGGGATAGTGTCCCAGTTCTGCTATATGCAGACGACGCGGTGCTCCTGTCACGGACACCCGTCGGTCTGCAGCGTCTGATGGACAAATTCACTGAATTTATTGGGGGCAGGAGACTGTTGATCAACAAGAATAAAACTCACACGATGACCTTTGAGAGTAAGGTGGGCAGAAATCACTCCTTCTTTATAGAGGGGGTTAAAGTGCTGAATGTGAACAGTTTTTGCTACCTGGGGGTAACTTTTACTAGTGATGGCAGGTGGGGGCATGAATTAACGAATGTTCGAACTAAAATGAGCAAAAGCTCTTATGGCATCTTTAAGTTTGCGTCTAAGCTAGGGGACAGGCGTATCAAGGATATGCTGGAAATCTACAAGGCACGCAGTGTATCCATTGCCCTCTACGGGGCAGGGCTTTGGGGTTACTGCAAAACTGATTGTCTACAGATAGAAGAAAACAACTTTCTTAAGAAATTACTGTGCCTCCCTAAATCCGCTTCAACAGAGTTGATCCATAGAGAGGCAGAGGTTTTTCACCTGACCGAGCTCTGACCGAGCTCGCCTCACTTAGGCCGCTATTGCTCTACCGAGCAATTTGGCTTAAGGAAGAGACTGAGTTCAATCAACTTATAATCAGGGACTGCCTTGGACTAGACAACTGTATGCAGATACCGTGGCTCAAATATGTTGTAGACTGTTATAAAAGTATCTTTGATATTAATTTGTTGTTAGAAAACTGTCCCCCTGGAGGTCTTGTGAAACAGGAATTTAAAAACATTGTTATGTTACATAAAGCTCATAAACGTTCAGTAATAACTAACCCTCGCTTCTGTTAAAATTTACAATAAATATATTGCTGTTGAGGGATTTCAGCACTATCTGAATGTAGTAACTAGGCCAACGCATAGGTTTGTATTGACCAGATTAAGAGTTGGCATTGCTCATGTATTAGTGGCCTTCCCACACCCTAAAAAACCCCCTGTGGGTCCATGTCCCTGTGACGGACATTCCAAGCAATGTGGAGGATGCTATGTGTTTGTTGTATAACTTGGACCACCCCGACGTATGTTTTTATACTGCCAGTTTTATATGTAAATCTATGGCTTTTAGAAAAAGTATGAGTTTTTAATCATGTTTGTACTTTTTTAACTTTGTTGCCTGTTTGCTGTGCTTTTGTGGTCATTATTACTATGTACTGAATAAAGCTTCATAAACTGAACTGAACTAGGGCTTTGTATTTTTATTGACACTCATAAGGGATACCCGGCCTCTTTGCACAGTATGCCTTTTTTTATATACTATATAAAGAGCCAGCTTCCTACAGGCATGAGACCTGTTTGTTGAATGCGGGTGGAGAGCTCTAAACTAGTGCAAAGGGTGAATTTGGACACATAGGTCACAATCAGACCTGCTTGAGTGCATGTGGATGTGATTTTCAGTTGTATGGGATGGACACCCGGTTTGCCTCGGTGAGCATGAGACACAAGAAAATATAGGAGTCTAGAGGGAAAGACAGAACTAGGACGCCCTCTACTCTATACGTCATTCAACAACACCAATCCTAGCCCTCATGGCAATATTTACTTATTGATCGGTAAACAAGGTGATAAAGAATTAGTCACCCAGGGAATCCCTTAAATATTGAGATAATCCCAATGTTTCGATCTATTGCCTCTTTAAAAAAACAACCTCTCTGATCTATACATATATAACAGCACAAGACTAACACGAACTTTACAAGACAAAAAATGTGTGAAGAGCGAGATGGCACCTCACGGGCGCACCACCAATGGGACCCCTGGCTGGTACTCACCAGGCTGGCCCTGTTCTCATCATTGGTGCCATCAAGCTGTAACGTAAACGTGTAAAAAAATAAATAAAAAGGACAGTGATTGGTGCAGTGAACACAAACTTATATGTGACAAAACTCACAACGTTAAACACTTAACATACAAGATACTGTGCAACCAGGACAACCAGGCAACCAGGACAGTCAACTTTACTCACGTTCCTTTCTTTGTTGCAAACAGTAAACACATATACATTAAAAAAGGAGAGTGTGAATACTACCTATCGACTCACACCCTGCTTACAGCCATGTCACATATAAGTTTGTGTTCACTGCACCAATCACTGTCCTTTTTATTTTGGGTCGGAGACACGTTTACGTTACAGCTTGATGGCACCAATGATGAGAACAGGGCCAGCCTGGTGAGTACCAGCCAGGGGTCCCATTGGTGGTGCGCCCGTGAGGTGCCATCTCGCTCTTCACACATTTTTTGTCTTGTAAAGTTCGTGTTAGTATTGTGCTGTTATATATGTATAGATCAGAGAGGTTGTTTTTTTAAAGAGGCAATAGATCGAAACATTGGGATTATCTCAATATTTAAGGGATTCCCTGGGTGACTAATTCTTTATGACCTTGTTTACCGATCAATAAGTAAATATTGCCATGAGGGCTAGGATTGGTGTTGTTGAATGTCGGTGAGCATGAGACCTGCTGGGGTCCATGTTGAGAGCTGTACATCACAGGGTAAGAAGACTGTAGATGCCTGCACAGGCATCAGACCTTTTGAGAGTTCTACATCTGGTGCGAATGATACTTTATCCTCCTAGGTGTACATTAGACCTGCTGGGGTGCATGATGAGAGCCCTATACCTATCGGGAATGAGACTTGGATGTCTTGTTGGTCATGAGACCTGCGTGTGCATGCTGAGAGCTCCTTAATACATGTCGAGAACTCTACACCTGGCATAATGAGATTTTGGATGCTTAGGTGAGCCTCAGACTTGCAGGAGTGCATGTTGAGAGCTCTACACCTAGGGGAAGGAGACTATAAATGCCTAGGAGAGCATCAGATCTGCTGGGGTGCATGTTAAGTGTTATACACCACAGGAAAGAGGAGACGTGTGACAGCTCGGTGAGTATCAAGCCTGTTCTTTATGTTGAGAGCTCTACACCTGGGGTGAAGGAGACTTTGGATGCTTAGATGAGCATCAGACCTGCAGGGATGCATTTTGAGAGTACTGCATCTAGGGAAAGGAGACTTTGGATGCTTAGGTGAGCATCAGACCTGCAGGGGTGTACAGTGAGACCTCCACACCTCAAAAAGAAGATAGTGGACACCTAGTTGAGCATCAGACTTGAGGGGGTGCATGTTGAGAGCTCTACACCTAGGGGAGGGAGACTATAAATGCCTAGGAGAGCATCAGATATGCTGGGGTGCATGTTAAGTTTTCTACACCACAGGAAAGAGGAGATGTGTAACAGCTAGGTGAGTATCAAGCCTGTTCTTTATGTTGAGAGCTCTACACCTGGGGCGAAGGAGACTTTGGATGCTTAGGTGAGCATGAGACCTGCAGGGATGCATTTTGAGAGTACTGCATGTAGGGAAAGGAGACTTTGGATGCTTAGGTGAGCATCAGACCTGCAGGGATGCATTTTGAGAGTACTGCATGTAGGGAAAGGAGACTTTGGATGCTTAGGTGAGCATCAGACCTGCAGGGGTGCATTTTGAGAGTACTGCATCAAGGGAAAGGAGACTTTGGATGCTTAGGTGAGCATCAGACCTGCAGGGATGCATTTTGAGAGTACTGCATCATGGGAAAGGAGACTTTGGATGCTTAGGTGAGCATCAGACCTGCAGGGATGCATTTTGAGAGTACTGCATCATGGGAAAGGAGACTTTGGATGCTTAGGTGAGCATCAGACCTGCAGGGATGCATTTTGAGAGTACTGCATCAAGGGAAAGGAGACTTTGGATGCTTAGGTGAGCATCAGACATTCAGGGATGCCGTTTGAGAGTTCTGCATCTAGGGAAAGGAGACTTTGGATGCTTAGGTGAGCATCAGACCTGCAGGGGTGCACAGTGAGACCTCCACACCTCAAAAAGAAGATAGTGGACACCTAGTTGAGCATCAGACTTGAGGGGGTGCATGTTGAGTGACTTATACCAATCAGAAATGAGACGTTGGAGTCCTAGTTGGGCTTGAAACCTGTTTGTGGATGTTGAGAGCTCCACACCTCTAGGAGTAGATGGTGGACACATAGGTGAGCACCAGTCCTCCTGGGTTGCATGTTGAGAGCTCCACACCTCGAGGAGTAGATGGTGGACACCTAGGTGAGCATCAGTCCTGGTGGGCTACTTTTTAAGAGCTCCAAACCAGGAGGGGATACTTTCAATGTCTAGAGGAGCAGTGGACCTCCTGGGTGCATGTTAAGAGCTCTACACCTGGGGTGAGGAGACTTTGGATGCCTAGGTGAGCATCAGATCTGCTGGGGTGTATGTTGAGTGTTTTACATCTCAGGGAAGGGGGAGATGGTGGACCGCTGGGTAGAATCAACCCTGTTCTTTATGTTGAGAGCTCTACGCCTTTGGGGGAGACTGGATGCCTAATTGTGTATCAGACCCTTTGAAGGGCATGTTGAGAGCTCTAAACCTGGGGTGAAGGACATTTTGGATACCCAGGTCTACATAGGAGCTGCTAGGATGTTGTTGAGTGATCTGTATATGGAGACTTTGGATGCACATATGACCATCAGACCTTCTGAAGTGCATGTGAATGGGGCCACTGGTTGGGTGTCAGAAGGGCTTTGAATGCCTGGGTTAGCATCAGATCTGCTGAGTACATGTTGAGAGCTGTAGACTTACAGAGAAGGGACCTTGGATGCCTAGGTGGGCCCCAGGCCTGTCGTCGTTTATTATGAGAGCTCCACACCTAGGGGAAGGGGCTTTTCGATGTCATGGTGAGCATCAGACGTGCTGGGGTGCATGGTGAGTGCTCTACACCTGGGGGCGGAGTCTGTGGATGCCTAGGTGAGCATCAGACCCCTTGTTGTGCATTTGAAGACCTCTGCACCTGGGAGAAATGAGACTCCAGTAGGCAGGCATCAGACCGGATTTCATGCATGATGAGAGCGCTACATATGGGGTAGAAGGCACATAGGACTCCCCGGGGAGCATCAGCCCTGCCCGGATGCATGCTGAGAGGGTTACACCTAGGGAGAGAGAGACTCTGAACGCTTAGGGGAGCATGACACTTGCTACTGTGCATGTTGAGTGGCCTACACTTGATGGTGGGAGGCTTTGGAAGCTTCTGAGAGCACCAGCCCTGCTTGGGTGCATGTTCAGAGCTCTGCCTCTGGAGGAAAGGAGTCTTTGGACACACACAGGTGAGCGTCAGACCTATTGGGGTGCTTGTGGTCATTGTTCCATGGGGAGGGGCACTCTGGAAGCCTCAGTGAGCATCAGACGTGCTGGGGTGCAAAGTCAGAGCTCTACTCCTGGGGGAGGAGATTTTGGATGCCTGGGTGAGCATCAGACATGCTGGGGTGCAAAGTCAGAGCTCTACTCCTGGGGGAGGACATTTTGGATGCCCGGGTGAGCATCAAACTGCTGGGGTGTTCTCTGAGGACTCTTCACTTGGGAGTATGGAGGCTGTGGACACAAAGAGAAGCATCAGACATGCTGGGGTGCTTTTTGAAAGCTGCACACCTCGGGGTAAGGGGAGCATTGGGCTTCCTGGGGTGCACGTATAGAGATCTACACGGGGGGGGGGAGGGTAAGGAGACTGGCCGCTTATGCGAGCATCAGACCTGCACGCGGACATGGCCAGAGCTCTACCTGTGAGGGGAGGGAGTCGATAGATGCATGGGTGAGCATCAGGCTGCTTCCCATAGTTAAGTCAACCCTCCGGTGGTCCCCAGCTCCTCTTGGCTCCCTCATGTTACCCTCTGAATGCCAAGCCCATGTCTGCTCGTCTCTACAGGGCATCGCGACAGCCAGAGCCGGAGCATCCCCACCCTGGTGAGGGACATCAGCGGCGTGGGCCAGGTGTCATGCGGCAGCTCCAACACGGTGGCGGTGTCTCAGGATGGACTGACCGTCTGGTCTTTTGGAGGCGGAGACAACGGTAAGAATAATTCAGCAGTGATTGTTGTTCACTTTCTGCTCCAGATGAGTCAGCACGGCTCTGGTGCTCCTATATTTTGGATGAGTCAGCACGATTCTGGGAGGGGTACTTCTGTTATATGATGAATGAGTCAGCAGGGCTCTGGGAGGGATACTGCTGCTGTTATATCCTGGATGAGTCAGCACGGTTCTGGAAGGGGTACTGGTGATCTTATATCATGGATGAGTCAGCACGATTATGGGTGGGATACTGGTGCTCTTATATCCTGGATGAGTCAGCACGATCTGGCAGGGGTAGCGGGGCTCTTATATCATGGATGAGTCATCATGGCGCTGGAAGGGGTACTGCTGCTCTTATATCATGGATGAGTCAGCAC
Organism: Lissotriton vulgaris; assembly: GCF_964263255.1. NCBI lineage: Eukaryota > Metazoa > Chordata > Amphibia > Caudata > Salamandridae > Lissotriton > Lissotriton vulgaris. The sequence continues at coordinate 36,009,009 of NC_141689.1, forward strand.
GATCTGGGAGGGGTACTGCTGCTCTTATATCATGGATGAGTCAGCATGGCGATGGGAGGGGTACTGGTGATCTTATATCATGGATGAGTCAGCACGATTCTGGGTGGGATACTAGTGCTCTTATATCCTGGATGAGTCAGCACGATCTGGGAGGGGTACTGCTGCTCTTATATCATGGATGAGTCAGCATGGCGATGGGAGGGGTAGCGGGGCTCTTATATCATGGATGAGTCATCATGGCGCTGGAAGTCGTACTGCTGCTCTTATATCATGGATGAGTCAGCACGATCTGGGAGGGGTACTGCTGCTCTTATATCATGGATGAGTCAGCATGGCGATGGGAGGGGTACTGCTGGTCATATCATGGATGAGTCAGCACGATCTGGGAGGGGTACTGGTGCTCTGACATTATGGATGAGTCAGCAGGATTCTGGGAGGGATACTGGAAGTTCTGGAACTGCTGCTGATGCTATGGATTAGTCAGCATGTCTCTGTAAGGGCTACCGGCTTTATTATATTATAGGTAAAGCCGCATGGCTTTGTGTGTGACATTGGTGCTATTATGGTATGTGAGACGCAGCTTTGTCCGGATTTTATACTGGTATTACTGTATTAGAGCCTTACTACCAGGGCTTAGTAAGGGATACTGGGGCCAATATGCTATGCGTGACTGAGCTTGGTCTGGAAGTTACCCTGGCGTTACAATACAGAGGAATCAGCATGGTTCTAATCTAGAGGGATACTGGTGCTTAGATAATTTTGATGAGTCAGCTAGGCTGTTGAAGGGTGACTCGGCTGTTATATTTTGGATGAGTCAGCGCGTTTTGAAAGGGGCACTGCTGGCATTTTATAAACAGAGGTGTCAACATGACTCAGGAATTTATACTATTGACATTGACAGAAACGAAAAAAGTGATGGGTGTAATGCTTGAATGAATCTCATCTGCTGGTAATTATTAAAGGTTCGACAAAAATGGGGTGACCCTGTGTCCCTCAGAACCTGGGTATAAATTAGTAAACAAGAAGTGGTTCTGTCGGGTTTGAAACAATTTATTTTCAACGCACCTAATGTCACATGCAAATGTTGATTTGTAATTTTCAACAAAGTCTCAACCACCTGAATAGAGAATCCTTGCGATAATGAGAGTCGTGACTCAATAGTAGTGTCTACTGTTTATGTTATTACTGAATTAAATCATCCATCAATATTTACATAAGTAGTCAATCAAGACTGTCAAAGAACGATACCATATATACATGAGTGGTAACATATGTGCTCAGTGCTAAATCAAGTGTGCAATATATACAGAGTGATAAGGACTTATGTACATAGGTAGGGGGGGGAGAAAGGCAAAGTTGGCCAGACAATTTATGTTGAACTAATGGCTCTGTTGGCCGATCCTGCTCCTTTGGGTATGCAGAGCCTCGGCCTAGTATGATTGTCGGCGTTTCAACCCGTGGTGTGCTCCATTAGGTAGTCACATTGGGTCTTCATCAGGACAGGATGGGGAAAGGCAATGACAGCCTAAGGATTAGAGATGGGTGGGTATTAGGCAAGTAGTTGCGTGTTGGGTGATACATATTACTCGGGAGGTAAGAGACTCACCCTCTGTAGACCATACGAAGTCCTGGCAACGTGAGCTTCAAACAGCTGTCGCCTGGTGGTAGAATCAGGGCGTGGGATATCTAAAATTAGAAATACATTGAAATCAGCAGGGAATGCTGCGGGTTGCACCCTGGAACTGGTGAGGGCCCGGGGTGGGTGTCCGGCGAGGGGAACTGCGATTAATTAGCAGATCCATTCCGTGGTGATGTCTAGCTCGTTATTCACCAGGATCTGTGCAAGCATACGGGGAGGCCACTAGTGCGAGCGCCCAGTGCACGTGAACCTTATGTGCAGTTGAGGATATGTACATGCATTAGGGTAAAGCCAGTCGGCAACGTCAGAAAGGCGCCTTGTGAAGTTAACAGTGTTGATTGTGCCTAGTTGTCATGTGGCGACGATTTACAGAGTGATGAAGGGTCAGTCTAAATCGTGCTTGGTGCTCATGCATATCTAACTAGGTTAAGGATGAGCGTCATTAATCAGTGAGGCGTCAAGGACTGCGGTGTGCCAGAATGAAACATTCTGACATAATGGTGCTGAGTAGCCTGTGAATGTGCCATCGGCAAACACGTTCAGAGGGTGAGAGCCGTGCTGAATTGCCGTCCTATGCGATCAGATACCGAGATCACGTGGGCAATGAAAAAACGGGGTGTGCCAGAATTATTATTCATGACATGTTGCTGCTAAATTTCACTTGTCAATGTGCAATTGGCAAAGAAGTCCAGTTGGTGAGGGGCGTGCCGAGTTGCCGTCTTATATGTGATCATGAACCGAGATCGCGTGGGCAATAAAATACTATGGTGTTGCAGTTCAGGGCAGGTTCCTAGCAATTGGAAACACACTATGGTGGTGCCATTGCTAAAGAAACAATCGCTAGACCCAGTGCTCCCGGAATATTCTAGACCGTATCTTTGCTTCCTTATTTTGCAAAAATTGCTTAGAAACATCTTAATATCCAATTGACTACCTTTATGGAAAACAACAGGTTCTCCACGAAACCCAATAAGGTTTCAGGGTGCTTCACAGCTTGGAATCGGCCTTACTCCTGGCTTCGGAGGCTCTAAAAATAACAGCTGACAAGGGAAGGATGACAACATTGATTTTGTTGGACCTGAGTGCAGCGTTTGATACGGTCTCCCACGGCCCTCTGTTGGAACGTCTGTGGGAGGCCGGTGTCACAGGCAGCACATGGGAATGGATCAAGCACTACTTGCAGAATAGATCCTTCCAGGTCCTACAAAGTCCTTTTAAGTCTGAGCTGTGTCCGCTGTCTCAAGGTGTACCACAGGGCTCGGCCTTCAGCCCGACTTTATTTAATGTGTACATGCGCCCTCTGGCAGACATTGTGCTGAAACATGGAGTGAAACTGGTGTCATATGCTGATGACACTCAGTTGATTATCACATTGGAGCAAAAGGATGCAGAAGCTGCACCTAATTTCAAAGCCTGCCTGAGTGACTAGACAAACTGTATGAACTTCAGCTGCTTGCAACTAAATGCAGGTTAGACGGAGGTGATGGTGGTTGGCAAACAGCCCTCCATATGGTCACACGTGAGGAATTGGGTCCAACACCGACTCCCAAACTTAAGGTTAAAAATCTGGGATTCTGGTTTGACAACCCCCTATCATTTGCCGAGCAGATACCAGCTGTGGCCAGAACATGCTTTGGCATTCTAAGATTGTTGCATAAAATCTTAGATATACTGCCATTAGATGCTAAAAAGACTACTGTGCAAGCCCTTGTCAAGTCCCGTCTGGACTACTGCAACGTCTTTGGGGTCACAAAAAGTAATTTGAACATCTTACAGAAGGTCCAAAATGCAGCTGCCCGGGTGATATTGAATATCATTAGGCGGGCATCGGTGGGGGCAGCCTTGAGGGAAATTCACTGGTTCAGGCCAGAATCACCTTTAAGGCTTTGTGTTTCTGCATTGGATTCTTAATGAGAAAGGGACGAGGTACCTGCACCCACTACTCACTGCTTATAGACCCACCCGGAACCTTAGGTCTATGAGCACTGCTAAGTTGGTAGTGCCTAAGATTCGAAGGGCATGGCAGATGCTTCGGTTTTCTCGCGGCTAAGGCCTTAAATAACCTACCTATAGAATTGAGGAGCTATCTATCTGAAAGAATATTTCGTAAAAAATCTGGAAACCCGGCGGCTCATTATGATGGCAGGCCCGCCATCATAACGGTGATGGGACCGCCCATGTGCGGCAGTCCCACCAGTGCAATTAGGATGCCGCCGCCATACTGGCGGGCGCATCCTGGCCTTTTACCATTGCGGACGGTGCTGCTGGCTATAGCGCCGTCCGCAATGGTAAAAGAGCATGCACAGAATTTCCCTGCACCACGCGGTGCCTGCCACTTGGTGCATGGTACTGCAGGAGGGTACCATGGGTACCCCCCCCACTACACCCCCCCAGCCCCCAAAGCCAATCCCCACTAGCCTTTCCTAATAAGGCGGACGGTGCCTGCTAGGCACCACCACCATATTAGTGGCCCTGATCCGCCCGGCAGGCAATCATAACGATTGCCACTGGCGGAAAAGCGTCGGACGGACTTTGCATCCCCCGCGATACCCACCACCATCCGAATTTGGCGATGGGTAAATCTCATTATGATGGCGGGAGGATCGCTGGGGAGATCCTCCCGCCATCATAATGAGCCCCCTGGTTCTTTCAATCACCTGGGTATTGGTGTTAGTATTCTGGCTACAGGGCTTCTCACATTTTAGGATCACTCGGCATTGGGGTGGGGGGGTAGGGCGCAGTGGTAATGGTCTGAGATGTCCCAGCGACGCGACACTCCGATGGAGTAACCAGGCCCTTTTTAAGCTTAATAATAATAATAATAATAATGTTATTTATGAGTCAGCATGGGTCCAAGGAAGGTTTACTGGCTCTATAATGTTCTATATGAGTCAGCATGCTCTAAGGAAAGGTATTCTGGCACTGTGATCTTATTCGTGAGTCAGATTGGCTGTGGAAGGTATACGGGCTCTACAATGTTTTGTATGCGTCAGCTTGGGTCTATGGAAGGTATACTGGTACTATAATGTTATATATGAGTCAGCATTCTCTATGGAAGATATACTGGCACGGTGATGTTATTTATGAGTCAGCATGGCCATGGAAGATATACTGGCTCTATATTATTTTGTATTAGTCAGCATGGGTCTATGGAAGGCATACTGGTACTATAATGTTATATATGAGTCAGCACAGGTCTGTTAAAGGTATACTGGCTCTATAATGTTATATATGGCTCTATTTATTATATTTATTTATTTATTTATTTATTTATTTATTTATAGAGCGCCAGAATCGACCCCCGAAGGGGTACCTCTGCGCTGTAGACGGGCACAGTGAAAAGAGCCTAGCAACTAAGAGTCAGAGGGGAACAGATAGGTGTTAAGCTGTTTCCTAAAAAGGAGGTGTTCCGCGCATTGATTTAATTGAGCAGGAAGCTTGTTCCAGTGACAGGGACCGAGGTAGGATAGGGCCTTCCCACCTTGCCTGGCTCGTTTGATTCTGGGCACTGTGAGCAAATGTTTCCCTAGTGAGCGGAGGGACCACTGAGGGACGTAAGGGATAAATTTATCCACCACATAGCTAGGGCCGGGACTGTACAGGGCCTTATGAATAATCCAACACACCTTGAAATGAACACGCTTCCGTATCGGGAGCCAATGGAGTGAAGCAAGCAGAGGCTGAGAGGCCGTCCTTGGTGGTGCATTCAGAATCAAACGAGCAGCCGTGTTCTGGACGACCTGTAATCTGTCCAGTGCAGTCTCATTGGCAGACAGCAGAAGGCTGTTGCAATAATCCAGGCGACTTAATATAAGTGCCTGGGTTAGCATCTTCCTAGAAGAGTCCGGAAGCAAGGGGAGTATACGGCACAATAGGCCAAACACGTGGAAACATGAGCCAGCTGTGTGGGTGTCATGCTCTTTCATGGTAAGGGTCTGTTCAAGGCGAACATCTACGTTTTTCACACAGGTTTTTGGTGTTGGGGGAGAACCGAGATCTGAAGGCCACCAGTCAGGCATCCACAATAGTCGGGCTTCCCCAAAAAGCATTATTTCAGTTTTCCCCACATTGCACTGTAGAAAATTAATCCTCATCCATTTAGAGATGTTTCTCATCCCCATGTTTCTAATGGCTTTGTTATGTTATACATGAAACAGCATGGGTCTGTTGAAGGTATACTGGCTCTATAATGTTATATATGAGTCAGCAGTGCTCTTGTGCAGGTATACTGGGACTGAGATGTTTTACATGAGTCAGTATGGCTGTGGAAGGCATTCTGGTCCTATACTGTTTTATATGAGTCAGCATGGGTCAGCAACGTTATATTTGTGTCAGCATGGCTGTGGAATGTATACTGGCACTCATGCTATATATCAGTCAGTATGCCTGAAAAGGGATACTGGCACTATGTCACAAATTGGGTTTCTGGTTGGCAGAGGTATGCACCCTGCCCAAGCAGGATCCACAATCCTTGTCAGGGTAAGTTAGATACACACCTTAGACTAACCTGTGTTCATCCCCTGGTAGATTGGCACAGAGCTGTCAGGCTTAATATGCAATGTGTAAAGTATTTGTGTAACACTTCAAACAGCAACACAGTGAAAATACCACAAAAAGATTCCACACCAGGTTAGAAAAATAAATATGACTTCTAAAAAATAAAAAAGGACCAAAATGACAAAAATCCAATAAGTAGAAGTCAAGATATGAATTTCTAAACATCAAATGCAAAAATAGTGCTTAGAAGGTTCTCAACGCAGTCATTGTTTCAACTGGAGCAAGCACTTGGATCTACTTTCAATGGACCAGGCACGGGAGCAGGGGGTGAGACTTTGATATCCCTGAGTCTCAGAAACAGGAGGCAAGCCAACAAGCCCTTGGATATTACTCTGGGTTCAAGCAGAGTCAAGTTCTTCCTCAGCAGGGTCAGAGGAAAGCAGGCATTAGGGCAGAACAGTAGAAAAGCAGTTCTTCCACCAGAGCACCAGTCCAGCAGAGTGACAGGCCTTTTAGCAGCACAATAGTCCTTCTTCCTAAAAGAGTTTCTTTACAGTTCAAGAAGTGTCTAAATTAGTGGGGTCAGAGGCACAGTTCTTATACCTATTTGTGCCTTTGAAGTGGGGATGACTTCAAAGAAGGGTCTTTGAAGTGCACAGGGGTCCTTTCTGCCGATCACTGGCTCCAGACTCAAAACATGAGGATAATCAGCCCTTTGTGTGGGGAGAGACACTGCCTATTCAGGTGTAAGTGTCAGCTCCTCCCTCCCATCCTGTCCAGGATGAGCCATAAGGATGCAGATGGGTGCCAAGACACACCTTATCTTCTTTGTGTGTGGCTGTCAAGAAGGGGTGCACAAAGTCAAATTGTCACCCACCCCAGACGTGTATTGGAGACTTGCTGTAGGCACACATAGCTTTAAAAACAGAAAAAAGCCAATTTTCTGAAAGTGGTATTTCTTAAAAGGTAATGTTAAATCTAACTTTGCCAGTAAAGAGGATTTAACATTACCATTCCAAAGATATAAAACATGACAGGGTTACTCCATCTCAATTAGAAATAGAGCTTTAAAAGTGTAATAAGGAATTTCCAATGTTAAGATATGAGAGGAATAAGCCTCACAGTAGTGAAAAACGAATTGGAGGGGGGGTTTCACTACCAGGACATGCAAAACTTAACAGTGCATATCCTACCTTTTGCTTTCACAGCACCCTGCCGAATGGGATACCTAGGGCCTACCTTATGGGTGACATATGTGTAATAAAAGGGGAGGTAAAGGCTTGGCAAGAGGTTTTAAATGCCAAGTCAAATGGCAGTAAAACTGCACACACAGGCTGTGCAGTGGCATGCCTGAGACATATTTAAAGGCTTCTTGTGTGGATGGCACATTCAGTGCTCCAGGCCCTAGTAGCATTCAATTTACAGGCCCAGGCACAAGTAGTCTTATCTACTAGGAGCTTACAGATACATTAAATATCACAATTGTGGATAAACCAGTGTAGCCATGTTTAAGGGAGAATCACATGCACTTTAGCACTAGTTAGCAATGGCAAAGTGCTCAGAATCCTAACGCCAACAAAAACGAGTTCAGAAAAAGAGGAGGAGACGGAAGACAAAAGGTTTGTGTTGACCCTTTAGAGAGGGCAATTTTCCACCACACTATAATGTTATTTTTGAGGCAGCATGGCTTTGGAAGGGGTATCAGCGCTTTAATGATAAGTCAGCATAGCACACTGCAAAAAAATAGCACACATCTATTGTTGACTAATGTGCATCCAGGGAGCTGTGACAGTCATAATATTGAGGATGTGTTGTCTTATGAGAAGCAGCTGCATGTGCGGACGTAATGGCCAACTTTTGAACCATGATTCTAATAGATGAGCTAAAGCCTGACAGATCTTCATTAGACTGCTCTAGGCTTTTTCTAGAAACTATGAAAATGTTTTGGTCATAAGCTTAATCACCAGTGCAAATTGCGCCTCTCAGTTGCACCAGACTGGTTTTCTCCAGCATAGTTCCATGAAGGTTTTTTTGCATGCCATATTTTGAGTATATTCATGTGAGATACATTTATGTACAGTGAATCATTTACGTATTCTGAGATCATCCTGACAATTCAACATGGATAGAGCCCTCAAGGACCTATGCCAGACATCTCTTCCGCCAGCTGTACTCGTTTATTACAGACCGGGTGTTGAGTGGGGTTGTCAAAGGGTTAGCCCAAACAGAACACTCTCACAAGGCTGGTTAACTTGCTCTTACTGCTTTGCAGAGACTCTCTTTCTGGTAACCCAAGAATCTAACTGCGAAATAGGTTTTGGTCCTCTTCAGCCTTTGTGTCTCAAATGACCGCTAATGGGTTTCTTGTCTGGACTTAATTGGCCTGGACATGACTGAGTCCAAGGAGGATGAATTGGGATCCAGTGGCGGCAGAGTTTGAAATCCTTATTATGAGTTTGGTGGTCCACGAACCAGTGTACCGGCGGTCTGAGCGCCATGTGCTGTATTACGAGTTGGGCGGATTGCTATTGCAAAGACAGCAGTTGAGCTGCCGACACCGAATGAATTGGGATCCAGTGCCGGCAGAGTTTGATAGCCATATTATGAGTTTTGTGGTCCATTAATCAGTGTATCTGTGGTCCTTCTGCCATGTGCTCAGCGGTCCGACCGTCGTTTTACGAGTTGGGCGGATTTCTTGTGCAAAGACAGCGGTTGAGCTGCCGACACCGGATGAACTGGGATCCAGTGTCAGCAAAGTTTGAGTCTTGCGTAACATACGCAGCTTTAGATATAATTTTCAGATCATAGTTTCTAATAAAAAGAAACACAAAACAATGTAAGTTTCAATTGTATGCATTCGCCAGCTGTGAATTATAAGTTCCCTCTGCCCGTGTCTGCACGGACATTAAATCAGTGGTGCCAGAAGTAAAACCTGCTGCTCCTGGCTTGTGATCTGGTACTTCTGGCACTGCTCTTGCTAACTCTGGTTTCAAGGGCCATGAAGACTGAGGTGAAAGCAAACAGTAAACATGACCCTAAAAGGCCACTTTACTTTTTACAGTTGCCATTCTGTGGCTTTTTCTGAGCTCCCAAGCAGCAGATAGGAGGCTGGTGAGGTGCTAATGGTGGTGAATGGGGTCAACCCTATGATGTTTTCAGAGAACAAGAGATTTTGGTGAATTGACATGCATGCCTGTTAGGGATGCTGGTTACATTAAAGTTGTCCTTGTTGTATCTTTTAATGCATTATTTTTAGTTTAAGGATGATGCTTTGAATAGACGACAACAGAAGTCTCAAACTAATTTTTTTTAAAAATCCTCACAGCTCAAAAATATTGTCTCAACGTTTGCCTTTTATATTGTTTACCCTCAAGTGTTCTTGACCCTTCACTGTTAGCAGCCCAGCAACACCTACGTCATTGGAGCTCCCTACCTGCCACTCCCATCTCTCAGCATCTTGGACAACGTCTGAACTTCAGACACGTGGACCCAGCAGAAATCTCAGCTATCATCACTGTCACCTCTATTCGCGCATTTAAGCTGCATTTCTCCAAGAGTTCAACAGAAAGACAATGAAAGAATGTTTCTAAACACTCTTCATGGCTCTGGGCATCAAGCACCCACTGAACATCATCAAGCCATGAGCCATCTTCACCCACCCTCCACTGCAAAGCCCTGGTGCCCCTGGACTGGACTGACCATTTCACCATCCCCTTCTATGTCCTTCACTCCACATCTTCTCATCAAGGCTGACCGAAAAGGCAACATCACTTTGCTGCTTCGAAATCCTCTTCCATGGACACCCTCCAAGAGAAACTCCTCAACTTGCCTAACTCCCACCAGGCAACATTACACGTCAACACAACTGACCATACATCTCTGAAACGCCATGTAGAACTCAACACTCCACTGGAAACAAAGTCCTCAAACCCAAACTCGCAGCGCTTGGGGACATCCACTGAGACAGATGCTCCTCATATCGCCTGCATTGCCCTCCACATCACTGACAGAAATGACCCCCGCTTCCTGAGCTTGGCCTCTCTTCGTTCTTTTGCCCATTTATCCAACATACAATTCACGGTCTGGAAACACACATGGTCTTCTCTGATACAGTCCTGCCATGGTTTACCTCCTACCTTGCCAACCGCCTCCAGCTCGTACCAATGGGCACCTCCAGATGCCCGAACCTCCCAGAGGCCAGCGAAGTGCCCGAGGCTCCAACCTTCCCCTCATTATCTTCAACCTCTGTTTGCACCCCCTCGGATCCATCCTCAACTGAGAATCAAGATCTATTTATCAGCTGATGACACCCAACTCTACCTCATAAGCTCCTCAACCAAATACACTAAGTGATTGATAACCTGCCTCACACTAATCCAAAAGTCAATCAATCAATCAAAAGATAAGTTTATTATGACCATTTGGCCTTTAAACTACATATTCCATCATGTCACAGAATAAAAATACAATTATTAAAATTTATAAAAAGTCTAAAAACAAGTCAAGTCAAGTCAAGTCAAGAAATTTATATAGCGCACTACATACCCAGAGGGTCTCAAGGCGCTTAGGGAGGGGAGGAGGGATTACTTGTCAAATATCCACGTTTTAAGTTGCTTTCTGAATGCTAGGTGGTTCTGGGTAAGGCGCAGGTGGGTGGGGAGTGAGTTCCATGTTTTAGCAGCCAGGTATGAGAAGGATCTGCCTCCCATGGTGGTCTTGTTGATGCGAGGTACAGTGGCGAGGGCTTGGCTAGAAGAACGTAGTTGGCGGGGGGGGGTGTAGAAGGACAGTCGTGAGTTGAGGCATTCTGGTCCGATGTCGTAGAGTGATTTGTGTGCGTGGGTTAGCAGTCGGAAAGTGATCCTTTTATTGACGGGTAGCCAGTGGAGGTCTTTCAAGTGGCCAGAGATGTGTTCGTTGCGTGGGATGTCTAATATGATTCTGGCTGAGGCGTTTTGGATTCGTTGGAGTTTCTTCTGGAGTTTAGCGGTAGTACCTGCGTAGAGGGTGTTTCCGTAGTCCAGTCGGCTCGTGACCAGGGCGTGGGTGACAGTTTTCCTGGTTTCGGTGGGGATCCAGCGAAATGTTTTTTTGAGCATGCGGAGAATGTTGAAGCAGGATGAGGATACGGCGTTGACTTGTCTGTTCATTGAGAGTGAAGAGTCCAGGATAACGCCAAGGTTCCGTGCGTGGTCTGTCGGGATGGGTGCCTTCCCAGGGGCTTCCGGCCACCAAGAGTCGTCCCATGCAGAGGGGGAAGTACCTAAGATGAGGACTTCTGTTTTATCTGAGTTCAGTTTGAGACGGCTGTGTTTCATCCATTCGGCTACTTCTTTCATTCCTTCGTGTAGGTTAGTTTTGGCTGTGCTAGGATCATTGGTGAGTGATAGGATCAGTTGAGTGTCATCTGCGTAGGAGATGATGTTGAGATTGTGTTGGCGAGCGATGGCCCCCAGGGGGCTCATGTATACGTTGAAGAGGGTGGGGCTGAGCGAGGATCCTTGTGGGACGCCACAGATGACTTCAGTGGCCTCGGACTTGAATGGTGGGAGGCGGACTCTCTGGGTCCTTCCGGTGAGGAATGAGGTGATCCATTCCAGTGCTTTTCCTTGGATTCCTACGTCTCTGAGGCGCTGTAGAAGGGTGCTGTGACAGACTGTGTCGAAGGCAGCGGAGAGGTCGAGGAGGATAAGGGCGACTGTCTCTCCATTGTCCAGTAGAGTTCGAATGTCGTCTGTTGCTGCGATGAGGGCGGTCTCAGTGCTGTGTTTTGCTCGGAAGCCAGATTGTGAGGAGTCGAGGGATTTGTTGGCTTCGAGGAAAGCGGCGAGCTGGTTGTTGACAGCTTTCTCGATGACTTTGGCCGGGAATGGAAGGAGCGAGATGGGGCGGTAATTTTTGAGTTCGGTGGGGTCCGCTGTGGGTTTTTTCAGAAGGGCGGTGAGTTCAGCGTGTTTCCAGCTTTCCGGGAAGGTGGCGGAGTTGAAGGAGCAGTTGATGACATCTCGGAGGTGTGGTGCTATGATGGAGTCTGCTTTGTTGAAGATGTGGTGAGGGCATGGGTCAGTTGGGGATCCTGAGTGGATGGAGTTCATCAGGCGGATGGTGTCCTCAGTGGAGATTGGGTTCCAGTCATTAAGGATGTTCGAGGGGGGTGAAGGTCCAGCATATGGTTGGGTGGGTTGGTCTCCGGGTTGGTTGTCGAAGCTGTTGTGGATGTCAGCGATTTTGTTGTGGAAGAATGAGGCTAGGGAGTCGCAGAGGGCTTGAGAGGGGGTGATGTCGTTGGAGTTGGCTGAGGGGTTGGTGAATTCCTTGACGATGTTGAAAAGTTCCTTGCTGTTGTGGGCGTTGTTGTCAAGTCGATCCTTGAATGCTGTTTTCTTGGCCTTTCGGATTAGTTGGTGGTGTGTGTGGGTGGCGTTTTTGAAGGCGTCCTTGGTGCTGGTGGTTGGGTCTTTTTTCCAGACCTTTTCAAGGGAGCGGCAGAGTTTCTTGGACTTTTTGAGATCATCGTTGAACCATGAGGCCTTCTTGCTGCCAGGTTTGTTTTGATGTTTTTTCAGTGGTGCTAAGGTGTCGGCGGTGTTGGATAACCATAGGGTGAAGTTGGCGGCGGTTTGGTCTGTGTTGGAAGAGTGGGCTGGGGGGTTTAGAAGAAGCGATGAGGAGATCTGGTCGATGGTGATTTTGTTCCAGTTTCTTTGCAGAGTTGGTTGGAGGTGGTTGATGGGTTTTGGCTTGTTGTAGGTGAAGTGAACGCAGCTGTGGTCAGTCCAGAGGAGATCCGTAGTGTGGCTGAAGGAGACGTGGTTGCTGGAGGTGAAGATAGGGTCGAGAGTGTGACCTGCAATGTGGGTGGGGGAAGTGACCAGTTGTTTAAGTCCGAGGTTGGCGAGGTTGTCCAAGAGGGTGGTGGTGTTGCGGTCGTTGAACTTTTCAAGGTGAAAGTTGAGGTCTCCCAGAAGGATGTAGTCTTTTGAGGGGAGCGCGTGTGGAGTGATGAAGTCCGTGATGTCTTCACTGAATTTTGCGCGGGGTCCTGGTGGTCTGTAGAGGAGGGTGCCTCTGAGTGTGGTCTTGGGGTCGATGTGGATCTGGAAGTGAAGGTGTTCGGAGTTGGTGAGGTTGGCGTCAGAGCTGGTTGAGATGCGGATTGATTTTTTATGGACGATAGCGATTCCTCCTCCTGTGTGGCCGGTACGGTCTTTGCGTGTGATCTTATAGTCTTCAGGGATGGCAATGGTGATGTCTGGGGCGGAGGAAGCGTTCATCCATGTTTCCGTTAGGAAGGCGACGTCCGGAGAGGTGGTGTCTAGTAGATTCCATAGGTCAATGGCGTGCCTGTGGACCGAACGGGTGTTGAGCAGGATGCATTGTAGGTGGTTGGGGTCGGGAATCTGAGGTGTGTTCGTAGCGGAGTTGGTGACGGTACCGGAGAATTTGCAGGAGTAGCAGGAGAAAGGTCCATGGGTGTGTCCGGGAGCGGCTATGACGCAATCGGGGGCGCGACCGGGGTTAAGGGTTAGAAGGGTGGGGGCATCGTAGGTAATGCGGGAGGGCTGGGCAGCGCGAGGGACAGGGGGTCTGGCGCTGGGCGCGGTCCAGGCGCGGACGGGCGTAGATGGGCTTACCTTTGGCGCACCTTCGGCGCGGATTGGGCGCGGTCGCTGCGCGTGAACGCTGCACGCGGGAACTGCTGTCATATATGGATGGTGGAGGGGGAGGGGCGAGGGCGGCTCAGCTGGGAGGCGGGGCGGGCTCGGGTCAACACGAAGCACAACAACAACAGCTACAAAATGGAGGGGGGAGTCGAGCAGGGCGCTGGGGGGTATCGCGCTATTAACTTTGGCAAGAAAACAATGGTGCAAGCAGGCGAGGTGCACTCAATGCAGTTAAAGGCACAGTTAAATAATGCAGCTCAGTTCTATGATACCGGCAGGCAAGCGAGGTTGAAACAATTAATTAAATGGCAGTACAAATATGCAAGCGAGGTTAAAACAATTAATTAAATGGCAGTACAAATATGCAAGCGAGGTTAAAACAATTAATTAAATGGCAGTACAAATATGCTACAGTCGCTCAAAGCAGCGTGGGTCAACGATACCGCTACACGGTGGAGAGGCAGGGGAGCGACCACTCGGGGCAGAAGCACAGAGGGATCACAGCGCTTCTGGTACAGGGAGCGCTGTAAATAGATAGTGGGAGGGCGGCTCAGCTGGGAGGCGGGGCGGGCTCGGGTCAACACGAAGCACAACAACAACAGCTACAAAATGGAGGGGGGAGTCGAGCAGGGCGCTGGGGGGTATCGCGCTATTAACTTTGGCAAGAAAACAATGGTGCAAGCAGGCGAGGTGCACTCAATGCAGTTAAAGGCACAGTTAAATAATGCAGCTCAGTTCTATGATACCGGCAGGCAAGCGAGGTTGAAACAATTAATTAAATGGCAGTACAAATATGCAAGCGAGGTTAAACAATTAATTAAATGGCAGTACAAATATGCAAGCGAGGTTAAAACAATTAATTAAATGGCAGTACAAATATGCTACAGTCGCTCAAAGCAGCGTGGGTCAACGATACCGCTACACGGTGGAGAGGCAGGGGAGCGACCACTCGGGGCAGAAGCACAGAGGGATCACAGCGCTTCTGGTACAGGGAGCGCTGTAAATAGATAGTGGGAGGGCGGCTCAGCTGGGAGGCGGGGCGGGCTCGGGTCAACACGAAGCACAACAACAACAGCTACAAAATGGAGGGGGGAGTCGAGCAGGGCGCTGGGGGGTATCGCGCTATTAACTTTGGCAAGAAAACAATGGTGCAAGCAGGCGAGGTGCACTCAATGCAGTTAAAGGCACAGTTAAATAATGCAGCTCAGTTCTATGATACCGGCAGGCAAGCGAGGTTGAAACAATTAATTAAATGGCAGTACAAATATGCAAGCGAGGTTAAAACAATTAATTAAATGGCAGTACAAATATGCAAGCGAGGTTAAAACAATTAATTAAATGGCAGTACAAATATGCTACAGTCGCTCAAAGCAGCGTGGGTCAACGATACCGCTACACGGTGGAGAGGCAGGGGAGCGACCACTCGGGGCAGAAGCACCAATTTCATTATGTTCTCTACGGGTGAGCGCAAAATCTGTTCCGCTCGGCGGATTTCGCAGATTTTCGGTAAATCCACAATCCGCGAACTCCCGCGAATTAACCGTAAATCCGCGAATCTGCGAGCGGCGGATTCGGGAGGCAAAAGTTCAAGCCTTCAAGCTTGAAGTTTTAGTTGTAACTATTTTAGGATGGCGCCGGTAAGCTGCCAGCGCCATCCTAAAATAGTTACTAAGTTAGCTTCAACAGGAAGCACAGGAAGCACTAATAGATAAAATAAAGCAGGTGCTCGAGCACCTGCTTTATTTTATCTATTAGTGAAGCTAATTTAGTAACTATTTTAGGATGGCGCTGGCAGCTTGCCGGCACCATCCTAAAATAGTTACAGGAAGATGATGGATGGACAGCTCACTCAAGGGAGCGTCGTCGAGGCTGGGCAGGTGTGCCTTCTTCCCAAAATCTACAGTTGAAATTCAGCTGTGATGCTGGATAGAGGCCTTTGCATCCTTGACTTTCACGAGCGCAATCCTCGTGCTGTTCCTGTGACCAGGAGCTTCTTTCTCTTGATCTGCTGCTCTGATCGGTCTCTGACCTTTTATACACACAAGAGGCATGTGAACTCGCATTGAAGCCCCGCCCGTTTGGCCCTGCTCACACACTCGCGGTGTGCACCGTCTTCCCGCCATTTACCCACTATGATGGACAGCTCACTCAAGGGACCCCTGCGCCCTTCGGGGCGATTGCATAGTAACACACACATGGTCGCTGGAACTAGTTGAAGTTCAATTTCAGTGACTCATTCATCAGCCCAAAAAAAATCGTGAGCGTCGTCAAGGCTGCACAAAAGACCCCCCCCCCATTAAGAAAATCCGCAAAATCTGCAAATTCGTGGATTTTGCGGATGTGCAAATCCGCAAATCCGCAAATTCGCGGATCGTGGATCCCCGAAATCCGCCGATGCTTAATGTTTTCATAAAAGCATGTTTTTGTAATAATCCGAAAGTGAACTAGCCACTAAGCGGGTGGTTTGTCAGTCGTTGACAGTGAATTTCAGTTTTGACGTGACTCTGTTATAACTAATCCACGTGCATCGGGCAAAGAAGGAGGGCATCGATCAGCAGATGACGGGTACAGCCACCACTTGTTCGCCCCTGTTGGAAGTTAATACTAGATGTTTAAGGAAATGTCCGCGACTCTAGGTTGTTCAATGAATAATTCTGATGAAGACCCTGCGGGGAATGAGATTTTGGTATCAATTTATGATCAATCAACTACCTTATCTCATTCGTCAATTTTGGACCGTTGGTATCTGTCATTGAGTAAAAGACAAACCCCACATAGGTTAGATAAACCCCATAAACTGACGCCACTCTGAAGAACCACTTACAACTGAAGTTTGAAAGTTTTATATAAAAGTCAAATTTAAATGCGAATACAATCTTCTCAAGATAAATCTCAAAGTATACAAAAGAATACAAAATCAATTCCAGAATCAGCTATTTAAAGCATCGATGTGAAGTGGTTCGTTTGCGTCATCTACAGAAAGAGAAAATTAATCAAGTTAAATCTGTCCCTACTCTATACTAAGTGACATCCCTACTTCGCAAGTTCCTAACCTAAAAAGGTGTCAGCAGTTTGACTCCCAAAGAAGTTCAAACTCTCTTAGCCTCTAAAGGTAACTTAAGTTTAAGAAGCAGTATCCTCTCTGCCTACCCATCCGCTCTTCTAAGGGTCCTCGGCCTACTGCTCTCTTGCGCTCTGATCTCTCTCAGCGCATTTGCTCAAGTCATCTACTTTGAGCTCTCTATGATGGCTTCTGCTCGGAGCTGTTCGCTTGCCTTCGCTATCTTCTCCCCGGGGTGCTGTCCCTAAAATACACAATCACAGTGTAGGTGAAACGCCCCTTGACGCCCACCACGGACTTTGCCCATGAGGTAATCTTCCAGCCTTTTCCTTGCTTCGTCTCTTTCGCTGTCCGTTAAGTTGACCTTTCTCCTTAGATGTCACCTTCGTCTTCTTGTTGGCGACTTCTACTGACACTTTCAGATCAAAAGTCACATGAACTTAAACAAGACTTTAACTTACAACTGCGATTCTTTGACCCTTCTAGGTCCTGTGAATGGTCATTCAAAACAAGTCTCGAATTCTAAGCGCTTCTTATCACGTTCAGGCCATAAACCTTGTCCAGCGTTGTCACCCTAAATCTAGCAAGCGCTAGACTCCTTGGCTCGCACGTTCACAGCAAGGCTATTCACGACTCCTGTGAGCCCACTAAATTACAAACAGCGGACTACACTCCTGCGAACCCTTGGTCAGTCAGGTTAAAATCACAAATGACCTAAACCCTTCTAACATTCCTACAAAAAGCCTTCTACACAGTATAACCTTTAACATATATATATATTCGTATTTAACAAATCTTTCACGTATGTGTGAATACATTATACATAGAATACAAACTACATAGTGTATAACTTCATAATTCTCATTCGCTATATCGTGTTATACATGCTCTACACATTTCTTCATGTTTCATTTCTCGCCGCTTCTCCGTTTAAGGTTACACACGTACATGATTTCTACTTTGCACGTTCTACATTTCGTAAGCATTTCTACACATTTCTACATTAGCCCACTACGTATACGGGCCTTCTAAATCTAATACATGTCCTAAAGTGAATACAGTTACATTTCCTATATTACTTTTGATTATCTCGGTTAGCTCTATGCTATAAGTGTCAACTTCACGTTACGATATACATTTCATTCCTACGTTATACGATGTGCTTGTAAATATGGCCTATACATAATTTTTATTCAAATTTGCGCTCTCTCAACCCTATAGATGTGGAGGAATCACATACTTCCTAGGAGGGTTGAAACTTCGACAATTCCAGCTGTCTCCTGCATTTATAATTTCTCGTTTTTGGGCAACTATGACCTTAGGACTATTTCACCTACTACAGAGTGAATAAAATTGGGTAGGACAGACAGGCTTCCTGAAAAAAACCTGTGATTGGTGATTTTTATGCATATGTACATCCATTTTTGTTGCACTGCACGGCCCCTTTTTCACCTGATCGTTAGGTTCAATGATATATTGACATTAAACTACTATGAACACATGGCATTCATTCAATAATTGCTTTGTCTGGGCCTACATGTGTTTAAGTTTAATTAATTTCGGATTTTTGTGCTGAATAAGTATTAGTTTCATTGGTGCTGTATATAATTTCATCCAACAGAACCAGTGTTTTATATACCATATGATACCCAGGTTCTGAGGCATACCGGGTTACCCCATTGTTGTTTAGTGTCAACCTCTCCAACAGGAGCATGGATGGCTTTATGACCAAGCTGACAGACAATGCAAGTCACCTGCATTACCCAATGAGAAAGACCTCACATTCAGAAGACACTGCCAAGAAAACCAAGAGAGTTGAGTTAAGAGCATCTGGGCAGGTCTTGGCCATCTCCGGGACGAATGATATAAATTTGATATAAATGTTATTGTTTCAATTAATTAAAACTGTTACAATGGAAAACCAGCGGAGATGTTCCAACGCTTAATTAATTCAGTTCTGGTCGGTATCTATTCAACAAATAATAAATACCACTTGGATAAAATAGATTTAAAATGTTACATTTGACGCTAAAATAAGTCAAACAGTACAAATAGTGTCAATGCCTAGAATTAGTTACAATCCCTGATTAGGCGATGATTTAGAGTTTTTTCATTGAAGTGTAAACTTTCGCTCATTTTTGTGGGACTTATAACAGTTTCCATTGCAACTGTGCGTGTACGCGTTCGGTGCTTTTGCCGCGAGGACTTCAATTAAAGTGCAATGTGCGAGGCATTAGGTAAAAGTTCTTTCACCGTGTGTGCGAATTTCGCAAATCTTGCCAATTGGGTTGGAATGTCCAAGCTAAAGAGAAGTTCCATCGCATTTTGACATGTAAGTGTTCCACATTTTAGAAACAATGGTTATAGTAAGTGAGGGGTGCCTGTGCTAAACAGTGGCATATGCAGACCAAATGAGTCATGGTTTCCTCATATTGTTGGCACAGTCAGCAACTACTGACCACCTGGAATGATTTCCAGTGCATGTTAATATCTTTAATCGGCAGTACCATAAGTCTCACTGCTAAAATTTGCTTTAAGATTGACATATTTAAGGCGGCGTCAAGGTAGGGCTGCTTTAGGTGATCCTCATAGGAGGTGGCAAGAATCCCAATGTTACTACTGGAGAGCCTCAGTTCCTTCATATCCTCATCCTTAGAGAGTGATCTAACTTGTTTTCTTTAAATCGATTTTAGGACACCGGGCTGTCAGATGAAATCCTGCCAGTTGGACATGTCAAGCTGCAATTCAGTACAGGCTGTGTGCAGGCTGTTGGACCGCAAGTTATTTTCTTCCTCAAAAATAGTTTATAAGATTGCTTTCATTGAATGCGGGGGAGCCGCACATACCCCACGAAAGAACCGCACAATCGAGGCCCAATGCTCGTAACTCTGTTTGTTTAGCCCGAATTCCAGTCAGAGCAATGCATTCCGGGCATGTATTGGTATTTGAAAGATTCGCTTAAACGCTCGACAATTGGCTTGTTCCAAGATGTTACTATAAGCCGCTGGGAATGCTAATTGGCCATATGTGAGAGAGGGTAACAACTTAGCCTTTATGACCTTTCTGATAGATTTGGTGGATGGGCAACTTAATTTAGAATTCAGCATGCATAGGGCATACAGCGCCACCTTAGCTATTGTTTTCATGGAAGCGATATGTGCCGTGAGTTTCGCATTGCTCGTGAGCAAGACCCCCAGGTAATTATATTTGGTCGTTGTTGTGATATTCAAATTGCCTAGTTTCCAGCATTGTCTAAGTTTATTGGCATACTTCCCAAATATTACCACCTTCGTCTTTCCTGCATTTGCCTTTAGGTCGTTGTTGTTGTTCTTGTTTAGAGCTCCCAATAGTCGTTGCATGCCCGTTTTGGTGTGGTCCAATAACACCATATCGTCCGCATACTGAATTAAGAATAATCTAGTCGAGCCAATTTTAGGTGACAGAAGATTAGCCTTGAATAATGCTTTGCCAAGGTCTGCCGTATATAAGTTAAAAAGGAGGGGCGCCAGTACGCAGCCTTGTTCCAGCCCTCAATCTGTTGGGATCTTTTTAATGGCTGCATTTGTCGTAAGTTTCACCTGTACCCATGTTCCGGTGTAAAGGCTGAATATTGCTTTCAGCAGTATCGGAGGTACCCCCCAATTTTGCAATTTCCGCCACAACAGGCTTCGGGACGAATGGAGGGAACGCTCTGACCATTGTCCTCCTCAACACCGCTGAGGCACCACTGAGGCATCCTACGCCCCGCAGCAAGTGTCATCAAGGGCTCAGAGATGCTCATCCACATTACCTCAACGCTGAATACACTCTGCCTCCCTCTTCACCTCCCTATCACTTTAAAGAATAATTCAAAGGCCTGGAATAAAATACACCGGCAAAGAAACAGACTACCTGTGGCATCCAGCACCACGCTAGGGAGAGTGAGAGGCACAAGAAAAGAATGCACCAAGGGTAGACAACCGCTCCATGGACATCAGAAGTGCTCGGATCAATTGAGAAAGAAGCAGAAGACTCAGGTGGCTAGAGGGACCTTCCTTGGATAGGAGCTGAGCCTCACTCAGGAACGAGCTATCCGAGTACTACTACAAACAGCGTGTGTTTGCCTAGCTTCAAACCTACTTTCATGGCCAGTCAAGAGATAACATCCCATTGTCCCAGAAGATCTCAAGATTTCCTCTCTTGAGCCTCCACCAGAGGTTCCTCTTCCTTCTATGAATGGAACCACAGTGTCAATGTCCACATGGACTGCTCTCTAGCTGCTCTGATTGGCACAGCAGCTCTTGGTGGAGCTGATGTCAGCCTGTGGTATTTCTCTAATCTTAATGTTTGAGTAAATAAAGATTTCTTGGAGTTTTGGCTGGAACTGGAATGTATACAGTTAAGTTTAATCTTGAGCTTGGTCGGGGAATGTCTGACATAATATCGACAGACAAAATATCTACATACAAAAATATCGGCACAAAAATATCGGAAATCAAAAATATCGGAGTCATCTTCATAAAGGTAAGTACAAAAATATCGAAAAATTAATACCGTAGTACAAAAATATCGAAATTAAAAATATCGTTTTTTTAAATGTATTAATAATAATGTAAAAATAATTTAAAAATACATATAATTTTACAAATATTAAATAAAAATATTAAAACATAATTAAAAAATTAAAACTAATACATATACATTTAAAATAAATTAAACACTTAATATTTAATGTAATTTTTTTTTTAATTTCATTTAATTGATTTAATTTAAATTTATTTTATTTTTACCCTCTACACCTGTACCCCAAAAACCCAAAACTGACCCTGAACCCTGAAAATACCCCTTTACCCAAAAACTGAAAACTGACCCTGAACCCTAAAAATACCCCTTTACCCAAAAACTGAAAACTGACCCTGAACCCTAAAAATACCCCTTTACCCAAGAACTGAAAACTGACCCTGAACCCCAAAAATACCCCTTTACCCAAGAACTGAAAACTGACCCTGAACCCTAAAAATACCCCTTTACCCAAAAACTGAAAACTGACCCTGAACCCTAAAAATACTCCTTTACCCAAAAATAATTATTATTATTTAATTACCAAATAATTATTAATTAACAATAACAATAAAGTAAATATATTAGCACATTAGCTGTAATTAATTTAATAATTAATATTTTTTTTCCCAATTAATTAATTAAGAATAACAAAAAATTATATATATAAAAAAATACTCTAATTAATGTAAATAACTAATTAATATTAATTAATTACCAACTAAGTAATAATTAAAAATATGTACAAAATTATATTAATTAATTAACTAATTAATATTAATTAATTACCAATTAATTATTAATTAAAAATATTTACAAACATATATTACTTAATTAATTATTATTAAATTACTTCCCACCCTATTCCCCTATAAACCCATAACCTGCTACAGAACATATTTATCAATTAATCAATTAATTAAAATTAATTAAAAATTAATTCTCAATTAATTAATTAATAATTCCTACTAATTAATAATTAATTTAACATAATTAAATTACTTCCCACCCTATTCCCCTATAAACCCACAACCCGCTACAGTACTAAAAGACAATATTTAATTAAATTACATTAAAAATAAATATTAAAACATAATAAATACAATATAATATACACAAAATGTATTTAAAAATTGATATTAGTAACATCGAAATTATTTATTTCGATATTATTGACATCGATATTTAAAACTTCGATATTACTAATATCATACTAATATCGATATTAAGACTGTCAATATTACTTACCTTCTATATTATGTCCCATCGATATTTAAACTTCGATATAATTGTATATCGAAATTTAAAACTCGATATTTTGTCTGTGTACCTGGTCGGGGCATGTCAAGTTCCTAAAATACAATTAAATCACACATTTTTAGTATGACATGTGTATGTATGTGACTTACATAGCATGCACCTAGCTGGTAGCATTGAGAGCTATATTTGATGGGTTCCACTCCTGCTGCAGCCCAGGGACCAGTGATCCTGCCCGGCTCTCACCACCCCTCTGTAGAGACACTGCCTCTGATTGGCAGAGTGTAAGACTGGGCTGATGGGAATCAAATGATTTCTATGAGTGGATTTTACATCAATGCTCTCATAAGATGGGAAACTTGTGTCCAGCTGAAGCTGCTGGGTAGACTGGAGGGGGGTGTCTTTGAGATAGGTGGCCTCTTTGCCTATCTTTGCTTAGAGGTGGTTGGGTGTGCTGCAGAGGATTCTGCCTGATGAACATATACATTGTTGTACATTGTTGTGACTACATTGCATATACTAGACCTATTGTCACACATCCACATGACTCTGAATTCTGTGTCCATCCTGTAGGAAAGCTGGGCCATGGAGACACAAGCCGGGTCTATCGTCCTAAGGTTATTGAAGGTCTGCAGGGTCTTTGCATCCGGAAGGTGTGCACCGGAAGCCAGTCCACCATGGCGCTCACCTCTAGTGGCCAGGTAAAGCTGTCAGATGTTTGTACCCCTCCATGCCTCTTTCTCAATGAGTTTGTAGATAGCAGATTTACGCACACACACATTGCAGCTCCCACACACTCATAGCAGCCACAGACACATGCTGAAGGTGAGCATTGGAAGCCAGTCAACAATGGCCCTCACCTCTGATGGTCAGGTAGAGCTATGAGAGTGTCTGTACTTCTCTTCACTCCTCTCTCAATGGGTGTGTGGATAGTAGCTTCCCACACACTCCTTGCAGCTCCCACACACTCCTTGCAGCTCCCACACACTCCTTGCAGCTCCCACACACTCCTTGCAGCTCCCATACACTCCATGCAGCTCCCATACACTCCTTGCAGCTCCCACACACTCCTTGCAGCTCCCACACACTCCTTACAGCTCCCACACACTCCTTGCAGCTCCCACACACTCATTGCAGCAGCAGGCCACATCCTGAAGGGGTGCATTGGAAGCCAGTCAGCTATGGCCCTCATCTCTAATGGTCAGGTAGAGCTATGAGAGTGTCTGTACTTCTCTTCACCCCTCTCTCAATGAGTGTGTGGATAGCAGCTTCCCACACACTCCTTGCAGCTCCCAGACACTCATTGCAGCTCCCACACACTCAATGCAGCAGTGGGCCACTAACGGAAAGTGTGCACCATAAGCCAGCCCATGATTACCCTCACCTCTAGTGGCCAGGTAAAGCTGTCAGATTTTTATATCCCTCTTCACCCCTTTCTCAATGTGTGTGGACAGTCGCTTCCCACTCACACATTGCAGCTCCCACACACTCATTGCAGCCACAGACCACATGCTGAAGGTGAGCATTGGAAGCCTGTCCACAATGGCCCTCACCTCTAATGGCCAGGTAAAGCTGTTAGGGCATCTGTACCCCTCTTCATTCCTTTCTCAATAAGTGTGAACAGCTGTTTTCCACACACTCATTGCAGCAGGGGACCACATCCCGAAGGTGAGCATTGGAAGCCAGTTAACAATGGCCCTCACCTCTAATGGTGAGGTAGAGCTTTGAGAGCGTCTGTACTTCTCTTCACCCCTCTCTCAATGAGTGTGTGGATAGCAGCTTCCCACACACTCCTTGCAGCTCCCATACACTCATTGCAGCTCCCACACACTCATTGCAGCTCCCACACACTCCTTGCAGCTCCCACACACTCATTACAGCTCCTACACACTCGTTGCAGCTCCCACACACTCATTGCAGCTCCCACACACTCCTTGCAGCTCCAACACACTCATTACAGCTCCCACACACTCATTGCAGCTCCCACACACTCGATGCAGCTCCCACACACTCGATGCAGCTCCCACACACTCATTGCAGCTCCCACACACTCATTGCAGCTCCCACACACACTCATTGCAGCTCCCACACACTCATTGCAGCTCCCACACACACTAATTGCAGCTCCCACACACTCATTGCAGCTCCCACAAACTCATTGCAGCTCCCACACACTCATTGCAGCTCCCACACACACTAATTGCAGCTCCCACACACTCATTGCAGCTCCCACAAACTCATTGCAGCTCCCACACACTCCTTGCAGCCCTCACACACTCATTGCAGCTCCCACACACTCATTGCAGCTCCCACGCACTCATTGCAGCTCCCACACACTCATTGCAGCTCCCACGCACTCCTTGCAGCTCCCACACACTAATTGCAGCTCCCACACACTACATGCAGGTCCCACACACTCATTGCAGCTCCCACACACTCATTGCAGCTCCCACACACTCATTACAGCTCCCACGCACTCCTTGCAGCTCCCACACACTAATTGCAGCTCCCACACACTCATTGCAGCTCCCACACACTCATTGCAGCAGGGGACCACACACCGAAGGTGTGCATTGGAAGCCACTCAGCGATGGCCCTCACCTCTGATGCCCAGGTAAAGCTGAGGGAGCCTCTGAACCCGTCTTCACCCCTCTTTCAATAAGTGTGTGGACAGCAGTTGTATTAGAAATCAGAGCATCACAACCAAAAGTTGTGCCGTGGGAGCCACTCCATGTCAACTCTCAGCTCTAGTAAATTTAGGGTGCTCTGTGTCCTGCTCCCCGATTTAAAACAAGTAAAGAATGAGAAGGACAGGCGAGTGTGTGTCCACTCCTGAGGTCAGTGCTTTCTCACCATGGTCATGCATGTTCCCATGTTGGACCTGCCTTACAATATTTCTTGGAAGAAAGAATTCTCATTTGAGCTGATCTGACTGATTTCCCCTGGGATGTTCAGAATTAGCTCATCCTAAAACAAGAGCAAATAATATTTCTTCAATATCTCTGGCCCATATAGTAAATGCATAAGGGAATATATTATGTTTACTTTAATAGGGTAATCACCTTAAAGTCAGCAAGTAAATTAGGATAGATGCAACTACAGTTTATTGAACTCACAGTTTCAAATTTAAAAAAGACTGGGCAATATTCAACAAAGCGACGAGCAACATAAAGATGCATTTGGCCTTGATGTAAAAATGCGAAAATGTAAAAAACGACCCCTCTTTGAATGCCAAAGGCACAAAGGTAGTAAGTGCAATACCACGACCTGTGGCTGAACTGTATTCAGTTCAAACCTTCTTTAGAGGACCGACTAATGCTTTACAAGTGTGACTAAAGCTTCCAGGACCACGTGCATCGCAATGGTTTGACGTACTGTGACGTCCAATGCCCGCGGGGGGAGGGCCTGAGCATTTGGGCGGACACCTTTTCAATGGGGGGGTCGAGATGTGGCGCGTGCACCTTTTTGCATCTAGTTGTCCATGCCCTTGCCGTCACCTGCCTCGACTATGGCAACACTCTTTACCTTGGCTCACCTCTCTACATGATAAAGCGGTGGCCGATTACACAGAATGTTGCTGCTCGGCTTCTCATGAATGTCCCGAGACATCAATCTGTAAAAAGGGCCCTAAAGGACCTCCACATCTCCCAGTCGAGCAGAAAGTACCGTCCTGTTTAAGACCCTGTGGGCCTGATTCACAGAACTTACTTAAGACAAAATTCTAAACTTACTACCATTTCGGTATTCACAGAAGGCATTTAGGAGTCCTAAAGTTAGGAGTCCTAACTTTACTACTCCTAAACTGAGAAAAATCCTAACTTTAAGACTTTCGGTATTCACAGAAGGCATTTAGAAGTCCTAAAGTTAGGACTCCTAACTTCTGTGAATACCAAAATGAGTAAGTGCCTTCGGTGAATACCAAAATGAGTAAGTGCCTTCGGTGAATACCAAAATGAGTAAGTGCCTTCGGTGAATACCAAAATGAGTAAGTGCCTTCTGTGAATATTCAAATGGTAGTAAGTTTAGGATTTTGTCTTAAGGTAGTTCTGTGAATCGGGCCCGGTGTATCGTGCACATGTCCCTCTACAAGAAAGACCGCCCTATGAAGACCGCTAGTTACTCCCTACAGTCATGGATGGTCATTTAGATCTTCCTCAGCACACTTATTGCAGGTCCCCCAAATTGAGCAGATCTCGTTGGGGTGGCCCTTCATTTTCTCACGAAGACCCCAAACTTTGGCACACTCTTCCCCGTTAATTACCTCTGCTTTCCAATGAGCCCTGATTCCTCAAGGCCCTGAAAACCTGGCTTTCTACTCACTAATCCTGTCTGAGAGCTACTTAAATTGATGACTGTTCTAGCACTGGGTGGCCTTGAATGAATACATGAATTGGGGGACTTGAAAAGCACACAGCCACTCCCAGGTGTGTCCCGGTGCTAATGAACAACGAAAAGCAGAAAACAAGAGGGAACAAACAAAGAGTTGAAAGCTGAGTCTTCAGCTGTTTTTTAAAACACTGTTCACTCATCAGCCTTCGGGTAACTATGCGCTTTATAAGACTTATAATGGCTGCTGTGGGGTGTCTAGATGACACAATTTTGTCCCAGAGCCCTGCACCCCTCTAGTTGTGTTTTGTCAAGTTAGGGCCCAACTCTATGTCGTACAGTCGTAAGTCATCAAGATAGGTCCTGTAGATGTTGGTTTGCAGCTGTTTTGTCGATTCCTTCCTACAAAGGTTGTGATTTCATTCGTCGTGTACTCTGTCCAGGTTTGTCCGTTCCAAGTGAGCTCGTCCAAGCCAGGGAGAGTTGGAGCTTCATACAACACCTGCTCTGTGTGTCTTAAGCTTCCTCCAAAGGAGGTGTCCCATTGCATAACAGAAATGACCACACAAGGAATCAAGAGGAGGATTCCTCACAATTACTAGGACTCTCACCAATCTTTAGTTCCTTGTTGGTCACTGCAACAGCTTCAAAGTGCTACCAACTCCCACTTGGCCCTTTCTCATACGTCGTGTAGTGGGTTGAAGCCAACACAAATGTTCTCCTTCACTCACTCTCTACTTTATTCTTGTTTCTTCTCTTTCAGTCTCTCCCTATCTCTGTTTCTCTTTACCCCTTTGTGTTCTCTCTATTGTCCTCTCTTCTGTCCTCCCTCCTTGACTCTTTTTTCTCTTTTACCCCTTTGTGTTCTCTCTATTGTCCTCTCTTCTGTCCCCCTCCTTGACTCTTTTTTCTCTTTTACCCCTTTGTGGTCTCGCTATTGTCCTCTCTTCTGTCCCCCTCCTTGACTCTTTTTTCTCTTTTACCCCTTTGTGTTCTCTCTATTGTCTTCTCTTCTGTCCCCCTCCTTGACTCTTTTTTCTCTTTTACCCCTTTGTGGTCTCGCTATTGTCCTCTCTTCTGTCCCCCTCCTTGACTCTTTTTTCTCTTTTACCCCTTTGTGTTCTCTCTATTGTCTTCTCTTCTGTCCCCCCTCCTTGACTCTTTTTTCTCTTTTACCCCTTTGTGTTCGCTCTATTGTCCTCTCTTCTGTCCCCCCCTTGACTCTTTTTTCTCTTTTACCCCTTTGTGTTCTCTCTATTGTCCTCTCTTCTGTCCCCCTCCTTGACTCTTTTTCTCTTTTACCCCTTTGTGTTCTCTCTATTGTCCTCTCTTCTGTCCCCCTCCTTGACTCTTTTTTCTCTTTTACCCCTTTGTGTTCTCTCTATTGTCCTCTTTTCTGTCCCCCTCCTTGACTCTTTTTTCTCTTTTACCCCTTTGTGTTCTCTCTATTGTCTTCTCTTCTGTCCCCCTCCTTGACTCTTTTTTCTCTTTTACCCCTTTGTGTTCTCTCTATTGTCTTCTCTTCTGTCCCCCTCCTTGACTCTTTTTTCTCTTTTACCCCTTTGTGTTCTCTCTATTGTCCTCTCTTCTGCCCCCCTCCTTGACTCTTTTTTCTCTTTTACCCCTTTGTGTTTTCTCTATTGTCTTCTCTTATGTCCCCCCTTGACTCTTTTTTCTCTTTTACCCCTTTGTAACTCTCATTCACTGTTTTGTCCGATTCTCCCATTCTGTCCCTCACTTTCTCAGTATATCTGTCTCTGTTCCTCTCACCCACGGCTTGTCTCAGGTGTCTGCCTTCCCCTTTTCTTTTCAGTGGTCTCATCATCTGGTTTGACTCTCTCTCTCTCTCTCTCTCTCCTCCCACACCCCTATCGCCTCTCCCGCACTCTCTTTTTCACTTTTCTCATCTACCTCAGTGCTGTCTCAATCCAATGCCCTGTGCCTCAGCCTCTCGCGAGAGAGACAAGGACACTTTATGCTAGTGTTATGGCTCCCCGCATACCCCCAGAAGCCTTGGCCACAGCCTCCATCCTTCATGACCTTTCATTCCTGTACACATGTTATGGGTGAAACCATTTTACCAGTACCCACAGGGATCAGCACAAACCAACTTGGTGTCAGCAAACGTTCAGATACTAAAGTTCTCCGAATCTGTGGAAAGGCAAGGCAAGAAACTGAATCCAGTCGATGTATATTATTTGAAATGAAAAGTCTCTGTCCTGCTGGGAAGAGAGCCCGTTAGCACACAGAAGACACAGTGTTAGTCCATAGCTGTGTGTATGGATAGAGTAACTCTTGAATCCTGAGGTAGCATACCTGCTGGGATGTGCTCAACCCAACATCCAGACAGGGGGCATCTCTGCTCGATGAGCTGCTTCGAGGCACATGATTTCGCCTGGTTACATCTGACCTAGGATCTCATGAGGGGAGTCATTGTTTACCTCAACACCCTGAACAATGAGGCCCTTAGGAGTTCTGAATCTCTTGAAAATGTAAATATTTGGAGTCACTGTTTCATTTGCTTTCCTTGCAGTCACAAAGCGCCCTCTAAGCTGCACTACTTGATACTGCGAGGGTTTGGCCAGGAGACGACCACTAGGGCGGTCTGTTAGAAGCACCAAGTTACCCCTTGTGAATGTAAAGTGCGGGCGTGCCGGCAAGCACTGGCATTGCCATTGGCTCCTCTTCAGGAAAGCAAGAGTGTCCTTGTCATCTGGTGCAGCGCGGGCCCTCCAAGGCTGACTCAGATTGGTGTCCTCTCGCCTCCAGATGTTCAGGGTATGCACAGTGGTAAGACGCAAAAGGAGTGCACAGGTGGCCCACTTTATGTTTTGCTTCGGTGTTAAGGCCCTGATGTCTGGTATGGGCGAACAGTGGTTCTCACCCTGTGAGGGCTGACAGGATCATCAGCGGATTGCCACGGAGGAAAGAAGAATTCTGATTGACAGCCATCACATTCCAGTCAAGCTCCATAGTGCGAATATCAGGACAACAAAGTTCTCCGGGTCTCATTCTGAGTTACCTTTGCGGCAAATTTCGAGTAATCATTTACAGTGATGGGCTTGGGAGGCTGTGAGAAATTGGCAGAGGTCTGGATTGTTCGACAACCAATTGGATATGGTCTTATCTTTCAAGGGTGAACCGTGTCTCGACCAGCGTAAAGGGTCATGGGGGTTTTGCCAGGTAGTTTGCTGGATTCAATAATCCGCTTCTGAGTAAAACTGTGAACAAGCATTCAAGGAACTCGAGGAGATATGTGCGGAGGATCCAATGAAGGTCCTTGAGAAATAGGGGCTTCCGAAGTGTATGATCTGATGGGACTTGGAGCATGTATCCATAAAGGTACAAGTGGAAATGCCTAGAGCCCCTAGGAATAACAAATAAATGCTCACTATGGAAGTTGCGCTGCTCGGTTGGCATCGATGTACCGCGGCATATACAGCAGAAGCCCACCCTCACAGCTCTGATCCTAGAGAAGGATGACCCAGGGTAGTGGGGCTGGGACCAGGTGACAGCTCTGAATCTTTTGCTGCATTCTTAAATTGTAGCCTTGTCTCTGCTGAGAAGGTATCTTTTCTTGTCTTAAAAGGATGCTGGTGTTTCTTGGTCCAGTGCTTTGAGGAGGTCAGTTTCATCAGTTCTCTCAGAGGACCAGTGAGGTATGTAAGGTTCTCTAAAACACTTTCTGCAGTTTGCCAACTCACATAGGAAACTAAAGACCTCTAAAACAGAGGTTGGCAATGGTACAGAGTTCATAGGTGCAACTTTTGGCCGGTCAGGAGTGAGATCCCCAGTTAAGAAGTGATATCCAAAGAAATTCAAATTGTTTGCAGCTGAAGGTCTTTTAGACACTGAAGAATGACGTGTAGCATGATGTTATGATCATCAGGAATCCTTGTGTCTCCACTGAGGCTTTTCATTCCACCTCAATCCTGGATACAGTTTCGACATTCCTGAGCAGTGCTGAATATCCAGAAATTAAATATCTAGGGCCAGTTGAGTGGAAAATGTTGTTTTGTACCAGGATTCTACATCCATTAATTGGTGGTATCCAGAATGGAGATTGACCTCCATGGGCTTCATGAACCTCCATCACAAGGTCATCCACCGCAGGTTCTGTTTTGATTGCAGCATTAGGGAGGTGGCGGCAACGCTTATCCGTACTTCTGCTGGTTTCTAAGCGACAACAGTTGGGGAGACCCAAGGTGTAATCCCTTCCATGCCTTCAGTGATGTCTGCAGCCTCCACATTCTGTAGATCAGCCTCCACCTTGGACCGTATATGATACGCCACTTGCCAGTGGTGGAGTGCAACAGGGTGAACGGTGCGGATGACATGCAACTGAACTGTTTCCCCCTTTTGGGGGGTGGAGCTAGCCGGCGTCGATGGTGGACGTGTGAGCCTTCGGCTCCTCGCCTTAGCCCCTGCAAAATCCTGATAAGTTATCCTGCACAGTGTCCAGACTCCTACATTTAGCCCTATTTCACCTCCTGAGACCTCTGGTCACTAGTGGGAGGTTCGGTGACCCTGGAAAGCTACGATCTCCGCGCAGAGAGCAGCGTCGCCTCAGCGGCCGCGGACTGGGCCTGAAGCCGCGGACTATCCTGAAGAGCGGGACAAGCGACGTCATCCGACGTGCGGCTGCGGCGGCCCCCAAAGACTGGAATCTTGGTCGGCTGAGGCGAGACCCGACACCTGGGCGACCGGCGCGGGTGCGCCCTCTCCTCCTTGGGCGCTACCCCCCCCTCTCGGACTTTCGTCCCCGCAAGAAGCAACCCCTCGGCAGCGTAGAAGCTGCATCTTATGTCGCTGAACGGTGGCCCTGCACCTGCGGAGTACTAGTACTAGTGAGTGCGCAGCCGGACCAGTGTATGCCGGCGGACCTACGGCCCTCTCCTCCATTGTGCTGAGCGTTAAAGGATGGCGCTTCCGTAGCGGTGACGACCGGTGTGAGTGGAGACCCCGCTGGAGCTGAGTTAAACTGAATAGATTCTCCTGCGGGCGCCATCTTGGGTCCCTCGTGTCGGTGACCCTGGCCTAACGGTCCCGGCGGCTGGCGGTAGCCGTACGCCTCCCAGAGTGCTCCGACCTCCGCCTCAGCCCCCTGGAGAGGTGCGAGGTATCCACTGCTCCTTTGTCTGCCCCCTAACCAGGACTGCCATGGGGAAGAACGACGCCATGCAGGCCAAACTCTCCTTCGATCGGCGACGGCCCAAAGGGTCGGAGATGCCGGCTACCGAGGCGTCCCCCATGGAGAAGGGGATCCAAGACAGTATCGCGTCTGTTGGTTCCAAAATAGACGCATTATCATACCGCATGGACCGCATGGCGGAGCAGGTCGACAAACATGCGGAGCGCCTGGACGTGACGGAACGGCGGCTCACGGAGGCGGAGGAGGCGCAAACTGAATGGGACAAAGACAGGAAACAATTTGGCAGGCTCCTCCAGGTCATACAGGACAAGTCGGAGGATTTAGAGGCGCGGTCACGCAGATCTAATATCCGCATCACGGGGGTGGCGGAAACCACCCAGAACGGCAAAATGGAACTCTATGTTGAGAAACTCTTGAAGGTTTTGCTGGGAGAGGAGGCCTTTTCACCTATGTTCATTGTCGAAAGAGCGCACCGCACACTGGGCCCGCAACCGAAGCCAGGCGCGCCCCCTCGCCCCATCATCGCGAAGCTTCTCAACTACCGAGACAGGGACACTGCATTGCGCCTGGTGAGAGACAAAGGCAAGTTGCAACTGTTTCCCCCTTAAAGCATCCAATGCTAAGGAAGAACTCAACAAAGTCTTGTACCAGACTGTCCAAAGCACGGGCAGGTAGCTGTGGGCCAATTGCACAAGCTGAACCTTTTATCCCCCTTGAAGCTGATGAGAGTTCCGCATTGGCTCTTTGTAACATACATCTTGACACTACTTTGCTGTCTTCCAGGGCAATTTCAGAGGAGAACAGGCCCCACAGTGGGTGAGGAGTGGTGTTGCTGTAGGCAGAAATGTGAAACATCATTGGGCGTGGTAGTGGCCTCAGTAGGAGCGGATCAAAATTTGTCATTACATTTATTGACTTCCCAGTATCACTGAAAGCCACAACGGATGGTCTTCCTACACAGACTTTGCATTTGGGTTGGATTCGCTATTAGCTCTTGCTCAGGTGCCCATCTGCCACATAGACAGCACCATTGCGTCCTTCGTCGTCCTTGTCCTCAACATGTGTGTAGGCAGCATGGGCGCAATTGCACAAACCACTTTATTCTATGATGTAGAGGGCATGGCTGTTGACATGAAGGAGGTGTGGTGGCCATATTTTTCAAAACTTTACTGAAATAATTCATTTTGCAGCAAGAGGAACTTTAATTTTGTGACCTGGTCCCCACCAGATTGGAGAAAAAGCACCAGCAAAGCGGCATTCGAGTTTCTTCAATGGGCCCAAGGCAGGCCTGATCTTGGTCACACTCTGAAGCCATATTATGGAAAGTGCCCTGGGGGTGCAATGGCCACTTGTGCGTGGACCAATGAAAATGAGGGAATTTCAAGTGGATCCAGACACAGAGACAAACAGTCTTTAAGAGGCGGGCTGAAAGTGCACCACAAAATGGTGGCGCACTGTCAGCGCGCCCCCTGACGCGATCCTCTGGAGGGGGGAAGGGAACCCCCAGACATCCCCTTGCAGATGGGTGCAGTCACTGACTGCACCTGCCTGCAAGGGGATCTCTCTCCCCTCTTTAAAGTGCAAGTGGGTTTCCGCCTGCACAGTGAAACACGGAGCGGCTTCGAAGTAGCCACTCTGTACTACACTTGAATGCACTGTCTCAGGGCAGAACGAGTTTGCTGTATCATTAGAGAGCATTTCCTTATTTGCATGGGAGTGTGGCCCCATGCAAATGCAGTAATCACTTTGCCTCTGTGTCCGCACTATTTTGTGGACATGTGCGCACAAACATGCCTTTCGCAGGCCAAACTGAAAGTACGCCGCAAAAAGGTTGTTCAGTGCGCTTCCTAGAGACAGCCCTCTGGAGGGGAGAAAGGGGGTCCCATGGACCCACAGACATCCCCTTGCATGTAGGTGCAGCCTGCAAGGGGATCTTTGTTTCCTCTTTAAAGTGCAGGTGGGTTGCCGCCCACACAGTGACACACAGACACCTTTGCATCAGGCAAGTCATATTTCACTTGAACACGCTGCCCCCAAGGGAGCCCTGGGTTTGCGCAGCGCATTCACCAGAATAGGGTGCACTTCCCTGTTTGTGCACAGTGCACCTGTGTAAAGGTGGGTCATGGTGCATAAAGGGAAAGGGTGCCTATGTGCAACTGGGCCCCTGGTGAACAGGCACAGGCTCAACAGGAGCATTCAGGGCTGCTTCCATGTGCAAACGTTGAGGGGGTACTGGACATGGTCATCCCTGGCACACTTAAGAGCATCAGAGCAGTTGCCGGAAACACGCTGAAGGGTGAGCTGGACTCTGGTCACCTTCCCTATCTTGTATCAAGTGCACGTGCTGCCGGCTCCTTCCGTCCTGCAGGGTAGGTGTCCGCTGACTCACGGCTCAGAATCAGGCTGCACCAGAGGTCCGAATGTGCTCTGAGTGCTGCAGTGGTGGAAAAGCAGGAATGAGCAGATTCTGCTTCTTTGAGAGTGATGGACAGTTTGAAGATTCCCTCATCACCTAGATCAAGACGCAGTGGTCTTTTCCTCAAATCTGCCACCCCAATACATTTCTAGATGCTCCACCCACAGCTTTAAATTCATCACTGTGCAGAAGGCATAGGGTCTGATTCACTGAGCTAACTTGAGACAAAATCCTAAACTTACTACCATTTCGGTATTCACAGAAGACACTTACTAGTTCTGGTATTCACAGAAGGCACTTACTCATGTTGGTATTCACAGAAGGCACTTACTAGTTCTGGTATTCACAGAAGGCACTTACTCATGTTGGTATTCACAGAAGGCACTTACTCATTTTGGTATTCACAGAAGGCACTTACTCATTTTGGTATTCACAGAAGGCACTTACTCATGTTGGTATTCACAGAAGGCACTTACTCGTGTTGGTATTCACAGAAGGCACTTACTCGTTTTGGTATTCACCGAAGGCACTTTCTCATTTTGGTATTCACAGAAGGCACTTTCTCATTTTGGTATTCACAGAAGGCACTTTCTCATTTTGGTATTCACAGAAGGCACTTTCTCATTTTGGTATTCACAGAAGGCACTTTCTCATTTTGGTATTCACAGAAGGCACTTTCTCGTTTTGTTATTCACAGAAGGCACTTTCTCGTTTTGGTATTCACAGAAGGCACTGTGAATACCAAAATGAGTAAATGGTAGTAAGTTTAGGATTTTGTCTTAAGTTAGTTCTGTGAATCTGGCCCTACAGTCACCAGTACAAATCACGGCATGGAAGCAATAGTCGGTATGTTGAGGATGAACACAGCTCCTTGTGGGTAGAAACGAGGCCCAAAACTGCAGCAGAGAAGAGGTGTCTGCTGGGAAAGAGGAGGCTCTCTCAGTGAGTCGGACGAGCCACACCCCAGAGATATTTTAAGGCATAGGCAACGTAGACTTTGGCCCAGGACCGCATCCTCTTAGCCCTCCCTTTGAGCCAGTTATTTTCTGTAAAGTCTGGCCCCAATGGCCTTCAATAATTCTTAAACAAATTGTTTTAAATACTGGTTCCTTTAATTTATTTTAATGTGGGGGGTTTGTGAAGGTCTCTTGCAGGTGTTTTGCAGAGGAATGTTGTGTTTATGTTTCATGCAGCATTCATAAAATGGTTTCTTTTAGATCAAAACAGGATCTCACATATGAGAAATGGAAGAGTGTCAAAGAGACTATTTGCATTCATATTAGTGAGCCGCTGCTGTGTTACAACACTGAAAAAACACATCAATATCCCTGGATATTAGATGTAGACACATAGAATTTGGACCAGTGAGCCTGTGCACTCTCAGTGACCTGGCTGAAGGGTGCATGAAAGAGCTGAAACTGGATCATAAATTCAAAGCGGTTCCAACAGAGGCCTCCAAAATACTTTTGGCCCGGGGCCCCCAAAATCCTTAAAATATTCCTGCTGTGCACTAGGCCCCACAGCAGCAACAGCCAAATCCAACTGAAGTCCCATGAGTAACGGCGGTGGAGGAGGAAAGGGGTAGAGTGGGGGGCCCATTAATGCTAATGCCAGCTGCAATACTGCAGACGTACATGAGGCAGTGCCCCGCAGGGTTCAATGAAGATGTAAGCATGGTAGCCACCTGTGCCCATATCACATATAAGGTGCAATGCCCCAGTCTATGCTGTGCATACTTTCAGCGATGTGCACCATGCGCAGGCCTGGACTGTACACCCAGAGTCGGCCTTTGCTAAGATATCGCCAGTGGGCGGAAATAAATTTGGTGCCCTGCCTGATGGTAGTGAATTAAATGAGGCAGTAGGGGGTCCCTTTTGTGTTCACTGGTCAGTACCTGGATGAGCGGGGACTGGCCCCTGAACACAAACATACGACAACCTCCCTCAGCGCACCTAACTCACAGATAGTTTAGCTGACTCGTGCCGATGAGGGTTTTGTTGATGTGTGCCAGCAGGGGTCAGAGGGTTCCAATGGAGTGTCAGGACAAATCTAGGTGATTTGTGGTTTCTTGCTGAATAAATTCCAAAAGGCAATGTTTTATCTTTTGCAACCTTGTTTTATAAAGTTTCTGTGAGACTGAGACTTTCTCTCAGGTGAGCAACACGAAGTAACAGCCAACACATGTTTCGCCCTTTTACATGGCCATCCGGCCTGGGGCTTCCTCAGGACGTATCATAATCTTTAGGGACAGGAATATGTCCCAAGTTGTCTGGAGGTTTCTCCTGTGGATCTCGTTTCATGAAGTAAAGGCCCATTGCCCACATATGGTCTGTCCTAGCCGTCGGCATCAGAGGTCAGAGGGTGATGGGAGGGCTAGAAAGAGAGCTAAAGGGGTGTAACAACAACACCCGCTAAATGATAATGAAGGACTTAAACCACTTTAAAGTGGCAAATAAGACAGAAACGATCAGGCAGGGACAAGAACAAGGCTAGAGCAAGAAGAGAAGGATGCTGTTGTTGCCATAATCTTAATGCACACAGCTCTGTGCGCCCCTCTGGGCCTAGGCTAGCTCGCCCATGCTGAAGCCGGCCCTGCGTACACACCATTACTGTGACTGTGCATCGATGAAAGGAGCACTGGCTCTTTGAAGCTGCCGGTCTCCTTTTCAATGTGCAGCCAGGAACCCGGCCTAAGGAGGGGCAGGGATTCCCCTGTGGGCAGGTGCAGTGAGTGACTGCACCACCTGCAGGGCGATCCCTGGATGTCCCTCGATGGCACACACTGTCTGTGCACCACCTTTAGGTGGCACACCAAGAGTGTACTTTCTGACGGCTTCTGCCTCTGCGCCCATGTCTATAATACTGTATGGTTGCTAATGCAACAAATTTGCTCATTCCCATTGTGCCACAACCCTATGCGAAAGAGGGCACACCCTATAGGGATGCAAAAGTGCACATTTAGCGCTGGCCTCATCTCTATCACAGAAGAAGCAACGCAATCATCTGCAGTCCCTTCTCTAACAGCAGAGTGGCCTGGGGGCTCACACACAATGCATACCCCCATTGCTTCGCCAGGGCCCTTTCTATGCTTAAGTCTCTGGCACCAAGCGTGGTGCCAGTGGTGGTGCATTAAGTATCCCGAGCATGTGTGGTTGATAGCATCATTCGTGTCTGCTTTCTCTCTTTCTCAATCTCTAGGTCTCACTCGCTCTCCTCTCTGTATCAGTTGCAGATTGTTTCTGGCTTTGTCAAGTCTTTTCTCTGCTCTCGCTCTCTCTTGCTTGTCTCTCGATTTCACTGGTTTAGCCTGCTCTCTCGCTCTCTAACTCTCTCTGCTTTCTCACTTTTTCTATTCTCTATTGCTCTCTAACTCTCTGCTCTTTCCCGCTCTCTTATCTCTCATGCTCTCTTGCGGTCTCTTCTCTTTCTTGCTCTCTCTGGCTCTCTTGTGCCATCTCCTCTCTCTAGCTCTCTCTGCTTTCTCTCTTTCTCCATCTGCTCTCTTTCTTGCACTTTCTGCGCTGTGGCTCTCTCTTCCTTTCTCAAACCTCACTGCTCTCTCTCTGGCTTTCTCTGCTCTCTCTTTCTCTCTCTGTGCTCTCTGTTGGTCAATCTTGCTCCCTCACTCACTCTTGCTTGCTCTGCTCTCTTGCTCTTTCTGCTCTCTTTCTCTTTCTGCTCTCACACTCTCTCTTATCTCTCATGCTCTATCACGCTCTCTGCTCTCTTGTGCCATCTCCTCTCTCTTGCTCTCTCTTCTTTCTCTCTTTCTCTCTCTGCCCTCTTTCTTGCTCTTTCTGCTCTCAGGCTCTCTCTTGCTTTCTCAAACCTCGCTGCTCTCCCTCTGTCTCTCTCTGCTCTCTCTTGCTTGCTCTGTGCTCTCGCTCTCTGTTGCTCTCTCTGCTCTCTATTGCTCCCTCTGCTCTCTCTTTCTCTTTCTGCTCTCTCGCTCTCTCTCTTGCTATCTCTCTCTCTCTACTCTCTCTCTTACTCTCTCACTCTCTCTTATTTCTCATGCCCTCTCACGCTCTCTCGCGCTCTTTGCTCTTTTTTGCTCTCTCTGGCTCTCTCAACCCATCTCCTCTCTCTTGCTTTCTCTGCTTTCTCTCTTTCTCTCTCTGCTCTCTTTCTTGCTCTTCCTGCTCTATGGCTCTCTATTGCTTTCCCACTCTCGCTGCTCTCTCTCTGGCTCTCTCTGCTCTCTGGATCTCTCTTGCTTTCTCAAACCTCGCTGCTCTCCCTCTGGCTCTCTCTGCTCTCTCTTGCTCGCTCTGTGCTCTCGCTCTCTGTTGCTCTCTGTTGCTCTCTCTGCTCTCTGCTCTCTCTTGCTCACTCTGCTCTCTCTTCCTCTTTCTGCTCTTTTGCTATCTCACTCTCTCTACTCTCTCTCTTGCTCTCTCACTCTCTCTTATCTCTCATGCTCTCTCGCGCTCTCTGCTCTTTTTTGCTCTCTCTGGCTCTCTCGAGCCATCTTCTCTCTCTTGCTTTCTCTGCTTTCTCTATTTTTATCTCTGCTCTCTTTCTTGCTCTTCCTGCTCTATGTCTCTCTATTGCTTTCTCACTCTCGCTGCTCTCCCTCTGGCTCTCTCTGCTCTCTCTTGCTCTAGGCATGGGCGGAAAATCCGTTCCGCTCGCGGATTTTGCGGATTTTCGGGAAATCCGCAATCCGCGAGATTTGCGAATTTCCTGCAAAATCCGCAAATCCGCGAGCAGCGGATTTTGCTCGCACTGCTCGCACTGTTCGCGTGAGTTCGCGCCCCGCGAATAAGTGCGAAATTGCAGAAATATGATCTAAGCAAAACTGAAAGTAACTACTTACCAGGTTCAAAAGTTCAGGCACATCATTAGTAGCCATTTCCTGTAGTGCTTCCTGAGGGGCCCCTCCAGAGTTCAGTTGCCAGTTGAAACTATTATGTGACCCTGCTCTGAACCTCAGAATAGTTACACATATGCCACAAAGGTCATGAATTACAGCTAAGGGAGACAAGCAGGAGCCAGGCTGGAAGTTAAAATCCATTAATCAGCCCCTAATTCATTATTGTCAGTTGGGGCAGGGCAGGTGTTGTAACTAATTTTGCAACAATGAAAGCACTTAGCAAGTGCAAAAGATCACTAATCAGGGCGCACTAAGGAAGCAGGTGCCAGCTAAAAAAATATTCTGTGACACATTAATCAGCCCCAAATTAATTCAGGTCACTTGAGGCAGGGAAGGTGTGCTTTGCTT
This sequence comes from Lissotriton vulgaris, assembly GCF_964263255.1. NCBI lineage: Eukaryota > Metazoa > Chordata > Amphibia > Caudata > Salamandridae > Lissotriton > Lissotriton vulgaris. The sequence goes on from NC_141689.1 coordinate 36,048,784, forward strand.
TGCCGAAAATAATGTACACTGGACAACCAGAGGGTGTGGTGATGAAACAGAGGGTGGCATGGGTGGGCCAGAGGGTGGCATGAGTAGTCAGAGAGTGGCAGTGGTGACAGAGAGTGGCAGTGATGAAGAAGAGTGTCCCAAACAGGTTGGACACGTAGAAACAACAAGTTCGCAAAACTTGCGACCCGACAGGTAAGTTCGCAAATTGCGAAATTGTAAAAACCCTCGCGAACTGGCAGAAACACGGGCGAACACAAAAAAAAAAATCCGCAAATTCGCGGGAATTCGCGGATTTTGCGGATTGCGAGTTCGCAAATCCGCAAATTCGCGGATTGCCAATCCGCAAAATCCGCTCATGTGCTCTCGCTCTCAGTTGGCCTCTCTTGCTCCCTCTGCTCTCTCTTGCTCTCTCTGCTCTCTCTTGCCCTCTTTGTGATCTCGCTCTCTGTTGCTCTCTCTTGCTCTCTCTGCTCTTTCTTGCTCTCTCTGTGCTTTTGCTCTATGTTGCTGTCTTTAGCTCTGTCTGTTCTCTCTCTCTGATCTCTTGTGCTCTCCCGCTCTCTCTGCTCTCTTTTGCTCTCTCTGCTCTCTCCCTCTCTCTTGCTTTCTTTAATATCTCATTTGTTCTCACACTCTCTCTGCTCTCTCTTGCTCTCTCTGCGCTTTCGCTCCCTGTTGCTGTCTCTGGCTTTCTCTGCTCTCTTGTTCTCTCCGTTCTCTCTTGCTTGTTTGCACTCTCTGCTCTCTCAGCTTTCTCTGGCTCTCTCTGATCTCGCGCTACCTTTGCTCTCTTTTGCTCTCTTGCTCTCTTTGCTCTCTCTTCTGTCTCTGCTCTCTTGCTCTCTCTGCTTTCTCCCTTTCTCTCTCTGCTCACTTTCTTGCTCTTTCTGCTCTCTTGCTCTCTCTTGCTCTCTTTAATATTTCTTTTGGTCTCACACTCTCTCTGCTCTCTCTCCTGCTCTCTCTGCACTTTCGCTCTCTGTGGCTGTCTCTGACTTTCTCTGCTCTCTTGTTCTCTCCGTTCTCTCTTGCTTTTTCGCACTCTCTGCTCTCTCAGCTTTCTCTTGCTCTCTCTGATCTCTCGCTCTCTTTGCTCTCGTTGCTCTCTCTTCTGTCTCTGATCCCTCTTGCTCTCTGCTTTCTCTCTTTCTCTCTTTGCTCACTTTCTCGCTCTTTCTGCTCTCTTGCTCTCTCTTGCTCTCACTCTGGCTGCTCTCCTGCTCCCTCTTGCTCTCTCTGCTCTCTCTTGCTTTCTCTGCACTTTCACTCTCTATTGCTGTCTCAGGCTCTCTCTTCTCTCTCGTTCTCACTGTTCTCTCTTGCTCTCTCGCCTTCTCTGCTCTCTTTTTTGCTCTCTGGTCTCTTGCTCTCTCTTGCTCTCTTTACTATCTCTCTTGCTCTCGCACTCTCTCTGCTCTCTCGCTTTCTCTTGCTCTCTCTGCTCTCTTGCTCTCTGTCGCTCTCTGTGGCTCTCTGCTCTCTCTGTTCTCTTGCTCTGTAACTCTCACTTCTCTCTTGCTCTCTCTGCTCTCTCTTGCTCTCTCACTCTCGCTGCTCTCTCGCTCTCTTGTTCTCTTTTATTCTCTCACTCTCTCTGCTCTCTCTGGCTCTCTCTGTTCCCTCCTTCTGTCTCACTCTCTCTCTCTGGTTCCATTCAGAATCCTCCCAGTATCTGTTGCTAACTGATTCTGCCTCTTCCTCGCGCTGCAGGTCTTTGCCTGGGGTTGGGGCGCTTGCCTCGGATGTGGCTCATCTGAATTGATGGTCCTGAGACCGCAGACAATCGAGGACCTGAGAGCCATCAAAATAATCGACATTTCCTGTGGAGACAGCCACTGCCTCGCCCTCTCCCAAGGTAATGCTTTCAACAAAACTGTGTAAATGCTCGCCCGGGCGTTGAGCCCTGTGCACACTTACTTATATCTATGTGAACGCTCACTTGGGCAGGGAATTGTGCAATACCTACTTAGAACAATGTGAACACTCACCTGGAACAGGGTCAAGACTGATTTGCATATAGCCGGGTACAAATTGGGGTGGTGGGGTGAGCAGAAGAATGATGGATTAAACCCAGATCCTTGTGATTGGCGGTGAATGTTTGCGTTGTCCATCAATTGTTTCTTTTGCACTCACCTGGGCAGGGCATTGTGCATCATGCACACTTCCTTATACCTATGTGAACACTCATCTAGGCAGAGTATTGTGCCACAGGTGGCAGTAGCACCCAGTGCCTTGCCTGTCAAAGCTTCTCTCTTCTATCTTGATCAGCACTTACCCCTCTGTCACCGCACAGCACCACAGGTCTACTTAGCCATCTCCCAGTGTCTTGCTTCCAATTTCTACTCTCTGTCCTTAGGTCATGAGGTGTATGCCTGGGGTAACAACGCCATGGGCCAGTGCGGACAGGGCCACACCTCGACGCCCATCACCAAGCCCCGGAGAGTCATCGGGCTGGAGAACCGGCCCATCCAGCAGATTACAGCAGGCACATCCCACAGTCTGGCGTGGACTGCACCGCCGATGGACAGGTAAGCCTCAGGCTCTGGAGCCTAGACGAGGAAGCCATAGAATCACCAAAGCAGGGGAGGCAGCTCCACTGGTCAGCCTGTAATCAACGCTTCAGCGTCCTGCCACATAGGAATCCACAGCAGATAAACATCTACTGGTTGGATGCTGATGGTCATTAATGCCTCAGTTTCTGCTCGTGTCTATCTATGAGCTCCTTGAAGGAGGTGCGATGCTTACACACAGGGCGTCCGTGCCGGGACTTAGGTCCATCTTTCTCAAAGGCGACTGCTCTACTACCCTTTTGGAACCACATTTGCTTCTTGCCAAGGTGCTCCCTATGTGCCCGAAACAAAGGTGGTGCCGGGGTAGCCAGGGTAGTCCCCAGTAGCAGTGGCAGCCCTTGGTGAGCACTGAATGAGGCCCCTAAATGATGGAGAGCAGAGAAACCCTACAACATTATCAGGAAAGGGAAACCCCCAAGCATGGAGCCAAAGTCCAGTTTACTATCTAGAACAACTGGTACTCAGAGGGCTGAAGTAGTAGAAGTTGCCTCACTGATTAGGAATAGATAGATGAGGGCCTCAGACGGCTTCCCCTTTGCAAACTGGGAAAGTTCACCGTCTTTCCTTTTGCTGCACATGCAGACACAGGGTCCCATTGATGGCCAAGTGCAAACTACCAGCTAACTTGCATCCTGCAAGCAGTATGTTTACTTCTGATGTTCAGAGCATACTGCGATACTGCATGGAGACGGTGTCCAGCAGGCATGAGTAACACTGTCCCGGTGTAAACATACTGCGATACTGCATGGAGACGATGTCCAGCAGGCATGAGTAACACTGTCCCGGTGTAAGCATACTGCGATACTGCATGGAGACGGTGTCCTAGTCGGCATGAGTAACACTGTCCCGGTGTAAGCATACTGCGATACTGCATGGAGACGGTGTCCTAGTAGGCATGAGTAACACTGTCCCAGTGTAAGCATACTGCGATACTGCATGGAGGCGGTGTCCAGCAGGCATGAGTAACACTGTCCCGGTGTAAGCATACTATGATACTGCATGGAGACGGTGTCCTAGTAGGCATGAGTAACATGATGCTGGTGTACACATCTTCCTATAGTGCATGTCAATAGTGTCCAGCGGGCATGAGTAACACTGTGTCCTAGCACGCATGAGTAACACGGTGCTGGTGTACGCGTCTTCCTATAGTGCATGTTGATGCTGTCCTATCAGCATAAGTAACACTGTGCTGGTGTAAGCTTCTTCTGATAGTGCATGCAGATGATGTCCCAGCACACATGAGTAACACTGTACTGGTTTTCGCTTCTTCCCACACGCAGGCAAATGGTGTCCTGGCACAGACCGTACTGTGTAGACCTCAGCGAAAACACCTTTACCTTCCTCCGAACATTCCTGGAAAGATTCTCATATTCAGTGGATAAACCACCCTCACGGGCACCCTTCAAGTCTGACAGGTAAGTGCAGTAAGAGTTTGCTTTGCATCATCCTGGGTACTGCCTGTTCAGTTAATCGCCAGTGTCCCAAGACCTTGTCCTTTACAGCTAGGAGTGCCCAAAAACCCCATTGACCAGAGCCTCACCTGGACCAAGAGACATGAACCATCTCCTGAATGCAAGAATAACCCTGCATATTGTGTGTGGGGGGGTCTCCTCCCAGAACACCAGAACATTGCCCCTTTAGCAAGGATGGTGGGAGTAGGGTACCTAAATACTTCATCAGAATGCATACTACCGTGTCCATCCACGCATTTAAAGATCGGTGCTGTTGCGGCAAACCACCCAGCGCTTAACATAGCCCACCCTTGGCGGTCGCCCCTGGCTTGTCCTTACCATACCTTTAGTAAGGCCCTGTACTGTTGTTGTAGATGCAGCCTTTGCATCTTTAATTGATTTTTGGAAACATCACTTAAAAGTAAAATGCTGTCCAATTTTCAATGATTTATATCCTTTCGTTTAAGCGATTCAATATTCCCTATGGTCAGTACGGTACAACACGGTACATAATGACTGGTCAATGCTCTCCCCGGAAAATACCACCCATCCTGCCTTACCTCCTTCTCCCCTGGGTGCTTAGCCTGATTGCCCACCCCCAGGGGGTGGAAAGTGCGCTAGGTGTTCGGGAATAACTTGCCCAAGAAATGGGTGGGGTGGCCCATACGGCTTTGGACCATGAATCCTCCCCAAACTGGACGCAACAGTCTTTGTTAGGTTAAGCTCTGCATATCGGTGCAGCGGTCATGTTACCCAGGAGACTATCCTGGTGCCTAAGGAATGAGATGTGCAGTCATGTCTGGGGCTTACTGAAAGAACACTGTTTTCAGTTTCTTGCAGAATTCTAAGATGTAGCTGGAAGGGGAGATCATTGTAGGCTATGGGGCCAGAGAGGGAAAGGCACTGCCCTCAGCTCTGGCTCGGCCAATGTGAAGAACACGGAGAAGGCAGGCCAAGCGCAGGTGTCTGGCTCTTGATGCAGCTGTTAAGGGATGGTGGACCTTGACTGTGGAGTGCCTTGTACGTTTCTTAGGAGTTTGAAGAGGGTGCTTTGGTGGATACGGAGGCAGTGAAGGTCCTTGAGGTGTTTGGATATGTGTGTGCAGATTGGCAGTTTAAGAGTGAGCCTGGCTGCAGTGTTATCTATACCATGGAGCCTCTTGGTGAGTTGAGCTCCGATGCTAACATGGACGGCATTGCCGTAGTCCACTCTGTTGGTGATTACGGCTTGCATGACAGATCTTCAGGGGTCCAGCCTGTCTTGAGGATCTTGAGAGTGTAGAAGCAGGTGGAGGTGACCTTGTTGACTCGGTTGGAGATCAAGGTTTGTTTGTTGATTTTGATCCCTAAGTTGCCAGCCCAGTTGGACAGGCTGAGTGTCGGTCTTAGCTCTGAGGGCCACCAGGCTGAGGACCAGAGAGAGGTGCCTTTTCTGCATATGACCACTTAGTCTTGTCAGTGTTGAGTTTTAGGCAGTTGTTATTCATCCAGTTCGCAACGTCGGACTTGCAGTTGATGACGTTAGCTTGAGTTCTGAGGTGTCCTCCAAAAGGAAGAGGATGAGCTGGGTGTCTTCGGAATAAGAGATGATGCTGAGCTCATGAGCGCTGATGATGTTGGCGAGCGGGGTCATCTAGCTGTTGAAAAGAGTAGAGCTATGCAAGGAGGCTAGAGGGATGCCACAGATCAGATGGGAGGTAGGGGCTAGGTAGGGGACTAAGGTGACTGCTTGGGTACATCTGAGAGGAACAACGTTATCTATCGGAGTGCTGGTCCACAGTTCCATCCTCGTGGAGGCGTTGGATGGGGATGGGGTTGGGGATTGGAAACGGAGTCAAATGCAGCCGTGAGGTTGAGTAGGATAAGTTTCGCTGTGTCCTCCTGGACACCAGGTAAAAAGTAGGCCAAAAAAAAGAAGGGGTGGGGTCTGTCCACCTTGCATCGGGCTGTGACTTCACCTCACAATGGGCCCAGCAGTCTCTCTTCCCCCAGGGCTGGATTGGATCTTCAATCTTGTCCTTTCTGAGCCCCCTCTAGAAACAGGGGAAACAAGTAAAAAAACAGAAACCAGTGTGAGTGGCACATGGAAGCTCTCAGAAGTGCTCCCACCCAAGAATATGAGCCATGGAGGAGATTATCCCCAATATGCAAACTGGGAGGAGGCGACAGAGAGCCCACCAGACACCAGGGATAGAGGCCGTAAAGAATGAAGGGGTGACTTGCCCAGGCATCGGGCTGCACCCGCAGAACAGGTCCAGCACTCTTTCTGTCCACCATGGGAGGTGGATTTGAGATGTTTACTCCAATGTAGCCCTCTGTGGGGCAGTAAACCCTCTAGATACCAGGAAAAATGACAAACGACAGAAGGGTCAGAGTGGCCTGACCTGGCATTGGGCCATGCTTCCCATCCAGAACGGACACAACAGACTTTCTGCCTCCCCGGGGTTGGATTGGGAACTGTGCCTCTAATCTGCCCCCTTGGAGGGTAGAAAACAAACTAGACAACAGGGGGAAAAAGTTTTTAAAAAATGGAAGGGGTCAGAGCAGCCCACCAGTGGCGGCTGCTATGGAACGGTAGTGGTGAGGCATAGGATAAAAAAAAATAAAAAAGATCACTTACCTGATTATAGCTGCAGTTTCTCCTCTGTCATCTTCTCTTCCTGGCTCCCGGCAGCACATAGGCTCCCCTAACCCAATCACGACGCTGCTGTCACCAGCATGTCAGCAGCATTGTGATTGGTCTGGGCCGCCAGTTTGGCTGCTCAGACAGTGCCTGGGAGCATTGGGACTGTTCTCCACCTGGCTGTCCAACGCAGCCAGCTGGAGAAATGTTAAGTGTGCATGACTGTTTGGCCAGCCCAAGACAGCCAGCCAAACTGTCATGCGCACTTATGGTGCATACATATTTCCTCCTCCCTGTAACCCAAGCCCCGCCACTCCTTAACCTGGCCCATAGCCCATACTGATAATATTGTGTTATTATCATTTTATGTTTCCTTTCTCCACTGCTCAGAGTGTAGTGGGGCAACGCTCCTCCACCTTAGAGGAGAAGCCGCCACTGCAGCCCATGCAGGCATCAGGAAGTGCCCCCACCCCAGAACAGATGCAAACATTTTCCTGCTCCCCTGAGGGTCGATTGGAGAGTTTACCCCCAAATTGCTCCCTGTTGGAGAACCAAATAGAGACAAGGAAAAAAGATCAGCAAAAAAAAGTGTGCAGCTGGCCACCAAGGCACCAGGACCTGCCCACACCCCAAGATATGCACCACGGTCTTTCTGCCCACCCTCGGCGCAGATTTGGGGAGTTTACCCCAATCTGCCCTCGGGGGCAAAGAGACCACTAGACACCAGGGGAAAAAAGTTGTAAAAAAGGGAGGGTGTCCCACCCAGCATTCAGGCTGGTTCCACACCCCAGAACAGTTACATCAATCTGGACTGGGGGAGTTTAGCCCAATCTACCCCTTGAAGGGGGGAGAAAACCCACCAGACACCAGGGAAATAAAAGTAAAAAAGAAGGAGTTGGGGCGCCTACCCAGGCATTAGGCCATGCCCTAACCCAGGATAGGTGCAACAAATGTATCTGCTCCCCTAGGGGTGTATTTGGGGTGTTTGTCCCCTATCTGCCCCCCGGGGGTGTAAAAGCTCACAAGACGTAAAGGAACTTTTGCATGGCAGAAAATACAACAGGTAGGAGTGGCCTAACCTAGCCCCTCAACCAAATGGGGGTATACTATGTTTACAGCCCCCGTGCACCCCAAAGGACATAATGCCCACTGGACACCAGGCATTGTTTATAGATAAAAAGGAGTGGAGGTAGCCCCCATTGGCACTTGCCCATGCCCTCACCCCAGAACATTATTGCCCGACTGGTGGGTGGATGGGGGGGGGAAAGCTCACTAGACACTAAGAATTTCCCCACAGCTAATAACACAAGTGTTAGGGGTGTCCCACCTCACCCTGACATCAGTCGATATCTCTACTCCAAAAAGACCCTTACAGTCTTTCTGTCCCCCTCTCCGGGGGTATGATAGGTAGTTTGCCCACACTGTACCCCCATGGGGAGTAGAAAGCCCTCTAGACAAAAAGGATTATACTGGGGCAAAAAAGACAGCCCACCCTGGAAATAGAGTCTGTCTGGTAGATAAGGGTTTTCCCCCAATCTGCCCCTTGGGGAGCAGAAAGCTCACTGGATGCCAGGGATATTTTTTCAAGAAATAATGAGGTTGGGCCTTTCCTGATATTTGATTCTTTTGAACATCATTTTTTGCATATGTTCTGGCAGAGTGGGGGAAGATACCAATTTCCTTTCATTTGCTATGCTGAACAGCTGCACTATTCAGGCACAAAGTCAGCTGGCAGACTGAGAATCCTACTAAACCCAGACATTTCTGAAAACACCAGAAGGCATCCAGGGTGGTATGCCATGCAAACTTTAACTTAGGCTAAAATCTTCCATTTTCTGGGTGGGGAAGTTGGGGCAGCTGCAGGGAGCCACAATATTCCTATCTCCAGCATTCCCACACTTCTCCCAGTAAAACTGTTCCCACTTGCAACAGGAACAAATGAAACCAGGGATCATGTGAGAACGTTATTGACGTGCTGTGGTCCCTGGTTTGATCCGTTCCTGTCATGGGCGCCAAGCTAAGCACCCATCCAGTTCCAAATGTTTCACAGAAAATATCCTTAAAGAAACACATCAGTTGGTCTTTTTTATATTTCTTATTTTAGTGTATATGACGTCTGCTGTGTTTTTTTCTAAAAATCAAAAATATTTCCTGATTTAAAGCCACCTAAATCACCCATCCTCTTCTGCTAAAACAGGACAGAATTTGCTCTGGCCCCTCCCCTCTGAGTCACTTCCGCTTTCGTGTTTATGTCTCTCTTTTACGTGTTTTATTTTCAATGCATCGAGGTGCCCACTCATTAATTATGCCTTTCACTTTTTTCCTCTCCTCTCCATTCTGGCCTCTCCTTCGTGGTTCCTACAAGAACCTTGATCCATTCACACTTCCAATACTTCACTATCACCCCTTAATGCCATATGACTCGCTATGCTATGACGTACTCTGCAACTTCAGTAGACGTGCATGTTTCCGCAAGGCTCTGACACGTGTCATGCACAGTGTCATGATGCTGTCCATGAACGCCATACTGCCTGTGCTCTGTGCCATGGATTATACCATGCCACCACGCTGCTCCTTGTCCACGTGTTCTCCATCTTATACGGGGCCTCTTTGGCCACAGGATCTCCAGGTTAACCTAACACCCCTGGCTCTATTTTTCAGAGAACAGCAGCAGTTTGTCCTGCTGTGCCTGAAGCTGCTGTCCACCCACCTGTCCCTGGCTCACCTCATGGGGACTGGTGCCTCCCTCTTGGGCTCCCAGGCGGCCCCCCTGCGGAACCTGCTCTTCAGCATGATCGACACTCCGGTGACCGAAGCCATCCACCAGGTGAGCTTGATTCCTCCACAGGTGAGCTGGAGAGCTGGACGCCTCCACCAGGTGAGCTGGAGAGCTGGGCGCCTCCACCAGGTGAGCTTGACGCCTCCACAGGTGATCTGGACGCCTCCACAGGTGAGCTAGAGAGCTGGAGAGCTGGACGCCTCCACCAGCTGAGCTCGATGCCTACACAAGGTGAGCTTGATGCCTCCATCAGGTGAGCTTGACGCTTCAACCAGGTGAGCTTGACGCCTCTACCAGGTGAGCTTGATGCCTCCACCAGGTTAGCTCGATGCCTCCACCAGGTGAGCTCGACACCTCCACCAGGTGAGCTCGACGCCTCCACCAGGTGAGCATGATGCCTCCACCAGGTGAGCTCGATGCCTCCACCAGGTGAGCCCGATGCCTCCACCAGGTGAGCTCGATGCCTCCACCAGGTGAGCTCGATGCCTCCACCAGGTGAGCTCGACACCTCCATCAGGTGAGCTCGACACCTCCACCAGGTGAGCTCGACGCCTCCACCAGGTGAGCTCGATGCCTCCACCAGGTGAGCCCGACGCCTCCACCAGGTGAGCTTGACGCCTTCACTAGGTGAGCTTGATGCCTCCACCAGGTGAGCTCGATGCCTCCACCAGGAGAGCTCGATGCCTCCACCAGGTGAGCTCGACACCTCCATCAGGTGAGCTCGATGGCTCCACCAGGTGAGCTCGATGCCTCCACCAGGTGAGCCCGACGCCTCCACCTTGTGAGCTTGACGCCTTCACCAGGTGAGCTTGATGCCTCCACCAGGTGAGATCGATGCCTCCACCAGGTGAGCTCGATGCCTCCACCAGGTGAGCTCGACGCCTCCATCAGGTGAGCTCGATGCCTCCACCAGGTGAGCTCGATGCCTCCACCAGGTGAGCTTGACGCCTCCACCAGGTGAGCTTGATGCCTCCACCAGTTGAGCTCGATGCCTCCACCAGGTGAGCTCGACGCCTCCACAGGTGAGCTTGATGCCTCCCCATGCTCCTGTCCTAGGGGTTCTATGTGATTCTTGAGAAAAACTTATTGAGGAAGCTTTTCCACTAACCATTTTCTTGATTTTTTCCAAATTCAATGGCATTCTCAGGATGTCTCATTCCCCCTGGTGAAGGCATTTCATGTCCACAAAAGTCCTTTCAATATCTTGTTCCAGGATCATGGAGATGCCTTGTTTAATTTTCATAGGTGGTAGCCATGGTACACTTTCCCCAGCCCTGTGTCTACAGTCCATTTGTATTATTAAGGGTCTCTCCCAAACCATTGCCATCCTTTCCATCTTCCTTTCTTCATTGCTTTTCCTAACTATATATATATTTGTGTTTACCCCATTCACAATCCCTGCTATATCAAAGTGCCTTCACCCCTGCCTTATGCGCTAGTTCCTCAATTCACCTATACCGTTGTACCCTTCCCGTACCTTAGCTCCTCGACCCCTGCCTATTTACTGGTACCTCTGTACACATCTGTCTGGTCTGATCTCTCTCCCTGCTTCCTTTTCAGGCTGTGAAGGAGACCCTGTCCATCGGTGCTTCCTTACTTCTGCCTTCGCTCATGGAGCGGATAGAGCTGATCCACTCGCTGCTGCCGAAGGATACCCAGGACTGGGACGGTCTCTCTGAAGGGCAGGTAATATCAGAAGTGGCACCTTTGGGTGCGGAGTGAAGCCTTGGGGAGTGTGAAGGGGGTCTCTGAAGGGTTCTAGTAAACCAACAGGTGCAATTACCGAAGGGGGGCTGCTCATCAAGTGCTGTTAGACACCCTGTCCGCTCACTCAGCATTCTAGAACGGACACACTGGGTTGGCTCGAGAAACAATGCCTTTGGTACAATGTGGTACCATTACCACGCGGTCAGTACAACGACCGCGTTGTTACCATGCACACCATTACAATGCAAGCCATTGCACCAACTTGCTGTAGGGGGCTCTAGGTGTTGGATTTGCAATCCAACACCTTCCCTACTGGTGTACAGACTGGAGTTGGAATAGTAAATTATACTATTCCAAACTCCAGCGCCCCCTACAGCAAGCTGTTGTAGTGCTTGCGTTGTAATGGTATGCGTGGTAACAACGCGGTCGTTGTACTGACCGCATTGTAAAGGCATGGGTTGTAAATGCATACGTTGAAACGTCATATATTCATTGGCTCACTTTGGTAGGCACCTGTGTGCTTAGAGTCGTACGGAGCCTGGCATTGAAAGCCTCTTGCAAGCTCCCACAACCCAATGTATTGCTCCTTGCTGATGAGTGACAATCAGCACAAACCCTTTGTTTAAGGATATGCAGCACTTGCCAACTCTGGGTGGCAAACACTTGACTGACTGTGAATATGAGCATTAATGAGGGCTGCATCCACCAGAGTGCACTGGGAGGTCTGGTGTTGGCTGGTAGTCAATAAGCTCTCCCCCCGTTTAAATGTCCTAGTTGGTGAAGATTTGATTTGATTTGATTTCATTTATATATTTATAAAGCGCGCGATTGCCGGAGGCGTCTTGGCACTAAAGTTCGATGCGCATCGGATTACTGATGAGGTGAAATGCTGACTTACCAGAGGAAGAGCCACGTTTTTACTGCTTTTATAAAAGACAAAAGCGAGGGGCTGTTTTTTATTGTAAGAGAGAGAAGGTTCCAAGTTTTGGCTGTCCGCAACAGAAAGCTTCTCCCTCCCCACCTAGCCTGCTTGAACGTAGGTACTTGTAAAAGTTTTGCGTGAGCAGATATCAGGCTTCTTGCTGGTCCATACCATTTCAGGTGTGTTCTCAAGAACTGTAGTCCTGAGCCATGAAGGGCCTTATAGGCCAGACATAAAGTTTTAAACATGATGCTTTTTTCCACCGGTAACCAGTGGAGGGCCCTTTGTCTGTGAGAGACTGGCTCAATTCTGGGAATATCCAGCAGTAACCTAGCTGCTGCATTCTGCAACGCTAGAGCTTTGTTAGCTGTTGGGCTTGAATCCCTGCATACAGAGCATTGCCATAATCCAATCTGGAATTAAAGGGGAACAAAAGGGTGTATTCTTGCGATCATTTTTTAAATGTACCGGATAGTTGAAGACTTGTTATTTATCTGGGCGTTAAAAGTCAGTTTATCATCAAATATAACTCCCAGGTTATTAACTTTGCCCACTGGGATTGGGCAATCACCCAGACTGGAGGCCACCATTTTGGAGACCAGAAATCTGCATTTGATCCTAGTAGCATAACTTCGGTTTTATCACCGTTCCGTTTCAAGCAGTTAAGCTGCATCCATTGATTAACCTGCATCTTGCAGTCATTAAAGCGGCCGGCTGTTTCATCTACCTCGCTAGAAACCGACACCACTATTTGGGTGTCGTCGGCATAGGAAACCGGCAAAAACCCACACTGCCTGATGATCGATGCCAAGGGAGCAACACAAATATTAAAAAGAGTGGCAGACAGAACAAGGGTCCTTACATAGGGCTCTGACACTGTGCAGTTTGTGCAGAACATGTTCCTCACCCTCAGAGACGTCCATGGAACCCCCTCTTCAGCCGCCTCCTCCCCTGCACCTTCCTGATCAGAGACCCCAATTGACATAGTAGGATAGCTGATGCTTGTCTCTGGCCTCCAGCAGCTCACAGTGCTGAACAGTGCCTCTTCTCCTTGGAACCAGTGACCCAATGGACTGGTCCTTAGTGCTTTGAGGGAAATTGAGCCCTATTGAGATGTCACAACCGAAAGCCCCTGAAGTCCTCCATACCTGAGGGTCAAATCTTATTTCTTTTTTAGGTCTGGCAAGCGGCAACTTTAGCAAAGCTGACATCATAATCAAAAAACAATTTAGAAACTGTATACGGAGAAGGCCTTGGTGTCAGCCTCTTTGTTGTTGACCATCTTTAGGTAACTCAGCATTTGCTTGGTCATCAGCTGTGCAGGTCTGGTAGTGCAGTGCTTCTGGGGCTGTGCAGGGACACACATTGCTGTCCTCATATAGACTTCCTGTGCTCCTGCACAAGAATAATCCGCTCTTGCTCCCTCAGAGGACCACCCAAAGCGATCGGTGCCAATGCGTGGCGCTCAACGAGCAGCAATAGTGCCATGCCGTGTGTGCTAGTAACACCTGGAGGGCTAATGCCTTGCTGCATGATGTACTACTCGTGCCAGCAGCAGAAGCGGGGTCAGTTTTCAACATCTCTGCTCCCAGCACCAGTACAGTGTCCCTAAACCTGTCACACATGCCCAGAGGCCCTCATGGCTAAGAGAAGGGCGGCGTGCCGATGGGGGAGAGGTAGGGCGCCTAAGTTTAAAGAATGGATCTCAGATTTGATAATGTGCCAGGAAAGACTCTCGACATATGCGGACCTGCTGCCAATGGCCTCCAGGCCCAGAGATGCTTGGGCCCCATTGCAATGTTATTTACTGGCCCATCCGAGAGAAGCGGAGTGATAGCACAAAGTGCACTGTGGGGAGAAATGTAATAGGAGGGTTTTTTTTTAGACATGAAATGTGCCAAGAAAATATGACTGTGCTAATTAGGAGACAAACTGAAGTCGGTGGGAGCTGGTTGTCGAGGACGCATTAAAGTGCATAGATACAAGTTATATTTATTAACATGTGTAGCTGTATGTGTATGCCTGGGAACATCACTGTACTTTTGTAAAAATAGGATGCCTAGCTATCTCACGACGCATATAATTATCCCTATAAAGCTGTACCACTGATGTAATCTGACTGCCTACTTGAGACATATTTGCACTGCTGTAAAGTACCTGATATGTATCATTAATGGTTGGAAGATGCTGAGATGGAAATGTTCACTTGAAAAAGAATAAAAAGATGTTTTAAAAAAAAAGTACCCTTGAGGCCTGATTTAAAGTTTGGTGAACACAGCACTCGATCGCAAACTCAATGGAGTACTTTGGCAATTTCTCCGCTGCCCACCTCATTTAGAGATGGGAGGGCCATAAGGTCTCCGTCAACAGAGCCCCCGTGGGCTCCATCAATGGAGAGCTTCCTCAGATGGCCCTACTGTTGGATGACACCGCCAGGAGTCCCTGCTTGCCCACACCTGCACCTGTGACTGAGCTCCACCCACCGCTCACGGACGCTTTAAAACAACTTGCCGCACCCGCTTCGCGAGTGCCGCTTCATCCTGTGAGGCTATCATTGCTGAGAGGTGCTGTTTTGTTTGCACTGGACTCTGGGGGCTGTAGCTGAAACGCGCAGGATACCACCACGGACTCGAAGTCCCAGGAGTCCCTGCTTGCCCACACCTGCACCTGTGACTGAACTCCGCCCACCGCTCATCTACGTTATTTTACAAACTACGCTACCCGTTGCGTGGGAGGGTGCCGGGAAAAGCCCGGGACAGGGGCGGGACCGTCTGTGGCTGTCAGAGGCTGAAGGAGGCTGGGCTAGGCCACCTCTCTAAGCCACTTTGGAAGAGACTACCCGAGGCGTGGAACTTTTACTTATGTGGTATTTTCGTTATATTTTCCTAACCAGTCAAAGCTTGCCCCGATATTCGTTTGCTTCACTAGAAACCTCCTTTTGGGGTCACTCTTTTCATTATCTTTTATTGCTCCTTTCTTAAATTGTGTATTTTAATCTTTGGTCTATAACTTGTGATTATTGGTAAATATTCTTGCCCTAGTTGACTTGATAAGTAGTATGGGTAAAAATAGCAAGTTGACTGCTGCACGCCCAATGACTAGGCAATTAGAGGCAACAACTCAACCACTCCAGAATCTTACAGCAATTGATAAAATGCTTCAAAAAACAATAGGGGTAGTCGCAACAGCCATAGAAAACACTGAAAGCCGACTTTCAATTACCCCTCTTATGCCCCCCCCCCATGCCTCTGAGAGATTTTCTGTAGTTACAGCCTATCCCGTTGAGTTCACGTCATCCCTTATGCCCTCTTTTTCAGACCTACCTTGTGCTCAGATTGAGTCTGATGTGAATGTTTCAACAGAGGTTGTTCCGTCCCCACCACCCCTGGCATGCCCTAAGGGTCATAAACCTCGAGCTAGAACTAAAAAGCCCAAATCAGTAAAAAATTCGACCAAGAGATTAGTATCTACACCTGATCCCGTACAGTCTGACCCTGGCCCTCGATCTTCTACTACAGGATCTCCCGTCTGGGCTACCCATCTATTACTTGATCTCTAGACCCATATGGAACAGCTTATCAATACCCACTTTAAATCATTGTCTACTAGGATTGATAGACTAGTTTCACTGATAAACAACAAAGGTCTAGGGCAGTGTTCTTCAATCTGTGGGGCGCGCCCCACTGGGGGGGCGCGACACCTTCCCAGGGGGGGCGCGCACTCCACTTCAATTTGACCTTCGTGCCCTGCAGTCGTCTGTCTGTCCGTGTAAGTCTTCTTGAAGCACTCCGACTCCTGTATGTGGAAGGGGGAGGGAGGGGAGATCGATAGCGCAGGAGGTGCCCGTTCTTTTGTTATGTTAACTCTCCCAGGAGGGGGTTAATCACAGAGCTGACAGCTTCAGCTGCAGTGGGACACGCTTTTGGTTTTTAGCAGAGGAGACCCCTCGCCTCCCACTGCACCTGAAGCATGTTAGCTCTGTGAATTAACCCCTTCCTGGGAGAGTTAGCTCTTCCCAGAACGGAGACAAAGTTTCCAGGGACATAATGCTCTGTTTACTTTCTCTTGTATTTGTTTGCTCATGATTGTCACTTTTGCCTCATGTAATTTAGCGTTTGCTTTTGTAATTTGTTCACTTGTAATGTTCTCTCATGTATCAGTCTGTTCCTATTGTGAAGCGCTCTGACCCCTTCGGGCAAAGTCTGCGCTATATAAAAACGCATAAATAAATAAAGGGGTTGGGTGGGGGGGACTGAAAGTGCAAGCTCTATTCTACAGTCTTGCCTCATGACCTTGAATCATTTTAAAACACAATGCTGTAAATATCGTTTTTCAACCATTCATTTTTAATGTGTAAAAGTCTATTACATACATTTTACAGACAAAATTTGTTTATGCGTCATGCCACTTCCATATAAAAAGTTTATTTTAGATCAAATGGTCCAGGTCCTACCATTTGTTCCAATTACTCCCAGCCGCTCCTGGATCTAAATCCCGGGGCCAACTCTCCATCCCAGAAACGTCTGGAACACGGAGCTCAGAGTCAGGTAGGCCCCAACCTAACCCGCCCCTGAATTCTGGCAACAATGGATCCTTAAAATTTCCTCCTCGCCCCCAGTTACCCCCAGAAGCCTCGCCGTATGTGGTGGTGCTCACGGGAGTCCCCCCACTGGCCAGCAAACAAGGGGAATCTTTCCCTGAGTTAAAGAATAAAGTTATCTTCTGGTTAAGCAGACAGCTTGAGAGCTGGTCGGGAGGAGATTTTGTTCGCACGAAGAGTCAGTTGGCTGGGGTTGAGACTCAAAGACATCAGTGTTGATTGTGTAATTATCAACTTTAGGGATCCTCGAGTAGCTGGACACATATTGGCTAATGGAGGGCCGTTTAATGCGGGCACTATTAATACTTGCCACCTGGGGTATTTTTATTCATGTACATTTGTATCGGGTAGGCCAGATCTATTTTATTTCCATCACAATGGCCATGAACTCAAATACAATATCCCAGTGGGTAATAGATATAGTGCATTGAGTAACATAGATTGACCACTACCATCACCGCGTGCAGAAGGAATGGTTCCGAATCGGTTGGGGAGCCATGTTGTGGAGAGTTTCAGCATAGAGATGGGGTCGCTCGGGAAGGTTTCTAGATCCATGGTGGGCACTACAAACACATCCCCATCTTTCCAAAATTTTGTTTCATCATGCAAAGGAGCTGGACATCCACACACATATAGTATCTCCACCTTCTATTGTGTTCCAAACCACCATGGACCTCCCAGCCCAAGCGGCGCCACGCAAACCACTAATTGGGTCCTGGAACATAGCAGGGATGGGGTCCAAGCTGCACAACCCGGAGTGGGGAGAGTTGATGGACAGCTACGGTATATGTCTGTTTCAAGAGACTTGGTTGCTGTCTCCTCCAGTTAGGGTGGGATACGCGTCCTTTCATTCATCGACTGTGCAGGGACCTAGGGGAAGACCCTCGGGGGGTTATGTATTTGGGTTGCTTCGCACCTAGGTTGCTCAGCTAAGATAATAGATTCTCACTACCCGGACATCCTATGTGTTGTACTTAGCTTCCTTGATGGTTTGTCGCTGGCAGTGATTAATATCTATCTTCGCCCCCAACCGCACCAGTTGGGTTTATCAACTCTGGATGCCCTAGAGGTCCTCCTGCACTCTTTCCCATCATTGGCACCGATTCTAATTGTCATTTTGAACCACTCTTGGAGATTCCCTTGGTAACATCAGATGAGGGCGAAACTTGGCTGATCCCGGACTGTTCTATGTACCCAGAAAAGCACCTACTGCCCCTGGCCCTTGTGATCAACAAGTTGGTTGTTTCACACTCTCTCAGGGCCTGTAATGGCAGACTTCCTCCAGATGTCCCAGATTCTAGCACTTTCAATAGACCAGGGAAAAGCACGACTATAGATTATATCCTGGTAAATGAAAAGGGAAAATGGGAAAGGTGCCATTACGCCATTACGCGCACTCTGCTGCTGTGAATTCAAGCGCGCTGCGCTTATTTCTATTTTAAAATTACCGTTTTTCTATCTTGGTTCTTTTAATTTTGTATTCCCTTGTTTTTAATTATATTTCCGCTGTGCCCCCACACTTGCACCATAATTGTGCCCTCACCTCGTTTTGAGCGGAGTTTGTTGCCTTCTTTGCTGCCTGCTCGTGGCGCCCGGTCGCCATCTTGGGGGTGGTTACTGCTTAACGTGCCACTTGCCTGAGCGCTCTAGCGCTTCTCAGGAGTCCAGGTGAGCTTCTTTTTAAGGCGAGCACTTTAATTGCTCGGCCTTGGGAAAGGTGTCATTACGCGCACTCTGCTGCTGTGAATTCAAGCGCGCTGCGCTTATTTCTATTTTAAAATTACTGTTTTTCTATCTTGGTTCTTTTAATTTTGTATTCCCTTGGTTTTAATTATATTTCCGCTCTGCCCCCACACTTGCACCATAATTGTGCCCTCACCGCGTTTTGAGCGGAGTTTGTTGCCTTCTTTGCTGCCTGCTCGTGGCGCCCGGTCGCCATCTTGGGGGTGGTTACTGCTTAACGCGCCACTTGCCTGAGCGCTCTAGCGCTTCTCAGGAGTCCAGGTGAGCTTCTATTTAATGCGAGCACTTTAGTTGCTCGGCCTTGGGAAAGGTGCCATTACGCGCACTCTGCTGCTGTGAATTCAAGCGCGCTGCGCGTATTTCTATTTTAAAATTACCGTTTTTCTATCTTGGTTCTTTTAATTTTGTATTCCCTTGTTTTTAATTATATTTCCGCTGTGCCCCCACACTTGCACCATAATTGTACCCTCACCGCGTTTTGAGCGGAGTTTGTTGCCTTCTTTGCTGCCTGCTCGTGGCGCCCGGTCGCCATCTCGGGGGTGGTTACTGCTTAACGCGCCACTTGCCTGAGCGCTCTAGTGCTTCTCAGGAGTCCAGGTGAGCTTCTATTTAAGGCGAGCACTTTAGTTGCTCGGCCTTGGGAAAGGTGCCATTACGCGCACTCTGCTGCTGTGAATTCAAGCGCGCTGCGCTTATTTCTATTTTAAAATTACCGTTTTTCTATCTTGGTTCTTTTAATTTTGTATACCCTTGTTTTTAATTATATTTCCGCTGTGCCCCCACACTTGCACCATAATTGTGCCCTCACCGCGTTTTGAGCGGAGTTTGTTGCCTTCTTTGCTGCCTGCTCGTGGCGCCCGGTCGCCATCTCGGGGGTGGTTACTGCTTAACGCGCCACTTGCCTGAGCGCTCTAGCGCTTCTCAGGAGTCCAGGTGAGCTTCTATTTAAGGCGAGCCCTTTAGTTGCTCGGCCTTGGGAAAGGTGCCATTACGCGCACTCTGCTGCTGTGAATTCAAGCGCGCTGCGCTTATTTCTATTTTAAAATTACCGTTTTTCTATCTTGGTTCTTTTAATTTTGTATTCCCTTGTTTTTAATTATATTTCCACTGTGCCCCCACACTTGCACCATAATTGTGCCCTCACTGCGTTTTGAGCGGAGTTTGTTGCCTTCTTTGCTGCCTGCTCGTGGCGCCCGGTCGCCATCTTGGGGGTGGTTACTGCTTAACGCGCCACTTTCCTGAGCGCTCTAGTGCTTCTCAGGAGTCCAGGTGAGCTTCTATTTAAGGCGAGCACTTTAGTTGCTCGGCCTTGGGAAAGGTGCCGTTACGCGCACTCTGCTGCTGTGAATTCAAGCGTGCTGCGCTTATTTCTATTTTTAAATTACCGTTTTTCTATCTTGGTTCTTTTAATTTTGTATTCCCCTGTTTTTAATTATATTTCCGCTGTGCCCCCACACTTGCACCATAATTGTGCCCTCACCGCGTTTTGAGCGGAGTTTGTTGCCTTCTTTGCTGCCTGCTCGTGGCGCCCGGTCGCCATCTTGGGGGTGGTTACTGCTTAACGCGCCACTTGCCTGAGCGCTCTGGTGCTTCTCAGGAGTCCAGGTGAGCTTCTATTTAAGGCGAGCACTTTAGTTGCTCGGCCTTGGGAAAGGTGCCATTACGCGCACTCTGCTGCTGTGAATTCAAGCGCGCTGCGCTTATTTCTATTTTAAAATTACCGTTTTTCTATCTTGGTTCTTTTAATTTTGTATTCCCTTGTTTTTAATTATATTTCCGCTGTGCCCCCACACTTGCACCATAATTGTGCCCTCACCGCGTTTTGAGCGGAGTTTGTTGCCTTCTTTGCTGCCTGCTCGTGGCGCCCGGTCGCCATCTTGGGGGTGGTTACTGCTTAACGCGCCACTTGCCTGAGCGCTCTAGCGCTTCTCAGGAGTCCAGGTGAGCTTCTATTTAAGGCGAGCACTTTAGTTGCTCGGCCTTGGGAAAGGTGCCATTACGCGCACTCTGCTGCTGTGAATTCAAGCGCGCTGCGCTTATTTCTATTTTAAAATTACCGTTTTTCTATCTTGGTTCTTTTAATTTTGTATTCCCTTGTTTTTAATTATATTTCCACTGTGCCCCCACACTTGCACCATAATTGTGCCCTCACCGCGTTTTGAGCGGAGTTTGTTGCCTTCTTTGCTGCCTGCTCGTGGCGCCCGGTCGCCATCTTGGGGGTGGTTACTGCTTAACGCGCCACTTGCCTGAGCGCTCTAGTGCTTCTCAGGAGTCCAGGTGAGCTTCTATTTAAGGCGAGCACTTTAGTTGCTCGGCCTTGGGAAAGGTGCCATTACGCGCACTCTGCTGCTGTGAATTCAAGCGCGCTGCGCTTATTTCTATTTTAAAATTACCGTTTTTCTATCTTGGTTCTTTTAATTTTGTATTCCCTTGTTTTTAATTATATTTCCGCTGTGCCCCCACACTTGCACCATAATTGTGCCCTCACCGCGTTTTGAGCGGAGTTTGTTGCCTTCTTTGCTGCCTGCTCGTGGCGCCCGGTCGCCATCTCGGGGGTGGTTACTGCTTAACGCGCCACTTGCCTGAGCGCTCTAGCGCTTCTCAGGAGTCCAGGTGAGCTTCTATTTAAGGCGAGCCCTTTAGTTGCTCGGCCTTGGGAAAGGTGCCATTACGCGCACTCTGCTGCTGTGAATTCAAGCGCGCTGCGCTTATTTCTATTTTAAAATTACCGTTTTTCTATCTTGGTTCTTTTAATTTTGTATTCCCTTGTTTTTAATTATATTTCCACTGTGCCCCCACACTTGCACCATAATTGTGCCCTCACCGCGTTTTGAGCGGAGTTTGTTGCCTTCTTTGCTGCCTGCTCGTGGCGCCCGGTCGCCATCTTGGGGGTGGTTACTGCTTAACGCGCCACTTGCCTGAGCGCTCTAGTGCTTCTCAGGAGTCCAGGTGAGCTTCTATTTAAGGCGAGCACTTTAGTTGCTCGGCCTTGGGAAAGGTGCCATTACGCGCACTCTGCTGCTGTGAATTCAAGCGTGCTGCGCTTATTTCTATTTTTAAATTACCGTTTTTCTATCTTGGTTCTTTAAATTTTGTATTCCCCTGTTTTTAATTATATTTCCGCTGTGCCCCCACACTTGCACCATAATTGTGCCCTCACCGCGTTTTGAGCGGAGTTTGTTGCCTTCTTTGCTGCCTGCTCGTGGCGCCCGGTCGCCATCTTGGGGGTGGTTACTGCTTAACACGCCACTTGCCTGAGCGCTCTAGCGCTTCTCAGGAGTCCAGGTGAGCTTCTATTTAAAGATCACACGACTCGCGCAGTGGTGACGCGCAGCGGTAGCGCCTGACTCGCGCCTGAGTCAAGCCAGAGTCTGCCCGTCTGCACCCGTCCACGCTAAGGACGCGCGGGCCGCGGCAGGACACTATCGTGTCGCTAGCATGATCCATCAGTATTCTAGTCAGGCTCTTCGCTTGATCAGACGAAGTCTGCCCTCTTGTTCGCACTCGGCTCAGCATCCCCTGTGCGGTCCCCATACCTGCCCATGTGGTTGGTGGGAACTATCGGCACCGATGTTGGCCCCTAGCCAGGCACTGTTACATCGTAAGAAGGAACCTCCTCCTCCTAGTGCCATTAAACTCTGGCACCATAATGTCAGATCCCTGTCGAAACATCATCGAGATATTTATGAACTTATCTCTTTAGAAGGCCCTGATGTCTTCTTTATGACGGAGACCTTGCTAGGCGATGAGGATACGGCCATTATTAATCTGGCCCTCCCCCCGGGCTACGCAATCCATACATTAAATCGCAAGGGGAGAGGTGGAGGCATAGCTGTGGCTTTTAAAACTTGCTTCACCTGTACCTGGAAGCCTATGGACTTGGCTGGCGCAGAATGCGCCCATTTTTCCATCAGCATTAGTCAGCATCAAACACTGTCAGGTCTTCTGATATACCGCCCTCCAGGGAGTGACAGCGCTTTCAGGAAAGCTCTTCCTGAGCTGGTAAGCTCTCTCTCTCTGTTCTCCTCCAACATCACCATCATCGGCGACCTCAATATACACTTTGATGCCATGGAGATACCAGTGGTTAGAGGTCTGCTGGACGATCTTGAAGCAGTACAGCTACCCCAACTGGTCCGTCATCCGACCCATGAGGGTGGTCATATTCTTGATCCGGTCTTTACAAACCTTCAACTGACCGAGGTCTCACCCCCTAGACCCATGGGATGGAGTGATCACTACTTCATTGAGCTCTTTATCACAATGGTGACACATTCTACTGGGAAGCCCGATAAAACATCTTTCAGGCGACCCTGGAAAAAGCTCAAATTGGAGGATTTACACCGTCTTCCGATCACTACACCTCTGGCTCACACGGATGACGTCGCAACTGGGTATAACATCTTTTGCGCTTGGATTGTTCAAGCGCTTGACGTATTAATCCCGGCCAGCTGGAGTAGGAATCGATCTTCTCAGCCTAATCCCTGGTACTCGGAGGCACTTAGGTGTATTAAAGCTTCCTGCCGACAAGCTGAAAGAGCATGGAGGAAGAATTACGATAAAGACCTAAAAGTATGCTACCTGGCTAAGGTAAAGACATACCACAGAGCGGTCTGCCGGGCCCGAGCTGACTACTATGCACGGGAGTTCCAGGCGAGCTCTAACCCGTCCAAACTGGTTTTTAAAGTCTTGAAGGAGCTCACAGTGAACAGACTTCCTATTACGGAGATTTGTTCCCTTGCCCACTGTGAGTCGTTAGCCAGCTTCTTTGTGGAAAAAGTAAATGCCATCTATCGCTCTTTTCCCAAAGCTGACCCTGACAGTACGACCTTAACATTGCGTACTTCTCAGTGCTTGGCCTCTCTTCCCATACCATCGGAACAGGAGTTTAATCTCCTTGCGGCCAAGGCCAAGTCTGGCTCACCGGATGACCCTTTGAGACCGGCCCAGTTTTTGGACTCGGCGTCCTTATGCCTTCCTCCTATCCGCCATCTGGTGGAGCAATCCCTTACCACCGGTTCAGTCCCACCTAGCTGGAAGGCTGCCTGTGTCATGCCCATCATAAAGAAACCTGGATTGGATCCGTTGAAGCCGGAGAGTTATCGACCTATCTCCCTCCTTCCCTGGGTGGCAAAGATCACAGAGGCCCATGTGAATAACATCTTAACAAAACATCTGGCGTCTGCACACCTACTGGATCCTACACAGAATGGTTTTAGACCTGGACATAGTACTGAGACGGCACTCCTATATATGGTTGAACATCTCCGCTCAGTACTAGATGCAGGTCAAACGGCGGCACTGGTCCTCTTGGACCTCAGTGCCGCCTTTGACACTGTATCCCACACCATTCTCATTCGAAGGCTTGGTGAGGCAGGTATCTCAGGCAGGGCGTTGGACTGGTTCCAATCGTTCCTTTCGGAACGATCCTTTCAGGTTGTAGTGCCACCGTTCAGATCTAAGCCTCATGCCATTACCCAAGGAGTCCCGCAGGGCTCGGCGTTGAGCCCCACTCTCTTCAACCTCTACGTTCAACCTTTGGCGGAGGTTGCGAAGAGTTGGGGCCTCACTATGGTATCATACGCCGATGATACCCAGTTGGCGGTGGCTCTTAACGGGGACTCTGACCAACTGGCATCAAATTTTGCGGATGGTCTGAGGGCTGTTGCTAGTTGGCTTACGGCCAACTGTTTACAGCTCAACGCCCTCAAAACTGAGGTGATGGTACTGGGGAAACATCCTGATCTGTGGGGTGCTAGCTGGTGGCCTAAGGAGCTGGGACCTCCCCCAAAACCTGTTTCTGAACTTAAAAATCTTGGCGTCTGGTTAGATTCCAAACTAACCTTCTCGTTCCATACTAAGAAGGTGGCATCCATGTGCTTCGGCATTTTGCGTGGTTTGAGGCCTATCCTCAAACTTTTTGATGCCCCCACTCGCCAGATGGTGATCCAAGCTAGCGTATTATCGAGGCTCGATTACGCGAGCTCACTGTTTTTGGGCGCCAACCAGGCGGAAGTCCTGCGACTCCAACGGGTGCAGAAAGCGGCAGCCAGGGCCCTGGTGGGCTTGCCGCGCTTCTGCTCAGCCCGCAGTACAATCTTCAAATTGCACTGGCTACCAGTAATTAGACGCATAGAGTTTAAGACCCTTTGCTTTGCGTTTAAAATTCTTGAAACTGACACTCCCACCATCCTCCAGCACCTTCTAACTTCGTACACCCCGTTGCGCAGCCTTCGTTCTGCCGGCCAAAATCTGGCACTTGTTCCTCGTTTCCAAAAATGTAGACTAGGTGGCCGATCGTTTACGGTGTTGGCCTCCAAATTGTGGAACGCACTCCCTGTCTACATTCGCTCTTTAGAAGACCTTTTGACCTTCAGGAAAGCTGTTAAAACTTATTTTTTTCCTCTGTCTTACTAATTACCCCCTACTTTGTCTGTGTGGTTAGTTATGTTACTGTTGGACAGGCCACATGAAGGGCCGCTCTCCCCCGGCCCAACCCGGTCCGAGCCCGGTCACACAGGTACCACACACCACCATTGCACGTCCTCCGTCCCCTCAGGGACCCTTGCCTTCGAACATATCGACCTCGTGGACCCGATCCACTGCTGGCCCGCGCGCCCATCCTGGGCGCCATCTTGGACACTCCACCACGAGGCCGCCTGGCCCCTGATCGACCTCAACCCTGGGCCTGGCCAGGCCTCAGACATCCCGGCACCACCATCCACCCAGGAGGTGAGCGGGCTACTTGGCAAGTCAATGGGAGAAAGAGGTGTCGATGGCTCTCCCCGCCAAGTGCCGCTCGCCCATCGCCTCCCCGGGCGCTGGCCCCACCCCCCTGCTGGGTGTCTGGACTCCCCCATCCCGGACCTCCCGACCTCCAAGTGCGAGGGTCCGGACATCAAAGAACACCAGCCCTATAACTGGGGCAGCTCCAGAGCAGGAAGGCAGTTGTATCTTGGAGTCGAGAGACGTAAAGAAGAACTCATCCTTGACGGACTACTGGCGCTGCCGTAGCTCTGCCTTGTGCACCATCACCCTGCCTGCTGGTGCTGCCGCAACCTTCGTAACCTTCGTAATCCTTCATCGTCGTCGGGACCTGCTGGCGTGGCCGCGGACCGTTTGCAACCATCATCTTCTTCGGGACCTGCTGGCTCCGCCGCGGACCGTCGCTTCCTTCGTCCATCTCGGGACCTGCTGGCTCCGCCGCGGCCCGATCATCTAGAACGCCGAGCTCGAGGATTGAGAGCTATTTCCATCTTTTGGTAACCAAGACTGTCCCGCTACCCTTTCCCCAAACCAGAGACCAGAATCGAGGGGACCCCTGAGTCCAGACCTCCTTGTACCATTTTATCGTACTTTAAGAATCGCCTATAAAATCTCGTTGAACCTTACCCTTGTGTGGTGTCCGTCTGTGGGGGGGAAGTTACTTGTCTGTACGGTCACTGGAGTCGGCTCTCCCTGGAGACCGCTCCCCTTATCCTCGGCCGACCCTCCCGGTCCGTCTAACATTGGTGGCCAGCGGCGCGATCCGAATCACCGCATAATCGTACAGACAGTAGCTCACCCCACGACGAAATCAAGATGACAACTAAAGAAAGCGGATCCACCGAGAAATTCCAGATGGAGAAATTGGACGAGTACAACCATCGTGAACTAAAACAATTCTGCATCGAACTAGGTATCGCTACCACCGGACTAAGTACCAAAGACGATTTCAAGCATGCCCTAGAGTCTTGGGCAGAGACCGGGGTCGCCGGAACCCCCGATCGAAGCATCGCAGCAAAAACCACCATGGCTCCTGAAGAGCAAAGAACGGGTCTCTCGCAAGACGAGATCCAGGAACGAGAAAAAACCCGACTACACGAGCTAGAAATGGCTCGGCTCAAAATGGACGTTGAACTTAAGTTGGCCGAACAGAAAATAAACTTAGAGCACCTGCGTCTCCGAGAAGAAAGAGAGGAGAAACAGAGACAAAGGGAGCTCGAGGAAAAGAAACTGGCATATGAACACGAGCGACGACTAGCTGAGATTGATTTACGCAAGCAGAATAAAGAAATAGGGGTGTTCGAGCAACCCCACACCCCAGGGACAACGGAGAAAAAGGTACACATCCCCAAGGATGTCGTTCGAGAATACTTCCGAGAGGACGACATCCAGCAATGGTTTAAAGCCTATGAAATCGCTATGACTGCACACCGGATCGATAGAAACGACTGGGGAGCCGGCCTATGGGGGAGATTCCTCAATGAGGGCCGCGACACCCTGCTACAGCTCCCGGACCACCAGATGACCTCCTATGACCATATGAAAGCTGCCCTCCTCACCCGCTATGGCCTCACACCCGAAATGTACCGTCAGAGGTTCCGAGACTGCACCCGCATCCCGGGTACAACTTGGGTGGACTATGTAACCTACTTTAGCCGAGCCTTCGAGGGCTGGATCAAAGGAAGCAAGGTTACAACCTACGAACAACTGTTCAATCTCATGGTATGGGAGCACCTATCGAACAATTGCTTTATTGAACTCCGCCAGCACCTCCTCGACAGCAAGTTAACCGATCCCCGGCAGCTCGCAGCCGAAGCTGACCGATGGGAAATCACCAGAGTGGGCCGGAATGGGTCCTACGAACAGAACCGGAACAACAATGGTCAGCACCGTCCCCGAGGAGGAGGAGGCCAAGGACACGGAAGAGACAACGCTCCGGTCGCCCCCGCGGTCAGCACCACCCCCCCGGCCAACCGGGGCAGCGCCCCGGCGCGACCGGGATACCGAGCCAATGTTACGTGCCATCGATGCCAACGAGTCGGCCACTATGCCAACGATCCAAATTGCCCACAGTACCAGAGCTCAAGACCCCGCCAGGTGGCTGCTGCTGCCCTGGGGGAAGAACAGATCTCCGAGGAGCAAGAAGAATATGAGCAAGAGCATCAGGAATGGGAGCCAGCCGCCATGGCTCTAGCCTGCTTAGGGGGGAAAGACATGGTCCCGCGGGTCCCCCTACCCGCTAACACCCAGAAGTACAGCCAATGGGTGAGCATCAATGGACGCCGGGCTGAAGCCCTTCGTGACACTGGGGCCAGTGTAACAGCCGTCCGCTGTCACCTGGTGACCCCGGAACAGTATCTACCGAACATTCTCTGCCCTGTACGTTCAGCCGATAACTCGGAAAGTCTGTGTCGGATGGCCTGCGTCCCTTTCGAATGGGGGGGGGTCTCCGGCATGTTGAAAGTCACGGTCCGAGACGATGCCCCCGTAGACTGCCTCCTGGGGAATGACCTTGAAAGCTCCCCGTGGGCCGCCGTGGAACGAAGAGAACACCTGGGGATGTTAGGCGTCCCGGACTGGGCGTGCGTCACCACCCGGTCCATGGCCGCCCGTGCCAGCCCCCGCCCAGAGGAACCCGAATGGCCGGCGCCACCGCCTCCGGTCGCCCCAGCCGAAACCACCGACCGTGACGTCCCCCCAGAACAAGCTCAACCTCCAGACCTCACTAACCTCGACCAGTGGCCTCAAGAGGGGGGGCCCACGCAAGAACAATTTCGCCAAGAACAGAAGACCTGTCCCTCCCTCGAGGGACTCCACCAGCAAGCGCTTGCCCAAGGCGCAGGGGATACCTCCGGCACTCACTGGGTCTACTGGGACAATGACCTGCTGTACAGTGAGCAAAGAATCGCGGAGCTGGGGGCCAGCCGAGTACTGGTGGTGCCCCTCCGTTTTAGAGACTTTCTGCTAAACCTGGCCCACGATGTCCCCCTGGCGGGACGCCTGGGTCAAGATAAAACCTACAGTCGTCTGGTGACCCACTTCTTCTGGCCCAAAATGAGGAACGATGTACACCAGCATTGCCGATCTTGCCCCACGTGCCAAGCCAGTGGAAAGAGCGGCCGCAAACTAAAAGCCCCCCTGCAACCTTTTCCCGTGGTCACCACGCCGTTCGAGAGGGTCGGGATAGACATCGTGGGGCCCCTGGACCCGCGCACAAAACAAGGTCATCGGTTCATCCTGGTGCTAGTGGACCACGCCACCCGCTACCCCGAGGCTGTTCCCCTGCGAACTGTGACAGCCCCGGTAGTCGGCCGGGCTCTAATGGGGATCTTCTCCCGTGTGGGCTTCCCCCGAGAAGTCGTCAGCGACAGAGGCACGAACTTTATTTCCAAATATATGAAGTCCCTCTGGCAACAGTGCGGGGTTACCTACCGATTCACGACCCCCTATCACCCTCAAGGAAACGGACTCGTTGAGCGGTTCAACCGCACGCTCAAAGGGATGATCGGGGGGTTGGAAGAACCCCTCCGTCGCCAGTGGGATGTACTGCTGCCGTGCCTCCTCTTCGCATATCGAGAGGTTCCCCAGAAGTCCCTGGGTTTCAGCCCGTTTGAACTGCTATATGGACATCCAGTGCGGGGGCCGCTCAGCCTAGTCAAACAGGGCTGGGAGATGCCCCCTCTAAAGAACCCACCAGATGTCTTCCGGTACCTCCTAACACTCCGCAACCAGACCCGGCGGTTCAGAGAGCTGGCAAAAGCCAACCTAGAGGCCAGTCAAGAGGACATGAAAAAGTGGGATGACCGGAATGCCTCCTCCATCGAATTTGAACCTGGGCAACAGGTATGGGTGATGTCCCCCACCGAACCCTGCGCCCTGCAAGACAAGTGGACGGGGCCCTTCAAAGTAGTCGAGCGCAAGGGTCCTGCCACCTATCTCATCGACATGGAATCTTCCCGGAACCCCCTCCGGGTCCTCCACGCTAACAGACTGAAACCCCACTTTGTGCGCTCCGAACTCGGCCTCCTGATGGCCACCGACAATGGGGTTGAAGAGGACTCCGAGCCCCTCCCTGACCTCCTACGGACTCAGGAGAAAGACGGCTCCGTGGATGGGGTCCGACTCTCGGAGGCCCTCACCCGAGAGCAACACCAGGAGTGTCGAGTCCTCCTGTCACAGTTCGCCAACCTGTTCTCCCTCACCCCAGGGGTCACTTCCTGGTGTGTGCACGATGTGGACACGGGGGACAGCCCCCCTATCCGCCACCGGGCCTACCGCGTGCCAGATCGGGTACGGGCCTGCATCCAGGAAGAGGTAGCCAAAATGCTCACACTCGGGGTCATCGAGCCCTCAGACAGCCCCTGGGCCAGCCCTGTAGTACTGGTCCCCAAAGCGGCCGCCCCTGGCACCCCACCGGAACTCCGGTTCTGCGTCGACTACCGGGGCTTGAATGCGGTCACCAGAACAGACGCACATCCCATCCCCCGGGCGGATGAACTAATCGACCGCATGGGAGCTGCCCGCTACCTCAGCATTTTCGACCTGACGGCGGGCTACTGGCAAATCGGCCTCACACACCGGGCCCAAGAACGTTCTGCCTTTTCCACCCCCGATGGGCATTACCATTTCAAGGTCATGCCCTTCGGCATGAAAAATGCCCCAGCAACATTTCAGCGGCTCGTCAATCAGGTCCTGGCGGGGCTCGAAGGGTTCAGTGCCGCCTACCTAGACGACATCGCTGTATACAGCCACCATTGGTCCGAGCACCTCCACCACCTCCGAGCAGTGCTACAAGCCCTCCAGCGAGCTGGCCTCACGATCAAGGCCAGCAAATGTCAAATTGGGCAAGGATCTGTGACCTACCTCGGGCACCAGGTGGGAAGCGGCCTGGTGGCCCCTCTGCAGCTCAAAATTGCCGCCATCCAGTCCTGGCAGCCACCCATCACCCAGACCGAGGTACGAGCCTTCCTGGGCCTCACGGGCTATTACCGAAGGTTCGTGAAAGACTATGGTACTATCGTGGGGCCCCTCACAGAACTCACGTCAAAAAATCAACCCAAAAAAGTCAACTGGACCCCGGAGTGCCAAACAGCATTCGAACAATTGAAAGCCGCCATGTGTACCGCCCCGGTGCTCCAGGCCCCCGACTACAACCGGGAGTTCGTCGTCCAGACGGATGCCTCCGACCATGGCATTGGGGCAGTCCTGTCTCAAGTGAACACCGAAGGCCTTGATCAGCCAGTGGCCTTCATCAGCAGGCGCCTCCTACCACGGGAACAACGCTGGAGCACCATAGAGAGGGAGGCCTTCGCTGTAGTATGGGCCCTCAAGAAGCTCCGGCCCTACCTCTTTGGCACACACTTTCGGGTGCAGACCGATCACCGACCCCTGCAGTGGCTGATGCAGATGCGGGGGGAAAACCCGAAGTTACTACGTTGGTCCATCTCCCTACAAGGGATGGACTTCACAGTTGAACACCGGCCTGGGCCGGATCACGCCAACGCAGATGGCCTGTCCCGGTTCTTCCGCCTCGACGAGGAGAGTCCCCAAGAGGATGGGTAACTCTCCCCGCCTTCAGCTGGGGGGGACGCATGTTGGACAGGCCACATGAAGGGCCGCTCTCCCCCGGCCCAACCCGGTCCGAGCCCGGTCACACAGGTACCACACACCACCATTGCACGTCCTCCGTCCCCTCAGGGACCCTTGCCTTCGAACATATCGACCTCGTGGACCCGATCCACTGCTGGCCCGCGCGCCCATCCTGGGCGCCATCTTGGACACTCCACCACGAGGCCGCCTGGCCCCCGATCGACCTCAACCCTGGGCCTGGCCAGGCCTCAGACATCCCGGCACCACCATCCACCCAGGAGGTGAGCGGGCTACTTGGCAAGTCAATGGGAGAAAGAGGTGTCGATGGCTCTCCCCGCCAAGTGCCGCTCGCCCATCGCCTCCCCGGGCGCTGGCCCCACCCCCCTGCTGGGTGTCTGGACTCCCCCATCCCGGACCTCCCGACCTCCAAGTGCGAGGGTCCGGACATCAAAGAACACCAGCCCTATAACTGGGGCAGCTCCAGAGCAGGAAGGCAGTTGTATCTTGGAGTCGAGAGACGTAAAGAAGAACTCATCCTTGACGGACTACTGGCGCTGCCGTAGCTCTGCCTTGTGCACCATCACCCTGCCTGCTGGTGCTGCCGCAACCTTCGTAACCTTCGTAATCCTTCATCGTCGTCGGGACCTGCTGGCGTGGCCGCGGACCGTTTGCAACCATCATCTTCTTCGGGACCTGCTGGCTCCGCCGCGGACCGTCGCTTCCTTCGTCCATCTCGGGACCTGCTGGCTCCGCCGCGGCCCGATCATCTAGAACGCCGAGCTCGAGGATTGAGAGCTATTTCCATCTTTTGGTAACCAAGACTGTCCCGCTACCCTTTCCCCAAACCAGAGACCAGAATCGAGGGGACCCCTGAGTCCAGACCTCCTTGTACCATTTTATCGTACTTTAAGAATCGCCTATAAAATCTCGTTGAACCTTACCCTTGTGTGGTGTCCGTCTGTGGGGGGGAAGTTACTTGTCTGTACGGTCACTGGAGTCGGCTCTCCCTGGAGACCGCTCCCCTTATCCTCGGCCGACCCTCCCGGTCCGTCTAACAGTTACCTTTCCTGCTATAGCGCCGGGACGCCCCTTTGCTGGGGCAGCTGTGCGCTCAAAAATTCAACTAACATAACAACATAACATAAATGTCGAATTCTGGGCCCGATTGAGAGCTTTTTCCGTCATCCCAAGGGTCAATAGTGACCATAACTTATTGTCATTAGAACTATCAAACATATTGGACCACTGTAACGAACAGGGGAGAACTGAGACTATCATTAACTTGAACCTGGTTACAGTGGCAGGTGGGAGACGAATCAGGTGGGCGAAGATCGTGTTAGCGCTTGATAAGCTAGCGGAGTTATATCGTCATGTCGTATGCTCTCTATCAGAGGTTTCTCACCTCTTGAGCACCAATTGCGATCCCCCCCATCTCTACCCCCAGGGTTTGCAGCGTATCCATATTAAGCTTCTCTGCTCCCTGGCCGGTTACTTTTATTCTACCGATACTAAGAGGCCAAGGGAAAAAAAACGTGACCATTGGTTTAACAAAAATTGTAGGCTGGCTAAAAAGTCCCTGGTAAAGGAGGTTAAATTGGGGTCCCAGTCTAGCATTAGAAATGCGAGGGATATATAAGAGTTTGATTAAGAGGCCAGGTTCGAGTGGGAGGCCTCAAGGTGGGAAAACATTAAAGCAGCCCTGGAAGCCCGAGCCTACAGGTCTTTCTGGAACCTCGTGCGAGTTGGGTCGGCTGATGGGACGTCTGCCATCACCCCTAACCTTAGCGAAGAGGTTTGGCTAGATCACTTTAAGCCTCTCTATTCACGTAGTAATCCTGAACTTCGAGTAGAGCCTGTGACCCAAATAAGTTCTATGGTTCCAGTACACCCGGAAGCCTCGGGCCTTATTTGACCACCCTGCACCCTCTGTGAAGTGCAGGCGGCCCTCTGCAGTTTGACGCTGGGGAAGGCCCCGGGCCTTGATAGGATGCCTGGCAATCTATACCGAAGTGAACAAAAGGTTTGGGCCCCCTATATCTGGGTTTATTTTAATGCCATCCTACAGGGCCTTGAGATCCCCCCAACCTTGCTGGGTGCCGAAATCATTCCCTTCCACAAAAACCTTCCCCTCTTGACCCGGCCAACTACCGCCCCATAAGTCTGATCGACGTCCTCCAGAAATTATTTGCCCGCTTACTTCTAACAAGGTTGCAGAGTTGGATGGACGAACAACACATCCTAAAATCCCTCCAAGCGGGCTTACGTGCAAAGGTTTCCACCATTGACCAACTGTTTAGATTACAGTTGGTCTACTGGAAGACGGTCTCTATTGGGGCAAGTAGCCTGCATTTGATTTTCGTGGACCTTCGGTCCGCATTTGACCTGGTCCAAAGGGATAAGCCTTGGGCAATATTGTTGGAGATGGGCGCTCCGGCCTAATTGTGTCACCTATTCAAACGTATGCACCAAGGTACATACGCTAGGGTGAGATATGGGAGGAGTGGGGAGCTGTAGGCTCCGTTCCCGGTGGAAAAGGGAGTGAGGCGGGGGTGCATCTTGGCCCCCACCCTCTTCCCCCTTTTCCTCAATGGGTTGATAGACCACCTACTGGGAGCAAGAGACCTTGACTCTCCGAGCTTAGTGGGGCATAATAAACCTGCCCTAATGTTCGCTGATGACACCCTTCTATTGTCAAAATCATTGACGGGCATAAAGCGTACATTAGAGGCATTCTGCTCCTTTTGCAGTTCGAGGAACTTGGAAATCAATCTCTCTAAAACAAAGTTCATGGTTTATAACAGTAAACTGGCCAACTGCCCCCGCCCCCTTATGGATGGAACGGTGTTGGATCGAGTGTCTAGTTGTCTTCCTTCGATTATTTGGGGGTCACACTTAATGACAGAATGGATTGGGGTCTCATATGGCCAAGGCCAACCTGAAGTTGGCCCAATCATCTGGTGGCATCTTAAAGGTTTTTAACGACACCTCCTCTAAATTGCTGAGCCACCCATGGAGATTTATAAAGCCCAGGCATGAGGGGGGACACTTTATGGCGTATACCTATAGGGACATGTTAGTGCTGCCCCCCTATCCCTCACTGAGAACAGTTTTATCAGGCACCTCCTGAGACTCCCAATGATTTAGGTTTGGTTCCCATCCAGGAGATTGTCTCAAATCATCCTCTCCTGTACTGGAGATGCCTATGGTCGACCCCCGAGCTCTCGAGCTACAGGGAGGACCTGGGGGATCTTTTATCCAGGGGAAGCACAGGGAAAATTCCCTGGCTAAACTACATCAAGCATCTCTGCCACGCTCTAGGTATGGGGGACATGTGGTCGTCCCCTGAGGAAACCTGTCCATTGTATTCTAAGAAACTACTGAATGTGGCTCTAAAGCGCTACCGAATGGAACTTATAACAACTAACTCTCCCATGGGTAGGCTGACTAACATCTTTTTGGATATCAAAGCCCATCCTCATTTTTAGATATTTTTGGATGATATCCAGCCTCCCCTAGCTAAGAAACTATTTATTCAGTTTAGACATGGTTCATTGCCTCTCAGGGGTGTAACGCACAAGTGGTCTAATGCCCTACATACTGTCAGTTCCTGTCCTGGGTGTGAGAGTAGCAGAGAGACAGATATGCATGTTTTGCTTTTCTGCCCCCTGTACGCAAAGGCAAGAGAGAAATGAATCATTCAACTTTGTAGGTCCAGGGGTCTTAGGGACTACAGGGAGGTATTTAGAATCCTTAAATATGATACCACCCCCCCTGATAGTGTTTGCAACTGCTAGATTTCTCCTGTCTATGTGGTATACTAGGTGTGCAAAACTAAAAACCGAAAGCCCACAAATCACAATTCGTGCAGTAGAATAAACATGGTAACGAATGAGGCTTTTTTTAAAAATGCATAATGCCTATAGATTGTTTATCAAGAGTGCCATCCTCTTTTTATAACGTACCTACACATTTTACAATTCTCTTTTTTACCTATTTAAGACATTTTTATGTGTGTATGGCCTGTAATGTATGAATTTTTTTTTAAATATCCTTACTTATTAGCTGCAATTGTGTATCCTTATCTGTAATCATGTATATCTGTCTTTTTATGGTATTTTACCGATAATAAAAGCTTTGACTGACTGAATGACTAAAAATGCATATGTCTAGTTCTACTGTTTGGATCTTTGTCATTTTGGCATCATTTTATTTATTACATTTTTCTCTATGTTTCTAAATTGGTGTGGGATGTTTCTTGTGTTTTGCGTTCACTTTATTACAGTTTGTGTGCTGCATAAATACTTTACACATTGCCTCTAAGTTAAGCCTGACTGTTTTTGTTCAACGCTATCAGAGAGTTAAGCACAGATTAAGTGACTGTTTTTTTTACAGCCCTCAACCAATAATCTGATTTCTTACAAAAATGCTTAAAAAAGGTTTTCCCTTTGGATATTCAAATCCAGAGACAGAGGTCTACTGTCCCTTGTAGACCTCCAGCTCTACGTTCTCAACCGATCACAGGAGATCTCAAAATGCATCCTGCCAAATTAATATACTTTAGGCACATCATTTTGAAACCCAATGCAAATGGTAATTATTGATGCAACCTATTAGTACATGGATTGCATCATGAATAGCATCCTCATTCTCAAACCATCGGTACGAGATGTGCATGTTCCCAGTTTGCTAGCGGAGATGGTAGATGAGGCTGCACCTCTGGGGTTGGGCACTGACCTTCCTTGAGGGACTGACTTATGGTCACTAGAAGTTCTCTGTGGCACCATTGGTGCTCTAATCTGGCGAGTGGGGCATCAGGGCAGTGTTTTCGTTAAGGGCTATCAAAAGGAGATTTCATGGGGCTGAATGGTCATGGCTGTGGAGCGGTCATTCTGATGGCCACTTCATTATGTTTGTTTTTAGTGAGTGTGCACTGACTGTCAGTGTTTTTGCCAGGCTTGAAGTTCTCTGGTTTCAGTTTTATATCCTCCTTCCAGAGAATGCAGTTAGATCTGGTGCTGAGCAGCTTACAGGATCAGTCGCACATCGCTTCACTGCTGGGGTTTAACCAACTCGAGGACCACGTTGAACTGCCCGCCAAATCTTCTTCCTCCAGCACCACACCACCAGTGCAAAAGAGCAGCGGACCTTTGCAGCTGTCAGAAATCCTTCTAAGGACTCTCTTGAGAAACATCTGTGCACACACGGTAAGAACAGATCAAGTCCTGGAACTTTACTGAGACACTGTTTTCTTTAGGGTTGGTAGGATTGTTGACACATGAGGGAATACTTACAAAAAAAATGTCAAAGCGCCAAAATCAGCAGGACCGTGCTCTGATGTTTTAAAAACGCAGTGATGCGCTAAATTCACAAGATTACGGCGCCTCCGGTGTTTCCTCTAGAACTGGAGCAAAAGAACCTTCCTAGCACCAGTGCAGGCCTCCTACCGCCATGCTGCAAGGGTGCCTGCGCTGTAGGGGCGATTGTTTATGTGTAGGAAGGGACACCACATTTGCTCAAATATGAGGGCCAGTGGTAGAAATGGAGAAATGGAGAAAGGGGAATGGGACGAGAGAAAAAAAAGAGACAGAGCACTCCCCAATCTACCTCATCACTTCTGGAATCAAAGAGGTCTGCAGGTCATACTTTGTACACAGTGTGCATTAATATATATATAAGAACTGGCTCTGACATAGCACGAGATCAAAAATCACACAGCATTTATTAAAGCACATATGTGTACATATATATATATATATATGTATATGTATGTAGTGACCAAGGCGGCTGGGTCCGTCGAAACGCGTCTACGGTATGGAATAAAGAATAATCCTTGAAAATTTACCTCACGGAGTTGGTGCCTACTTTGTATGGTGTGGAGAAGGAGTGAAAGAATATATATATATATATTTATCTATATACATATATATATATACATATATATATATATATATATATATAGGTAGATATATATATATATATATATATATATCATGCCTCGGGATTCGATTGATGTGTTTCAGGACGTGGTGGTTGAAGACCTTAAGAAGTTGTATTATAAAGTGAAGCACAAAAAACGCTACAAAAGCAAAAAAGAAAATGAGTATTTCTCACTCATTAAAAAACTGGGTAACGACCACAATATTATTGTAACTACTGCGGACAAGGGGGGAAATGTAGTTATTTGGCCCCAGGAAGCCTACATTAATGAAGCAAAGAGGCAACTAAATGATACAACATGTTACTCTAAATCCAACATCAAACATTTCAATGATGCTAAGGATGTGTTGAAAAAGTTGCTATATCAATGCAAAAGGGACGGTATGATTTCCGCTCAGGAGTTTGACTTTCTCCATGTAGAGTTTCCAATCTTGCCCAGGTTATATCTACTCCCAAAAGTTCATAAGCAGGTAGAACCAGTCCCTGGCCGGCCTATCATCTCGGCCATTGGGGGGGTGGCAGAACATGTCACACAGTACATTGACTACTTTTTGCAAAATTTGGTTAAAGATTTACCTACTTATGTTAAGGACACCAGTGATTTTATTGCCAAAATTAAAAACATTCCATGGAGTAGTGATATGTTGATGATCACTTTGGATATCGAGTCGCTCTATACGAGCATAGAGCATACATCTGGTCTAAGAGCACTCGATTTCTTTCTTGGCAAAAGACCCATTAACTGCTACTGCCACAACAAAGTACTAATGGAATTAACCACTTGGTGCCTTAATAATAATTTCTTTTTATTTGGGGAGGATATTTTTGTACAGAAGTGTGGAGTTGCTATGGGGGCCTGTTTTTCCCCCAGCTATGCATGTTTACACGTAGGCTGGTGGGAGGAACAGGTCCTCAGGCAGCAACATGCGATTACTTTTGATGAACATGTTTTATTGTGGATACGTTATATAGATGGTGTTTTTGTTTTATGGCGGGGAGATCTTGCCAGTGCTGACAACTTTGTAACGAGTCTAAACACCAACTCAGAAAATCTAAGATTCACTAAAGCCATCAGTGACTGTGAGGCTGAGTTTTTGGATATAAAATTTTTTATACACAATGGACACCTAGCAACGAGACTGCATAGAAAAAGCACTGCTGGCAACAGCATTTTGCATGCCAGCAGTGCTCATCCGAGACATGTAGTGGATAACATCCCACTAGGCGAGTTACTCAGGATCAAAAGAATATGCAGTAGAGAAATTGATCTTGAAATCTGCACTAAGGAAGCCTTGGAGAGAGTCAGACAAAGGGGCTACCGTGAATCTACTCTTAGGGTTGCATTACAGAAGGCCAACAGCAGAACTCGGGAATCCTTGCTAGATCAGACGCCTAATATCAGTCCTGATAGTGTCCCACATGATAACACTGAAGCACCCAGACTCATAACGGCCTACAGTAGGCAAGCGAGACAAGTAAGATCTATTATGTCACAAAGGTGGCTAGTCCTATTAACTGATCAGGTATTGAAGCCCAGACTGCCTGATGGTCCCATTGGGACCTTTAGGAGGGGCCCCTTCCTGAGATCGCATTTATGCCATGATTTTCCTGAACTTAGGAAGAAGGGAGAGTGGATGAAATCTTGTTTTGGTTTCAAACGCTGTACCTCGTGCAGGGCGTGCAAATTTGGCAAATCAACTACTCAGTATTACACACCTTTTAGTTCTGACCCAATTAACATCAGGGGACAGTTTACTTGCAAAACTGAGTTTGCCGTATATGTCCTGACATGCACATGTGGACTCAGGTATGTTGGTAGTACACGACGACCTGTGCATGTCAGGATCCTCCAGCATCTGCGGGCCATCGTGAACAATGATCCAACACATCCGGTGGCCAGGCATTTTAAGAGCAATCATAACAATGATTTACAATGCCTATCTTACTTTGTCATCGCCTCTATAGATAAACCTGTGAGGGGTGGGGACAGAGATAGGATGCTTAGGAGACTTGAGTCCCAGTTCATTTTGGAATTAGACAGTAGATTTCCAAACGGGCTCAACAATACAGAAGATTTGTACGTTTTCCTGTAAGTCTATGTTGCTCATTTTTTCTGATTACCGTTAACAATATTCGCTAATACTGTCTTGTGTTTTTGGCATTTCCTTTGTATACAGAATTTCACACGTACACTTCAGTATTTTTCTATTTTTCCTTATCACATATTGCTTCATGGTTGCAACCATATAAGCTTTTTCCCTCTTTATTTTCTTGGGGTACACTTTTCTATTTTCATTTGGACATAGCCACATGGGACTATTTGTCTATCTCTGTTTTCCTTACCTATAATCACATTAACATTGTTAGTGATTTTTTTACTACTGGTCCATGTTTTGGTTCAAAATCATTGTTGGCCTTTTTTCATTTCTGGCATTCAATATCTTTGTTGCCATGTTACATGATAGGATATATAAAACCCATAAATATTGGATTTTATCCGATTGTTTACATTTCTGCATTATTTTGCACAATACTGCACTTCGTCACTTTATGATGTTTATATAAACAACATGATTTGCACATTGCATTTGCACTTTATTAGGATATTTACTATAAAGTTTGCACATGATTGCGTAATTTGCACAATGTATGGGTTTTATCTAAAAAGATTGTATTGTCTTTTTAAATGAATTGTAACATGAGGCGCCTTTTTGCTTGATTCTGTTTGTATTTTAGACAAACTTACTATATGCATCATCGTATTTGTCGCATTTGTTGGCCATCTAAATGCACTTTATTTTTAACATGGACTTTAGCAATTTTTCTTGTGGATTTTAACCCTATTAATGTTGTTGTAGTGAATTACAATTGATAATTCGATTTGTTTGGAAAACAGACTGTTTCAGTGCTCAAAATGGAGTATGTCCTTTCTTTCCATGACCACATGGTGTAGTGTTTGTAAAAAGAAAAAAACGTTAATTGAAACCAAAAAAAACTGTGAAGCACTGGGTATTTAACTGTGTATGCCACACTAACTGACTGTCTGTGAGCAAGGGCGGAGGCCCGAAACGCGTCAGATTTTGTTGGACTTGGGCTTTCAATAAATCCTGTGCCTTCATTTAAAAAAAAAAAAAAAAAAGATTTTGTTGGACTTGGGCTTTCAATAAATCCTGTGCCTTCATTTACATTTGGATTCGTGTGGTTTCTCTTGGGTCGATGTATGCGGAGCCTTGGAATTACTGCTGTTGCTGCATATATATATATATATATATTGTTAGACGGACCGGGAGGGTCGGCCGAGGTTACGGGGAGAGGTCTCCAGGGAGAGCCGTCTCCAACGACTGTACAGATAAGTAACTTCCCCCCCACAGACGGACACCACACAAGGTTGAAGGTTAACGAAACTTTATATGCAATTCTTAGGTTACGAGGATGGATACAAGGAGGTCTGGACTCAGGGGTCCCCTCGGTTCTAGTCTCTGGTTTAGGAAAGGGGTAGCGGGACAGTCTTAGTTACCAATGAGTACAAAATAGCTCTCAATCCTCGAGCTCGGCGTTCTAGATGATCGGGCCGTGGAGGAGCCAAGCAGGTCCCGAGATGGATGAAGGAAGGACGACGGTCCGCGGCGGAGCCTGCAGGTCCCGGTGGAAGATGACGGTTACAACGGTCCGCGGCCACGCCAGCAGGTCCCGACGACGATGAAGGATGAAGGTTACGACGGCTGTGGCAGCGCCAACAGGCAGGACGATGGTGCACAGGACAGAGCTATGGCAGCGCCAGTAGTCCGTCCAGGATGAGTTCCTCTTTACGTCTCTCGACTCCAAGATACAACTGCCTTCCTGCTCTGGAGCTGCCCCAGTTATAGGGCTGGCGTGCTTTGATGTCCGGACCCTCGCACTTGGAGGTCGGGAGGTCCGGGATGGGGGAGTCCAGACACCCAGCAGGGGGGTGGAGCCAGCGCCCGGGGAGGCGATGGGCGAGCGGCACTTGGTGGGGGAGAGCCATCGGCACCTCTTTCTCCCATTGACTTGCCAAGTAGCCCGCTCACCTCCTGAGTGGAGGGTGGTGCCGGAA
This sequence comes from Lissotriton vulgaris, assembly GCF_964263255.1. NCBI lineage: Eukaryota > Metazoa > Chordata > Amphibia > Caudata > Salamandridae > Lissotriton > Lissotriton vulgaris. The sequence goes on from NC_141689.1 coordinate 36,089,545, forward strand.
TGTCTGAGGCCGGGCCAGGCCCAGGGTTGAGGTCGATCGGGGGCCAGGCGGCCTCGTGGTGGAGTGTCCAAGATGGCGCCCCAGGCTGGGCGCGTGGGCCGGTAGTGGATCGGACCCTCGAGGTCGGCAGGCTCGAGGGCAGGGGTCCCTGAGGGGACGGAGGACGTGCAATGGTGGTGTGTGGTACTTGCGGGACTGGGCTCAGGCCTGGTTGAGCCGGGGGAGAGCGGCCCTTCATGTGGCCTGTCCAACATGCGTCCCCCCCAGCTGAAGGCGGGGAGAGTTACCCATCCTCTTGGGGACTCTCCTCGTCGAGGCGGAAAAACCGGGACAGGCCATCCGCGTTGGCGTGATCTGGCCCAGGCCGGTGTTCGACTGTGAAGTCCATACCTTGCAAGGAGATGGACCAGCGTAGCAACTTTGGGTTCTCCCCCCGCATATGCATCAGCCATTGCAGGGGTCGGTGGTCGGTCTGCACCCGAAAGTGGGTGCCGAAAAGGTAGGGCCGGAGCTTCTTGAGGGCCCATACCACAGCGAAGGCTTCCCTCTCTATGGTGCTCCAGCGTTGCTCCCGTGGTAGGAGTCTCCGGCTGATGAAGGCCACCGGTTGATCAAGGCCTTCGGTGTTCACTTGAGACAGGACTGCCCCAATGCCCTGGTCGGAGGCGTCCGTCTGGACGACGAACTCCCGGCTGTAGTCTGGGGCCTGGAGCACAGGGGCGGAACACATGGCGGCCTTTAATTGTTCAAATGCAGTTTGACACTCTGGGGTCCAGGTGACTTTCTTGGGCTGGTTCTTTGACGTGAGTTCTGTGAGGGGCCCCACTATGGTACCATAGTCTTTTACGAACCTTCGGTAGTAGCCCGTGAGGCCCAGGAAGGCTCGTACCTCGGTTTGGGTGATGGGGGGCTGCCAGGCCTGGATGGCGGCAATTTTCAGCTGTAGCGGGGCCACTAGGCCGCTTCCCACCTGGTGTCCGAGGTAGGTTACAGACCCTTGCCCAATTTGACACTTGCTGGCCTTGATCGTGAGGCCAGCTCGCTGAAGGGCTTGCAGCACTGCTCGGAGGTGGTGGAGGTGCTCGGTCCAATGGTGGCTGTATACAGCGATGTCGTCTAGGTAGGCGGCGCTGAATCCTTCGAGCCCCGCCAGGACCTGATTGACGAGCCGTTGGAATGTTGCTGGGGCATTCTTCATGCCGAAGGGCATGACCGTGAAATGGTAATGGCCATCGGGGGTGGAGAAGGCAGAACGTTCTTGCGCCCGGGGTGTGAGGCCGATCTGCCAATAGCCTGCTGTCAAGTCGAAGATGCTGAGGTAGCGGGCAGCTCCCATTCGGTCGACTAGTTCATCTGCCCGGGGGATGGGGTGCGCGTCTGTTCTGGTGACCGCATTCAAGCCCCGGTAGTCGACGCAGAACCGGAGTTCGGGTGTGGTGCCGGGGGCAGCTGCTTTGGGGACCAGTACGACAGGGCTGGCCCAGGGACTGTCTGAGGGCTCGATGACCCCGATCGTGAGCATCTTGGCTATTTCTTCCTGGATGCAGGCCCGTACCCGGTCTGGCACGCGGTAGGCCCGGTGGCGGATAGGGGGGCTGTCCCCGGTATCCACATCGTGCACACACCAGGAAGTGACACCCGGGGTGAGGGAGAACAGGCTGGCGAACTGTGATAGGAGGGCTTGACACTCCTGGCGTTGTTCTCTGGTGAGGGCCTCTGAGAGCCGGACCCCATCCACGGAGCCGTCTTGCTCTTGAGTCCGGAGGAGGTCAGGGAGAGGCTCGGAGTCTTCTTCAACCCCAGTGTCTGTGGCCATCAGGAGGCTGAGCTCTGTTCGCACAAAGTGGGGCTTTAGTCTGTTAGCGTGGAGGACCCGGAGAGGGTTCCGGGAGGATTCCATGTCGATGAGATAAGTGGCAGGACCCTTGCGCTCTATTACTTTGAAGGGCCCCGTCCATTTGTCTTGCAGGGCGCATGGCTCAGTGGGGGACATCACCCATACCTGTTGGCCAGGTTCGAATTCAATGGATGAGGCATTCTGGTCATACCATTTTTTCATGTCCTCTTGACTGGCCTCTAGGTTGGCCTTCGCTAGTTCTCTGAACCGCCGGGTCTGGTTGCGGAGGGTGAGGAGGTACCGGAAGACATCTGGAGGGTTCTTTAGCGGAGGCATCTCCCAGCCTTCTTTGACGAGACTGAGCGGCCCTCGCACTGGGTGTCCATATAGCAGTTCAAATGGGCTGAAGCCCAGGGATTTCTGGGGGACTTCTCGATATGCGAAGAGGAGGCACGGCAGCAGCACATCCCACTGGCAACGGAGGGGCTCTTCCAACCCCCCGATCATTCCCTTTAGCGTGCGGTTGAACCGCTCAACGAGTCCGTTCCCTTGAGGGTGATAGGGGGTTGTGAATCTGTAGGTGACCCCGCACTGTTGCCAGAGGGACTTCATGTATTTGGAAATAAAGTTCGTGCCTCTGTCGCTGACGACTTCTCGGGGGAAGCCCACACGGGAGAAGATCCCCATCAGGGCCCGGCCGACCACCGGGGCTGTCACAGTTCGCAGAGGAACAGCCTCAGGGTAGCGGGTGGCGTGGTCCACTAGCACCAGGATGAATCGATGGCCTTGTTTTGTGCGTGGGTCCAAGGGCCCCACAATGTCTATTCCGACTCTCTCAAACGGGGTAGTGACCACGGGAAAAGGTTGCAGGGGAGCCTTTAGTTTGCGGCCGCTCTTCCCACTGGCTTGGCACGTGGGGCAAGATCGGCAATGCTGGTGCACATCGTTTCTCATTTTGGGCCAGAAGAAGTGGGTCACTAGGCGACTGTAGGTTTTATCTTGTCCCAGATGTCCTGCCAGGGGGACATCGTGGGCCAGGTTTAACAGGAAGTCTCTGAAACGGAGGGGTACCACTAGTACTCGGTTGCTCCCCAGCTCGGCGATTCTTTGCTCGCTGTACAGCAGATCATTGTCCCAGTAGACCCAATGAGTTCCGGGGGTATCCCCTGCGCTTTGGGCGAGCGCTTGCTGGCGGAGTCCCTCGAGGGAGGGACAGGTCTTCTGTTCTTTGCGAAATTGTTCTTGCGTGGGCCCCCCTTCTTGAGGCCACTGGTCGAGGTTAGCGAGGTCGGTAGGTTGAGCTGGTTCGGCGGGAATGTTACGGTCTGTGTTTTCGGCCGGGGCGACCGGAGGCGGTGGCGCCGGCCATTCGGGTTCTTCTGGCTGGTGGTTGGCACGGGCGGCCATGGAACGGGTGGTGACGCACGCCCAGTCTGGGACGCCCAACATCCCCAGGTGTTCCTTTCGCTCCACGGCGGCCCACGGAGAGCTTTCCAGGTCATTGCCCAGGAGGCAGTCTACGGGGGCATCGTCTCGGACCGTCACTTTCAACATGCCGGAGACCCCCCCCCATTCGAAGGGGACGCAGGCCATCCGACACAGGCTCTCCGAGTTATCGGCTGATCGTACAGGGCAGAGAATGTTCGGTAGATACTGTTCTGGGGCCACCAGGTGACAGCGGACGGCTGTTACACTGGCCCCGGTGTCACGAAGGGCTTCGGCCTGGTGTCCATTGATGCTCACCCATTGGCTGTACTTCTGGGTGTTAGCGGGTAGGGGGACCCGCGGGACCATGTCTTTTCCCCCTAAGCAGGCTAGAGTCATGGCGGCTGGCTCCCACTCTTGATGCTCTTGTTCGTACTCTTCTTGTTCCTCGGAGATCTGTTCTTCCCCTAGGGCTGCAGCGGCCACTTGGCGGGGTCTTGGGCTCTGGTACTGCGGGCAGTTTGGGTCGTTCGCATAGTGGCCGACTCGTTGACATCGGTGACACGTGACATTGGCTCTGTACCCCGGTCGCGCTGGGGTGCTGCCCCGGTTGGCCGGGGGGGTGGTGTTGGTAGCGGGGGCGACCGGGGCGTTGTCTCTTCCTCGCCCTTGGCCCCCTCCTCCTCCTCTGGGTCGGTGCTGACCATTGTTGTTCCGGTTCTGTTCGTAGGACCCATTCCGGCCCACTCTGGTGATCTCCCACCGGTCAGCTTCGGCTGCGAGCTGCCGGGGATCCGTTAACTTGCTGTCGAGGAGGTGTTGGCGGAGTTCAATGAAGCAATTGTTCGACAGATGCTCCCATACCATCAGGTTAAATAGTTGCTCGTATGTCGTGACGTTGCTTCCTCGGATCCAGCCCTCGAAGGCTCGGCTAAAGTATGTTACATAGTCCACCCAAGTTGTACCCGGGATGCGGGTGCAGTCTCGGAACCTCTGACGGTACATCTCGGGTGTGAGACCATAGCGGGTGAGGAGGGCCGCTTTCATATGGTCGTAGGAGGTCATCTGGTGGTCCGGGAGCTGTAGTAGGGTGTCGCGGCCCTCATTGAGGAATCTTCCCCAGAGACCGGCTCCCCAGTCGCTTCTATCGATCCGGTGTGCAGTCATAGCGATTTCATAGGCTTTAAACCATTGCTGGATGTCGTCCTCTCTGAAGTATTCTCGGACAACATCCTTGGGGATGTGTACCTTTTTGTCTGTGGCCCCTGAGGTGGGGGGTCGCTCGGGTACCCCTGCTTCTTTATTCTGCTTGCGTAGGTTGATCTCGGCTAGGTTTCGTTCGTGTTCGTACGCTAGTTTTTTTTCCTCGAGCTCCCTTTGTCTCTGTTTCTCCTCTCTTTCTTCTCGGAGACGCAGGTGCTCTAAGTTGATTTTTTGTTCGGCCAACTTAAGTTCAACGTCCATTTTAAGTCGGGCCATTTCTAGTTCGTGTAGTCGGGTCCTTTCTCTTTCCTGGATCTCGCCTTGCGAGAGACCCGTTCTTTGCCCTTCCGGGGCCGTGGTCGTTTTTTCTACGGTGCTTTGATCAGGGGTTCCGGCAGCCCCGGTTTCTGCCCAAGATTCTAGGGCATGCTTAAAATCGTCCTTGGTACTCAGTCCGGTGGTAGCGATACCCAGTTCGATGCAGAATTGTTTAAGTTCACGATGGTTGTACTCCTCCAATTTCTCCATTTGGAATTTCTCGGTTGATCCGCTCTCTTTCGTGGTCATTGTGACTTCGTCGTGGGGTGAGCTACTCTCTGTACGTTTATGCGGTGATTCGGATCGCGCCGCTGGCCACCAATGTTAGACGGACCGGGAGGGTCGGCCGAGGTTACGGGGAGAGGTCTCCAGGGAGAGCCGTCTCCAACGACTGTACAGATAAGTAACTTCCCCCCCACAGACGGACACCACACAAGGTTGAAGGTTAACGAAACTTTATATGCAATTCTTAGGTTACGAGGATGGATACAAGGAGGTCTGGACTCAGGGGTCCCCTCGGTTCTAGTCTCTGGTTTAGGAAAGGGGTAGCGGGACAGTCTTAGTTACCAATGAGTACAAAATAGCTCTCAATCCTCGAGCTCGGCGTTCTAGATGATCGGGCCGTGGAGGAGCCAAGCAGGTCCCGAGATGGATGAAGGAAGGACGACGGTCCGCGGCGGAGCCTGCAGGTCCCGGTGGAAGATGACGGTTACAACGGTCCGCGGCCACGCCAGCAGGTCCCGACGACGATGAAGGATGAAGGTTACGACGGCTGTGGCAGCGCCAACAGGCAGGACGATGGTGCACAGGACAGAGCTATGGCAGCGCCAGTAGTCCGTCCAGGATGAGTTCCTCTTTACGTCTCTCGACTCCAAGATACAACTGCCTTCCTGCTCTGGAGCTGCCCCAGTTATAGGGCTGGCGTGCTTTGATGTCCGGACCCTCGCACTTGGAGGTCGGGAGGTCCGGGATGGGGGAGTCCAGACACCCAGCAGGGGGGTGGAGCCAGCGCCCGGGGAGGCGATGGGCGAGCGGCACTTGGTGGGGGAGAGCCATCGGCACCTCTTTCTCCCATTGACTTGCCAAGTAGCCCGCTCACCTCCTGGGTGGAGGGTGGTGCCGGAATGTCTGAGGCCGGGCCAGGCCCAGGGTTGAGGTCGATCGGGGGCCAGGCGGCCTCGTGGTGGAGTGTCCAAGATGGCGCCCCAGGCTGGGCGCGTGGGCCGGTAGTGGATCGGACCCTCGAGGTCGGCAGGCTCGAGGGCAGGGGTCCCTGAGGGGACGGAGGACGTGCAATGGTGGTGTGTGGTACTTGCGGGACTGGGCTCAGGCCTGGTTGAGCCGGGGGAGAGCGGCCCTTCATGTGGCCTGTCCAACATATATATATATATATATATATATATATATATATATATATATATATATATATATATATATATATATATATATATATATATATATATATCCACCACTCTGCTTTTCCAGTAAAGAAAGGACTGTCCAGGCCACTCGTTGTTCCAAAGAGCGTGCTTATTTCAGAACAGCATCGCTCGACGCGTTTCGAAGACCAAGACTTGGTCTTTGAAATGCGTCGAGCGATGCTGTTCTAAAATAAACACGCTCTTTGGAACAACGAGTGGCCTGGACAGTCCTTTCTTTACTGGAAAAGCAGAGTGGTGGTTTTGTAGGTACTCGCTATCCCGTCCGGGCCCGCCGCTGCGAGTGGCAGGGGTCTTTAGCGGCTTTCGTGTTGGATATATATATATATTCACAGAAAAAACCATAGGTTATAGTCCATATATAGTTAGGAATTTGCATGTACAAAACCTTGAAAATTCACTGAAAAAACCATAGGTTATAGACCATATATAGTTAGGAATTTGCATTTACAAAACCTTATTTTACTCGCATAAAACCATTGAAATTCCATATATAGTTAGATGCGCTAACTATATATCGCGCACCCGCAATCCACTGCTGATGATGTCACATATTACATCATTCATGACATGGTTAGTGACATCACTGATGACATCTCAAATGACATCACTGATGACATCACTGATGACATCTCAAATGACATCACTGATGACAACATCCAGTGACTGTATGTTTCTGTAAAGTTAAAATGTGTCTTACATATTGAAAAATGAGTGGATGTATAAGTGTCTGGAAAAAGGATTTAGTAGGTGCATGACTGACTGTATGAGAGAATGATTAAATGTGTCTTAATGAGTGCATGGGTTAGTGACTAAACTATCTTAATTTGTGCATCATTATATCTGTTGTTCTACAAACTGCTGCATGTGTTGATCAGTAGCTATATGAATAACTGTATGGGTTATTGATTGGTTGTCCAAGTATTTGTATGGGACACTGAGTGTGTGTGTATGGGTAGCTGGGAGGTGTGTGACTCTGTACATAGATGTGTGAGTAGTTGATTCACTATATGTATGGGTTCAAAACTGCATGTGGAAACAGCTGTATGGGCGGATGACTGTGTGCATTAGTGTATTAGTGAGTGAATGGATATCTCAGTGCTACATGTCAAAGTAAGTACATATGTAAAACACAGTACATGTGAGAGTTGACATATATAAATAAGTGTGCATAAGAGCCAGTGAATGTGTGAGTGGCTGTATGGATCATTGTGAACTTGTATCAGGGATTGTATAACAGAGTAAATATGTGTTAGTATATGTTTGAATAAATAAGGTGTGTATAACTGTATAGTTGAGGAAATGGAAGTGTGATTGATTGTTTGCATGACTGACTAGGTGTGTGAGTAACTCCATGGATGAGTGACAGTCTGTGACTGTCTGTTTACACTGATTGTATCTAAGGTTATATTAGAGTCTGAAGAGGTTCATGGTATTATCACATGAATGATATCATCAGTAATGTGATCAGTAATGTCAAATGAGATGTTATCAGTGATGTCATTTGAGATGTCATCAGTGATGTCATCAGTGATGTCACTAACCATGTCATGAATGATGTAATATGTGACATCATCAGCAGTGGATTGCGGGTGCGCGATATATAGTTAGCGCATCTAACTATATATGGAATTTCAATGGTTTTATGCGAGTAAAATAAGGTTTTGTAAATGCAAATTCCTAACTATATATGGTCTATAACCTATGGTTTTTTCAGTGAATTTTCAAGGTTTTGTAAATGCAAATTCCTAACTATATATGGACTATAACCTATGGTTTTTTCTGTGAATATCAATGGTTTTTTAATAGCAAATATCAAAAGCTGCCAAATGTCAAGTACGTGATAGGTAAAAACGTTTTCGTGTTTATGCACGCTGATGTGCTTTGAACGCTGCCCCCCCCCTCCCCTCTTTTCTCTTAGTAGTACTCTCTCTTTGCAGATAGTGAAGGGTAGTTAACGCAGACCTTTACCCCCGTTGTAATCCGTCGTACCTGCTTGTCTCTCCATTTGATTGATTGTTATCCAAGCATTTACTGTTTTAGAATTGGTTCTCTTTGGATCATTCTCTATTTACAAACAAGCACAAAGTCGCAATACTCTGTTTAGTCTTTGCAGATAGTGAAAAATCGTGTAAAAAAATAAAAGTAATCGAGCAAAATCAGTAGACCACTAATTGGATCTCTTTTTGACCTCGCTAAAATACAAACATTAGGAACAACCCTTCATGAGAAATACGAAAATAGTGAGATGAACTGAGCTCCACACCATGATGGCTGCAAGACAGCTCGACTCCGCCACCCACCCCGCCCAAAATAACAACAAACCCTATGCAAATATTATAAATAGATACAACACACCAGCAAAGTAACAGGGTAAAACATTTTATTAAATAACTATTTACATAACTATTTTATACTTTTTGTTGCCCGATCCGGCTAGCTCAATCAATCGAGCATGAAACTCATGCACTGATAGCAAACGTTGCTGCTATGCAGACAAAAACTGGTTTTCAGTTTGTACATTCTTTAAGATTTTTCCATCCAAGGCTGGTTGAGAGTTTGTAGAACGATGGCTTCAGATTTTCTACATACGGTGTGGTGGCGCGGACTGGGAGGGGGCGTTTGGATCCTGCCCCTTCCCCAAATAAGATTTTCATACGTGAGTGTTCGTTCATGCTTTTGGTCCCTGAGTTGCTTCGATGTCACTGCCTTACACAAATGGCATAAGTCCTGGATGTTGAGTGCCATACTTCAGAGTTCTAAGCAGCGCTTGTAACACTGTCTAAACCTTATTTGCACCTGCTGCAGCTTCACTATTCAAAGTAAGTGGGGTCCGTTTGTGGACCTGACTGCATTAGAAAACAATGTGATACGGTGCCTCCCTAAACCGCTTGACGGAGGCCCCCGAGGGGCGGTGAGATGGCGCGGACTGGGAGGGGGCGCTTGGCTCCTGCCCCCTCCCCAAGTCGTGTTGCCCTGGTGTGGCCTGAGATCGCCCCCGACATAGGCGGCTGGCTCCCGGGGTCCGGCGGATTTTTTTGCCTTTTGATGACTCTTCCATTCTGGACCTTGTCCCACAATCCGTTTTACCTGAAGACACGCTGTAGTGGGGCGCCCCTTTACCGTTTTAGTTGCCATTTCTCCCGCTTTTGCTACTCTGTGCATCTTCCGTCATTCAGCTGTTTACCGCGCGCTCTTGCGACTACAGCGTCTCGCTCACCATGTAGTTGAGTTGCTCCCGCTCTTGCGATTTAACAGAACTTTTTGGACTGCTGAAAGCGGTTGTATTCCGACCGCTGGTTGGTGGAGACATTTTGACTATATTCTGGACCTGCGTTGTCGCTTAATGCGTCATATGACGCGCCGCGTTAGCGCACCCGGAAGTGCTCCGGTGCGCAAGGCGCAGCTTCCCGGAAACGATCCAGAGCGCGCCGCGCAGCGCGTAACGCAAGCATAACAGGTCATGTGACTTGTTAATAAAACTTTTCATTGGTTCATTTTACTTTTGTTTTCCTAATGATGTAAGACTAGGTCATGTGACCTAAAAATAACACTTTTCATTGGATTAAAACATTTTTTTTCCCAAACGATGAAAGCCCCACCTTGTTTCTGGATGTTGCAGACTGAAGCTGGCGTCACCATGAGAGCACCACCATCTCGTAGCTCCGTCGTGGCCATTCCGCAAGCAATCATGGCAGCCGCTCCCCACCGGAAGCCTGCGGGAGTCGAGGTCCCCCAAGACTTTTGTAGAATCTTCAAGGCTGAGGGGACGCTTTCGAGAATGGGACCCAAGCCCTGGCAGACAAGCGTCCGAGTTCCAAGGTGTCCCAGGGCCATTTTACTGGACCAGGCCCAAATCCGAAGAGTCGGCCGCCATTTTAAGAGTCCTGTGGCAGCTGCCTATCGCTGCACCGCAAGAGTGGGAGCAACTCAACTACATGGTGAGCGAGACGCTGTAGCCGTAAGAGCGGGCGGTAAACAGCTGAATGGCGGAAAAGGCACAGTGTAGCAAAAGCGGGCGGAATGGCAACTGAAACGATAAAGGGGCGCCCCACTACAGCAGACGAGCCTCCGCCATGTGCTTCACAACTGCATACGTATCTCGTGATATCAAGGTTGGGCAACCAGTACACAACAAGCAGTTACGAGTCCCATTTACACCGGAGCCATTTTGGGCGCGGCCGGGCAGGTCCAGGATCTAGTCAAACATAACAAATGAGGCTGACGTCTCTGAAGCAGTTGACGCACAGCAGGACATAGCAAATAAACATGAAGTCTCTAAAGCTGTTAACTCACTGCAGGACAAAACAAGTGAACCTGAAACCTCTGGAATAATTGTCGCTCAAAAGAACAACACACAAAACTCTGTAGAGCCTGAAGAAAGAAAAACAGAAGGGCACTGTAGTTTCAGACACACTTAACACTAATGACTAAACAAAGATATCGTCTGTTTATGAAGCAGTTATCATGTTCACAGAATTGACAAAGAAGTGTGCAGACACCAATGCTATTAAGAAACACAAGGAAATCCCTAACGCATCAGCATTCTCGGAAGAGGTTGACACAGATAACATCTTAAGGAACAAAGAAAGACAAAATAAGAATGAGGAAGTTATCACTTTAGTTTTTTCATCAGCTAGCGACAGCAAGAAACACATTGTAATGGAGATTAGAGAGGCTACGGATGGATAAATAAATTATCAAAAGAAATGGCTACTCCCCCCTTTAGCAGATTAGCTAAATCTTTGCGTAATTTGGACATTAAAGTTATATTATTGTTGTTGTTGTTGTTATGGTTATAGTTCTGGTTAATTTCAGCAAGAAACACATTGTAATGGAGAATAGAGAGGCTACGGATGGGTGAATAAATTATCAAAAGAAATGGCGACTCCCCCCTTTAGCAGATTAGCTAAATGTTTGCGTAATTTGGGCATAAAAGTTATATTATTGTTGTTGTTGTTGTTATCGTTATAGTTCTGGTTATTTTCCATTCAGAGTGTCCTACACAGCACCACTCTAGGTAAACACTACTTTATGTAAAACCTGCACTTAGTTGGTCACCATGGGGTTTAAAGAAGGGATGGTTCTTCACCTGGGTGCCGTCCACAACTCAGCACGTTGTGCTGCCTTGGGACTATTCGCACAAAAGACAGCTTCGGACCATTGTTGTTTTTTTTTGTCAAAAAATGTTTAAATATATTTACAGTTTTTGTTGCGGTCGTTATATTTAAAAGTTAATAAAGTTTTATAATCCTACTTTTTTGGAGTACTATATATTATTAAAAAATCGGGTGAATGGGGCCTTGAATCGGGTTATTGTCATGTGTGGGCTTTGCAAGTGTACTGCTACAGGATCGGACATTTCAAACTCAAATGCACGTTCTTTTTCTTACCTTTCCGAAGCATGGAGCGCAATAGCAGGCAGAGAAAGGGTGATGCAAGTGTTGAACACTGCCTGGCCTGGCAAGTTGCTGGCAGTGTCCCCCCCCCCCCCCCCCGCCCGCTCCTGAAAGAGGGCACACACACACCGCCGCCCCGAGTACTTCACAGATCTTTAAAAGACCATGCGCTTGTTCATGAGGCTTAAATGGTTTATCACCCCTTCTAGAACCCCTGCATCGACCCTCTGACGTTTCCTGGAAGAATTAGCACGTAACACAATACCAAGCCCTGTCAGCTGAAACCCCAGAGGAATCGTGGGGCATATTATCAAGGGGGTTTATTTCCGCTTTTTTGGCTTTAAAAGCCAAGAAAGCGGAGATAAAATTATCTCCCTATTACCAAGCTGTCGCTAACACCAGTTAGTGACAGCTAAAAGGAGATAGCGACCATCTTGGGCCCCGCTTTGCATGTCAGTGATATCTATCACTAATGACATGCAAAGTGGGCGTGCCAAGATGTTAGCGACTGGAAACAGTCCCTTACATCGCTATCTCCTATTACCAAATTTTGGAGATATTCTCGCTAAGCGCGAATATCTCCACAAGCTAACACCTGCCCTGAGCAGTTTTTAGCCATGTTATCCAATGGGAGGTGGATAACATGGCTAAGAGCATTTGCTGGATAATGCATGAATATCGCTGACTTTTCAGCGATATTCATGCATTGCGGCCGTTTTTTATCGCATTTGCGATAAACCTTGCTAATAGCAAGGTTTATCTGCGATAAAAATCGCCGATGTGCGGCGATAATTTTTGTCTCTAAACAAGTTAGAGACAAAAATGATCGCTAGTTGTTGGTAATATGCCTCCGGGTTTTTGCTTGCAGGAATCGGGAGGCGGGAGACTAGCACTGAAATCAGTAGTCTCACGCCTGAATCGGGAGGGTTGGCATGTCTGGATTCTCTACAGCTAGGGCCATAAACTACATCCGCAGGGCTAGGTGATAGCCTGGGACCGGCCTAGCATCTAAAATGGCTGCCGTGCACGACAAAATTGTGGCATTGGAAAAAAGGCAAGATGGCGCAGGCAATGTTTATCAATAAGGATTCATTTATAACAAAATATTTTATCGCACTGACAAATTGGTGGTCAACACTTCCTGATTTCCATCGAATCGAACGTTAACAGACGTCACGCAGCAAAAAAAAAAAAAAGCTCACGCACAGCCGCTGGAAGACATGTATCAACATATATGAGCCTCCTCAGCCACCCTCAGAAAACATAAGGGATTAGGATACGTCTCCCGCACCCCCTTATACCTAGTAATTTAATTAAAACGAAACACAAAATGGTCTCCCGCACCCCCTTATACCTAGTAATTTAATTAAAACGAAGCACAAAATGGCGAATTCCCGTTTCGCTACCAGTTTGCGGCCCAGTTTGCGGCCCGGGAAGCGCTTCTACCGTGAATTTTTTTTTTTTTTTTTTCCCCACGGGACCCTTTAATAACCCCAACAACATTCCTAGGGGGTCAAGAGGGGTATACCTTGCCCCCTTTCATTAAATTCCCCCTTCGTTTTTCACCTCTTCTTCTCTCTCGATCCTACCGAGAGATAAGATGGCGGCCGCTCCGGACTGTTTAGAATGTTGACAGACACCGGGGAGCCAATCAGCTTCGCATCGCAAAGTTCCGTTTCGCGAAAAGTAAGCGGACCGGAGCGCAGCCCGGAGCGCTGTTACAGATATATATCTTGTTTTGAACGTTAATTTCTCAAAATCCACTGGAGCACATATATTGAGACCTAGCAAAGGCACATCGGGCTAACAGTCCCTACAATTTTGCCAAGTTTCGTGCAAATCCATTCAGCCGTTCGAGCTAAAAGTGAGGCCAAAGGCCCTATGGAAATTAACATGGGAAAAACGCGTTTTGGGACCCCCCTTTTTTCTCGGCCCCCCCTTGACGAAACCCCCCCAAATTCTCGGGGGCTGCTCAGAAACAAAATGTGCCATTTTCCTGAAAATTTCAGCCGATTCCGTCCACAAACGCTAAAGTTATTAGACATAGAATTTTCAAAAGTTCCATAGACAAATAATCCTAACTATATATACCTACTGGCGACACGCCAGTAGGTAATATATATATATATATATATATATATATATATATGCTATATGCTTCCTCACGTCATTACTTCACCAACACGCGATACGGCGGCACCAGGCACTAAGACACTCCACAGAAGTTCTTTTCATGCATGTATGAATTTTATTGTTGTGCCAAACCCAATCAAGCTCCTCTAAAAACATATACAAATGCAAGTGCAAAATATATTAGAGAAAGATTTTCATGGGCGAAGTGTTTCAGCAACATGTCTTCTCCTGGGCCCTGTGTGTGTGTGTGTGTGTGTACGTGCGTGCGTGAATGTGTGTGTGTATTTGTGTGATGCCCTCTTCATAATCCATCCTGGTACCTCACAGGAACTCTTAGAACAACATGCAAGTCATGCTTTAAAAGTACAGAGAATCATATAAATCGCTCTTTACGGTTTTAAATAAATGCACAAGAAATAGTTCCAAGTTTGTTTTCAATCACACACTACTTCACAATACCAGCCGTGTAATAGAAAATGCACATAGTTCATAAATAGCCATAGATCAAGCCTTTAGGAAGCAGGTGCCCTGGACACTTGACATGCAACATTCTTGTAGTGAGGTCCTGGCTGCAGCAACATTGTAGCACAATTGCCTAGCAAGGATGCTGTGCACTGCGAAGAAAGTTATACCTGAAGTTCCAAAATGGCCGCCTACTCGCTAGACACACATGAGATCATGGCCTGTTGGGAAGCTTAGTTCACTGGTGGTCGTGTAACGCACATCGCTTTCTCTGCACGAACACAACCTGAATTGAGTCCCCACCAGCACTCTGTATTGACACCAAACCTCTTCTTCAATGCCTGACATTAGGCACGGATATATCAGGGAACCGCTTCCTCGCTCTCGGATCAGCTTTCGTGGTAAGCTGCACCTCCAGACCCACTTCTTTACGTTAATCCCCAATGAGGTAAATGTGAAATTACATCCTCGCCTGCCAAACTGCACAAGATACAGCAAATTCTGTTTGTAGCTCATTTCCTTGTCTGTCAGAAAAATTAGGTTAACATTTTGTTTATACAACTAACCAGCACAAACTTGTTGGTAGATATTGAACTTATCTTTTACTTTTTCCACTAATTAAGTTCCCGGTTTTCTTCCTTTCCTATACCCTGTGATAAGGACCGTGTCTTTGTTGCTATGGAAAAGAACAGTGACAGCCAGCAGTCTCACCCTTCAGAGTCAGCTTGGGGCCCCCCAACACATCTGTACCACCTGCTGTCCTCCCTGCACTGCCACCTACTGGCTCACTGCCATGCCTGCACCACAGAAGAGGTAAGAGGGGTGTGCTCTCTTGTCTGCTGTCCTCCCTGCACTGCCACCTACTGGCTCACTGCCATGCCTGCACCACAGAAGAGGTAAGAGGGGTGTGCTCTCTTGTCTGCTGTCCTCCCTGCACTGCCACCTACTGGCTCACTGCCATGCCTGCACCACAGAAGAGGTAAGAGGGGTGTGCTCTCTTGTCTGCTGTCCTCCCTGCACTGCCACCTACTGGCTCACTGCCATGCCTGCACCACAGAAGAGGTAAGAGGGGTGAGCTCTCTTGTCTGCTGTCCTCCCTGCACTGCCACCTACTGTCTCACGGCTATGCCTGCACCACAGAAGAGGTAAGAGGGGCATGGGTTTTAGCAGCTCTCAGGAGGGCTGCAACAAACACACCTGCAGCTCACCAGTGCATGGGGTCATTGTTACGCAGGGCACCACACTCTCATTAAAACTGACAGTTGGTGGGGGTGTCAAGCTTCCACAGTTCTGCCTTGGATAACAGAATCTCAATGTTTTGCCCAGGTGGTGCATCATTTCTCAATACGGGACTGACTCTTAGGGGTTGTGGTGTTTCTACATCAGATCATGCAGCCTGACGAGCATGAGGAGCAAACAGAGTTACAAAACCAGCCGGTCTACATTGAATGTGCTAATGCATGCATGTAGTATGTACCCATGCCTGTGTATGCATGCATTAGCACATTAAAGTCAGCCCGGTTAAGCAGCACTTATCTCCTCATCCAAGCAGCCATCTTGGATGAGGGGATTACATCTCTAATCCAATGAGATTGCTGCACTCCTGTTCAACGATAAGTGTTTTCTCAGTGCCTTGCTGTCTCAGGATTACTTTATGTACTAGAACACCCTGTAAAAGTCTGTTAGCTGATGCCAAAATATGACTGACACCCAACAGAGCCAAAGCACGAAGGGGCATCACCCAAACAAGTAAGTGGCTGAAGGGATCTCACCCGAAACCTCTTCTGTGTATTCCATGTTGTGCACTGTGCTGACATGAGCTCTGGCGAATAACAAGCCATTGAGTCAGGTTTCAGAGTGTAAAGCTACACTAACAACTCTGAGGCGCCCTTAGTACCCAGAGGTGCAGCGCCCAGAAAATGGGAACAGTCACTAGGCCTGCTAGAACGTCAAATTTTTTTAAGTTTGGTGGCATTGGCAGATAATTGAGGAGCACCATATTGCAACATTTCTGTAGCTTGCATAATGAACTTAGGACAATTACAATATTACAAAACGTGGAGAAAACGGATGTTCTCTCCTGGTTTTTCCATGTATGTCCTAGAGAGTAGAGCACTGCCACTGCGGTTCCTGCCCAATGGATCCACCTTGGCCCGGGTCAGGCAGCTGCGTCATGTGGGCTGGGTACGGTGAAGATGTAGGTACTGCTAAGGGCGGTTGTGTGCAGACGTGATTCCTTTGCACTCCTGCCCGGCGCTGCAGGTCGAAGTCCGCCTCTCAGCTGACCTTAGCAGTACATTGAACAACATGTCTCTCCCGGACAGCAGCCTTGAAGCCAACTGCTGAAGCGCCCTTGGCAGTGGCCTCAGGCTATACTCTGAGGTATCCCAAGCAACAGAAGGCTGCAGTCCCCTTAGGCCTCAGGCAAAGGCCTCTCCTCCGCACTTCTCAAGTCTCTGCTGTTTTTTAACAAGGGCAGAGGTGCCAGTCAGGATCAGACTGGCCTATATTAGGACAGTCAGGCATTGCCCGATGCACTGATCTGACACTGGTCAGTGTGTAGTCTGTTTTGTGAAGATGTAGGTGCAGCACCCAGTGCTGTGGTCAATGGCAAGGCAGAGGTGCATGGTGCCAGCCAGAGCCGGCCATGCCAAGCCTGTCCAGAGCAACAAGGGACAAAGCAGAGGCATCCCTGGATCTGGAGGAGGCTGTTGGAGCACGGCCCAAGTGGTAACTAAGCCTCTCTCAGTATTGCTGTTGTGCCCCTTTGTATGTGTGACCTGGTGTGCACAGGTGTTTCTATGTGTAAGTGTAAAATGTTGGATGTCCCTGAGAGTTTTTGTGTTCCTATGAAAGTGAGTAACCGTGTATGTCTTCAAGTATGCATGCCCTGTGCGTCTTTCTGGGTATCTGGGGATCCTTTTAAGGTCTTGCCTACGCAACACGCATGCGCTAAATAGGAAAGAGACCTGTTGAGATCGATTCAGCTTTCCAGGCAAAAACGTGCACGCGTTGCAATGCTTTCAATACAATGCATGCACGTTTGTCGATTTCCTTGCGGGAGCCAGCAGTGCCATATGTTGGCAATTATTGCGCTCGTTCCCGCAAGGCAAACGCTGCCTGCTCTGGGCCTCATTACCACCCCCCCCCACCCCACTTGCGCGAGTGCGCGCCTATTTTCATGAATGGGGCGCTGAGGCAGCGTACCATTCAGATTTTTTAAGGAGGGAGGGATCAAATTCATTCAATCCTTCCTGTAAGCCTCTCTAAACCCCTAACTAACTTAAGTCCTGCTTGCCAAGCCCATCACTTAAAAAGAACATCCCCTGAGTGAAAACTCCCCGTGAGAGAGACATTCACCCCCCTCTATCTAAACTGTTGTTGGTACAGTCTAGAATCGGCGACTCATCCTGACGTACATGTCCATATATGGTGTTGTTTCCTCCTGGGTTTCCCACAACTGCTGTGAACGCTGCTGGTCTGTTTCGCTTTGCTGTGGCAATTGCTGTCATCTGTATGGGATGTCACTTGCAGGTCACAGGTTCAAGACCCTGTAAGTCACGGGTCCGAACGCTAGTAGGCCTCTGCGCCACGAGCAGGAAGTTTCAAGTGATGGAGCGGTAATTTCTTCTGGTAATTTCTCAATGCAAAACCCTCATGCTACCTCTAATTTACCGCTCAAAAGGTGTTGGGCCCTTCACACCATGTATTACCTTCAGGAGACTTTAATAATCATGAACAGTTAAAAATGCAATTATTATTTTAAGCCAATAAAGAGAGTTGTCGCGTATTTAAAGGGTTTTATTTCCTAGTCAAAAGTTACGTTTTCTCTGACAGTTTATTCATTAGTAAAATATCAATGAGGTTACAGAATTTGGAAAACAGGAAAAATAGCATTAATACAGAACTTATTACTGTCTGCATATACGCATTACATATAGGAATGTGGCGCAAAATGTCATTCAAAACTCTTAAAGAGTTTCTAAGAAAAATAGTCTTGCAAGGCGAATCAAAAATCAAATAGTTTGCAAAAATCTCCAATAAAGAGAAATAAATGCATAAGTCAAATAACTCATTACAGACCTAATTAATTAGTCAAAGCATAACTTAAAGTTTAGCATCTAATTCTATTTAATCAGCTGCACTCTCTGTCTGTCTGTGTCTAAAGAGCAAGCAGGGAGTGAGATAGCCCCTCCTTCACCAGACC
The DNA here is from genome assembly GCF_964263255.1 of Lissotriton vulgaris. NCBI lineage: Eukaryota > Metazoa > Chordata > Amphibia > Caudata > Salamandridae > Lissotriton > Lissotriton vulgaris. Next base: position 36,107,968 of record NC_141689.1, read on the forward strand.
TCAAGGGAATGTGGCCTGCAGGGCTAAGATATGACGTGGAAGCAAGAACCCTCCTCGGACGCCCATGCACCCGTGACGATCTCGTACCTAACCCATAGGATGTCTGGCCTAATCTGTTCCTTCTCTCAAGAGCTCACACACCCCCTAATGAGCCTAGAAGCCAGCTGAGCTGAAAAAGCCAGCCCCTCCTCCGGAGGGGTAGTATTTATACACAAAATTTTGGCAGACTACACAAAATGTTTCAACTTTCAGGAAAACCTGTACGTGATTGGTCCGTCATGATGGCATGAGTTCTCATCACCCTGACGCATTCAAAAAAACCTGACTATATCAGTTTTAACAAAAGAGCATACATGAATAACTACATTTTATAAGTTTGCAACAATTGCTAGGGAAAATGTGTCTATAGTTTTCCTTCCTTCCTTCACAGAGCAGTCAGATGGATACTTTTAACTAACACTGGTACATTGGCAGAATCACAAGAATGTACAGTTCAAGCTGTCCTTGACTCCTTTACGAAGGCTGGTACAGTCTGCGCATGCTCCCTTCTCTTTCAAAGCAAGCCATAGATTTGCTGGTTTCACAGGCAGCCATTTAATGGTAGGCCCCAAAATAAAAGAAACAAAAAGATAATATTAATGTCATGTATAAATGTTTACCTAGCCAAGCTACTAGTGTAAAGCAGCTTTTCTATTATTTATGACAACATGGCAATGTGCAACAAAGAAAAAGAGATGTTATTAACTGAAAATATTTATCAAAATATGCAACAAGTCAAAGTCTATTAAGACAGGAATAGTGGATTTAGGGATGAGCTGGGAAGAGAGAAACATATTCTATTAATCTTCAAAGCTAAAAAGGCCACTTTTCTCTACATTGCAAAAACACATGTTAATTCAGCAAAAGCAACTCAGACTGAATAGGCCTCACTTTCATGTTTCTTTTCATGTGCCTAGTTTTTTAACTTGCACCAAAAGGTGCGTGGCAATTTAAATGCAGTCCGTCTGAAGCACAAAAAATAAAACAATGCCTGAATGCAGATGAAATCTGCTCCATCACAAGCACCTGCTGGAAATCACAGACCCACCGTAAGCCTTCCTATTGCACCTTTCGCAGACTTTACTGTCGATATTTTACAAATTAAACACTGGTAAAGCCAATAGGTCTCGCTGTGCAGCATGACTGAAAGTTTTAAAATAAAAAAAATGGTATGACACGATCGCGTCATAGAGCTTTAAAAAATGAAAATAAATACTTTTGGACGTGCTGCTGCTGTGCATCAAACCTAAAACATTGACACAACCGAGAGGTGGCGTAGGAGAGACCTATTGGCTTTGCCAATGTTTTTTTCTGGTGGGAAAGGAGGGAGGACTGGAAACAACGATGGGAGGGTGGGAGTTCTGGAAACTATACAAAGTAGGGGGAAGCAACACCACGTGGGCAAGTCCCAATGCTGGGTGGGAAAGGCAAGGAACAATGGAGGAGGGGGTAAGGGACAAGCAACAAGGCAAAAAAACAAGCATTGGCATAGCCAATAGGTCTCGCCTTCGGAACCTTATAAGTATTTAGTTACGCAGTACAATATCCTTGGTGGAACAACATCAACTGTTGCATGTCTAAACACTTATAAGGTCCCAAAGGCGAGACCTATTGGCTATGCCAATGCTTGTTAAATGTGCCCCTGTATATCAGTGCCCTTACGTGCTCCTGTTTCATAGCCTTTCTAATGATGTGCCCGAGTGCTTCTACATTTGCGCGCTTGTGAGTGTGCTTCTGTGTTAGTTAGTGTCTGTTGAAGTTCCCTTGTGCTCCTCTGTATCCACTCAGGTGTACTCGTTAGGAGTTGCGCCCGTGTAAGAGACTGAGTGATAACGCCTATGCTGCACCTTAGGGAGGTGGAGGGTGGTGGTCATCAGCTCAGCAGAGCCTCCACTAATCCTTATAAGCAGCAGCTGAGCAATTCCTGCCACTGTCACTGCCTTGCTAATGGAATAACCCCTAGTTGCACTATTTGTTTTGCTTTCATTAGATGGCCACTGATAGCTACTTACTTTACTGTTAATTTTTATTTACAGTGTTGTTGTATGCTGTTTGGAGCACTACTGTCAGGCCTTGTGAATTTTGAATTGAAACAACCTATATCACTCTTTTCCCTGAAAGATTTGCTAAACTATCCTTTCAAAATATGTTGGGCGTTACAAGGTAGAAATGGCCATAAGTCTTGTGAATACTCAAAACATATGAACAAATGTTTGAGGGATTCACAATCTCCCCACCAACAAACACGGGTCAGAAGCAGGCACCTGAAGATCGGGTGACATTGATTCTATCACATTCCTCAATATGGCTGATTGCAGCCAGCAGCTGTGGGTGCTTGCCGGAGCCTGGTTAGAGCATTTTCTTCCAAAGTTGATGCCGCATGTTGAGCAAGACGCTGGCAAGCATGCACTTTAATGGACTGAAGTTGTTGCGCTGTAAAATTTGCACATTACAGTAACTGCTGAACATATTAATGCAACAAAATATGGGGCCATTTTTAATGTGTTTAATATTTCAAGACTGTACGTTTCCATTGCTTTGTAAGCCTAGCTTTCTCACTAAATTAATTTGCTTTAAAATGCACCATTTGCCGATCTTTTTCAATTGCTTCCTTGGGAGAAGGGCCCAACCTTAACTCCATGCTTGTAGAGTAGGATTGCTCGCTTCGCTCGCTAAATAAAAGTCATGCCCAACTTTTACGCCTCACCACTTTCAAATGTCACCAGCCACCACTGCTGCAGTGGTGGAACCCACAAAACTTATCAAAAGGAAAGCCTTTCATTGACCCTATTCTGCAGATCGTGATCACAGCAGACACATCTCTGACAGGTTCATCTCCAAGATTACACAATACATGGCCTTTGGAGCAACACACACACGCCTCCACATCAACTATCTAGAGCTTCTAGCAGTTTTTCTAGTGCTCAACCTTTTCAAACTCACCTCATAGGCAAAACTGTCCTAGTCCGAGCAGATAACAAGACAGCAACGTATTTTGTGCAAAAGCAGGGGGGACACACTCTCTCCAACTTTCAAGACTCGCTCAAGCTATTTGGAATTGGGCAATCCATCACAAGATTTATCTTCTAGCACAACACCTCCCAGGAGTAAACAAACAAATTGCGGACCTTCTCAGCAGAAGGAGACAGCAAATTCACGAGTGGGAACTTCATCCCCAAGTTCTCCTTCCATACTTTCAACAATGGGGATTCGCACAAATAGCCTTGTTCGCCACAGGACAAACGCAAAATGCCCAAGCTTCGGCTCCAGGTTCCCACACCCGCTCTCAAAGGACAATGCACTATGGATGCACTGGTCAGGGATATTTACCTATGCTTTTCTGCCCATCCTGCTCATTCCGTGTCTGGTTCGGAAGTTCAGGCAAACATTCCTCACACTAATTCGAGTAGCTTCCACATGGGCCTGTCAGCCATGGCACACCACCCAGTTGGAGCTGCCACTAGTTCCACATCGAAAGCTGCACCTCACCTCCAGTCCCCTCACACAGAACCATGGAGAAATCAGACATCCAAATCCACAAGAACTGAATTTAGCGATCTGGCTCCTGAAGTCTTAGAGTTTGGTTATTTAAATTTACCACTAGATTGTTTGACTATTCTAAAAGAAGCAAGAAGGCCTACCATTAGACTTTGCAATGCAGCAAAGTGGAAAAGATTTGTTATATATTGCAATAACAACAAAATCAATCCTTTAGCTGCTTCTATACAAAACGCTATCTGTTACCTGTTACTTAAACTAGGCTAGCTTATACATCTATTTGTTTGCACCTTGCATCCATAGCTGCATATTTGCAGAACAGGCAACATCTGTCATGTTTTAGAGTTCTAGTAATCAAAGCTTTCATGGAGGTGTTAAAAAGAGTAATACCACCAAGGATTCCTCCTGCCCCAGTTTGGAATCTCAACATTGTTCTCACAAGGCTCATGGGTCCAACTTTGAACCATTGCACAAGGGCACCTTGCAATTCCTCTCATGGAAAGTTGCTTTCCTCAATGCAATCACATCACTGAGGAGAATTGGTGAGCTACAGGCATTAACGTTAGAAGAACCCTTCTTTCAGCTGCACAAAGACAGGATAGTTGTACGCACCAACCCTAAATTCCTTCCCGAAGTGGTTTCTGCTTTTCATATAAACCAATAGGTTGGGTTACCAGTATTTTTTCTTCAACCTGATTCTGTAGCAAAACGTGCTCTTCATAAGCTTAACGTTAAAAGAGCTTTATTGTACTACATAGATAGAACAAAAAACTTTCGCAAAACAAATGTTTGTTTAATTTGTTCCACCTCACTAAGGCAATCCAATCTCTAAATCTGGTATTGCAAGATGGTTTGTTAAATGCATTCAAACGTGCTATTCAAAAGCTAAAAGAGCTTTATCCATACCCTTAGAGCGCATTCCACTCGCAAAATAGGGGCTTCTGTGGGGTTTTTAGGTAACATCCCTCTAGCTGACATATGTAAGGCAGGTCTACATGGTCTACACCACACACATTTACCAAACACTATTGTGTTGATGTTTGTTGTTTATGCAAAGCATGTGTATCTACAGCACTCATGCTTCGAACGGATAATGTTACTTATCCAGTAAGCATCTGTTCTTGGCTTGTAGAGCTGTACATTCACAGGGAACATCACTTACTTGCAAGTGAAACAACGCATGCCATTACAAGGTGGTCATTACAACGACATCGTGGTTACATTGCATGCCATTACAACGCAAGCCCTTACAACGACTTGCTGTAGGGGGAATCCAACACCTTCCCTACTATCGCACAGACTTGAGTTGGAATAGTAAATGATACTATTTCAACATTCAGCAACCCCCTATAGCAAGTCGTAATGACTTGCGTTGTATTGCTATGCGATGTAACAATGCGGTCGTTGTAATGACCGTGTTGTAATGGCATGTGTTCTAAACGCATGCGTTATAATGTGGCCTATTCTACATTCACATGCGCCCGCCTGCCTCCCGGAGTACCTGTAGCTGTTGCAGTTCTTCATGATACATTTATACGCATGGACATCTCTATACTCCATTCTCACCCTCTTGCGGGAAAACAATCTAACAATGGAGTGATGCCCATGCGCACTATCATTGAAAGGAGGCGTCACCTTACCTTGTGACTAGGAAAGACTTCTTCAAAGAAAAACAACTTGCAAACATCCGACCCAACACTAGATGGCAGGAGTATGCAAAGCACGTGAATCTACAGCTCTACATGCCAAGAACAGATGCTTACTGGGTAAGTAACATTATCCTCCTCCTCGTTATGCCTCCACCCATGGAACGCCTCCCTGGGGAATAGTAACAAAGGCTGCGATTTAGGCAGCTTTGGGTTATTCTGGATTTATCAAGCCATGCAGGGCCAGGCAAGGTGGCCTTGCGTGACTTGATAAATCTCACTTATTTTTTCATCACCCTTGTGCAAACCTTGATAAATATGGGCCGTATATGTAGCAGGTGGAAGTGGTTCGATCGTGTAAGTGGGATATAAATAAAATGATGTTTAGATCTCGCCTCTAGAGACAGTTCTCCACTGGAGGCCTAATGTTAGCAGTACAGCAGATCACACTTACGCAAACACACATACGGTACAGTGAGAGGGGTGTTCATCAGCCACCTTAGGCCATTGGCTGTTGGCAGTTTTTTTAAGAGTTGGCATTGGCTGGTTGAGCTGTTGCCACCCCCATCTCAACTCTCAGTGCAAGGCTTTCCACCATCCAGAGCTGCCAAAGCTTATGCTTTTTGGCTTTACTAATGCTTCCTGATTTGTTGTATCACAAGAGCAGAAAAGCCATATATATCACCCAGCCAACTGGTATGAATTAAAAACATTCCAAAATGGCTTCCATTCGCGTGCATTTGCAGAAGCCATCTTGTAGTTGATTTCATTGCTTTCTGAAAAAATATTTCAAGCTTGGGCCCCTTGGATGCCTACACATTACGGTGGCCGCCATCTTCTAATCTATTTTCAAATCCAGTGGTAAAGTTGATGAACCGATCCAATATTTACAGGATGTGTGTAGGAAAGGTATGGCACGCTAGAAAAGAATATTAAAATATCAAAATTGAAGGGAAAATGGGTAAACTTTAAAAATATGTTTATGAAATTTCCCTACTCTGGCATTGATTGTGTATTTTTTGTACATGCAAGTTTGTAACTATTCTGCTTCTCTCATCCCCACTCCCCTCTTTCCCCTCTGGCTCTGTATCTTCACCTTCACTCCCACACCTGCCCCTCACCCTCCTACCCCCCACTCCCCTCCCAGGCCAGCGGAAGCCGAGGGCTGCTGTTCAGACACCTGGGCTTGTTCCTGTCTTGCAGCACAGAGACCTACCAGAGGGCAGCCTCCCTGCTGCAGAAGTCTAGGACCACAGGGTCAAAGTTCATGGACGGACTGGAGGGTAAGGAGTCCCCACCATCTTGGTATGTTTTCAGATTGCTCTCCTGGTTATCAGGCACCTGAAGGTGAACCATTCCCCACAGTTTCCAGGGAAATGACTTGTGACATCAATCACCAGCATAAACCAAACACCACTCCAGGCTGCAGCAACAAACATTCAGAAATAGGCCCAGCCTGGAAACCACTGTACAAATGAATAGAATATGGATCCAAGACTGTGAGCAGAAGGTCTAGGATTCATATTTATACAGTTATATTTAAATATCAGTTCATTCTTAACTTTGTGTAAAAGTAACTAGGACAACAAACTGGTCACACTGCACCTTGGTACCTGCAACCATACCCATGGAGGACCTCTGACATTGGGTGAGTACTGAGAAGAAGCGCTTTCCAGTAGTGTGAGCATACAGTTAGAATGGGGAGGTGAGATGTTACTCACATTAGCATCCGTCTCACCATCTCACCAGACATCAGACCACAGCGTGAGATGTTACTCACATTAGTATCCATCTCAATATCTCACGTGGAGAAGTGTGGCTCACTGGTTAGAGGAGGCAGACCTGGAAGCAGAGGTCAGCCCGGGACCAGGGTTCAATTCCCGGCTTGGAGGGGTTTTGAGTCCTAAAAAAAAAAAAAAAAAAAAGGTCCATGGACTCGACAATTCTCGCTCCGGTGCCTACTCGATTCACGGGTTCACACTCTGCGACTCTGGGCAATTGCTTGCTTAATCTCCACAACGGCCCTTTGCGGCAGGATGCCTGGCTTTCACCATGTGGATACCCTGCTGGGGTTATCTCACAGGGGAATACCAGGACGGGTTCCCTAAGCAAGCGCTTAGAAACCAGTGGTGAATTGCGCTGTATAAATTCCTGTACATTTACATTTACATCAGACCACAGCGTGAAATGTTACTCACATTAGTATCCGTCTCACCGCCTCGCCAGACGTCAGACCACGGCGTGACATGTTACTCACATAAGCATCCGCCTCACCGCCTCACCAGACGTCAGACCACGGCGTGACATGTTACTCATATCAGCATCCTTCTCACCGCCTAACCAGACATGAGACTACGGGGTGAGATGTTACTCACATCAGCATACGTCTCACTGCCTCCCCAGACATCAAACCACGGCGTGAGATGCTACTCAAGTTAGTATCCGTCTCACCGCCTCCCCAGACATCAAACCACGGCGTGGGATGCTACTCACGTTAGTATCAGTCTCAACACCTCATCAGACATCAGACCACGGCGTGAGATGTTACTCACATTACCATCCATCTCACCGCCTCCCCAGACATCAGACCACGGTGCGAGGTGTTACTCACATTAGTATCAGTCTCAGGAGCTCACCAGACTTCAGACCATGGTGCGAAGTGTTACTCCCATTAGTACCCGTCTCACTGCCTCACCAGATATCAGACCACGGTGGGAAATGTTACTCACATTAGTATCTGTCTCACCGCGTGAAATGTTACTCACATTAGCATCCGTCTCACCGCCTCACCAGACATCAGACCATAGTGCAAGGTGTTACTCACATTAGTACCCGTCTCACCAGACCTCAGACCAGGGAGTGAGATGTTACTCACATTAGCATCCGTCCCACCGCCTCGCCAGACGTCAGACCACGGCGTGACATGTTACTCACATTAGCATCCGTCTCACCGCCTAACCAGACATGAGACTACGGCGTGAGATGTTACTGACATCAGCATACGTCTCATTGCCTCCCCAGACATCAAACCACGGCGTGAGATGCTACTCACGTTAGTATCAGTCTCAACACCTCATCAGACATCAGACCACGGCGTGACATGTTACTCACATTAGTATGAGTCTCACCGCCTCCCCAGACATCAGACCACGGTGTGAGATGTTACTCACATTAGTATCAGTCTCAGGGCCTCACCAGACATCAGACCAGGGCGTGAGATGTTACTCACATTACCATCCGTCTCACTGTCTTACCAGACACCAGACAACAGTGTGAAATGTTACTCACATTAGTATCCGTCTCACCGCGTGAAATGTTACTCACATTAACATCTGTCTCACCGCCTCGCCAGACGTCAGACCACGGCGTGACATGTTACTCACATAAGCATCGGACTCACCGCCTCACCAGACATCAGACCATGGTGCGAGGTGTTACTCACATTAGTACCGGTCTCACTGCCTCACCAGATATCAGACCACGGTGTGAAATGTTACTCACATTAGTATCCGTCTCACCGCGTGAAATGTTACTCACATTAGCATCCGTCTCACCGCCTCACCAGACATCAGACCATAGTGCAAGGTGTTACTCACATTAGTACCCGTCTCACCAGACCTCAGACCAGGGCGTGAGATGTTACTCACATTAGCATCTGTCTCACCGCCTCGACAGACGTCAGACCACGGCGTGACATGTTACTCACATTAGCATCCGTCTCACCGCCTAACCAGACATGAGACTACGGGGTGAGATGTTACTCGCATCAGCATCAGTCTCACCGCCTAACCAGACATGAGACTACGGCGTGAGATGTTACTCACATCAGCATACGTCTCACTGCCTCCCCAGACATCAAACCACGGCGTGACATGTTACTCACATTAGTATCAGTCTCACCGCCTCCCCAGACATCAGACCACGGTGTGAGATGTTACTCACATTAGTATCAGTCTCAGGGCCTCACCAGACATCAGACCACGGCGTGAGATGTTACTCACATTACCATCCGTCTCACTGCCTCCCCAGACATCAGACCACGGTGCGAGGTGTTACTCACATTAGTATCAGTCTCAGGGCCTCACCAGACATCAGACCATGGTGCGAAGTGTTACTCACATTAGTACCCGTCTCACTGCCTCACCAGATATCAGACCACGGTGGGAAATGTTACTCACATTAGTATCCGTCTCACCGCGTGAAATGTTACTCACATTAGCATCCGTCTCACCGCCTCACCAGACATCAGACCATAGTGCAAGGTGTTACTCACATTAGTACCCGTCTCACCAGACCTCAGACCAGGGAGTGAGATGTTACTCACATTAGCATCCGTCTCACCGCCTCGCCAGACGTCAGACCACGGCGTGACATGTTAGTCACATTAGCATCCGTCTCACCGCCTAACCAGACATGAGACTACGGCGTGAGATGTTACTGACATCAGCATACGTCTCATTGCCTCCCCAGACATCAAACTCCGGCGCGAGATGATACTCACGTTAGTATCCATCTCACCGCCTCCCCAGACATCAAACCAAGGCGTGAGATGCTACTCATGTTAGTATCAGTCTCAACACCTCATCAGACATCAGACCACGGCGTGACATGTTACTCACATTAGTATGGGTCTCACCACCTCCCCAGACATGAGACCACGGTGCGAGGAGTTACTCACATTAGTATCAGTCTCACTGTCTTACCAGACATCAGACCACAGCGTGAGATGTTACTCACATTAGTATCCATCTCACCGCCTCACCAGACATCGGACCACGGTGTGAGGTGTTACTCACATAAGTATCCATCTCACCGCCTCACCAGACATCAGAACATGGTGCTAGGTGTTACTCACATTAGTACTCGTCTCACCAGACCTCAGACCACAGTGTGAAATGTTACTCACATTAGTATCAGTCTCACTGTGTGAAATGTTACTCACGTTAGTATCCGTCTCACCGCCTCACCAGACATGAGACTATGGTGTGAAATGTTACTCACATTAGTATCAGTCTCAGGGCCTCACCAGACCTCAGACCAGGGAGTGGGATGTTACTCACATTACCATCCATCTCACCGCCTCCCTATACATCAGACCACGGTGCGAGGTGTTACTCACATAAGTATCCATCTCACCGTCTCACCAGACATCGGACCACGGTGTGACATGTTACTCACATTAGCATCCATCTCACCGCCTCACCAGACATCAGACCATGGTGCTAGGTATTACTCACATTAGTACTCGTCTCACCAGACCTCAGACCACGGTGTGAAATGTTACTCACATTAGTATCCGTCTCACTGTGTGAAATGTTACTCACATTAGTATCAGTCTCAGGGCCTCACCAGACCTCAGACCAGGGAATGTGTACACCCAAATAGTCAAAATATTTGACCTGCTCCAGTGGTTGCGAGCCCAGCATGAGTTTGCCCTTATTTGATTTATAAGGATTAAAAGTCATGTATTTTGTTTTCGAGCAGTTTATTTCTTATCCTTTCTTCCGGCATACTTTGTCAAATTTGTTTAAAAGATTCTGGATCCCACTAGGTGTCCTTGAGATTAACAGGGTGTCATCAGCAAAGAGTAGACAGGGCACAGAACTGCCTGCTAGTCTTGGGAATCACCACCACAATTGTACAGTTTTTTAATTAGACCATTAATATAGCGGGTGAATAGTGTTGGGGCCAGGACGCAACCTTGGCGCACACCTTTCTGTACTAATATATCATTTGTCAGGCTGCCTTTAGTGTTCCACCTAACCTTTGCATAGGTACTGTGCTGTAAACTAATCAAAATGTTAAGTAAATAGGCTAGGAAACGCAGTTCGCTCAGAGCAAGCCATAGTTGTTTGTGGTCTATCGAATCAAAGGCCGTTTTTTGATCCACAAATACAACATACAAGTGGCCACCTCTTATGGTCACTTTCTTCCAGATTAGTAGGAAAAATCTGAAGACTTGATCAGTGGTACTTGTGGCGGCCCTAAATCCCGCTTGGAGATTTGACAAGATGTTATTATCCTCGATACACTTTTGGATCCTAGTCAAGATTATTTTACAGAATTGTTTTTGAGAGACATCTGTAAGCCTGATCGGCTATGGTTGCAGGGCAACCCTTTATCTCCCTTTTTGTGAATGGGAATGATCTCGGCACCCCTCCAGGTAGCCGGGATTTCGCCACCAGAAAAGATGGCGCTAAAACCTGCTTGTAATAAGGGGCCCCAGATTGATGGTTCAGCCTTGTACTGGTCTCCCAGGAGCATGTCTAGGCCCGGGGCTTTCCCTCTCTGTAATGCATTTATGGCTGGTTTCCACTATGGTGATGACTGTCTCCTCAGTTAAAACTGTATTTGGTAGTCTAAGTTGCAAGCACGGATCAAGAGTAGCACCCTGTCCTGCATAAAACTCTTTCAAGTTCTCCTCCCACACATGGGGCTGAATATGAAAATCAGTTTCTATTTTTGAGTTTGGGGAACCTTCGGCAAGAAGATGCCAAAACAGCTGGCTATTCTTTAGCTTTGCAGCCTCGACGAGGTTGGCCCAGTATTCTGCCTCCCAATCTTTTTTGGCCTTGGCTTGGTCCGATTTATATAGCATCCCGCACTTCTTTACATCTACGGGAAGTTTCGATTTTACCGCCATGATTAAGGCAGCTTTGGCTTTGCCACATGCCATGTTGTACAAAGGGGCTATGTTCTGTTTCGCATGTTGGCCGTTTTGTAATTTGTAAAAGACTGGTCCAATTACGCCAGTCAATTGAAGGAATAAGGCCAGGATGTCATCTATGCTGGGAGCAGTGGTACTCAGATCAACAAGAATTTGCTCCACTGCAGAATATATTTTAGAAAAGGCAGTTGGATCGGCCTGTATCATTGGCCATTTGACTCTGCTAGTGATGACCGGACCAGTCTTGGTCCCGGAGTTGCCATACAGTAGAGTTGAGCCCATGAGTGTAAGGGCCAGGGCATTATGATCACTATCTTCCAGTATTCATACGGCCATATCTTTAACACTAGACTAAAGTTCACTATCAACCAGGATGTAATCGATCCTGGTTTTGGTTGCCCCCCTCTTAAACGTGTGGCATGGTTCTCCTTTTTAATCTGGCAGCCTGACTTTCAGGCTCTGCCACAGCGTCCCTGAAATCGACCGGCCGGGCTTGACTCCGCCGGTCGAACTCCATTTCCCAGCAGCCTCCACGGGGAATCGACGACGCCAGCAAACAGCGGGCTAGGAGGTGCATAAAGCACCGGCAGGGGCCGAGTTCCCCGTTCTCCTTTTTAATCTGGCAGAGGCACCTCACCTTGTTGTCCAGCGGCCGGGCTTGGCTCCGCCACAGCGTCCCTGAAATCGACCGGCCGGGCTTGGCTGCGCCGGTCGAACTCCATTTCCCATCAGCCTCCAGGGGGAATCGACGACGCCAGCAAACAGCGCGCCAGGAGGCGCATAAAGCACCGGCAGGGGCCGAGTTCCCCGTTCTCCTTTTTAATCTGGCAGCCTGACTTTCAGAGGCACCTCACCTTGTTGTCCAGCGGCCGGGCTTGGCTCCGCCACAGCGTCCCTGAAATCGACCGGCCGGGCTTGGCTCCGCCGGTCGAACTCTATTTCCCAGCAGCCTCCAGCGGGACGCGCGCCGGACGAAGCCCGGACTAAGGGCGGACAGTCTAAGACAGTCCAAGACTGGCTATGACTGGACTGGGCCAGTAACTCTGCTGGAACATTATTGTGAGTTGAGCTTGAAAATTCATTTTGCTGCTATAGATTAGGCTACCTGTAATCTCACAATAAGCTCTGTTAATATACGATTTGTTTGTTTTATTGCCACCCATTGAGAATAATTAGTAGAGGCCTAGTAGCGGTTCTAAGTCGCTATGTCTAAAGCAAAGACCCCCCTAGTATCAAACACTATGGATAATTCCCTGGTCCAGGTGGTCACGAAAATTAATAATGACAGAAGGTCTTCCCTGGGCTTGAGTATATCCCCATCCGCTACCCCCACTGTGGTGGGAGACATCCTTGTTATTACACTTGAATCAGACATTAGCCTCGATCCCGCGTTACATGTCCAGCCAGTTAATGACACACTAACCCAACTAATTGAGGCAATAGTCAAGACTGACACGGAGATTACACCTGAAGAGGAAATAGTACAAATAGAGGATGAGCCCCTGGCACCTGTACCTGTGCCAAGAGCGTCTAGAAGGGGGGGACAAGGGTCAGGCAAAGAGGGACGGGCTGCGCTCAAGTAAAAAGAAACCAAACACCGCGCCCACTAAGATTGATACAGTAGATGGGCGGGGGTCATACGGGGTAAAATCACATCTAGACGATGACCTCCTGAAGAGAATAGTAAACCTGCTGGACACCAAGCTAAAAGCCATCACACAACCATTGCTTGTTAAGATCGATCAACTAACCGAGGAGGTCCATAGATTAGGGGGACTATTAAAAAAGACCCTAGATGAAGTAGGAGACATCCCAACCCAAGTAGTATCTAGGTTAGAGCCTAAAATAGCTCCTATAGACCATTTGACAGGGGGAGGAGAGAGCGTAACTTCCCTGCCACCTGGGACTACGTTACAGGCAGAAGGGGGTCAGAACTCAGCTGAGGGGGGCTCTTTGTCATCAAGGGATAAGCACTCCACATATTGTACAGAGAAAGGCCCTGTAGAACTTATCGTCGAGGCTTCGCCCCTGGTATTGGTGCTGGCTAATGTCCCCCACTTGAAACCTGGCCAGATAGAATCTGCACCTTCGCTGATAAGTAAGGCGTTGCACTGGCTAACCCAAAATATGGCGTTCTCACCTGGGGGTAAGCAACAGCTGGCAGAAGAGATAGTTAAGGCAAGAAGGGTCGAATGGATTGGAAGCAGTAACAAAAAATTTAGGGGTGATTGTGTGGTGCTGCACTTTTCAGGCCCGGATGTCCTTCCGAACATTTTGTCCAATATATACCCTCCCCAACGTAGAACGGCTAAGATCATCCCATTAACACTGGACTTCTTTTATACCAGGCGAGGTAACATCTCAAATCCCACCATATTAAGAACAAAATGGAACACTGTGTCCAATAAGAGGAATAGGAGTTGTCCTTATAGTAGCTGGGGTGTGCCTCTCGAAAATAGGTTCTCGGCACTTTCAAATCTAAACGATTGTGACTGACTCCATGGCCCTGAAACTTCTAATCATCTAAATACTACCACGCACAACAACAACAGATCTAGTAGAGACAAGAGAAGGTCAGTTATGTAGTTTTGCCTTATAGCAGGGAAGATGACCACATACTAGAGGGTGGGATTGACCAGGATGTCTTGGAAAGGAGGATCGTGAACACAATGGTAGAACATCGAGGTGAGATTACCACGGCCAACACTGACAATCCTAGTGATATTAGAACTTTTAGCTCACTACTAAATAGAGGAATAGAGCCCCCCAGTAGTGATCTAATATCATCCTTGGATTTAAACACCCTAGATTTAAATAATGAAAGATTAACTTTCCTTTCATGGAATCTTGCTGGAATAGCAAACAAACTGGCTTCCCCAGAATGGTGTGTGTTCATAGATCAGTATGATATAATTTTGTTCCAGGAAACCTGGGCATTAAGCCCGGTCTTCCGGCATGGATATTTAAACTTTTTCGTCCCATCTCAAAAGAACCCGAAAGGATGGCCGTCAGGAGGATTGTTAATCTGGGTCAGGCAACTTCGCATTGTAGGATCCAGAAAAGAATCCTAAAATCTAATGACATACTATCTATAACGATTACCTGGGCAAATGGCCAAGGGACAGCCATTTTTAACATATATGCCAGGGGAGCTACAGGGGGGAAGATCTCTGAGGTAATAACAGCCCTAGATAATGAACTTGAACAGCTTCCACCGAATCTATCCAATATGGTGGGGGGCGACCTGAATACCACCTACGAACCCCTGGATCAGGAGGATTGCACCCTCTCGATAGAGGAAGATAGTAAATGGGGATTGCTGCAACTAGACTTGCCAATGGTCAGGAGATGGACCGATGTGGCAATCCAAGTTAAGAGTATGTGCCTAGCGAGGGGGCTCAGAGCGGCAAATGGGCGTACCCCATCGGACCAACAGGGGAGCTTCACATTTGATAATGGAAGAGCGAAGAGCCGAATAGATTATTTTTTGTTGGACGTGAGGGACTGGTATAGGCTCCTAGACATGAGCATCATACCACGATTGGAAAGCGACCATAACCCACTTTGTATGGCCCTTCAATGTATTAAGGAGCCATCAAACCCATCCCAGGAGAGGGATGCAGTGACCCTGGATATAGTTTCTGCTAACAACCAGCGGCACGTAAGGTGGGACAAAATGGTAGAAAGGCAAGAGACTCTAGATGACCTTAAACAAGTAGTAGTCACCGAGGTGGCCACCATAAAACTACATTCCACCAAACCTAACTTCACTAAATTCATGGAAGTTGCTCATAATGAGTTCTTTTCTAAACTGCAAGGATTCTTTCTAAAACCTGTAAACAAAAGTAAGGCGGCTAAGCCACCTCCCAGACAGCGGTGGTATGACCTATCCTGCAGAAGTGCCCGCCAGAAACTCATCTTGGAAATTAGGAATAGAAATCCAGCAGGGGTGAGGATAGCCAGGGATGACTATAGAAAGGCTCAAATTAAAGCAAAAAGGAAATGGGACGAAAACCACTGGCTTGACTTAAAGTTTGCATGTGCGGCCAAGAACCAAAAAGAATTCTGGGCAATTGTCAAATGGGATAGAGGGGGGGTAGCAGAGCGCCCCCAAAACAATGTTGCAAAGAATGCATGGGTTGATTTTTTTAAGCCACAGTATGCATGTAATCAAAATCTCTGCCAGTGTGAACAACTCCCTATGGTTTTCTTTAAAGGGGAAGTGTTCACCCTGGGTGATGTGAACACTGCACTAGATGGGGTGACAGGTGGCAGAGCGCCAGGTATGGACGGAATTCCAGCCGATGTTTTTCTAAGTGACCGGGACTCATGGTGCCAATACTTCATGTGGCTAGCCAACTCACTTGCCGAGGGTGCCCCTATCCCAAAGTCCTGGAGGGGAGCGGAAAATATTCCAGTTTTTTAAAAAGGGGATAAGGCACTACCGAGTAATTACAGACCGATCAGCCTCATTGATTCTGCACAAAAGCTGACGGGGCGTTTAGTGCAAAACAAACTACAAGATTGGATAACCGAGAAGGAAATTTTATCTCCCTTTCAGGCAGGGTTCCGCCCACTAACAAGCTCCATTGACCAGGTCTTCTATTTTCTAGCTTTATACTGGAGAAATGTGACCTTGAGTAACGGCCCTTTGTACGCTGTGTTTGTTGACCTGAAGTCAGCATTTGACTTAGTTCCACAG
The DNA here is from genome assembly GCF_964263255.1 of Lissotriton vulgaris. Lineage (NCBI taxonomy): Eukaryota > Metazoa > Chordata > Amphibia > Caudata > Salamandridae > Lissotriton > Lissotriton vulgaris. The sequence goes on from NC_141689.1 coordinate 36,124,520, forward strand.
CAAAAATTGTGGAGTGTCCTTGCAGATGTAGGCATCAGCCCTGAACTACTTACACTGTTAGTTCGTATGCATGAGCATAACTTTGCCAGGATTAGATGGGGGACCCAGGGCGAAGTAACTGATCCATTCCCCGTAGAGCGTGGGGTTAGACAGGGATGTGTCCTGGCCCCCACCTTATTTTCAATATATATAAATGGCATTGTAGACTACTTAATGAAATCCCCTACAGATGCCCAAATATTAGATGGGGTTCGTGTCCCAGTACTTATGTTTGCTGACGACACGCTGCTGGTCTCACGAACCCCTAGTGGCCTCCAAAAGGCAATAAACGTTTTTGGGGAATTCTGTCAGGATCGGGCTTAGAGCTAAATACATCCAAGACAAAGTTTATGTGCATGAATCCATCTAAAGCATTTAAGGGCGTAATTACTTATAATGGAACTGCTCTGGAGCAGGTTGATGCTTTTACATATCTAGGTATTTCCATGCAGGGCAACATGAAATGGAAGACCCATATAGACACTGCAGTTTTGAAGTTCCATCAATTAGCAGGTGCTGTAGCACTCAAACACAAAACCTCACTAACTAAACCTATATCTCCAGCCCTAGAGATTTATAGTATGAAGGTTTTAAGTGCTTGTTTATATGGCTCAGAATTGTGGGACTTTGCTAACCTGAAGGATTTGACCATGGCTGAGAATAAGTTCCTACGACACCTGATTGGTGCCCCACAGAGCACTCCAATCGTTCCTTTAATGTTTGAATTGGGAAGGAAAAAGATTGAGGACCTGGCTCGGTTGCGCCCATTATTATTCTGGAGGCGGATCATGACGACGCCTGAGCTAGGCCACTATGCTTCTGCACTTATGGACATTATCAAGTGTGACCGTTTCCACACTATTGAATGGTGTAAAGAAATTCGGAGACTGTTGGCAAAGCTTCCTCTCGATCACCTCTGGACCAACGCAGATATAACCACCTTTCCTCCTAAGGAGACCCTCAAAAAAATGTATTGGGATATGATTTTGGAATCTATTATGTGTTCCAACCCAAATTCAAAGCTAACCTGCCGATTCCTAGAGATTAAATCAATCCCGTCTTGCGAAGCATATTGGGACTTCATTACAAAAGTTATGGACAGGAAATTGTATCTACAATTTAGAATTGGCACTTTGCCTCTTAATGTCTTTACTCAAAAGTGGGTACCGAATAATTCCAACAAATGCCACCATTGCAAAGTCCAAGTAGAAGATGTTCCGCACTTTTTGTTTGCCTGCCCCCTTTATGTTCGCCCAAGAAAAAGGTGGATAAAACCAGCATGTCAGAATCTGGGAACACGTAGGTGTCTTGTGGCGCTTAGAATATTGGAATCTGACAGCTGCCCCCACCTAGCAGTTACAGTAGCAAAATTCTTAGGGTGGGCATGGATTATTCGCACTCGCACTTTAGCAAGCAGTGACCTAGAAATGTAATGTGATCTTTGAGTCTCCCAGATTAATTAATTAAGATGCATGGATGTAAAAAGTTTTTAATTTTGTGTCCTCTTTAAGCAAGCAGTGACCTAGAAATGTAATGTGGTCTTTGAGTCTCCCAGATTAATTAATTAAGATGCATGGATGTAAAAAGTTTTTAATTTTGTGTCCTCTTTAAATTGCTTAATATGAAGCGACAGCCTAATCAGTTTAATGTGCTTTTATTATATGATTGTATTTTTAGCTTAGTATTTATTGTTGTATAGATAGGGTGTTCAATGCTTTTATGACAAGCTGTCGAAATAAAGCTTTTTGAATTGAATTGCTTCTCTATCAGAGCCATTGTAAGCACGAACCCCATGGGTGATGGTAAAAGATAAAACCTGTTGCCACACCCTAGTGCAGTGGTCTTCAAACTTTTTGATGCCGGGACCCCCCCATCAAAATATTTTAGGCATAAGGACCCCCTCTTGACAAAAATTTGTAGAACCTAGTATTCCTTATCATTGACAACTATACATGCCCCCACCCCTCCTTCAATACACACTCATTGGAAAACGCACATCTCCTCGTGAGAATCAAACTAGATTGCCCTGATAGACGTCCACCCCCTCAAAAAAGCATTTGTGATGCCATACCTTCAGTTTGGGAGCAAATAGGTAGTTTTAAATGGCGCATTTGTGTGTATTTGTATCTATATATGCACACATTTTGGGCATGTGGTGCTGTAAGTAAGAACATCCCTTGTTTGCTTAATTTGTAGCAATGCTTTACATAGTCCGTTTTGACACCCTCCCCATTTTACTCTTTCTTCACACTCACTCCCCACCATAAAACCACTGACAATCTTTTCAGAGCATAACCAGGGATTATGCTTCCTGGGGTGCTCCTATCCCGATCTCCAAGCTAGGTCATATGCCGGAGTTTTACAATGTGTGTTTTCTTTCTTTTCTGTTAATTTGCTCATTACTTCACCCCATCATTGTTGCTCTTCCGAGGACATGGGTGAAGATCCGCCCTGTGCCCCTCTAGTTTTCTGACTTTAGATGCAGTTCTCATGACCACAACCCCCACAGAGATGTATACAGAATCCCAGCTAGAAGGACACATTTTTTTTAAATCAGGCAGTGTTCAGCGCTTGTTTGATATGGTGCATACCATCCACCCGGAGATAGTGGATAGCAGTAACGTCATTTCTTATCAAAACTGACACCCAAACCCCTTCTTTTGTGTGCTAGCATGTGTTGGGGGTGGGGGCATTTAACAAATGCAATTGTTTCAGAAGCCCCACCCCCCCTCACAGGATAAGCCCCTCACAAGTTGCATTACTTTCCCCTTTTAACAAGAAACCATAAAATGATTTCAATTGGTAAAGGCAGAGAGGGCACAAGCTGTTCCTAACGCAGGCAATGGGCCGTTCTTCCCCCTTTATAAAGAATGCTGTCCGAGTTGTTTCTATGTTATATGCTGAAGATGCACTCGCCCCACTGCTGCCCTCCCCAGGATACTCACACCAGGGTTGTGACAAAATCTTATTTTTTTCTCTTAATTAAACAATGCTTAAATAAGCTCACCCCTTCTCTATTTAAGTTCTAAGCACTTCTAAGCACTCTGCACCCCAATATTGCCCCGTTCTAATGTCTCTTCCGATCACATTTCAAGTGCTATTTTTTTTCCAAACCCTTTTCTCACATTCAATGCATAGAGCCCTCCCAGCCTCTTGAACGCATTGCACTACAACTCAAAAACATGAAGTGATTTGATCAGTTGAATGCAACTGCACTCTCCGAGAAATCAAAGCCAGGCAGACATCTGGACACACCTTTCTGACAGTGTGCTGCTGGCCTGAAAGAAATGCAAATGTTCACAACGAGTTAATCTGCAAATCCTTTACATTTGCAGATTAATCATTGCACACATTTGCATTTCTTTCACAGGCCAGCAACACACTATTAGAAAGGTGTCTTTAGCTGACTAAGATTCCCCAGCACAGAAGATTCCCGGAAATAACCGTCTGGGAAGTTTTCTTTTATAAAATGAAGAGCGCGACCCCCTTCCCATGCCTCCACGGCCCCCCTGGGGGTCGCGCCCCACAGATTGAAGACCACTGCCCTAGTGTGTTTCCTAATGGGGGGTATCTGGAGCTTGGCGATCTCTTTAGCTTTGTCACCATCTAGTGTTAGTTCTTGTACATAGTCTACAGGTTCGAAAGTTGTGTTAAAATCACCTGCAACTATGAATCGGTGATTCCCTTTGGCAGTCTCAAGGTAATTAGTTAATGTTGTTAGTGTACCAGATGGTTTAAGAGGAGTCTTAAAGCGATTATAAATATTAAATAACCTAACTTGAATGTTCCCTTTAAGAGAGGAGAGTTTTATCCCACGTATTTATTTCATCAGAGCAGAGGTTGAGAGCCTTGGTTTTACAGGTCAAGGTATTTTTGACCCAGATTAAAAGGCCACCAGTTGGACGACCAACATTGGACTGCTTTGGTTCAATACTGTATGTTGTAAAACCTACCCTGTGGACACGTTCAACCGCCCATGTTTCCTGTAATAGGCATAAGTGGCAGTCGTCCACTCGCTTATACCAATCAGGGTCAGGTATCTTGGACCTTATGCCTGCCACATTCCAGGACAGAAGTTTAATTTCCTGGAGTTCAATTATCGATTCCTGGGTGAGGATAGCTATTCACATTGGCTTGGTTGCATGGGGTGCGATTACTGTTGAGGATCACGGGGGTGTCATCCGGCTGTGATATGGAGATTTCCTCAATAACGCTTTTAAGGGGAGGAGGAACTACAGATAGTCAATCTTGGGAGTCAAAGCCACTTAAAATTTGGAATCTATTTCTAGTTTCCATGGGGGTGCCTTCAAAATGCCTAGAGTGTGGCCTACGGGGTGGCCCATTGGAGTAGTAAAGTTAGGATTCTTAACTTTACTAATCCTAAACTGAGAAAAATCCTAACTTTAAGACTTTGGGTATTCACAAAAGGCATTTAGGAGTAGTAAAGGTAGGAATCTTAACTGTACTACTCCTAAATGCCTTTTGTGAATACTGAAAGTCGTAAAGTTAGGACTTTGCCTCAGATTACGTTAGTGAATCGGGCCCTTACTTATTAACATTTTATAAATTCCCTTTTAGTCGACTTTAGTTAATAAATGAACTAGGTTCTTAAGCAAGGTAGCTCTGCGTGGTGTAATACATCTCACTTACAGGCCTACGTTGCCCTTGCATCTCCTTGCTTGACAAGGACAATGCAAGCCCTTAGTAAAGCTGAGCCTACGCATCTGTTGTGCTAACTGCTATCATGCCAAAAAACCTCTGTGTATGTGTGCTGCATAAATAATAAATAACATAAGAGGGCTACAGCTGCACCCTGTGGTGAGGTAGGTGTCTTTAGAACACATGTTAGAGATGCTACTAACCTCTATCCCATCTCCTTCGTCCAGGGATCCTCTACTCCTCCGCGGCTGGAAGCCTCCTGTGCCAGGTGGTCTACTCTCTTCTGCTGCTGCCTCTAGAGGAGGTCCACTGGCTCCTGAAGCCTCTCCAGGGCCTGATGAAGGCGCTCAGCATGGTGAGCAGGCTCCTGCCCTGCACAGCGGCGCTAGAGCAAGAGGAGCTACAGGGAACGCATCCAGGTGAAGTCTTTACCCAACTCACCCTATTGTCGTATGTTACATGTGCCCCGCATGGAGCGGGCACCTCGCATGTACTGACTCTGAGTTTAGTAATGGAGTGCAGGGCTGGACTGGGAACCCAAAGCGACCCTGGCAATTTTATCGGACCAGCCCCGGGGGAAGTGGAGGAGTTAAAGAGTGACACCCTGCTGCTTTTGCTACTGGGGCAAATATTGCAACATTGCCACCCATGAAGCCTGAACAATTTAATGATGGCCAAGGCCCAAGGAAGAATTGTGGGTCGCTTCAGGAGAAGCATGACTAGCGCAATCAAGTATTGGCAAATCCAATAGATCTAGCTTTCTATCAAGCTTTACTAAAGAAATAGAAAGAAAGGGAGGGTGATAGAGAGAGAGTACAAAGAAAAGAGTGATAATGGACAGAAATTGAAAGGGTAGAGGGAAACAAGGCAGGAGGGAGAGAGAAACTGAGAAATGAGAAAGACAAGAGAGTGAAGTAGGGATAATAATAGAGGGGGTGGGAGAGAATGGAGAGATGTTGAAACAGTATGAGACAGCCAGAATATAAAGAGAGGTGGAGAGAGATGGAATAGTGTCAGAGACTTAGGGAGGGATGACAAGCGAGAGGCAGACATTTAAGAGAGATGAAGAGAGAAAAGGAGGTGATAGAGATGGTGAAAAAGGAGGACTGAGATGTGTAGGAGAGAGAGAGGGAGAAGAGTGAGAATGTGAACTGGTGAAAGAAGGAGTATAGTGCACTAATCCTTACCCCCTCCAGACTCCAGCTGCATACATAGGTGTCTGATGCCTTTGTTGCCTCGCTCCATCTGCTTGTCTTGTAGTGGGGATCCAGATTCACCAGAAAGAATGGGCTGAGAGGGCTATGACAGATTGAATACCTTTCCCTGAGCACCACCACACAGTATCCCATGCAGGTAGATAGAATGTGAAACAAAGTCCTCATCAGACAAGGGCCCAAGCAGGAAGCAGTGAGAAAATACAGAGTTAAAGAAAAATACAGAGTGGAGGATTATGAATATGGCTTCTGGTTTTCAGTCAAAAAGGATTTTAACCGATGAAACACCACCAAAAGGAATATTTGCTTTGCAGTAAACAATGCAACAACACACCAGGTTATGCTGCACTTTACTGCTCTGGTGCACTGTGGTGTCATAGCAGTGAAGTGCAGGCTCTATTGCTAAGCACATTTCTGCGATGGCCGTTCCCGCTAGGACTCTTTCGGGACAATATGCCTTTTTGACTGTCCACAAAGACCCTGGACCTTTGTTTAGGCCCACCTTTGCAGCATGGCTCATCTCATGTGGATTTAACTCACTGTTCACTATACATTGCTGTGTGGTGGCCGGCTGGTTTACAGCTGCACGATGAGCACGGGTTCCATCTATGGGAAGAGGCACTACCGTGATGTCATCCTCCTTCACGGAGAGCGGGACGCAGATTTGCTTTCTGAAAGCTCAGGTATCAAGATTGTAGCAACAATCATCACTGTGTAACAACTGAAAAAGGAGCGTACAATGCGACAATAAGTATCACTCAGTCAGCGGCGAGCCCTCTATTTAACGCCTTCCTCCCCCCATATTCGTTGGGGCAAGGGCGAACAATCCCTCTAGTAAAGGTAAGAACACCTTGGCGGTAGGTCTACTTAATTGTAGATCTCTTCCACGGCACTCTGCAGAAGTCAATTTACTTATACAAGACTCTGCTTTAGATATCTTGTTTCTAATGGAAACGTGGATAACTCCTAGTTCCGATGCTGATATTGTGCAGGCCCTTCCGCCGGGCTACCTTATCTATCATCTGGACAGACCTGAGGGGCGAGGGGGCGGCCTCGCTATTTTATACAGGAACTCGTTTGTATGCAGGGCGCAGAACGGCTCACTCCTGGACTGTGAGAGCTGCCACTTCGCTTTGCGGATATCCCCCACAGTTTCGATATCAGGTCTACTGATTTATCGGCCCCCGGGCGTTCTGGGTAACTTTGCGGGCTCCCTTGTGGAATCAGTGACGACCTTGGCCTCATCTACGGCTAATTTCATGGTGCTGGGAGATCTTAATCTCCACTTCAACGACCCCACTGACCCAGCAGCCCAAGATCTTCAGGGCGACCTAAAAGAGTGTGAGCTGGTCCTAATTAATTCCGGGGCCACGCACGAAAAGGGACACCTACTTGATCCAATGTTCTCCAACATTCCCCGTTTAATGGCTAGGCCTGCCCATCCCCTTCCGTGGTCCGACCACTTCTTGGTATCGGCACTTTGGCAAATCGACTCACCGCCTACAAGCGCCAAGCAGGCTTTTCTGGTCAACAGAGCCTGGTCCAGATTAACGGCTAACGACTGGACCTCCAAGCTGGAATATATGCCTCTTCCTTGTGAGTCGGACCCAGTTAAGGCGGATGCCAACATTAACAATTGGTTATCTGCTTCCTTGGACGCTCTCATTCCGAAAAAGAGAGTTCAAAAGAGGGAGAAAAGAGTAGGCTCTGCTCCGTGGTACTCTGTTGAACTTCGCACCCTTAGGAAGGGATGTAAAAAGCTGGAGAGGTTATGGAGGAAGAAATGGGAATCATCCAGGAGAGAAGAATATCGTGTCGCAATGAGGGACTATAAGTCGGCTCTTCGATAGGCGAAAGCCCTATTTTTTGAAGAGCGTATTAAATCTGCCGCTAGATCTTCTAGAGAGAGTTTTAAAGTGGTTAAAGAACTTCTCAAAGTTCCTGAGCCGGCTGTCACTTATGACAAACAGAAATGTACCGAGCTCGCTGAGTTCTTCCACACAAAAATTGCGTAAATCTTAAACACCTTGCCCCAGCCCATGCTGTCTCAGGATAATGGGAAGCTGATTTTAAGAACTCAGGCCAGAGAGACAGCTTTTCACCTTGACTCTTTTGGCCCAATATCAGTGAGCGAGGTATCCAAAACCTTAGCAACCCTGAAAAGTGGCTCCCCTAGGGACCCGGCCCCCATGAAGTTCCTTAAACAAGCAGCAGCATCCATTGTGGCTCCTGTGACAGACTTAATGAATGCTTCCTTTTTCCAGGGTTTGGTGCCACCTACTTGGAAAACTGCTGTTGTTAAGGCTCTTTTAAAGAAGCCCAATTTGGATCCCTCGGACCTGTCTAACTTTAGGCCCATCTCTCTGTTGCCGGGCCTCGGCAAAATTGCTGAACGGCTGGTCAACATCAATTGTCAGCCTTCTTGGAGTCCAATGGACTGCTCCGTGTTTCGCAAACCGGCTTTCGCCCAGGTCAGGGCACCGACACGGCCCTCTTGGCGGTCGTCGATGAAACTAGACGTATCCTTGATTCAGGCGGGTCAGTGGCAGTGATCCTCCTGGACCTCAGTGCGGCGTTTGAGTCCGTGAACCATCAGGTGTTGATTCGGCGGCTGGCTGAGGTAGGGGTGTCTGGGGTGGCCCTGCAGTGGCTGAGATCTTTTCTTACCGGACGAACTTACCAGGTCTGGGATGGTTGTGAGCGTTCTAAATCGATCCCCCTCCAGTGTCGAGTGCCACAGGGCTCCTCCCTGAGCCCCACATTATTTAATGTTTATATGGCCCCCCTGGAGGACATAGTGTCTCCGTATGACATGAAAATCGTTAGTTATGCTGACGACACTCAGCTGGTGTTTTCTTTAGCCCAACTGGCTGATAATCCGGATACTCTGCGCTCCTGTCTGTCGGACGTGCACACCTGGATGGAAGAATCTGCCCTCAAGTTGAACGGCTCGAAGACGGAAATAGTGCTGCTTGGGAGTAAAACTTCTCTACTCCCTTTGACTAGCTGGCCGAGTTGCATGGGAGACCTTCCGGTCCCCAAAGAGGTGATTAAGAGCTTGGGAGTCTGGTTAGAACAAGACTTGTCATTTCGGACCCAAGCTAAGAAAACCGCAGGAGTGTGTTACGCCCTGTTACGGTCGGTTCGTAAAATTTTCCCTCTTCTACCGGTAACATCGAGGAAGCTGTTGATTCAGGGTCTGATAACATCCAGACTGGATTACAGCAACGCCATCTTTCTGGGCGCCCCTGAATCCACCCTCAAGACTCTTCAGCAGGTCCAAAATGCAGCGGCAAGGCTGCTTATGGATGTCCTGAGGACACAATCAGCGAAACCGGCCTTGAGGGTGCTGCATTGGCTCCCAGTGCGGGAGAGAGTGATTTTTAAGGCACTTTGTACTGCCCATAAAATCCTCTTAGGGAAAGGCCCCCTCATCTTAAAGAACTTAGTGACCCCATACAAAGCAAGCAGAACGCTGCGATCTGATCTGAAATATCTTCTGCTGGTCCCCAGAGTCAAAAAAGTCCGCACGGGCGGGAGAAGATTCTCATTCAACACAGCAAAGCAGTGGAACTCGCTCCCCTTAAAATTGCGCGCCGAGACTTGCACACTGCGTTTTCGCAAAGGTCTTAAAACCTTTTTGTTTCCCGCTTGAGTGCTTTAAACTGGCCGTTTTTACCATCTGATGGTGTCTGGAAAAGCGCTGGGATGCCCAAGGGTAACTGCGCGCTATATAAAATTTTAAATAATAATAATAATAATAATGTGTATACTAAAATAGTGGTATGTAAGGTAAGTACCAAAATGGGACTAGTAACCAGGCATGGAGGACCCCAGGGGAAACACAGAACCACTTAAGGTGTGTAGACAGGGACCCCAAGGTGCACAGGTGCAGAGTGGTTACACCAGGTCAAAGGTCCATAGGATAACACAGGATACGTTGTGGTGGAATTGTACATTGTACCCTTCCCACACGACCCCGAAGGAACCACTTGGATCAATGAAGGTTGCAGAGCCACCCCACCTGTGGATACCCCAGGAACCAAGACACCTATTCCAGGGAGCCCAGGGGCTTAGGGATGAAGTGGTGTTGGAACCGTCCAAAGGTGCCAATGGAGGTTTGCGGATGATCAGCAGCTCCATATTCTCATGGGCCAGGCCAGCGGAACCAGGATGCGGAATCCAGATGAGAAGAACCTGAAAGCAGAGAGGACAGAGTCCAAACCACCCAGAGCTGACCAGGAGGCACAGGGCCACAATACTAGCCCTTGTAGGAGGTTCTTGCTGTAGCAGGATGTGGTTGGAGCAGCAGCGGTGGAGATCAGGTGACCATGCAGGAGCACAGCAGTCTTCCATGAGCTGTTGAATGCCCCTCAATGGGTGCAGGAAGGTCAGTGGGCGGCAGGACTACCAACAAGCCTTGTCAAGCACAAACAATGGTTTGCGGGAGAAGATGCTGTGTTACAGACCAGCAAGGTCTGTGGGACTAACCCAGCAATGGTAAGCCTGGGCCAGCCCTCAGCACACAGGAGATCCAGCAAGAATCGACGAAGCCCCCTCGAGGACCCTTTGGTAGCAGGTGCAGAAAGTCATAAGAAAACCTCAAGAGCACACAGGAGATGAAGGCCCACAATGCAGAGAATGCAGACAGGAACCTGTTCTCTGAGCTGTGCGGTGCTGGAGGCAGGGGCTTCTTGGAGCTTGAAGATCTTTCGTGGCGAGAGCCAACAAGCATTGGCAATGACAGACAGACACTGTGCACAGGGAGGCGGTTCATGTCGGCTGGAGAGGGATTACAGTCATCCAACTTACAGGGAAGACTGGTTAGGCCCCTGGAGAACCAACAAGCCATCACCTGTGTTGAGCCGGGTAATGTCTGTGGGACAACAGAATCAGCAAACCGATTATTGTCGTAGAGGTGCCTACGGATGCAGGGAAGTGACTCCTTCATTACAAGGGAGATTCCTTCTAGCTGGGATGCAGGCGGAGTCCTTTGTGACTCAGAGTATTCACGTCCATGGAGTTGGAGAACTTGAAGAAACATAGGGACTAAGGTTCAGCAGGAATCTTCCCACCGGAGCAGTCTTGTCTTTGGTCCTGGCTCGAAGAACAGCAGAGTTCCGGGGTCCACCAACAGAAGAGACTTTGGACAGTCTTCAGACGACAGGCAGTTGAGTCTAGAAATTGTTGTCGGGACGAATCTAAGGACCGACCCCCAGGGTAGCCCTTAAAACACCCTATATAAGGAAAGGACCTATTCTCTTGTGACCCACCTATCAGAGGGGGTCAGTGAAGCTACTCAGCTGTCCTAACCAGTCAGGTGCTCCCAGGGGTCAAGATTCAACATGGCAGAAATAAGTGGTCACCTGGAAGAGCTCTGGGCCCCTCCTTAGGGAGGAGCTGGACAGGGTGGTGGTCACTCCCCTTGTCCTTTGTGTAGTTTCATGCCGGAGAGAGAGCCAAGGGCTCCTGAGCTGGGAAAAACTGGTTTCTGCAAGGAGGGCACCAAATGTGCCCTCCAATGCAGTCTGGTGGCGTTTGGAAGCGCCCCCCCCCCTACCTAATTCTGAAGGAAAGGTAGTCACACCTCTACCACACAGGAAATCCTTTGTTCAGCTTCCCTTGCCTGAATTAAGCTCATCAGCAGGAGGGCAGAAAACTGTCTAGGGTCGGCAGCATCGCGGGCAGGCAGTCAGACTGTGTAAAGCTACACAGGTAGGTATATGGGGGGTCCTCTAAGTAGCCCCACAGTGCATGGTATCATGCAGCTAACACTGCAATTGCTGTAGTTCCATGATTCCAACATGTTTGATACCAAACATGACTAGGTTCTGGCAGCCGTTATGTAGTTGGACATCTCATCGTGCCTGTGTCCTGCACTTACAAAGCCCAGAAAATAAAGTCTGGGGTTTGTAGGGGTACTTCTGCTCATGCAGGGGGACCCACTCACTTAGAACCAAGCACCCTGCCCTTGAACTGAAGAGCTTACCTTAGGGGTGACTTGTAGGTTAAAAGTGCAGTGACCGGGAAAAACGGCAAACCTTATATCCAACGTGAAAGGTGCAAGCAGCACTTCATGCAGGCTGCAATGGCAGCTCTGCAGACACCGTTTACAAGGTCTCCCATGGGCGGCGTAACACATGCTGCAGCTCATGGGAGAGCCCTGGTGTACCATGCACTGGGTCCATCAGTACCGAACACTAGGAACTTACGATGGTACCCCAGGATGCCAATTGTGGGGTGTACAAAGTACTTACCAGAGAATTCATAGAAAAGAGCACGGTCACTGGGGTCTCGGCTAGCAGGATCCCAGTGAACTACAGTCAAAACACACTGACACCAGGTAAAAATGGGGGTATCTATGCCAGAAAGAGCCTACAGAACGACAAGCGAAGGAAAAAATAAAGCAGAATTCTTTATAGAGACTGGAAAAACACCATCCACATGGTATTTTTACAGAGCAAAAATGAGCAAACAAGGTATTCGCTGCTTTTTAAATCATAAAACATTGAAAAAAACTCAAAAAACACCAGAATTCACAACAAACAGAAACTGAAAACAGGAAAGCTTAATTATGAATAAAAAACACTTTTTCCTCCTAGTGGTTTACTCAGTCGACGGAAAACTTGTGAACCACTCATAATCAGGGCCAAAGTATGGAGTCCCCTTTGAAGTCTTTTGGGTGTGGACATTGTTGATTTAAAATATTTAAAACAGACACGCTCTCCACCTATAGCCCACGCGGCATGGCTTGCTGGAGGTGACTCCCCTTGATAATTTACCACTGCACCAAATTATTGTGAGACATGTTTATCACACAAGGACCCCAGCAACATATTTTTATGAACCTATGTGACACGTAGTTTGCTTCTGATGGCATTCCCAACTTGTGATAGATTTACTTCCTTGGCTGAGTAAATAGCTCAGCTGTTCTATTTTAAATCAAGTTCATATTTAAAATGTTCTAGTGGCGTAGCAGGAACTTTTGCAACCCAGGGCAGTCCCTGAGTTTGCCACGCAGTGATCCAGGTAAGAGTGGGGGACAAAAAACGTACCTTACGCTCGCCGCTGCCCCCAAAAACAGGCGGACCCAACTTGTGATAGATTTACTTCCTTGGCTGAGTAAATAGCTCAGCTGTTCTATTTTAAATCAAGTTCATATTTAAAATGTTCTAGTGGCGTAGCAAGAGCTTTTGCAACCCAGGGCAGTCCCTGAGTTTGCCACCCAGTGATCCAGGTAAGAGTGGGGGACAAAAAACATACCTTACGCTCGCCGCTGCCCCCAAAAACAGGCGGTGATGTTTAAGAGTGATGAGGGGATTTTAGGGCTGAAAAATGAGTTGAGTTCAGGTGTAGAAAAGAGTTTTTGGGTTTGGTATAAGTGGAGTTTAGGATGGTGCTTTTCCTAGCAATCAGGCATGGGTGGAGTTTCGGGGTGGTGATATGTTTCATCAGTCTCAGGAATTGGTGGAGTGTATCAGCGTTGAGGGTTTTTTAGGTTTCATGGCTGGGTGGTGTTTAGGGCTGTTGAGGAGTTTTTAAGGTTCGGTGATGGATAGAGTTTGGGGGGATGAAGGTTTATTAGGGTTCAGGAATTGATGTATACGGGTGCTGATGTTTTAGCGGTCAAGGGGGGTTGTCATTTATGAGTTGAAGCTCCTAGGGTTCAGGAATGGGTGGAATTTGGGGTGAAGACATATTTTTAGGGTTCATGGATGAGTGGCGTTTAGGGCTGATGAGGCTTTTTAGGGGTCTGGGATGGGTATAATCCAGGGGCGATGAGGGGGCTTTAAGGGTGAGATGGGTGGTGTTTAGGGGTGGTGAGGGGTGCTTTTAGGGTTCAGGGATAGATGGAGTTTAGTAGCGGTGAGGGATCTTAAGAGTTCTGAAATGGGTTGGTATCGGCATAGAAAGGGTTTTTGTCGGTGGGATATAGGTGTAGTGAGGGTTTAGAGTCGGGTAGAGTTTAGTGGTTAAAAATACTTTTGTTATTCAGGAATGGGAGGAGTTTAGGGGTCAGAGATCGATGCAGTTTAGGCATGGGGAGGAGATTTTAGGGGGAGGAATGGATGGTGTTTAGGGGAGGTGAAGGATCAGCGAACTAAAAGCATCTGAAGTAATTGTTTGATAGTATAAAAGATATAAATCTAAACCAACTTCCCCTGAAGTAAAGTACTAAAATAATACCACCTACAAAAATGTTTCTGAAAGTAAGACCTGCAACCATTGCATTTGCACCTTGAAACATAAGCATGCACGAGCCAATATCGAGAAAAAAAATGACATTTTAGACGCTGTATCACAATAATGGCATACTACAGACTTGAATATCTTTTACACCTATGATTCAATGATTATATTGGGATATATCTATTTGAGGCGATAGTAAAAAAAAACAGAAAAAGCAGAACTAGTGTTGATGTTGATAGGTGAGCCCCTGCCCGTAGTAAAGGCAAGGGTTGGGCTTGGTTGGCGTCTGTGGTAGAATCGATGCCATGGTGAGGGGATGTGTGATATTGTATGGTGCTTCTGGTACTTGTCCTGCTGCGTGACCAGGTATCCTGTGTTCTACTCCTGTAGATGTGCGCTGCGTCCCTGGGGACGGAACTGTTCCCGTGACATCTGCGGCCTGGGGATGGCTCCTGGACCTGGAGAGAGCCGTTTTCCTGTTGTTGGGCAGCTGTCTTGGGCGGATGCTGAAAAACCCCATCGCTTCACCCAGTGATACCTCTGTGGGAAGCTGGCTTCAGTACCCGCTGTTCAGGAATGGACTGGAGATGGAGCCCGACAAGCTAGGTACCGTACCAAACTTCAACCCTCCATTATATCCATAGAGCCAGTGTTACCTCAAGGGTGGGTCAAGCTAGATTGTGTACCAGAGCTGACCCATCTAACTCATCCTAGGAGCTAACATTAACTCAACAGTGGGTCAAGTAGATACTGTGCTAGAGCTCAGCCCTCTAACTCATCCATGGAACCTGTGTTGACTCAAGGGTGGGTCTTTGTGCTCCAGGTACAAGGAGAGGACCTTGCATCACAGATCCACTAAATTACATTCTTGGTCTAGGGCAAGCCCCGATATCACTCTAAAAAGATATTCCAGCTGGTGACAGGGGCAATATTGTGTTTAATTTATTCAAGTATTAACCACCAGAGGAAACTTTGACAGGAAGTGGTACCACCTTCCTCCCCACTATCATGCTTGTAATCCACATCAGTGCCCGTCATTACTGTTGCTAACGCAGTCATGAACATGACCCAGTAGCGAAGGCAAACTTGAGAACTCTGTGGCCGTGTAATGGCCCAAGCTCCATTATGACCAACAATACTACCGTACTACTAATAAAAATAAAAATGACTTTTTTAATATACAGCTTCACTTTCCTCTTCTGTCAGATCTTTTTAGTGTAAATCACATGTCATTTTTTGGTACCTGTTACAATCAATCAGTTAAATCACTTTATTTGATCATATGTTTTGATCTCCTTGTGTCGTCAGGGTAAGTGAACGTAAATACATACATGTATGTGCATGTGCATGGGAAGGGGCCCGTAGAAGGGGAGTCGGTGGGTGCGGAAGGGCGTGCTTGGTTAGGGTTGCCACCACATCAGTAATCCTGTGAAGATGGTGGTGTGGTGAGGGCCGATTCACAGACCTAACTTAAGACAAAATGCTGAACTTACTACTTTTGGTATCCACAGAAGGCATTTAGTAGTAGTAAAGTTAGGATTTTGTCTTAAGTTTGACTTAAGTTTGACTTAAGACAGACTTAAGATAAACTTAAGACAGACTTAAGACAGACTTAAGACAGACTTAAGACAGACTTAAGACAAACTTAAGACAAAATTCAAACTTAAGTCTTAAGTGTATCTTAAGTCTGTCTTAAGTCTGTCTTAAATATGTCTTAAGTCTGTCTTAAGTCTGTCTTAAGACAAAATCCTAACTTTACTACTACTAAATGCCTTCTGTGAATACCAAAAGTAGTAAGTTTAGGATTTTGTCTTAAGTTAGTTCTGTGAATCGGGCCCATGGAGAGGATTGTTAGCTGGTGAGGGTGGTTGGGTGGTAAAGGCTTCACCAGCAGTTTGGTAGTAACTTGGGGACTTTTGTGTGAATGTTTAGGAACAGAGCATTGGAGAGACCTTCTCTCAATAGGGAGACGCATAACCCCTATATTTTTGCCTTCGAGGGCGTTGTTATTTAAAAAGGTTTGCTTATCTCAGCACAAGGTACAGGGACGGAGTTTGACATCTCCTGGGTGAATGCAGGGAGCTTGTTATGACTAGGTCAGTGTGCTTTGGCCGTCACTCACTGGGCAGCCTGGCAGTGCCCACGAGGTTGGTTCTACATTGAAGTGTGATATAGAGGTCCTCGGATACCATTCATGGGCACTAAAACTCAGTGTAGGGTTTTAAGGGTGTAAGAAATGGGGTTACCAAATCACCAAGGGGGTAGCATGGAACCAAGCGGGCAGGCCAAACTTCGGAGGACATGTGAAGCACTCACGCAGTACCCACAGACGACACACCAGGCACACCACAAAAGAGGCAGGACACCGGCTTGAGTTGGAAACATAATAAGTTTAGTATCTCCAACCTGCAAGGCAAAAATGCATAAACAGTGGCATCACAACACAACGCCAACTGTCACCAGAGCCAAGTGTATCAGGGGGGGGATTATTTACATGGGAAGTAAAGGCTGAGTGCATAAGTCCATGGCTGAAATAAAGAAGGTGATTAAATTGTCATTAAACCTGGGGTCACTATGGCGGGGCCAACTCAGGCTCTCATCCTTAGCATTAGGCTGCAACTACAAAGTACAACTTTAGCATCAGGATACCCCATGCAGAATAATTCCAACCCGACCCCTGTAAAGGAAAAGCTTCATGGCATCACAGCAAATCCCAACAGACAGGAGCCCCTGTAATAAAGCAGCAGGCTTGCTCATAAACATGGGATGTAAACCGGGGCCTGGAATGACACGTCAGGCCAGCACAGGGGCAGGACACCTGCAGCAAAAGGGCACATCAACATTAGATATCCGTCTCATCACCTTAGGCCAGGGAGATGACCATCTCATCAGGGTAGTAGGCACCTTGTATGCAATAGAACCTCAGGCATACACATTACGCTGTGACATTAGGCATTTAACCATAAGCATATCAACACTGGCGCATTATTCCTGAGCAATACCCTGGGCATCTAACACATTGCGCACCTCACCAGTGCGTACATTCGGCTCACTTAGGCAGGTAAATAACATCTGCAGGGGCCCACAACCGTATTTGTATAACCGCCTGGAATCAGCGTAGGATCACCTAGCAGGCGTGAAACATCAATATACATTGGCATCAGTAACGGAAATAACCGGTCACAACCAATCAAACATTTCCTATCACCTGGTCACTGGGCAGGAATAAACATTTCATTAGGGCCACCCTAAATATCTTTTCGGGCGACTAACACTTCCCTAGAGGGGCAGTCGGCCTCAGCAGTATAACGCATGGGGATGCCCACCATTCACAGGGGCATTAACACTAGGCCATAAGCACACTGGGCGCAAAACCATCGGCCTGAACATCAACCCAGCATTAACCTAAGTCCTGGCCCTAGCTCTTGGGGCTTTTAATGATTCCTTGGGGGACCCAGGGGCACAGCATTGACAACCAGCCTACACCAGCTGGCGTTCACCTGGACCCCCAGGCAGGGGTTAACTAATGTCTTGGCCCTGTTCAGAGGCCAGGCAGTCCCGCAGGTACTTCTCTCAGGGGGCCCTGGCCGAGTCCAGGGGCTCTGGTGTATAATTAGGGCCCACGAGCTCTAGTACAATGTCTCCCAGGGGGGAGGAGGCCCTGCTCTTCCTTAAAGCAGTGGGGGCCAACAGGCCCAATCCCGATTTCCCAAAAGACGGGGAGGGGGCGAGCACCGACCCTGTGACCCGACACCCCCCCAACCCACTGCAAGCAGCCCCACTCACCGGGCTCCTGATGTCCTTCAGGCGCCTCCTACGGGGCTCTGGCTCCTCTGTACCAGCGGGCGGGGCTCTCCTCACAAGAAGGGAGCCCGGCTGGAGTGCAGAGGTCCTCTGGCCGGTTCCCACTCTCCGGGGGCTCCTCACACCCGATGGCAGGCTTCTTCAGGGGCACAGACCGCACGGCACTAGGGGCTCTTTCTCACCGCAGCGTCACCCGGGTCCCTCCTCCTCACAGGGGGCCCGGGGGTTTAAAACGACCTCGGGCGGCACAGGGGACAAACGCGGTGACCTGGCACGCGTGGCGG
Organism: Lissotriton vulgaris; assembly: GCF_964263255.1. Lineage (NCBI taxonomy): Eukaryota > Metazoa > Chordata > Amphibia > Caudata > Salamandridae > Lissotriton > Lissotriton vulgaris. The sequence continues at coordinate 36,142,710 of NC_141689.1, forward strand.
AAGCCCGCCTGGCTTTTCTCCCACCTCACACGGGGCTCCCTCAACCTCCCGGGAGCCCCGCAACGCCGTCGGGTCGCTTCTTTTGTGGAGGCAGGGCTGGCACCGACAGTGTGCCCCGGCCCCGCCTATTCCACCGGCCCCTCACTCTGGGGCACAGACCGGCGGGGTGGGCTCCCGCTCCGGTCGCTCTCTCTTCGGGGCTCCCCCTCGACCACGGGGGCCCCGCACCGGCGCTTCACCTTGGTCCCCCTCCCTCACGGGGACCCAGGGCTTCGGGTCAGCTCTTCCTTCTCTGGCTGCCGGGCCGGCAGCCAATGCCTGCGCGGCCTTTCCAGGCATGGTCGCGCGGGCCAATCCCAGCGCAGCGTTGGCGGAGGCGCCCCCGTCACGTGGTGGGGGACCTGACGGCTTCAGGGCCTAGCGCGGCCCTCACCTCACACCGGCGGCCCTCTCCTGGCACCGGGGGCCGCCGCGATGATGCCCACAGCAGTGGGGGTCCCTCCAAGGCGGCGGCGCGCCACAACGGTGAGATCGGCGGCATAAGGGGTAGGCTCCCTTTTTAATTAATTATTTATATGGCGGACAGCGCGCCAACACGAGGGTAGGCTCCTCCAGCTCGATTCCACTCACAGTTCCTTCAGGCCACACGGCGCTACTCTCCTCAGCAAACGGCGCTATTCACAGCACACCGCTCCTCCCTCTGCCCACAGCTCTCAGCTCCCAGCTCCTTTCTCAGGCCACGCAGCGGGGGCAGGAATTTAGCACTTCTCCAGTGCTTCCAAATTATAGCGCTTCACAGGCTGCAACAGTCTTTGGCCTCACAGCGCTTCGGGGCCATGCAGCAGTTCATACCAGACAGCCGTCCACAGTCCCTCGGGGGCACAATCCTCCCCGGGCAGCTCCTCACGACCCAGCACTTCCAAAGGGGCCACAGCTTCACAAGAGGGGGGTAGACAGTCCCACTCCTCACCTCTTGGGCGCTTCTTCCATGCAGCGCTGGAATGGTACCCGGTCCAAACAGCGTCAGCGACCTGGGTAGGGGCCCTCCTTTGTCAGGGGCCGGGGGGACAGCAGAGGGGGGGGGGTTTAGGGGTAAAGGGCCCAGCTCACAGGCCCATGTGGCGGTAGCACCTCGCAGCAGGTCCCCTCACGTTCCTGTCCCAGCTCTGTGTCCCTCTCTGGTGGCACATCCCCCTTACTTATACCCTCCTCCCAGGCAGTGCCAGAACCTTCTAGAATGTTGGCAAAGCTGGCCTAAACTGGCTCAAGGGGAGGGGTTGAGCACCCTGGGTGCCAGGCTTTCCCTCCAAAAGCTAGGGGTGGCTGGGTAATAATATCTAGACCGCTGACCTATGGCAGTCCAGTGGCAAAACCCATGGCCATGGCATCCATTTTAAACACAGAACATTTTAGTTAGGTACATTTCTAAAATGGGGGGAAATTTACAAGTGCTCACACCATTACATAACATTACATTTTAACACAGGGCAACTCCTACCACACATGGCCTATACAGGTTTATTACCATGGGGGAGACATCCTAGACAAGGGGGTCAAAAGCAAAAAATTTCGGGGGGAAAAGGCCAAGTCCAACAAAGGGCAAGTGTCAGGCGGAGTGCTTTGACCCTCACTCACTGGGTGGCTGGCAGTCGGTGTGAGAGTGTGGCTGAATGTGCAGGATATATGCAGACACTGCATTTGGTTCAGGTTAGACCCTCTCTGTTAAATAATCAGGGTGGTACTGCCACAGTCAGTCTGTACAGCTCTGCTGGGATAGGGTGAAGGGATAGTTCATTATAGTAATGCGTAGCACCCTTTGAGAGAGAGGCCAGGAGGTGGTCATGTATGATCAGCATTTCATCAACCATAATTGGATGGCAGTTATTTGGACTCACATGTGCTGGAGCACACGGCAGCCAGGTTGCAAAGAGCAAGTGCTTCTGGGTAATGAGTGATGTATATATTTCTGGTCTAGGTTCTGCAGTGAGAAGATTCACGGAGGCAGCTCTCAAGGGCTCAGCAGATCACCCAGACCTGGAGCTGCATGTGCCAGGAGACACAGGCCTTCTTCTAGACATCGCCCTCGCCGCACTCAAGGAGCCAGCCCTCACCATCACCCAGAGGATGAGGGCACAGACCCAGAACGGAGGTAACAGGGTGGGAGTGTAGGGACCCCAGAGGGAGGGAACGGAGAGGGGCCGGCCCTCACCATCACCCAGAGGATGAGGGCACAGACCCAGAATGGAGGTAACAGGGTGGGATTGGAGGGACCCCAGAGGGAGGGAACGGAGAGGAGCCGGCCCTCACCATCACCCAGAGGATGAGGGCACAGGCCCAGAATGGAGGTAACAGGGTGGGAGTGGAGGGACCCCAGAGGGAGGGAACGGAGAGGAGCCGGCCCTCACCATAACCCAGAGGATGAGGGCACAGACCCAGAACGGAGGTAACAGGGTGGGAGTGGAGGGACCCTAGAGAGAGGGAACGGAGAGGGATTGGATGGACCAGCTCTAGCGCCTAGAGGTGGATGCATAGAGTCTGGCTGCTGAGAGGGGAGTAGTGCACAGCATGCTTGAGTCTGAAGTGCCCTGAGGCCTCAGGAATTGGCTTTGATTGACTCCGGCTCTAGGGAAGTGGGAGAAGCCAGCACGTGATAAATCAGATATATTCTTACAGTACACTGTAAATTAACTGCATGCAAATGTTGTAAATACAAACACAATTGAGCTAAGAACAGAATCACTGTAAACATTTTCAAAGAATGAACAGCACATTGTTTACAAACCCAGTGCAGCGTGTACTGTGGTGTCGGCTCTGTCACAGCTCAAGGAGCCCCGCTGGCAGCATTGGCAATAAAGCAGACACTCACACAACACTGCTATGACGAGATGGGCGCCAGCCAATGAGGAGCGTTCTCCCCGCTGACTGCGTTGGGCATTTGTTCGCAGGTCAAAGGGCTGGCTCCTGGAGACGTAAGTACCCTCCCGTGGTTCCGCCCTTCTGCCCGCCCTTGTAGCGATGGCGGTTGGCCACTCCAGGGGGTTTGGCCTGGCTTTTGTTGTTCTTGGCTGTGTTTACAATCAGTTCCACTTCCTTGTATGTCAACTTCTGCTCCTGGCTCCTAAGCTTCCTCTTCTCCTGCCCAATCCTCTACCCTCTTGAACCAGGATATATTCTGGGTCACCATCTCCTCTCCGTGGCGAGCCGCCCGTAGCCATTGTCCCTTCTACCACACGTACTACCCATGTTCTAGGTTCATAGGGGGTGTGGAACTTCCAGCCCAGTCATCTGGCCCCCTGAAGCGTATGATCTCCTTGTTCGGGGTGGCAAGGTGAGGCTCGTCTCTGTCTACTTGCATTGTCATTGTTGGATTTTCCTCGGATCTGGGTTCCATCGGTATCATACTCTGGAGGGGACCATATTGGATGGACTGAGATCATGTCCCGCCGATGCACCTTCAGCATGAGATTCCATGGGGCACACCTAGGTGTACACTGTGGGGTCCCTCTGTACTTTCTTAGAAATTGGTGTAGACTTCTCTCTGTTTTCTCCTTCATGGATTAGTGGCTCATTTAGTGTGCGCATAAAGCACTTGTCATCTCTGTTGGCCTGGGGCCATTGTGGGGTGATGCATTGATGTCGACTACCCAGCTGATGCAGGACGTTCCGAAACTCCAGTCCTTGGAACGGTGGACCTTTGTCGGTCTTGATCTCTTTGGGAAAACCAAAGAGACAACCAGGACTCTCTTCAATGCTGGGATGACTTTGATGAACGCTGTCTACTCAGTCAGCTCCACTGCTGGATGGTTGAAGTGGCTCTCCACCACTACATGGTGGTCCTCCAATCTGGAAAACTGCTGAAATCAAGAGTCCCCTTTCTCAATGGAATCTCGCTCCTTTCTTCAGTGATCACTGGTGCTCGGGCTTCTGGGCCACCTCACTCCAGTGCACCTCGTCATCCACTACTGCTTCCACTCCCAGTAAACACACTTTTTCCCACATACGGCTCTTGGCTGACCCTTGATGTCCTGCATGGGCAAACTCCACGACGCGACCAGTCAACCTGGCGGGGATCACTATGGAGTGTCCTTGTAACAAAACGTACCCCTCTGTGATGGCACGGAGCTCATGTCTGACTCTACAGATCAGCGTCAGACTCACTTTATCAGGGCTCCCCACTGGTTGGTGTCACATAGGAAAGCATTTCTGGATCCCCCCCCCGGAGTGTGTCAATGACTTTCACTAGGACAGCAACATCCTTCGTTGCCTGACCAATTTCCCAGAGGCTTATCATCTTCGGGCATACCCCTCAACTCACAAGCGGTATGTAGTCTCTGACTTGAGTGTTGTCACTCTCAATGGCATCCCTTCTCGACTGCGAGTGTCTGGAGAGAAAGTCAACCTTGAATCCCTGCCAGTATGTCACCTGTACTGTTGCAATTCAATCGCCCACTGGTCGATCCTGGGCGGGGAGTGTTGTGCAATGCTCCTGCTAGCGAAAGTAAAAATTCTAGACAATTCTGGCACATCGTCAAATGGGGACATGATAGACCTCCAGAGCCTCCTAATAATAATGTCCCTCACGATGCCTGGGTTACATTTTTTAAAGAGCAGTATTCTTCCAGGGGTCAGCCTGCAAGTAATGTTAATCCCACTTATCTGTTCGCAGACGAAGATGTTTTTATGTTAAGCGAAATCCTGTCTGCTTTGAAATCCGTCCATAGGGGCAGAGCCCCGGGTAATGATGGTGTTCCGGCGGATGTCTTCCTAGATGACATCGACCGGTGGAGTAAGTACATCTGCCTTTTATTAAACCTCATAGCCAGAGGCGCTGAAATTCCGGTTTCTTGGAAGGGTGCCGTCATTATACCAGTATATAAAAAGGGGGACCGGGCGCAACCCTGTAACTATCGCCCTATCAGCCTAATAGATACGGTCCAAAAGGTGGTAGGACGTGTTATCATCAACAATCTGCTTGATTGGGCTGAGGAGCAGAACATTTTATCCCCTTTTCAGGCGGGCTTTCGCAAAGCAACAAGTACTGTAGACCAGGTTTTTCGCTTCCAACTTATACAATGGCGGACAGTGGTACTGGGTGGAAGCAGCCTGTATGCAGCTTTTGTTGACTTGCGGGCTGCATTCGACCTGGTGCCAAGGGCAAAATTGTGGGAGGTGCTGGCTGCCCTAGGGGTCCCGATGATTATCTTAACTTTGATTATGAGACTCCATGAGGGTACTTATGCAAAGATTCAATGGGGGGGCTATGGCAATGACACTATTGACTTCCCTGTCGAGCGGGGGGTACGGCAGGGCTGTTCAATGGCTCCAACACTGTTTACTCTTTTTATAAATGGAATTGTTCCCCTTATGCAAGCTGAGCCTCTAGACGCTCCCTCTCTTGCTGGTGCAAAAGTTCCAATTTTAATGTTCGCAGACGACACCCTAATTTTATCAAAATCCCCAAGTGGTCTGCAAAAGGCATTGACAATCTTTGATAAATTTTGTTGTGATCATGGCCTGGAGGTAAATGCAGCGAAGACAAAGCTCATGGTCTTTAATCCCAGTAGGAAATTCAAACCCAAAATTACCTTGAGTGGGCGCTGCCTTGAAGTCGTGAACTCCTTTACTTATTTGGGGATACATATCTCAAATAATAACAGATGGAACCACCACTTAGACTTAGCTATATTAAGGCATAGACAGCTTGCTGGTACCATCATTAAGGAGCACGCGAAATCCTTAACTAAGCCAATTAAACCGCCACTGATCATTTATGAGGCTAAAGCAATAGGGTCTGCACTATATGGGGCAGAACTGTGGGGGCAAGAAAATCTCCAGGAGTTACAGAGGTCAGAGAATACTTTCCTCCGTAAACTAACTGGTACCCCACAGAGTACTCCCCTTCTGCCACTCAGATATGAACTTGGTAGAAAGGAAATTTCTGCAATGTGTAAACTTCGACCAATATTATATTGGCGCAGAATCTGGACCACCCCTGAACTGTCACATTATGCAGAAGGATTTGCTGATGTAATCAAGGCAGATCGATTTCATGAAATTAAATGGTTTAGATCTCTGAGAACTGCATTAAGTGAACTAGGGTTGAGTGAACTGTGGTCGGATCCAACCGGGTCCTCCTTTCCACCTAAGTTGCTTATAAAAAATCTCTACTGGGAACATGTTGCAAATAAGAGCCTTCTTAGTAATAGTAATGGGTCTATGACGACTGCCTTCCTCGAAGCTAAACTGTTTCCAATGTTTGAGATGTACTGGGATATTATATCTAAATCCCTGGATAGGAAACTGTTTTTCCAACTGAGGGCTGGCTCTCTACCTCTTGGGAATTTAACATCCAAATGGAGAAATAGAGGCCCAGCAACTTGTTTAGCATGTGGGGAAGGGAAAGAGACTCTGGGGCATTTCTTGTTTGTCTGTCAAGCATATTCTGTTCCGAGACGAGTCTGGTTGGCTCCCATGTGCAGGAATTTGGGTACTAAAAGTTCTATGGTAGCCTTACGTATCATTAAAACTACCCCTTTAAATTGGATTGTCATAGCAACTGCAAAGTATTTGGGGTGGGCGTGGGTAATTAGGCAGAGATTGCTAGTAGAGTGACTACTCTCTGCCTAGTTGTTCAGGGACTGCTAGTTTATCTATTCCCTGTTCCCATGCCTGGTGTCTTTCTGACGAAATCTTATTCAAATTAATTTTTAATCATGTATGTTTTTATAATATGAACTTTGCACCTTGATGTTTAAAACTTGATGAAATCCGTTTTTAAAAAAAAAGGGAAAAAAACTTCCTTTTTAATGTGTCTGTGCTTAAAGTCATGCTGACTCTGTAATTTAATTGTATTTTATTATATGTTTGTTTGTCGCTTTTATGAGTAATTACTCGAATAAAGCACTTTTGACTTGACTTGCAATGCTCCTGAAAAGTGGAACCAAAGGCTGATGATCTGTGACCACCTTGAACTGTCTCCCACAGAGGTACAGGCGAAAGTATCCACAGGCCCACTTGATTGCCAGGGCTTCTCCCTCTATGTGAGAGTACCTGGTTTTAAGCCCGGGTGAGGGCTCTGCTGGTAAATGCAATAGGCGCCCACCTCTGTGGCTGCACTCCTGTGTCAACACAGCTCAAACTCTACCAGCCTGACCTCCACAAGCAGCTCAGCTCTTAGTCGAAATAGGCCACTGTTGACCTACTGAGATGTGCGGACTTGATCTGCTCAAATGATTTCTCTTCAATAGACCCCAAGTTCCACTGTGCGTCAGCCCTCACTGGAGTTCCTAAAGGCTCTGCAATAGTAGCCAAGTTGGGATGAAACGTCCAAAATAAGTGACAAAAAGTGACCACCCCAACTGGGGTTTGTTGGATTGCCCCCGGCTTACGGGGATCCCTCTGGATTCCCTCTTTTGTGAACACATAGCCAAAGAATTCTATGTTCATCTTAAAAAAAGTAGTATCATGCAACAATGTCTCAAAAGAAATATTAAAAAAAATATTATAATTAGAAATCCATAAATTTCTAGGTACATGTTGACATCGTTTCAACCTTCTTGATTATACGTCATCATGAGGACAAGAATAACACAAACCAGAGGACTGCTGCCTAAGGGAAAAGTGGAGAAATTAATGTTGAAAGCCTGGTTCAGAATGAGACTGAACCAATGTGTTATAGTGAAGGGGGAGTGTTGTTGGTACCTGAATGGTGTCCGGGACACCTAGAGGGAGAAATTAGAGAAGAGAGGTTAGTGTTAGCTGCAACTAGAGAAGATAACCTCTCTTCTCTAATTCATGCACAATAACTTTCAAAATATTTCCATACGCTGTTGGTTTACTTTTATTCTTGTGTGTTTCACTTGTTTTATGTTCTCTCACCAGCACAATGTGCTCGTTCTATAGTTAACACACAAGTCTGAAGCATGGCTGATGCTGCTTCATAACTTTTGGAGCATTATTTTGCCTCTGTTGAAAAATATAATTGCATTTAGAAAAAGTTGGAGCTACGTGTTGGTGTTTCTTCTATAATTATGGCTTGTTCCTTATGTGTGCCCTTTCTATTTATTCATTAAGAGACACTGTTGCATGATAGAATATTTACCCAGGTGTCAACTGGACTTAAGGGATTCTCCGGTGGTTTATAATACATCTAAAAAAGAGCATTTTTCTCGATGACGGGTGAGGCCATGACCACTCAATAGCTTTAGGTTGGCCTTTAGTCGGTGATAGTGTTCTTCAGCGACCAAGGAGTAGATCAATATATCGTCAGTAATGTTTATTACGCCTTGCAGGCCAGAGTGGACTTGCCAGGTGCTACTTTGGAATACCTCCGCAGCAGATGACATCCCAAAGCTCAGGCCCTTGTATCAGCACTGGCCAAAGGTGAGACGAAAAAGTTGTGATGGATCTGCTGTGTTCATCTAACTGCAGCTGATTGATACTATCCCGTGTTCATATCAAACTTAGAAAAACCACTTAGCCCCATTGATGTCGGCAATGATGCAGATGTCGACAATGATGCACCCATAGTTAGTGTGATGTTTCTCTCCCATTTGATTGCCTTGTTGGGGCAATGCATGTCTATATACAGCCGTATCTTGACTGGCTGTTTAGGCCACCCTGTGATAGCCATCAGGGATACCCATGCAGTGTGCCCAAATACCTTCTCAATTATGCCCAGTTTCTACAGCTTGTTCCACCAACCTCCACAGATGGAAAGGCGCTCACCGGTGTCAGAGTACCCCAGGCTTGACTGACTTGTCGATATGGAGCTTTATATTTGGAGCCTTCAGGCACCCTAGTCCTTGGAAGAGTCATAGGAACTGGCCTGTGAGCTCATCTACCTTCCGAGAAAACGATATTAGCCCCAGGTCTTAGGAACTGTGATCCCTGATGAGTGTTTCAGATTCCCAGTCGATAACATGGAATTTTGTGGGTGCTTCCTTAAAAGTGGACTTCACTCCGACATCAGTTGTCCCATTTAGTGCCAAGGGCGTCTGTCCCCCATACGTGTAGATCCCCGTTGTTGACATCATGATGTAATAAGGTTGAATACTCCAAAATATGTAGAACTCAAGTGAGATTTATTCAAGATAAATAACAGAGCATCGACGGCAAAAATCATCTGTCTTGTTCAGCAACCTCAGTCTCAATGCCAAGGCAGACTTACATAACAAACATTCTGTGATGTCATACCTTCTATTGGAATATTCTTAAACAAGCATAGGCAATTTACAACACATGACTATCACCTTGTGTGGAGGCACCGATATTGGCAGTGACTCTTCACATTGACATATGACCCTGTGTCTATGAGAGCTTTGAATCTTGAGCCTGGCACTTGGACTTTGCACGTGGGTTGAGGTCTGCATTCTTCTTGAGGTGTTCTGTGAACAAAACGAGGAAGACGTCTCTCTCTTCCGATGGTGTCTCTTCTTGTTGCTTACTCTGCCCCATATTCTGTGAAGTGGAGCTTTGCTTCTCAAAGTCCCCCAGTGACAGGTGCCCTATGGTCTTCGCTGCCGGTGTTCTTCCCCTGCTCCCTCTGTGTCTCGGTCTTCCGCAACACACTTTGGCGAAGTGGTTGATCTTCCCACAGTTGGTACACGTCTTCCCTTGGGCAGGGCAATAATCCCACGGGTGTTCTTGCCTCCCATAGTTCTTGCCCCAGGTGCAGACACTAAGAATTTGTGGTGACTGCCTCTCGGCCTGGTTGAGACTGCATCGACAGTCTCTGTTTTGATATTGTGTTTCTTACCAAGTCTGTGGCCTTAAGCAAGGGCCATCTCCATTTCTGTGCCTCACGTCCTAGAGATCGTGGGACCGGTCCATTATGAGAATATGGTCTAGGCTGATATTCGGTTGTCGCTGACTCAGGCCTCTGAGGGTTTTGGACCTGCACCCTTGTATGAGTTGTGCCCGAACTTCCTTTGTCATCAGTAGTGCAGGTGCTGGCCAACTCTCTCAGCCGCACATAGAAGCTAGCAATTGACTCCCCTTCATGTTGTTGTGCCTGCCTCAGTTTGATACGTTCAAAGTCTGGGTTCAACTGGGGGGCCTTGTAATCATCAGCTCCCGTGTCCGAGAGGTCTTCAAACAGTTTGTATATCTCCTCCCCTGCATAGTGCAACAGAAGAGATCGTTTGACTGCACCGTCTGTCTCACGGGTTGCCCAGAAATAGTTGATGAACCGGCCACCCACGTCTTCCACTGGGGTGCTGCAGTGGCTGGTTTGGCCAACTCACTGAAGGGTTGGAGCACTGCAACTGGCGGGTGCTGTGGAACTGCAGCACATGCTGGAGGTGTAGCTGCCTGTACAGCAGTGGCATTGTCTGTCGTGGCATAAGGGTGGCTTCTCACAAGAACACAACATGGAGTCTTCGGAGCCGCTGGGCTGGCGATGAGGTCATGTGCCTCGTCGTGTGGGTTCGTCGTGTGGGTTGCAGGTGGGAAGTAGTTAAGCAGGGCTTGAGGTCACTTGTTGCAATTACTTTATTCTAGAGGACAGTGCAGTCTGGCAAGCATGAGACATACACACTGAGTCCAGGCTAACCATGACGCCCTGCAAATGGGCCTGTGAGAGGCATGCAGCGGGGCCCCAACCACGCTCTTGGCTTCAACACGGCCTGTGTGATCCATGCCGGGCGGGTGTGTGGGCATGGTTGCGCACCCCCAGGCAGTGATTAAGTGCTTGGGCTGGAGCTCACCAGTCTACAACCTCACCCTCATCCGACAAGCATGAATGAGGAGTGAAGGTGGCTCTGGACTTCTGGACCTAGAGGCGGGTGGAAACTGCAGCTTGGAGAGTGTCAGTCACCACATGACAGGCTGTCGAGAGGGCTGGGCCACCGGGGTAGGGCCACATCATGGTGTTGACATTGTCGATACAGCAAAACAGAGTCATACCTTAGGAGAGAGTACCCCCTCATCACCAGTGTGGGGTGGAACTCGGTCACAGCTCATGGATCCCTGCTGGTTTGCATAAAGATGAGACACACACAACGCTGTCATTATGGGTGCAAGCACACGAGCGGTCTTCCCCCCTTTTATTATACCCTGAGTCACTCCTAGCCTCAGGGTTGCCTGCATTACATTCGGGTCAGGTTCGCCTTTTTATTTATTTATTTATTTATTTATTTAAAAGGTTTTATATAGCGCTGCTGGACCCGGGAGTATCAGAGCGCTTTACACAACTGGCTTCACCTTGGGGGTGCCCAGGAGTGGACATTTCACAGGAAAGCCAGGATGGGTTCCACAGCGGTATGAATACAGCGCTACGAGGCCTCCGGGTAGAAGTGCGCTATATAAAATACAATACATTTACATTTACATTTACATGGTAATGAAACATGTTATAATACAATATACAATTGAAAATGAGCAGAAAAATTCAAACAAGATAAAAACATTGCGTTAAATGAGTGCAGGGGGCAAAGGAACTGGGGGATAGAAGAGGGGACAGGGAGTAAAAATTAGAGAGAGAGCGGGGGAGAGGCAAGGGCGAGTGAGTGGAAAAGGGGGAGAGGGGTTGGGTAATAATAGCAAGAGCATAGAGGTAAAGAGTAGGGACAAAATCAGTAACATTAAGAACCCCAATATTTATTGAGGAGGAGAACTTTGAGTCTTTTTTTGAAGAGAGGCTAAGAGGGGTTACAGCGAAGATCCTTGGGGAGTGAATTCCAGATTGTAGGAGCATTGCCAGAGAATGCACGGGATTGAGTCTTATTACATTTTAGTTTAGGAGGGATAAGAACAAGGGAGTTAGTGCTCCTCAGGGACCTGGAGCACCCTGCTTTCTGTAGTTTGCTCAAAAGGTAGGAAGGGGTGTTTTGGTGAAGAGCTTTGTGCGTGATGCAGGCGATCTTGTAGGTGGATCGACCTTCAATTAGGAGCCAGTTTAGGTTTTTGAGAACAGGGGAGATGTGGTCAAATCTTTTACAGTCAGAAATAAGTCTGGCAGCTAGGTTGAGAACAGATTTAATCGGTGCTAGGTGGACTTTAGGGGTACCAGCAAGAGTGGCGTTACCATAGTCAATCCTAGACAGGACAAGAGATTGGACAACGATTTTGAAATCATCTGCTGGAATGAAGGGTTTAATTTTTTTGAGGTGATGAAGGGAGAAAAAGAGCACTTTTGGCTGCGTTTTTGATGTGGGGAATGAGATTAAGGTTAAGATTGATGCTGATACCTAGGGATTTGACAGAGTTAGAGGTGGAGAGGGAGAAATTAAGTGCTTTGATATCATTGATCCAGAGTTGAATGGGAGGGGAATTATTTTTGGGAGTGAAAAGGATGATTTCAGTTTTTTTAGGATTAAGTTTGAGATGATTAAAATGGAGCCATGATTGGACTTTAATCAGGGTGTCATTGATGTGGAGGATGTCATTGTGGGATTTAATCCTGTAGTATAGTTGAGTATCGTCGGCATAGAGGTGGTAACTGATTTTGGCTTCATTGAGAATGAGGGTGAGTGGTTCCATAAAAAGATTGAATAGGGTTGGGGAGAGGATAGACCCTTGTGGTACACCGAGTGAGACAGGTTGAGGTTTGGAGAGGCAGTGACTGAGCTTAATTTGTTGTGATTGATTTTGAAGGAACGAGGAGAACCATTTGAGTACAGTGCCTTCAAAGTCAAAACGATCTTTGAGGGTGTTAAGAAGGGTGGGATGGTGGACAGTATCGAAAGCAGCTGAGAGATCGAGGAGGATAAGTAGTGAGGATTCGCCTTTGTCTAAAGAGCGATGAATGTCATCTGTAATATTGAGCATAGCAGTTTCAGTGCTGCACCCCTTTCTAAAACCAGATTGGAAAACGTCAAGGAGATTGAAGAAGGTGATATGGTCATTTAGTTGAGACAGGACACATTTTTCGAGGGCTTTAGAGAGAAGGGGAAGGTTCGAGATAGGGCGAAGATTGTTCAGGTCATTAGGGTCAGCGGTGGGGTTTTTAAGAATGGGGGAGATTTGACCTAGCTGAAGGGAGGGAGGAACACAGCCAGTGGAAAGTGAGGAGTTGATGATATCAGTCCATAAAGTGGCAATGATGTATTTGAGTTCCTGAACTAAATGGGCAGGGAGAAGGTCTTTAGAGTGAGAGGATGGTTTGAGTTTAGAAATGATGTTGATGATGGTGATTTCTGATATTGGACTGAATTCGCTCCATAGAGCCTTGTTTTTAGAGAGAGGATCTGTCTGTGAAGTATCAAGAAGGGGTAAAGCAGGGAGGGGTTGAGATGAGTCGAGATGCGGGAGAGAGGAGGACAAAAGTGAACTAGGAATGTTCAGGAGAGTATGTTGGTTGGGGGGAGGTTGGTGACCGAGAGGGGGGGGAGAGAAAGAAAGTTTGATGTTGTTGACTTTATTCGAAAAGAAGCTAGCGATTTCTTCGTATCTTTCAACAGAGGCTGTTAAAATAGGCGGGCCAGAGGAAGTTTTTTTTTTTAACGATGTTAAAAAGTTCTCCAGGGCGGTTTTTGGACTGGTCAAGTTGTGACCGGAGAAAAGAGGCCTTTTTGTTAAAGATATGTTTTTTGTAATGGGCTCTGCAGAGCCTGGTTGTCTGACTAGGGATGACTTCTCCAAGCACATTCTGATTGTCTAAGGGCCCGTCTTTCATTATTGAGTTCTGCATTGAACCAGGATTTGGGAGGGATGTTTTTTTTGTTTTTTTGAGTTTAATTGGGGCAAGTAGGGCACCAAGAATAGATTTATTATTATGGTCAGTAAGGTCGTTGGTGCTATGAGAGGGAGGGGGGAGAAGTAAGCGAGTTTTAATTGCGGATTCCAATTCGCCAGGAGGAATAAGGTGAAGGTTGCGAGTGGGTTTCATAGGTAAAGTTCTAATTGGGGCGGTGCGAGTAATGGGGTTATTCAGGGTGAAAAGGATGAGGTGGGGATCAGACCAGTCTACAGGAAGGATATTAGAGAGAGAGGCCAGATCCTTGCTCGTCACAATAGCATTGAGGATGGCACCTTTGGTGTGAGTAGGGGCAAGGCAGAGTTGGGTCAGGTCAGTGATGTCTAAAGTTTCTTTAAATTGGATGACAGCATGGTCATCACTTTTATTCCAGTGGATGTTGTAATCACCGAGGAAGAGATTCTTGGAGTGGGAGAGCGATGCTTGAGTAATAAGATCGGTCATCTCTTCGGTGAAGGGGAGACAATTTCTTGGGGGGTGGTAAATGGTGTGAAGTCGAGTGGTGGGAAAGCCAGGAGAGGAGAGGTCGGCGCAGAGGTATTCAAAGGACGAGGTGTGGAAGGGGGGGAAAGCCTGGAGGAGGTGGGGGGGGGAGTTATAATGAGGGGGAGGAGCGTTTTTAGTAAGGGGTATACAGGAGGTAGACGTAGGAGAGGTGTTCAATTTAGGAGGCCTGTTAAGTGTATGAGGTGTAAATCCAGTGATGGTCGGTGTACCTAGTGTATTGTGGATTGTTAGAGGGAACAAGGAAGAGTGAAGGAGGGGTACGGGTGGAGGATAAGGAGGAGCTAATGTATTGTGGATTGTGGGCTGCGGACCTAGAGTGTTGTGGATTGTAAGAGGGAGCAAGGGAGAATGAAAGGGGGGTATCGCTGGAGGTGCTGATGAGGAGGTGTGTGAGAAGGTTAGGCGAGGGGGAGAAGATGAGTAGCATCAGAGGGTGTGGTGGTGTGGGAGTCGGAGAGAGAGGTAGGGAGGAGGATAGGAGAGAGAAAATGATTAGAATGGGGGATATCATGGGGTAAGTAGGTAAGGCTAGAGGAGTCACTGAGGCGTTGAATAGGGCGGAGGATGACAGGGGATTATTCAAGAAGTGGTCAGGAGGAGGGGAGTGAGTAGCAGAGCATCGGGAAGACGGGGTAGGCGAGTGAGCCTGATTAGGTGAGCGGGAATCAGGGGAATTGGGTAGTTTAGGGGAATCATGTGGGGGGGGGTGGGAGAGTCACATGTTAAGGGAGATGAAAGGGGGACAAGTACATTGGAGGACTTGTAGACAGAAGGAGACTGAGAGATATTAGGGGACAGGGAGACAAGGGTGTCGTAACAAGTAATAATGTTGAGGGCGAGGGTTGTGTTTAGAGATTGAGAATAGTCTGCTTGATTGGGGGAAGAGGAGTGTGAAATGGTGAGAGGGGGTAAAGGATTATGGAGGGGAAGGGAGTCAGTCAGTCAGTCAGTCAAAATACTTTATTTTCGATAAATAAATATCATAAAAAGACATAGGCAAAATACAATCTTATACAAACAACAACACATAATTATACATGATCAGATATTAATTAATTTACATTCTCTAGTTTTATACAAAAGGAAAAAGATAAGAAACACATTATCATATAACAAACTCAAATTAAAAAAAAAAGTATTAAAAAGAGGTCAGTAAGTTAAAACCATATATACATATTGCATTTCAGGATATTAATTCATGTTGTAGAACTTTTTCCTATGACCAGTATTTGATTTCATCACTTATGGGGTCATATTTGTTATATTATCGGGCAACATCCTTTTCTTGATCCTAACAGCCCCTACTAAAAAACTCGCAACATGGAACATAATCCTGGGGGTCTGTAATAACTGTAGGAACAGGAGCGCTGGCCTAACCTGCATAAAACCTGCCTCCTTCAAGATAGAGATAAAGTATTTCCTTCTTGGTGCCGTGTAATGATCACAGAACATTAAGAAATTTAGAGTGTTCTGGATTGAAAAATTGTCACAGGTACACGGCATAGCATTTTCGGGAGTACTCCAGGTTGAGAAATGTCCGAGAGTTAAATGTATCAAATTGAACCGAAAACGCGTCAAAAGAAAGCGATGAAAAGGTTGATTTACAGTTATTAGGAATGATTCTGGTCTAGCATGAGTGCTCAGAATAATACTAGTCCGCACTGTTGGTTTTTCAAGCTCTACTTGTTCCCTTTCCAGCCTTAAAGATTCTCCCATCAGGCCCTTAATAAGCTCAATATCTTTAATAGTTATAGAGGCCGTGGAAGAAAAGAGATCTGGTCTCCCCATTTTGACAAGACAGTTCTTAATGTAGGCTAGCCACTGGATTTTATTTACTCTGTCCAGTTGCAAGCAGTCTTTTAGAATAATATGATTAAGGGGAATTTCTGAGTTCAGCCATGTCTTTAACCAAGCCAGAACAGGAGCCACTTTGATCAGGTCTGAAATATAACCTAAACCAAGTTCAGTGTGAACTATATATGTTGAGGAGGACTGTGGTACAGAGAGAACGGCTCCTAAAAATGTGTTCTCAGTAATCTGTTGTAAATTTTCCATGTAACAATAGCCCCATATAGAGCTTCCATATGTAGCAACGGCAAGACATTTAGCTTTATAAATTTTTAGAAGAGTTGCTACTGGCCTTGCTCCCAGTTTTTTTGAAAAGCCCTGCAATGCAGAAGAAGATCTGGCAAGGCAGATGTTCCTATTTTTTATCTGGGGGCCCCATGTGCCTCTGTCATCAAAAGTGATACCTAGATAAGGGAAAGTGGCAACCCTACAGAGTTCTTGTTTGCCACAAGTAAATGTTTTTGTGAGCTTATTTTTTGTACCCTTACCCAGTATCATTATTTGAGACTTTTTTACATTAATATTTAGGTCCAATGACCCCATGAAGTCCTCAAAGGCATCTAGGAGTCTTTGGAGACCGACACCAGTACGCGAGAGCAGGACGGCGTCATCCGCGTATAGGAGAACCGGGATTCCCAGTTCTCCTATACGTGGAATGTCAATGGATGCCTCCCTAACTGCTGGTTCCAGGGCATTTATGTAGACTGTGAATAAAAGAGAGGCCAAAATACACCCCTGCCTGACCCCCCTTTCTGATTTAAAGAGGCTTGTGCAACGCCCCTCCTGGGTAACTCTGACCGAGGCTATTAGGTCAGTGTGTAAATCTGCTAAAAGGCAAACAAGTGCCCTATCTAATCCTATCTCAAGCAGAATTCTCCATAATTTAGCGCGGTTTACCAGATCAAAGGCTGACGAGAGATCCATGAAACCTAAGTACATGGACCCCTCTTTAGCCCTTGTATACTTTTCTACCAACAAGTGCAAATTAAGGCCTTGATCTATTGTGCTCCTTTTTGATCTAAAGCCATACTGAACGTTTGATAGGACCCTATTTTCTATTAACCAATCATTCAGTTTTGATAAAATAACCCGGCCCAGTATTTTCACCGATGAATCTATTAATGAAATGGGTCTGTAACAGGATGGGTCTTGCCTGTTACCTTTTTTAAAGACCGGTATAATGATGGATTTTTTTCCAGGAATCCGGGATTTTATCAGATGAAAGAGCATTAAAAACATTACATAAGACCTTAGACCGAAACTTCGGGGCACTTTTAAAGACATCCCCTGGTACCCCATCGGGACCCGGTGCCTTTTTTTTTAAGGTCAGATCTATCGCCTTTTCCACTTCTGTGGCAAAAAAAATGACGGCATCCACAGGGGTAAATGATGTGATTTCCTCAGCTTCTGTGATAGGAAATAGAAGTGGTGGCACTGCTAGCTTCCGAGAAAATTTGGCTAAAATGTTCAATCCAGCCCTCATCTGGAATATTTGCCTCTAGGGGGGTATTTTCTTCATCCGAAAAGAGTGGCTGGTTTATAATTTTCCAAAAAAGGCCACTATCTTTTAAAGTTTCTGGTTCAAGAAGTTGGGCCAAAGCGTTGTCTTTTAGGACCCTCTTCCTTTCCAGGATAGTTTTTTTATAAGCAATCCTAGCATTAGCGATATCTGCGTGGTTCTTAGGAATGGCTTTCAGAGTTTTTAATAGCACGCCATGCGCTTTTGAGCATATCCTATCGAACCATCTTTTTCCCTGTAGCGGGGGCTGCCTCGATTTTTTATGCAGACTTTGGTTAATTTCAATACAGATATTATCAAATGCTGCTATAACATCCTTACATTCTATTCTATTCGCTAAGCATATTGCAGCTTCATCCTCCACTTTGGACAAGACCTCTTGAAAAAAAGTTTCAGGGACTATTTTTGTCCATTTCAGCCTACGGTTTTGATCTTTTACCATAACATTTTGTCCCCCTCTAATTTTTACTGATTTTAAAGAAATTAAATCCGAATGCATCATTTCAATTAAAACAGGATTATGATCGCTAAAAACTGACACCTCTGTATAGTATTTTGACACATTATTTAACAAATAAGAAGACACAAAAATATAATCTATAATAGTGCCCACGTCTTTACCCTTGAAAGTAGGGGACCTATCTTTCCCATCCTGATTCATGTAAGTCCCATCTTGCAAGAAATGTTTCGAGGAGCTCTCCTCGCCTAGTATGTTCCAGATGGACTGGTGTGGAGAGGGGGGGACCATCAGCATCATGAATAATGCAGGGTAGTGTACATGGGTGAATGTTAAAGTCCCCTAGTAATATCAATTCAAAGGCATTTACATTAATACTGTACGTTGACAAAAATGTTTCCAATAGTTCCAAGTTTTGACTGGTATGCTCATTTGCCTGTGAATTATAAAAATTAATACACATAATCTTGGTTTTATCCTGAATAGATAGTTCAACAATCAGACAGTTTTCCGAGCCCGAAGAACATTGAGTTAATGTTTCTTTTATGTCCAATTTGAAAAGGGTTAACAGGCCCCCCTTAGATCTTCCTGCCACACTACTACTGGCTGGGTTGAAAAAATGGCAAAATCCATCCAAAGAGAAACTGTTTGTTTGGTCCCAAGTCTCTTGTAGGGCAATGATATCATAGGATTTTAATGACTGTAGGCAATCGTCATTCCCAATTTTGTTCTTCAAGCCAGCAATGTTCCAAGTAGCAATTTTAAAGGACGCAGTTAATGTCTGAATTCTCCGGAACAACAGGCAGTCAATCGTTTTCCTCTAATGATGACAAGGCTGAAAAACGATTATAGAGAGGTAAACTGTGATCAAACTGCCTGTTTGCCACCTGATAACAGTAAGAGTCCGCTCTAATGTGTTGCAGGGTACATTTAAAGGAGCATTCGACCCACAACCAGTCATTCCCCTCCCATGCCCATGTGCAAGATACCTTTGGTTATGAGGCACTCAATGTTGGGAGTTGTCCAGATGATTATAGAAAAAAACAAGAGGTCTAGCACATACTGAGTTATCAAGGTTTGGTAAGGAGGCAGCTCTAAGGAGGACAGTTGCAACGTGTTGCGGATGTTTAAAATGTATAATAATACAGTCCCCACTTGTATTTTTCCTACCATTGCCAATCCAACTGACTCTGCGTGTAGATATTATATCGTTAGAAAAGGCATACGGAAAGCCACAGTTCCTATTCAACCAAGCAAGGGTTTTATTTTTTAAGGCTGCATGTGTTTCTAGCCTAGGGTCTGTTAGGCAGGAGTCAACCTCAGGTACATTGGTTAAAACCCCCGTGTATGGAACACACTCCGGTGGGAGGTTGACAGAGTTCTTCCTCCTGATCCTACTTCGCCCGGCCGTATCTCCCTCTGCTAGGGTATTTTGGGTACCATCTAGTGCTACTTGGGGTTGTGCTGGTGTTTGTACTATAGGTGTTGCCACTATTAGTGGGTTTGCAGTTGAGATGTTCGGTGCATGTACAACTGTGGGCGCCTGAGCAGTAACCCCTAGGCCATTATCCCTAGAGCTAACTGATACTAGGCCAACTGGTCCCTCTGCAGTATTACCCGAATGACCTTGTAGGCCAGTTTGAGGACTCATCTGAGTAGGGAGCCGGGTCATGTGGGAATCTATAAGACTACCAAGTCTAGAGACCTCACTGGCAACTAAATCTATCTTTTCCTCCAGAAGTCTAATCAATGCCTTTAGTTTAGTCTCCATAATGGAAACCAAGAGTTCAATGTGGGCTGGATGTAAAGTGCTCCCACCCACTGAATTTGCAGGCTCGGGGCTATCTTCTCTATTCTGTGGTGCTGGGCCTGTCTTTTTAGTCTTCCTACCCACCACCCTTTTGACAGGTGCCTTCCTGCAGGCACGCACTATCCTCCGTACAGGTGTTTGAGGTGGAGAGGGCCTTGGGGAGGGTGATGATCTCTGACTAGGGGTAGTTTCAGTTACAATATCCCGCTCCTCTGTTGGCATTATAATGGAATCGTCATTAATTATATATGTGAGTAAAACCTAGGCCGTGAACAAATGAAGTGAACAATAAACCTGTACCTGTCATCATTATTTGCAGCGGGCAAACCACTGTCTATGTGAGGCAACAGTGTGGAAGGTGCACTCAGCTTTATAGGTGAACTATCTGGACTACCCCTCCCTAGTGATAATCTCCTGTCTTTATTAATTTTGCTTACAACCTTAACAAAATAATTATCCATTGTCCGGACCTCATTTGCTGCCGCTGGTTTAGCCGACCTGAGCTTAGACATAATGAGGCCCTACAGATGCAAATTTCAGGGTATATGAGGTAGCAAGAGTTAAGCCTGATTGTGGTACAAAGGACTATCAGGACAATAAGACCAAGTTATTAAAACAAGACATAAATCAATGATTAAAAAAGTAGGGCTTACTCTATGTCCATAGACCAAATACAGGAGCCAAAGTCCGTGGCCCGGCCCAGCCCAGCCTCTGACGGCCTCTGACGGCCGCAGACGGCCCCGCCCTTGTCCCGGGCTTCTCCCGGGCGCGCCCGTGGGACGAGGGAGCCGGTGTTCCTTTATGCCCCCAGGCACTTCCTGGTTTTGAGGGCGTCGGTGGCTTCCTTGCCGCAAGGGGCTGCTGGGAGTTGTGGTTTCTTTGTCACCCGGCGGAGCCAAGCCCGGCCAGGCCACCAGCGGAGCAAAGCCCGGCCCTCCTCTGACCACAACGATGATGCCGCCCAGCACAAGCGCACAGCGGAGCAAAGCCCGGCCGTGAGCAGCTCTCCGGTTGCAGAAGGCTCCCGCAGCACTCTCTCGCAGGTGCTCCTTTATGCCCCCAGGCACTTCCTGGTTTCAAGGGCGTCGGTGGCTTCCTTGCCGCAAGGGGCTGCTGGGAGTTGTGGTTTCTTTGTGACCCGGCGGAGCCAAGCCCGGCCAGGCCACCAGCGGAGCAAAGCCCGGCTCTCCTCTGACCACAACGATGATGCCGCCCAGAATAGCGCACAGCGGAGCAAAGCCCGGCCGTGAGCAGCTCTCCGGTTGCAGAAGGCATCATTAGTAAACGCAATGGAGGTAGGGGGGGTCAAGTGCTGTTGGGAAAGGGTAATGATATTGGGTGTAAAAGAAGAGGAGGGTGAGTCAGGGGGAAGAGAAAGAGGGTAAGAGAGACGATGGCAGATGGAGGACCTGAGAGTTGAGGAAAGTCCAAGAGAGGAGACAGGGGGGCCGGGGACAGGATTGGGGTATTTGGGACTGGGGGTTGAAGGGGTGAGAGGGAAGTGTTCAGGGATTGTGTGAGGGATTGGGATAGAGAGCTGAAGTAGCATTCAAAGATGTGGAGGTGGTTTTCAGAAGCTTGGATGAGAATGTTACCAGATTTGAAGATGGAGATATCTATTTTACCCAGAAAGGAAGGGGAGGGAGTGGTGGAGAGTTTCAGACTGTAAGGGATATTGCGGGAATTTGTGACAGGGAGGTGTTGGAGAAAAAGGCTTTTCCATTTAGAAGTGCTTTTGGTAAAGAAGATGTAGTTGGTGATAATGGAGGAGTTAAGGTTATTATGGTGATCAGCAAATAAGGTTTCTGGGTGGAGACAGAGTAGTTTATGCTTGAAGTTTTTCTTACCATGTTTTCAGAGATGGGAGTGGTAGATGATAGACCAAGAGTTAGTGCCGGGTTTAGAGATGGGTGAAGCTGAGATAGTGGGTGAAAGCGAGAGGGGAAGCATGAATTGGAGTATGCAGAGAGAAAGTAAGAGCGAACAGGTTAGACCATATAAACTACAAAGCAAGACTGTGAAAGGAGGAAGTGGGGGGCCAGGTGTCTCACTGCATGTACCACAAATATAAGAACCCTTCAGAAGGCAGATATCTGTGTGGGTGCGGGAGCTGTGCCTCCGCACAGATCAACCTATTCTGGGGTGGCTCTTTCTGGAGATCTTGGAGGTATTTAAAAAAAAAACGATAGAAAAATTGTGCTCTACAGGAACTAGAGGGACACGTTGCTGGTGGAGGAGGCTTGGTTTACAGTAGAATACAGTTTAGAGAATCAAACATATGACGAACTGTATGGAGATATGAACTGGTTGTCAGAATACTTTATGAAATACATCTACTAATGGTCTAGTTATTTCAGTAAAGTCCACCACGCTTTGGCAAAGGTTTAGTACTCAATTATAAAACTAATTAAGACTTTCCACAGAGTTTTTAGATGAGTTTATCTTCAATGAAATGAATGGACAGATAGTGGAATTTGCACAAGTACCTATGTGTTAGAGGACACGTATGACATTTTCAGTGATGTCACAGAGAAACTCCCTCTCTTTGGCACAGGTTTAAAATGATTGCCAGATGGCGTGTTCAAGAACCGATTGCATAGAACTTCTGACCCAGAAGAAGAACTGGTTCTACTGTTGTGCCAGACTTTTACTGTTTCCTGTGTTCCTTCCCCACAGCCGAAGACAGTGAGGTCAACCCGCAGAGGGATCTACTGGATCTGGTCTCCTCTTTCGTCTTCGCTGCAGCTCTGAAGCACACAGGGGCTCTGTCCCAAGCCCGAGAAGACCACAGGTACCTTTTTTGTGACTTCTTCTCTGGATCCTTGTCGCTGCTATACACTGATGGACATGCTTCCGAGGAGATGCTGTCGGGTACCTAGGGCTCCTCCCGGCTCTAGCCGCCAGGTCTGCGGTGCACTTCCCAACACAAACACAACCAAAGTCCAAACTGAGGTTTTAAAATAAACCTGTACTCTGGGCTTTATTTAGATGTTTGTGATGGGTTCCTCTGTCACAGGGCCAACGGATATCTCTTCCGCCAAAGTATGAATCCCATTATATCCTACAGGATTTATATTTCGGTGGATGGGATATCCGTCATAGGTGTGACAGAGTAACCTGACCTCCGAAATCTAAATCTGCCTCACCTGACAATCAGAACTATACATCAGAAATAGTGTGATTATATTTTGGACTAAAACACAAACATTAATAAACTTAAATTGCAGTTCAAAACAAGTTATGCAGCAATCACTGGCAAACTGAGTAGGTCTAACTTTGACCTCCTTGAATATTCCTGGTGCAATGGCTGTTTATTCCATGATCAATTACAGTACAAGGGCACCATAATTGTTGTTTTTATTGAGCACACAATGTAGTATTAGAAGCTCATACAACAAAAACAAAATATGTTGTCGTCTAAAACATAATGCCTGTTATTTTCAATGTTTAGAAGTGGCATCAGTGTGCGTTAAGTGGCGCTATCGAGCAATAACTGACTTACTTATTATGCTGTGTGCGGATTAAGTTTATGTTGCAAATAATTGATGCTAAAAGTTATTCCAATTCCACCCATTTCTTCAGGGAGGCTCACCGTCTTTAGACACCTTCCAACTACACTCTATGGCACTTCTTGTAACATTGGCCAGGCAAGACGAAGCATGTTTTTCTTTGAAAATGACTATTGAAACTTACTAAAGTAAAACATCCTCACCCTGGACACTATTCAACTCACCCCTTCTGTCAGACTCGCCATTCTGCTGCTTCATAGAGAGGAAAAATGTGTGTATGTGAAAGAAGCGTAAAGTGCTAGCATACAAGCGAGTATCCGTGTGCATATGTATAAACAAGTGTGCATAATCGGACCTCGCACTCCTGCTGCCCTATACATGCTCTTCACTTGTGAATTGCAGCCACACCAAGGCCTAGGTGTTATAGACCATGCTCATGAGCACGCACAAGAGCGACAAAGACCTGGGTGGGTCATGTGAAATTTAAAGAGCTAGTAAGGAGTTTGCAACTTTTTAAAGTTGTTGATAGTGCCAACTGCTGTACATTTACTCCAAGTAAGCTCGATAACAATTGTAAGAGTAAACAAACTTGAGAACCTGAGGAGAAGCGACCAATCAAAGGTGGGCCCATTTCTGCCCATAGCTGCCCACTCTATGAAGAGCAGAGCTTCTGAGGTTGACAACTGGACTGCTCATTTGCTAGCTAGTTTCTCAAACCAATTTTGCAACCCATTTGGTTCTCAGTTTCTTGAGTAGAATGTACTTTAACTGAAACAAAGATGAAATATGCTGCTCATGTGAGTGCCTCAAAATTGAAGTTTCTCCTTAATTATTGACTTGCATATTCCTAATTTTTTCCTGTTCTCTTACTCTTTCCCACTTGTCTATCCTATTCCCATCACTCTCTCTTTCTCCATCACTTTTCCCGCCCAGCACATGCCTCGCCCTTGTGTTATACACCTCTCTACGCCCTTCTCTGATCCCTCAACAGCCACTCATCATCTACTCATAACCCTTATCTCTGACCATCTTCCTTTCTCCTCTTCCTTATCCTTCAGCATCCCTACGCTCCATCTTCACCTTTCCCTGCTCCTCTCCCTCTACTCACCTCGCATTGTTGCCCTCTCACTCCATGCCTATCCATTGTCCTACTCCTGTCGCCCACTTTGCTCATATTTTCCTGCTCCATCACCCTACCTTTTCAGACTCCTCCTCCGCCTCACACCACCCCTCCTCACTTTCTCTACTTTGTCACACTTATAACCTTCCTACTCATATCTAATGATGTTGTGCTTCTTCTCTTCCCTTCTATTCGCTCCTTTATTCTTATTTTACCCATCTGTTTTCTTTCCATCTTTTGCCAGATCCTTCCTTTTCTCTTTCCTCAGCCTCATTTTTCTATCCTGTAGGACTCTGGCTCTCCAGAAAGCCTCCTAATACCAAGTACTCTGTTTAGAGAGCCCTGTGAGACCCAGACTGGTCTACAGAGGTTAAAGTAGATAATACTAACACTCTATTTGTGGTAATGTGGGCGAGCAGTTAGGATTATCAGAGGGTACTGCTAAGCATTTGTTGTACTCACACAGGCAATAAATGAGACACACACTCAAGAATAAATCCGAGACTGATTTATAAAAATAATATCGATTTTTATGTAATTTTTCAGGCCAAGATCTTCGTTCTACAGTAAGTACTTTAAGCGATATGAATTGTCAAAGTTCGCAATTACGCACCAGTAAAGTTAATTGGAAGAAATATAAAAACGCATATAAAGCCACACAGTTGGATTTCATGGCTCACCTCTGGGATTTAAGTAAGCATCAAGGTCAGGCCCAATGTTCCACTAGTGGATTCATAGGAGTGTCCCGGATTTGGCCGGGCGCACGGTGCTGGGGTTGTTAGTAGCTGGTTCACTACGAAGATGGGAGCCACTTGACAACACAATGCACAAACGGACTTAAACATTTGTCCAAGGGGTCGCACTCAAGGGAGCGGGTCACATGGGTCTCAGGACCATGGGAGGATAGCTGGATTGTTGTTACCAAGGCCAGGCTTGCCGGGTGCAGAGCAGATAGGTCAGCCAGGCAGTGCCCGTCAAGATGTCCTCACAGTCAAGGGCAGGCAGCCTGGAGAGGCGATTCTGGGACAGCTGGCCCACTCACGAAGTGTGTCCCAGGGGTCTTGTTGTGCCTCGAAGGGTGTTTGCTTCCTGGACAATTGGAGTCCGGATTGGACTCTTCGTCTTGTTGGATGCTGTAAGGGGTCTGTTACCCTGGGTATTGGTGTGACACACCTTTGGTGTATCCTGATGTCTCCTTCAGAACTGGTATACCACTTCTGGTTTGTGTGCTCTGTCGGAGTCGCTGGGGAGGAGCAAGTCGACAAACCAGACTTTGAGCATTCCGTGCCTGGAGATGCAGGAGAGTAGTTCTTCTACTCCAAGAGAGTACTTTGGCGATTTGTGGAAGGCTGGAGGAGCTCTTGGGGTTCTTGGAGACCTTATAGTTGCAGGACGAGACAGCAGGCTACGATTGTTGAGTACTTAAGGCAGCAGGCAGGGTTTGGCACCAATTCTCTGTAGCAGGGCTTCAGTCTTTGGGTCAGCAGCTCTGCTTTGTCCTTTTCTTCTCTGTTATGTTAAATGTTACAATTTCTTATAAACGCTCGTACACTGATTACTTTCTTGGCGCTAACTTTGGAATTTTGCTGGAACCTTATGTAATTAGCAGTCAACCAACTAGTTATAGGCTTGGGTGAATAGCCAGGTCTTAAGAAGTCTACGGAATCTAGCAAATTCAGTGCAGGTTCTAATATCTAAGAGGAGAGTGTCCCAGAAACTAGGGGCCAATACTGCAAACCTGCAACCGCCTTTTCGTTTCCGTTTATAGGAGGGAATGGTTAAGAAATTCTTATGGGCAGAGCCGAAGCTCCGTGCAGGAAAGTATTTCTGGACAAGTCTGGATATAAATTTAGGGCTAGCACCATGCAAGGCTTTAAATATGATATGTGATAAACAAGGACCCCCTGAATAGAAAATGGTACAATTCCTAGGACAGGGAAAACAAATTGTGTGTATCTAATCCTAGGCAATCACAAAAGTAGCATAAGGAACAGGTATAGAAGGAAGGACATGGAAAAACACACTAATTACTAAAACCATATATTGTTTAATAAACAAATACATAACATCTTAATAAAATCAGGAATAATGTAAAATACAATGCATACAGTAATGAATACACAATAATACAAAAAACTGGAATGGTTAAATAAAAAATACAAAGAAGTTAAACAAAGCACAACCAATTAATATCAAAAGCGGGAAAGTATTTCTGGACAAGTCTGGATATAAATTTAGGACTAGCACCATGCAAGGCTTTAAATATGAGACAGCCAACTTTAAACGCACCGCTTTGCGGGATGAGGAGCCAGTGTATCTCTGGGCGTGATGTGTTCCGTGGAATGCCGAAGTAAAGAGAATTTAGAGAAAGGAGGGGGTCGCGTTTTGCGTCCCCGTCTGTTGCACTGCTAGTTAACTGAGGTGCCATTCCTCGTGAGTGGAGTTCTATTTCTTCTATGATTCGACAATATGATCAAGTAATCCATAATTTTTGCATCATTCTCATGTTTCAAGTGGACTTCAAAAGTGGATCACTCCAGAGACAGCCAGATGGTACTTAAAATGTTTTATTTAGCATTTTCAAATGTCTAATGTTGCCGAGGCTTTTACACAGACATGTGCTTGAAACATTATTCCGAACAAACCATTCTTTTCACCCAATGCATTTCGAACTAATAGTTCTTCGTCAGGGGTACTGTAAGAAATCAATAAATGAGGGCCACATTAACTAGTGTTTTAAAAATAACATATTAAATACATTGAAATAATACTTATCGTTTTATCAGCTATGAAAAAAACCCATTTAACCCACAGTGAGCTTTTCTAAGTATACAGATTCATCACGCAGTGTTCGCAGCGGTGCCTTCACTTAAGTCTCACCCTTAAGTTTGTACATCATTGAATTAAAAGGCTTAGTCCGAATGTTGTACTCTCCCCACACCCCCCAGCTGGTCTGAAAATCAAGCCTCTTCATTTAGGAGGAATGGCACCTCAGTTAACTAGCAGTGCAACAGACGGGGACGCAAAACGCGACCCCCTCCTTTCTCTATCTTCAAGAATACTGTGTTGGGACAAACACAGTTCTGATCGCACGCAAATGAAAAGTTTAAAAAGATTAAACGGATAAAGCGCTAAAGGGAAGGTGTGCACACGCTACTCCTTCAAATGAAGTAAAGAGAATTGACATAATCCAGATGAGATATTACCAGGGCTAGAACCACCTGGATTAAGGCTTCCCGAGTAAGTAATCTCCTAATCTTCCTTATATTCCTCAGTTGAAAGAAGCAAGAGGAGGTCACAGCTCCTATCTGGGATTTCATAGTGAGATCACTATCAATGATCACTCCCAGGCTTTTGGCTGAGGGAGAAGGGTTAGGTGGAGAGCCTAGTTCACTTGGCCAGAAATGTGCATTCCAGGGGTTCAGGGGACCACCTATCAGAATCTCTTCTGTTTTATCAGATTAATGTGTCCATTGAATCTAAGTTCAGAGTCCAGGGATGCCACCTAAATACTAAATTTAGGGGCTTAAAGGGAGTGCTAGGTATTCGCTAGTGTCTACCTACTTTTCGAGTGTCTACACCCTCTAGGCGACCACTTCCTGTGGGAAGGGGCACTACCCTGACCGTAATTGACTAATTGTCCCTCAATACAAGATGGAGGGAAAGGAAAAATGGGCTCCACATCACCTGCCCTACCTTATGGGTAGTGCTGGATGATTTGGGACCCAAGTCCTAATTTAATCATGTTCCCACCTGTCCTCCTGCAAAATGCGGAGCAGGAAAGGGGGTTGGCATCCTCCACGAGCTGGAGCTGCCTGGGTTACATTTCAAAGGCGGCATCGCCTTTGAAGCTTCCCACCTTTGAAAGACATCCTGTCCTGGAGGAGGTGTAAAGCATCTGCACCCAGAGCAGGCTTTGTTCCTGGCATCTGAGAGCACTGGCTCTCACCCTATAAGGTCAGAAACATGTCTGGTGCTTGTAAGTTGGCTAAGACCAGTCAGAGACCACAAGAGTGCTTGGCAGGATTTCAGGGAACCCTCTAAAGTGTCTCCTGTCTGCATTTTTTTTTTATAAATCTTTTTATTGTTTAAAGCAAAAAATAAACAGATATATCTGGTGCCATACATACATCCAATAATGGCAGGGTGAATTGGTACAAAAAAACAGGATAGTCGTGGAACAGCAAAGATATTCGAGAGGCTCGCACTATTAAGCACAAAATAAAATTGCATCAGTATAACCGGTTAACAGTTTAGTTGCGAATCCTCAAAACCTTCCCACCCATAAAATCAAAACAGCAGGAGAATCATGGCAACCTGGTACTAGAAGTTAAGGATCAACGTCAGGATATTTCGGCAATATTACGAGTAAAGGAAAGACTGGGAAAAAATTGAATAATAGGAGAAATCCATACGGGCGATAACAGAAAGAAAACAATAAACCCATCCCCCCACCCTGCACCTCTGCAAACGGCTATTGCCTAACCCCCAGTAGCAGTGTGCCTGTCGCCCCAACTAACTAGGTTCTAAAAGAAGAGATCTACCGAAGTAGAGAAGAAAAGTAGAGGAGGGCATATTCGTACAGGCTCCCGGTCGCCCCCCCCCCCCTCCCCGCAGAACCAAGGACCCCTAAGTTGAAGTCAAGAAATCAATCGGACAACAAATATGTGTCTTAACAAGGGAATCTTCAAACACCGCCCAGCCTTGCTATAGCATTAGTTTAGCAAATCCCGTGTCCATCGATACTTGAGTCAAACCCAGTCTTTCGATCTCATCCTTGCCCTTTCCGATCAGACACATGAGTCCCCTCCGGATAAACCACTTCTTCCACAAGACAGTCCGAGTGCGAAGAAACTATAATAGAACTCAATGCTAAACAAAGTAGTAGAACGAAAGTGCCGTGAAGATCATCAGGTCCAGAGACTCCCTTCCCCGTTATGAACTCCCAGCGTTGATTCGTCCGCTATCGTAGCGGCTCCGATACATAGGGAAGTGACGCAGTGTCATTCCAATAACAGTTCTCACCAAAAGTTTCTGGAGTGGGAACATCAATTACTCCTTCCATAGTCGGCAATGATCGTAGGCTTAACAATCCATTGGTGGCATTGAACTTGTGTTCATCTTCCAAAACACTGGTCAAAGGCTCCAATACCTCACACAACGGGGGGTCTACTTCCTTCATCAGAGTGGCCATATTGGGTGTCTCGGTTGTCGCTGTTTCTTGTAGTGGAGTAGGGTCCGGTCGAATTCGTAGCATCTCAACCAAGCGCTCCATCGTCGCCCGAATGCGGTCTTCAACGTACACCTGAAGTGACTCAATGGCCGCCAGCACCGTTCGCAGCGACGGGTCACTCGCGGTCTGTTCAGCCACTCTTCGATCGGTGTCAATCATGATCGCTTCCCCCAGCGGCTCGATCTCTCAGAGGGGAACGGGCAAATAGGAAACGGTCGACTGCAGAGGGATACTTATGTATTGTTTCGATGGTATCCTGGGGCTGCCACCGCAGGCAGAGAACCAAACCCAGCGAACACCAGCGGGCCGGTTACCGGGTCACCGGGCAGGGCCCCTATCCACAACTGCTAGCGTTAGGTTGTCACCCCTCCTCCGACCTTTACCAAGGCAGCCCGCCATCGTCCACTTCAATCCGAAAAAGTGGAAGAGAAATTTTCTTTGTCTACACCGGTAGACCGGACCCAGTCACACCACCACAGCCGATGTTGTTTAACTGAAACCCGGATGGGCCAGTACTCGAGACCCCGGCTTCCGAGCAGATGTAGGCCGCAATGTTCCACTCGACGTATCTTCATCAGCCGAGCAAGTAGAGATCTCGGGATAGCACCATTTATCTCACGGATGGTTCATACACATTGTGGCGGGTCGCAAAGACAGGATAATTGACAGGAAATTCCGGCGGGAGGCCGAGGTCGGCGGAGCCGGGAGCCTACGTGGCCATCTTGGTTGCTAGCGTGGCTCCTCCCCCCTGTCTGCATTTATTAATAAATCCAATACTAGCATCAGTGAGGATTTATTAAGGCAAGATGTTTGGTACCACACATCTTCGGGTATGGTAAAACCATCATGGAACTAGGAATCTCGTTATGACAAGCCCATGTACTCGCTATGGCTTTCCTTTACACTTACACTATCCAAGAATGGACTTGACATTGTAGGGTCTGATCTGCACATGCAAATATGCCCATACATGGAATATAGTACACCCTGACCTTAGGGCTATAAGGCCTGCAGTAGGTGTGACTTACCTATACCTCGTGCAGTGTATGGGGGCATCAGACACAGGGATGTGTGCCATGTCAACACTTAAATTATCTCGGCATCAAAACATGCAATTTGCAGTGGCAGTGGGCATGATCTTGGTGAGGAGTCTCTGGGGTGGCACAATCTGTGCTGCGGCCCTAGAGGACTCTTTTCAGTGCCTATGCTCTAGGTCCCAGGGTTGCCATTTACTAGGGACTTGCATAGGTTGCTGAAGTTGTGCCAATCGTGGTACAGTTTTAGGGAAAGAACACTGGCACTGTGGACCTAGTTAGCAGGGACCCTGTACACCACAGTCAAAGTTGCATTAAAAACCAGGGAAAAAGTGGGGGTTAGGGTCCAAACAAAGGGGGCCGGGTCGGCCCCACCTAGAGGCAGAAGGATGCTCCTGCGGTCCTTCCTTTGTTTCCCCAGCTCACCCAAGTCCACGAGGCTCCGTTGGGAAATGGATGGGGCTAAGGGCTGTAGCTGGGCGGTGCTGCTGCAGAGGCCGCTTCTCCCTCTGCAGCTTAGGACCCAGGAAACACCTGGAGCTTCGCTGAACGCTCACTCAGCCAGCGAGCGGCTGGGCTGGGATTCCTATGCCCTTCTCTCCTTCCTTAGCAACTTCGGCCTGGTTGCCACAGCAACGTGGATGCAGCGCGGGCTTCCTTCTTGGGAACCCGGCGCCTCTCTGACACTAGGGCAAAACTCAAAGGAATTGAGGAGCTCACCATGCGCAGATTGTAAAAAAAGGAAACAGGCCAACCACAGTGCTGGCATGAGCAGCAAGTGCTCCTTTCTCGTGATGGATATAGGGTGAACCCAAGCCTCAGGTGAGTTCTCAGCCCAGAACGTTTACAAAAGAGCATCGCTCCCTCGGTTTCCAAGGAGCGAACCACAGGGACATTTCACAGTTAATTGAGACCACCAGGCAGTTCTCACTCCAGACAGCACCAGGGAGCTTTTCGGCAATGAAGCCCCCAAACTTCTTTAGTAACCACAACAAAAAGGTGGAAACTTTGATGACGATGAGTTTCCCAGAACAGGAGGCCAGCACACACAGGCCTTTGGAGAGCCATTCACAAGTAGGATACCAAAGCAGGGTAAAAAGAGTCAGTCCTTTTCCTCCACCACAGACAGAAGTAGCAACTGCAGGCCAGCCCACCCCTCATTACCAAAAGGCAGCGCTCCTCACACAGTTTTTCTGCTCTTCTTCTTGGCAGGGTCCTCTTGTTCCTTGAAGTAATCTAAAGTACCGGGGTTTTAGGTCCAATACTTATACCTCAGTTTGTCATTGTTCTCTTTGAAGCAAGGGTCTCTGAACCCAGTTCAAACCATTTCTGTCCTCCCTTGTGCAGCGGAGAAAGCATTGGTAAAAAGGAGACACAGCCTATTCAGGTGAAAGCAAAATTCCTCCAATAACTCTAAATGCAGACTAGGACTATTCAGCCCAGCAATGAGTCACCAGGCAAGGCAGGGCACACCTCAACCCCACCTAGTGACTGTCTAGAGTATTGATGATGCTGTGGTCTTTCCAGATCATCTCTGTGGTGTGGGAGAACTTGATTCTGTCGCGGGAGGAGCAGATGGGGTTCAGTGTGTGTCCTGCGATGTGCGTCAAGGTGGAGGACATGGTGCAATTGGTGTCTTCAAGGTGGAAGACCAGGTCCCCCAGGAAGATGTAGTGTTCACAGTTGATTGCCAGAGGGTCACGAAGTTGTTGATGATGTTGCAGAAGCTTGGGCGGGGTCCTGGGGATATGTAGACGAGGGTTCCTGATTGTTGTTTTTGATCTGAAAAATGAGGTGTTCCATGATAGGCATACTGTTGTCATTCGCGATGGTGCTTTGAAGGGTGTCCTTGTGGATGATGAGGATGGCTCCGCTGTGTCTGCTGGAGTGGTCACAGTGCAGCATCTTGTAGCTGGGGGTCATCGCGGTGGCGATGTCGAGTGTCGGTGCGGGGGTGAGCCAGATTTCTGTGATGAACTTCACGTCAGGGCAAGCATTTTTATGATGCTCCAGATTTCTGTGGAGTGGTTGCCGAGGGATCTTGCAGTGGAGTGTTGATCTCTGAACCTTTGAGGGCTGGTATGAAGTAGCGGGGCTTCTGACGTCGCAGGTGAAGCAATAATTATGACGGGTGAAGGGTCTTTCTGTGGTTCGTGGTGAAGTAATGCAGCAGTTGGTGTCACTCCTGGGGTTGAGGGATCGCAGCTCATCAGAGAAGTATTGGTGCGGAAGTGGGGGGGCCAGGGTTCCTGATGCGGGGGAAGGTCCAGGTGCAAACAGGCACAGGGGGGCCTGCCTTTAGTGCGCCGGCGGCGAGCCCATTGCGCGCGGTCTCGCTGCAGCCTCTATTCGGGAAGTTTTGGGGGTGGGAGGGTCGCAGGGAGGCGGGAGTGAAATTGGTGGGAAAGCATGACATGGGAGGGCGACAGGTGAATCGAGTGTTGGAAAAACAAAGTAGGATTAGGAGGCACAGAAATGGAGGACAAAGACCAGCAAACAATGGCAGCACTGAGGTCAGGAATAGGGCACAATCATGAGGCACAAAACAGAAATTGTCACATTCTTTACTTATATCAACAAAAAGTATTGTTCCTCGACCCTTCCCTTTAAGTGTGGAAAACATGACTGTTGTGCTCATCCTAAAGAATAAAGGAGGTTCTGGGGCAATGTGGTGAGATCCTTGAATCAAACCAGAAAGACTAAACTATATTGCTTTCTGGGAAAGAGAAAGGGCCTCAAATCAGATCATTATTTTCACTTCATGAGCTGGTGATCAGGCTACTATAAACTTAGAAAATTATGTAATAGATATGCTAAAGGAAGGACATTGGCCTGTAGATTAAAAATGCTGCCTCAATTTCTAAAAAATATCCAGAGTACATAATAAGAGGGCAGATGGTACAATGAAGCACTCTGATATCAAGTGGACACAGGGATGTTCATCCAAAAAACCCTTTTAACAACATAATTCAGTATGACAGATCAAGATGCAGAGAATCTGGCGATTGTAGATGAACCCCACGGGCCAATTCAAATTTACTAGCTTTCTCCTTTCCTTGATAATTGTATCAAACCATTAGAGTCTGGAACTAACTTCTTTTACAGAAATGAAAGAAGGTTATTAATGAAACATGGACCAGTAACTCCGTACCCTACAGGTCAGGGATCCCACCGTTTGGGTTTCAGAAATAGGTAAGAATTAATCCAACAGGAGCCCCCACCGCCTTCGCGCCAGCTGGCGCTTAAAGCTGCTGCAGGGCTCCCACGGTGCGGGACGCGTGCGGGCGCACGCCGGGCCAAGGGCGGGCCCATTTGAGCCTATTAGAGACCGGATGAGACCAGGCCGGGCCCCCCCTCTGAATTTAGCGACCCTCCAGGTTAGTTTGATATAACTTTTTGCTGTTTCCTCGGGATAGTAACATCTTGGGCTTCTTGATTTCACCACACCCAGCTTGAAATTGAATACTCGCGAAGGAAAGTCAAGGTCTGTACCATCTGGGGGAAGCGTGGCAGGGACTTTAGACCAATTCTTAATCAGGTCCAGTTCTGCCCTAGCGCACGAGATCGCATTGTAGGTTCAAGGGGCTTGGTGCCCAGGGGTAGGTTGGCTTTGGTGATTGCTATGTATACTAGGAATATTGGAAGGGGCAGATTGTTGTGATCAGACTATTCAAAGATAGAATTGATTTTATCTCCCTTCGTGAAGAAATGTTAGTTTCTATTGTTAAGTTTATTTTAGAATAATACCCAGACTTTGACAATTAGCACATGTGTTATATCCCTTTGGCGTCTTTTGAAACTACACTGAGTACGTTTATTCATGTCTTAGTTACTTAAAAACACTCATTTAAATAGAAATACCAGCGCCACTTTTGTCAATTGACATAAAAAGATCTCCAGGGTACCCATTGAACCGAACATAATCGAATGAAAACAACATTAAAAGAGAAAAAAACAATCCCCTCAGAGTGCCACCGCAGACTAAACTACTTCAGGCAAGTCTGCTCGATAGGACCACCGATTTCATCAATGGGTTATTGGGGGATGAAAAAGGACCTAAAGTTCAAGGCGCCAGGACAGCAGTTTGTCGGTCTGGAAGGCCACCGAGATCATCGATGGGTTGTTGGGAAGAGGGATAGACCTAAAGTGCAAAGTGCCAAGACAAGCAGTTTGTCGGTCTGGAAGGCCACCAAGATCATCATTTGGAAGAGGGTTGGACTTAAAGTGCAAAGTGCTGGGAGAGCAGTTTGTCGGCCTGGAAGGCCACCAAGATCATCATTGGGAAGAGGGTTGGACTTAAAGTGCAAAGTGCTGGGAGTGCAGTTTGTCGGCCTGGAAGGCCACCGAGATCATCGATGGGTTGTTGGGAAGAGGTATAGACCTAAAGTGCAAAGTGCCAAGACAGCAGTTTGTCGGTCTGGAAGGCCACCAAGATCATCATTGGGAAGAGGGTTGGACTTAAAGTGCAAAGTGCTAGGACAGCAGTTTGTCGGCCTGGAAGGCCACTGATATCATCAATGGGTTGTTGGGAAGGAGAGCGGACTTGAAGTGAAAAGTGGTAAGAGAGGAATTTGACGGTCAATATGAATGACATTATTCTGTAGGCACACAGTGAGTTCTCTGGTAATACTGTCTTTCATAGGGGCTGGTAGTATTCAATCATTTTTCGACAAGCTGCATATATTTCACAAATCTAGTGGTCAGGATGGGGTACTCCGCTTTGAGGCAGGCCTTTACAGCATGTCTGCAGGAGCATTTACCTATTAGCTGAAATTGAGGTTTTAACCATACGCGCCTTTCGAGCAGCGAGACAGGCAGATGCAGACTATATGTGGAATTGGTTTGCTACAAGTGTGACCTGTTTTTACTTACAAACTGCCCGGCATGGCAGGGATAGCCATGAAAGTCAGCTATCTGATCTATATTGAAATGTTCCAGTATTACTATAATTCTCCCACACCCGCAGTATTGTCGAGAGAGAATCTTGATGAGGGTCTTCTCTAAAACACTGCATCCATGTCATGGACCGGGTGTTCCGACAGGGCAGTAACTCCCGCTCTCATCCCCACAGGGATCAGCAAGGCGAGGAACTCATGGATATCTACCAGTGTGTCCTGCATGTAAGGAACGACCTCCTGAGATACCAACAGGACTTGGAGGAAAACATAGCCCACCAGGTGAGTGAGTTGTCAATACACTATATTGATGTGAGAGTCCGGCTGGCTGATACGTGCAAGTCTTGAGTGATGATGCTGGTGAGAGGGGTTTCCATCACCACAGACCTGAAAGTAGGGATTGAGAATGGTCCTTGTAATGCATTGAAGGTAGTGGGATTGGGTCTCTTACTTGGGTTCACCATCTCAGGGACATATGTAGGTGATCTGACATGTTGTCTTTGTCCTGTATGTAACCTGAATCTAGGTGATCTGCAAACCTGATTGTTGAGGGTGGTTCAACTTACAAGTGATGCCTAGTACAGTGGGCATGGGTCCCCTACGGGAGATCACTACCCCTGAGCTTTGTACAAGTAGTCTGTGACCTGGCGTCGCTATTTTAGAGCGGAGCTGCTCGACCGGCTCCTCCGTTAGCATCTACAGATATAGTGCCTGTGGGCACTTTACTGATGGCAGTGGTTTTATACCATGATCGTGAGTATGTTTCTTGAGTGTGCCATCTCTGGGTGCAAGTGGAACTTGTTCTAATGGTCTGTGACCTGGCATTGCTACCTTTAGACGGTTTGTGGATTCAACACCGGTGCCTTTAGCTCAGAACAGACCTGCCCTACATCTTGCATGCCTGCCTGCCTCGTCTTTCTTGGTGGTCTTACAGATCGTCCATGTCTTGAAAGGTCTTTGTTTTCTTTCTTGTGTGTTTTGGTTGCTCCAGAGAAGATGTGACCCTCTGTACCTCTCCATTTGTCTAGTTATTGGAAATGGTCAGTCTCCCTGAAGCAGTAGAGGGGACTGAAGGGCAGCAAACCCAGGAGAGGCCGAAAGAACTCCAGCTGCACCAGGAGGGCAGTCAGCACGTGAATGACTCTGGACCGCAGAGAGAGCAAAGCAGCGCTCAGGAAGGAGAAGACATAGAAGATCTGTCACCAAACATGAAAAGTAGGAATGTTTCTGTATTCAAGTATGATCAACGCTGGATCTTTGCTACTTTATGAGCATGCTCATGGGCAATTAGAAATAGTGTTTAGTGTGCGGCACACCTTGTGGTCAATGGAGTGTTTCGATGATGGTAACTTTCAAATAGCTTCTTTTGGGTGCCTCCCGGTGTGGTCCCCGTCTGACCCTTGCGGATTAAAAACTGTAATAACACAAGATGCAGTGTCAATCAAGTGGCACTGTGCCCGGCAGGCGCTCCTTGAGAGACTCTGTCTCTAGTTAGTAGTAACAATGTAATATTTTCTCTGGAATACAGTAATCGATAACCATTCTTTGTTCATCCAAACAGAAAAGCGTTTATTTCCAACGCAATTCACTTGGTGATAACATTCCAATCTGTCATTCAAGTGTTCGAGATTCTGATAAAGGCAAATTTCCCAAAATTTTACAAATTGCTTCTTCAATTAATATGGGCTCAACAAGCGATGTGCACTTCCCTATGCATTTCGGGACTCCTGCCCTTCGTCAGGGGACACATGTGCAATCTAGAAATAATGGAATTGTAATATAGTGTATTAGCAAGTATATGTGTAATATTTAATTTTTAATTTTCCATGTTTGAGCTGCTTAAACACCGTATATTTCATTTAAATATAATATTTACCCTAATGTTTATTGTCATACAACATGTTCACCCTGAACATTTCATTAGAAAGACCTGTAAAAAGTTACTGTCCTAACATCTGGCCTTGTTTATTTCCCACAAGGCACAGCAAAATATGTCTGAGAATTATTTAAAAAAAGATAATAGGAGAAAAATGTGTAAGACTCAAAAGCATTTACCGCCTCGTGTAGCTTGTTTTGTGAAGTAATTTGAAGTTGTGGTGAGTGAAATTGCTCCAAATAACTGATTTAAAATCTAGGTGAAGCATCGAGTACCCTTGGTATAGAGAACGTTCCTTTTTAAACTCACCTTAACTCCCCAAATTACTTTTTCGGGTGTTTTGGTTTATCGACCACCTGGGGCGGCTGGCGATTGGATGGCAGCCTTGCCTGACCTGCTTGCCCCACTCTCAATGGAAGCTGCCATGTTCTCCATTCTTGGAGACTTGAATTTGCATTTGGATGATAGTAGTTGCCCCATGATTCTTAATTTCCTCGCAGACCTAGAAGCACTTAATGTCCATTTGAGGAATAATGGTCCAACGCATTTTGCGGGCCATTTATTAGATCCGATTTTTACCAATTTTAATCGAATAATATGTAGACCCGCCATTCCTACCTTATGGTCAGATCATTTTCTCACCCATTTCACTATCTGGGCTCATAGTACTAAAACTTTGACCAGATCGGAAGAAAGGTTTCGAAATTGGCATAGAGTTAGTATAAGTGATCTGAATACTCAAATAATCCACTCTAGCCCTAACATTGCTCTAAGTGACATTAGAATTAGTGACTATAAAACCATCAATACCTGGCTAGCGAATGCTGCACAGACTGTAGCTCCCCTTATATTAAGCAAACGCACTTCTTGTTATCCTCCAGCCCCATGGTTCTCTCAAAAATTATGTGATGAAAAGAGTAACTGCAAAAAATTAGAGAGGCTGTGGAGGAAAGATTATAACTCCACTAACAAGGAGATTTACAAGCAAGCGCTTAATGCTTACCATTCATCTTGCAAAACAGCCAAGGCTAATCATATTAAAGCTACTATTTTAGCGGCACAGAGTAACTCTGGTACTCTTTTAAAAGTTTTAAAAAATTTGGCTGGAGCAGCCTCCCAACCAGAACCGCCGATCTTATCTACTTTGCAATGCAATAATATAGCCAATTATTTTAATGAGAAAATTACCAATATTTATTCTCAGTTTAGTAACAATGGAAAGGATTCAGCGCTCCTAAATAACACTTCTCTCCATGGTGAGAAAACTAACAAGGTAATCACCAAGGAGAATGTTCTTACAGATTGGCAATCCATAGATATGGTGACTTTTGTAAATATCCTTAATAGCATTAGATCTGGTTCTCCGCAGGACCCTTTTCCTACATCTATTTTAAAACAGTTGGATCCTTTTATTCTGGACGTAATCAGATCTTTATTAAATGCCTCATTAGTGGAGGTTGCAATTCCAGATGACTGGAAGCATGCTATGGTTGTCCCTCTGCTGAAAAAAGCAGAGGGGGACCCAGAGATTCTTTTAAACTTTCGACCAATATCATTGTTACCTATTTGTTCGAAGGTTTTGGAAAAGCATGTTAATAACCAGCTATCTAAATTTGTTAATGACAATAATCAGTTGCATTTCTCACAGTCTGGCTTTAGGAAAGGACACTCTACGGAGTCAACCTTACTAGGGGTCACTGAGGCCATCCGAAAGGAATTAGATGGAGGGGGCACGGCGGCACTCATTCTCCTAGATTTGAGTGCCGCCTTTGACACCATCTCCCACCAGACTTTGATCCGCGTGTTGGAGGATATAGGAATACAAGGGAATGCCCTGAGATGGCTGGAACAATTTTTGGTACACCGTACTTTCCAAGTCTTCTCTAAAAATAACTCCTCTGCCACTCATAAATCTCTGTATGGGGTACCTCAGGGTTCCATATTGAGCCCTCTTTTATTTAATATTTACGTTACCCTATTAGCTAAGGTTGCGGAAGAAATGGGTCTTAGTATTTATTCCTATGCGGATGACACGCAATTAGTGTTCTCCCTAGCTTCCACAGACAAATCTGATTCCTCCCCCCTTCGCACTGGACTTTTGAAAATGGCTAATTGGCTCCATGACAATAAATTAAAACTGAATGCTGGAAAAACAGAACTTCTTATTTTTGGCAATCAGAAGAATTTATGTTGCTCTACTCATTGGCCAGTCGAAATGGCCCCTCCCCAGTTGCGGTCCTATCTGCACGCAGTTTAGGCATAATTATTGATAACAAATTATCAATGTGTGCCCATGTTACAAAAACGGCCGCAACTTGCTTTGCCATCCTTAAATGGTTAAGGAAAATCCTATGGCAACTGCCTGATGGGGCACAACGGACTGTAATGCAGGCCTTAATAGGGCCTCGATTGGACTATGGAAACATCCTCCTCCTAGGAGCCAATAAAGGCACTATTAACCATCTGCAGATTGTACAGAATGCCGCAGCGAGGGTGCTCCTTCATCTTCCAGGGCGTTCTAGTATATCTGAGCATTTGAAGAAATTGCATTGGCTGAAAATCACCAACAGAGTGAAATTTAAAGCACTCTGTTTTATGTTCAGGATCAGCATGAATGAGGCTCCCTCCTATTTGTGTAGATTGGCTCAGAAATATACACCATCACGCGCTCTTCGATCCATGACACAAGCTAAATTTGTGGTTCCTCGAGTTAAGCGAGCACGCATGGGCGCCGCTCTTTTTCCTATTTGGCTCCCGTCCTATGGAACACCCTTTCCCTTAATTTGCGGTTGGAATCGAATTACCTCAAATTTCGCTTTTTAATCAGTAGCTCTTCCCTCTTTTTAAGTTTCAGTTCCCATAATTAAATCCAAGGCGCCGGGAAACCCTCTGGGTAGCTGTTGCGCCATATAAATGCACAAAATAAATAAATAAAATGATGTCATAGTGAAGGCTTCCTTTACTACAAGTCATTTATATATCATTTCAAATTAAACCTGTTAAGTAGTTTTCACTGCCAATGGTACGTATCTCTTCTCACCAAGCATTTGTGTTTTTTTGTCTAAAGCTACAACATGCCAGTTCACCCCTACAAGAAAGATGGCAGCCATTGAGTACCAGACATACTTGTGTAAGCTCCTGCACCAGAACCTGGGGGACCTGGAAAGGATGAAACTCTTCTCTTAAAAAGTGGATTATTACCATTGACTTGCTGAATGTCAACTGTTAACATAGATACTGCTGCTTCACCATGAGTGACTCGTTTTCTGCTCAGATCTTTCTGACATCATTTCGAAATATTGCAGGAGACTGTAAATGCTTTTCGACTGCAGTTAAGATGCATATTCAGAAATAACCACTAGCCCTGAGTCCCAAAGCATCCAGGAAGTGGGGAGTCCTCGGTCAGAAGGCACGGAGTGTGTGGTTTGCTAATCTGAGTGGTGTCAAACGGGGTGTGAAGTCATGCATGGGGGGGCAGAAGTGCAGGTGGGGGTCTAAATAATGTCTAGAGGTCCTCCATAACATGCTTCACTTAATACTCGGGCTTTCAGAGAACGGGCAGAGTAGGAGAAGGGGCATCTTTACTTAGACAGTTCACACTTAGAAAGGAAGGAAGGACTTCAAATGTCAGCATTGGGAGCCATCTTGGAAGGAAGCTGATGCTGCAAACTGATTGGCTACACTCGGGGTATAGATCAGAATATACTTAATAAAAATATCATCTGAGAGAAATATTGTGTCCTAAATATTGTATACCATAGTATTTCCATGTTAGGTGTAGATTTTCTGACATTGACTGCAAATGGGCACTATTTCAGAAAGGATAATTTACGGCACAATATTTCTGCCAGAGGATATTTTGGCTCCACTTTTTGTACCATATCTTGCACATATTCAGCCAGGCTTCACTAGTTTGCCTTTCGTATTGTCCAACCCCAATACAAATACAAGCAAACTAAGAAAAGGAAAAAAATATATCTCTTTAGACCAAGGAATGAGGAATTCCTTCCCAATGTAAGTGGGCACACTGGAAATGCGAATAGAAAAAAATAACACATTGGTTATAAAAATCAAATATGACAGACTGCTAAAGGCAATAATGATGGTCGACACAAGAGTCATGCTGCTATGGAAGTCCACACAGACCTGCGCCGAGAGTCAGAGGAGCGACGCTGAGATAGACGATATGTGACGAGAGAAGAAGTAGAAGCTGCCCTACAACGGAAGAGTGACACGGACCAGAGATGAAGTTAATGAGCAACTATGTGAGAGCTAAAGAAGAAGGTTGGCGTCCTTGAGGACACCAAAAGGGAGGTCCAAGAAGCAGCCTAGGACTTGGATGTCGGACACCTTTGGGTTGTCAGAGAGGAGGTTAGGGCGGTAATCTTTAGTCTTGTTTCTGGTTGAAGGCACCTACAGGCCCCAGCTAAACTAGGGACGAAGAACAAAAGATATATTATTCCTTAGCGGGAAAGCAGG
Source organism: Lissotriton vulgaris (assembly GCF_964263255.1). Taxonomy (NCBI): domain Eukaryota; kingdom Metazoa; phylum Chordata; class Amphibia; order Caudata; family Salamandridae; genus Lissotriton; species Lissotriton vulgaris. The sequence goes on from NC_141689.1 coordinate 36,184,693, forward strand.
TCCTTGCTGCCAACTAACAAGGGAGCTCAGTGATTTAAAAGTTATCCTCAGTGGTCATTGCCTAGCCAGATACACCTGCGGAAACTTGAAAGCGGTTCCTGCTAAGGCTGGCCGGTAAAGCACTGAGGGACTGAGGAAATCCACTGGCTCTCTTTCCTGGGATACAACATCTTTCAAACCAATAGTACCATTTACAAAGCCACCACAACTTGCATCCAGTCTATCTGGCTGACCAGCTCACCATGGAGGGCCGCCCTCAGAACACCTGCAGCCTGGACACCATCAGACCGAAGTCAAACAAATGTAAAGAAAAATACAAGGCAACAGCTTTTTCCATCTCTGCACCCAATATCTGACACAACATCCCAGTCTTCATCAGGACTGCCCTAAATGTGCTGCAGTTCTGAAGAGCCGAAGCAGCACATCGTGATGCAGTGGCGGTCTACCACCCGGCTGCCTCTCATATCAGTTGTTAACGGTATCCTTACCTTTCTCTTGGCACTGCGCAGCACTATCGTTTAGCTAGGTTTGTGCTACACATATGCTGTTAGATGCCGTTTGGGTGATAATGTGGCAAGCAGGGGCTACTGGGACTGTGATGTTTCAGGTTCCATCCTCTGTTTCCGCAAACGGGGGCAAATGCAACCCCTTCAGCACTTGACTCTCACTGAGAGCGAAGGCGAGTAGTCACAGGCGTCTCAGAGAGGTTTTGCGGGGCAGCACAAGTTCAAAGCTCAACAAATTCCAAGCAGCGCAGTAACTGATTGTCCAACCTTGTGCTCTAGTAAGAATAGTCTGCTGTTGGCACAGTTCATGGTTATGGTGATCTGTGCCGCGTGTAAATTTCTTGGTTAGGGCAGCCAGGTCGGCGGCAGTCGCTCATCTCGCACGGCAGCGAGGTTAGCCACTGATCCGCGACTCCAGCTTGTAACCTCAGATCTGGAGAGATTGCACCCACACTCCTAGAACTCACAGATTGCTTGCCACAGTCTTCCTTCTCCTGGAAGATCCTCCTAGAGCCGAGCTCTTCCTGCTCCTGGCACTCCCTGGACACTCACACCTCCTGCAGGATTGGCAGGCTCTTTCCCCTTTCTCAGCCAGCAGGATGACTTCTAAGCACTTCAAATCTGAGGAATTACTGCTTCCACCAAGTCTACACTTCAGGTGATGTCCCCTCACATCTAGGAAGCTGGTCGTCAGGCATACACCAGCTTTGGTTTCCAGCAGTCGTCTGAGTCCTCCCAGAGCACTCCCTTCCTTCATCAAAGACAACTTGGAACTGAACAACAAGTGGCTCAATCTTTTATACAACCGAACCAGGCAGGCGATGCTGATCGACGGTCCACACTTTCAGAACCAGTTTTGTGTGGTTCTCCTTTTAAGCCTCCTTTCCAGATTGCTCTGCTGACACAGGCTTTGTGTAGAATGAGGCTCCTCATAGCAGTGTGGTGTCTGGACTGGAGAACCCATAACAGGGGCACCAAAGATGTGAGCACCAGATATGTTGCTTTCAAAAGACACATAGAATTTGGTCATGTATTTATTTAAGAGTTTTATATAGCGCAAACAAGACCCAAGGGTATCAGAGCGCTTTACATCAGTAAATGTTAATAACAGATTAGCTCAACTGAATCAAAACAAATCACAGTATGAGCTTGAGTTAGGAAGAAAAATAACAGTGGAAGGCAACAGGTCTTATGGGCGATGGATGTCCTGCTACTTGAGATGTTGGTTCAGGAGGAGAGCCTTTAACTGTCTCATGAAGCTCAAGAAGGAGGAGTTCGTCCTGATGTGTATTAGAACGGAGTTCCTGATTTTAGAGGCATTGCTTGAAAGAAAAGTGTGTCAGAGTTTTATGTTTGTGGACTTTACATGGAAGGAGGAATCGAGTGTTTGAACTTCTTAGTTTTCTTTTCTGACCTGCCTTTTTGAGTTTAGAGGCAAGGTAGGTTGGTTTCCCAGTGTGAAGGGCTTTGTGAGTAAAACAAGCAGGGCCCTATTCACAGAACTAACTTAAGACAACATCCTAAACTGACTACCATTTTGATATTCACATAAGACACTTACTCATTTTGGTATTCACAGAAGGCACTTACTCATTTTGATATTCACAGAAGGCACTTATTCATTTTGGTATTCACAGAAGGCACTTACTCGTTACTAATTGAGTAAGTGCCTTCTGTGAATACCAAATGAGTAAGTGCCTTCTGTGAATACCAAAATGATAGTAAGTTTAGGATTTTGTCTTAAGTTAGTTCTGTGAATCGGGCCTGCATTTCTGAAGCTGCAGCAAGCTTCAATTGGGAGCCGATTCGGTTCGTTTACAGCAGGGAAGATGTGGTCATATTTTTCTATTCCTGTGACCATTCTAGCTGCTGCATTGAGAGTGAATCTGTGGGGTGCAAGACAAGCTGAGGGTGGTGTTCCCATATTCATCTGGACAGAACAAGCTCTTGCATGGCGGATTTAATATACTTCAGTGGCAGGTATGGTTTAATTTTGTCTGGAGGTTTCAGGTTGTAGGAGATATTCTTCGCACTGTTCTTGATATGATCTTTCATGATCAGAGTGGGGTTCAGTGTCATTCCTAGAGATCTGGCATATTTAGCTAAGGTTAGCCCGCAGTCGAGACGCTCTATTGAGGTTATCCATTCTTACATTTGGGGGTACTGCTTTGTCTTAGATATGAGAAGAATTTCTTATCTTGGTTGAGTTTTAGGTGACTGCGAGATAGCCATTGTTGTACTTCTTTGAGGGTGGCATTTAGCCGGTGTAGTCCTCTAGTGAGGAGATTTGCCTGTAGAGCTGGGTGTCATCTGCGTATAGATGGAAGGGGATGTTTGCTTGGTTGAGAATGCCAGTGAGGGGCTCCATTTATATATTGAACAGTGTGGGCGAGAGAACAGATCCTTGGGGTACACCCCGGGTAATTGCTGTTCAGTGAGAGGTCAGATTGCTTATTTTTATTTGTTGAGCATGGTTATGTTGAAAAGAAGTGAACCAGCGTGGGACCAGCCCGTCCGAACTGTTCGTCTTTTGGAGGGAATCCAAAAGAAGCTTGTGGTCAACAGTGTTGACGCCTGCCGATGGGTCTAGGAGTATAAATAGACAACATCTGTCTGTATCGAGGGATTTTTGCAGGTCATTTACTATGATCAGGATAGCTGTATCTGTGCTCAATCCTTTTCTAAAGCCTGATTGATGCAGGTCCAGGAGATTGCTGTTTTCATTGTTTTGGTTTAGTTGTGAGACAACACCTCTCTAGAGTTTTGGCTCTGAAGGGGACATTGGAAACAACGCTGAAGTTATTGAGGTCGTTTGGGTCTGTTCACGGCTTGTTAAGCAGTGGTGTGACTTGACCGAGCTTGGGACATTCTGGCATCACTCCAGTCATCAGGGAGCTGTTTATAATCTTATTCCAGAGAGGGCTTGTTTGAGTTTTTTGCCAGGGATGCTGGGGGAGGTTCTTCCAGGTGGGAGGAGGGTTTGGATGCAGCCAGCAGACCTAAAATTTCCACATCCCAAAGTGGATTGAATACCTTCCAGCTTCTAGGAGTTGTGAGGGGCCCTTGCATTCGATTACACCCATTGTTGTTCAATGGAGTGATCATTGATAGGAGGCCGTGGAGAGAGAAGGGGGATTGTTATCTTCCTTTCTGGGAGGAAGGTTCTCAATGGTTGACTGGTTGTGATCATCAAAGGAGAGCTCAATCTTCATGATTTTATCGTTGAAGAATTTAGTGAAGTTGTCACACTGTTCTTTGGAGGTCTGAGGATGTTTTCTGGGTGGTTTGGAGTTTTGTTTCTTGATGATATTGATAAGCTCTTTGAGCTTTTTTTGAACTCGTCTAAAGCATTACGGAAGAAGGTGTTTTTTTCTTTTGTGGTGTGTTTTACGTAATTTCTGCATTCGCTTTTTAGTTGATCAAGGTGAGCTGTGGATGGATTTGTTCGCCAGAGTCTTTCTGCTCCTCTAAGCTGTTTTCTTTCAGTGTTTAGATCTTCATTGAACCAGGATCTCAAGGGTATGTTTCTCATCCTTTTCAGTATCAGAGGGGCTACTTGCTCCAGTATGGAGGACATTGTTGAGTTGTAGGGGGTGGTGAGTTCAATTGTTGAGAGATTATCTGATGAGGAACGGGGGAAAGGGTCCCATTTTACCTTCGAGGTCTGTTAGGGGAATTTTTTCTTATGTTTCTCTCACATTGGAATTTCTTTTTGTGTGCAAGGTGTGTGGCGAAACACTTTGTTGATATTTAACAGAATGATGTGATGATCTAACCAGTTGGCTATGAGGATATTGTTGACAGTTAGTGTTTCTTCCTGAGATAGGACACCATCCAGGGTTGAGCATTTGTTAAGGGTTTGACCTTTGCAGTGCTGGAAGAGGTGCTTACTGAGTAAGAGGTAATTTAAGGATTGGATTAATGTTGCTTTCATCATTCCAGTGAAGGTTGAGGTTCCCTCGGAAGATGGTTTTGGTGCATGAGAGTGAGCAGTGTGTTATCAGATTTTCAAGGTGTTCACCAGATGAGAGTGTGTTACCTGGTGGGTGGAAGAGTAGGTGACAGGTCATATTTGTGTTGTCATTCGTCCTGATGGTGATGCTAAGACATTCAAAAGAGTTGTATTTGAAGGTGTCTGTTACCACCAACGCTGATGTTGTTCTTGTGAATAATGGTGATGACTCCACCGTGGTGGTCCTGCCTTCTTTCTTGATTGAAAATCCCAGTAGGATTAGTGTGTCCATGATCAGGTATGAGGATTTTATAGAGCCATGTTTCTGTCATGAATGCGATATCAATTCCATGGTTTAGGATGGCTTCTGCTAGTTCTATTGCATGCTTGGTTGCACACCTGCTGTTTATGAGCATGATTTTAGTTTCTATGCCAATCTTTGGATCTTGAGGGGCGGCGGTCAGGGGGATATTGATGAGGTGTGCTGGTGGCCTGGTTATGATCATTGGAGTGTGATTTATCCCTAGTCTTGTGATAACCGGGATTTTCGAGGAGGGGTTGATTTTAGCAAGTTCCAGGTTGTAAGATTTGTCTAGCTTCGCCGCCTCACTTCCAGACATCGCAGTGCTCATTCTTTTTGGCCTATGAGATTTGTAGTTGAGAGACGTTGTGGTCCAGCTGAATAATTGTGTCTTGGCTCTTTCTGGGAGTAGTGTGTTGGTGCATGTGGAGGAGGGTAAAGTTGATGGGCAGGATTTGAATACATGTTTAGGTTCCTTATGATATTGTTCAGACCCTTTAGTTGACTTTTCATGTAGTGGGGTGGTGGTCGGAGGATTTGTTGGGTTGGGGGATGGGATTGGTATTGGTATTCTGAACTGCTGTTCTGGGCTGGGCTTGTGAGAGTGTTAATAAGTGAGTAGATCCTAGTGGGTGAGAAAGGGTTAGCGTTGTGTACCGGTGCGGCTTCTAGGTCTGCTAGTTTCCGTACTGGAGGGGGTGAGGGCAAGGTGAGTTGTGAGGGAGGGAGTAAAGTTTGTGGTATAACTCATGCTTGTTTCATTTTGAGTGGAGCGTAGGTTGGCATCATTGGCTTTGAATTATGATAGTTCTATTTTTGGTAGTGGTAGCCTTGCGTTGAAACACGGGCAATTTGGAGATTGTAGGTGTGTGTCTGTATGAGATGTTCTTGGATTTGGTAATGTGAGAGTATATAGTTAGGAATGTACTCTATTTTGCTGGACGTGTAGTCTAAAAAATGAGATCTGTTCTCTAGGCCTTTGGATGCATTGTAAGAGATATCAGCAATAACCAGTTCTGGATGCTATTGAATCAATTTGTGTTAGAGATTTGTAGCCACTGTGGAGGAGAGGTTATGGAGGAGAGTGATGGAGGAAGAGTTTGGACGGTGAGGTTTTAAGAGGGAGGATGGTGCAGGGGTTTCTGTGGAGGCCTGCATCATGTCCTTTTAGGGGGAGCTCATGGATTTTATAGGAGTAAGGACAGGCAAATTTCCTAGCATCTCTTTAGTAGGCCCATTGTATATTATGGGTGGAGTCCTGCAAGCTTCAATTGACCCAGCTGAGGACAGTTCTTAAGAAAGAGGGTATATGGGGTGAGCACTCGACTAAAGACCAGGTCATACTCTCCCTTCTGAACTATGGAAATTCTCTGTATCTGGAAGCCCCAAATTTGGTTACAAAACTACTGTAGGTGGTACAGAAATTAGCCCGCCTTTTGCTGAACATCCCCAGGCATAACCCTGCACAACAAGCTCTGCTCTACCTTCATTGGCTTCCACTTCAGCAGAGGATTAAATTCGAGGTTCTATGTATAGTTCACAGGGCACTGTTGGATAGTGGCCCCCAATCTTTGACCCTCTGTTCCCCTACTACACTCCTAGGAGAACCCAGCGGTCTTCCCCCGCTCGACAGGTGGTAGTCCCCAGGATCAAAAGGCGAGGTGTGGAGGAAGATCCTTAGGATATAATGCTGCTAAACTGTGCAACTCCCTCCCCTATTCACTGCGGACAACCCAAAATGAACTGGCCTTCGACAAATGATTAAAAACCTTCCTCTTTGCTATTTAGCATTCTGGAGACTCCAGCTTTAGCTTTGGTCGCACTGATTAGCTTTGTGATGCCCACGGGAAGTTATGTGCTCTATGAAAGCTGATTAGATTAGATTAGGAAAAGCCCAAGACGTTGATCATGTGAAGGGGCAGGCCTAGGTGTTTGTGTATAAACCAGATAAGTGTGAGGCTGGGGCCAGATTAAAAAAACAGGATATCAGATACTTGCAATCGGACCCTCAGGGCAGTGGAACACAACTCCACATCATGCGGTGGACATTCATATCCAACTGCGACATGGATACATATCTATAGGTAGAACATAATACTAACACACACTGGAACCTGTGGTGCCCGAGGAACATTTGGATCCCAGAACCAGAACTGCCAGAAAGTAGTTCATTTTTCACCAAAGATCACTGAGGTGCATTTCTTAAGGCAATGTATGTCCCTGTATCATTTCAACCTCCTTTACCCTTCTCGCCAAGACTCACCTCAAAGATTTCCATCTTAACGCATATTTCACCATATTCCAACTTATCCGTTGTTTGTTTCTTCTCCATCCCGCTTTGGACACAAGACATGCCATTATAGATACACCTCCTGCATGGCGAGGTTGAAGGGAGGTTAAATAGAAACACCTAAGTGGATGGCAAGATACACAGAATAGAACCAACCGTGGTGATAGGGTAATCCTGGAAATGTGATGGCCATTTCCATGTATGAATATGTATGTAAGTATGTGTATTTGTATACGGAAGACCTAGCCGAAAGCCATCTGTACAGGTGTAGCTTGGGCTGTGGGTGGAGGTCTACAGTTCATTTGTCATGATGTAGTGTTATTTAAAGAGACGTATGTTCAGGTCTATCCCAAATTGGAAGAGAGTAGGGGTAATTCTCAGGGCTAGCTCTAAGGTGGTGCAACCTCACCGGGCGCTGACTTCGGGTGGGGACGTCTTGTTTGCAAGTATATTATGGTTTCAAAAGCCCATGCTGCTGCATTCCTTGCCTTCATTAATTTCAGCCGAAAATAAAAATGTCAAGATAACTGTGCTTATTAAGAAAGATCTGAGGTTTGTCTAGTGGAAGTTTTGACTCATGCTAAGGTGGCGCAGTGAGTTAATATTACTGCTGCAAAGATTGTATACCATGCAGATCACAAAGTGCATATAATGTAAATATGTCAGGGGGTTACTGCTTTTGTCTGAGAAATCCCTTTGTTATTTGCAGTTTATAAGTTAAAATCCTAACATAGAATGGTGAGCTATTAACCATCATCAAACAGCTCCATGCAAACTACAAGGCATAGATTAAAGTATTGTGATTTTTCCCCAGTCTTTCATTATCCTGTTATCGCAAAAAGGGGTTCATTTGGATGGAAATCAATTCTGATAGTAAATAGAACCCCCCAACCGTGGAGTTTCATTTTAAATTCTAAGTTTGTGCTTCTCCAGACCAAGCACTATTAAAATATATTCTCTTCCAGTCTAGATGGCATGTGACTCCTACCCCTTGTAGTCCTCTGTCTTATGTACCATTTCCTTTACACTGATTTACACACCAATGGTTGATTGTCTTTGTGTGGTGTGTGTGATGTAAAGTGCTCTGACACCCTACACTGGTACAAGTGGTGCTATAAAACTAATAAAATTCACCTGAGAGAGACGATAGGGGCACTGATAAAGTGTGATAGTGAGGGAATCTGTGGTGGGTGTGATCATTGGGGGGCGCCAGCATACATTGTTGCACTGGGCGCCACAAGCGCTAAAGACGAACCTGATAGTTCTGATAGATTGTGGGGTACTGTTCCACATCCTGGATACATAAATGTTGAAGGCTTGTTGCCTTATTTTTTTTTTTTGCTCTTCTTCATGGTCAGATGTTGTTGTGGGGGTGGGAGTGCTGAGAGCAAATGATGCAGCTGGTTTTGAAGATGATGCAGGAGGGCAAGTGGAGCCAGTGAAGTTCCATCAGGGTGAAGGGATGTGATCATATTTCTTCAGATTCTTAATGAGGCATGCTGCAGTGTGTTGGATGCCTTTACGGGTGGAAAGTGGGGAGTCTGGGAGGCCACGAAGCAGGTTGTTGTTGCCATGCATTGTTGTAAAACATTGTTTTGAATTTTGTTAATTTATATAACATTATTACACAGTAATCTAGAAGCAGGTTTCTCCTTGAGTCAATACTCCATGTACTTGTATTCTTAGTTGGCACTTTTTGTTCATATCCATGAGAATTAATTGTTTGATATGAGAATTAATAGTGAATCAACAAAGCATATTGTTATTGTAACAGCTACAGCCGACACATGTTTCACTGAAAAAACACTTTTTCAAATCTGTAAAAGGACATAAAATATAAGCTAATCACTAACATTTTTTAATCATAAATTGACACATATATACACTTTTATTCCAATGAAGAGTAACATTTTGTCAAGCCTATAACATAACAACTTTTTAATGTCAAGCAATACCTACTGAGCATGCACACTATCATATCCTTTTATCACAATATGTCTCACCTGTCTTGATCAATACAACTCTTCCACAATACAGATTAGTTGACTAGTCACTTTCTTCGATCATCCAAGTACACACTATCCATTTCTCTGATGCACATATATCTTTGTGGGGACATGCATATATGTGGGTAGCTGAACTGGTTAATAGTCCCAGTTTCAACATCGAAGAAAGACATCAGTCAGTCTTTAAAGGGCATAGACGCTCTAGTCTCAAGTCATACTCTATAACCTATATAACTTTTCTTATTACCCATAATCGTCTTATAAGTCATGTGCTCTCAATGTTAACTTTTAAATTAAACTTTACTTTGTAAAGCAGAGAGAGAGTGGAGGGGTACACACTTAAAATATTTGAGATTTGACAGTACTCTTAATCTGCGTTAGGTATATAGATGTATTCAAATACCATAAAAGCTCAATTCTCAGTCAATCGTAAAAGCTCTAATGTCAAAGGTCCTCTGATAAAGATCCCAAAATGAATTGAACAGAAGGATAGCAATCCCTGAGCTTTTGAGACACATTGTAGACTCACCAGATGTTTCTTAAGTACAATGTATTCATTATCTCTGACAAGCTTACTCAGTTCCTTAAGGCTAATTTTTCAACTACAATTAACATTTGCTAAACATCCCCTGCAATTCAGCATCTGAAATGATAACAAAAGAGTCATACATTAGCTTTAATGACTCTAACATTCTTTGTGACCTACAAGGGATCTAAAGCTTTTTATCTTATATAAATCACTCACCAGATGCTTAAAAAACAGCTTAAAGACCCTATTTGTTTTCTCTTATGTATCTCCCATTCTTAGGGGTCACGTTGGATCACATTGTAGCCTAAGTACTAAGGGCCTGATGTAGAGTTTGGTAGACAGGTACTCCATCGCAAACGCAATAGAGAAGCCAGCTAACCAAACGCTTGGGCCGCCCGCCTCACTTCGAGATGGGCAGACCATATCTAACGGAGTAAGGAATGTCGGAGGAAGGACATTATATCCTCCTCCCTATTTAGGGTGGATAGTATAATGCCTGTTTTGTTTTACTGTTCATTACTGCCAAGAGAAAACCTGGCTATGGGGGACAGGAAAAAATCTGTAATGACCCCCACTTCCTGGGAGAAAACTCCCAAGGTGTGAGGGTCATTGTTTGTGGATTCTGAAAAACAAAAAACGTTTGAAAAGTTTGATGGCCAACTGAGATAGCCGATTGCAGTGTCCGTCAACCTTTTCCTACATTAACAGGAAGCATCATGATAGCAGTTCCTGCCAATAGAGAGAAATATCTGTAAGACCTCCAGACATCTCTAAATATGGTGTATAGGATGTTGTAGTAAGTATGCAGAGGATACAGATGCTTGAAGCACTTTAGTAAGGAAGCTACACAGTAAGCAGTTCCTTCTCAGCACACTAAAACCAAGCTCTAACCACCACGATCCTTTGAACATAAAAATTCTACTACATCACATAGCATCTTAGTAACATTGGAATTCCTAGGAGAGAATGGTCAGGAACAGACCCACACATTCCACTCCTGGGAACCCCTCTTTCACGCACACCTCTGTGAGAATCAACCCTACTTTTGACGCATTAGTATCTTTGACCAACTTGATTACTAGCCACTTGGACGCATAATCCACAAGAACTAAAATCTAGCGTCCACAGTAATAACAGACAAGTCTGGAACAAAAGGTTTAAGAGCCTTACTCCCACTTAAATACAACTTGAACTGTTTAAAAGCAGAAGAACATTCGGTGGGCTATTCGAACCTCACACTCTTCCTGAGCATATTGCTAATAAGATGCACTATGGTGGCAAAATCAGGAATGAAACGCGAGTAGTAATCAAAAAGTCCCTCTTTAGAAAATAGGTGACCCAGATACTCTACCTCCTCACACAGAAAACTTACATTTTTCAGTATTTAGAACCAACCCATGCTTCTACAAAATGTCCACAACTCTGTGCAAAATGGTGTCATTTGACTGAACATCCTTTCCGTGGATCAATACATCGTCTTGAAAGACTAACACGCCCTCCATCACACACAGCGAATTCTGCCTATTTCTCTGAAACACAGACGCAGAAAATGCCGACCGAAAGGCATGCGTCTGTACTGGGAAGTTCCTAAAGGGGAAACAAAAGCTGTTAAAGGGCGTGAATCAGGGTGTAGCTCTATCTGCTGATAGGCGCTAGCCAATCCAATTTTGAAAAATACTTAGCTCCCTTGACCTCAAATCAACACACACGCGTAATCGTCCACACCACTTGCGTGCCACTACAAGTGGAGCCAACCACAGAGAAGACTCAGTGGGTTCGATAATACCTTTATCGCACAGAGATCTCAGGGGCATATTATCAAGCACAGCGTTAAAATTATCGCAGCTTTAGCGGCAGAAAAGTGCAGCTAAAGCGGCGATAATAGGCTTGATAATATGCACTTGAGAATTCCAATAGAAGCCCATGTTGACACCAGAACATGGGCTTCTATTGGAATTCTCAAGGGCCTAATATCAGGCCCATTATCGCCCCTTTAGCGACAGTTTTCTGCCGCAAAAGCGGCGATAATTTTAACGCCGTTTCTTGATAATATGCCCCTCAGTTCTTTGTTCAGATCATCCCTCACACTAAAGGGAACACCTCTTAGCTTGTGTTTTATGGGGACAGGGCTATCCTTCATAATAATGTTGTGTTTAAAACCTCAATTTTTTCCTACATTTTCATTGAAAACTGAGAGGTACTGGCTCCTCCACTTGCATCCCACATCATCACAATCAACAATCAAGACTTGTTCTCTGGTACCTGGTCCCAACACCATCCCGAATATTCCCTGATGGAACCTCCCCTTGAACATGAGCACATCCTTGATATATTCAAGAAGCACAATCTTGCGCCCTTCATAGGAAACAGGAGAACGATCCGGAGGCATCAGCTCTCTATTCCCCCATGCTTACTCAAATTGTTTTTGCGTGGTCATTGTATTTCTGGCACCAGAATCAACCAACAAATTTAGAATTTTATCCCCAACGCTCACTTCTACAATGGGGCCGACACAATTTGATGGATCACCAACAATGGGTTCCTTTTCATCTGAAGAAAGAGTTATCTGAACATCAGTAACAACAGAAATGACTTCTGAGTCAGATTCGTCATCAGACTCCATCACATATGCCACAACCTTTTTCTGAATCTTCCTTTTTAAACATACTTTAGCAAAATTTCCTGTTTTTTTGCATTAATTACACATATCATTTGCAGTAGGACATCTACCTCATTTGGTTTGTGGAGCATTCCCACAATGAAAACACATACTGTTCGATATGGGGTTGTCAGTTGACCCTTATTCCTAGCCTTAGTAGTCATCCCACTACGAACATTCTTCTGTCTAGATTTTCCACTACCAACAACCACATTGATGGCTTCCACAAGTTTATAGTCTAACTCCTTCAATGAGACTTGAGATATTTCAATACTCTTAGCCACTTTAATGAAATCTTCTAATGAGTAATTACCCATGGCTAAAGGTTTCTGTCTGATTTGCTTGTCTCTGCAAACTGATCCCTAATATGTTGGTCAATAGAACACAAAAATTGGCATACAGAAGCTAATCTCCACAGCACAGATATGTAAGCATCAACATCTTCTCCGTCAACCTGTTTTCTCTTAAAAAATGTGTTCCTTAAAACCATATGGCTAGGCTGTTAGTCAAAGCTGGCCTTAAGCCTGAAAACAGTAACATGATATTCATCTACATTGTCACCACTCTCATGTGTCAGATCAAGGCAAATGTTTAAAAATAGACCCTCCTTCAAACCCCAATGAATGGAGCAACAATCATTTCTTGAGTTTGGCACCAAATCTCAAAGCGCCAATTGCTCCAAGATAGGTTTCGAAGGCATTGAAGCACCTGACAGGGGGTTTACCAGAATAGTCCAAGAAACGAGGAGGGGTTATGACTGCCTGCATGGTACACATAACCTGAATACCAACGTCCACAAACAAACTTTGCAATAAGGTAAACAAAGGTTGTAGTCTGTTATGACAAAAAGGTGCTTATAGAGAAGAAATACATGGAGCAGAAGAAAGACATATAATTTGAATGACAAACAATTTGAATGACATGACAATACTATCCAAAAATATACATTTTGTAAATAGCTCCTGGAAGTGCAAATAAAGTATCAAAATCACCAGTCCACCCAAAAAATGTGGGTAGGATGACTGTAAATATGGTTTATGAAAGTGCATAAGCAAAGTGTCAAAAGTTACAGACGAATGGTGTGCTGACCACCATTCCACACAAAATGTGGGATGAATACTTGCAGAATCACTTATATAAAAGCTCCTCAGTAATGAAAAAATGGCACTAGCAGGAGGAAGAAAATTTAGATGTGCGAATCACCGTGATCCGCTTAATCACAGTACCGGGAGATGTGAAGTCGATGAACATGAACACAAAATGTGGGTTAAATACTTGCAGAGTCACTTGTTTAAAAGATCGTTTAAGATAGGTGTGTGAATCACCATGATCCACTTACCCACAGAGCCGGGAGCTGTGGAGTCAATAAACTTGAACGCCCAGTAGCAGCAGGCTTCACACTGGGAAACGTTGCTAAGATATGGAGAAGCAAAGCGTCTTCCTTTGGACACGTCGCAAGTGGAAAGACGTAGTGCTTCTGTACCAAGATGTATAAACCAGGCAACCCGTTGAAGATTGCATGTTCACAAAGGGCGTTGCTAGGTACTTTGCTAAATGGTAGGCAGGAGCGCCCGAGAACGAAAGTGAGATGGGATATCCTTGTGGAGTTCACGTGAGCACACACCGGATAAAATCACTGTATCCAATTAAAATTCTAATCAATGGAAAGGAAAACCCTGAATTCGGGGCATATAAACAGCACGGAAAGGCAGCGGTGCTCCGAGGGCATCAGAGCAGACAATTTCTTGGGAATAAATTCACGGATTCAGGGCCGAAAGTAGCATGGGAACAGCAGAGGTGCTCAGAGGACACCTACACAGACAATATCTGGATATTAGAGAAAGGTGATCTTGTAGTCCATAGAAAGTGCTCATATGTAGCAAGGTCACCAGGAGGTCCCCAAATGCTCTTCAGGGAATGGGAAACAGGCTTGAAGAATGGTGCACGCTTAGGGTTCACAGTGTAGCCGTGTAGCCAGCTCGTCACCAGGAATTTGTAGTAAGTACGCAGAGGATGCAGAATTTTGAAGTACTTTATTGAGGAAGGTATACTGTAGACAGGTCCTTCTCAGCCCACTCCAACCACCACAATCCTTTGAACATAAATATTCTACTACATCACATAACATCTTAGTAACATTGGAATTCCTAGGAGAGAATAGTCTGACCCACACATTCCACTCCTAGAGTACTGCAGATGTCCATCAAGGTGACAAAGTAAAGTACTCCATTACCCTGATGGACATTAATTTGTCCCCAAACTCGAAGCCAGGCCCTAGGAGTCCAGGTATGTCATGGATCTCATTTCAAGTTGTCCCTATTTTTTTAAGGATTGCTGTTTTTGATATTCCCTTACTAGGAGCTCGCGATGGTAGAACCCCCACAGGACAATGCTTCTGCATAGTGGTGGTGCCATATTGAATCATCTCAATATAGCCTTGGAGCCCGACATAGCGGGCTCCAGTGTTAAAGGCCAGAGCCGAAGGCTGGGGCCTTCACCAAGGGGGCAAGCCTCTAATGACCAGCAAGGCTTTCAGAAGATTCCGCCCTAGGGGGCAGAATGTTCTCATTTGTAAAACAAAGGCCTCACAGAGCCCGATGGGGAGGAAATCCCCTTAGGCTCAGTGGGGCCTTTGTTCACAGCTGTGAACAAACATTTGAATGTAAATGTGCCAGGTTATTACCAAGCATTAGAAGCCCGGAGCCCCCCATTGTCTTCAATGGAGTGCTCAGCATTCCAATAATCTAATACCTTTTTGAATCTTTCCACCAATGCAGAGAACCACCCGGAAGTAAAATTAAGTCCTATATTGATGGTAACTTCCTTTAAAAAAAACATATGCCCAGACTTATATCTGGGGCAGACAGCCTGCCGTTCCGCTATGGGGTCAGAGGAAGTTACTCTGTCCAGAAGGCAGTGGGGCCTCGATCATGGAGGTTCCTGTCAATGATATGTGCTACGAAGCTGTGTCAGCAGGACCCAGCCCTATAGCACAGAGCATTTCTTTTTTTCTTTACAAAAAGAAATCCCGAAACTGGAGAAAAAAAAATGCTCCCTTTGCAATGATAGACTTCTGTCCTAGTTGTCGGAGCATTATTATTATTTTACTACCAGGTTTTTACTGGTGTTAAGAAACAGTAAAATATGGCTACATGTCCACCCATCTAAATTGGGCTGGTGGTAATGTAGCCATGTGTCTCACAGGACCATCAGAGAAGTGTGGCCACAGTGGAGACAGAGTACTCTCTGCCATGGACAAATTAATGGTTAGCTCAAAAATAAATTGAGCGGTGAACCCCTATGTTGGTGAAAAGGGAACTTCGTTGCCGCTACGACGGAGTTCCCTTCACAGCAACATGTAAATCGGGCTCATTGTCTTTTTAACAGGCAAAATAATAGGACATTGGACTTGTGATGTTCTATTCCCTATTATTGTTGAAAGGGTATAAATGGAATGTTTTGTAAAACTGAAGCTGTTTATACTTATTTTCAAAGCCCAAACAAAAACATCTAAACTCTGAGAGTCAGATTCAGAAGTCGCCAAAGCTAGCACTTTATCACAAACACGATGGATATCCCGTCCGCCGTGTTGCGATCCCCACAGGATAGAATGTGATTGTAAAACGACGGATGGGATATCCGTCACATTTGTGATGGATTGATCCCATCCGCAACTTCTAACTCAGGCCCCCAGTCTGCTTACAGGTTGATAATCTCTAAACTTAAGTACCCACTGTCACTATTGAATGCGTAAACCAAATGTCTGCAGAACTCCCTGCCTAGTGTATGACTAATAAACATAATCTAGCTCCTCACTAGAGTTATAGTATTGAATTGTGGTAAATATTTTACCGTATACAAGTTTGCCAGATGATTTCGGACAAGTAAAGAAATAGCTCAATCAAATGAGAGGCAGAGTCCGTGGTGTCTGAGTCATAAGGGCTTTAATCATAAATGATGACTCGAGCCATGGAAATCTATTCCATCAATACAAGGGTTCGGGTATGCAATGATGGCAGGAAAGATGTCAACGATTTATTAACAGTGCATGACATATATAGTAAAATGACACAGTAGCATTGAATACAGTAGGCGTGACAAGTGAAATGTATATGATAAGAACACATGTGCGTAACAAAAAGGCGTGAACAAGGGTGTGCACATAGGCGTGTACTAGAAACGTCACAGAAAAGTGTCACAAGTGGGTGGATGCTTAGAGAATTCTTGCAGAGTCAGCTGAAACCTGTGGCCTGAACGCGCGCGCAGCTAATATGACGTGTGATTGACGTACATCTAGAGGAAGCTAAGGATCTGACTTTTAGCACTAGTAGAGGAGACAGAAGTCTGGCATGTCAGATCGACCTGTCCCTATAACATATCTGATATCTAATATTTGGAGGATGTTTAATCTAGAGTAAAAGGTCTCTTGGGCAGAGGCTACTCTATACTGAATGTTAGTGCGTGTATAGGTGTCTGCGTGTCTACGTGCGGGGCCGTGGGCCTACTCCGGCAACGGGAACTGTAAATTACTTGCACGGAGACAGGAAGACTTGCTCTTTGCTCTGCAGCCGGGGATATGTTTACCTAAATCAATAGACAGGAATGTGTTTTCGAGGAGCTGAGCTGGCTACGCTGATAACTTGAAGGTAAAATACTGTTTTTGGCAGGCAGACCAGGCCGAGCCGGGCACCACTCGCTTGGCAGGAAGTATGGCAGAGGTCAGGGATGCATCTCCATGCTGCAGCTTTCAGAGGCAGAGACAGACGTGGCTTGAAGACAGAAATCAGGGCCTAGCTCGGCAGAGCCAGGAAAAACGTGAAAGTGCACCATGTAAAGACGGTGGCACGGCATACTTAGGAACTGAATTATCAATCCATTCATGGTGGATCTGATAGAGGACATGTTAACGTTGGACGCAAATGTATTTGCGTCTTCAAATTCGGTCGTGGAGGGAAATTACATGTACTTAAAACTCGTACATGGAGCCATTGGGGTACACGTTAGGGGACACAATTGACCATAAAAATTTCAATTACCTCATTCCCTCCTTGTCCCCTACGGACCCTTCATGATATGTCGATGTTCATGAGACCATCAATCTGTTCATATAACATCATCTGCTCTTCTTTCTTTCTTCGGGAATGGGAACGTGAACTTGGATGGGGAACACAGGCTGTGGCGCACAAGCCGCAAATCGCTGGCCCACATTGCAGACATAGGCAACAACTGAATACTATGGCCAATATGATTCCTAGGAATGACAGTAGCTTCCATCCCCAGGCTGTGATTACACTCCAGAGCCAACCGGACCAAGTCCAGGGGCCTGGATTCTGGTGTATCAGATGGGCAATTTCGTGAAGTCGGGTAATGGCCTTATAAACTGATGGCGCGTTATTTGGAATAAACACGCAGCAACTGGATCCGATGACTCTACAAGCCCCGCCCCTATCGGCCAGGATGACGTCAAGGACAAGGCGGTTCTGAAGAACGACAAGTCTCATAGCAGACTGCTCCTCTGTTAAGTTGCCCAAGGCAGAAGTAGTCTCATTCACTACGGCTTCAAGTATTCTGGTTAATTCGCGTATCAGTTTACTATTGGAGACAGTGCCTAGATAGGGAAAGAATCCTTTATTGAAATCTGTATATTGTTCCCATGTAGTTTCAGTCTGATCAACTATTGGGAGGTCTCTCTTGTGTCTAACAATATTAAGGCGGGAATCCTGTGATAGTCAGATGGGGCTAGGAAAACTGGTGGCAATAAGAATGCAATGAAACAGGTACCATCCCAGTCTGGAGGTAAACGGACATAAGCTGTCTGACCACAAATGAAATAGGAATGTCGGGAAGCTTTGAATGTAGACTTGCCTTTATCACTGAATTCGACCACAGTAGTACAGTCACTGTGACCTAGATGTACTGAACCATTCTTTCTGACACATAATACACCTTTCGCTGGTAAAACTGATATGGATGGCAAGTCTGGACTGGTTTCTGACTGAACATTTAGAATCATGAGATTAAGTGTAAAATTGCCTAATCCATACACTTCATTTTCTAGATCTGTCCCTGTCCTTTGCGGAAGACCCTCCTCGTCTGGGAAACATGCTTTGTTCATGACTGTGTTCAGATTTCCCCATATCCAATTGCCTTGGGAAACCTTAGAGTCGGTGTCTATAGAGGATATTAAACTAAACCATGCACCACAGGAACCAGTATGTGTAAACGGATAAGGAAAGAGGGGCAGAGCTCCCTTGTAGTTCTGATAAGGAGGGAGTCGGCCACATATCCAACAATTAGTAGCATTATTGATCTGGTGGGAATGGTGTAACATACGAACAAATGTATTGTTGCGCAGCGCAAGTCGATAAGACAATTCGTGTGGAGGAAGAGCACTAAACGTGTGCTCGACAGTGTCATTAGAAAAAGAATGTGCAAGAGGAAAATACATGTATAACATCCAACTCATAGCAATAATCGTAAGACTCAGAAAAAACATAATAAGTAGTGTGCAGACGCATCTGCTCCGGAGACTTTTACAATATTTTTGTTTCTTGGTCTCCTGTCTATCTCTCTCTCTATTTGGGTCTAACTTGTACATTGTCAGAAACTGCCTAACCGCTTCACCCAGGAGGGGACTTAAACAATTAAACTGTCTGACTCACTAGACCTCAATTTCTGTCGGTACTCCTCTTGGGGAGTTTTCTCTAGAAGGGGGAGTTTGGTATCAGTCACTGGTATGTGGGAGTTCTGGGATTCAGTTTTTGGCGGAAGTCCATGGAATCTTTTAACGTGACTGGAGTGCACCCAACCCTTCCGCCCCTCCAATTTTACAGCAGTCCTGGTTGTTAACAAAACAATCTTCGGCTCCTTCCAGCGGGGCTCCAAAGGGCTCGATCTGTCGAAATTCCGGACGACTACAACATCTCCCCGGACCAGTTCATGTGGCTTCACCTCAGTGTTGTCTAGGAAGGCTGCCGCGACCTGTGAACGACATGATTGTAGTGCAGACATCAAGGAAGCAAGGTAATCTGTCAGCCTAGTACTATCAACATCAGTGATCTTTCGCGGCAGAGGCGTCCCCCACATATTAGGAGGTCTACCGAAGACCACCTCATACGGGGATAGCCCTGTCCTAGAGTTGGCTACCATTCTCATATAAAAAAGAGCAACTGGCAAAGCTACTATCCAATCTACTCCCTTCTCTTTACACACTTTGGCAAGACGAGTTTTCAGAGTCTGATTGTGCTGCTCCACGAGACCTGCTTCCTCAGGATGCCGGACACAGTGAAACTTCCACTGGTACCCCAATAGAAGCGAGACCTGCTTCATAAGTTCGGATGAGAATGGCTGACCGTTATCTGAATACACAACACGGGGCAAACCGTATCGAGGGAAAAACTCACGAACCAACTGCTTGGCAGTGGTCGGGGCAGTGTAATCTGGGACGGGATATGCTTCAGTCCATCGGGATAGGGCACATACAACTACGAGGACATACTTGAATCCTCTGCATCTTTCCATCTGGATATAATCCATCTGGAGGACTTCAAAAGGGTAGTCGGGAGGATGAAATCCACCTTGCTCTACGGGAACACCTTTTCCTGGATTGAACTGACAACAGATCATGCAGGTACGCACTTTCTGTTTTGCTGCTGCTCGTAAATGCTTGTTGAACCAAAGGTTCTGTAAACTGTCTAACATGGCTTTTTCTCCTAAATGTGCTGGACTATGTGCTGTGTTGATGATAACCTGAACCATAGAGTCGGGGAGAAAACATGTGGTCTTTCCCTTCGTCATCCATCCTTAGTCTGTCTGGACCCCTCCTTGTTCAGCCCATTTCTTTATTTCATCTGGAGTGGCATGTGTCTGTATGTCGATAACATCTTGTGTGGGGTCCTTGACTGTCATGCAATGTGTCAGTGAGGTTACGTCAGTCTTTGTCATATCAGTCGTTTGAGTATGAGTCAGTGCTGTATGTTTCGCTATTCGATCTGCAAAATCGTTGCCCTGAGAAATCTTGTCTGTGACTTTCGTATGTGCTTTGCACTTCATGATAGCTATAGCTGTAGGCAAATGTATGGCTTCTAACAGGGCTTGAATGAGGGGACCATGCTGAATCTTGGCTCCGTGAGAGGTCAAGAAACCTCTTTCTTGCCAGAGAACACCAAAATCGTGAACGACTCCGAATGCATAACGTGAATCTGTATATATATTCACTTTCAAGTCCTTGGCTCGTATGCAGGCTTGAGTCAGAGCAATAAGCTCTGCTGCTTGGGCTGACAGGGTGTCAATGCGATGTGTTTCTATGACTTCAGTTTCAGTGGTCACTGCATATGCGGCCACTAACTCTCCTGTACTTGTTCTTAAACATGAACCATCCACATAAATTGTCAGGTCTGGATTGGGTAATGCAACATCTGTCAAGTCTTGTCTGGGTTTCGTAACTGTGTCAACTACATCTACGCAGTCATGCGGAGCAGGGTCTGTTGTGTTCGATGGCAAAAGTGTAGCAAGATTCAGTGTATTACAACGTCTGATTTTAATGTGTCGTTGGAATAATGTCAACTCATAACCTGTCAGTCGTGCTACAGTCAAGTGTTGAGTCTGTGTTCTGTTTAGGAGAACCTCTACAGAATGTGGAACTTGTACTGTCAATTGATGTCCTAATACAATGGAATCACTTTGTCTGATTGCTAGAGCGGTTGCTGCAACTGACTTTAAGCACGCAGGCAAGGCCTGGGCTACTGGATCTAATGTACTCGAAAAATAAGCACACGGTTTGTGTTTGTCTGCTTGTAGCTGAGTGAGAACCGACAACGCTGTGCCATCGCGTTTTGTGACAAAAAGGGTAAAAGGTTTGCTGTAACATGGTGTCGCTAAAACTGGTGCTTGACATAAGGCTGTCTTTAATTCATCAAAAGCTTGTGTATGTTCCTGAGTCCAAGGGAGGACAGTCGAAGACGCTGCCTCCTGTGTTGTCAACTGTATGAGTGGTTTAGCTAGAAATGCATATTGTGGAATCCATTGTCTGCAATAGGAAGTGAGTCCAATAAAGGCTCGTACTTCTTTCTGTGTCTTGGGTTGCGGAAGATGTGCAATTAACTGAATTCGTTCAGGTGTCAGCTGCCTACCCCACTTGGACAGCAAGTGCCCAAGGTACACTACTTGCTGGGCACAGAATTGTAGCTTCGAAGGAGACACCTTGTGTCCCTTGTCCGCCAAGAAAAGCAAAACTGTCAGTGATGCTTGTTCACATTCTGGTTCACTACGGGCGGTAATCAATAGATCATCGACGTATTGGAGTAGGGCAGTGTTGGCAGGCATGTGAATACTGTCAAGTTGTCGTTTTAATGCTTGGCTGTAGATGCTGGGGCTTTCTGTGAATCCTTGAGGCGCGCGTGCAAATTTGAAGCTTCGGCCATTTAAACAGAATCCGAAAAGGTATTGGCTTTCCGGATCAATGGGGACACTAAAGAAGGCGTTCTTGAGGTCGATTACAGTAAAGAACGTCGCTTCAGAATCAATAGCAGTCAATAGGGATGAAATGTCTGGGACCACGGGATACTGTGGTACAATGCATTTATTCAATTCTCGCAAATCGATGACTAATCGATAAACAGGAGGGGCATTTGGATCTGTACGTTTAAGAATTGGAATGATAGGGGAATTACAAACATTTGAGTCGGTTTCTACAACCACTCCTTGTGCAATGAGCTCGTCAATGATTTTCAGTAAAGCCACTACAGCATCCGGTGGTAACTTGTATTGTTGGATACGTGGTAGTACTACTCCTGGCTTGAGCGTGACACGATATGGAGTAATGTGCATGCAGCCTACATCAGTGGGGCCTTGTGCCCATAAATGTGCAGGAACATTCTGTAACCTTGGGTCAAAATCTCTCAATACATAATGTCCTTTGAAATCACGAAGAAACAACCTGACTCCTTCCGGAGAACAACATATTACAGCTCCTAGAGCTTTCAGAGTCTTAATACCAAGCAAGTTTTCTGGACATGATTTCGTGAGCAATAAGTCTGTAGTACGAGATAATGGACCAACTGCTAGGGGAACAGGTTTCGATACTTCATTGACTATAGGCTTTCCTGAAAATCCAAGGGAAACATTCCGTGAGCCTGAGAGGGGTGCCCCTGGAACCTCGTCATGACTGATGGTCGTTCTGCCTGCCCCTGTGTCAATCAAAAATTTTCTATCCTTCCCTAATACCTGACTGTGTACATAAGGACCTTCTTGATCAACCTCGATAAGGGGCAAGCCAACCTCCCTCTCTAGGCTGTTTCATGTGTATTGCTGATAATTGGGATAGTCAGATTGTGCATACTGGTACATCTGCTGTGTAACATGTTGTGTTGCGGCAATGGGTTGAGGCTGGGGTACTGCTACGGTCTGTTGTGGAACATGCATAGGCTGAACATTCTGTGGAACGTGTTGTTGGACCTGGTCCTGTCTAGGAGGACGCGGTCTCTCTTTAGTTTTACCTGTGGCTATGTTGTGTTTCAAAACTGCACAATCGTTTACATAGTGACCTGGCTGTTTACAATAGTTGCATATCCCTTTAACAGGAGCTGCTGAATTTGAATTATTGGATTGTGTCGTACCCCTTTTATGACCATCAGCTGGAACTAACTGAGCAACTAGTACTTTCATTTTCGTGTCTTTCATACGTCTCTGTTCGTGATCATGTTCTTCCCTAATTCTGTTCTGGTGATACTGTAACATTTGTAACATTTGGGAAGGCGTATTGGCTTGCCATGTGCTCTCGACTTTCAGTACACGGTTCTTAACCTGAGGTAGGGAATTCTCGACTAACTTTGACACAAAAAGGTGTGGGTATGACTCGCTACTTGTTTTCAGGCCACTATTAATAATAAAACATTTCTCGAATCGGGAATAAAAATCACTAGTGTCTTCGTCGTGTTTCTGTTTGCAGGCTGAGATTGCATCCCAATCCTCCTTTTTAGTTGCCAACAACCTTGGCAGAACCTGTACTAACAATCCTGGTAATGCTTTAGTTTTCTCCCCAAGACCTAAACCTGGGGTTCGACCAGTTTCTTCGGTTTCTAATTCAGCCCAATTAATCTTTTTGTCTCCCACCTCCCATTCTTTTTCCTTGAGTTTCTCGTAAATACCGGCAGGCAATAACACTTTCAGTATTTTCATAATGTCGGGATAAGTGTAATCTCCCATGAGTAACATGTCTTTTATTTCACGGTGAAAACCTGCAGGGTCTTTATCATGACTGGGCACTATTTTCTTCATTTCTAATAATTCCATTTTAGTTATGGGCGTGTATACAAACACGCGTTCAAGGGTATCATCGGGTTTCCGGATTGGATGTACTTCTCGGAAAGGATTCTGTTTTTCTAGGTGATATGGTTGCCTGACTGGGGGTGGAACGGAAACGAGATGTGGAGTCAAGAAAGTTCTATATTTATGACGTTGTTCTAAGATTATTTCAATTAAATCGGTACCTAGGCCTCTCCATCTTCTCAGGAGCAAGTCTTGCAATAAACTATATAATGAACCTGGGTCAGATGCTTGGTTTTCATACTGTATAATAAGGTGTTGGGTCATGTATATACCAGCTAGTCGCTGTTCTTCTGGAGTAAGATTTAAAAATGTTTGCACTACTGAATCATCTTTATATATGCTGTCATCCCCGGCCCACTGTACTGCGGACCGGGCTAGTTCCTGATCACGTAAGGTATTGAGTTCGTGATAACCTACTCTTTCTTTCAGTACTTTATCAGTAATTTGGAATATATGCTCAAGGGAACATCGTTCTGGTATCGGACAAAGGTAACGTTTCTTGTTTTCTAAACAAATGGGTCTGTCAAAGGGCCTATCAAGAGGGTACTGTCTAGGTAGTTTCTCTCTACCTACATATGCCACCATGTCTCCCCTCGCCTGTTGCGAGGTTTCTGCTGGATTCTCTGGTTCTTCCTCATCTGAGGTTCCTTTATCGTCTGACTCGAGTTGCCTTTCAGATTCTCGACGGGCATGTATTGCTACTGTTTCCTTACGGATCTTTCTAATCATAGCATGTATACATTTCTCTTTATCATGTTTACCCTCTGGAATATTCTGACTCCATTTTGACAATCTCTCCATCTCTTCTTGTGGAAAGCTGGGCTGATCTTGTTCCCTTATCAAACAATTAATCAAAAATCGCATTATTAAACCTTGTGTCTCAACTTTCTGATGTGCCATGGCTTCACTAATACACTCCGGTCTTTCTCCTGTTCTAATAAAATGATATATATTGTCTAGATGGTCTGGCATTTCTGGTAATAACATCAAGTAATCTGTAACACGTCTTAAACGTAGGGATGCTAACATCATGGGTCCTGTTTTTCCAGGCACTGTGTCATATCTGCAATCTGTAAGCTGTTCTTTAAGCTTTTCGGCTGGGGCTGCTTTAGGTGTACGCTGCATTGCTAATTCTCTCATTGTCATTCGTTGTAAATGTGGCGGGTGCGATAACCTCCTGTAGCACCTCCCGAGGCGGAGGCGTGAGCATAACCTGGCTGTAGGGTCGGTATCTGTAACGGAGTTGGAACCTGAGCAGCGCCAGACCCAAAGGGATTAAGCGGATGAATACCAGGGAGAACAATAGGGGAAGTGACAACAGGTGCGGGAAGCGGTGCGGGAGGGGTCTGCTGTTGCGGACCTGGGAGCGGATGATCAGCAGGTGGTACAGGTGCAGGTGGTACGGGTACAGGTGGTACATTGGTGTATGCGGGAGCTACGCCGTCTAAATAGGAAGAAAGGAAAATGTCCGCTGCAGTCTTATGACGTAATTTAGTCGGAACCAATGGAGGGGGCAGGTCTTTCGGTATTTCCGGGGTCGCCTTGGGCAGGCCCTCGGCCAGGACTGGATACAGTCCTGTCATAATTGCGTTGCTCTGTCTTTCGTGTTGTTCTATTCTGACTCGCTGTCCTTCTTCTAGTAGTTCTTTTTCTTTAGCTTTTTCGGAATCCTCTCTACTTTTCTCTACTTTTCTGAGCGCCTTCTCTGTCCGTCTATGTGATTCTTTACGCCATAGTTCAATGGCATCTTTCTGTGATTGTCTGGCTTTCTTTTTCCATAACGCTTCCTCTACTCTCATGATGCACTCGGCATCCCATGTCCCTGTAACGGGCCATCTCTGATTCTCTGCTAAGTCTTTCGTATAATCCACCCACAAGTCTAGGTATAATATGGCATCTAAGCCGTGCTTGTGGTACATAAAATGTCCAGGAGTGTCCCTGGGTGGGATGGGAACTGCTTCTTCGAGTATCCCTTTCCTAGTTCCTATCTGTCGCAACTTCGAAAATAAAGGCATAGCTACCTCGGTCTAGACACAATAAACACAGTAAGAAACTGCAAACAATCACTCATACCACGACATTAAAACACATTGAAACATTTCGAAACAAACAACAATAACTGGATAACTGAATACTAGATGCACTGCTAAACAGTACAGATACACTGCTAAAACAGTACAGACCGGATCTGTGTAATCAAACCCGTCTTGACCGAACACAAATTAATGCACCCGTCTTGATGCGTCCCCAGCAACGGTACTCACCGGGAAGCACGGAACGGAAGGCCTCGGAAACTCGACTGGACTGGACCGCTATGACATCACTGCTGCTGCTGCGCACTACGCATGCGCCTCGACACTACTGGTGGGCCTCTCGATACCTCGGACACTGCTCTCTCGGCTGGGCTCTGGTCGGGATCCTCCGCACTCCTCACCGCCTCGTCTGGATGTCGACCGCAGTCTCCGTCACCTCCGTAGGCCTGAGGGAGATACAGGAAAACCTGCAGATGCGCATGGGGTCCGTCACAGCTGTAGTCGGGGGCAAAGCCTGCGACGCATCACCGGCGCGTGGGGTGGGGGAGGGGTTCCTATTCGGGCGCCAAATTATGTGGTAAATATTTTACCGTATACAAGTTTGCCAGATGATTTCGGACAAGTAAAGAAATAGCTCAATCAAATGAGAGGCAGAGTCCGTGGTGTCTGAGTCATAAGGGCTTTAATCATAAATGATGAGTCGAGCCATGGAAATCTATTCCATCAATACAAGGGTTCGGGTATGCAATGATGGCAGGAAAGATGTCAACGATTTATTAACAGTGCATGACATATATAGTAAAATGACACAGTAGCATTGAATACAGTAGGCGTGACAAGTGAAATGTATATGATAAGAACACATGTGCGTAACAAAAAGGCGTGAACAAGGGTGTGCACATAGGCGTGTACTAGAAACGTCACAGAAAAGTGTCACAAGTGGGTGGATGCTTAGAGAATTCTTGCAGAGTCAGCTGAAACCTGTGGCCTGAACGCGCGCGCAGCTAATATGATGTGTGATTGACGTACATCTAGAGGAAGCTAAGGATCTGACTTTTAGCACTAGTAGAGGAGACAGAAGTCTGGCATGTCAGATCGACCTGTCCCTATAACATATCTGATATCTAATATTTGGAGGATGTTTAATCTAGAGTAAAAGGTCTCTTGGGCAGAGGCTACTCTATACTGAATGTTAGTGCGTGTATAGGTGTCTGCGTGTCTACGTGCGGGGCCGTGGGCCTACTCCGGCAACGGGAACTGTAAATTACTTGCACGGAGACAGGAAGACTTGCTCTTTGCTCTGCAGCCGGGGATATGTTTACCTAAATCACTAGACAGGAATGTGTTTTCGAGGAGCTGAGCTGGCTACGCTGATAACTTGAAGGTAAAATACTGTTTTTGGCAGGCAGACCAGGCCGAGCCGGGCACCACTCGCTTGGCAGGAAGTATGGCAGAGGTCAGGGATGCATCTCCATGCTGCAGCTTTCAGAGGCAGAGACAGACGTGGCTTGAAGACAGAAATCAGGGCCTAGCTCGGCAGAGCCAGGAAAAACGTGAAAGTGCACCATGTAAAGACGGTGGCACGGCATACTTAGGAACTGAATTATCAATCCATTCATGGTGGATCTGATAGAGGACATGTTAACGTTGGACGCAAATGTATTTGCGTCTTCAAATTCGGTCGTGGAGGGAAATTACATGTACTTGAAACTCGTACATGGAGCCGTTGGGGTACACGTTAGGGGACACAATTGACCATAAAAATTTCAATTACCTCAGAATGGATACAATAAAATCATTTTTATCCTCTCATTTTTTTGTATGGCTATGAGTGATAGGTAATGAATTGCTATGACTTAGGGGATTTAAGTTTTCCGTTTGTGATATATTGAATAGAGCTTGTTCAAGCGCCTGGATACCCTTGCGGTGTTAGTGTGAAGAAGGGTCGAGTTCCTCTACAAAATTTACTATGGAACTTTGGTAAAATGGACCTTTATTGCCTGCCCTCGGAAGTGTAGAATGGAGGAACCAATCATTAAACAAGATCCCAATTTACACGGGCTATGACGCTGAAGAACCACAGACTCCCTATTCCAATTTAGTTGCTGTATTACAAGGCCAAAAACAGCTGAATATACAAGCACCTCATTACGAGGTTTTAGAAATACATGGGAACTAATACAAATCCAAACCTACGGGGCAACTTAATGTGATGGATCATAAACAGAATGACAATCTCCAGAAGCAGAACGCAGGCAATGATTGCCCCCATGTCAAGTTCGGTCTTTATCTGGCGTGGATGTATAAAAAGTATTAATCTGTCCCTACACTACCACTATTGTGACATCCCTGCTTAGTATTTCCCCGCCAAGATCAGGCAAAAGGTGTCAGCACATGAAGACTTCTTAAGAAGTACACTCACGTTGTATAGGTCAAGTAGCCAAAGCTACAGAGCTCGTTCTAAGATGCTCCTTCTGTCTCCTTCGATCTCCTCACCCCTTCTCTCTCATCTCCTCCCAGGGCACTATCCCTAATACAAAACACAAGAATTTAAAACACGCCCACAGATCCTCTCATCTCGCTGGACATTTCTCGCAGGCGATTTTCCATGCTGTATCGGTGCTTCTAGTTCCTGACTTGAAGACCTTGATTCCCAAGCCATCGTCAAGGAGAAAGAAGCTCCCAATTATCAGCTTCCTTCAGGGAGACGTATCACATCCGCCTGAGCCTAACTCTTCTAAATAAAAGACGTTATTCTGATTAGCAAAGACGACTTTCTCCACCTGCAACAGAAACATGAAAACAGAACAAATCCAACGTGCACATGACGTTTCTCTAAAACCCTTGCAAAAGAGCCCCCAGGGAAAATACATTTCAGGCCTACAGAAATCGTCCAACATAAGAATGATATACATAGGCCTTTCAAATACACGCATAAGTGAACGTTTCAGTCAGGCCTTTCTACATCATTGCATTACAAGCACATCACAGGACATTAGCTGCAAACACCTTAAGTAAACCTATTTGTTAAATGCAGCTTTATCAAATCTATGCTCAACTTTAATATGATGATGCACCTATTAAGCATACACATCATCACATATAAGCAATTTTCGTTGGCGTCAAACACTATCGATTACAGTATTAGAACATGAATAGCATATCGTCTCTTCTACATAACACAACACTTTCCCTACATCTGTACTTTCATGTGTTATTGCTGAACGCTTCTAATGATCAAAAGTTAATAAAACCAAGGAATATATGCAGGTGCGGACGTTCAGTGATTATGAGGCACCCCTACAATTTTCAGAACACCATCATGCTCCATCAAGTGCACCTTACAAATCAACTTAACATAACACAACACAAACTAATACTCTGGCAGATGCATCAACGTAGCCTTTTGCTATTCCTAAATAGCGATTTTTAAGGAATCGCTATTTAGAAATAGCAAAAGCCTATGCATGTAGAAATCGCTAATAAAATAGCAATTCCTAAACATTCCGTAATTGCTACTCGCAAATTGCTAGTCGCAATTAAGGAATGCTGTTCTAAGCCCATAGGAATGTATTGAAGATTGCATGAGCAATTTGCGAGTACCAGTAGGTACTCGCAAATTGCTCATGCAATTTCAATGGTGCAAGGGTGTCAAAATGACACCCTGTTGTACCCCTGAAATTGATTTATGCACATATGTTGCACACACACATGCCCTAAGGGCATGTGTGTGCGCAACATGAAAGTGCTTTTTTCAAAGGTTTAGCAGATTACCATGAAGTCCAACTTCATGGTAATTTGCTCCCCCTATTACCGAATTCGCTATTTTTTTTTACTTTCACGCATTGCATTTAAGGAATCTCAATTTGGGATTCCTTAAATGCAATCCCAATTTAAGGAATCTCAATTTAGAGATTCCTTAAATTGCGATTTTTGCATTTGGGATGATGCATCCCAAATGCAAAAATACCGGGAGCAAAGGTGCAGATTCTGAGAATCTGCCCATTTGCTCCCGGTATTTACTTTGATGCATCTGCCTGACTGTTTTTAACAACAGGGGAACATTGATATTGAATGTGGAATCGTAGAATTGTTTTGTGGCCTGATGTTTTTGACTGAGGGTTTGATTCTCAAAAAGCAGCTTTCAGTTGAACTTAAGAAAGAAATATAAACAGTTTGTGTTTTTTCGAAACATTAGATTTACATCAATAGATCGTAAATAGATTGGCACAAGTCCAATGTACTCAGTTTTTGCATTTTAAAAGACTAGGGGCTAGATGTAGGTAACTTCCATTTACCGATTCCTTAATAGCAATTATTACTGAATCGCTATTAAGGAATCGGTAAATGCAATGTAGGTAGGAATCGCTAAAATATTAGCGATTCCTTAACCTTCCTTAATAACGAATCAGTAATACCGATTCGTTATTAAGGAATACCTAGCCATTCATTCCTATGGGCCAGGAGGCCTATAAGGAATGACTGGGAAGACATTCATTATTAGCTATTCGGTTAGCACCAACTTGGAGTTGGTGGTAAATAGCGATTCCTTAAGGCTGAGGTGCACTGTTTTTAGTGCTACCTACATTGCATTTAAGGAATCGGTATTACCAATTCCTTAAATGCAAAAGCAATAAGGAATCGGTATTAAGGAATCGGTATTACTGATTCCTTATTTACCGATTCCTTACCTACATCGCATATGTCTAAATACCGGTCGGTAACACTGAAATTTACCGAATTTCGGTGTTACCGACCGGTATTTAGCCACCTACATCTAGCCCTAGGTTCTTTGAAGTGAATTAATCACCAATCTGGCGACTGCACTTTATACCCAGAAGGCCATCGTGATAAAAGGTTATACATGTTTAGAAAGTTTTTTTTACTTTTGAATTGTGCGCTAAGATGTTGTGCATGTTTACTAGGAATTTTTTTACATTAAAATGCCTTCATGAATATGTTTTGAATATCTTTGACTGTAAATAAAGGCATTTTTATGTTTCACTTTTTGATTCAAATATTTTTAGTGACTGGTTTTTATTTTGTGTCACTTTACAGCCTTGAAAAATGGTCTTTCCGCGAAACACATCCCGACTGGCTGTTAACACACCAATATGCTCTGTTGATTGATTGTTGAGTCTCATAGCAAGATACCAAGGGATTCATTCTCATGGATATGAATAAAAAGTGGACAACCACTAAGAATAATATTGTGTGGGCTATTGATTCAAAGAGAAACCCGCCTCTAGTTTCTGTGTAACTGTGCACACATAACCACGCCGGGGATAACGTGTCTAACTCGATTTAGCGCCAGGCATTTTTTTTTTTTGCCCACCTATGAAGATTAAACTTTGTTTTATGTTATTATTTATATTTCCCTTGTTTGTGATGAGGCGATAGGAATTAAAAAATGTATGTTCATAAATGCTATAGGACATCAATATTTAAAAGGCATATGAATAAATTGCTATCAAGTCAGAGAATAAAAGTGGCTATCACACCATGGGCCATATTATCAAGAAAGGGCGATACATTATCACCGCTTTTATCGTTAGGAAACTAGTGGCTAAAGCGGTGATAATGGGCTTGATAATAGGCCCTTGTGAATTACAATAGAAGCCCAGGTTCTGGTGTTAACCTGGGCTGCTATGGGAATTCACAAGGGCATATTGTCAAGCCCATTATCGCTGTTTTAGCGGCAGTTTCCTGCCGATAAAAGCGGCGATAATGTATCGCCCTTTCTTGATAATAGGGCACAAAGTACTCTAACACACCCAAAACACGATACAGTGCAATGTGGTGGGACAGGCGCTGCTTTGCTGATGTAGGGTTGTAGCTGTTGTGATCTCGTACATTGGCAATGGGCAATTATGAGATTCAAATTGATGACAAATGAAGAAGCGAGTGTGGGTGGGAAGAGGTTTGTTTAAGTATGCATATTGAACGATTTTCTTAACAAGAATGATTATTATTGCGTATCCGTAGAGCATCCACTGAGGTTTGCTGCCTGTGAAATTCATACTCAGCCTCGAGAATCATTAGCGAATCTTATGGTCAACCAGCTCATCTGCCGGGCATGCACTCACAGTGGAGGATCTGCCAGCTGGAGCTGCTCTTGTATGCAACATTAATATCCTCTGCTTTCCCCATAGCATTGCTCCAGTCTTTCTTCTCCTCGCGGGCAGCAGCAAAGTTCCTGAAGAATGAGATTGTCTACGAATCAACGGGCATGGGGGCCTCCAACCTGGCCCACAGGACCATCACGCATGCGATCTCCTCGCATGGGCTGGGGCCGAATGATCAGAGCAGGGCGACTCTGTCGGATCCCT
This sequence comes from Lissotriton vulgaris, assembly GCF_964263255.1. Taxonomy (NCBI): domain Eukaryota; kingdom Metazoa; phylum Chordata; class Amphibia; order Caudata; family Salamandridae; genus Lissotriton; species Lissotriton vulgaris. The sequence goes on from NC_141689.1 coordinate 36,216,626, forward strand.
TCTTAGCCGCATGTAAGACTGTGCTCTCCATCTGCGCCTTCCTGATCCTTGGGGTAAAGAGTGTTGTTCCTGAGAGGGAAGGCCCTGGCTTCATGGCTTCAGACCTGGACTTTGAGAACAGGTAGGACTCCCCTTGTGCTGTCCTGCCACACTCTATGTCCCTGTTACCTGTGACCTCTTGTGAGATCCTTGCAGTTCTCAGATCCATCCCATGTTGTGTCTGTGCAGTTGTGTTCAGAACATCGAAGGCCTGAGTTAGATCTTGCCAGACGGATGACAATAAACTCTGGGGGGTTATAATCAATTGAGGGAGGGGAGGGAGAGGGAACTGGGGGTAGTGCCACAACCCTACTAATATGCATTTCCATACCAGAGAGGTGGTATCTTATGTTGTAGGTTCATTTTAAAGCTGTCCCCATTGCATGTGACCAGATTAGATACAGGAAGGTTTCACTGCCCACTTTAGCTGCTGAAGAGGTGATGAAGAGTGCATTCCACAGCAGCTCATTGGAGTCTTTCAAACTCCATCCCACCCCCTCTTGGTCTCCTTCTCTGTCTCTCACTCTCTTTCTTTCTCTCTCTTTTTTTCTTGACTAAAACTGCTATTTGTTCCTATTAGATTACAAAAGTGTAATATCTGAATTCTATTGAACTGTAGGTGGGTGGAACTGACCGTAGAAATGTCACTGGGGATCGGACATGAATCCTTGGCGGAAGCTGATTCTGAAGCTCAGACCCATCCAGAGGTGAGTGACCCTTGAGAATTAGGCAAAGAAAGCATTAAGGGGAGCAACATAATCAAAGTGTGTGCCACAATGCGCTGCCAAGAGTTACTTCAGCCTCATTTCTCCTTCTTTCTTTGCTGATTCCTGGATCTGGCATTCCAGCTCCTAACATCCTCCTTTGAACCTATCCTGAAGCCCTCAGAGCTGCCTCTTCTCTGTGTTGTGTTGGCTGCAGGATAGGTTTCTATTCAGTTGTCAACAGAATCAGCAACGCGCGCGGAGTCGATCCGCAGGCGGCTCATTCGTTACAGGCAGTTGAGTACAATTGCACATGTTTCTGTTGTTTTTATCAGCAAACCTCCCAACTAAGACTGCCCCAGGAATGCAACTCGCACAAACCCACTGATCTGCCCCTTTCAAAGGTATCGATCATGGGTCCACCGCAGAACTGTATTTGATACTTGTGCACTCTTCCCATCCGCGATACCCTGGGAGGTAGTTACCCGTAGTCAGCCACACAAGCAGCCCTGTATCTTACCTGTTTTGGTCTTATAACTAGTAAGTTTAACAGCCGCATGGGCTGCCAGTGGTGCCAAACTCTGCAGAGTGGGTTAGCTCTTAGGTTGTCAAGATCTAGAAATATTTGTGGTGCGTTTACTAAGAGCTCATGATGTCATCACAATCAGGGTATGCTCAAGTGCGATGCCTGCGGTGTCGCTGATGGGACTGCGATCACCAAGCACTTCAGTTTTTAGACTCCACACACTTCGGTCGTACATTCATCGCGCGGCTGGTATAGGGGTCCAGGATGTGTCTGCACGTCCTGCTCATATCGAGGGATGCTTTGTAGCTACATGGGGTGACTGCCTTGGCTCTTTCCATGCCTACATTATTACTATAAGGCTAACTTACCAAATGATTCCGTCCCAAAGCCTCAACAAGAAATATCAGTGGAAGGGGAACTTATTTATATGCTTCTTAAGAGCCCTGTAGGACAAGTTACAAAAAGCTAAGAAAGAAAGAGACCCCCTTGCAAGCTAAGGTTCCTAAATACATTCTTTGGAGAAGCATCCTTTCCATTGGAGAGAGGCCTTTCAGAGGAGACTACTCCTCCGCCGCGATTGATCACCTCTGACCGGCCCTGCAGAGTAAGGGCCTTCAGAGGCCGGCCTGTCATTCTACCCTCCTAATGTAGAAGGGCAGAATTACAGGTTTGTTTTTACTGCCCATCATCACCATGAAAACCCTGGTGTTTTAGGGCAGTGAGAACTGCTACATGTCCCCCTCGCTGGGAGTGAATATCCGTAGTGAGGGTAGAATTTTTTATTTTCAAAAAGAGAATCCAATATCGGGATTCTGTTTTTTTCAGTAAAAAAGTAAACTGTTTGGTGCAGGGCCCTGCATCAAACATGAAAATGTCTTGACAGGAACTTGCCAATGCTTTATAAATGACCAGCAGCATGGTGTTCATTTGCACATTTGGCCGGCATAGTAGCCTCGCCCTAGCGGAGGTAAAGTCCTCTGCAGGTCAGTGGAGATCACTCAATTCACCTACACCCAATCCGGGCCCTGAATCTTCATTGATTGGCGTCACTAGCCCATGTGAGTCGAAGCTCTGAGGTTCTTGTATTGCCTTGGGCTTACATTAGCATTAGTGTCATGTGCTTCACACAGAACATGCCATTATTGTCACAGTCGAAAGGATTGTCACTACTCCTGAGTCCCTCAGGTGAGTGAGAACTGTTCTGGCAGCAGTAACCAGCAGCGCTTTGCAAGCAGGGCACTGGAAAGATGTCACCCTGGTCCAAAATGCCTGTGTAAAGTGGCACCACAAATGTAAGAGTGCCTTATTTACTCATTGAGAATTGTTGCATTTCACTCTCGGTAAAGCAGAGCAGGCATTTGCACAGCCCATGGGTGGAATCACTTAAAAGGGGAATAGAGGGTTTTGTGTGAAGAATGGAACTCTGTTTTAGTACCATCTCACTTTGACAAGATTTCAGGTTAGGTGTGTTATAGCGATGTTATTCTACATCATAGTAGGCCCTCTGTAGGTTCTGTCATTTTGTAATATTCTGGCCTCAGGCTAGGGCCCTGGAAACTCTTTGAGCATTACCATGGGCCCGGCTGGCACAGGGCAAACAGCCACTCCTGTCCCAGTTGTGTTCACCGGGTGTGATGATACTGCGGTACAGAGGGCCCTAACTCAGGTGTAAGGACTCCAGAGCCTGCTGGTGGCTTTATGCAATGGTTCCAACAATAAAAACGTTTCCCTTTGTTTGGCCTTACTTTTTAGTTCTCTCTTGCTATTTCCCATCTGCACTGCAGCCTTCCAGTTTTAAGAGAATGCAAAAAGGTGATTTCATAGATTTACACTAACGACAGGTAGTCGTGGTGCTGGTGTTTCACGTTTGAGGTGGTAACGTTCATGCGTAAAACTCAGAATCTTCATTCATTCACCACAGCTACTCCCAAACAGAACATGCGCCTCGAGAACCCAGCACCCACTTGAAAAGCGCTGTTTGTGAAGGGTTATAACTCCAACACGCATGCCACAGCAAAGGATAGCAATCCATCGAGCATCAGAGGACTGGCTCTTTCTCAGAGCACCAGCAGCTGTTCTGGACCCACACATGGTCTGAGACCACACCTTCATGTGCTGCCTAAGAGACGTGTTTCCTCAATGACTCGTGGGGAATATGGAGGTGATCCATTCCCAACCTTTAGACTGACTAAGGGTCCAATGTGTTCAGATATATTGTTATAATTATGAATTAAAACCAGAAAAACAAAATGTCTCAAAATCTCAAGTTATGGTTATGGTATATAACACTCCAAATTAGATCGAAATTATTTAGTAAAATATACCTAAGCCTTGACGTTTCTCCTCAAAGTTATAAACATTTTGTTTCCAAAACTTTAGGGGCAGATGTACAAGAACTGGCGCATCTCTGCATATTAGCAGAGATGCATCAGCTAAATTGCCTGATGGAAAAAAAGCCTTCCCCCACCATGAATGCGTTGCATTTACAATGCGGCACACTGTGGCGCAAGGATAGACAGACGCGTGACGCATTTTTTGGAAAGGCGGCGCATTGCTGGAGTCGTGTCGTAAGCACGACGCAACTTCAGCAATGGTCAGGAATGCCCATTCCCATCATGCTGTGTCACTCTTTATGCCTGCTTCAAGCAGGCGTGAGGTTTCGACACAGTGGCTCTGTGAAGTCTTTTAGATTTCACTGTGTCACTTTTACGAGGCTTCCTTGCGACGGAACGCCCACCCTGCATGCATTATATGTTATGTTATGTTAATGGGTGTCTTATATAGCGCACGGCTACTCCAAGGAGTGTCCCGGCGCTTTCTGACCCATGGCTGAAAGGAGAAATGAGGAAACAGGAGAAATAACAGTTATTGATTGTAGAGCCATGTTTTCAATGCCTTTCTAAAGGCAAGCAAATTGGGAATGCGGCGCAGATCAACGGGAAGAGAGTTCCACAGTTTAGGGGCGAGATATTTAAAAGAACGTCTACCTATCCTGACTTTCCTGATGGGTGGAACCGTTGCCAGGCCAAGAAATTCAGATCTAAGAGATCGAGTAGGTTCATAAAAAACAAGCCGTTTCTGAATGTAAGAGGCACCTACCGAGTGGAGTGCCTTATGGGCCAGTGTAAGAGCCTTAAAAGTAATCCGCTTCTTGACAGGAAGCCAGTGAAGGGAAAGAAGCAGCTCCGAAGCCCTAGCATGACGAAGCAAGCCAAAAATAGCCCTTGCCGCGAAGTTCTGGACTACCTGAAGCTTGTGCAGGAGGTAGTCTGGCAAACCCAGGTAGAGGACATAGGAATAATCAAGCCTGGAACAAATTAAAGCCTGTACCGTCAACTTCCTGCGGGCCAAAGGGAGCAGAGGAAGAAATTTGCGCAGCATTTTTAACAGACCAAAACAAGTGCTGGTAAGACCTGTAATCTGGGATTTCAGAGAAAGGGTATTGTCAATTTTAATCCCAAGATTTTTAGCAACCATGGAAGGAGAGGAAGGGGGTGACATACTCAAGGGCCACCATTCCTGCCAAGGCGGGTCTACCTGACAGCCAAAGAAGAGCACCTCCGATTTATCGGGGTTGCACTTGAGGCTGCTTCGCTGAAACCAGTCGAAGACAGCCCCAAGGCAACTGCGGATGCTCTCCCCATCGAACTCTGTGCCTTTTTTACAGGTGAAGAGAAGCTGGGTGTCGTCAGCGTATGATATGATCTGGGCACCCAGGGACTCCGCCAGTACCGCCAGTGGAGTCATGAAGATGTTAAAGAGGGTCGGGCTAAGCACTGACCCTTGAGGGACTCCAACATCCATCGGCGGCACCTCAGCAGAGTAAGGGGGGGCCCAGACCACTTGTCGGCGACCCGCTAGGTAAGATCTCAGCCAGCTCAACACCGTCCCTCTGAGACCGATCTCATAAAGTCTTCTCAAGAGGGCCTCATGAGGGACGGTGTCGAAGGCCGCCGACAGATCGGACATCACCAGCATAGCTCTTCCGCCTGAGTCGAGAGCTTCCTTAATGGCTTCATTTACTTCCAATAGAGCGGTCTCAGTGCTCAAATTGGAGCGGAAGCCAGACTGGGTAGGATGGAGTAACCCGTGGTCTTCCAGGAAGGAAGAGAGCACAGAATGGACGTGCTTCTCGACGATCTTAGCTAAACTAGGCAGGAGAGATATAGGTCTGTAGTTGGCATGTTTCTCCGGATCAAGGCCTGGTTTTTTTAGGAGTGGAACAACCATTGCCTTCTTCCAGGCTGGCGGGACAGTGCCACTAGACAAAGATAGGTTCAGAACAGGATTAATTAACGAGTTCAGAATCTTGGCGTTTCTGGCTATAAAGATCGCCGGACAGGGGTCTAATGGAGATCCAGAGAAATAGATTCCGATAGAGCTGGAAACTCTGATAGAACGGGGCAGGAATCAGATGAAAAGGACGACGGATTGCAGTCAATAAGGGATAAGCTGGGAACAGAGGGAGGGAAGGATTCTTGAATCAGTTTAATTTTGGTACTGAAGAAAAGAGCCAGCTCCTTTACCCAAGGTTCAGAAAACTTATGCTGAACTGTGCTGGATTTGGGAGAGACAAACTCCTTAACGATGGTGAAGATTTCTTTACAGGAGTTTGATGCTGACTCAATTCTGTTTGCAAAATAGTTCTTTTTTGCCTCCAGAATATCTGCGTGATATGATTTGATGGATGATTTGTAGGCAGACTTGGCTTCCTTATCGTATTGCTTCCGCCAGAGTCTTTCGGCTAACTTGCAGTTACGCCAAGCCAGAGCAAGTGACTCTGAGAACCAAGGAGCCGAACTACGCTTGGTAGATGAACGGGGCATAGAAAGTGGAGCAAGATCATCAAGCCTCTCGGTCAGCCATTTCAGAAACATATCAAGGTCCCTCTCCAGATGGCCGGATAAAGTGCAGGGATGTTCCTGATACGCTTGAGCAAGGCTTTCGGGAGTGATTTTATGATAAGGTCTACAGGGGTGCCTAAGATGGTCCGAGTTTATGCAGGATGTTTTACTTCTGCCCTGAATTAGAAAACTGATCAAAGAGTGGTCAGACCAGAGAACAGGGATGGAACAGGGCGTGATAAGGGGAATGGTGGAAAACACTTCATCCAAAGTGTGACCCTTATCATGAGTCGCACTCAAGATGTAAGGAGTTAGACCTAGAGGGGCAGTGATGTCCTTGATTTTGATAGCTTCACTGTCCAACTCGACATCCATATGGATGTTAAAATCCCCTAACACTATGCAGTGTTCAACTTTCAGGCAGAGAGTAGTGACAGCTGATTGAAGCTCATCAAAGAAGGAACCCCGCAGACCAGGAGGTCTATAAATCAGGAGCCCAGAAAACGATTGGTGAGGGGACAGAGTGATGGAAAAGGCAAGGGATTCACAACCAGAGATAGGCAAGGATGGTATGATCGCACAGGCAAAAAATCTTTGAACTACAAGTGCGACTCCACCACCCTTACCCAGTGCCCTATCCTGTCTGTGAAGTATATGGTCTGAAGGAATGGCTGCCGCGATATCAGGGTTAGAAGACTCATTGAGCCAAGTTTCCGTGAGCATAAGACAAAGTGGTTTTTCTGATGTCAACAACTCAAAAATGTCCAAGGCGTGTCTATGCAAAGAGATGGTGTTTAGTAATAGGCACTTAAACTTGTTAATAGGGGGTGTATGGGGCCCCTCAGAAGCCCGATATATTTTAGGGTACCACCCACAGCCTGGACAGCAGCATTTACCGTTATATCGGCCAGGGAAGACATGCCGACAGGTAGTAGTATTAGTCTTAAATGATAATAAGTCCGCTGCGGTGTAAGTGAGCCTGTGGCCAGCGCCTTCTGCCGCACCGTCCGCTGCCGTGACGCGGACGGGCGCGGACGGGCGCAGACGGGCAGGACTCTGGCACGACTCCGGCGCAGATCCGGCGCGTCCGCTGTTCGCATCCGCTGCGCGGAGTCATCCCTGTCTGTTTTTATCGCGCTGCCAATCGCGTCACCAGCCCAACCTGACCCAAGATGGCCGCCAAAACCGGAGCCCTGCCCTCGGCGTCAACACTCAGCCGAGAGCAGGTCCGGAGCAAAAGGGAGGGGGTGAGAAGGGGTCTAAGGCGCTACTAAGAGCAGGGGGTCTCAGCACACCTATTAATCTCAGGTGTGCACGAAGTGCAAAATACAAGTTCCAATTTAAAAACTGTTTTAAAAACAAGAGGAAAGGAAGGAGACCTCCCGGCTTCCGCCTCAGGAGGGGGAAAGTGAGTGCTAAGTCAGAATTACCTGCACACTAACACACGTCCCTTTTATCACGCTGCCAATCGCGTCACCAGCCCAACCCGACCCAAGATGGCCGCCAAAACCGGAGCCCTGCCCTCGGCGTCAACACTCAGCCGAGAGCAGGTCCGTTATACTTGATGCAGGTATAATATACCGCAGGGCTTTGCAACGTAATGCATCTCCCTAGATGCGTCAAGTTGTAAATATGTTGCATCGTGGCGCATTGTTTACGGCACCGCAGCGTCACAGAAAACATCACAAGAAAAGCAGCAATGTATCAAACCCATTTCCCCTTCAAACCTTTTGTTTTATAAGTACGAAATAACATTTGAAATTATTAAAACATAGCTATTTTGTGAAAATAATGGTAAATAGCTTTCGTAAAATTTCAGGCCAGCTCACTTTTTCCGCTTAATGCATTACCTTTAACAAGGAAAAAAACTGTTTTGGGTTGAATGGAGCAGAAATAGAGCGGGAATAGCCTTGTCTGTCTCAACGAAAAGCGATTGATGTAAATAGGTTTATGTGTCAAAAATCCGCCTGAGACTCTAACTGGATTGAATGTTTCTCTTTTCATGCACATGAAGCCACCAGAAGCTGCTGTCCCTCCTCCCACCATCCTGCCCTCCAGACAGAGTAAGACGTGTTGTTTTTTGTGTCTTCGATTCCACTTTCTGTGTGAAATGACAGCTCCCCAGGCAAACCACCAACACTAACCATGTGGAGCAAGCCTATGTTACTGTATTGTGCTTCTCAATGTATCTTTTAAAATAAAATGGCAAATTTAATTTGGAACCTCATCTTCATATGCTACAGCTGAAAGCTTAGAATTCTCTGTGCCTTCATCTCAAACTTCCTGCCAGCACATTCTGTGCCATCCCACCACACTTCCTGACAGTACATTCTGTGCCTTCCTCCCACACTTCCTGACAGTACATTCTGTGACTTCCTCCCACACTTCCTGTCAGCGCATTCTGTGCCTTCCTCCCACACTTCCTGTCAGCGCATTCTGTGCCTTCCTCCCACACTTCCTGCCAGCACATTCTTTGCCATCCCCCCACACTTCCTGACAGTACATTTTGTGCCTTCCCCCACACTTCCTGACAGTACATTCTGTGCCTTCCTCCCACACTTCCTGCCAGCACATTCTATGCCATCCTCCCACACTTCCTGACAGTACATTCTGTGCCTTCCCCCCACACTTCCTGCCAGCACATTCTGTGCCTTCCTCCCACACTTCTGCCAGCACATTCTGTGCCATCCCCCCACACTTCCTGACAGTACATTCTGTGCCTTTCCCCCACACTTCCTGACAGTACATTCTGTGCCTTCCCCCCACACTTCCTGCCAGCACATTCTGTGCCTTCCTCCCACACTTCCTGCCAGCACATTCTGTGCCATCCCCCCACACTTCCTGACAGTACATTCTGTGCCTTCCCCCCACACTTCCTGACAGTACATTATGTGCCTTCCCCCCACACTTCCTGCCAGCACATTCTGTGCCATCCCCCCACACTTCCTGACAGAACATTCTGTGCCTTCCTCCCACACTTCCTGCCAGCACATTCCGTGCCATCCCCCCACACTTCCTGACAGTACATTCTGTGCCTTCCCCCCACACTTCCTGACAGTACATTCTGTGCCTTTCCCCCACACTTCCTGACAGTACATTCTGTGCCTTCCCCCCACACTTCCTGCCAGCACATTCTGTGCCTTCCCCCCACACTTCCTGCCAGCACATTCTGTGCCATCCCCCCACACTTCCTGACAGTACATTCTGTGCCTTCCCCCAACACATTCTGTGCCATCCCCCCACACTTCCTGACAGTACATTCTGTGCCTTCCCCCCACACTTCCTGACAGTACATTCTGTGCCTTTCCCCCACACTTCCTGACAGTACATTCTGTGCCTTTTCCCCCCACACTTCCTGACAGTACATTCTGTGCCTTTCCCCCACACTTCCTGACAGTACATTCTGTGCCTTCCCCCCACACTTCCTGCCAGCACATTCTGTGCCATCCCCCCACACTTCCTGACAGTACATTCTGTGACTTCCTCCCACACTTTGTCAGTACATTCTCTGTCATTCTCCCACACTTCCTGCCAGCGCATTCTGTGCCATCCCACCACACTTCCTGCCAGCACATTCTGTGACTTCCTCCAACACTTCCTGCCAGCGCATTCTGTGCCATCCCCCCACACTTCCTGACAGTACATTCTGTGAATTCCTCCCACACTTCCGGCAGCACATTCTGTGAATTCCTCCCACACTTCCTGCCAGCGCATTCTGTGAATTCCTCCCACACTTCCTGCCAGCGCATTCTGTCTTCTTCCCAAACTTCCTACCAGTGTATTGTGTGACTTTCTCTAAGACTTTGTCAGCACATTCTCTGTGTCTTTCCATAGTAGCTGTTAGTTAATTGTGTGTCTCTCCCCCAATCACATTTCCTGTTATTACATTCTCTATGCATTCCTGTCACTTATAAGTACATTATCCATTGCTTGATGTTGCATGTTGCTGCCCGTGCATTGATCAGCCATTTCTTACACATTTCAGTGCATTCTCTGTGGCTTTTTCTCAACCTACCTTCTTATTCTGCATTGTTAATTCCTCCCATTCACTATACGTGTTATAATTATCTTCTTTCGGTAGCTTCCACTTAAACTGTACCTCTGTACACTCTTTCTTCCCTCCTCTCCCACTTTTGGCAGTAGATCCTGTGTTGCCTTCTCTCATTTTTAGGTCCTGCCTAGGCAGTGCGCATGCGCTGTCTGCAAAACTCGGTGTAGTGGGTATACAGAGTATAATCCTGCCTGATGCTTCCTGCTGCTTGCCATTGGGTCACTCAGGTGTTGCTTTGCTTTCCTGGCTTGCTATTTGCTGGTGCTTCTGAGACGTCACTTCCGTTTCATGGCAGGCAGCACCAGCCAACTACAGTTTACCTACGCTGCAGGGCTGCATCTGTTTTGTTTCGGAACTACTTAATTTATTGTCATGACGCCTGGTTCACATGCCACCATACTTATAAATTTTGAAAACAGCCATGTCTTTAATAATTTTCTGAAACCGAACAGTGTTCATGAGAGAAGCCTTATTCCGGTGCTCACTCGCCTAGCCGCTGCTTCCGCGTGTAGCGCTCTCTTGCCCCTGGGCTTCATTACCATAGACCACTCCATCTGGGTAATAGAATGTAAATATTATGGCTTAAGGGAAGGGTGCAGTACCACAGGCTGTTGCTAGGTGTCCTCAGTAACGTAAAAGCCTGTGGTACTGCACTCTTTCCTTAAAGCATAACATAAGAGCTCCATTACTATTGGCACATGGAACGAGAGCAGGCATTTTTTCCTTCATTAGTAGAATGTATTATTTTATCGCAAAGTATACAAAAGCTTGAAATGCTTGTGCTCGTTTCCTAAGCCTCGTGGTAATGGAATATTATGTCTTAAGGAAAGGGTGCAGTACCAACATCTGCTCCTAGGTGTCCCTAATAACAGCCTGTGGTACTGCACCCTTTCCTTTAAACCTAATATAGGAATTTGATTACCACGTAGCTTAAGGAACAAGCGCAAGCATTTTAAGGCTTTTTTTAGCATTTGCGATAAGAACAAAAATTCCACTTATTAAGGAAAAAATGCTTGTGCTAGTTCCTTTAGGCTCATGGTAATAGAATTCCTATATTAGGTCATCAGGAAAGGGTGCAGCACCACAGGCTGTTACTAGGTGTCTGTGGTGCTGCCCTCTTTCCATCAAGTGGGATTTCTTTCTTATTATGTATGCTCCTGCTGGCATAATTTAAAACATGAACATTTGCAACATCAATAGCTCACAGTTTCACTAATGCGAGACCTATTGCATTGCAGGTGCTTTTACTTTTACTACGCTGTCTGTGCTTTCCTTTCACATCACATTTTTTCTGCATCTTCCACTCTTTTCCTGGTAGCACATTCACTGTTTCTTCCTCCCAGTACAAGCCCTACGTCCTCCTTCCATAGGTTCCGTTAGTACCTTCCCTGCCTCCTTTATCTACACTTCATTTTACAATACATTCTGATATTCCGTCTCTTTTATACACTCTTCCTGGTAGTAATTCACCTGTCTCTTCCTATTGTGTGATAATGTGAGGCCATCATGGTTGAGGGAGCCAGAGCAGAGAACATCCTCCCTGCAGATGTTCTCCGCAAGTCTGCCCTTGGTCCACCTCCTTACGTACAACGTGCACACTGTAGAGCGTGCACCTCAGACGTTACCGTCAGACTGATGCTCAGCTGGTGTGTGAGTCTGCGGGACTGGACATCCATCCCATGTCTAGATGATAGCTCACTGCCTTCAGTCCATTACTTTGATAAGTCTCTCATTGAGTCGAATGAGACGCTTGGGACGAGTTGTTTCTAGTGCAGGCATGTGACCCCTTGTCGGATTGTGTTGTGTACGAGACATTGAAGCATGCTCGGGAGAGAGAGGAGCGGGCATAGAAGGGTCTGATTTAGATATCGGCACTCATGTTCCTCTGTCACAACGTTGACTGATATCCCGTTAACCGAAATATAATCCCGTAGGATATAATGAATGTGGTTTATATTTAGGCAGACGAGATATCCGTCACATTTGTGACTGAGTAACCCGTCCACCGAGATCTAAATTAGGCGGATATTTACGTGGGAGGGAGAGATGTATAGTTTAGTGGAAACGGTTCTCCGGCAGTTCTTCCTCCGCCAGGTTTTCCTGATCAATGTTCCCCTCTTCCTCCTGTAAAGAGACAAAACTGGTTCACTATAGAAACCCCAGAAGGGTGAGCAGGTCAGTGTCAGGGCTTAACCACCTCTTCCCATCTCACTCACTTCATTCATGAGGAAGCAGCTCCTTCTGGCACAGCCGTCTTTTTATGGCGCCAGCTCCCGGATGTCCTTCACGCACCTGTTCAGTGACGCTATTGCTGAGCGCCTTGGAGAAGATCAAGTGTTACCTCTTAGTATTAGACCTTTCAATGGCATCTCAGGCAACATGCAATCTGAGAAGTAACTCGAGTTCCTTTTGTACCAATAGTTCACCTTCTTGATAAAAATCAAGATCTCTCCCTCATTGGCGGTCGACTAGATCAGGTGCCACTACGGCTCACAGCGTCGGATCAGGCTTCTTCTAAGAGGTATCACAGATACTCCTCTGCAGTGAATGGCTTTGGAAGTTCTGTTTCTAGTGTAAAATGCGAGACAAGATCAGCCAGATGTTTCCCTTCCCAGACTAATGAAGTCTTAAAAAATGATTGTTCTGCAGGTGTAAAACTCAGATTTATGACTTGTGGCTGCTTCTTAGCCTTGTGCTCCCTAAAAACAGTGGTGAGAGGTTGATGATCTGTCGGGTCGGAATTTGCTGCGATATAGAAATATATTAAAAGTAAGGAGAGGAGTCGAGAGGACCTCCTCCGAAAGCATCCTGTCTGAGGTCTAGTAGGGCCCAACATGGCCCTTCCACTAGGATAATGTGGGACACTTGCTTTCTCCATGTCACATGACTGGTTAGTATACCTTCATGGGATGGGAGCCAAGATAAATCTATCAGGTGTGCCCAGAAAATCTCTTGGCAGACATCAGATGAATGACCTGATGATCTTCTTGAGACCTTCCTATGAATCATTGTGTGAAGCAGGGAGTTTGAACACAGCTTGAGTGGGAAGGCCAGCGCAGGCCAGCAGGGCTCATTCTTGGGTTCATCTTCCTGCCTCATCTGTCTACTCCACCAAGAGCCTAACTTCTCAGATTCATGAACATTAGTTTAGTTTGCATATTCAGTACAGGTGGCACAAATCTCTGGGAGAAGCAGCTAACTGCAGAACGGCAGACCAGTGTAAACAGGGGGAACAGCCTTGCACCAGTGTAATCTCTGCTAAATAAGACAAGCCCACCACAGGGTCCGCTGCAGCAACCATTACATTTATATAAGCTAGTTGCATGACAGCTCAGACCTGAAATAATGCATGACCATGGTGGTTGCAGGAGCCACATTGCAAAGCACTTACTCTTCCAGTCACCCTCCACAAGTCCTTCCTTGCCCGCATCACAGGCTGTGTTATCACCTAGCGTGATGCGACAACACATGTTCTCCTTCTCCCCCCTACACCTTTTGCCACACGCCGTGCCTCTTCCACACCCTTTTACTATTAGCACCCACACTTCCTGCTGCTACATGTTCTGCTGCTCACATTCACATTTCCTGTTAGTTCCTTTTCTGAGGCTTCCTCTCAAACTTCCAGACATTTCATCCTCTGCCTCTTCCTCCCACACTCCCTGACAGCACAGGAGTTCCATTTCCACCTCTATGCCCTTTGAGTGCAGGGTATGCCTTTCCATCCTCCATTCCTGGCTGTATATCTTTGTCATTGTATGTTATGTCCGGTCTTTCCACAGTCTCTATTAGTACATGTTCTGCAGTCTCATCCCGCATTTCTCATTAGTACAGTCAGTTTCATTATTATCTTTGCTCTCTCTGCTCATTCCTTTTCACTCTTCAGATGTTTCCTCACAGAAGCCTGTTGATTCTTGGGATAATGCTTCCAAGGAGTTATCTCAAGCAGGCGGTAGCGGTACCCCCTCACATGTTCAGATTCTAGCCACCATACGCGAGTTCATCAGCGGAAGCCTTCCTCCCCCATCAGGCCAAGTTGGGAAGCAGCCAGTCCCAGAGGAACTCTCCATCGCCATTGCAGCCGCAATGAACCAGCAGCAGAAAAGGGCAGAGGTAAGGAGCATTTTATGGTTTTGTGGCATTTTCATAGCGCTTCTTGACCTCATGTTGAATCCCCAAAGAGCTTATAGTGGGTTGGTGAGTAATTATTGCATAGATGGGAGAAGGGTGCTGGTAGAATTCACGTTCGTTAGTGTTTGTTGTTTTCTGGAGGGGACAGAGAGTGTGCCTCAGACTTGGGGCAGCAGCATCTATGTGCATCTTACGCTTGTGGGTGTAAGTAATGGAGAACGCCAAAAGGATCACCAAGTGGTACATGCAAAGCACTCAACAGTTGCAGCATGAGGTCTTTTGGGTCCAGCATGTGGTAGTAGCCGGGTCTTGGTTTCTCTTCTGGATGCCCGTTGGTTGTGGGCGGTCTTGTCCTCTGTGGGAGGATATTCCAAAGCTTGCAAGTCTGTGCTGAGAAGGAGCTCCCACCCAGGTGAGTCTTTAATCGGGGTTTTATCCAGCGTGGAGCTTGTGCGATGTAAGGTTCCACTAGTGGATGTATCACCTCAGTTTGGGTTGTAATAAGGTTGGCCTCATCTCGTGAATCACCGGGTGTGCAATGCAGAAGGCTTTGAAGGATGGTCTTCTTGCAACTGGCAACCAGTGAAGAGCGTTCAGAGCGGGGATAATGTGGTACTGTCTGTTTAAGAACTTGTCTCACTGCTAAAGTGTAGGCTTAGTTATTTTATGAAAGTCCAATATAAAATTCAGTCAGGATATCAATAGAGGCAGAGATGCCTGAATCCTGTGTGAAAGACCTATGGGCCATATTATCAAGAAAGGGCGATACATTATCGCCGCTTTTATCGGCAGGAAACTGCCGATAAAAGCGGTGATTATGTATCGGCCTTTCTTGATAATATGGCCCTATGTACGGTGAGATATATCGAAGCGTTCCCAGTGCATTGAAGGCGTCTCTTGTCACTGCATGTACTTGGTTTTCAAGTGAGAGCTTCCAGTCCTTATTCACACCAGGATGTTTGACCTCATTTGATAATGTCTGGGGCCATCACATTTTCGGAGGACAGGAGGACTTAGACTTAGGTTTCTAATAGGGCCCACAGGTGGGTATTTCCTTTTCATAGGGTGATTTTCTAGCATCTGTAGTTCAACAGAAATTAGACATTTGCCTAATCCAGACAGCTTGGCTTGAGTAGGTTTTTCCCGCCTTCAAACAATGTGAGTATCATCACGATAAGAGGAGCTCGTGAGGCGGGATCATTTCACAGCATCGTGTTGTGGGCGCACTTCTCAAAATGGGTCATTGATGTATGAAAAACCGAGTGGTCTCTGTGAATGTCGATCAAGTCTTTCAATTGGAGTCTTGAGTGTCAACAGCTGCCACGCCTCTCACTAAACTGCATGTGTATAAGTACTTATCCTACCTGTATCAATAGCTCCTTGTCCTTCTTCAAAGGTGATGTGTTCATATCACATGTCCTGTATATGCAAGCATAGGCCCTGCCTGTATTGATCGGCGCCTTCTCTTTATCAGTGTAGCCAACCCCTTCATTGATAGCTCTGCCGGTATCCGTAAAGTGTGGGCCAGCAACCTACTCCCCTGCATCTTTCCGCAGGGCGTACCGATGCATATTGTGCAAACATCAATGAGATTCAGAGCTGCATCCAGTGCCTCCTCTGTCTGTATTGATTGGTGCCTTACCCTTTTCAGTGTCGCCATTGCCTTTGTCAATAGCTCTTCTGCCTGTAAAAGTAGAGTGTAGGTTAGCATCACACCTCGTCTACATCTCTCAGCAGGGCCTACCTCTGCATTGATGGTGTGCAGAGCTGCATCCAATGCCTGTCCTGTCTGTATTTAGAGGATGAAAGCTTGCCTTGTCAATAACGTGTATTGCGATGGCAATCTCTGCCCTCAATGTGACAATAACGTGTATGCTCTCTTTACCCCAACCCTGCCTCTATCTAAAGGATATATGGTCCTTTAATAACTGCCTCGCCTAAATCAGTTTCGAATCAATAGGATGCTGGCCGCCATCAATACTACCCTGCATGTACCATTAGGTTACTTGCCTGAATGAATACTTGGCCTGCCTCTATCAACATAGCCCCATGTCTGCTGCCAAGGGCTATATCGGTTGTTAAAGATCTTGAACCACGATTAGGGCCTATGAGGAGAGGGCCTTAAACAACAGTTATTGCCTGAGGCATAAGTGCTAGAAGGCTATTAGAACATTCCATAAACTAAAGGTAAAATGTTCTAAATTAAAAAGGGAGAAATATGAAGACAAAAATTAGAATGTTGGGACTCTGGGCTTATACCACCCTTTAAAAGCAGAGCTGGTGGTGAAGTGGACTAATGCACCCACTGCAGAGGCCTTCGTTCAACCTCATGGTCATGTCTTCAAACCCCGACAGGTCCACTGAGCCGTTCATCCTTTTGAGGTTGATAAAATAAATACCATTGAGTTGAATAGCAATAAACATCAGTTATTCATTTCCAAAATACCCTCGGGTGAACGTGCGCTTTACAAATACGCATGTTAGGTTATGTTATAAGCCTGGAGTTCTCAAAATTACAATGCCCTAATAGGGAACATACCTTTATTAATATTCTCCTGTCAGTATCACTAATGGGTGATGACTGTTATCAGTAGATAACATTCATTTGTCAACTGACTGTGCGGTTATGTATATAAGTGAATATTGCTTTAGCAGGGTGTGTACAGTTATTAATTGGAAATTATGCCTGAATTATTGACCATGATTGATGTATTGGTAAATGTATACCTAAGTTCATAGAGCCACCTACAGGGTCATTGATGCATTAAATAGTGGTTTACCTTAAGCATGGGCGAATTTTGCGAATCTCGCGTTCGCGAATTTCGCGGATTTGCGAACTCGCAATCCGCAAAATCCGCGAATTCTCGCGAATTTGCGGATTTTTTTTTTGTGTGTTTGCGCGGGTTTCTGCCAGTTCGCGAGGGTTTTGTACACTTTCGCAAATTGCGAACTTACCTGTCGGGTCGCAAGTTTGGCGAACTTGTTGTTTCTACGTGTCCAGCCTGTTTGGGACACTCTTCTTCATCACTGCCACTCTCTGTCACCACTGCCACTCTCTGACTACTCATGCCACCCTCTGGCCCACCCATGCCACCCTCTGGTTCATCACAGCACCCTCTGGTTGTCCAGTCAGTGTACATTATTGTGGCAACACAAGCACGCCTTCCCTGCCTCAAGTGACCTGAATTAATTTGGGGCTGATTAATGTGTCACAGAATATTTTTTTATCTGGCACCTGCTTCATGAGTGCTTCCTGATTAGTGATCTTTCGCACTTGCTAAGTGCTTTCATTGTTGCAAAATTAGTTACAACACCTGCCCTGCCCCAACTGACAATAATGAATTAGGGGCAGATTAATGGATTTGAACTTCCAGCCTGGCTCCTGCTTGTCTCCCTTAGCTGTAATTCAGGACCTTTGTGGCATATGTGTAACTATTCTGAGGCTCAGAGCAGGGTCACATAATAGTTGCAACTGCCAACTGAACTCTGGAGGGGCCCCTCAGGAAGCACTACAGGAAATGGCTACTAATGATGAGCCTGAACTTTTGAACCTGGTAAGTAGTTTCAGTTTTGCTAAGATCGTATTTCTGCAATTTTGCACTTATTCGCGGGGCGCGAAGTTGTACTGGGAAGCCGCGAACTCACGCGAACAGTGCGAGCAGTGCAAGCAAAATCCGCTGCTCGCGGATTTTGCGGGAGATTCGCGAATCTCGCTGATTGCGAATTTACCAAAAATCCGCAAAATCCGCGAGCGAAACGGATTTTCCGCCCATGCTTAGTTTACCTATACCGGTTGGGTTATGTCTGTTTCAATACAGCAATTGTTGTAAGAAGAGGCCATATTTCTATCTATTACATCACATATGTATCAATAATGTAAATATTAAATGCCATGTGGTGGCATCCTTTGCGAAGAGTCCTATGGTTGGCGGCCATTTGTAAATGTCCTTATCAGTCGAAGCCATTGCAGGATATCGTAGAGTGGGCAGCCGCTGTGCAACAAACAGTATACCCAGATCCCTAGTTGTTCTTAGAGACTTTTGGGGGGATATAGGATACTTCCTGCTGCTCTATAGTTATCAGCACAAAGGTGTCCTATCACCAGATCGTTAAATCACCCACCAAGTTACATTCCTGTTGTAGACGACCCTGTGTTGTTTTTTGTTGACCCTTGCGCACCCTGTTGGTTTTGTGCTTCATCATTGGTTCTCATCCTGGTCCTTATATATCAGAATGGGTTGGACCATACTTCAGGGACCACTTTGATATGTAACTGTAGACGGGATCTACTGTAATCAAGATAAAAGCACCTAGAGGTCAGCAAGGTATCCCTTCCTTTCATTGCCTAAAGGTCAGCAGTCAGTCAGGTCAAAATACTTTATTTCCAAGAAATACAATTCTTATAGAAATATACACACAATTAAAAAAAAAAAGATATATGTATGTATATTGTTAAATGACCTAAAACAACAGTTCATGATAATATCCTTCATTCCCATATAATTACAACTTATACAATTACAAAGATATAAACATTAACATTTCTCCAGACTATCACACAATATAACTCACAGCCCAAGATCTCATATATATTTACAGCTCTTTTAAAACAACATAATAAGATTTTAGCCAATGACAAACAATTCATATTAAACCTTTTGGCACTGATACAGTGCAATGTAAATAGCAGCTTATTGCAACGTCAATGATCTCTCCTAATCTTGCTTCAGTTTGAGACATACGTCCCATCTTCTAACACATTCCTATTTGAAGATCCTCTCATTGCAATTAAAATTTCCTTTACTCAGCAAAAAAAAAAACATGCCAAACGTGTTAAAATCCTAAAGAAAAAAGGCGTAATAACTGTCTTTAAGATTTTACACAAATACTGGCCAGTGGCTATAGCTTCTCTCGAAACATGAGGTCATGTATCAAATCCAAACCCATTTCCCTCATTTGGATTCCATGGGCCTTATTTATGAAAGCCTTGCGCCATCAGTGCGTCACTTTTTCCCATGTTAAAAGTGACGCACCGGCGGCGCAAGGCCTTCATAAATAAGGCCCCATATGTTTTAAATACAGGTTGGAGTAACTTTTTCCTTTCCTTTCCACATTGAAGAATGCACAATCCATCAATATTTGGCTCACTGAATATTTCCTACCTCGCCCCCAGGGCAAACGCAAGGCTTCACTAGGTTGACGCTTGTCCGGAATGTTCTACAGGTAAGGGAATAGATCCGCGCTCTCCTGAAAGCTTAAGTAAGGAGTAACTGAGTTCTTAGTTTTGAGATAGTGCAAATCGTCTCCCCAGGCAGTTTCTAAAGCCCTTTGCCTGAGTGTAATCTTTATGTTTGGTCTGGGCCACTTCCCCACTTTTGGTGTACATCTGTGGTCACCCAAATGCTTCACCGTTATAACCAGACATGCCTTTTTTATTGGCTTACCTTAACATTGTTTCTGGTAAGATTTGCTCTCACAATTTATCATGAGGCGTCCCATCTTTAAGAGAAAAATAGAAGCGCAAGGCTATCGCATCCACCAGGGCACTCCAGGCTAAAGTTCTTAACTCCCTCCTCACTGCTTGAATCATAGCATTTTTAGGGAGTTCAAGGAGAAGTTTCAGGCAAATGCTTTCTACACCTTCCTATGATACCCGCCTATCCCAAACTGACACTTCTGCCCCATAAAGGGCATGTGGAATTAGCTTACCCTGCTTAACTTTGCTCAGTGGCTCAAAGGTATGGTTCCCAAACTTATGATCATATCTTTTCACCCCATTTACTACTGTGGATAGAACAAGTCTCTGGGAATCCATTTGTTTATCACACCTCAAATCGTCTGAAAAGGTTAAGCCCAGATATTTATATTCTCCAATCTGCTCTAGACCTACATCACCTAGGAGCCACTCATATTTCCTTTTCCTCTTAGCATAAAAAATGTTTTTTGTCTTGTCAAAATGTAAACATTAGTTTGTTTTCAACATAGAAGGCATTTAGGGCATTTAGTTTCATTGCAGCCCAATAGGCCTGAGGTCCATCACCACCAGATCGTCTGCGTACATGAGGTAACTGATATGCCTACCTCCAACCTTTGGTGAACAACTAAGCATATCACGTAACATCTGGGGAGGTCCGCAATGACAGACCAAACAGCAGGGATGCTAAAACGCACCCCTGTCGCAAGTCGTTCTCAACCGGAAGTTTCCTAGTCAGGCTTCCGTGCCCATTGAGGTCAGTCTGTACCCAGTTATCAATCTAGAGTTTTATCACCAGGCCCAAGAGGGCTCCAGATATCCTCCACTGCTGTAGTTTACACAAAGCATGCCGCTGTCCACCCTGTCGGAAGCCGATTGGAAGTCAACGAAACAGCAGCGAAGGCCCCCTACCAACTCCATTGACTTCTTCGCGACTCGCCACAGCGGGAAACAGTGGTCCATCGTGGAGTGCTTTGGCCTAAACCCTCCTTGCTCTGATGGTATCACTCCAGTATCCAAGGTCCAGGTCGCTAGATGTTTGAACAGTGTTTGAGTGTAGAGTTTGGACAGGATATCTAAAAGAGAGATCCAGTGATAATTAGCCGGCTGATCCATCGTGTCCTTTCTATGAATGGGCTTCACTGTAGCTCCAGTCAATGATACCCATTGAAAAACCTGCTCAATATGGATCCCTATTTCAAGGGGTCTTTTTTAACTATCACAGATGGATGGTCATCTCGACCACCTTCTCTAATAGCTTTCGTATTACAGATTATTTCCGAGAGGACTACAGCCATCTGTGCATTAGCGATCACTTCAAAATCTTCTTCAGAACAGGCCTGCACTGCTAATGTATTCTCAGAACTACCACTCTTTTATAAAACAGCGATAAAAGTAAGCCAGTCTTCCTCTCTTATTTGGGGCTCAAGAGATGATGGCGGCAAGAGAGTTGCCGAGTTCACTAGATGCCAAAACTGCTGCTATCCCTGTCAATCAAGGTTGTTAGCATTTCCTCCCAGTTTATCCTGCAGAATTCTATACTTTTGTGAGCACATCATTTTTGGTAAGCAGTTTCTGCTGCTATTATTGCAGTTCTTAAACGTATCTCCCTTGGATTTAACTACGAGTAGCGGTGGCTCCTGTTTACCACCCTTCTACCCTCCTTACATTCATAGTCGTATCAAGTATTCCCCTTGCGTCTGTGGAAAAAGGTAGGGCTAGGACCTTTCTCAAGTTTTTGCCCGGCGCTAACCGCCCTTGTACCATTCAAATTACCAAGCAATGAGGCAGGCGCCGGAGACCAGAAGGCAGGAAACAGAAGTTTATTCCGACGGAGCAGAACACATCAGATCAGACAACAAGGTATCGTCTCGAGGTGCTCTAACAGCCACTCAGAGGCCTGGCCTCTTATACACTGGTTTATGGCATGTGACCTTCCTTTAATACAATCACAACTTTGTAAGGCATGGGAAATGACATCCCCGTAATCCTCGTGTTAATCCCACCCCCATATACATTCACAATGGAGGTCCTCAACCTGCTGATAAGAGAGAGGGTCATCACGCGGCTGAGTGTTTTGTCGAGTCTTAGGATGTGTGCGCCTGATCATGTCACAGGGGGTGGGGAGGCCTGGATCAATAGAGGGTCCTTTGAAGGAGAGCGACCTCATACAATAAGGGCAGTAAATGGTATCTCTCGGCTTAGGCAATGGCCTCGGACCTGTGTGGACAGTCGGACACCGGGTGAGGGGCCATCAATGGAGTGGTATTCATGCTGCGTGGACAATCCAGCGCAGAGGGGAGGTTTATCAACAGAGGGGCATTCATGGGAAGAGAGGAGGTGTTGGTCAGGCGCTGGCGTGACTCCTAAGGACAGGGTCATGCAGATGGGTCATGCTCATAAGGAGGAGGGAGGGGGGAGCCAGGGTGCGCGGAGGATGCTTGCTGGGTCAGAGGGGCGCGCTGGCGATCGGTCGTGGACAGGGAGACCATGATATCTAAAATGGCTGCCGTGCACGTAATACATAGGTGACCTAGAATGGCTGCCGTGCGCGTAGTGCATAGGTGACAAGCTGGCGCAGATGATGTTCAGATCGCAAACTAAAATTCCACAGTCCTCCCTTTTAACATGTCTCGCCAACTTGTCAGTTCGGATTTATCCCCATAAGGTCACGTAGTTCTACTTCATAGAGGGGGCTCATGTGCTCTTTTCGGAAGTCCAAAGTCTTTGGGCACATGTAGCTAGAAAGAAGGCCGAACAATGGTGGCAGACATTGGATACCTAAGCAACACCCACATAATATTACAATAGGTATCAGCACGAAGGAAAACAACTTCCAACCCCAATTTTTCAAAGTGTCCCAAAACCAGCTCCCAAGCGACCATCCTTCCTGCTCTTGGTGAACCTCTGAGGACAGTCTGTGGAGGTGTTCAATGGCTTTGTAGACTGAGGGCGAGTTGTCTGGTGCGTAGGTGCAGCAGCTGGATCCGATGATGCGGCATGCTCCTCCTCGGTCGGCTAGAACTACGTCTAGGACGAGTCGATTTTGAAGGGTCACAAGGCGGACCGCCTGAAGCTCCGCAGTGTTGTTGGCGAGGATGCCAGCCGTGATGTTGATCGTTGTTTCTACGGCCTGGGTCAGGTGTCGGATAGCACGGCTGTTTGCCATTGGACCCCACAGAGGAACAAGTCCCTTTGCTGCATCCAGGAACTGTGCTCCGGTGGAGTCGGCTTGTCCAAGGTCGTCTGCCCGCCTCTGCCGGTGGTGGTTGGCAGGGGCTACATATGTGGGTGGAAGAACGAAGGCAATATAACAGGTGCCCTTCCAACCCTTAGGGAGCCAGGTGTAAGCTTTGGTGCCACACACAAAGTACATATTCGGTGAGGCAACAAAAGAAGGGGGTTCAGCTGAGTCCAATGTTCTGGTGACTCGGCAGGCGCTGTAACCCACCAGCTGCGTTCCCTGGCCTTCTAGGCACACAAGGCCAGTGACATTGATCACGGACAGAGCCACAGTCAGGGTGGCGGTAGTTTGTTTCTGCAGATGAGAGAAGGTGGTTCTGGCTGG
Source organism: Lissotriton vulgaris (assembly GCF_964263255.1). Taxonomy (NCBI): domain Eukaryota; kingdom Metazoa; phylum Chordata; class Amphibia; order Caudata; family Salamandridae; genus Lissotriton; species Lissotriton vulgaris. The sequence continues at coordinate 36,239,959 of NC_141689.1, forward strand.
ATTGTGGAGCACCTGTACTTCGACTCGTTCTTTGGCTGGAATGTCTTTGATGAAGGTGGTGCCTGCGAGCGCAGGACACAGGGCAGCTGGAGTCTTTCCTGTTTTGTTCAGCCAGAACCCAGAGTAGAAGTGTGACACTGTCCGGCTGGAGGTAGCGTTGTCCCTGTGGCTTTCTTGCATGAGGATCAACCAGGCGAGGCAAGAGCCGTGAACTGAGAAGGGTGAAGGGATGAAGGGGATGGAGTGTCCAGTGGCATGCGGGAGCAACCCACAGATCCAACAGTTCGTAGCATTTGCAGCAAGGTTATGTTGGTGCAACAGTTGCACGAAGGAATTGTTCCAGAATTCCCTGCGCCTTTCTCGGAGCTGAGGCGACAGAGAGATTAGGTGATGCTCTTTCAGGGGTGTTGGCTGTGCAGTAGGTAGCAAGGCCTCATGAGCCGGTGTGCTCTCCTCCAGGATCCAGAAGGAGGTCATGAGTAGGAGGCAGAAGAGGAAGACAATGAAGAGTGCAATTGTCTTTGATTTGTGTAGGTTGTCAGTCTTTGGATTTCTATACTGGGTATTTCCCGTTGCTTCCATCATCTTCTTATCTGGCGCTTCCATCATCTTCTTATTTGGCGCTTCCATCACCTTCAAGGGGCTCGGTAGTGGGCAGAACCACAGACCTCGTTTAGCTTCTCTCCCGGCAACCCTTGATTGTGTGTAGGTCACCGTTCTGAGATTTTAACTTAGTCCGTGGCCTACTTAGCCGAGACTCCCTCCTTTCGACGCAGGAAATACCCTTCTCTGGATGGCACAGTAGGATCAGAGAATTTTGCAAGTTCGAGTGCCTCAGTATCTGGATAACAGTCCAATATCGGTCGGTCTTTGCTCAGGAGCTCTTCTTGGGTGTTGATGTTTTCTGTCGTGGCCAGGTTTGCAGAGACCTTCCGGCAATGATGCGCGTGCAGCCAGTGCCTCTTCCCCTCCACTCGGAGTGCCGTTCGGGTGGTGATCAGCACTTGCCAGGGGCCCGTCCACCGAGGCTCCAGACTCTTGGTTCGCTGGAAATTTCGTATCAATACGAAATCTCCCGGTTGGATGTCGTGACCGGGGCCCCTGGAAGCATCGGGGATGGCCTGCTGCACCTGTTGATGAATGACAGACAACGTTTTAGTTAACTTGCACAAATAATCAGATAGTAGGACGTCTGGGACGTCATGAATGGAGGTCGGTTTGGGAGCAGTCCAGAGATTCATTGGCCGCCCGAACACGACCTCGTAGGGGGTCAAATGGTGCTTGGTGGGAGTGGAGCGCATTGATAACAAAGCCAGTGGGAGGGCATCCGGCCAGTTAAGTCCAGTGGTGGCCACTATTTTTGCCAGTTTCAGCTTGAGTGTGGCATTGTGGCGTTCCACTAGACCAGCGGATTGGGGGTGGAAGACCGCATGGAATCGTTGCTTCACCCCCAACCCTTTCAGGATTAGCTGGATAACCTCAGCTATGAAGTGGGGGCCATTGTCGCTCCATAAAATTCGGCAAAGGCCATAGCGAGGGAAGAATTCCTTCAGTAGTACTTTGGCAGTAGTCATGGCAGTGTTGTCACGGGTTGGATAGGCTTCTACCCATTTGCTGAAGGCACATACGATGACTAGTACATACTTCAGGCTTTGGCATCTCTCTAGTTGGATGTAATCCATCTGAAGGACCTCAAAGGGGTGATTGGGGATCCCAAACCCTCCCCGGGGCACTACAGTTCCTTTCCCGGGGTTGTGTTGCAGGCAGATAAGGCATTGCTGAACTAGGCGTCTGGCTGAGTCAGGGATTTTGTCGTTATGCCAGACTTTGGAAATGAGTTCAATCATGGGTGCAGATCCTATGTGTGCGGGGGAGTGAGCCATGGTCAGTATGGGAATCAGATATGAGTCGGGCAGCATCCATTTGCTTGCATCCTTCGTTCGCCAACAGCCTTCCTCATCCTTCAAACCCACCCCTGCCCATTTAGTCAGCTCGTGAGGGGTGCTGGCCGATTGTATGTCTCTGATCATCATCCTTGTGTCACTCCATGTTTCTGCTTGTGACCTGGTCACGTACATGCGTGTCACCGTCCTATTCTCGGCTGTGGTTCGTGCAGTAATGTCGGCCAATGCATTCCCTTGTCCAACTAAGTCTGTCACCCTTTTGTGTGCCTGACATTTTATCACCGCTAATCGTTTGGGGAGGAGAACTGCTTCAATCAGGGCGGAGACTAAATCTCCGTGGAGGATCGGGGTGCCGTGGGACGTCAGGAATCCCCTCTCCCTCCACAGGAGCCCAAAATGGTGGACCACTCCGAAGGCATACTGGCTGTCCGTATATACGTTCGTGGTGGTCCCTGCGGCTATGATGCATGCTCGAGTGAGGGCTATCAGCTCTGCTGCTTGGGCAGATCGTTGTGTGATGCAGGCTGTCTCAACTACTGTTCGGGCTGTCGTTACTGCATAGGCAGCTGAAGTGGTGCCATCTGGGAGTTTGATGCAAGAGCCGTCTACCCATAGCTCTCCATCGGGGTCAGGGAAAGCAGTGTCTCGGAGGTCAACCCTACTCCTAGTTTGTTCGTCCGTGAGGGTCACACAGTCGTGGATGGGAGGAATGTCAGGGTCATTTTCAGGCAGGGGTAACAATGTGGCAGGATTCAAAGTCGTGCATCTCTTTAGCGTGATGTGGGGTGCAAGTAGCGTCAGTTCATACCCTGTCAGCCGGGCGCTAGTCAGGTGCTGGGTTTTGGTCTGGTTCAAGAGGGTGTCAACTGCATGGGGTACTAGCACTGTGAGAGTGTTGGAAAGTACAATTCCCTCGCTCTGACGGATAGAGACAGCAGCGGCGGCTACTGCTCGAAGGCAGGCAAAGCTCTGGCTACAGGATCAAGAGTGGCGGAGAAGTAGGCACAAGGGCGCTGCTTAGGACCAATTGATTGAGTTAAGACAGACAATGCGCATCCCTCCCTTTCGTGGGTGAAGAGGGAGAAGGGTTTGGAGTAATCCGGCGTTCCGAGGACGGGCGCTGAGCAGAGTGCATCCCGTAATTCCTTAAAGGAGGCTTGACACTCAGCGGTCCAAGGAAACGGGGAGGGGACATCTTTGGTCAGTAGGGCAAGTAATGGTTTCACAATGAGGCTGTAATTAGGCAACCACTGTCTGCAAAAAGATGTTAGGCCAACCAAAGAGCGGACCTGCTTTTGTGTTTTCGGGATGGGGGTATCTAGGATGGTTTGGATTCGGTCGGGTGTAAGTTTCCTCCCTTCTTTGGACAGAAGATGGCCTAGGTAAGTCACCTGTGGCTGACAGAACTGTAACTTCTTTTTGGAGACTTTATGGCCATTTTCTGCAAGAAAGTGTAGGAGTTGGACGGTGGCTGTCGTTGCAAGCGGGGTGGTGTCGGCCGCCAAAAGGATATCATCAACATATTGGATCAACACCACTCCCTCTGGTAGCTGGAAGGCATCTAGCTGTCTTTTGAGGGCCTGGCTGTAAATGCTGGGACTTTCAGTGTACCCCTGGGGAGCTCTACAGAATCGGTACGAGCGGGATTTTAGAGTGAAGCCGAAGAGGTAACGGCTGTCTGGATGGATGGGGATAGAGAAAAACGCGTTCTTAAGGTCGATAACAGTAAAGGTGGTGGCAGTGGACGGGATGAGGGTTAGAATGGTGGTGATATCAGATACCACAGGATATTGGGGTACAACTACTTTGTTAATCTCTCGCAAGTCGATGATGAAGCGGTACGCTTTCTCATCTCCTTCACCCTGCTTCTTAACAATAGGTAGGATTGGGCTGTTGCAGACGTTGCTAACCACCTCTTCAACCACTCCTGCGTCTACCAGAGACTGAATGATCGTTACCAGTGCCTTCTCACCCTCTGGCGATATCCGATACTGCTGGAGTTTCGGGAGCATAGCGTCCTGTCGTACAGTTATGTGAATAGGATCAATCATCATTCGCCCCACATCAGAGTCATTTTTGGCCCACAGGTACGAAGGTAGGGTGTCAAGCAGGGATAGGTCAGCGTCAGTTATAGAGCACATGTGTCGTGGGGGACGGGATCTGGGCATGTCTGGGTTGTCGTACAGGATGACTCGTATTCCATCTGGGGAACACCTAATGGTAGCTCGAAAATGCTTCAGTAAGTCAATGCCCATAATGGCGTCAGGGGAGTTGGAGGAAAGGAGAAATGTCGCGTCAGTAGTGTTGTTTTCTAGGTCAAAGGTAATAGGTACGGACAGGGGGTTAGTGGAGGGCGTCCCATCGAAACCTATCGACGTTATGTGTGAGCCAGACAAGGGTGCCCTTGGAATCAGTCGTTTTGATAACACACTACGTGTCGCCCCAGTGTCTACCAAGAATGGAGACTCTGTACCCAAGACCTTAGCGGTGACATAAGGACCTTGCTGGTCAACACAGAGCTCGACTGGATCCCTCCCTTGCCCCTGGCAGTCCTATGCAAAGTCGGGGGTATGTTCACCTTCAGATAGCTGATATTGGTTATGTCGGGGTCGGTCAAATGTGTTCAGTCTTCCTGATCTGTCATTATTGGTGTCGTTGGGGCTCCCTCGTCCCTGTATTCTATTCCTCGGACCACCCGCCACATCCCTGGACTCCCTATTTCTGTTCATTTCTATCAGAACTGGACACTGAAATTTCCAATGACCGAGCCCTTTGCAGAAGGCGCATTGGTCATTGCTAACGTCTCTACGTCCAGTGTGGGGTGCGGGGGTGTGATCTTTAGGGGGTAGATCTCTGGGGGTAGTTGATTGGTAGTTCCCCCTTTGGTGTTCCCGTCCTAGCGCTATGCCCTGTATCTGGGCTATCATTACCCTTTCCTTCAAATCTTTCTTCTTTTTCTCGGACGCCCTATCATTCTCATTCTTTTGGTGCTCGTAATACTGAGCCATCTGAAGGATAGCTGCGGGTTTGGAGGCCCCCCAACTACTCTCACTCGTCTGCAGTTTTTGGGAGACCTCCTGTGTTAGTCCCTTTACGTAATTTTGCACAAACAGGTGCTGTCCGGTTGCGGTGGTCATGTCTTGGCCACTGTAGTCGGAGAACACGGTCTCGAATCGGGAGAAGTATTCTGACACATCCTCCTGGGGTTTCTGTCGACAGGCCGTGACTATCGACCAGTCGACTTTTCTTTCCGGGACCAGGGTTTTTAACTTCTGGACCAGTTTGTCTGGGAGTTCCAGTATGTCCTTCACTGGTTTACTCCCCGGCTCTCGCTGTCTATCTAGTTTACCGAGTTGGTCCCAGGTATGTCCAAACAGATCCGTGTGGTCGACCTTCCGGATTTGCTTCCACACATCAGCTGGCAGGCATAACCCAAAGAACAAGTCAATATCTGCTAAAGTCATTATTGTCGAACCCAAGGCTGTGCCTAATTCGGTATAAAATGCTGTCGGGTTCTTTCTTAAGTCGGGCAAGGTTTGCTTAAAGGTTAGGATGTCTTGTCGGTCCCATGGTTGGTAAACCCAATTGTACACCACCCTTCCCTTTGCATTTTCACTATTAACATCATCGCTCGTTCCCTGGCCCCGTGGCGGTATCCAGTAAGGAGCCGCTTCTCTGATAGGCATCATAGTATTGGCTACTTCTGCCGAGGTTGTTTCAGGGACCGTAACCTTGGCTTCGGGTTTCTGTTCCGCGAGGTGGCGGAAGACCTCAAGTATTTGCATGAAGAGTTCCGTCGCCTCACGTTCAGTCCCATCTCCAACATCAATCTTCCTATACAGTGTGGTTAGTTTAGATGGACCCTTACTCTGATACCTATCTTCATACGCGTTCAGGGTGTGGTAGCTGAATCGTAAAATGAAATGCCGTTTATGACTGTCGGCATGTGAATTATATACGCTCATTGTGTATTCTTCGCTCTCCCTTCGTTCTACCAATGTCTTTGCTATTTTGTCGATCCCATCCCGCTCATCTTTGCTTAACCTATTTAACCTGGCGGATGATTGTTTGCTAGCCTCGGGGTCGTCTAACGAAGTTGTTAATGTGGCTGGTGCGGAGGCCATGAGGGCCGGTGCACTAGCACTAGGGCCACTTTCACTCACACTCGGGGCTTGCAAGTTTTGTTGGCTGGGAGCATATGGAGGGGGCATGTAGATGATCGGTGGACCTAGCAATAGCTCATCGTTTGTCCGTTGTTTGGAGGGTAGTTCAGGGTAGAGCGCAGAGGGGGTCCTAACAGGACATTGGCCTGTTGACCCTGATTCTTGGTTTTGTGTAGCTTCTTTTCTTTCTTTTCTTTCTTCTTCTAGTTGCTTAGCGGCTAGGTGGGCTGCCTTTCGTAGTTCTTTCCCTATTTTTGCTTCTTCTCTTTTCTTTCGTTGTTCCGTTTCTTTGCGCCACATGCCGATACTGTCGAGCATAGTGGGCGTGGTCTTATTCTTCTGGAGCGCTATTTCTAATGTTTTTATTTTATTTTCATTAAAGGAACCTATCAGTGGCCACTGACTTTCAGGGTTCTTTTTCGTATATTTATGCCATAGTCTAGTGTAAGCTATAGCGACTAGTCCATACTTAGTGAACATGTCCTTATTAGGGGTGCCCTCCAGTGGAGCTGGGTGGTTCATCTCTAATAAGCGGTCCGGCTAAACAGGCTACCAACCAGTGGGGAGAAGATAGGCATGACGGTTTACACCGGGGACAAAAGTCTGCACTACCTATCTTATCACGGCGGGCAAAGATTAGACAGAATATTTCTATTCTCCGTTGTTTGCCGGCGGTGAATACCTCAAACGAACCAATACCGAATAATCGGCCAATCAAACAATTCAGTGGGGAGAATAAGTGGGCACGAAAAGTTATCGTTACCCACTCTTTCTCTACCTGCAAAGAGAGACCTTGTTCTTCCCTGTTTGCAGAAAAAGAATCTCCAGACAATAATCCACGAACGACAGTTCGGGAAACAGTGGGGGAGGAAGATAGACACGGCGGATTACAATAGGTACAAAAAGTCCGCGTTACCTATCCTTCACTGTTTGCAAAGAGAGAGCCTGTTTGTTTTTCCCCGTTTGCAGACAGCGAATCTCCAGAGGTTTCAACAAAGCGTAATACTAGTATTATCCAAACAAACAATTTTCCTCAATTCGTCGTGTTTACACGACCTTACCCGGACCGCATGGACGGTTTCCTGTCCTCTGGATCCAGCGCCCGATCGTCCTCTCTCCTTCGTGATGTTCGCGGCACTCCTGATGGTTCCCAGTCAGGACCGTAGATCACTCGAGAGAGGTCTGTTCAGAACTAGTGAAGGTCGGATGATCGGCTGTCAGACGAGGGTCTATCGGACATGAGCTCTTCCCGATCGTTGCAGTCGTTCACTCTGTCATCGGGACCTCTCCCACTGGATCCACGTGTTGCTGATGGGCCCCACGGTTTGGGACGCCAATTGTGGAAAAGGTAGGGCTAGGACCTTTCTCAAGTTTTTGCCCGGCGCTAACCGCCCTTGTACCATTCAAATTACCAAGCAATGAGGCAGGCGCCGGAGACCAGAAGGCAGGAAACAGAAGTTTATTCCGACGGAGCAGAACACATCAGATCAGACAACAAGGTATCGTCTCGAGGTGCTCTAACAGCCACTCAGAGGCCTGGCCTCTTATACACTGGTTTATGGCATGTGACCTTCCTTTAATACAATCACAACTTTGTAAGGCATGGGAAATGACATCCCCGTAATCCTCGTGTTAATCCCACCCCCATATACATTCACAATGGAGGTCCTCAACCTGCTGATAAGAGAGAGGGTCATCACGCGGCTGAGTGTTTCGTCGAGTCTTAGGATGTGTGCGCCTGATCATGTCACAGGGGGTGGGGAGGCCTGGATCAATAGAGGGTCCTTTGAAGGAGAGCGACCTCATACAATAAGGGCAGTAAATGGTATCTCTCGGCTTAGGCAATGGCCTCGGACCTGTGTGGACAGTCGGACACCGGGTGAGGGGCCATCAATGGAGTGGTATTCATGCTGCGTGGACAATCCAGCGCAGAGGGGAGGTTTATCAACAGAGGGGCATTCATGGGAAGAGAGGAGGTGTTGGTCAGGCGCTGGCGTGACTCCTAAGGACAGGGTCATGCAGATGGGTCATGCTCATAAGGAGGAGGGAGGGGGGAGCCAGGGTGCGCGGAGGATGCTTGCTGGGTCAGAGGGGCGCGCTGGCGATCGGTCGTGGACAGGGAGACCATGATATCTAAAATGGCTGCCGTGCACGTAATACATAGGTGACCTAGAATGGCTGCCGTGCGCGTAGTGCATAGGTGACAAGCTGGCGCAGATGATGTTCAGATCGCAAACTAAAATTCCACACGTCTTAACCTATTATTTGAGTGTGAGCCTCCTTTTACTAGCTTAAACTGGGCCCGCAGTAGTTTCGTTATCTAGCGTCCCAATCTAGTGCATCTTGTCCTACTTCTAAACGGAAAAGTTAAAATTCAACTAAAGAGAGGGCTTGTAGTGCGTCTTCTGTAAGCTGGACTCTAATTCATTTGCGATGAACAACCTACATGTCACTGGTGGCAATTGGCGCTTTAAAATGGCCTCTTTAAACTCCAAGCTAAGAGCAAAATGATCACTGGGTCCCATATCTAGAACTCTAAAATGTTCCCCACTTTAGAACTGGTCAACTGGAATCATCACATAATCAATTGGTAATTTACTACTACCATGTTTAAATATTTTCCCAGCTGAAATATCATCATTGCGCCTGACATATGCATTTCTCAAATTCAGTTCAACTAAACAATGCAGAACATTCGCGTCTCTTTCCCCAGTGCTTCCTGAGAAAATGCATTCCGGAATGCTTAAAGTTAAGAGCAATTCCTTAATTACTTCATAAAAATCCTTAAAAGCGGATTTTTTGTTAAAATCTCCCCCTGCCACCAACAAAGCGTCTGGGAAGACGCAAATCATTTTTTTACATCATTGACCAGGTTCAGCAGCTCACACAGTGCAGACACATTCAGACATATATGACCTGTTTTGACTCCTCTGTATTTGTGTACTTGTCAATGAGACCCCAAGGATCCATTTGCAGGTGATTTGGAGCTTCGTTATTTTCCTCCCACAATAGACCGAGACCAAGGTTGATGATCCACCCACTGATCTTCCTCTTGGCGAGGCCTTGGCATTAAGAGCTATGGCAACAAACCCCCCCACGACTGGGCACTGCAACAGCCAGATTTCCTGGAGGAAAAATATGGAATAATTTGTCAAGATCTCTCTTATTTTCAATTTGATGTAAATGTTTTGAATCCATGAATGTTCCATAACAAGGGGAAGATCAGGCTGCTGATCCCGTATCTCCTACTAATCGATCTTGTCTGCCCCTCCACAACTCCACAGCAGAAGGTAATGATACTGAGTGTTTTTAATGGAAGGGGGAGGGAGATAAACTCACATTCCATGGTTACTTTCCCCCCTTGACTCGTCAGACTTCCAGCGTTGGATCATTTGTGATTCCTTTAACTCGTAGGTCTATCGTTGGAGAACGTTATGGTAAGTATTCTTTCTTGTGAACCATCATGTTCCCACCAACTCTTCCCAAAATCTGATCTCTCATTTAAGCCTAGGGGCCCAGCCAAATAGACCTGGTTCTATTTCAACCCCTCATGTTCACATGAACATGGGACCATCTTCAATTCCTCTTTTCCTTCACAGGGACTATTTCCGTTAGATAACAGGGCTGGACCAGCTGCTTCCACCAGGTTATTTGCTTCCTTCGAGGAAAAGGAAACTCTAGTTACCTCTTCCCCGGCAGTCTTCCTTAAGCCAACCAATGCCAAGCCTTTTGTAGAGATATTTCTTAGCCTTTTTAATGTTGACAAACACCTTTAGCAGCTTATACCTGTTAAGGGGTTGACTAGCTGGCTGCCTTCTGCTCTTTCTAGATTGAATTTTTAGGCATAATATTGTGGTCTCATCTGCTTACAATCACCACCAACCTGGCCTAGGGCAACCCTATGAGGACCTGGTAAGGGTTTTTCTTTTCACAGACTCAGTACACCAACCTACAGAATTGGGAGAGGAACTCCCCCCAGGGCCTTGGTTGTGGCTGTCTCAGTAGAGCACTTGATGGTGCTGCGTAATACGGGGACGATGGTGGTGGCATCTCTGTGGAAGATGTGGTGTAGGCAGGGGTCAGATGGTGCTGCAGAGTGAATGCTCTTCATGGTCTTGAGAGTGTCATCCCTGGTGAGTGGGGTCCAGTTGAGTAGAATTTATTGGGGGCATCGTCATTGTGTGTGGTGGTGGCTGGAGTGATGGGCCGTTCTTGGCTGACGAAACTGTCAGAGATCTGCTTGATCTTGTGGTTGGAAGTAAGTGCCGAGTTTGTTGAAGAGGCCTTAGGAGGGTGGGACTTCTGTGGTCTTGCTGTTAGATTTGGCAAACTCCTTGACGATGGTGAAGAGTTCTTAGCTGTTGTGAGCATTGGCGTTGGTTCTCTCTCGGAGGGCCGTTTTCTTTGTGATTTTGAGGAGGAGGGGGTGTGCAGTGATGACTGCTTTGAAGGCTGCATGGGTTTCCAGGCTTTTGTTGTTTCTCCATCTCTTCTTGAGTCATCTAAAGGTGTGTCTAGACTTGTGGAGGGCAGCAGTGACTCAACTGGATTTCCTGGAGTCTTGCTTGCTGAGTGCTTTCTTGATGATCGTCAGCGTCAGAACAGTTGGCGATCCATTGGTGGAGGTTGCGTGCTGTGGTGTTGGCATCCGTGGATGTCGGCAGTGTGGTTGTGCTGAGGGAGGCGGTGAGATGATCTTTGGTGATCTTGTATCAGTTACGACTGGAGGCGGTGGTTTGTCTCTCGTGATGTTTGCCTGCATTTATCTTTCTCTATTCATACCCTCATTAATCTGCTGAGTGAGATTGTTTTCCTCTAGTCATAAGCAACTGGTGGCAAGACTTTGCCTTGTAGACTTCTCAGCCATCGTTTGTTGCTCTTTGGCCTTTTCATAGGTCCACCTTGAAGCTCTGAGAGGGATATCATCCTTCCTCTCTGAAATGGGAGTGGAACGCTCAGCTCTACACAACAGCTCCTCTGCGACTTTAGATGACATCGCCATCAGAGAGAGACCGCTGCAGACAGCTCAGCTACACTTTCTTATTGGCTGTTTTATCCTTGAATGGCAGAAGTCCCAGTCATCAGACAAGCTGCAAACCTACATGGTATGTCCGAGCACAGGTGAAATAAATATAAACTTTTCCCACTACACTCCTTGACTAGGTCCACCCATGAAACTAAAGTGCTCTGATATGTCTCCCACTTGGCTCAGTGATGGGTACAACCATGAAACCAGCTGTTAGCAGAGGAACAAACTGGTCCTCTGTGCAGATGGACCCGGCTTTACCTTTTGTTAAACTATGTGGTATTGGAAATAGTCAATGCATGACGCCCTATCTCAGATACTTCCATGTCTCCTTCTAGGGTTGGGAGACCTACTCCTCATACTGCACATGACAATAGCTTCAATGAATATCTTATGAACATACATTTCTTCCAGAAAATCCTCTTGTACCGACGAGGCTGTGAACGACGAACAGCTTCTACCTGAATTCTGCTCTCTTTTAACTGCAGGACCAATAACCAATGAAGATGATGGTTGCAGATGAGTTATATGTACATCTAACAAGTTGCATCTTAGTAACTCCCTTAAGAACACTGGACTACAAGCCAGCAGGTCTCTGTTAAGCCCATCGCCCTCTGACCCTTACAAGTGTCACGAGACAAACACTGTAAAACACCAAACACTCCCTCATTCACCACAGATCAAGGAGTCACCATTATGCACATCACACTCAGACAACACTAAGGGCTCCAGAGGGGAACCAATCTTTTTGCGATCAGATGCGATGTGATAGGTGCAGCTCCATGGCACCCTTAGTGTTTATTTTCCAACCAGCTCAATATTGTATGAATATAATGTTTTCCTTCCAAAGTGCTAACCCGCCCATTACTGTGCTCTTTGCCTTTAGAGTGGAACGGAGTCTCTGCATGAGAGCACCCGGCAGGAGCTTCGCACGGCTGCACTGTCTCTGTACCGGGGGTTGGTGGCGGTGCTACGGAGAGTGACGGAGATGGAGCCACTTCACACAGGTCAGTAGAGCAGCAGGTGGCAACTATTTCACATGTCTCCATCATAGTGAAGAAGTGTGGCTCAATGGTTAGAGCGGCAGACCTTGATGCAGAGGTCTGGCCTGGGACCAGGGTTCAATGCCCGCTTCGGTGGGTATTGAGCTCAATTTCATCGGACCTGATAATTCTTGCCTCTGTGCCTATTCTAATCATGGGTCCCACTCTGCAACTCTGGGCAATAGCTTGCTTAATCTCCACAACGGCCCCAACAGCGCTGGGATGCCTGGCTTCACCTTAGGTGTGCCCAGGAGTGGACATTTCACAGGGAAAAGCCAGGAAGTGTTCCACAGCAGTAAGCGTACAGCGCCAGGGAACCCCAGTTGGGGGTATGAGTGTGCTTTACAAGTACAAATTAATTTCATTTCATTTTATAGTGGGAACTATCTGGATGACCAGAGGTGTCAGAGGTTCACTGATCCTGGAGGGACACAGTGCATCATCAGAAACATGTGTTCCCTTCCCATTTGGACAGTCATTAAATATGGGAAACATTCAAAAGGCAGGATAAATCATGCTTGTGGATTACAAATAGAAAAGCCTTTAAAATTGGGATAACATAGTTGATTAACCTTAATTAAAAATTGAATAAATTACTCGTGGAAATTTGAAGCAGGATAATACATCCTTTCACGCAGTGCGACTGGGAGTGGAGCATAATTATGTTCCCCACCTTCACATTGAATCGTTTGTGTGAAGCAGGGCGAGGCACTGCCCACCCAGTTTACGCAGGCATTTCAAACAATAAATGTTTAAGGGAAGGATTAAAGTGAAAAACGCGTTGTGCACACCACCTCTTTGAATAAAGCTAATTTAAGAAAGCCGAGTTCTTGGGGGTTCCATCAGGAGTGGAAACAGTGGTCACTGGGCAGAGAGTTAGTGGATCAGAATCAATAATTGGAGCCCTGCTCTTCCAAGAAAAGGTTGCCAACCCAACAAAGTCTATGAAAGATGTAATAAAAGAAGAGTTAAGCCAGTGAATAAAGATCAAACCAGTAGCAAGAGTTCATTTATTTTGGTAACATACCCTCAAAACAGCTCATAAAAATACAATCAGGTCATTGATTAAATGAAATAAAACAACATTTTGAAATCACACCGAATACAAATAAATCAGAAAACAGAATGTAAACATGAAAAATAGTAAATAATGTAATGATTAATATAAAACTCACAATCACATTGGAGCAGTAACTCAAAGTAAAGACATTTGGAGTCATAAGTGATCAATGTTTTCTCAAGCAACCCATTTAAAAGAAGATTGTTGCCACAGTTCCAATCAGATTTTAAATACCTTGAAATTGAAAAATCTGTGGAAAGGAAGAGTCACTTTTACAAAAACCGAGAACCTATTTTGTATTCTTTCTCTCTATAGTCCCTAAAGTGTGAAGACTAATTATCAAGCCAAAGCTTTTTTTGGATTTGTGCCAAGTGGGTCAAAGACACTTCTAGTGATGGGTCAACACCATGGACAGTAGAGTGGCTTTGAGCAGTTCCATAAAGATGAAGGCCGTCTCGCGCCCCTCCGCTCAGACAAGGGAGCTTTTCTTATTTTTAAAAACTGGGGCGACATTGGCAGTAACGCGAAAGAACATTTAGTTGGCTACATTTCTGTTATGCACAAAGTATCCAGCGCCTTGTTTATTAGGCGATAATAGAGCTCTGTACCATACTTAACGCAGAATCTAGCATTATTACAACCAATTCACAGAGCGTTGACATTAACGAGTGACCACATAGAAAAGACAACATGGATAATGAAGCCAGCTAACCAAAGGTAGTTTACTATTAGTAACTTTACTACTTGCAATTTTACTAGTAGTAAGTTTGCTAATAGTAACTCTAGTAGTAGTTACTGGTAGTAACATTCCATTGTGAATACCAAAAAGTAGTAATTGTTAGACTTAAGTCTAAGTTTACTTTTGCAAATTGGTCCCTGGATGTTAGAGCTTGTCGTTTTTAAGAGTATATCTAGATAGAGGGTGCAAAACCTTACCCCTGCGTCTCAGAAGTGCACCCGCTCCAGCTCCAGAGCTTTAGGAAATGTCCTTCAATTAGGATTATTCCTCTGAGAGGCTTTACCTGATTTTAGTTTTTGTTTCCTCCTGGTTCTATCTGCGGTTACTTTCCAAGTGGTTTTGCCTCTAGATCACACATTACCCCCCGGTACGGCAGGGTGGCATCCAGAAGGGATGGCAACACTTGCAGAAAGAGATTAGGGTGAGACCCCAAATACACCACTTCACCCATTGTTTGTGGAAGAAGGGGTGCTTTGCTGGTAAATTAAGGTGTTTGTGAAAAAGAACGAGGGTCCTCGTGTTGTGAAATCGTGTTTCTTTGTCTGTGGACTGAGGGTGTACGGCTGTGGAATGAGGCATCATTTGCTGCGGAATCAGAGAATCGTGGTGTTGAAATGAGCGAGGATTGTGTTGCTCCGGTGATCCTCCACCTTCATGTTGAGCCGCCGGTGCTCTTCTCACAGATACACCTGCTGCTGGTTATTCTCAGCTCTACTTGGACGCCTCCCCTGCTTCAGACATCCAATGCCTCAAACACTGCCCCACACCATCCAGACCTGGAGGCCCAGTGCTGACCAAGAACAGCATCAAGATCCAGACTAACCCGAAGCAAAGACACGAACCTTGACAGCTCGGGACCCCGCTTTCACAGAACGACAGGTCTCTGGGATCGATCGTGAACGCCAACCTCAGCCTTCGAGGAACAACACAAAGATGACGGTGCAAGGACTCTCTTCAGACCATTGTCTTTTCCAGAAAGTGACCTCAGGAATGCTGGCCAAGCCCTCGTACTTTGCATCTGAATGGTGGTAATGCCGCACTCCATGGCCTCCCAGGCCTCACACTGGCACCCGTAAGGGCATCCTAGACACCACAACACGTCTCATCCAGGGCTTGAAGGAATATGATCACATCACCACTCTCCTGACTGAACTCCATTGCATTATCTAGCAGACAAGCTCAGCATCTGTGGTGGTTCTCTGCACACCTGCAGCCAGGACACCATCGGACTGTGGACTAAGGAGTGTTAAAAAAAAGCAAGCAAGACAGCAGGCCCTTTCCATATATGCAGCCAGGATCTGCAAGAACATCCCTGTATCCATGAGAAGCTCCCCAGCGCTGCTCCAATTTAGGAAAGAATTGGAGACACAGCTCTTTAAAGGGCGCTACATCACAATGCATCAACCATCCACAGGCAAGCTTCCTGTCCTATTACCCAATCACTTTATACTTGTCATTTAGCTTGCATTGTGCTCAGCTACCCTTTGACTATGGAAGTGCCATATACATACATGCATACATATGTACATACATACATACATACATACATACGTGCATCCATACATTCAGTTATACATACATGCATGCTTGTATATATACATGCATGCATACATGCATGTACGCATGAATACATGCATCCATACATACATACATACATGCATGCATACATACATGCACGGATGCATGCATGCATACAAGCATGCATTCATACATGCATAATAACGTGTATGCATACATCCATACATGCATACAAGCATGAATACATATATGCATGCATACATACATGCATACATGCATACATGCATACAACCATACATACATGCATACTAACATGCATTCATGCATACATGCATGCATGCATACTCACATATATGCATACAGACATACATGCATACATACATACATACATGCATACTTACATACATTCATACATACATGAGTTATTTGGTTGGAAAGTGTGGTATATTGTCTGCAGCTGAAGGAAACGTGCATAGCTTCACCAAGGTATGAGCACAGTACCCTGCCCTGGGTACCTTCTTCGGCTGGACCACTTCTTGTGGTCTGGACTCTCCATGGTTCTAGATCAGTGGGTGCAGAACATGGCAGCCACGCCTGCACATATTACAACACATGCCTTTTTAAGATTCGGTTCCTTTCAAAATGGTGAACTTCAGGCGCACTTCCTTCTTGTTGTCCCCAATTCACCTTAAAAAGGATGCTAATGGTGACTAAAGTGCCCCCACTTGGGACAGACATGGTCTATCTTTTCTATTTTTGGATAATTTCATTTTCTTGATTTTATAAAGAGTTTTGAGCTTATCAGCTGCCTGCTTCAAAGCTCACCGAGGGGTGTCCATTGGGCAATTTAATTGGCAAATATAAATACAATACAACAGAACCATATTCTACGTGAAACGTTGGCAACTATAAATGTATTGGTTGCATGTCAGCTTTGCATGAAGACAAATGTAGTCTGACAAAAATAATGTCCCCTAAAGATTGTATTCAAAATCTCAGCCTTTGAGTGTAAATGTTCTATTATTAATCCTACCTGGCCGATTCTGGTATGATCGCTATGTAGGAGACAGTACTTATGGCAGTCGGTATTCTGAGCACAATCTTCTAGTACACAAGCGATCATGGCTTGCATATGGAGTGAACTGAGTGTAGAGTGATCGCTCGTGGAGGGAACTGAGCGTAGAGTGATCGTTCATGGAGGGAACTGAGCGTAGAGTGATCGCTCATGGAGGGAACTGAGCGTAGAGTGATCGCTCGTGGAGGGAACGGAGCGTAGAGTGATCGCTCGTGGAGGGAACTGAACATCGAGTGATAGCTCATGGAGGGAACTGAGCATTGAGTGATTGCTCATGGAGGGAACTGAGCATAGAGTGATCGCTCATGGAGGGAACTGAGCGTAGAGTGATCGCTCGTGGAGGGAACGGAGCGTAGAGTGATTACTCGTGGAGGGAACTGAACATTGAGTGATAGCTCATGGAGGGAACTGAGCATTGAGTGATCGCTCGTGGAGGGAACTGAGCGTAGAGTGATCGCTCATTGAGAGAACTGAGCGTAGAGTGATCGCTCATGGAGGGAACTGAGCGTAGAGTGATCGCTCATGGAGGGAGCTGAGCGTAGAGTGATCGCTCGTGGAGGGAACTGAGGGTAGAGTGATCGCTTATGGAGGGAACTGAGCGTAGAGTGATCTCTCATGGAGGGAACTGAGCCTCGAGTGATCGCTCATGGAAGGAACTGAGCGTAGAGTGATCGCTCATGTAGGGAACTGAGTGTAGAGTGATCGCTCATGGAGGTAGCTGAGCGTAGAGTGATCGCTCATGGAGGGAGCTGAGCGTAGAGTGATCGCTCGTGGAGGGAACTGAGTGTAGTGTGATCGCTCATGGAGGGAACTGAGCATAGAGTGATCGCTCATGGAGGGAACTGAGCGTAGAGTGATTGCTCATGGAGAGAACTGAGCGTAGAGTGATCGCTCGTGGAGGGAACTGAGCCTCAAGTGATCGCTCATGGAAGGAACTGAGCGTAGAGTGATCGCACGTGGAGGGAACTGAGCGTAGAGTGATCGCTCGTGGAGGGAACTGAGCGTAGAGTGATCGCTCATGGAGGGAACTGAGCGTAGAGTGATCGCTCATTGAGAGAACTGAGCGTAGAGTGATCGCTCATGGAGGTAGCTGAGCGTAGAGTGATTGCTCGGGGAGGGAACTGAGCGTAGAGTGATCGCTCATGGAAGGAACTGAGCGTAGAGTGATCGCTCATGGAGGGAACTGAGCGTAGAGTGATCGCTCGTGGAGGGAACTGAGCGTAGAGTGATCGCTCATGGAGGGAACTGAGCGTAGAGTGATCGCTCATGGAGGGAACTGAGCATAGAGTGATCGCTCATGGAGGTAACTGAGCTTAGAGTGATCGTGAAGGGTGGAGGGAAGTCAGAGCAGGCGGGAGATTGTAGAACTAGCCTGGAGATAGTTCTGAGGTGGAGCTTGTTGGTAGTTGGGTGTGGGTGTAGGTGAAGCTCTGATCGGGTTGTACATCTCACACGCCAGTACTTGAGCACGCTTTCTTTCCTTGCAGGGTCTCGTCGGCACCTCCAGCTCGTCCTGCTCACTGTGCTAAGTGTGCGTTACCAGGCCGCAGACATCACGGCGGTGGCTGGAAGCGGCCTACTGAAGATCCTTCCGGTTATGGCCAACATCTGTGTGCTCCCAAATCAGCGCTGGCTCGTGGCCAAGATATCCAGCTACCAACAGCTAGATCTAGCAACACAACTGGCAAGTGCGCGACTCCAGCAGATACTGGCGCTCCTGGTCTGGTGAGTGCACACTTCTCGCTAGCTATGCCTCGCTTGTCGCATGTATCACGTTCCGAAGAGGTCTGGGGGCAGGCCTTCCACCCCTGGGCTTGAGAGGTGCTCTGAATTCATCTCTGCAAGGTCTGAGTTCAGAGACCACTTCAGGCAAGCATTTCAGAAACTGCTAACCATTATATCTTGTCAGACCACAGCAAGGAGTATAACTCGTTGGGGGCTTACGCCTCAATATGAACCGTGATTGAATGGGATCATGGGACAAGCCAAGGAGGATGAGGTGCAATCTTTAAGCTTATTTGGAAAACTATGTACTTAAAGGGTCATCTTAAATGCCACAATATGTTTTGGGTATTTTTTAAATATTCTACACCAACCAATGTCCTTCGGATGGATTCATCCCCTACAGATTATTCACCCATAGAATATTCCCAGGTGTCAGATTGGTCAGTAAATGTTGTTCCCAGCAGAAGCTCTCCGGCAGCACCATAGAGCCCCAGCCACAACTATAAGGGACATATATGATAACACCGCCGTATAGAAGGCGCCAACCCGAGCACGGACCTCAGTTCATGAATTACTACATTTCATTGATACAGTCTGGAGCGCTGCTTGAAAGACATTTTTTGCAGCTTACATTTGTGACTGGGTGAAATATTTGTTCGAAAGGCTTAGATTATAGGCCCTGCCTTAAATGTCACCAGTAGATGTCTCTAACAGGTTATCGTCACATCTGCCTGTGGTGTCATGCATCCAACCCTGATGCCCTACCCTGCAATCACGGCTCACTAAATGTGGCCGTCAAAACCACAAAGAGGGTATTTCTAGCAAAGACATTTAGGGACGCAGCCAAAGGCACCTTTTCTCCTATAGGTGAGAACTCTGTGAAGGAGCACTCTCCAAAAGATCTACTCAGAAAAATATGAAAGGTGCATAGATGGAGGAGTTCTCTCCTCGTGCGAGGAAACGAACTTTGGGGCATATCAGCAACAACCGGCGATAATTTTCGCTAAGCGCGCTTAGCGTTAGGATAATTATCGCCATCTATCGCTAGATTTTATCATGGAGATAGCGCGCTATTAGCGACGCTTATCTCCAAAGCGCACAACGATTGGCGATACGTTGTTGATAGGGCAGGGCAGACTTAGCCATTATATCTACCTTCCATTGGATATAATGGCTAAGTTAGAGTGAAGGCAGGCGTAAGAAAAGTAGCGATAAGCGCAGTTAGTGCTTCTTTTATGATCGCCATGCAAGTTAGCGGGAGGTTTCATGATCGGAGAAATGTTGGTTAGCGACATTTCTCACGTTATTTTTTGTCAGAACGCCCACTTTGCATCTCATTAGAGATGGAAAGCTGGGTGTTAGGGGAAAGAGCGCTAAGGCAAGGATTCACACGATAGCTTGACCTTTCTGATAATGCGATAAAATTATCGCCGCTATTCGCCCGAAAACGGACGCTAAAGCGGCGATAATTTTATCACGACGCCTTGATGATACGCCCCCTGGTATCTGGGAGATTATGTGGAATCTGCAGAAAATTCAGCGTGAGTTTCTGACTCCGCCTGCCGACCCCATGCCCATCAGGGTTTTCCATTGGGCTAGAGTTGAAATATTTAGTACCTTACCAGCACCCTCTTGTGTAGGACTCAAGAACATTCCCGCTCAGTCCATCAAGATTTCACATTTTTTCATGTGGACAAGTTAGTCCAGGGGTTCAGGCTTTCATGTGGGCCAGTCTGTCACTCTTCTAAGTTTCTCATACCTTCTGCACAAGGAGGAGACTCTCTCCAGCTCCACGAAGAGAAGAACCGGAGTCTCAAGTTGCTCTCGGAAGTGGCTCCTGGGTCGCTGCAGTGCTACGGGGTGCACACTGGACCTTGTGCAGCACACACAGAAACAGCAAAATGCAAATGGTTGTTTATTTGCAGGAAGTTGTCCCTTCTTGCACATCAACAATCATTTTAAATAAATGCTGTTTTGCAACTTCTATGAGCAGCACACATTGAAGTTACAAAACGACATTTCAAGATTGTTTAGGTGCAAGAAGGGGGACCATCCTGCACGTAAACAATCTTCCCCTCCAACACAGGCACCCTTGCACTACGGTGCAAGGGGGCCTGCGTTGGAGCTAGGCATTTAAATTTAGCGTCAGCGCAGGGGGATATTCTAGTAAATATGGTACAGCCCTGCGTTTCTGAAGTGATGAAGCGTGTCGTTAGCCTTCTTGGCTTAACCACACACTTCACCATTTTCTTGTAAATATGCCCCTAAGTTGTAGAGTTTCTGCAGGTTTGCAGCTGATCAGAGTTCACAATGCTCAAAGTTAATGAAGAACGTTACCCGGATGGTGTTGTGCCCATGGGCCATGGTGGGGTTAACTTTCCAGTAATGAGGAGTAGGGAGGTACACCCCTATAAGGTGCCCCTGGTGCTAGTTTTGGTGCTGGAGCAATTGACTGGAATCTTCCTTTGCTGTGACACACACAAGCAATTAGAGTGTTTTAAGTGTATTATTTTTAATTGGAAGAGCTTACAAATAAAAGGCAACAATTCAACTTAAATTCATCTCATGGTATTGCAGCAAAGTTCCACAAGCATTTCTCTATTAGAGCATATTTAAGACATCACAGCATGCACACTCGTCATTTCTCTCACAGAACATAAACAACATAATGATGATAGGCTCTGCTAGCTAATTGTAAATTCATTCTAGTGCTGCTTCCAGTGGATCCATAGTTTTCTCTCTGCCATTTCTCAACCTCAAAGGTTTCCTGTCTGAAGCCTGACGTCAGCGCTTAAAGTAGTTTAGACTCTTTATATTTTGGGGCGCCACTGTTCGAATGTGGCTATTAAATCAGTTTCCCAGTTCTGCAAAATTATAGGTCTCGCAATGAGA